>NC_142034.1:26663107-27863107 GCF_982192425.1 Myodes glareolus | reverse complement strand
TTATGTATATATTCATAATAAACATGTATACGCCACATAAATAAATTATAACATATATAAATTATAAATGAAAATGACTTGTTACATAGAATTCTATATAGACTCAGTAAAATGACTGGTCAAGTGTAAGGGAAGGTCAAAGACATTCACATATTTAATTTTTTTTCCAGAAATTATATCAATTTCACAGTTTCTTGGGTCTAGAAAGAGAATGAGGAAGACATAGGCTTCAGGCAAGGAGGGAACCAAGCCTAGAAAGAACGGACACGGGGACTCCAGGAGCGTGAGTAGGGGAGGGAGGGAATGGCGGAGGGCATTCCAGGTTTAGAGCATGGGCAGCAGCAGATCAGTACCAGTAGAAGAAGCTGACAGAGGCCCTGGTGTGTCTGGCTATCTAGAAAGAGTCTTCCACCAGCAGGGCTGACAGGTGAGCACACAAGAAGCCAAGTGAGCAGCAGTAAAGCCAGGTACCTCTTACTCCAGAAGAAAGAGCGAAGGTGACCATAAAACACTACACAGCTCAGACAATGGACCAGTTACATACTTAGAGCAAGGAGGGCACTAGACATTGGCCTAGCCCAAATTATCATGTAGCCATCCTGGGCATTGCGTGGGACTGAAGGCAGCCTGAGTGTAGTGGAGGAAAGTTCATTATATAGAGGGCTTGCGTACAGCCATGGAACCTGGCAATCAAAAGATGTCGTCTCCAACATGGCTGTGCACGCCTTAATCCCAGCATTCCCGAGGCAGAGGCAGGTGGATCTTTTTTAGTTCCAGGATTATTGTTGGTTGTTTTTCACTTTTCTGACTCTTTTGAGGGACCCGTCACCCAGCTCCCAAATAAATCACATATGGAGGCTTATTGTTATTTATAAGCCTTAACTTGGCTTATTTCTAGCCAGCTTTCCTTAATTTAAATTATTCCATCTCCCTTTTGCCTCTGGACTTTTTCCTTGCTTACTTTAGTATATCTTATTTTCACTCTTACTCTGTGACTGATTGTGTGACTGTGTGGCTGGCCCCTAGCAGCCCCCTCTCCTTGTTCTTTCTCTTCCTTCTCTCCTCCCAGAATTTTTCTCCTCTCTATCCTCTCTACCTGCCAGCCCAGCATATCTTTTCTCCTGCCATTGGCCATTCAGTTCTTTATTAGATCCTTCCTCCTGCCTTGCTATTGGGCTGTTCAGTTCTTTATTAGACCACCAGGGTTTTTAGACAGGCAGAGTAACACAGCTTCACAGAGTTAAACAAATGCAACATAAAAGAATGCAACACATCTTTGTTTCATTAAACAAATGTTCCATGACATAAAAATGTAACATACCTTAAAATAATATTTCACAACACAGGCCAACTTGTTCTACATAGCAAGTTCCATGAAAGAGAAGGGGGGTGGTATCCAGTAAGATGCTCTAGAGGGTAAAAGCCCTTGTTGCTGAGTCTGACAACTTGGCTTCCTTATCTGGGATCTGAAAGGTGGAAAGAGTTTATGGAGACCTTTCAGGGACTTTTGGTCCATCAAACCACATTAGTCTGGAAGGAATCCATAAGTTCTCATTCTCTGTGGAAACAAAAGCTGAACCTCTTTTTCAAAACAATATATCTTTAGACCCAAATTTTGAAGTCAAGATATCTTTAAAGTATATATATATATTGGTTTAGCTTAACAATTCATACAGATGTCTCTCTGTACTTAGCTCATTCACAGTGAAAAAAATTCAAAGAAAGCACAATAATATACATAATCCAGACTCTCTGTATATTTTCCATCTTTATGTGGTACATATATATATATTGGTTTAGCTTAACAATTCATACAGATGTCTCTCTGTACTTAGCTCATTCACAGTGAAAAAAATTCAAAGAAAGCACAATAATATACATAATCCAGACTCTCTGTGTATTTTCCATCTTTATGTGGTTTATTTTTCTTTATTCCTTTAATCTATGACCGTCTGTACTCTGTCTCTTTAAAGACTTTACTTTTGGGCAGGGGTGGCACATGCCTTTAATCCCAGCTCTTAGGAGGCGGAGACAGGAAGATCTTTGAGTTCAAGGCCAGCCTGGTCTACAGATAGAGTTCCAGCACTGGCTCCATAGCTACTGAGAAACCCTGTCTTGAAAAATAAAAAACAAAAACAAAACAAAACAAAACACAAAACAAAGATGCTTCCTTTTTTTTTTAAGACAGGTTTTCTCTGTAGCTTTGGGGCCTATCCTGGAACTAACTCTTGTAGACCAGACTGGCCTCAGACTCACAGAGATCTGCCTGCCTCTGTCTCCAGAGTGCTGGGATTACTCCTTTTTGTAACTTTTTCTTCTCTCTCCCAAGCCTACATATATTTATCTAATACCATGACACATTTAAAGGTTTATTTTTGTCCACATCTGTCTTTATTGTTTATCTGTAATATTTTTTTTTAACCAGGAGCACTTTTTTTTTTAAATGCTAAGCGGGCATGGCTAGGACCAACTCTGCCTGTTGACTCTGCCTAGTCCAACATGTTGGAGGCATGTTCATGGCCTCTAAGAGCCATGCACAGCACCCCAGCTGCAGGGTTGCAGTGGATCTTTGTCACCATTAAGCAAGCTGTAACACACTGTTCACTGACCCCATTTAAGTGCTTGGGCTCCTGGAAGAGCCAGAGCTGTTCATGCAACTAGCATGAACCAGAAAACCCTCCCCTAAAGAAGCTGCACAGTCTTTGCTGCCAATGCTGAATCAGGAAGACTTCTCTTAAAGGAGCTGTGGTGTCCCTGTTTACTTCCAGTAATCAAAGCCCTTCTGAAAAAAATGCGGCTACCAAGAAGCTGTGCTAAACTCTGTGTATGTGTGTGTGTGTTTAAAATTTCTTGTCAAGCTCTCTCAAGTTTTATGTGGATGTGGTCAGCCCATGTTGGACACCAATTTGTAGGTGGAGGCTGCTCATTCATTCCTGGCCGCCCAGACCCAAATAATTACACAGAAACTGTGTTAATTGCAACACTGCTTGACTCAGGCTTCTTATTAACTAACTCTTACATCTTAAATTAACCCATTTCAATTATTTTATATTTTACCACAAGGCTCATGGTTTACCAATAAGGGTCCAGCTGGTGGCTTGTATCTTTCTCCTTTGGCGGCTATATGGAGTCTCCTTGACTCCATCTTCTTTCCTCCTCTATCTCTGCTTGGAATTCCCTCCTTGCTCTACTCTGCCCTGCAATAGGCCCAAAGCAGCTTTTTCATTAACCAATAGTAATAAAACATATTCACAGCATACAGAGGGGAACCTACATTGGTAGGGTCTGTGTGAAGCTGCGGCTTTCAATATAGACAAAGAAGAACCTATGAAGGTGTGTATAGGTTTGGGCATCCCCTAGATCTGCCCATCAAGAATGTTCAGAGGAGTACCATTCTGTTTTTGTTTTGTCTTATCTTATGGACCTGGGAGTAGAACCTGAGCTAGAACCCAGGACCTGGTACATTCTAGACAAGCACTCTACCACTGAGATACCCAACTAGCATGGGTGCTTCAATAGCCATGAGCCCTTATTCTCATGTCTTAGCTTCTAGGCATTGTTTTCCACTAAAAAGAACCAGAACTCTGGAGAACTGACTGGCTTTGAGACAGGAGGCAAAGAATGTACCAAATGAACTGGTAGGATTTTGTTCCAGAGAGCAGAGAACCTGTAGTAGAGTATTTCTTTGGGCCACCAGCTCACAAATAATGACAAGGAAACTTATTAATTATGAAAGCCTATAGTTTAGGCTTATTTTTTTAACTAACTCTAATAACGTAAATTAACCAATTTCTGTTCATCTACTTCTGTCATGTGGTGTTACCTCTCATCTTGCACCTTCTGTTTCTTATTCGTTTGGCTGGCATCTTCACCCTTCTTCTTGCCAGAGTCCTCTGTGTCCCCGGGAATCCTGCCTAACCTCTTCCTGCCTAGTTATTGGCTATTCAGCTCTTTATTAAACCAATCACAGTGACACATCCTCACACAGTGTACTAATAACCCACAACAGGAACTACTCAAAGAATAACGAAGGCCACCTCCGTCAGCCTGGACCACTGGAAGGAAGCACCAAAGTCCAGGCAGATGAAATGACGGATATTTGCTTTTTCATACAGTTCTAGAGGCCAGAAATCCAGGGTCAAGGTGCTGACAGAGTTGATCTCTCCATGGGCAGGTGGCAGCCTTCTTCTGTGTCTGCCCATCACCCACCCTCTGAATGTGCCCTCTCCTGGGATCGCGTCCTCTTACAAAGTCATCAATTTTATTGGATTAGGGCTCGAACTTATGACTTCATTTAACCACAAACCCTCCTTGTTTTTTTTTGTTTTTGTTTTTGTTTTTTTTTTTTGAAGAACAGTTTATTTAATACGGTTAGGGCTTCCACATGTCCATTTCAATGTGGAGAAAGATGTTAAGATGTTACAGAAGCCAACTTGAAAAGGTTCTCACCAGCTACATTTTGGCATCTTGGGCACCTAAATAAATAATGGCCTTAGTGGGGCTGAAGGGATGGCTCAGCGGTTAAAAGCACTTCCCAGGACCCACATGGCTCACCACTGTATCTCCAGTTCCAGGGGGTCCAGCATCCTCTTCTAGCCTCCACAGACAGCAGGTGGTGCACATGGCATGCACACACACTCAACCATTCACACATGTGCATGTGGCTACTGCCAGAGCAGCAAGGGCTCTGAACCACTGAACCCTGTTGTATGTTTGGAGGGCAGAATCTTCATCCCTGGCCTTTTTCTGCTTCACTGACTGCTTCCTGGTCTCCCTGAAGTAAGTAGCATTACCATGCCCTTCTGTCATAATGCTTCTCTCTAGCTCTCTTCTACCACGTGAGAAGCTGGCCCTTAGAGAGGGAAGAAGGCCTGCCTGGGTCTGACTGATACCCTGAATTCGGACTTTCAGCCTCTTCTCTATGAGAAAGATTTCTGTGGCTGACCAGTCCTTTCCTCTCCCCAGTCTATGGTGCATAGTTACGGCAGCCTGATCATCATAATAAAGAGCCTGTCAGTCAAAGGGGTCAGTGGATGCCAAAGCCGATGAGCGCAGGTGGATAAAGAATGAGACTTCATGGCTCACAATTCCTGGCCACGAAATGCATGGAATTACAGGATAAACCTGGTAGACACTCCGTCAGTCAAACGCCGTCAGCAGAGAGAGTAATATGTCAGAAGTCCGTGAGAACACAGTGTCACTTCTGTGAGTTTCCTGGCCCACAGAACTGAAGTCTAACCATGGACCATATCAGACAAACTCCTGTTAAAAGATACTATGCAGAATTATGGTCTGCCATCTTGCAAATTGACACACCTGGGAAGAAGGAAGCTCAAATGGGGAGCTGCCTCCATCAGACTGGCCTGTGGGCGTGTCCGTGAGGGCATTTTCTTGATGACTGGTTGATGTGGGAGGGCCCAGGCCATGGTGGGTGGTACCATTCCTAGGCAGGTTGGCCTAGGCTGTGTAGACAGAGCCTGGAAGCATCTTTGCTTCAGAGTTCCTGCATCTATGCCCGCTTGAACTCCTGCCTTGACACCTCTCAACCGTAGATTGTCACACTGAAGCACAGGATGAAATAAACCCATTCCTGCTAACGTTGTTTTGGTCATGGTGTTTTGCTCAGCAATGCAAACTTAATGAGAACGTTCACGCGTGCCAAGGAAAAACCAAGAACAAGGGCAAAACCACCAACCAGGTCTCTCTGCTAAAACGACAGTATTGTGGCAAATGGCAAAATGTGCATAAATTATAACACTGTAGCTAAATTTTCTCTGCTGCTTAGTGGTGACGTGGAGAACGTCATCTAAGCCCTGCACACTAAGGGTGCAAGGGTGCTGAGCCACCATGGTGGCAGTTCCCTCTCAAGTGCTGCTGAAAAGAAAAGTGCTTTGTACCATTTGAGGAACCTTTCTATAAATGTGAAAGTATTTCCAAATAAAAAGAAAGATAAGATGGTGACAGACGCTCTTGTAAAAGGCTGTGTGTAGAAAAAGTTCATGTGTGTATATATTCTGGCCGCCAAGGGGTGGGGTGTTTTAGACACCCATTGTTTTTGCCTGCATTAGCTTTCATTCTTCTCTACTCCAGAAAAGCCATCCAGATTTTATTTTGGGGAACCAGCCCTCCCCCACTCTCAGTCCACATGCTGCAAGTGTGGGCATCTGCCCAAGTCAGCCAGTATTCTTCATCTGCTTGGCTGTAGTCACTGGTGGAGAGAAGGACATATGACTTAAGCCAGCTCAATGTGGGTCAATCTTCGGGATTTTTTTTTTCATTTTTGAAATGATTGTGAAAGAGGTTTTGTTTTTCTCCTGGGATTGTTAAGCTCTTAGAAAATAGGCTAAGGAGGCTGTCTGAGGACCTCCCTTGTGAAGTCAAACTGTGCAGGAAAGAAAGCCATTGCTGAGAAGAAAAGCAAAGCCGAGAAGAGGGAGAGACCACTTCACGATAACCTCCCAGCCCTCAGAGCCTGGCACACTGGCCAAATACCTTTAATTTTCTGCTTAAGCCACTTTGAGCTAGGCTGTTGGCACTTGTGGCTGAAGGAATCATGACTAATATTAGGAAATGCCTAATTCTACTGGGCTGGAGTTCAGAGGATGGAAGGGAGGGGAATTATAGCCACAGCCAGACTTGGCAGGGCCTCTGGGCATCAGGATCCAATGTGGGTTCCTGCACCTCCCCCGCCCTGGGTAGACATTTGAAGGTGCTGTAGGAGGGGGAGAGCAGGTGGCAGGTTCACGGCAAGCAGAAGCCCCAGTGCCTGCACAAAGCTTGGCTCTAAGCTGCCACCCAGTCAACCCCTCCTCGCAACAGCTCCTTGTCCAGTCCATGGCCCGCGGACTACACCCTTGGCACAGCCTTAGTAGAGATGCCTGCCGGCTTGGTCCACTATCCCTTCCCATTCTTATGATAACCAGGCCTGGAATTTCTTCACCTTGTCTAGGTTTACCAAGCACTGGGCTGCTAGTTTGTGCAGCAGAACCCCCGGATAGCCGAGGAGGGAGGCTGGATGGGATCATCCCCACTGCACAGCGCTGGAAAGAAAGGCTCGGGGAGGTTTGCAGTCTCAAGCCTATGTGGTGACAGAGCCAGGTGACCAGAGGACCCCTGCAAACCCCATATCCATTATGGGACTTTTTGATCTGAGATGGGTCGTAGATAAAGTGTCTTGAGTCGTGGATAGTGTGTCCTGGCTAGTGTGGGAAGATGTAATAGAAAAGACAGTCCTTCCCTTGGATTGTGCGTTCATGTTTTGTGTGTGTGCATGTGTGAGTGCAGGTGCATGTGTACATGTGGGAACACGGATAGGTGGACATTGTGTGTGTGTGTGTGTGTTGTGTGCACATGGAGGCCGGTGGTTGCCAGTGAGTGTCCTCTATCACTCTATCTTATTTTGTGGGACAGAAACAGTCTCTCATGAACCTCGGCCTCATTGACTGACTAGACAAGTGACCAGCAGACATCCTACCTCTCTCTGCTCTCTCCTCTGCCCAGGACCTTATGCCACCTCCCAATCTCCCTGTTTGTCTTTTGAGACTAGGTCTCATGTGACCCAGCCTGACATCCAGTTAACTATATAGCCAGAGACGACGTCGAACTCCTGATCCTACTGCCTCTACCTCTCAAGTCTCTCTTTAGATCTGAGGGTACCTTTACCAGAATTGAGAGAAACAAGGGGGCACTTGAGTCTCTGGGAGAGGGGAGGGGAATGAGAGCAGGATCCAGGGGTAGGATGCTGACTGGGACCAGGTACAGGAAAAGGGTTCTCCCAGAGGAGGACACAGGGACAGCTACACACCTGGCCCAAGACTGGACCTAAGGGCCTTACATTTACATATAATGAAAGGCTCATTTTCCCCATCTTAGAGACCGGACAAAAGAGGGTGGCTCAGAGAAGGAAAGCAGCCTGCCTAAGATCACATGGCAGGGAAAGGGGGAGCCTGGGATTGGAAATGGAGGTCTGAGCCCAGAGCCTAAGCAGTTCTCTGATGGGGGAAACTCTGTTAACCAATCACAGCTAATTGGGGAGGGGCGACCTGGACCCCAGGAAGGAAAACTGGGAGATTCAGGTGCCAGCTCTCTCTGCGCAGTGCCCCGCTCCCCGCCTCCCTGCCCCCCCCCCCCCCGGACCGATTGTAAGTCGTACCTCCCACTCTTACAGTGTGAGTTTCCCCTCTTTAACCGTTAAAGTATAACTGTTATTCTTGAGCTAGCCTGGTTATTTACCGTACAGACCTAACTCTCTTACAATTCTCCAGGATTCTCTGAGCACTTAATACCTATTAGGCATGGTGCGAGGAGAGACTGGATTAGAATGGAACCTCTCTGGGTCTCCCAGTGTCCGCTGTCTACCTCCCCTTATGGTTATTATTTTTCTTTATTTAACTAAAATTTGTTTGCGCCATTCCCCCCTCCTCCTTTATTTCTTCCCAAATCCCCCATTCCCGCCTCCCTGGCCCCTATTATCAGCCAGGCAGCAATGCAGTGAGACGGGCCTGTGAGAAACCAGGTGCCCAGTGGGCAGCGGTGGCATCTCAGGAGAGTCTCTCCTGAGAGTGGGGCCTTGGGGAGCTTTGGGTGGCATAGGAGACAGCAGGAGGAGACAAGGGAGGGGACTGTCTCCTAAATGCTGCTCCAGAGCAGCCCATGCTGGGCAGGACACACCCAAGCCTTGCACCACCGGGAAGGGAGGGCCGGCGGCACTGGCAGGCCACCAGTGTTCTGCAGGACGTGGCACCCACACCGCCTCCAGCCGCAGGACCTGAGGGATGGCTAGGGGGTCGGGTCCCTTTCGGGGAGGGGACCATTAGACAAGGGGCCAAATGCTCAGAGTAGAGATCAGGCACCCCAGGAAGACCACGTGGGCTGCTGCCTTTTCCAGAAAGAGCAAGGGTGGGAGGGGCGGGGTGGGGACGACAGACTGGAGGTGGGGGATGCTGAGAGGAGCAGAGCAGGAAATAGTGTCTGGCATTTGCAGAGACTGAGAGGCAGAGCAAGGAGGTCACAGCCTGGGTGACAGTCCATGATGGAGAAGTTTTGATTTTGGAACTAGAAAACCCTTCTCACGACCAGCTGTGGCAGGAGTCAAAGCCCTCAGGATGGAGCCTGTGTTGCCCTTTAACAGCGGAAGGGTGAAGGGCAGGTTGCTTAACCTCCCTGGACCCCACCTCTAGAATGGAGCTGAGGATCCCCTTAGCTGGAAGGGTTTGGTTGTGAAGATTGTGCGGGTGCCGCCACAGTAGCTAACTTGTTGAGGTTGTCGTGTGAAAGACAGCCTGGGGGCGGGGCCCATGAAACATCCTAAACAAGGTGGGTGGCTTTGGGGAGAAGCGCTGGGCTGGGGTCCACAGTCAAATAGGAATGCCTTATACCTCCACTATGTGAGGGCAGATACTGGGATGTGGAGTGAGCATCTCTCTCTAGCAGAAGCCATGGAGAGCGTGGGCCCAGTTACCACAGTGTGACTGTACGTTGTGAGCCAGGCTGGAGGATCTTAAAGGCCATCAGGATTCCTCGCTGGAATTTCCTTATCACTGGGAGCAAGCTGGGAAGCGATTTTCTCACACTTTCTCTTTTCTTTTGTGTAACAGCCCTGGTTGTCCTGGAACTAGCTCTTCTAGACCAGGCTGGCCTCAAACTCACAGAGATCCGCCTGCCTCTGCCTCTCAAGTGCTGGTTGCGCCACCCCCGCCGGACTGTTTTCCACACTCTTAACATCAGCACTTCCTTAACCAGCATTGAACTCACACACCAACCACCAAGTTGAAGCCAATTTTAGAAACGTTTATTTCCAAAATAATAATTAAAAAAAGCCGCAGCACTGTGAAAGCAACCTGAGGGATAATTACCTCATATTAATGAGGGAGAGGCCACAGCAGTTAGAGGAAGACATCGTAAGGGCTTTGAGTCCTGTCACTTTCTTTTCTTATTCCTATTTGTACTGAATTAGAAAGCCCCAAGCCACAATTATAGGTCATTAGCGATGGCAGCAAATATTTAGTGACTCTGTCCGATGGTTTGGGATTCAGACCAATCAAGAGTCCAGGGAGCTTTTAGGATGAACCACCCTCACCTTCCAAGTACAAGGTCTGTAGATGCAGATTTCTGAGACTTAAGGCCCCCGCTGCCTACCTTAGCTTAGAGAGAGCAGCACGTAAATGCAGCGATCTGTGCTTTGGTTGAATTTGACCCTGGAAAGAATTCTTTAAGTTCTGATGTAATGTTTGGATGTGGTTTTCAAATAGTCTCTATACTATGTCATTGATTCCAGTCTCCTGCTCAGAAACAAAACTCTGCACGTGGCGGGGAAGGCTGAAGCCCCGGTGATGGTGTGGAGACATTCTGCTGTGCTCAGGGTTGGAGCTCAATTAGAGCTGTGCTTAGCGGTGCATGAGCGAGGCCCCGGGCTTCCGTCCCTGGTGCAAACCATAAAGAAAGGTGGCCTAACATAAACTCAACAGCACATCTGGGGTAGATTGGTGATGTCTGGGCAGTGCGGTTGTTGACTATATTGCCATCTGCTTAGGCCACTCAGGACTGTGGATGTGATCTTGAGCAGCCGTACGAACACATGGATTCATGGGTTCATTCACTCATTCTTTTCAAGATTCTCAGTGCAAGACATTTTCCTCCACAGTTGGATAAGTTCATGACGAAGCACAGACTCTGAACCTTGGTTCTCGTATCTTTGCACGATGTAGCTGAAAAAAAAGGGGTCAGGGACGGAGCTGGCTTACAATTACAATTTCCACTATTTTCTTCAGCTCCTATTGGGGAGTGTTTAGATTTCACCCCTCATCATTGAGGTCAAAAATATGTCAGGGCATCAGGATGGTTCAGCAGGTAAAGGTATTTGCTGCTAACCCTGACCTACCTCCCCAGTTCACTAACAGGAACCCACAGGGTGGAAGGAGAGAACCAATGCCCACAAGTTGTCGTCTGACCTCCACACTTGTGCCCCCACACGGACAGACAGACAGACAGACACAGACACACACACACACACACACACTAAAGATAAAATTAAAATAAAGACAACAACAGTAAAGGTTGGGTATGATACGCGTAATCTCAACATTTGGAAGGCTAAAGCAGGAGGATCAGATTCCAGGCTAGCCTAAGCTACACAGTGAGTTTCAAGCCAGCCTGAGCTACATTCCACGACAGCAATTAAATAAACAGCAATTAAAAGATAGCACTTAGCTTCTCTCTTATCTGGTAATCTGGAAGACAGTATCTTAAGACTGAGAATTTTTTTTTCCCTTTTCCAGTTTGTTCAGAGTCCCAGACTCCTTTCATCTTGCGTTTCGGCTACCCACAGACTCCACCTGCAGGCTCCACCATGGTTGACCACTAAATGGTGCTAAGCAATAGTGGGGGGAATGCCAAGCGCCCCTTCCTGTAAGACCCTGAAAGCCACACTTTATAGATTACATCCCTTTGGCCACATAGTCTGATGGTCACATCCAGTTGAAAGTGAAGATGGGAAATGTAGTTTTTATAATTCTAGGTCATCATCTGTTCTGCTAAAACTGGGACTACCAATTATGACAAGAAGAGGAAAGGAGGTCTTGGGGAACACTGACTTGCACTAACAGACCCCGAAAAGCAATCAGGGAACAGATACAAACTGGCTTTTCTCTTTCATCCTGGGAGGAGTGACCTTCCTAATGACAAATGTCACTGGTCCTCCCTAGGCCATGATCTCCAAAAAGCATTTTATCAACTCATATCATGATTCAAAAAATAATTAGCAAGCAAAGATTCCTTTTGGTCCAGAAGCATGGTGATTGAACTGAAAGCTGCCAAAAACCCTCCTTTTGTGTCTGAACCACACATATACTGAGTGTGTCTGGACTCCGCATTCCACTGATCTTTAGCCGACTCCAAGCACGGTCCCACATGGATTGCCTAAAAGAAAGGTGAGCTACAACTGTTTGTACATTCAGACATGATGACACATGCTTGTAATTCCAGTACTTAGATGAAGGCAGGATTATGAGTGCCAGGCCAATCTGGGCTACATAATGAGACTCTGTCTTTTGTTTTTATTAACTGTGCTTCATTTGGCATCCAACTTTTAGGACACAAATTTATGAAAAAGCTGTTTGCTTAAGACTTTTTAGCCACTGGCTCAGGCCAGAGCTGAACCCAAACCTAGCCACCTGGGATGTGGGATTCCCCTCTGTATGCTGTGAATGTCATTGGTTAATAAAGAAACTACTTGGGCCTATGGCAGGGCAGAATAGAGCTAGGTGAACAAACTAAATTAAATGTTGGGAGAAAGAAGGCATAGTCAGTGAGAAGCTATGTAGCAGCGCACAGGAGACAGATGCCTCCGCTGGAGGCCACTAAACTTTGCCAGTAGGCCACGAGCCTCATGTTAAATATAAAATAATAAAAATAGATTAATTTAAAATGTAAGAGCTTGGTAGGAATATGCTAGAGTCATTGGCCAATCAGTGTTGTAATTAATACAGATTTCTGTGTGGTTATTTGGAGTCAGGGCTGTTAGGAAACAAACTAGCAGTCTCCGCCAGCACACCTGGGTTCAGGAGAAAAACTAGCGCTCCCATCTCCCACCTGCCCGTTTAGCTTCCATGTAAAGATAGAAAATACATAGAGAATCTGACTGTATGTTATTGTGTTGTCTTTGAATTGTTTGACTGCTGAGGAAGAGCAACAGTTGCTAAAAGACATTTGGTTATAAATGCGACTAGATTAATCCAACCTATATAGTTTGAAAATGCCTTGACTTCAAAATTTAAGTCAAAAGATATGTTACTTTGGAGAGGAGGCTTTGTTTTTGTTTTCTCAGGAAGTGAGAATCTGTGGATTCATTCTTGGTTAAGAAATTTAAGGTTTGATCAGCTGTGGATTCATTCTTGGTTAAGAAAAATAAGGTTTGATCAAGGAAGATTCCCTGAAAAATCTTCAATGGGAACGGATGGCCCAGGTTATCCAATGTTTTAGAGCATCTCTGTTGCAGTTTCCTCTGAGTTCTACATCCAGAACAGCTTCAAGACTGCTGACTGAGATGATCCATCCTAGAGAATACTCCAGTCAGGACTTGACCATAATCCTAAATTTTCTCTGCGTCCCCATAAGATTACCAGTGCCCTCAATAGCAGAAATTAGCCTAGAAAACTACACCCACATTTCCCTCCCCCAAAATGGATTATGGATATTTGTCATTGTTTAGGGGGTTAGTTGCAAGTCATTATTGGTAATGGTCAGGAAAAAAACTAAACAAAGGAAATTAGATTCAAGGTTCTTGTTTTGAAAAAAGAGGGGATATAGATATGATAAGATAAAGGGGTAGATTATTGAATCTACTCTGAAAAGAAAAAAGGGAGGAAATAGATATGATAAAAAGGTAGATTGTTGAATCTACTTTTAAAAAGGAACTACTAGTTTTAAATATTTTACATTTGACTGGACTTTTGTATATTGATACAAATTTGAGATTAATTTTGCTAAAATATTCTATATATACATTTTTACTCTTGTTCAAGGTATTGTACTTATACAATTCATTTAACAGTGTAATACAAATTTCTAGTCCTTGAAAATTATTTTTACAAACTATTTAGGATAATAAGGAAATATAGGTTAGTAGCTAATCACCTAGTATAATCAAACTTGTAGTCACATTAGGTATGTTTTCAAGGTCAAACAAAGATATAGTTTAGATAGACAGGTCATCTTCAAACACTTCAGAGATCTACAGAATATGGCATTTAAGGTGTTTTAATAACCTAGGTTCTTCTTTTTTTATGACAACGAGACATATCTGCTCCTGGCAGCACCAATCTATTTCAGAGAAGATAATGAGCATTGAAGAAACTCCACACGGAGTTTACTCTCTCTGTGGCAAAAGTAAGCCACTGGGAAAGAAAATGCCCCTGCCTCGACTGCTAACAGTATACTGTCCTAATTAGACAAGAAGTAATGTAGGAGGTCCTTCCATTTATTTGTTGCTTTTATTGGTTAATGAATAAAGAAACTGGCTTGGCCTGATAGGGCAGAGTAGAGCTAGGTGGGGGAAAACTAAACTGAATGCTGGGAGACAGAAGAGAAGCCATGTAGCCCCGTTGGAGACAGATGCCGGGGACAGATGCTGGAACTTTACCTGGTAAGCCACAGCCTCATGGCAATGTACAGATTAATGGAGATGGATTAATTTAAGATATGAGTTAGCCAGAAATATGCTTAAGCTATTGGTCAAATAGTATTGCAAATAATATGGTTTCTGTGTGATTATTTCAGGGCTGAAACGAACAAGCTGGGAAACGAACAAGCGACCTCTTACTACAAAAATATCCTGCTTAACAGAAAAGTCTGTCGGATATACTAGGCCTGTAGGCCGAAGATGGCCCATTGTTGCAGAGGAACTTTGGGTGACTGTCCAGGAAGCCAACTGTTTCTGTCATTACTCACAGTTTTCTTGAAAGTCACTTGCTCGCACTTCCTGCTTACTCAGTTAATATAATTTCTTTCTTGGATCTCTGAGGGAGCCAAAGATTAGATAGTTATAGTTTACCAGACAGAGAGAGCAAGTTATGATAGAAAGTAAATTAGGTACAAGACTTTAGACTCACCAAGATAGGATAGATAGAGAGTATTTTCTCTGAATTTGTCAAATGCAAATAGACTAGATATTGTTTATGTATTTATTGTCTGTATATATTGTATATAGTCATTGTACTTATTGTATATAGTTTTCTACTATTAGTTATAGCCTTCTTTTTTATTTTAGACCAAAAGGGGAAATGTAGTGCATTTCAGTTGTATTTTAATAAATAAAGCTTGCCTGAAGATTTGAGCATAAAACAGCCTCACTGGTCAACCTTACAAGTAATGGTAACACACACTTTTAATCCCAGTAGCCACACTAGTTTTCCATAGAAACTGGGTGGCGCATGCCTTTAATCCCAGTCCTTGATGGGATTGTAAAATGGGAGGAAACCACTCTCAATCAGTCTCATTCTGAGATTCCTGGAGGCAGGATCACCATTTCAGACTGAGGTCAAGGGAAGAGCCAGTGACTGGCTGTTTTGCTTTTTGGGTCTTTAGATTGAACCCCAATTTCTCTCTCGAGTTTTTATTAATCATGCATTACTTTTGTGGGGGGGGTATGTTTTTTGTTTTGTTTTTTGAGACTGGTTCTTTCTTTGCAGCCCCGGCTGGTCAAGTTTTAAAATTAATTTTAAGACCTTAAACACTAGCCAGGTCCACTATGCAGACCTAGGTAGTCTTAAACTCACAGAGATCTAGCTACTTCTGCCTCTCAAGTGCTAGATTTGTTAGAAATAAATTCAGGCTCACAGAGGAAGAGACAGCCATTCCAACTGAAGAATCTGGACAAGGCAAACTTTACTGTTGATCAAGGATGTGTGTTGGACAGCTGGGCAGCGATGGTGCACACCTTTAACCCCAGCACTTGGGAGGCAGAGGCAGGCATCTCAGTGAGTTTGAGGCCAGCCTGGTCTACCTAGCGAATACCAGGACAAGAGAGTATGTGCTGGGAAACAGACAGGAAGAGCACTTGATTTTTATCCTGACTCAGGTGGTGGCTCTGTCTTTTTCCCCACCGCTGAGGTCCAACCTCTTGGTTTTATTCAGCTGGCTAACCTGGAAAGAACTGAGTCACAAGGTCACTAACTCCAGAGGAGTGGGGGGGGGAGCACTACTCCAGGCCTTCAAATTCCTAGAAAAAAGCAGCAGCGGTACTTTGTGTAAACAATGGTTTTACCGGGTGGGTGAATTAAAACATTTGCATAAAAGTCCTACAAAGTGGGGAAGATAAAATTTTTCTAAACTCAAGTTTTATAGCATTCGATAGAAAACCTTCATATTTGATATTTCTTATAGGATTAATGGCATTGCCGCCACCACCAAGTCTGGCATGGGACCCCGCCTCAACAACAAAAAGCTTCAAGTCTTAATTAGGTTGCTAGAGACCAAGTTGTTTAAGACCTTAGAAAGCTTGGGCAGATTCTTAGTATTCAGGCATCTGTACTGGCCTGCCCTTGGGGTCCTGACAGGATATATCCTCAGTTACAGCCACTAAGAGCGCCTCCTGTACACATTGAATACCTGTGACAGTCCGAACTTGACAGGGAAAAGGATTTACAAGTTTGTGTGTACATGGAGGCCTATCACCTTTATCTTTCAAAACTTTTTTTTTTTTTGGTTTTTTTTTTTTTTTCAAGACAGGAGTTCTCTGTGCAGCCCTGGCTATCCTGGAACTTCCTTTGTAGACCAGGCTGGCCTTGAACTCACAGAGATCGCCCTCTCTCTGCCACCTCCACCATGCTCAGACTTACAAGTTTTAATAAGCATGTGAGATAGCAAGAATTGGCTGGTGGTGGCGGCACAGGCCTAGAGGCAGGAGGATCTCTGAGTTCAATGCTAGCCAGGTGTACTGAGCCTGTTCCCAGACAATCAGAGCTATACAGAGAAACCCTGAATATATATATATTTTGTATATATACAAAATGATAGCAAGCAAGATTATTCAAATTAAACTAACATCTCATCCTTTCCATGGCACCGAAGGTTGATTTCCTGCTCTCTCGTGTGTGTAGCGGTGAGCACAGCTGGGTTCAAGTTTTGTGGGGCGCTTTGCTTTAGTATCTGTTCAACTGAGAGGATGTAATTTTCAATCCAGCCTCTGGAGTTTGTTTTTCTTCCTGCCTCTGGGGGCGGGGGTGGTGAAAAAAATCCATTAATTTTGTCCTGGAGACTTTATTTTGCTTTTGTTCTGGAAGAGAAAGAGGAGAGAGAGAGAGAGGGAGAGAGATCTGTCCAATGGCTCACCAGAAAGGTCACTGTGTGTGTTTGAAAATGATGTGAGAATCTTGGTGGCTCTCTGCCACTACTGGATGAAGTTTCATAACATACAGCACACTGGGGATTCAGATGGCACGGATCACCCATCCAGGGAGCCCTGCTCTCAGATGTTCAGCAATCTACTCCCTGTTTCTCTTCTGGTGCTGCCTGTGTGAAACCATCCAGCATGTCCCAGTTCTTAGTGACCAGCTTTGTGGGGAACTGGGTGGTTTTGTTTGCTTGTTTGTTTTTCTCTTTATTTTATGTACATTGGCGTTTTGCCTACATGTATGTCTGCATGAGGCTATTGGATCCCCTAGAACAGGAGTTACAGACAGTTGTGAGCCACCATGTGGTTGCTGGGAATTGAACTCAGGACCTCTGGAAGAGAAGCCAGTGCTATTGTAGCGGTCCAGCTCGAGGGGTTCATTCTAGGGAACATGCTCTTAACCACTGAGCCGTCTCTCCAGTTTGTCCTTTTGTTTTTTTGAGATAGGGTTTCGTTGTGGAATATTAGTGTAACTGTGTATAAAGACGTGTTGCATTTATTTATGTTGTGAAATGTTACCTTAACTATGTAAAGATGTGTCGCATTTGTTTGTGTTGCAGAATAATTGTTTAAGTATGTAAAGATACCTTGCATTTGTGTATGCTGCATTTGTTTAACTATGTAAAGATGTGTGGTTGCTTCACCTTGTGTGCTTAAGGCACCTAATGGGTCTAATAAAAAGCTGAACAGTCAATAGCTAGGGAGAGGAGGGATAGGTGGGGCTGGTGGGCAAAGGGAAAAGGGGAGCCCCTCTGGAAAGCACATAGATGACTAGAAATGGGTTAATTTGTTGTGTTTTTTTTTTTAAAAAAGAGCAATCTAGAAACAAACCTAAACTAAGGCTGAGCATTCATAATTAATAGTAAGTCTCTGTGTCATGATTTGTGAGCTGGCAGTCCAAGAAAATCTCTGTAGGCCTGACTGTCCTGGAATTTATTCTGTAGACCAGTCTGGCCTTGAACTCACAGAGAACCCTGTACCTCTGCCTCCAGAGTGTAGGAATTAAAGGCACAGGCCACCACAGTGGGGCTGGGAACTGGATTCTTGTTCAGGGTTTACTAGTCCTCCTCTCAGTCCTGGATCTTGAGTGACTCCCCAGCCCCATGCCTTAATGAACCACTGCTGGATCGCTGACCCATTATTTAGATTGAGGAGATTCTGCTTCATGAAAGTGATCACTGAAACCCTGTGAGTTACATGAAAATATATTGCCTGAAACAAACTGCCAAGACAGAACAATTGACTCCAAATTCGTGCCTGTGCAGTTAAAGGACATGAAGATTACTTGGGATTGCTACAAAATCTTCAGGCTTACAAGTGCTATGCTCTTCATTTCTTCCTTTGAGACATCCAGTACCTGTGGGCCTCTTGTAGACTTTGAGGGATGCTCCACCCCAATGGTGGAGACATTATAAAACATCTATATACATTAAGCTTGCTGTCTATATCAAAAAGTGGGGTTATCAAGAGGGAGTTTTTCTCTTACCCTGCTCTCTGGCCATTTATAGCTAAAAGCATGTATTCTTGGCTAAGTGACACACTAGCAGAAGGAACATTAATAGACACATAGCAGGGCATCCAGGAGAGATCTAGGAAAACAACCATGACCAGTTGTGGGCAGGGCGTGTCAGAACAAAGTTCATGGTAGACAGCTCTGGTAACAGGGCCCCATGTTTCCCATGATGTTCTAACTCTACCAGGACCTTGTAGCAAGCAAGAAACTGTTTTGTATAATCTCCTAATGAAGATGACCTTCCCCCTTGGGGACAGCATTGTGACTCTCCCATTGATATATTAAAGTCATTTTATCTTTTTTCCTCACTATGTAGTTCAATGGTCTTGAACTCAGTATCCTTCTGTATCTACCTTCTGAGAGCTGGGATTACACATGCGTTTAACTATGTGGGCTTCAAATGCTTTTTTTTTTTTTTTTTTTTTTGATCCACAAATACATGCTTCTTACTCTGCAGAGTTTGCAGGTCGTGCGGCCCAAGTGGCAGGTCCGTTCTATCATGCCTGAAAGGCTTGCTGAGCTCCGTCCTGCTCTGGCTGTCACTCAAATCACTCGCGCCACCTGTAAACATATTCTCCAGTGTAGAACATACGTGCCCCGGAGCTAGAAAAAACTAGCCAGAGGCACCTTCTTATTTGTGGAGGGAAACACAACGAAACAATTTCTTCTTTTCTTTGGATGTAATAGCCAGGCATGTCGAAGACTACTGAAGATTTCACAAACTTTACGTGCTTTTAAATATTTGTAGTTTTTTTTCTCCATACCTTTTGGAAGGCACGTGTCAAGGTTCCGGCCATTTCTCCCTCTTCTGATCCAATTGACATGCAGATTAACCCAGGGGTGGTGGTAGAAACACACTTGAAGCCAAGGCAGTAGGATTCCCATGAGTTTGAGTCCAGCCTGGTCTACACAGTGAGTTCTAGCCCAGCAAGGGATTCATAGTGAGAGAGATGCTGCTTCGTAAAAAGCAACAAACAGACGGTTGGGAAGGTGGCTCTGAGGGTGAAGCAAAGTGTGAGGACCTGAGTTTGGCTCCCCAGCACCCACATAAGAAGCTGGTCCTGGTGCTTATGTCTCAGTGCTGGGAGACAGAGACGAGAGGATTCTGGGTGCTTGCTGGTCAGCCACTTTACCCAGTCAGTTCCAGGTTCAATGAGAGTCCCTGTCCCCAAAGATAAGATAGTAAGCAATTGAGAAAGACACCCAACCTTGTCCTCTGGTCTTCTATACACATGCATGTCCACTCACACCCTGGATATTGTATATACAGCACACACAGACACACGCAATCTTGAGACAATGGGTCAGGTCTATCATGTCTTCTTAACTGTCAGTCCAGGGATATGCCTCTAAAGATGGAGTATGACCTTCCGGGTAAAGTGACCACTTTTTCTGAGAGTGATGTTTGTAGAGAGGTGGAGACCTAGCAGATAGGGTATCTTGCTACTACAGGGTGACCTGGCTGGCACACAGCTCCCCAGAACAGCACCTGGGGAGAAGACTCCACACACCTTTCCAGCACTGGGGCTTCCTCTAAAGTATGAAGGCCCTGTCCCCGAATGGAGCCTTTGTCATGATGACCTTGACAAAAAAATCAACCTCTGAGAGGAGTTTGTCCAAATTAGTGGTTTTCAACCTGGGTTCTGTGGACCACTAGAGATTTCTAGAGTGTCAGGAATTTCATGGAGGTCATATTCAGATGACAGATGCCCTCACACCCTCTACATTCACTTCTATGCCCAAGGTAAGACTGCTTTGGAAGATCTTGTTTGAGGAAAGTTTGGCTGTGGTTACTATGGGCATTCTACAGAACATAGGACCCATTCTCCTCAAAAGTGTCAAAGTCACAAAGAAAAATTCAAGACTAAGACACAGTTACAAGCCAAAAGGACGTGAGAGTGTGACATAGGGTCCTGGAGCAGAAAACGGACACTAGGAGAAAAACGGGCGCAGCTGGAGTTGGGCCAGAGTCTAGCTCACAGCCATGCCCCAGTGTAGGGCCCAGAGTCTAGCTCTCAGCCATGCCCCAGTGTAGGGCCCAGAGTCTAGCTCTCAGCCATGCCCCAGTGTAGGGCCCAGAGTCTAGCTCTCAGCCATGCCCCAGTGTAGGGCCAGAGTCTAGCTCACAGTCATGCCCCAGTGCTGCATCCTTGGTTTATACAGATCACACACTGAAGGAGGATGCTAACCTCAGCTCTAAGGGACACACAGGAATGCTCTGTCCCCTCGTTGCATCTTATGTGTAAATCTAAAATATTCCAAAATGAAAAGGTTATTTTGAAAACTAACATTAGGGAAGTATTAGATAGATGAGCTCTGAGGATCCAGAGCCGAGGAGACGGGAGGCCTTCAGGCATCCTGGGACACCTCCGGAATGAGAATCAGGATGTTGAGACACTGTCTTGGGCTTCCAACATCCTGTGCTGACTATCCTTATCCCCATCTGTCCCACTGAGGTGAGACCACATCTGGAAGGGTCTTTGGGAGGTGGCTCATGGGAGTGAGGAAAGGATGAACTCATGGGAGTGAGGAGAGGGCTCAATATGGGAGAAGGAAGAGGTCACCCAGAGGACAGAGGGGTCATGGGAGAAGGGGATCAAATAAGAACAGAGGATGACATCTATGTATTAACCTTCAAGCATTAGGACTCAGGGACAAGGGCCTTGGTCCTTCCTGGGACCAAGCTAGACCCCACCACCACCACAAAGGAGTGGGTCCCACTCAGGCATAGGTGTCCATTCTGATTGTGGGTGGCCAGACATGGGGGCAAAAAGAAATTGGTAAGTGATGAGGGTACCCAGGAAGGCCAGAGGGAGACAAGACAGATGGATACAACCAGAATAACAGGTGTGAAGAGACAGTCTGAGACGGGAATATGTCCGCCAGACTTCAATTACCTGAGACAGTCGTGGCTTGTGATTCCGTTCCATGAGCAACTGCTCCAGCTCCACAGCGTCCTCCTAGTTTTCTCCTTTTATTTCATCCATGTTCCCAGTCTGTGGGATGGTGTTGCCTACTTTCAGGAGAAGTATCCCCCATCCCCCAGATGATCCTCTCTGGAAATACCCTCCCGGGCATGCCCAGAAATGAGCTGCGCTACTAACCCCCGGGGAATCTCCGGGTCCATCAAGATGAGCTACACAGACACCGGAGAGACGGCTCGGCAGTTAAGGACCATTGCCGTTCTTGCAGAAGGCACGAGTCTTGGTTCCAGCCCCCACACCAGGCAGCTTCTGAGAACCTGGTGCCCTCTTGGCTTCCACAGACGTCATCACAGATAGATATGGAATAGAGGGCAGCATAAAATCAAAATGGAGCCAGAAACCAGGCGGTGATGGCACACACCTTTAATCCCAGCATTCGGGAGGCAGAGGCAGGAGGATCTCTGTATGAGGCCAGCTTGGTCTACAGAGTGAGTTTCGGGATAGCCTGGGCTACACAGTAAAACCCTCTCTTCAACCCCGACCCCCCAAGATGGAGTAGATGCAGAGAGATGTTCCCCTGCTCTACCACCCCAGTCCTGGTCCCCAGAAACTCCCCGCAGTTTATCTCCTGGTCTCCATCCTCCCCATCAGGCACCAATTCAGCACATCCTCTCACTTGGTGTCAAACACTTGGGAGCCAAGACCTACGTGTCCTAACGTGCTTAGAGGAAGACTCCCTGGGAAAGGAGGGTAAGAGCATCCCATGTACTGAGAAGCCTGTGAGGCAGGGACAGGCAGAGAAAGAGAGGAACCCCGTGGGCCTCCCTCATCTCTGCATGCCTAACCCAGAACACAGCAAAACAACCAGTAATTGCAGACTCTGTAAATACCCCATCACTGTCAGAGAACGAGATCTAATAGTACGCCGCTTAGTGCTAGGCTCTCTCCTCACTCCGCAGCTTCCTGGCCGTGTGACCTTGAACACATTCTTCCTCTGAGACTCTCTTCACCTGTAATGCGACTATAAAAAGTACAACTTGAATCTACACCATAGGGTTGCTGTGACCCTTCAATGACCTGACGGCGCCTGGCACACAGAAAACACTCAAGAACCCTTAGCTTGGGTGCCTATGTGGAATATGCATCTGGGATTCTAGGCTGGCTGGTAGTGAAAAGGAGAGCAGGCCCACCACTTCCTGTCTGGGGAGACCCCTGCTAGGGGCTTTCGGTCTCGTCTAAAGCAGGCCTACGAGCATCCCGGGGGGATCTTCAGTGAGAAGGATGTGTTGCTTGCATCCAGGCTACAATCTGTCAATCTCCGCTAGTGCACCTGATCTGCTGCAGAACCGTGTGGATGCTCAGGGAAGAACACATGGGACCAGGGCCAAATACAACCATGACTGTGTCCCGCCTCAGTCAGCCCTCGGTTTTAGAAAGGGGCCTTAGGTCATGCCTAGATCCTGTCCGGCTTCCGTCTCTATGTGTGAAACAGAGGTATTAAGGTACATCGGGGTGTATCAGGGCTGTGAGGGTTCACTGAGAGGCCACGAGAGTGTGCAGTTTCTACACCGGTCATCAGTGACGGGAGGGAGGCAGACGGCTGAGTGCTAAATCCATGTGGAACGGTGCTACCTTGCAATCCCCCTGGGTGAGCACACACACGGAGGGAGCCTGTCTGAGTACATGGCAGCCTCTTCCAGCTAGGTATCATGGTGCCCTTGGCAGTCTTTCCCGGGGCCGGGGGACCTGCCCGAGTAGCCCTCAAGCATGAGAGCTCTGGAGCCAGGCTGTCTGAGTTTGAGTCCTGACTCTTGGCTTTGTGACTTGTGGCAGCTGTCTTAGCCTCTCTGTGTCTCTCTTTCCTCTGAACTTGCAGACAGCACGCGCAGCCGCCCTAGGGACTCCGTGAGAGTACGAACAGGAGTATCAATGTGTGAAGTGCTCACAGCTCAGCCTGGTACAGATGTTTGTTGTTAGTTAGGCTGGCCTCCCAGTTCCCACGCCTTTCTGGGCCAGCGGATATCTCATCCCCTGGAACGTCCCTTCTGAGAGCTGACTGGCTCCCCGAGGCAGAAGTTCCTAGAAGGGTGCAGCCTCAGGCAGCAGCCAAGGCAAGCTGCTCTTTTGGTCACACTTAAGGTGAAGTCCCAAGATGTAAAGGGGACAGGCGTTTTTGCTAATGATACGCAGGGGGAGAAAAGTGAGGGGTATTGCTTTGAAGGTCCCTAATGGGTAGGAAAGAATGGTCTTTCTCTCCTTTGTCCCCGCAAACCTCAGAGGAGCCTGAAGGTTCCTCTTGAAGTAGGAAGTGGTCCTGGCCAGAACTGACCCTGAAGCTCAAACCACACAGTCTCCGCCTTTCCTTGCCCTTGTCAGTGGTCTGCCTGTAACCCAGGAAGAGGAGAATAGAAAGGGGTGGGCATGGGAGAAGAGGGGCTGTCAGAGGGAGAAACAGAAATTGTGAGTGCTGTGGACATTGAGGGGCAGGGGTACAGCCCAAGATGTGTCTGGTTCTCTTTTGTTTTTTATTTGTTTGTTTGAGACAGGTCCTCACCATGGAGGTCTGGTTGTCCTGGAACTCACTCTGTAGACCGGGCTGGCCTCGAACTCACAGAGACCTGCCTGCCTCTGCCTCCCAAGTGTTGGGATTAAAGGCGTGCGTCACTATGCCTGACTGGTGTCTGATTCTTCAATGACAGTCCTACTTGAAGGGAGGAACTTTTCTGTTCAACCTTTGAATTCATATTTTACAGATAAGGAAACTGAGGCATGGAGAAGTGACCCCACCCCACAGAGTTACCAGGTCAGACTAGGGTGGCAGCTAGAGAGATGGCTAAACCAGGGCTATGACTGGAAGTACGAGGACGGTGACAGAATGGAGATCCTGAATCCCTTAAAGCTGCACCAACTAGCTGTCTTCCCAGCTGCATGAAGAGGGCGGGACTCGCTGCTGGGGAGACCCAAAGTTCCTGTCCTTCCATACCCGCCCCTCTTCAGCTTCCCCACCTGGGATGTAGAAGTCGTGGAGCCTGCTATTAGGAAGGGACTGTCTTCTTGAGAGGCCAGTCCCTCCTGCTCACTTGGGACTAGTGGTAAGCAAGACTTCCCTTCCGTCCAAAGAAGAGGGGAAAGAGGGTCTCTGGCTAGGCACTGGGAGCTGCAGGCACAGCAGACATTCCGGGATGACTCACAAGCCTGGAACTCAGTGTTGTGGACTAGTGGGGATAGCCTCCTGACCAGTCGGGATCCACTGGAGACCCACTCTGGGACAGGGAGGCAAGGGAGAATCAGTGGCCAGAGGTAGGGACTTCTGCCCAGACACTCCGGATAAGGTCTCTGAGGTGCTGAGGGAGAGGACACCTCAAGACTCTCTGCTGCAAATTGGCAAATTGCAGCCTAAAGCCGCAGGAGGGAAGGAGTCCAGATTTCACAAAGGATTTCAAAGCTTCTGGGAACTTCCTTTCTTTTGACTAGTTTGACAAAAGGAGGAAAACCCCGCCCCTGCTTCAACCTCTTCTGGAGAGCAAGGCTCTCTCCAGGCCTGAGAGGCTGAGGGATGGCTGGGATGACCTCCAGGGACACCTCTTCCACCCTCCCCCGCAACCGCCACCTCTTGATTCTTGTTTGCCAGCTCTAACCTACTTCACTCCCCGCTCCCTGTAACCCCAGTCCTCGCCATTCACTGGGTCTCCTCATGTTTGGGGAGGGGAAACTGAGACTCAGAGTGATCCTAGCTGCCCTCCTCAACTCTGCCTGGCCTAGCAGGTTTCTGGATTAAGTTCGCCTCTTCCAGCCACCCCAACGGAGAATGCTGCTGAGGCTCCAGCCTACGTGGCAAGCAATTGAGGGGGGGCTGCACGGGAGGGAGCTGGGAATGAGGTCAGCGGGTTGGAGGAGCCTGGCCGGCTGCGGAGGCATCTGGACTGCAGCAGTCTGGAAGGTTGGGGCCTCCAGCAGCCACTCCCAGCCCAGGGCTGTCAGTAGCCCGCCCACCGTGGCCTCCAGCCCATCTTGCCCCGCCCTCCCTCCAACCCACACTCCCGGGGCCCCACCCCAGCCAGCTGGTTCCCATCAAGCCTTTCCAGGTGGCAGTTCCTCCCTGCCCACCAAGCTCCCTTCCCCCTCTGGCCACAGGGCCCAGCTGAGAGCCCGGAGCTGTTGTCTGGGACTGCCCGGGACTCCCAAGCTTGGGCTGGAATGATATGGTGGTCTTGTATCATGCCTGCCTCTTCTGTCTCTGCCGCTTCCCTAGACTGACAGTTCCCAAGTGAACCCTAGTCGGAAGGTCTGAAAAACACAAGAGATCTTATCTCACAGAGAGCACTTGGTCCCAGCTAACGTGGCCTCAGTCAGGCATTTGCCTTCTCTGGACCTCAAAGTTCTCTGTGCCCAGAGAGGAGAGCAAAATGAGCGCAAAACTTTCTTCCAACAGAATGTCTCTCTTTAATACTTCAGCCTCCAGACCCTAAAAATCCTGGAGCCCTGCAGATGTTGGACAGTAACTTTGCAGGGGTCAGCTCCTTTACCGGAGTCTACTCTCCTGCCGTCTTCCTGTTAATCCAGACCCACGTCCCTGCTCACTTTTCTCAGAACCTCGAGGGCGCCAGCTTTTTGAGTCTTTTTTTGATGTTACTGAGTCAAAGTGCTTAGGACAAGTCTTTGTCAAAAGTCACAGCCGTGCCCTGCTCAGAAGTGATCACCAGCTCTTTAAGATGCTCGAACTGAGCCCCCAGAGTTCCAGGCCTCTGGAAATTGGCTCCAGCGGACTCCTCCAGCCCCTTCTTGTTTGGCTCCTCTGTCCAAGCCCTTGTCTGCTTGCTGTCATTCACACCCCATCCCCCCCCCCTTTCTGAATTTGCAGCACCTTCTTCTCCAAATTGAGCCCTGCATTCAGCCCCATTGCCTGTACTTCCCGGCTGGCTCCAAAGCCCCCTCCTCTGTGAAGCCTGCCTCCTCTCCCCTAGGCATCGTCCTTAACCCCACCCGCCATCTCTCTGGAGGCACCCATTTACTGTGCAAGACATAAGCCAGAAAAGTGGTGTTATTGCCCCATTTCACAGATCAAGGAGATAAAGTTCTGAGGCATGATTTACAATCATGCAATTTACAATCCACAGTCAGTGTGTCTTGGCCAGACTTACTTTTGTTTGCATTTCACAGACTTTCCTGTCCCCCTTTTTCTGAGGGTACAAGCTGCTGACCCTAATACTCTCCCAGCACTAGGCTGATCCAGAGGCCTGCGGGAGTTTGCCTTGAATAGCATCAACTAGTGTGTCTGCCATAGACACCCAACTCAGGTGCTCTCCCCGCCCCCAGACAAACTCAGGAGCAGCCAGTCATTCATAACCCACATCACCCAACTCCACATCCACTCCGAGCCTAACAGCCCCCTAAGTTCTCCTCCACAAGGCTCATGAATCCTCCGTTCTGGGTTTTGTTGTTTTTTTTTTTTTTTCCATTCTCAGCAACCTGGTACATGCCTCCTCACTGGGGCACGCTGGCACCTCTCTGCCATTGTCCCTACTCAGACCCCTTCAGCACAGAGCAGCCACTCCATCCAGGGACCACGGTGGCCCTTCACAGATGCAGACGTGACTATGCTCCTCCTGCTTCACTCTCTACTGGCGATGTACATCCATGTGCTGACCGCACAGGCCTGCCTGGTCTACTGGCCATGCTCAGTCATAGCACGAGCCTTCTTGAGCCTTCCTGAGGGTCCCAAACCTGCTTGCGCCAGAATCTTTGCGTGCATTGCTGCATCTGTCAACGCAACTCCCCACCTGGATCTGCCCCTTCCCTGCGCCATCTCCGCTCAGCCATCTGCCTGTCCAGGGTTCCAAGACGAGGACAGACCCCCCTATTCACAACCTAATCTGCTGCATGGTCATAATTATGAGATTTCATTCACATCTGCAGACAGGGTCACTGCAGCTCATTGAATTCCAAGATGATAAACCCTTGATGTTTAAACACTATGGAGTGACTACATCAGAAAAATGAACCGTCACCTCAGCAAAGGAAGGGGGTGGCTGTGGGAAAGAAGGTGGGGCCATTTGACCCTCTGTACTGGATTCTTTCTGCTGCAAGCCAGGTTCTGTCCTGTTGGGTCCTCTGCCCAGATCTGACACAGGGAGTAGACTTATTCTCTTACCCCTACCATAGTTCCACACGTGAAAATCTCCAGACCCCTAAGAAGGGAGCGTTGGAGGCTGGTGTAGAAGTGGAAGACTGATCTATAGCTTCCCTATAGGGGAGCAGGATGAGGGAAGGGAGACAATATCTGGATAGGTGTCCCCGACTCAAACTTTACCCCCACCCCGTACCCAGCTCGGCAAACACACGCTCTAAAACTTTCAAATCCAGCTGCATTGGAACCTTCGTGTTTATATCCCTGTGCTTCAAACCGGAATCTGGGGTTGATACAAGACCCTTAGACCTCCCTCCCTGAAGACAACTGAGCATCCTCATGCGGCCAACAAAGAGCACTTCCCCCAAAGACAGGATGCAGGTACTGAGCAACCAGGGACTAGGGAACAAAGATGAAGGAGAGAAAGCCACGTGGGTGGAGGGCAGGGGACAATGGGCAGAGGCAGAGGAAAGAAAGGAGACCAGGAAAAATGCATGAAAAGGGAAGAGGTTGAGGGAGAGGAGTGGGGAGCAGGAAAGAAAAGAAGGAAGAAAGACAGAGCGAGGGCAGGATAGTTAACACCCGAAGAAGTGAAAACCCAGTCACATGTGGTGCCTTCAGGTCTTAAGGAGTTCCTCCTCTGCCTTCAGACTCCCCCAGAGGCCTGAAATGCCTGAGGCCCTGGGACTCACCTTTGGTGGGAAGAAAGGGTCTGACAGGAGAGCAGAGGGAGTTCCACTTCTGAACCTCGCCTCAGTCCACCTGAAGTACCTGCATGCCCACTCACTCTGTGTCTGAAGTCTCCTTTCTTTGCCCACCACCCCTCCAAAGCAGCTTTCTCCCAGAAGCGACCATCACCAAATACCATGTGGCTGAATCAGGGGACAGTTAACTCTGGGCCACCTAGTTCTCAGTGGAGCATCTACTTCTTCCTCCTTCCAGAACCTTCCATCCATCTTCATCCCTCTCTTCCTTCCCTTCTCTCTCTTTGTGAAACAGGGTTTTTCTGTATATCTTTAGCTGTCCTAGAACCCATTCTGTAGCCCAGACTGGCCTTGAATTCACAGAGCTCTGCCTGCTTCTGCCTCCCGAGTGCTGGGATTAAAGGTGTGCGCCACTATGCCCAGTTCTTCCCTTCTTTCTCATTGGGCCACTCTTGTCACATCGCCTGTGTGTGGTCCTCTACTCAGTCCTTCACCCAGAAGGTACTAGAGGCTCAGCTCTAGACCTCAGCTCTCCACCATCCATGCTGTTGCTGGGGACAACTCCATCCACACAGGCAGCTTCAGTCACTGTGTTCCTGGGATCCCCTCTTTCTCCTCTGAAATCTAGAATCTAGAAGACAAATATTTCTCTTCTCTCTCTCTCTCTCTCTCTCTCTCTCTCTCTCTCTCTCTCTCTCTCGCATGTGCATGTGCTCTCTCTCTCTCTCTTTCATTTGAGATAGGGCTTGCTTCTCTGTGTAGCCCTGGGTATCCTGGAACTCACTCTGTAGACCAGGCTGGCCTCGAACTCACAGAGATCCGCCTGCCTCTGCCTCCTGAGTGCTGGGGTTAAAGGTGTGCACCACCACAAAGGATTTCTTATGCACTTCCGACTGGAGGGCTCACAAGCATCAGCCACTCTGTGTAAGGAAACTTGAATTCATTGACATTAACCCTAAACTGGCCAAGAAAGGGGGAGTGAAAGGAGGAAGGGGATGCTCAGAAGGGAAGGAGTGGAATTGGAGGTGAGCTGGGAAACCTAACAAAGGACTCAGATGGTGCAGGTGCCTTGCAGAAGAAAGAGAAGAAGAAAGGCACCCACACACCTAGGCTTCACCCCCAGATTTTGCTCTGGGTACTTCCCTCTGAAGACTGTGGGGCTCTGTGATGGGAGCTGGGGCAGGCTTCATACCCATGGCCTTTACTGCATACCCAGATGCCCACCCCCACACTCAGCTGCGCACTCTCCTTGCCCTTCTCCCAGGAGACCAGCTCTCCGGCTCTGGTCTGCAGCCAAGGCTGGAGGCAGAACAACTTTCTGGAGGATTTGAATGGGAAAGGCAACTGAACTTCGTGTAGGGACTAGGACCATGGGGGAAGCGAGTGAGAGGAGACAGGGGCGTGTGCCCTATCAGGTGCGTTTATACCAGGACTGTTGCCACTCCTATGCCACACCATGGAGTCCCAAAGGAGTCCTCACCCTCCCTCTGGGATGGGGGGGGCATTTGGGAAAATTTGGAAAGAGACAGAACTCAGAGCTCAGCACTTTCCTCCTTCTGTTTTTCTTCTTGAGGAATTTTTTTCCCCAATTGCTGATGACTTTACCATTCTTGGGGGTGGGGGGTGGAGATTCTGGCTTTTGCTCCCCCTACACTCCAAGTGCCGGACAAAGCTCCACATTCCACAAGAAGCCAGAGCTTCAGAGTTTCCTAAAGATGAGGTGGCGTGGCGTCTCCTCCCTTCCCAGCTCCAATTCCCCCTCCCCCAGTCTCCAGTCCACAGCCTGGCCAGGGAGGCCCCGCCAGGCTGGGAGGAGACCCCAAGCACATTCTTCCCCTCACTGTCATACTGCAGAAATTAAAGACACATCTTCGAGCTGGGTACCCGCCAGACTTTTCAAGTTGAAAAGTGGTAGAGGAGGCCCTGAGCTTCAGCTTCATGCCACGTGGAAAGGAAGCTCCGAACCCATCTGGCTACAACCCCTGGGCAAAGACCTGGAATTGGGGTAGTGGTTGTCACCTAACACATACACACCAAGCCCCCACCCACCCCCACCTCCAGGGGTCTCCAGGTCTCCATCAGAATCCCAGACCCTTGATTGATGTAGCAGTCACCAATCCACACCTGTGAGGCTCCTCTCTTCTTCCAGGTGAGCCTGGGGGAGGCTAGGTCAGGAGCTGGGGAAAGGAGATTGTTTGGGTCAGTGCTTTCCTGATATAAAACTCAATAAAAGGTGATCACAGCAACACCATGTCAAGTCCTGCAGCATCCTACCCTATACAGCGTCTTCAAATGAGAGCTCCCTCTTAGGTACAGGGTCCTCCCTGGCCAATGCTGGGGAGCAGGGGCACCCTTTGGAACAGACCACAGTGGAAGGCAGAACCTCAGTGGGTTTCCGGAACTACCATCTCAGCATCTCAACCCCCAGTCTTGCCCTGCCGGCACTGGGCGGGGGCAGATCCTGGGCCACAAGTTACTGCCACATGGTTGGGATAATTGATGAAGTCCCGTCCTTCCATTGCTGTCTCCAGTCCTGCCTCTCTGGAAACTCTATATTTTCTCTTTAATTATAGCCCCATGCAGTCTCCCACCCGCACTGCTCAGCCTAGCTGCCCACGGCCAGCAACGTGGCTCCCTCCCCTTCTGTTCCCTTGGTCTTTTTTTTTTTTCCCTTTGCCTTCGTTGCACAAAACTAGCTCGGGAAGGGCGTGAAGGGGGGAGGCAATGGAATCTTGGATGGTTTGGAGGAGGCGGGACTCCCTGATTCCACGTCTGCAGTTCTAAAGAAGCCGGTGGGGGAAGTGGCCCAGGACATCCGAGGCCCCGAAAGGAGACCCCAATGCCTTCCCTCACCACCCATGTTTTAGCAGGGTGAAGGTCCTAAACAGATTGGGGGTCAGGCAGAGCGTTTTGGGGGAATGGGATGTAGGGGAAGAAAGGATACTCGAGACATCTTCTCTAAATATAACCCGTTGTTCTGGGGAAGGGGTACTACAAATGACCCTTTCCTGATTGCAGAGATGGAGAGTAATGGCCAGGGTTTCTAGCAAAGAAGTGAGGATGTGGGGAGGGTAGCCTTAAAATAAAGCCATTCTGCTTCCGAACACAAGTTTCCTCCACACACCGAATTCACCTAGGTGTCCCCAGATCAAGTCCAGGTACAATAAGAAAAGGGGACTCTCCGTCACTTTGAGAACAGCCCTATGTGCCCACGTGCCTTCTACCTGTTCTCTCTGGATTGATTCTGTTACATAGCAAGGCCTCTAACTGATTCCTGGCTATAGGCACTGCTGGTACAAGACCCTTTTCTAAGGTATCCATGGTCACAGGCCTCCCCCAGCAAGCTTACTTCCCAGCTCTGAGCTGAAGGAGTTCAGGGGATTAATTTATACAACAAACCCCAGTCCATAGCTTTCAGGCCCCAGAAATCCTCCAGCCTACCCTGTTGCTCCATCACTTAATGCCTAAGCCTCCTCTGGAAGATCCAGAGTGTCAAACTTCTCCCCAAGCCTCTGCCCCAGTCACACCTGGAGCTGAAGAAGGGCTGATGGGTTTGTCTGAGAGCCACAGGCACAACAGAATAGACCTCCATTCCCCCCTCCCTCCTTTCAAGCAATCACATATCTGATTCTTAGTATCTCTGAAGAGATATCTAACTGGTTTGTTCACAAATATTCCTACCCTTCATACCTGGGCCACACCAAGAGATGACCTCTGCCCCCCCATCCCAAACAGGCACATCTGCTTAGCTACTTGGTTCTTCTGATTTGGAGAGATACCTGTACAGCTTATTCCTTAGTTCTTCCCAAGGATGTCAGAAGCATTAAGAAGCAAGGCCAGTTTTCCCAATTATGCCTGACCCTGACACCTTTGTAATGTTCCCCCACTAAGACCCCCAGTTTCACATCCTTCTGATTTGAAGTCCCAGAAAGAAAGTGCAAGGGGCATCCCCTACCCACAAATCAGTATACTGAGGTCCCAGCCAGGGTGGATCAGGGGGCAGGGGCGGCAGAATTGCGGGGGGGGGGGAGGCCTGGGTGGACTCCTTTCCCTTCCTTTCCCTCCTCCCCCCTCTCCTATCCAAACTGGGGGCCGGGCCAGGCTGTTCTGATTGGCTGGGGGCCGGGCTGCCGGCTCCCCCTCTCCAAGAGTCAGGGTTCCTCCCAAGTCTCCATCAGGATGGTATAAAAGGGGCCCAGGCCAGTCGTCGGAGCAGACCGGAGTTTCTCCTCGGGACGGAGCAGGAGGCACGCAGAGTGAGGACACGCATGAGCCGAAGCTAACCCCCAACCCCAGCCGCAAAGAGTCTACATGTCTAGGGTCTAGACATGTTCAGCTTTGTGGACCTCCGGCTCCTGCTCCTCTTGGGGGCCACTGCCCTCCTGACGCATGGCCAAGAAGACAGTAAGTTTCAAACTTTGGGGAGTTTACGGCTTCTTGGTATTGCGTTCTGCTCTGGATCCTGGCAAGTGAGACTTAAACAGAAAGGCGAGATGCTCCAGTCAGAGGTGGGAAGGTGATGGAGGGGAACTGGGAGGAGAGAGGACACCCAGTCGTGCAGATGAGGGTGAACAGTTCTCAGAAGTGGAGCGCGGGGTGAAATGACACAGGAGTAAATTCCAAGCACCCACCAGTAGCATAACAGGAAAAGTGGGAATCTGGGCACGAGTCGGGACAGAGAATACGTCGAAGATGGAATAAGGCCGCTGGAATAGAGATTCGGAGCCCAAGATGTAAAAGCTATCAGAAAGGCTGCGGGATGATTCATAAGGAAAGATTGTTTGCCTTCTCTGCAAGCTAGACAGTGTTGCTGGGGCCGCCGGGGTGCTGGGCTAGTGGGGGGGAGGGGACGCACAGAGTGGGAGGGTTGCTGGATGAGAAAGTTTGGCTCGGATTTGACAGGGCGCGGTCCCTGCGCCTCCTGCTGGTCAACCTTGAGCACTACGCGTTCCGGGTCAGCATTTTACAGCGCGCGGGCTAAATAGGGAAGATCTGGGTTATTGCCGGGCTGGGACCCCCGTCTCCAGTCTGAGAAAATAAAGCCAGGGCTGAGGTAGCCCGTCTTTGAAAGAAGTAGCTCAGGCCGGATAAAATTGTTTCCGCCCCATGTATTGCTTAGTGTTGCCTGCCACCTAGTGGTTCGCTTGATCCGGTACTAGACCCGTGGGCATGGTTTACTAATTACTATTTGCCGGCTTGAGTTCTTTGGCTAAGGGAGAGACTCCTAAGGCTGGTTTTGAGGGACGGGGCTTGTCTCGAAAGCAAGCTTTTTAAGATTCCTGGGAGCGGAGGGTGGGAGTTTAGGATGTATCCAACTTTGAGACTGGACTCCTCTGAAATCAGCCCCTCCACATTTTAGCTCCTCCCACTCCATCCCACCTGCCCAGGGAATGGGGGTGGGACCAGGGCTGGAACACCCCTTCTCTCCTCCCACCCCCGCCTCTTGTCTGAGCGCAAACCACACCCCCATGAACCTCCTTCTACTGTATGGGACCCCACCCACTCTCCTGCAGAAGGCTTTTTATTTCACTTGGTTCCCGCGCGCGTGGGCTGAAGTTGAGTTTGGAAGCAACCCCAGTCTAAAGCTTTGTTTAAATTCCTGAGAACTGGGAAGCTTCCTGGCCAGGATTCCCGGTGCTGTCACTGAACGCCGCTTTGGAGCAGACCAGCATTTTAGGATTTGAGGGAAGGAAATAAGAGGTGGGGGAAGAGAGGTGGGAAGTGGAAAATCTACGTGCGGATATTAGACAGAGGAAAGGGTGAGTAGGGCTGGGATCCCTGGCTCCCCGAGGTGGGGTTTCAGAGCCGCTCACGCCCTGTTTCCCATTTGCGCAGTCCCTGAAGTCACCTGCATACACAATGGCGTAAAGATCCCTAATGGTGAGACGTGGAAAGCCGATGTCTGCTTGATCTGTATCTGCCACAATGGCACGGCCGTATGCGATGACGTGGTTTGCCAGGAAAAATTGGACTGTCCCAACCCCCAAAGACGTGAGGGCGAGTGCTGTGCTTTCTGCCCAGAAGAATTTGGTACGTTCTGGACGTAGGCTTAGGGGAGGTCTGAGACCCATCTTTGCCTGTGCCTTGAAAGCCTCTAACACCTCAGGTACCTTAGTAAATTTACTTCTAACTGCACATCTTTGCCCCCACAGAATCAACAAACCAAGAACTCATAGGAGTCCAGGTAATACTCTGCTCTCTGCTTTCGCTCACCCGTGTGACTCCCACTGTCCTCCTATGGACTGCAACTTTCCTCGTTTCTCTAATCTGTCTCTCGTTTCTTCACCCTCAAACCCACAGGGACCCAAGGGAGACCGTGGCCCTCAAGGCCCAAGGGTAAGCAATGCATTCTAAGTGAGCTAGGAAACTGGAGGGGGTGTGGTTCTGGTTTGTGCTTATAGTAACCCCACCCTCTCTTGGTCCAGGGACCCGCTGGCCCCCCTGGACAAGATGGCATCCCTGGACAGCCTGGGCTTCCTGGTCCTCCTGGTCCTGCTGGTCCACCCGGCCCCCCTGGCCTTGGAGGAGTAAGTAGAGCTTTGAGACCCCAGACCTGTGTGACTCCCCAATTTTTGTTTTGCTTTGCTTTGGTTTTGACGGACATAACTTTGTTTTTAAATAATCATAAACATACAAAAAAAGTTGCAATAGTGTACAGAACTTCCACTCGCCCTTCTTCACAACTCTTTTGCCACTCTGGGCACAGAACATGTCCATGCCCTGTGCTCTGAAGCACTTAAGTGCATTTCCCTAAACAGGGACATTCTCCTATGGGACCATAGCACCAAATTTAATGTTGATATAACGCTATTACCTAATATATAATCCACTGTCAGATTTAACCAATGCTCAAAATGTCCTTTATAGCATTTTCCCCCTCTTGTCCAAGACCACCAATTTCACTTCATCCTCATCTCTTTGGTCCCCACGAATGTTGACTGTTTCTGTCATCTTGGCTCAGCAAGTTTTTGAAGAGTCTGGTTGTCAGGCAGAGGCAGCTATTTTATCAGTTGTTCTGCAGTTTGGGATTGTCTGGTTGGATGGCTCAGTGGAGGTGTCTGCTACAGGAACGCCTTACAGGCAGTGTTGACGGCTTTCTTAGCTAGTCACATCCACAAGCGCATGTTAACTTGTTCCACTCCTGGCAATGGCCTCCTGCCCTTCAGTTTACCGTCCTGAGCCCAATTTCTCATGCACTCTCTCTTGTTTTTTCTAGAACTTTGCTCCCCAGATGTCCTATGGCTATGACGAGAAATCAGCTGGAGTTTCCGTGCCTGGTCCCATGGTGAGCCACCAGGGGGAGCAGTGATGGCAAAGGGAATGGGGCAGGGGATCCAGGAGAGAAAGGCCTACGATGGTCCTGCAACGGGAGGTGCAGAAAGCCTTTGGAACTTCAGACCTAGAGAAGATGCAGGGCAACTGTGATTCTCACAGGGTTCAGTAAAAACAGACCTCTCCCACACTGCTTTCACCCACAGATATCACATGCCTCCCTCTTTTCCTTCTGTAGGGTCCTTCTGGTCCTCGTGGTCTCCCTGGCCCCCCTGGTGCACCTGTAAGTATCCAGGATCATTGTATTACCTTGGGCATGGCGGGGGGGTGTTGGAGGAGAACGACTTGGGTGAAGGCAGGAGGCTGGTAGACATCTCTTGTAAGAGGGAGACAGCCTGGCAAGAACCTGCCTTTCTGAGCCTACTCTTCTCTCATTCTCCAGGGTCCTCAGGGTTTCCAAGGCCCCCCTGGTGAACCTGGCGAGCCTGGCGCTTCAGTAAGTCAGTCCTTTGTGTTGATACACCTCCCTCTCCACAACTCCTCCTGTGAAAGTCACTCATATTGTGTCCCCTCCTAACTCCAGTCTTCCTCTTTGTTGTCTCTCATTTTGGGGGTTCTAACAACCTCTCCTGTCTCTTCTAGGGTCCAATGGGTCCCCGTGGCCCTCCAGGCCCCCCTGGCAAGAACGGAGATGATGTAAGTAACCCCAGGGGAAGATACTAGCTCATCATGTGGCCTTCTCTGTGTGGGTCCTAAAATCCTCCTAGCAGGGTCTCACCACCATTGGGGGCAATGACCAGGGGAAGAAGATGGAAGTTCTCCCTGGTGCCCAGAGGGTTCTTGGCGGTGATCTTTCCACTGAGTAGCATAGTTTAGTCAGGCAACCCCCACCTCCACCCACACTCCCATTCCCATTCCTTGCAGGAATCCAAGTTTAAGAGCTCTGGTTGAGGGGGCTGGAGAGATGGCTCAGTGGTTAAGAGCATTGCCTGCTCTTCCAAAGGTCCTGAGTTCAATTCCCAGCAACCACGTGGTGGCTCACAACCATCTGGAATGAGGCCTGGTGCCCTCTTCTGGCCTGCAGGCAGACACACAGACAGACAGAACACTGTATACATAATAAAAATAAATATATATTTTTAAAAAAAGAGCTCTGGTTGATCCGATGTGGAAATGAACGCACAGTGGCAGAAACTACTTTGAAGGTACTCAAATGTCACCAGAGGTTTCATTGTAGATCTAAACTGAGTTTTAGGTTCAAAGTTAGATTCCTGGTCCCTAAACCAAACCGATCCTCCGATAACCCCAATACACCTGAACCCTTCTCTCTTTCCTAGTTTGGGGTGGGGCACAGTCATAATGGCCTTTGCTCTCTCTGCAGGGAGAAGCTGGTAAACCTGGCCGTCCTGGTGAGCGTGGACCTCCTGGGCCTCAGGTGAGCAAGTGTGAGGATGGGTACCAGGTCTTACTGCACTGGGGATGCAATTAGGAGCAATGTTCCAGAGCCCTCCTGACTCCTTTTCTTGTCCTTATTTGCCTTTCTCTCCAGGGTGCTCGGGGATTGCCTGGAACTGCTGGCCTCCCCGGAATGAAGGGACACAGAGTAAGTCTCCTTTGAGTCAATGAAATTCCCAAAGTCCCAAGCCACCATTCTAGATTCTTCCCCCAAGAGATCCTGTTATGTATCATGTTAGTTGGTAGCTGCAGATGTCTCAAAGGTCAGAGGTTAGATATCCAAAAGAACTTCCTTTCTTGGGCAAGGCATCCCCATAAAGAGACTGGATGGGATAAGAGATGAATTGGGGTCTGGTCTAGCTCAGAGACAGGGAGATGGCTGGGGTGATCTTCCAAAACTCCTCAAATCTGTGCGGGTATCCAAGTGGCCTACTCCTCCCTAGAGTCTCAACTCATCTCTCTTTCCTCCCTTAGGGTTTCAGTGGTTTGGATGGTGCCAAAGGAGATGCTGGTCCTGCTGGCCCTAAGGTAAGAGACTGTCAAAAGGTTCTGCACACACACACCCCCAACAGTCCTGCTATACAAGGTTCTGCACACACACCCCCAACAGTCCTGCTATAGAAGAAGCCCTCATTCTGTTCTCTGTCCCTAGGGAGAGCCTGGCAGTCCTGGTGAAAATGGAGCTCCTGGCCAGATGGTGAATATGCTAGCTTGAGGGTGGGGGTGCTTCAAGAGGGAGGGATAGGGTGAAGGGTGGATGGAGGCTGGGAGAGAGTGTGTCTCCATCTCGCTTGACATCTCTTGGTTTGGTTATTAGGGTCCCCGAGGTCTGCCTGGTGAGAGAGGTCGCCCTGGAGCCCCTGGCCCTGCTGTAAGTACTCCGAGCCCCCTGGGATGTCCCTGGGCTCTGCTTCACCAGTCTCTGGGTTCACCAGGGACTATGGAAACTGTTTGGTGCTCAGGGGCGTAACTGGGCCTCCCCTCTCTCTTACAGGGTGCTCGTGGTAACGATGGTGCTACTGGTGCAGCTGGGCCCCCGGTAAGGATGGCCTTGACTTTGAGTGTGGGAGTGGGGTGAGGTCTCCGTGTCAGCTCTTGGGGCTGACATCAGCTGTTGAAACTTAGGAGCTCTTAAGTCTCCATCTGTGCCTTGTAGTTAAACATCCATTTTGTTCCCAGGGTCCCACTGGTCCCACTGGTCCTCCTGGCTTCCCTGGTGCAGTTGGTGCTAAGGTGAGACCCATTCTTTCTTTGAACATGACTGTCACAGAACAAAAACTGTGTATCACCCCAGATCAGACAAGCCCAGAGCGGCAAGAGTGAAGGGCATTCCTCAATACCCTTATCCTGGGGTCCCCTCCCTAGCTCTCAAAGTCCTCATCCTTCCTCTTCTGCCCCCTCCCCCCACGTACATACACCTGACATCCAGAAGTAATGCTCGATGCCCCAGCTTGGATTTTGATTTGTCCTTTCCTCCAACACAGGGTGAAGCTGGTCCCCAGGGAGCCCGAGGCTCTGAAGGTCCCCAGGGTATTCGTGGTGAGCCCGGACCCCCTGGCCCTGCTGGTGCTGCTGGCCCTGCTGTAAGTGTTGCCTGCTACTGTCCTCCTGGGCTACTTGCCAGCTTCAGAGTCCTTGCCTGCCACTCACCCTCCTTTCTCCATGTGATAGGGAAACCCTGGTGCTGATGGACAACCTGGTGCTAAAGGTGCTAATGTAAGTCACCACCAGCCCTCCTCTGACGCCTGCCTGCCACCTGCCTCATGCCCTCCACCCCTGGGCTAAAATGTCTATCCTGCCTCCTGCAGGGTGCTCCTGGTATTGCTGGTGCTCCTGGCTTCCCTGGTGCCCGAGGCCCCTCTGGACCCCAGGGCCCCAGTGGCGCTCCAGGTCCCAAGGGTAACAGTGTAAGTACAAAACTCTCTCTTCCGCCCAACTCATGCACTAGCTCTAGTGCGCCCCCTTCTGGGGAAGCATATGTTTGCGAGTCAACAAAGTAACTCCAACTCATCTCATGCTCTCCTGCTCCCTCGACACAGGGTGAACCTGGTGCTCCTGGCAACAAAGGTGACACTGGTGCCAAAGGAGAGCCCGTAAGTCCCACATCACCCTCCTTCTCCTCAGCCCCTGGGGCCTGGAAGACTCTCAAGAGAGACTGAGGGAGGGAGGGAGCCCCACCCCATACCCAGGAGCCCTGTGGTTAGAGGCCAGCATCATAGGCTTCAGGGCCTGTGCCTCCTCACCAAGACCACTCTCTTTCTGCCCACTCCAGGGCCCTGCTGGTGTTCAAGGTCCCCCTGGCCCTGCTGGGGAAGAAGGAAAACGAGGAGCCCGTGGCGAACCTGGACCTACTGGCCTGCCCGGACCTCCTGGAGAGCGTGTAAGTCCCCCGTGCCTCTCCTTCTCTGCCTTCAGTACTTGCCCTGTCCCTGGGGTGGTGATTAAACTCACTGATCTCTTCTTTTCTGCCTGCAGGGTGGACCTGGAAGCCGTGGTTTCCCTGGTGCTGATGGCGTTGCTGGCCCCAAGGTAATTTCTCTTCCTGGCAGAGAAACTCACCTCTCCTTGACAGGACTGGTCACGCCCCCCAACACCCATGACCCCAACAAGGCTCCCTGTTACCTGTGCCCATCCTTGTGCCTCCATCCTCCTCATATTTGGCATCCCCAACGATGCCCCTCAAAGCCCTGAACCTTCTCCCAGCACGAAGAGGATGCCTATGCTAGCCCGTGGGAACAAGGCCAAGGCCGTGACCCTGATGTGTCTTTCACTTCTATTCACTTAGGGTCCTGCTGGTGAACGTGGTGCTCCCGGGCCTGCTGGTCCCAAAGGTTCTCCTGGTGAAGCTGGTCGCCCTGGTGAAGCTGGTCTCCCTGGTGCCAAGGTGAGAGCCAAGACCCTCTGTTCTGTTTGAGACTGGGATGGTCTGCAACTGGTGTTCCATACCCCTCCTCCACCGCTCCCTCCCCCTGCCTCCGTTCATGCTCCTGCCTCTCCCTAGGGTCTCACTGGCAGTCCTGGAAGCCCTGGTCCTGATGGCAAAACTGGCCCCCCTGTAAGTATGCTTCCTCTCTCACGTGTCACCCCCACCCTCCTGTGTATGCACCTTAGTCCTTACTGCAACTCTTGTGCCTCTCATCCTCAGGGTCCCGCTGGTCAAGATGGTCGCCCTGGACCCCCAGGTCCTCCTGGAGCCCGTGGCCAGGCTGGTGTGATGGGATTCCCTGGACCTAAGGGCACTGCTGTAAGTACTCAATGAGGAGCAATGCAGAACTGGCACACTAACTCCGCTGACTTGCAGCGTGACCTTGGGCTCTTTAATGACCTTTGCAGGACCCATTGGTAAAATAGGAGCCTTTTGGCTCCTTGATATTGCTTTGTCCCTGATAATTAAGCATTGTTGCTGGGTGAGCGTCCCCCAGCACACAGATAAGATTGGTCTTCCATGCAACAGTCCCCCCCACCCTAAGTGTGGTAGGAAGAGGAGAACCCTGAGGAGATAACAGCCCTTAGCAGTTCAGGTCACCGCAGGTGTCTGTCAGGGAAAAGGAAGGGGAGAAGGTGACCAGGAAGGAGCCTTGGGCAGCATCCGCTTTGTGTGCAGCAGAGAGACCAAGCATGAGATGCCAGCAAGGCTTTCCCTAGAGGATTCGGCCTTCTTGAACAGAAAGCCCCCTACGAATACTCACTGTAATGAGGGGTCCTTGACTGTAGTGAATCCCATGACCCTCAATTCTGCCTCCCTTTCTACACAGGGAGAACCTGGAAAGGCTGGAGAGCGGGGTGTTCCCGGACCCCCTGGCCCTGTGGTAAGTATCTCTTTTGAGTCTCTGTCACCTTTCTGCCCCTGCCTGTGACACATGCTATCTTCAGTCAGTAGCCACTGTGAGGACCCCAGAAGCCACAAGCAAGCTCTGCCTTGTCCCAGAGGTCCAGGCCTTACCTGCCGCTGCCATCTGCCTTACCACACTGAGTTTGCCACCTTCTCCCCACAGGGTCCTGCTGGCAAAGATGGAGAAGCCGGAGCTCAGGGAGCCCCTGGCCCTGCTGTAAGTGTTCCTGTCAGGGAGGCCTGGGGAGCAGAGAAAGGGGGGACTCTGTCTCCCTTCCCCTTGGACTACTCATGATGACCACCTCTTCTCTGTGACAGGGTCCTGCTGGTGAGAGAGGCGAACAAGGCCCTGCTGGCTCCCCTGGATTCCAGGTAGGGTCTGGTGACAGGTTTGTAGGGGAGTGCAGAATGTTTCTTTGTTAACTTTCACAGATTCTAAACCCTTCTCCCCCTCCCATCTCCACCCTATAGGGTCTCCCCGGCCCTGCTGGTCCTCCTGGTGAAGCAGGCAAGCCCGGTGAACAGGTAAGAGGTAGCAGCTGGCCAGAGGGTAGAAGCAGGCAGGAAATAAAAAAGAGACAGACCACCCACTGCTCTTAGCTGAGCAAGAAACCAGCAGCTAGAAGGATAGAGGTTAGACACAGGGGAGGACTGTTGTTACACAGACTGAGGGAGCTGCATATGATTTGAAAGTGGTTGTGTGGCTTCTAGGCAAGGTGACTTCTCTAGACGCATCCTGAAATAACTCTGGCTTTACCTCAAGCCTTCCTATTGTAAGGAGAAATTCCAAATCTCAGCCAAGAATGTTTTCATCTCTAAACATGGCTCCCAAGGACCAGCTACCAGGGAGAGGGGTGGAAGCTCTTTCTCAAGGGGAGTTTGGGCTCACTGTTGTTCCTCTTTCCCATCCTTAGGGTGTCCCTGGAGACCTTGGTGCCCCTGGACCCTCTGGAGCAAGAGTAAGTGGGTCCTCTCATGCCACTTCGTTACGATGTCCCGAGCTCGGCCCTGTTGGAGCAGCCATCATGTGCCCTCTCCTTCCTTTGCAGGGCGAGAGAGGTTTCCCTGGTGAGCGTGGTGTACAAGGTCCCCCAGGTCCTGCTGGTCCCCGTGGAAACAATGGTGCTCCCGGCAATGATGGTGCCAAGGTGAGGGCATCGTGGAAAGCATATGATGGCAATGACCCAAGCCATAGGGATGTGAAGGGTTGGGGGACAAGAGCAGAGTAGGTACCCATGAGACCTAAGGTTGGGTCCGTGAGTTTGTCCTTCTAGCTGGAACCTTGACCTTGGATCCACACAGAGGACATTCTAAGTGAGCTCGGGGGTCGGAGATGCTTCCTGGCACTCCATGTCTCACTCATCTTCTTGTTCACCAAACAGGGTGATACTGGTGCCCCCGGAGCTCCCGGTAGCCAGGGTGCTCCTGGTCTTCAGGGAATGCCTGGTGAACGTGGTGCAGCTGGTCTTCCAGGTCCTAAGGGTGACAGAGTAAGTCAACCTTCCCTTGAGCCCTTGGTGGGTCTCACCTATCTCCTTGCTTTGCTGGGTAATCTTATACCTAGGATTCAGGTCCTTCTCTTGATGTGTTACCATGGTGATGAGAGTTGGGGCATCTCCCTGACAGAGGCTCCTTTATTTATCACACTGTAGAGCTCAGGGGTCTCTTAACCAAGGTCCCACCTGAATCCCCACATTTTTCCCCGGAAAGGATCTCGTGTCCTTGGCACCAGGTCTGAGAAACGTCTGCAGGATGCTGTAGCTCAACTCCTGGCCCCACTCTGGAAGTCTGACTTTTCCCTATCTTTAGGGCGATGCTGGTCCCAAAGGTGCTGATGGTTCTCCTGGCAAAGATGGCGTCCGTGGTCTGACTGGTCCCATTGGTCCTCCTGGCCCTGCTGGTGCCCCTGGTGACAAGGTGAGTGGCTGCCTTGTCACCTTATTTCCTAACATACAGCTTCCTCAGCAAGCCCAGGTGGGGCTTCGCAGGGAAGGCAGGTCACCATATGAAGCTGGTGACCCAGGGAGTTCAAAGAACCAGAAGGGAGGGGAGATGCTATTGGTTCATCTTCTAGGAGAGTTTAGAGCGCTTGTCTCTCCCTTATAGGGAGAAACTGGTCCCAGTGGTCCTGCTGGTCCCACCGGAGCCCGTGGTGCCCCCGTAAGTACAGACGACCCCCTAATAAGATCTATGTTCAGCCCTTCTCTCCTACCTGCTTTCTGCACCCCCCACCCCCACCCCTGACCGTCACCTCTGTGCCTTTGCTCCTTCTGTTCCTCTCCTTTCCCAATGTTGAGACATCTCTCCAAAGTCATTGTCTTCCTCTAGGGAGACCGTGGTGAGCCTGGCCCCCCTGGCCCTGCTGGTTTCGCTGGCCCCCCTGTGAGTACCAATACCCTCTTTACTTTCTGTCACCTGCTGAGATATGAGGAATGGGACCTTGGATGACTGAATGACGACAGATGTGCAACCCTGAGTCAGGGGAGAAGGGTGGGGGAGGGATTGGTTGTCTCCAAGTTTCTAGCTGGGGCCCCTCCTCCAGCCCAGAGGCCTGCTGCTGCCAGGCTGCCTTATCCACTCCTCCATTCTCCCTCTTGTCCAGGGTGCTGATGGCCAACCTGGTGCTAAAGGTGAACCTGGTGAAACTGGTACTAAAGGCGACAGTGGTCCTCCTGGTCCCGCTGGCCCCGCTGGACCTCCTGGTCCCATTGTGAGTGTTTTATCTTCTACAACCCAAGTTCCTGGTCGCCTTAGACTTGGGCCTAGCCTGGCTCTTATACCTTTACACTCTCTTACAGGGTAATGTTGGTGCTCCTGGACCCAAAGGTGCTCGTGGCTCTGCTGGTCCCCCTGTGAGTACCATCCACGTCTCCGTGGAGTCTCCCCAAAGCCAGAGATTGGAGGAGATCAGGCCAGGTAAGCTTCCTGTTCGCTTCTGACCACACTGTGTTCTCTCCGGCCAGGGTGCTACTGGTTTCCCTGGTGCTGCTGGCCGTGTTGGTCCCCCCGGCCCCTCTGTGAGTATCTGTGGGTTTGGACTGGGGTGAGGGGCAAGCACTGGCAGGACAGTGGGCTTGGCTGGGGCATGTAACTATGATACTTTGGAAGCCTGGACTCTGACAGTCCCTCTTGTGCCCGTTTAGGGAAATGCTGGACCCCCTGGCCCTCCTGGTCCTGTTGGCAAAGAAGGAGGCAAAGGTCCCCGTGGTGAGACTGGTCCCGCCGGACGTCCTGGTGAAGTTGGTCCCCCAGGTCCCCCTGGCCCTGCTGGTGAGAAAGGAGCCCCTGGTGCTGATGGACCTGCTGTAAGTGCTAGCTCTGATCTCTGTTGTTCTGGAGTGTTCCTGAGTTGTTCATGTTCTCTGTGTCATTGTGAGCCCTTCTCACCCCTGCCTGCCTCCCACAGGGCTCTCCTGGTACCCCTGGACCTCAGGGTATTGCTGGACAGCGTGGTGTGGTTGGTCTGCCTGGTCAAAGAGGAGAAAGAGGCTTCCCTGGTCTTCCTGGCCCCTCTGTGAGTGTTCCTTCATGTTGGGGTCTCCAAGACAAATCATCCCAGGACTTGGAAGGGGCAGGGCAGCAGTGGTAGAGACGAGGAGAGCAAATATGATAGAAGCGGACTCATGGCTCGAGACCCCACACCTGGCCTCCGGCCTTACTCTCTCTTCTTCTTTAGGGCGAACCTGGCAAACAAGGTCCTTCTGGATCAAGTGGTGAACGTGGTCCCCCTGGCCCCATGGGTCCCCCTGGATTGGCTGGCCCCCCTGGTGAATCTGGACGTGAGGTAAGCAGCCTCTATCCCTTAGCCAGTGACTGTGCAGGGCCACTAGGACTATGTCTGACCTCTTTCTTGGAGTGGTCACTCACTTCTCCCCACTCCCTCTACAGGGATCCCCTGGTGCTGAAGGCTCCCCTGGAAGAGACGGCTCTCCTGGCCCCAAGGTAAGAGATCAGGCCCCACACAGGGCTGGGCTCTGGTTTGCCCTGGCCCTTGCCCAGCCTGGGTACTCCATCTGAGACTGACCCTATGACCTCTGTCCTCTGTTCCCAGGGTGACCGTGGTGAGACTGGCCCTGCTGGCCCCCCTGGTGCCCCTGGTGCTCCCGGTGCTCCTGGCCCTGTTGGCCCTGCTGGCAAGAGTGGCGACCGTGGTGAGACTGTAAGTAGCTGGGCCTCTGCTTCAGGCATGCCCAAGGCCTGGGAATGGATGGATGACCTCATCCAGCTGCGGGAAAAGTGGGAGTCTTGGGATTTGTCTGGGTCCTTGGCCTCCCTGGAAAAACTGAGCCATAACTTGGCCTTGAGGCTCATCTCACCCCAGGCATGGGGCTTGCCCCAGCACATCAAGTGAAGCCTGGCTCTGGGGAAGCTTAACTGGGAGTCAGGAGAAGTGGCCACAGCACGAGAGATGTGGGCTAGAAATCTGACCAAGAGGAGGCTCATCCTGCAGTCCCCAGACTTGGTCTCCCCTAGTCAGGATCTAACACACTATTTTCTCCCCAGGGTCCCGCTGGTCCTGCTGGTCCCATTGGCCCTGCTGGTGCCCGTGGCCCCGCTGTAAGTGCCCCATGCCAACCTCACACCCTGTGAACACTGGCCTGGATGTGAACAGTGTCCCACTCGACACCAGTAGAACTTCACCCAACAGCCTGTCTCCTGCTCTCTTTTAGGGACCCCAAGGTCCCCGTGGTGACAAGGGTGAGACAGGCGAACAAGGTGACAGAGGCATAAAGGGTCACCGTGGCTTCTCCGGTCTCCAGGGTCCTCCTGGCTCTCCTGTGAGTATACCCAGTTTCCCGGACTCTGACCTCTCCCACCGTCTCCCTGTGCTTGCTGCATAGTGGAAGGAGGAGCTCTTGCTTCATTTCTACTCTAGACAGACATTCTGATTCCTTCCTAGTGGGGGAGAAATACCCAGAAGATTTTTAGGCATTTCTAACCAAGAGAGAGGTACCCAGACAGGGACTGTGCAAGTGGTCTTAGCATATGGACAACTTGGAGCTAGAGCTCTAGAATGAGGGGGCATGTTACCCCACACTGCCCCTGAACTGCCTTTTTCTGTACTTTAGGGTTCTCCTGGTGAACAAGGTCCCTCTGGAGCTTCTGGTCCTGCAGGTCCCCGGGTAAGTTGCGCCTTCCATTACTTCTTCTTGGGTCCTTCATCTCAGCTACCGTGTGGACCCCTGGTTACCTTCAGACATCCCTCTGTTCTCCAGAGAAGAGTTCAGAGGCCGGACAGGGTGGGGCGAAACAGACCCTTGGTCTTATACAGCTTTGACCTTCTGATCCTGGCTCCTTCCAGGACACCCATAGTAACTAGTTGAGAACACCCTTTAAGGCAAAAGTGGGGACCAGACAGAGTCAGCGGTGGGGAGGGTGCTCCTCAGCCAGAGTCGGGGCTGACTTGGGACTCTGACCAACTTTCTCCGACCATCTCTACCACTAGGGTCCCCCTGGCTCTGCTGGTGCTCCTGGCAAAGATGGACTCAACGGGCTCCCCGGCCCCATTGGCCCCCCTGGTCCTCGAGGTCGCACCGGTGATAGCGGTCCTGCTGTATGTAGCCCCACATCCTCTGCCTCATGACTCTCCATCTCCTAGGAGACGTGAACACCAGGAAACCTTGACCGCCTCTCTTTATACAGGGTCCTCCCGGCCCTCCTGGCCCCCCTGGCCCCCCTGGTCCTCCCAGTGGCGGTTACGACTTCAGCTTCCTGCCTCAGCCACCTCAAGAGAAGGCTCATGATGGTGGCCGCTACTACCGGGCTGATGATGCCAATGTGGTCCGCGACCGTGACCTTGAGGTGGACACTACCCTCAAGAGCCTGAGCCAGCAAATCGAGAACATCCGAAGCCCCGAAGGCACCCGCAAGAACCCCGCCCGCACGTGCCGCGACCTCAAGATGTGCCACTCTGACTGGAAGAGCGGTAAGGACCAACCCCAGCTGCCTCCCCCGCCCCCTTTCCTTTCTCCCATCATGCCTTTATGCCTCCCACTTTCCACACGGTGCTGGCTGCCTACTTCTCCTGACTCTGCGTTGCCCTGCCCACTTCAGGAGAGTACTGGATTGACCCTAACCAAGGCTGCAACCTGGATGCCATCAAGGTCTTCTGCAACATGGAGACAGGCCAGACCTGTGTGTTCCCCACTCAGCCCTCTGTGCCCCAGAAGAACTGGTACATCAGCACGAACCCCAAGGAAAAGAAGCATGTCTGGTTCGGCGAGAGCATGACTGATGGATTCCAGGTACGGGAGCTGAGCCCCAGAGCCACTTTGCCAGAGAGGGGCTAGCCTCCTGCTCAGACAGCAGAGGAAGTCCTGGAGTAGATTTAATACTGGCTTAGTGGAAGGACAGAGTTGGTCTAGGAGACAGGAGTCCTGGGTCCCTTAGGTGCCCATGGACAAGTGATGCCCTGCTTTTTAACTTGAGATGAGATTTCTTAGCAGATTTGGGGCAGGAAGGCCCGGGACTAGAAATTCCATGTGGTCACCCGTTGCCTGCTCTCTCTGGCCCATGCAGTTCGAGTATGGAAGCGAGGGCTCCGATCCTGCTGACGTCGCCATCCAGCTGACCTTCCTGCGCCTGATGTCCACCGAGGCCTCCCAGAACATCACCTACCACTGCAAGAACAGCGTAGCCTACATGGATCAACAGACCGGCAACCTCAAGAAGTCCCTGCTCCTCCAGGGTTCCAACGAGATCGAGCTCCGGGGCGAGGGCAACAGCCGCTTCACCTACAGCACCCTTGTCGATGGCTGCACGGTGAGTCCCCCAGATGGGGCCAGTCCATCTTTCTGGGCTTCTGCTTTAGCCTTTTGGCAGATCAGAGTGACCCTCACTCTGTCACTGCCCTTGATAATGACTCCCCTCCCACTGTTTTTATCCACTCCAGAGTCACACCGGAAGTTGGGGCAAGACAGTCATTGAATACAAAACCACCAAGACCTCCCGCCTGCCCATCATCGATGTGGCTCCCTTGGACATTGGTGCCCCAGACCAGGAATTCGGATTAGACATTGGCCCTGCCTGCTTCGTGTAAACTCCCCCGACCCCAATCTGGTTCCCTCCCACCCATCCCACTTTTCCCCAACCCTGGAAACAGATGAACAACCCAAACTGAATTTCCCCAAAAGCCAAAAAATGGGAGACAATTTCACATGGACTTTGGAAAACATTTTTTTCCTTCGCATTCATCTCTCAAACTTAGTTTTTATCTTTGACCAACTGAACTTGACCAAAAACCAAAAGTGCATTCAACCTTACCAAAAAGGAAAAAAAAAAAGAATAAATAAATAACTTTTTAAAAAAGGAAGCTTGGTCCACTTGCTTGAAGACCTATGTGGGTATAAGTCCCTTTCTGCCCGCTGGGCTTATGATACCCCAAATGCTGCCTTTTCTGCTCCTTTCTCCACCCCTCTTGGGGCCTCTCCTCCATTGCTCCCAAATTTAAGTCTCCCCCAAAGACACAGGAAATAATGCATTGTCTGCCCAGCAACCAAAGGCAATGCTGAAACATCCCATCGGCCCTTTTACCCCCAGCCTACTTCCCCACCCAGCACCTCCAAATCCTGCCAGGACATGGGGTTCTTGGACTTTTGAAGGAGCCTAACCATCTGGCATCTCCACGGCCTCTGCAACACACCCTGGCCGTGGTGAGAGAGCCACCTGCCCCTTCCGGGGGGTTTGGAGCCAGGCAGGGTCACAGCAGACTGGAAACACCGGACACGTGTGTGCAGGCTGGGTGGGAGAGACCGTTCTGTTCCTTGTGTAACTGTGTTGCTAAAAGACTACCTCGTTCTTGTCTTTGTGTGTCACCGGGGCAACTGTGTGGGGGCGGGGATGGGGGTAGGGTGGCAGCGCGCCCAGTTTGGTATCAAAGGTGCTACATCTCTGTGAAGGGGTGGGGTGGGAAGGAATCTCTGGTGCTATAGAAGTTGAGATGCTCCCTAGGCCAGCAAATGTTCCTTTTGTTCAAAGTCTTTATTTTTATTCTTTTTTTTTTTAAATGAATAGGGACTCGTGTGAATTTTCTTTTTTCTGACAGGTGCTATGTAACATGGGAGGAGAGAGTGTCAGCCCCAGCTGCTCTCTCTCTCCCCTCTCTCCACTCTTCCAGTTCCTGGGCCTATCGCAATCTGACCTCTCTCTCTCTCTCTCTTCTGAAATCTTGAAATTCTCACCTCTTGCGGCTGCACCCTACCCTCAGCCTCTCTCTCCTAGTCTGTTCTGCATCCGGGTTTCAGTGCACCGCTTTTCAAAGCACAAAGCAGTTTTTACCCCTGGGGTGGGAGGAAACAAGAGACTCTGTACCTATTTTGTATGTGTATAATAATTTGAGATGTTTTTAATTATTTTGATTGCTGGAATAAAGCATGTGGAAATGACCCAACACATGTGCAGTGGCCTCCGAATTTCCTTTCTGGGACTTGGGGTGGGGAGGACCCAGGGAGAGCGCTCTGGTGGGCTTGCTTTCATTTCCCACCCTTTCTTTCCCCCATTTCTCATCCAAATGCTGCCACCTTTTTCTTGCCTTTTCTATGCCATAGAGCTCCCCTCCCCCCCTTTCCTTTTTCTCTTTTATTTCTCCTTGCACCACAATTCCATCCAGGGTGCACAGGTCACGGGCAAACCCATACACACCTCGACTCCTAGTTCACCCATATCTCAGGCCCACTATCCCATCAACGCCATACTTCTCCATGCTGCAGGCTTGAGACCTGGGGAAGGGTTGTCCATGGAAGGCTCATGGGTTCTCAAAGGAATCCAAGGGGGAGGGGACAGGGACTGAGTAGTGAGGTCCAGGAGCCTCTTTACTAGGCTTCTCTGTGGTCAAACATGGGGGGATAAGCTGGTCTCTACCTACTTCTCGCCCAAAGAAACAAGCAACCCTGTATAGAAGAAGCCTGCTGAGCCAGAAGTACCAGAGGGAAAGAATGTTCCAGGCTCACTCCTGCTCTCACCAGAGGGAGGTGGCCCTGCCCTCAAGGGGCTCAGGGGCTCTCCTGGGGCTCTTAGAGAGTTGTGGTTAAGGAAAGGACAGGACCCCACACCACGGAGGTGCAAGGGTCCCTGGGGCCTTCGGTGTGCCCAGAATGCACACTGGCTCACTGTGGGTAGCCTGTGGAAATATCCTGCCCTACTTCTGTGCCCTTCTCCCCTTTTCCTTCATCTCCACCAACTTGCTTCTTCTTCCTCCTTCTCCCTCCCTTCCTTTGCCTTTTCCCTCTGCCAGCCTGAGAACCTGAGGCTCCAGAGCGATGGTAACTGGTTGTTCCCCTCGTCTCAGGAAATAGGAGCAGAGGTATAGTGGGAGGACTGAGAATCCAGAAGGCAGACGTCTGGGGTGAACCAGAAACTCGAGATAAGGACACAGATGACAGCTGCCCCTCCCCCTTCAGGGAATCAGGTCCCAAATTTGAAAAGAAGAAGCTCCTTTTCAGTCTCCCTCTCTTGTGCTACCAGAGGGATGGACTGAGGAGTCTACAGAGCCATCCACTGGGCACGCTAATACTGTCACTGAGTATTCATGACTATTAATTATGACTTTTAATAATTCATTATTTGCACTTCACATGAGGACAATTCAAAAAGGTAATTTATCTAGAAGAAAAAGAAGTTAAGGAATATAAATGAAGGTTTATTCATATACTAATTATCCAAAATTAGATTTACTGATAGATCCATTGATTGGTGATGCCTGTCTTCCCAGAAAAACCCTGTATCTCAGGTCTTGGAACTCTTCCTGGCTAGTCCCTATCTCCTTCTAATCCCTTGAGGCTCCATCATTCTGAACTCTGCACTCGAACCCTACCTGGCTACTTCTATTCAGTTGTCTAAGTTTATTGTGCCCCCCATGGCCCACGTCTGTCATATCAGTCAAAAGAGATGACTGCAATGTCTACATATATACCCCACTTCTCATTTTATTTCCCGTCCTATTCCTGGCATAATAACCATAATGTTCCTTCTCCCCCACTCATCCCCCAAGGTCAGATTCAAATAGTTCCTCTCCCCTCTTCTCTACCAAGCATAGGCTGACCTCAGCCCTCTGAGGTCCCACGCTGCCAGTCCTTTACCCAGACATTATTGTCATGCCCCTGTGGTCCTAGTGTACCATATTCTTCCCAAAAGGCAGAGGTCAGATGATGCTGTGCAGGGCTGGGCGCAGTCTCCAGAGGTACCAGGGAAAGACAAGACCATGAGATAGAGGTCCTCACATAGGTGTGAGTACAGAGCTGGGGAAAAGTGTGGGTGAGCATGAAAGCAAGAACAAACTAGCCAGGTAGGGGAGCAAATGGCAGCTTCAGGTAGCTGAGCAGTTAAAATGTGGCTCGTGTAATGAAGGAATTCAATTCTTACTTTTACTACTGCAACGGCGTTTAATAACTACAAATGGGCAGCGGAGCGCTAGACAAAGGAGTAACTCATGCCTCTCACCATGCATACGCAAATCTACATGTGAGTCTACATGCACATACGTGTGTATGTACATATATACGTGTGTGTGTGTGTACATGAGCAAATCACTTTGTGTCAGACCTTGCGTGCGGCACCCCACTGTGACTGTCACGTGGTGTGGGCTGGTTTGCCGTTTCAATGTGTGCACAGAACAGGAGGGCAGGGGGACAAAGAGATCTTTGTATCACACGCCCAACCCAAGCCCTCCTTTCCGCTGACATCATAGCTGCCTTAAATACAGATGCCAGACCCTGTTCCCAAGACCCTCACTGTCCCCTGTGTGGTGACACAGCACCTGCTCCCGCTCGGCTCTACCACATTTACTTTTGTTTTTATGGGGATGATGAGTCTCCGGGGGGCTGATATTTTCGACAAATCCAAGTGGAAAAATCTAGGCAGAGAAAAGGCTTCGTTTTGAGTTTTCACTTTTGCTGCTGTTTTGGAATCCTGGTCTCTTTGGGGAGGGACCTGAGCCTGGCTGTCTCCTGGGAGGATTTGCTGTAACCTAAAAATGGTGGGTTTGTCTTCCTTGCTTCAGACTCTTAATCCCTGTTTCTAGCTGTTTCCAAGACTTGCACAGACAGGGCTGCGTGGGGACGGAGGGGAATGACTGAGGGCTTCTAGCTGGAGCTTGGAGGTCTCAATGTGAGGGAGCATGAGAGGAGTGTGAGGAATGGCTGCGAGCATCCAAGGGCAAGCAGGAGAATGGGGAGGCACCCCTAAAATCCCAGGGAGACCGGGGTGATGACATAAAGGAGTAAATGCGAGCCTCTGAGTGTTCCCATGCAGTGGGGGGCTGAGTGGGTGAGAATGCATCTCTTTCTGTTTCCACTTACCTGAACCAAAGGCATCTATGCCCTCAGGACTCCCCTACTTGTTGTAGAAGGTAGGACATACATGTCTTAAAAGTTTAATAGTGAAGGGTGATGAACTAGGGGTGAGCAGGGAGACATTTGGGAAAACTCAGGAAGGTCTGGGTATGGAAGAAGACCAGTATCCCAAAGTCCCAGTGCCAGTTAGACTTCTCAGAGCTGGCAGGAGGCTGCGTGCCCTCCTTGAGTGTCTGCTCCAAACTGAGCTGGCACATTTGCATGGAGGAGGTGGGGCCTGGGCAGAGGAGAGTCTTTCTGGGAGGGTGGTTGATCCTTGTGCACATGGAGAGTTCAACTCTTTGCAGAGAATGTGCAAAGTCAGGTGGGGAGGGAAGTGAGTTGGTACCCAAGGGAGCTGGACCACGTGTGATTCTCCCTGCCTAAGATGATGGGAGGGCTCAGAAAAGAGGGCAACTGAAGATGGAAGTCAGAGAAAAAGGTAGATGCGAGGTGGGGGAAGAACTGAAGCTACCTCAGAGGCTACATTCTCAAGGTGCTATGCAGCAAACTTCCATCTTGAGGGCTTGGCAGTGAGCTTGATGGTGAGCAGCAATAGCAAAGAAAAACCACGAAACAATCATTGCCCCCATAAAGATAGAATGTGGGGCAAGTTAGACGGCTCAGCAAGTGAAGGTACTTTCTGCAACGCCCGACAACCTGAGTTGGATCCCCAGGACCATTATGATGGAAAGAGAGAATGGATTCTCACAAGTTTTCTCCCAACTTCCACACACATGCTGTGGATCCCGTACCCCACACACACCAAGTATGTGCATATGTGTGTGTGCGTGTGTGTGGAATGTTAAAAAGTAGTTGCGGGCCTCTCATCTATTTTTTCGTCTTCTAGCATCCATGTTTAAGAAGGAAGAGAGATGACCTGGAGGTGTACCTCGGCCGGCAGGGAGATTTCTAGCGTTCGCAATGCTCTGGGCTCAAACCCTAGTATCGCACGAGAGGTGGAGACAGGATCAGACGCTCAAAGTCATCTACCTCTGGGCAGTATATCTCGTTCAAAGCCTGGGTTACATGAGACCCCATGTCAAAAACAAAAAAACAAAAACAGGTGAAACTAGTTTCATATCTTAATTAACCTGCTACAACCCCAAAACCCGTTAAAGCCGTTCGCATCTCAGTTTGAACTAGCCGTGGCCAGTAACATGGCACCAAGCACGCAACATGGCACCAAGGGGTGTAAACTTATCATTCACCTCTATTCAGAAGAAAAAAAAAATTCCCGAGGCATTGGTGAAAGCAGCTCAGATCTGACGGGCCAGAGAGATCCACACACTCTGACTGGAGAGGCTGTGCATAGCCGCCTGCCCCTAGGAAGTACCACCATGCTGTCCTCATGGGTTCTCACATCAGCCCTGAAGTAGGGGTGACTTTCCTTCTGAGCAACCTCTCACTGATGCAGCTCTGGTGTGCCAGAGCCACGCTTAAACCCTGTCTGGGGAGGCGTTGCCTTAGGGGCTGAGGCCTGGTGTAGGCGGTGCCCTGTATTCCAGGGCCTGGACGACATGGTGAGGAAACGCCCGCTCCATTGCAGTCTGGATTTAGAGTGAAGGTGGAGGCCACTCATCAGGCCACAGAAGCAGGGCCATCAACAGGACTGGCAGGGGAGTGGAGCTGAGTGTAGGGTGAAGTCACAGAAGGGGGAGGGGTTGGAGAGAGCTGCTACCCTTTGTCAGAGACTGCAGGAAGTGGTCCTGGGTGCAGCAGAGACTCTTACTCTTCCAGGGAGCAGAGTGGGTACTGAGTGTGTCTATGTCCTCCTACTACGCTGTTGGGCAGCTGGGCGTTCACTTGTGTGTGTCCAGGCAGGGCTCGGTGTCTTTTGTAGTCACGCCATCCTCCCGGCTACTTGTCTGGGCCACTTCCTTTCAGGAAGGCAGCCAGGCAGGCTCCTGTGTGCTCTTTGGAACTGAGCTGGGAACTGAGGCTGCCAAGACCCCAAGGCAAGGCCAGGAAGCCGAGGGAGGGAGGAAGGAGCTGACCTCTCACTCTCCCACCCTTGGCCAGCCCAGGAAGGCCAGACAGAGGTAGAGGGGAGTGCCAGAAGACCCCCACCTTAAAGGCACGGGGACCCAGGGGAAGCCAGTCTAAACCATAGGGCCACTACACTGAGATGCCATCTGAGCTGCAGCTGGGCCTCTCCATCAGCGGAAGGGCCCCCAGGAAAGAAGGAAACAGCCAATGAGAAGTCAGCGGCATCTGCTTGTTCCGCAAGGAGCCATATGATTAGAGATCATCCTTCCAGACTTTATTCACGGATACGTATACTACACTGGCACGGGCACACGCGTGTGCGCACACACACACACATCACCAACCTCTGTCAATGCTTAAAAACTCGGTTCCTTAATTAGGCAGTCGACGGGTTTGGGGTGCCCAGAATGCAGTGGAGGTGCAGAAGATAGCGGTAGAGACTTAGCCTTGTGCCCAAAGAAGAAATGCAGCCTCCTTAAGAGCTCTGAGCAAGCTGGTCTGAAGGCAGTGAGTTAACGTAGCTGACTGTTCACGTCAGTTATGGTTTGAATCCTGTTCTCCACTCCCCTCTCCTCTTCTCATTACTGCTGTTAAAAAAGAAAAGAGCTCAGAGCAGGGACTGGAGAGATGACTCAGCAGTTAAGAGCAGTGGCTGCTCTTAGAGGACCAGGGTTTGGTTCCAGGCACCCCTCACGGCATCTTCCAACCTTCTGTAACTCCAGTCCCAGGAAATCTGATACCTCTTTTGGATTCTGAAGGACACACATGCAAACAAAACACCCATACACATAAAAATAAATAAATAAACTCTGAGCAAACACACAGACAACAGTGTCCCTCGGGTATTCCTTCCAAACAGCCTTGCCTGGCATCTTTGTGCAGGGTCTACGCTAGGGCTAACGGGGTAGGGGTGGGGTGGGGTAGGGGGAGCTATTAGAGGGTGGACAGAATCCTGAATCTAGTACTGAGAGAAACTTGATGTTTTGGTTGTGAGCCTAGCCTTTAACAGCTGAGCCGTCTCTCCAGCCCAGAAGACCCATCACCCATGAGCCCAGACAGCATCTCCTGTCAGAGCGCCAAGGGGGCTATGAAGGGACTCTAGAGGCCATGGGAGCAGAGGGGACAGGGAGGGTCTCCCTGAGGATATGTGTTAGAGCAGAGACCAAACGACTACCAGTGAAGTAAGTTGTGAAAATACTTGGGAGTTTGAGGCCAGCCTGGTCTACACGGTTCCAGGACAGTTAAAGCTATGTAGAGAGACCCCTTCAAAAGAAAGAAGTGGGGGGAGCCGAGGGGCTGGAAGTTGGGTGTCAGACACCTGCATGTGTTGTCTTAGAGCTGAGGTAGGCTGGGCCACCTGTCCTGTTCCTTTGCGGTCACTCTCTACCAGGCTCCCTTCCAGGCTTAGTCTCAGCCTGTCCTCCCACTCCAGTGGTAACATAAGAACCCCTGTCACAATGCAGATGGCAGAGAGCACAGCAGGGCTGACCCACTCCAGCTGCAGGGACCTGAGAAAACCACCCCAGGTCTCTGCAGCCAGCTAACCACTCCAGAACTTCGGGGGGAGAAGCCCCACTGGCAACACTCAGCTCAGAGAACATTCTAGGATGGCAGACCTCTGGGGCCTAGGATGGTCAGTCAGTAACACCTCCCAACAGCTCCCATATACTGAGATCAGCTTCTCCCCAAACACAGTGTGCACACCGAAGGTCCTGCAGGGAACTGTGGCAGGTGTCCCCAAACACAGTGTGCACACCAAAGGTCCTACAGGGAACTGTGGCAGGTGTCCCCAAACACAGTGTGCATACTGAAGTCCCACAGGGAACTGTGGCAGGTGTCAGCCAGATCTCTAAGTAAAGACCTACGTCTCTTATTTCTCAAACTCCTCAACTCCAGAGAAGGCAGTATATGGACAGACAGGGCTTGCTCTGGGACACTGGGCAAGTCACTTACTCTCCACAGACTTTAGCATCCTGATCTAGAAAGTGGGGCTTTCCAGTCAAACCTCATAATCAGATCCACTGAATTTGAGAACAGCAAAACTGAAAGGGTCCAAAGGGCAGGTTGGCAGCTTCTGAGGATTCTCAGAAGAAGGGGACACAGCGCAGTGACAAGTACTGAGAGTGTGGCATCAGAAACAATAGACGAACAGAGCAGCAGGCATTTATTCCTGGGTGCTGACCCCAAGCACCCTCACTCCTCTCTACCCTATCCATCTGCTTGTCTGGAGCGGGAGGTCCAAGAAGGCGAGGAGCTGGAATCAGTGGTGGATATGGTCACAGGTCAGCAGCTCTGAGCGGTGCAGCTGGAACTGGAACTAAAAGGGCATGAGGACAGAGGAGAGGGTTGAGGGCACCAAACTCCTGTCTCCCTTATCCTGACCCTCTGGTCTTGTGTGCTTAGCAGTTGTGGGGCACAATGCCAGTTCTGCTGAGTACCCTGCTCATGGGGGGTAGGCAAGTCAGTGTGATCCCCCGTATCTCACTACGTGCCCGTGCCTTGAGACAGAGGCTCCCTTATTTCTTGGTTAGAGGATGGCACTGCCCAGCCAGACCTACCTGACAGGGCTCTCAGTGCTGGTCCAGGATGAGGGGCATCTGTGCGCTGTCCACTCGAGGAGGCAACCGCTCTCCCGTGCGTACATTGAACATGGGCAAGGTGGAAAGAGGCCGGGGCACCTCACGGCTGGCTGCCATCTGCCGAAGCTCCTCTGTATTCCCGTGGATGGTGCAATGGTGAACCATCTGGATGCTGGAGGCACACGCAGAAGATCATCAGCTCTTGGAACTGGCCTCTAGGGTCTAGCCTGGGGCTGCCTCAGAGCCACTCTGCACCCTGCAGTTGCTGGGAGACTCAAACACTTGATGTAAGTGCAGGGGGAAATGGGGAATTCATGATGCCTGCTTGTGCCCAGTGATTGAGACAAGGGTCTGAGTGCAGACAGCCTGGGTAGAAAACTCTATTGTTTTTGGCTTTAACCCCCTTCGTGCCTCCACTTCCTCCAGATGCAAAACGAAGATAATAATAAGTATCCTCCTAGATTGTTATGCGAAGTAAGAAAAATACAGCTGGGTGTTTGGAATAGTGGCCAGCATAGGTAACGTACAAGATGCCGAGGCAGAGCAGATACCCACATGGAGTATATTATTTGCAGAAGCTGGTATTGGCCGGGACTTATAAACCTAGTGTTTGTTTGTTTTAAGACTTAGGTATCCTGGGTATATTGAGGGTGACCTTGAACCTCTGATCTTCCTGTTTCCACCTCCCAGCTGCTAGGATCACAGCCGTGTGTCGCCACACGCAGTTTTTGTGGTACTGAGGGTCAGACCGAGAGTTTTGCACATACAAGTACCCTCCCAACTGGCTGCATCCCCAGATGTATGACGTTTTCATATTCCGATGGCCCTCCCGGTTCCTTTTGGTATTTGGCAGCCTCCCTCAGTGTCAACTCCAAACATCTCTCCCCCTTCCTTCCGTCCTTATGTTAGCCTGGCCATCCCACCCAGTCTTTAACCTCCTCTCATCTCCCAGCTCCCAGCTCTTGAGCCTCCTGGGAATACCTTCCACCAAGTTCTGGATCTCATTATTTATCTGGGCTCCTTGAACCTGGTCTCTGTTCCTTTATACCTGACCTCCCCCCCAACCCCCATCCCACTCCATTCTTGCCTCTTTGTCTCTGTTTCAGACCTGAATTCCTTTGAGCTGTTCCTAGCTCCACCCTCAGGGCCCCTACAGCAGGGAGTGGCCATATGCATCAGAAGGCCTTTCCTGAACTATAGCTTCAGATCTGGCTTTAATCACATGTGACCATCCTAGGTCCTTGCTTTCTGTGGTCCAGGAGCAAGCCACAGTGAGTCTGAGCAGCAGGCTGGCACGCTGGCATGCAAGCGAAGCATCAGGACTTGCTTTGGTTTCTTTCACTGGGGCATCTACTGCTTACTGCTTTTGGCAAATTGCTAAACCCCTCTGTGGTATTAATATAGAAAGCTTTATTTTGCTGTAGCCAGCCCAGCAGAAGGCTTCCTGGCCTCTAGGGGGCGTTGTTCTTAAGCCTCCTTTACATGAATCCACCTTATTAGTTGGCATAGTCTGGCAACATTTTCCTACATTCCTGATCACCAAGTCAGAGCAGAGACTTTGTTTGGTAGACAATGAAGTTTTCCGCTAGGGCTGAGGCTGAGACAGGAGGATTGTGAGTCTGAGGCCAGCTTGGGCTGCACAATGAAGCCATCTCAAAAACAGTTTTTTAAAAAAATAGAATTGGATTTTCTTAGGGAAACTGAGACTCCAGGCAGGCGGAATAATGCCTCTTCCCTTGTCATTCGGTTACTAATAAGGTAGGGGAAGGGTCCCTGCCAGGAGCCCAAGCCCCAGTCAGTGGACAGCAGCTGCAGTTAAGAACCCTGAGGATCAGAGCACGGAAGGACAGGCGGCCTCCTGGAGAAGCAGAGGCACTCCCCTTGGAGTGGAGTGAGGGCCCAGTGGCCAGCAAAAGAAGTGAGGTCGCTGTCTAAGGCCAGGCAGAGTTATTTAAGCTCCTAAATGTGGAATCTGGCAAACAGAGTTGTCAGAAACACAACTTTCCATCCCTTGGGGAGGAGAGCCCATGGTGGGATGAGAGCAAGAAGTGTGTAGAAGATGGGCCAGGGAGGCAGGTGTGTCACCCAGGCCAGGAAAGGCCCCTCCCACCCCCAGCCCCACATCTGGGTCTCATCGCTCCGGTAATGAATGGGTGGTGGGAAAATCTCCCCAAGAAGAGCAAAAGAGCAGACAGCAAACCCAGTGGGGCCGTCCCAAGGGGCTTCATGTAAGTACTCAGGCAGACGGGAGAGCAGGCAACACTGCGACATACAAAGACATGCCCACAGACACATGTGGTCAAATGACATCAATAGACATTCGGCCCCCAGCACACAGGGCGATGTCACTGGGCTGTGGAGAACGCTGTGACCAGTTAGATCTGATGCAGGTGACAGCCAGGCATCAGGGTCACTACTGGTGGCCCACTTAAAAAGCAGCAGACATTGTCATAAGTATCTAGTAGAACTAAGGCAACACAAAACTCAGGCCGCAAAGGCCGCTGGAACACAGGGCGAAAGTGTTGGTTACGGTCAAGAGGGAAGCGGGCCTCCCTGACGTCAGCGCTACCACCTGAACCAGGAAGGCCAGTGATGACAACACTGGTCACAGAGGGAAGCCACAATGCCAGCGACGCAACTGACCGAATCTGGCACAGGCTACGGAAAAGTTATACAAATCCTTCTTGCGAAATGTATGCCAGAATTATTGATCTCAGCAGAAGAGATCTATAAAGTGAAAACAGATAAGGCAGAAAAACCCAGACAGGCCGTGGTGGCACACGCCTTTCATCCCAACACCAGGAGGCAGAGGCAGGGGGAGCCCAGTGTGAGTTCAAAGCTAGCCTGGTCTACATAGCGAGTTCCAGGAGAGCCAGGGAGATCCAGTCTCAAGAAACGAAAACAAAACTCAAACCCTTTGTTTTTTTCTTTTTGGTTTGAGACAGGCTTCCATGGAACCCAGAATGGCCTCCAATGGAAGGAGATCGGAGATCCTCCCGCCTTCACCTCTACTGGGATTATAGGCATGGGCCACCAGGCCCAGTCTAAGAAAGCATTTTAACAGTTTCGTATAGAAGATTAATTTACATAAGCCAAGGAACTGCATTTTACTCTGAGAACTATATTCTCCTTTAAAAAGTATAATTATAGGGGCTGGAGAGATGGCTCAGTGGTTAAGAGCACTGGCTGCTCTTCCAGAGGTTCGGAGTTCAATTCCCAGCAACCACATGGTGGCTCACAACCATCTGTAATGAGATCTGGTGCCCTCCTCTAGTGTGCGGGCATACATGGAGGCAGAATGTTGTATACATAATAAATATATATATATTATATTTTTTAAAAGTATACATATTTTTAAAAAGTATAATATATATATTTTTTAAAAGTATAATTATAATCCTTATATTTAAAATGTATTGGAGGAGTTCAGTTGGTAAAGTTTGCCTAGCACACACGAAGCCCTGTGTTTAATCCCAGCACCACATAAACTGTGCGTGGCAGCACAGTCATTTCTAGCCCCCATGAAGGTGAAGGCAGTACAACCAGAAGTTCAAGTTTATTTTCAGCTGTATATTGAGGCCAGCATTCTACATCAATAAAAAAAAATAAATGTATCCGGCATGGTGGCACACACAGCACTCCAGAAGCAGAGGCAGGTGGATCACCATAACTTCGAGGCCAGCCAGGTATACAGCGTGACTTCCTACCCATCAAGGACTATATAGTTTGACCCTGTTTATGCTATCAGTGGTGGTGCACACACCTTTAGTCACAGCACTCAGAAGGCAGAGGCAGGTGGATCACTGTGAGTTTAAAACCAGGTTGGTCTATAGAGTGAATTCCAGGACAACCAGGGCTACACAGAGAAACTCTATCTCAACCTGCCTCCCCAAAGTTGGCCCTGTCTCAATAAATATAAAATGTTAGCATTTTTCCCACCTAGAGACACAAAGTAGAGGCTGTTAATTAAAGGGTGGATTTAAAACTGAGTTGGGTTGGGGATATAATTCAGTGGTTAGACACTTGCCTAGTGTGTGCTAAACCGTGAATTCCATGCGCAGCACCGCTAAATAAACAAACAAACATAGGATTCTAAGTGTCCTGGAATCAGTTCAGAAATGTGCATATATGCCATATATACACGGGCATTCCCTGTGTGAACTCATCCAGCCAGGGCCCTCCTCTGGAGGGTATCTGGCTCATCAGGTGTCCCCACTCTCTGATGCCTTTGATCCTCCTAAGAAGAGACAATGGGGCTACTATGACCCCCACAGGATTCTGCCCACCTCACAATGGCCCCCTGAGGTCACCGCAGAAATAATCTCACCAGTCCCTGAGCCCACAGCACAAGTCTACTGTGGCCAACCGTGGGTGATCACCCACGGTCCTCCCTCTGGCCATCCAGAAGGTGGGGCCCAGACCCCTACAAAGGCGCCTCTGAGGGAAGCAGAAGTCAGAACACAGCTCACCCACTACTGAGAGTAATCCGGTGGACACTTCCAGCAGCCACCCTGGAGGTCCTAGCATCCAGTGCCCTTCAGCCACCCCCGGAAGAGATGCAGAGAGACACGTCTCTGTTGTCACCCTCTGCAGACCCAAATGCTGCGGTGGCTGTGGACCAGGATGCCAGCACATCAGGGGACCCAAGCAAGAGTGAGACTGAGCCCCACACCAGCCCTCAGACCCCGCGAAAACCCAGCATGTCGAAGGTGATTCTGAGGGCTGTGTCTGACAAGGGAGTGCGCAGCCGTGTGTCCCTTGCGGCCTTGAAGAAAGCTGTGAGCACCACAGGCTACAATATGACCCGCAACAGCTGGCGCTTCAAGCGTGCACTCCAGAAACTAGTGCAGAAGGGCATGCTCAAGAAGGTGACTGGCAAGGGGACCTCAGGCTCTTTCCGCCTGGGTAAGAAGAAAGCCTTCAAGTCCAAGAGCAAGGCCAAAAGACGCCAGCGGAGGGGGCGGAGGCAGAAGCCTGGGCAGCGCAAGTGTGGACCACGCCAGTCACTACTAGGCTCCAGAAAGAGCCATAATCGGCTTTTCAAGGGAGTTCGTCGGGTGGCCAAAGGCCGCCGCCACTAATAAGGCAGGTTAGGCGGGGCGCCAGGCTTGCCGCAAGCTCAGTAAAGCGGAAATAAAAGCCCAACTTATTTCACAACTGTCTTCTGGAGTCTTTGGGGTTCAGAGGGTAGGGAAGTTAGGCCAGGGGCTGAGGGGCACAGAGTGGGGGAGAAGGCCATGGATAGGAGGAATCTGAGGCAGAATAAGATGGGCTTGGAAAGATAGGGTAAGATTTAAAGAATCTTGCCATTAACTAGGCCAGCCACTTCCTCTTAACTTGCAGGGAGAATCAGAGGCCAGCCAGGTGTCTGGTTCACAGTTGGGGAGGAGGGAAGAAGGGGGAGAGAGGGAGAAGGAGGAAGATGGGGAGGAGCGAGAGATGGTGAGGAAGAGGGAGATTGGGGAGGAGAGGGAGACGGAGAACAGGGAAGAGAGGAAAGGACAGGAAGGAGAAAGGGAGCCAAGGAGGAGGAGAGAGGAAGAGGAATACACACTGGGAGCCTTTGGTCACTTCCCAAGTCCTTTCCTATGTACAGTGGCAGGTCCCCTTCCCCTATGCCACAATAGTCTCTTCTATGATCAGAACACATGAGGACAAGGTCAGCAGGGCCTGGACTTAGCCTCCAGCCAGTTCAGGGCTAAGACTCAGGGTTCATTGCTGCTCATAGTGAAGAGTTCAATACAACAATCCAAGGGGGGCTCCCCTAACCAGCCCCCCAGCTCTGCTTATACTCACTCAGAGGTGGCCATGTCTCTCTTCAACCTATGAAAAAATGGAGGTTGGGGGATTCAGTACCAGTCTGGCTTTGCTCCATGGTGTCCCACGAGCCCCCATGTAGGACTCCCATGTGCGTATATTCAGGATCCCTCCTAGTTCCAAGCCAGACAGGACTGGATCCCCCTACCTAGAAAAGGGGCTCCACATTCCTCTTATAGTTGAGAATCCCATTCCCTGAGAAGTATGGCTCCCCCAGTCCCAGAGTGGTCCCTTAGATGTACCAGCCCATTGTCCTCCCTGGCCGGCACACTCACCGTCCTTCACGCCGACAACACATGACGTAAGCCAGAAGCAGGGTGAGCAGTAGAGCCACCAACAAGGGCACCAAGAGGGTGACCAAGGCATCTGCCAGGAAGTCTCGGCCTGTGGCCTCAGTGGGTGGACAGAAGAACGGGTCATGCTCCAGGATCCCGTCACCTGGAGTAGGCACTTCATCCAGGGGCTCCGGCACTGACTTGTCCACCTGTGTAGCGGAGGCCAGAGCTGACCCAGGAGTAGCTCAGTAGACGCAGAGACACTGTCCCACAGGAGATGTGGCAACTACCAACCTATCAACCCCATGTAACCACAGACCTTCTTTCTGCCTGCCTCCCCTAGCCCATGTGACTACAGGATGAACACTGGAATAGGGGTCAGGGAAGCTACTTCTAGGAGAATCAGGGATGTTCAGTGGTTCATATTGGTGCTAGGTTTGGACTGCCTGAGTCTGAACTCTGAGTCAGACTAGTGCTTCACCGAGGTGAATTGTCTCAATATGATTTCCTCGTTGAATTCAGAGTGATGATAGTGTGCTTACTCCTGCCCTGAATCGCGGTGGTGAAACACGCTGGGGATCTAGTGCCCAGCACACAACCTTCAGTAGACTGTCAATGACCAGCGCTACTTCTCAGCTGAAGTCCCCTTGGGCTGGTTCCCAGGAGCAGAGCATACCAACAATTTCAAGCCAGGGTCCCTTGAAACATCAAGAGCCGCAATGAACCCCTTATTGCAGGCAGCCTTGTTTGGTGGTACTTCCTCTGGAAGCAGACAGAGCTGTCATGTGGATGCCCTCGCTGGAATTTGGACTTAGGAACTCTTGAGAGTTTTAGCTCTCTGTCCCCTGAGCAGATCTGGGACACAGAGCTAAAGAGTCCAGATGTGGACTGTAAGCTTTGTCGCCCTCTTGTGGCAAGAAACAGAACTTCATATGTGTGCAAGTGAGTGCATGTGTGCGTGCGTGCGTGCGTGCGTGCGTGCGTGTGTGTGTGTGTGTGTGTGTGTGTGTGTGTGTGTCTATGACAGAGACCATAGACTGAGGTTGAGACCCAAACTGACCCTATCAGAGAAAAAAAGCTGGGCTAGAGAAATCATAGATACACAGGACTTGATGAGGATTATACTCTAAACCCAAACCCTAGAACCAGGATCCCTCCTCACCAGAGATACATTGCACCAGTCAACACGGAAGTGGGGTGCCAAGGTGTCGTAGCAGGACAGTAATGGAGGCTGTCCCTGGGCACAACGGGCATAGCTGTCAGGTGATGCCACCATCTTTAGGCAGGTGGAGAAGGGCGTGGCAGAGCCCACCTTGATGTACACCCTGAGAAAAGAAGCCATTGGCAGCATAGTGGAAGTGAGGAGCACCATCTACCAGGGAGAGGCGAAGGTGTCCTGACAGTAGGCAAGGACGGGTGTGGAATAGGGGTGTCCCGTAGGAGACACATCAGGGCCTGGTGGGAGAAGTCACAGCCTCCAAGACCTGAGACCAAGTCAGAGCACCCCACTCTTTATGTACCCCAGAAATGACTTCTAACAGATGGATCTCACATGTCCTCATGGACAAGTGCTGGTAAGTTCAGAGTTCAGGGTAACGAGAGTCTGTGCCCAAGAAGGAGATGGTGTGAAGGGAATGGGCACTGGCGTAAAGAGAAGAGATGACCACGACCAAGGTACGCTGCAGTGATAATCCGGAAATCAGGGAGATGGGTATTTTTTGCTCCCTCCCTCCCTAGTCAACCAGGAAGCCTTCCTGGATTGTTCCCTTACCCTTCCTTCCGGCCCTCAATGGGAAGAGGGACGCGACCTCCACGGTCCAAGGCCGAAGTGATGTTGAGCAACTGGAGCTCCCCTGGCTCCCAGAGTCCCCCCAAAGCGATGAGGAAGCGGCTGGCAGGTGTGGAGGGCAGAACCTCTTCCACATCATGGCTGCGCACCAGGAACTCGGCTTGGTACGGCAACCGTGGACCTAAGGAGGCCAAGTCGGCAACTCAATTGCACCCCACCTTGTGCTCAGTTTCTCAGGTGTTTCCTAAACTTCCTTCAAGCTTTCCCACATTCCCCACACCACCTCTGTCCCAACAGCCTATATACAGCACAGGCCTTGCATTCCCTTCCCCAACACTGTAGCCGCTGACTGCCTCGTATGCTGCAGCTGTGTTACTTACAGAGCTAAGGACAGACCTCAGTCCCGAGCTCCTTCTCTCGAGCTATCAACGCCACGTCGGCCCTGACGCGCCCTCTCCAGGATGCCTTGCTCCCCACTGCTTCCCAACACCTTTTCCCAAGTAACGCTCTTCAAGACCGGCACCAGTAGAGAAACGGAATAGGAACGGAGGTACCTTCGGGGTCCTCGATCAGCAGCAGCAGTCGCTGTCTAGTGGTGTCAAAGCTGTCCCGGTTGTAGGCTGTGACCTGGGGGAATGGAAGGAGGGCTGAGGAGTGGGGCTAAGAGGAAGCTGACACAAATGGCGCATATGCAAATTATATGTAAATAAACATGCATAAACACCCAGTCCCACTGGCAAGGCCAGCCCTAGGAGGCCCCAGTGGCCAACCCAGGATGTCTCTGTGCTGGCACCTCGATGACCTGGCGTCCACGATCTTCTGGAGTAGGAGTACCATAGAGGAAGCCAGGGTTATAGGGACTGCGCTGTGTGTAGCGAAGCCACCGGGGCAGGTCTGGATGTCCCTGGAGGTGGGCCTGATAGGTGAGTCGGACAGTAGGTGGCACCGCTGATGGGAGAAACAGGAGGGGATTGGAAACCGGAGACAGAACAGGAGATCCGGATTGGCACACTCCAGCCCATCTGGTCCCTCTCTCACCAATGTGTTCTGGAAGGCGCAGGAAGGTGGCGTGTTCCAAGGGATGCACAAAAACACGACCCACGAATGGGTATAAGGTTGTCTGCTGAGCATTGGTGTCCCTCAACCCTGCCAGAAGACCTGTGGGGGGGGGACCCCATAAGCCCCAAACACACAACTTTAGTCATGGGTATGGGGTGAGTGCCCTTCCCCACAGTGCTCCCGATGAGCCGAGAGCTGAGGGTTCCTGGCTGCCTCCAAGTGGTGGGCTGCAGGCCCTGCTTTGCTTCATAGGTTAGAGGATGAAGGATGACAAGCCCCAGACTTTTGCTGGCTTTGTATTCATGGAAGGGACCCCAGGCATCTTTCTACTCCATGGTTAAGTCCACAGTGGGAGGGGACTAATGTATGGCTGAGAAAGGGTTAAGCTATGTGTGTTTAGGTTACTTGGGAAAGAACTCCATGCTGAATGTCTGGGAGGCTGGGGGTAGAAAACACCCTCAGAAGGGTAGCCATTCTAAGGCCCCCAACTCCCAGAGAAGAACACAGAACAGGGCCTGCAATGTGGGCCAATAGGAGCCCAGCAAAGTGGACTTGCCTAGGCTGCCTCCGCCTTCCCTCTTAATGCCAAATTTAGCCTGGTCTGCCAGAAGTAACGGCCCAGTCAGCTCATTAAAGGGCCCACGACCCTCTTCCCTTGCCCTCTCATGCTCACTCGGGGCTCTAGGACACCTCTGTCCTCAAAATTTCCACTACCTATTCTCCAGAGACCAGCTCCCAGCCCCTGAATCATTCCCACCCGCCCCCAAACCCTCTAGGTCCTACTTCACCCACCCTAAACCCCTCTTCTGAGGATCCCCTATTCTTCTACCTCATAACCTCTAAATTCTACCCCTCATTCTCTCCCTCCCCCGAAGAAGATCCCCAACTTGCCTACAAGGAGAGGAATCCAGGTTAGTGCTGCTGCCATAGCTGCCCAGCCTAGCCAGCCCTTTGAGTGACAGAGACAGGGGCTGGAGCAGAAGAGGGAGGGGCAGGGAGGGGGAGGAGGTGTGTCAGAGCAGCTGAGAACAGCCTTGCCCAGAGTGCCAACTCCTTCCATTCTCAGCGTGAGCAATGAATCTGGGGTAGACATTGTCCTCACACACAGTGTCCCCTAGCAGTTTCCCAGTGACCACAATGGGCTTTATTTCGTGTGTGTTTCTTTTTTAAATATTATATATTTGGCCGGGTGGTGGTGGCGTACCCCTGTAATCTCAGCACTCAGGAAGCAGAGGCAGGTGGCTCTCAGTGAGTTCGAGGCCAGCCTGGTCTACAAAGTGAGTTTCAGGACAGCCAGGGCTACCCAGAGAAACCCTGTCTCAAAAAACCAAAAAGAAAAAAAAAAGAAAAACAATAGTATTTATTTGATTATTATTCTGCACTTGTTTCTTTTATTTTATTATTTTCTGTGATTGTATGTTTTTCCTGCACATTTGTCTGTACACCACCTGAATGCAGTGCCTCCCAGAGGCCAGAAGAGGGAATTGGACATCTGATACTCCGGAACTGGAGTTACAGATGATGGTGAGCTGCCTGCCATGTGGGTGCTGGGAACTGAACTCAGGATTTCAGGAAAAGCAGCCTGTGCTTTTAATTACTGAGCCATCTCCTCAGCCCCTCGGCATGTTTTCTAAACCACCAATGTGGCTCTGTGGGCCCTCCCTCCCTTGAATTTTTAAGGTTTATTTTAAATTAGTGTGTATGAGTGATTGTCTGCATGTGTGTTTATGAATGACATGCATGCCTGGTGCCATGGAGATCTGAAGAGCGGGCCAGATGCCCTGGACCTGGAGTAATGCCAGCACGTGGGTGCTGGGAACTGAACCCAGGTCCTTTGCAAGAACAGCCCCAATGCTCTTAACCATTGAGCCATCTCTCCAGATTGGCCACCTTTTAAAAATCCCAATGACTCCCATTGCCCTTGAGCTCCCAGCTCATGCCCAGTTGGTGACTTTCTGGTCCTTCCTCCATCTGTCCATTTTGTCTAGAACCCCACCCCCACTCCCATATGTCCCCAGGCTCTGGCCCTCCCTCTGTTCTTGCCTGGCTTAGTATGTCTTCTTAATCTCCTGGCACCCATCCAAGCTCTTCCCACTGCCTGGTATTCCCTTCCTGCCTTGTCCCTTGGGCAAACTTTAACCAGACTCCATGGACGTGTCCCCTCCTCCCTGAAGCCTTTTCCTGTCCCTCCTCTTCCTAAGCTGGCTGCTTATGGCTGAGTCTACGCATGTGCATGCACAGGTGCACACACCCATACACACACACACACACACACACACACACACACACATCTCTGTGTCAACTCAGCCTCACAGGATCGTGGTGTGGAACAGATGTTCTGGTCTCCCCATCTCAGCACCATTTTATCCCTGCACCAGACGTGGGGCCTAGCAGCTAGTCAATGCAGGGGTTTGGCTGACAACTTCCTTAACAGTTTCCCCAGGCCGAGCCCCAGGTCAAGCATCTCCCATGTGAAGGCCTGGATGGAAAGATCCCAGATGGCACCAGCAGGGTGGGGACAGGTAAGCAGAGGGGAGGCGCTCTGGCTCAGCTTGACAGTTCCTGCACACACGGTCTCAAGTCATCCTCCCTCTCTAGGCCTGTGTCCACGACTGTCCACTGCATGATTAGTGCTGGCCTCTGGGTACCACTGTGGAGAATCCACAAAAACACCAATGGCAGCATGTGTTTAGCCATCTATATCATACAGCGATGAGACAATCCTGCCTGACTGAGGCTGGGGTGATGGCAGGAAGAACAGCTGACCTGTTAGCGTCTGTGTCAAAAGGTTCCCGTGCATCTGTGGGCACTAACCCATCCCTTACCCACTGCAATGCCACGAGGCAGACGTTACTGTAGCCCCGTTACTGTAGCAGACGTTACTGAGGCCTGTAGGTTTCTAACTTCCTCCAGAGCCATGCTGTGGCTGAGTGAATGCTCGGAAAGTGTGCGGCCCTGGGTCCAGCTCCCTCCTTGATGCACTTGATGGTGGGTACCACTGAGGAAGAAACAGCCCCCCACCATGAGCAGCATCCCACGGTCTTTGCAGGCATGGCTCCGAGCCTCCCGTGTTGCTTGCCTCGCCTCACCCTGACCGTCCAAGCAAGAATGTCTGGGACCTGTCTTGGGTCAGGCTCGTGTTCAGGTGACCAGTGGGCGAGTTTTGTCCTTGTCCCATCTTTCTTCCCGCCTGACCACCCCGCTTGTCCCTGGAGAGTCACAGAGTTTCCAGAGTCAGCATCCAGCTCGGGCTCGCGGGCAGGAGTGTGTCCCCAGGTCACCTTGCCATCTCCTGCCTTCACCGAGATAGAGGAGAGAGGAAAGGGGTTTGGAGGAAGGTACTGAGTGTGGGCGGGGCACAGAGCCGGCAGATGGCCCTGCCCTGCCCCTGCCTCCCGTGTGACACCCTCCCCAGATGCCTTCTTGCTATTTTTGATGCCACTCGCTCACACCCTTAACTGTGCACCCAGTGCTACCAACTCACAATAACACAAGGCCCTCAGAGGCCCAGCCTCCCCCAACAGAAAAGCTACGGTCATTTCTCCTCTGGTCTTCCCCAAGAACATCCCCATTCAAGAGAGCCAGGGACTATCCCAGGAATCCACCAGAGGCCCCCAACGCTCCCAGGTCACGGCTGCTGAGTTAAAACACCTTCAGCCTGTTGGGATCTATGGACCAGAAAGGTGTTGCAGAGCCCTAAAGCTTTGTTCGAGAAATCTTTATTTTATTTTTAGGAAACCGGTGCTGAGCGTGGAGGCACACTCCTTTAGTCCCCGCACGAAGGAGGCAAAGGCAGACAGACCTCTGTAAGTTCAAGGCCAGACAGGGCTACGTAGCGAGATCCTGTCTCAAAGCAAAAAGGCAGGGCTGGAGAGAGAGCTCATGTTGGGAGCACTTGCTGTCCTTCCAGAGGATCTGAATTCAGTTCCCAGCACCCACGTAGGAAGCCCACAGTCACCTGTAACTCCAGTTCCAGGGGGTCCTGCTAAGTGTGGCACACACTCACACCTATATATACACTAAATGAAAAAATTTTAATAATTTATTTTTATCTTATGTACAGTGGTGCTTTGCCTGCATGTACATCTGTGTGAGGGTGTCAGATCTTGGAGTTACAGACAATTGCGAGATGCCGTATGGGTGCTGGGAACCGAACTAGGCTGCTTAATGAGTAACCAGTATTCCAAACCACCGAGCCATCTCTCCAGCCTGGAAAAAAATAGTTTTGAACATGCACAAAATAATAAAATGGGCCCTTATATGTCTATTATCCAGCTCCAACAGCTACCACCTCCTGGCCAGTTTCTTCCTGTCTATGTCTCCCAGGTCTCCTCTCCCATTTAATTTTATCTGTCAATATCTCAGTACATATCTTTTAAAGATAATGACACTTTCTCTCTAAACACAATCACAAAGGATCACCAGTTATCAAATGTCCAGAGTGTGAATTTCCATTGTCTCATAAATTTCATCTTTATTTATTCTATAAGACACTGACCTTAAACTCAGGGGCTTAAGGGATGCCCCATCTCAGTTTCCCGAATACCTGGGACTATGGCTTCATGCCTTGGTACTTGCCTCATCAGGTTTTGTTTTGCTTGTCTTTTAGACACAGTCTCACTATGTAGTCCTAGTTGGTCTAGAAGTCATGACCCTCCTGCCTCAGTCTCCAAATGGGATTCCAGGCCGTGCATCACAACACCCATACCTATTTTAGTTCTTTTTTTTTTTTTAACCAAAGTATTTGTTTGTATTAGGATCCAAATAGGTAGATACACTTTAACTGGTTGGTAGACGTAAATATTTCTGCATTTTTATAGGCTTTCCGTCATCTCTTCCTCTTTTCTTTCTTTGCATTCCTCTGTGCTCCCCTCCCCCCTTCCTCCATCCCTTCTTTCTCGTGCCCTCTCTCCTCTGAAGAAGTCAAATCAGTTTTTTTTTTTTTTTTTAGTAAATTTTATTAAATTATAAAAGTTTCCATTTCCGCCCCCCCTCCCAACACCCTCCCACTCACCCCACTCCCCCCCTCCTTCCCCTCCGTCCCCCAGGGCAGTCAGGGTTTCCTGCCCTGTGGGAAGCTCCAGCTCCCTCCCCCTCCCTCCAAGTCCAGGAAGGCGAGCGTCCAAACAGACTGGATCCCCAAAATCCAGCATATGCAGAGGAAACAGGTCCCAGTGTCATAGTCAATGGCTTTTCAGAAAGACCCCGGGCCAGCCACAGTCAGAGAATCCGGCCAAATTCCGAGAATCTGGCTAGATCACGTCCTCGTTCAGTCCCAGTCCGACTGGCCCTGGTAAATTCTCATCAGATCCGTTCCCTTGTATCAGTGGGTGATAGCATCCCTCGCAGTACTGATTTCGTCTTTCATGGTCCTCCTCCTTCCGCTCCCCCTCCGGACCTCGGGGGGCTCAATCCGTTGCTCCAATGTGGGCCTCCGACTGCATAGCCGTCCTTCTCCAGACAAAGGATCACTCCGAAGGCCCTCTCTCAAATCAGTTTTGCAATGCTCACACCCTTGATTTGCTGAGAGCATCTCCCTGGTATTCTACCATGTCCCTCCCATCTTCGCACCATTTATAAATGGAATTCTCTGGACACTGTTATCTTCTGCATAGTTGGGTCTGGAGACCGGGTCATATTGGCGTTCTTTCTTCTACAAGCTCACTTTACAGACAGGGACAGACTCTTCATCGAGAGGCTGGGTATGTACCATCAGCATTACAGCTTTTGTTGTTCTGTCTTGCAAAATGGTAATACTCAAATTCCGCCACTGTCTTTCATCAGTTGGAATATTGCAAGATAGAGAAATTGCCCAGGTGGTACAGTCCATAATAGGAAAGGGTGGTTTCAAAATAATGGGTTGATTCCCCAGCATCCTCCAAACTGGGGCCAATTAGCATCTTTGTTTTCGGTAGTAGCATAATCATTACGTTTAAACATATTAGATTGCTTCAATTCATCACAAACAGCATCCCTCCTGGTGTTCAGGGTGTTCCACCTTTAATTTGTTTATTTAATCCTCATCAGACAGAGCACGTGATCCGGCATGGGTCAGGTCTCTGCCTCTTTTAGCTTCATCCGGGTAAGCTCAGTTGGAACTTCCCCTTGCTCCCCTCCCCCCCTGCCACCGAGTCCTGCTCTTTGCTAACAGGGTCTCCTTCCTCACCCCACCCCTACATCAGCGACCATTTCCCCAGCTTCCTATGCCATCTGTCTGTCCAACCCAAAGAATGTTTGTTGAATGAATGAATGAACGAATGAATGCTTGCATGTATGAATGGAAGCATCATCTCCCCAACAATCTCATTCTATTCTAGTCTCCCTTTTGATTTCTAAGGAGCATATTTCTTTATCTGCATCCGAAACGCATATTATACGTCTTTGTAAGGGACAAAGGAAAGGCATCCTCATCATTGAGACCTTATTCTCGTTTCTGCCTCCCAGACTCCACCCACATCTTTCTCCCTTCTCTTCCCCGCCCCCAGAGCAACAACAAAGAATGCAACTGGGTCAGTCCACCGCGAGAGGGCGCGTTTACCGGCTCCAACCCTCCCTGCGCTTGCGCAACGTAAGGACTGAGCTGTGAGTGGAGTGCTGGGAGGAGCGAGGCCTGCGCAGCGCCCACTTCCAGGCTGGGAAAGTACCACCAAGGAGCATGCGTGCTGGACCCGGCCGTTAGCCGAGCGATACAAGAGGACTCCCAATTCCACGGGCCTATCTCGTGTGTCGTCCATTTCCCTGTCCAGAAAAATATACTTTCTTACAGTGTGAAGGACTCACGTAGGGGTAGGTGGTTGGAAATAATGCCCACCCCCCCAACCCTCCCTCACCCACCCATCATCTGTCAACACTGGTTTCCAAGGACATTTTCTGTTCCCCCACCAACCTCGGAAACATTTTGGGAACACCAGTTTGAAGACCTCGTACATATTCCCGACCCCCTTGTTTAATTTTTGTGCTGTCTTACTCTTGAAAAGGGTTTCGGAGAGCCCAGGCTGGCTGTGTAGCTAAGAATGACCTTGAATTCCCCATCCTCTCGCCTGTGGTGGTGCTGCAGAGTGCTCAGGGCCTTGTGCACGCTAGGCAAACCTTCTGCCAGCAGAGTCGCATCCCTTTCCGTAAGTGGACTTCAGGTGCCTCAACGGTGACCATCCAAGAGCATTTAAACCGGAGTGCCGGGCTCTTCTTGGACAAATTTCTTCTATTACAAGAGAAGGAGAGGGATTGTTCCCGGTGCCTCGGCCATTGCCACTGAGATCCCCCTCTCTAAAGTGGAGGTAAAAAAGAAAAGAGAAGGCAAAGTGCTTTGTAAACTGTAAAGCTCGGGAGAGAGCTTTTTATAACCGACTGCATAGCAATAGCTGGCAAGGGCAGCCCGGCAGCAGGGTTTGAGGGTTTGAGAACTGGAAGACGTCAGCTTTATCTTTTTGGGGGGCGGGGGGGCGTTGAGACAGGGTTTCCGTTTCTCTGTGTGACCCTTGCTGTCCTGGAACTCACTCTGTAGACCAGGCTGGCTTCAAACTCACAGAGCTCTGCCTCCCTCTACCTCTTAAGTGCTGGGACGAAAGGTGTGGGCCACTACACCTAGCTTACAAGGTATTTATGAATGAAGCACTGTACTATAGCCTCAAATGAACTAAAAGGAGAGATGTCGTGAAGGGATCGGTTTAAGCTTGAGGATTCTCACTGCCATGCATTCTCTCCACATCCAGCAGCTGATTCTATGCATGCCCAGTAGCATCTCAACAGAAGCCTCTAACTGATTCTCAACCTCATACAGAGCAGCAAAGGGCCAAGGAAGTGCTGGGCCATTCTGAGGAAGAAAGTGGACCTGCCCCAAAGAGACACCAAGACTTTCTTTGAAAGTGAGAGTAATTAAAACAATGTGGTATTGGTGCCGGGCTGGACAAAGAGATCAATAGAACAAAGTGCCCAGAAATGGAGCCAAGTGTATGTGGGGATTTGATTTATGATGGGGGTGGCGCGGCAACTCAGTGAGAGAGAACAGTCTATTCAACAAAAAGTGTTGGGACAATTGACTTTTCATACGAAACCTCTTTACGCCATCCATAAATATTAATTCCAGATGGATTAAAGATCTAAACGTGAAAAACAAAACTTTAAAATAATTAGGAGGAAATGTAGGCAATCCGAGAGTAGGGAAACAGGTCTTACATAAGAGACACAATTCAGAAAAGATTGAGTTTTATTATATTACTGTCCCCCCAAAGTCTCTAATATAAAAATGACATTATGAACAAAGTGAAAAGACAAGGAGCAGCCTGGGTGGCAATGCTGGGGACACATAAAACAGATAAAGGGTTAGAATTCAGAATATAGAAAGACCTCCCAGAAATCAGCCCTCTAGATGCTGAAGAAGAACGGGAATTCTAAGCCAGCCTTGGCTACACAGGGATGCCTGATCTCAAAACGGGCTAGGGATGTAGCTCAGTGGTAGAATGTTTGCCTAGCATGTGTCAAGTCAATTCCCAGCACTAAAAATATTTTTTATCTTTTGGTTTTTCGAAACAGGGTTTCTCTGTGTAGCCCTGGCTGTCCTGGAACTCACTCTGTAGTTCAGCTCACAGAGATCTACCTGTCTCTGCCTCCTGAGTGCTGGAATTAAAGGTGTGCACCACCACCACCATCACCACCACCACCCTGCTTAAAAATAATTTTTTAAAACACAGGACTAGGTATGGTGGTGCACACCTTTAATCTCAGTACATGGAAGGCAGAGATGGCTGTTCTCTTGAGTTTTGAGGCCAGGCTTTTCTACATAGTGATACACACACAGCAAGTCCATGTCTATATATATATATAGTCTGCATTCCAAACAGCATCATTTCTCTCTTTCCATCATAGGCCACTGAACTGAGCCAGGCGGTCAGGCTTTGGGAACGGATGACCCATCCCTAGCCCCATCCATGAACTGCCATTGGTCAAAATAGAGCAATAATTTTGTTGCTCTGGCCAATAATTGGTTTGGACATGGTCATCTATAGACTTCTGGTCACCAAGCAAGAAAGGAAGGTTATCTGATGGGAGGGAAGTGGTGGCTCTGGGAGAGACTTTAAGGTGACAGGCAGCTCCCACTGTCTTCTGCCTCTGGATATCTCCACAGTGTTGCCTGTGTGAAATACCTGGAGTTGAGGCTGTGATCTTGGAACCATGAGGGGGGGGCAGTTTAAGAGCAAAGCTAACATATATTTTTTTGAATGAATTATTTTTCAAGGCAGAGTTTCTCTGTGTAACGGCCCTGAATGTGTTGGAACTCCCACTGTAGAGCAGGCTGGCCTCAAAACTCACAGAGATCCATCTGCCTGTGCCTTCCCAGTGTTGGGATTAAAGATGTGCACCACCAACCTGGCTTCAACTCTAGGATTTCTTGATATGGACGATAACCACTTTTGTTCAAATCACCCCTTCCCCTCCCCTCTCTTTCTCTGTCTGTCTCTCCTCTCTGCACATGTATGAGTTTGTATGTGTGTAGACCAGAGGTTGATCTTGGGTTTTGTTTCTCAGGGGTCATTCCCCCCCCCCCGAATTATTTGCTTTATTTCATACGGATAAATGTTTTGTGTGCATGTATGTCTGTGCACATGTATGTCTGTGCACATGTATGTCTGTGCACCAGATGTGTGCACCAGATGTGTGCACCAGATGTGGGCCTCGAGCCCACAGAGGTTAGAAGAGAGGCCTTTGAAACCGGAGTTATGGAGGGTTGGGAGCCACTGTCTAGGTGCTAGGAATTGAACTCAGGTTCTCTGTAAGAGCAAGAAGTGCTGTTAACCACTGAGTCATCTCTCCAGCCATCATCCATCTCATTTTTGGAGACAGTCTCTTTCACTGGCTCCTGGGATTTACTGATTAGGCGAGGCTGGCTGAGGAGCCCCTGGGGGTCTGCCCATCTCCACCTCTGCAGAACCAGGGTTTAGTGTGTGCCACCACTCCAGCTTTGGACAGGGCTGCCCCTACATGAGGCTTTTCATAGTGTTCATCAAAAGCAGCTGTAGAATAGCTAAGGATACGAATTGAATGGATTTATCCAGAGGAAACCCAGACAATGAGCCCAGTAAGCATGCTTTACCTCAGTCAGGGCATGCGCATTAAGGCAAGCTATGTCATATCCAGCAGACTAGCAAAATAAGAAGTCTCAGGTGGGACTATCACCCTGTGGTAAAGCACCGACCCAGCATGCATAAGATCCTGGTTTTGATGCCCTACACTGAGAAAAAAAAAACAAGCCCAACAAGAGAGGCTGCTCCATCAATAAAGTGCTTCCTTTTCTAGCATGAGGATTTGAGTTCAATTCCCAGAGCTCACATTTTTCAAAAAGTGGGGGAGGGGCGAGTGGCATGTGCTAGAAATCCAAACTGGAGGTGAAGACAGGAGGATCCTGGGGTTCACTGGTCATTTAGTCTAGCCTAACCAATGAGCTACAGGCCAGTAAGAGACCCTATTTCAAAAGAAGTTGACAGTCTTGGTGGGAATGACACCGAGCTTGTCCTCTAGCGACAATGAGTACACACACCCACCATGTACACACACACACACACACAAAAGGAAGTGTAGACACTGGGCACAGTAATGCACCCCTTTAATCTCAGCCTAGGAGGCAAATGCAGGCAGAGCACTTTTGAGTTTTTGGCCAACCTAGTCTAGTGAGTGAGTTCCAGGTGAGCCAGGGCTACAGAGTGAGACCTTGCTTCAAAAAAAGAGCGGGGGGGGGGCACAAATGTTGGCTAGGTGTGGTCTTGTACAGTGGTTGTGGTGGGAGGAAGGATTGGGACTCATCAGCCGTAGAGAACATCTTGACAGTGACAGCCAAGCTCAAAGTTCAACCACCAAGCAAAAGACTTCCTGGTTGTAGGGAACATCCTGATTGGGTTCAGATAAAATCCCAGATGTGTCATTGCAACCCTGCTTAGGACAGCAAAAAACAGATGCCACCCAAACACTGTCGGTAGGTGAAATGGCAACAATTAACATTGTGGTTTATAAACCATGGTAAAATGATGAACAGAAATTAAAATGTACAAACCACAGAGGTAAGTATACATAAGAACCTCCCAATGTCAAAAATCACAGGTGGAGCTGGGCGGTGGTGGTGCACACCTTTAAGGCAGAGGCAGGTGGATCTCTATGAGTTCAAGGCCAGCCTGATCTACAGAATGAGTTCTAGGATAGCTAGGGCTATTACACAGAGAAACTATGTCTTGGGAAAAAACAAACAAACAAACAAACAAAAACTTGGGTGGCAAAGGTACAAATGCCGTACATAGATTGTTACATGGGTTGTAAGACTAAGAAAACACTATGGTTTCATAAATATGGAAATACATGTGAAAGAGGTGAGATTATGGGCTAGCACTTGCTACAATTTATGTAAAGCAGGCAAAATAAGCAAGGCACAAAAGGACAGCTTCTGTATGATGCTTACATAAGGTACCTAGAGGAGTCAAGTTCACACAGATACAAGTGGTTGCCAGGGACAGCAGGGGGAGGGAGTAGGGAGTTACTGTGCTTGGAGACAGCATTTCATTGGAGAAGATGGAAAACACCTTTGTGATTTGGTTTTGGTTTTGGTTTTTTTTCTGATAGGGTACCTCACTGGTGCGGAGTAGGCTAGGCCAGCTGGCCTCTAAGCCCCAAAGGTTCTGTGATCATGAGCATGGGCCACCACACCTGGCTTGATTTTCACTTGGGCTCTGGGGATGAACTTCAATCCCTCATGCTTGAACAGCAAGGACTTCACTGACTGAGTCCTCTCCCTGGCCTCCCAAGTTAATCTCAATATGGGTATTTGCAAAGTCTGCTGTGATGCTGTCTTCTGAATGTTCCTTATTTTCAAAAAGAATTTTCAAACATTTTTTTTCTTTAGAAAAAGAATTCCGTGAAGGAGAATTACCCCCAAAGGAACAAGATAGCTTATATGTTTCCAATCTCTGTCCCCCTACCCCCCCCCCCCACACCAAACCAGGCTACTTGAAGAGCAAGGGGCTAAGGTGGAGGAGCAAAAGCTGGTATTCTGGACACTGCACCTATGCCAGGCTCCATGGGAGCCCAGTAGAGCCTGGTGGAGCCAGTCGGGCAGGAGACAGTGGGCAAGGCCTATGGGAAAAGATGACTCTGGAAGTTGTCTATTCCTTGCACATGAAAAATAGTAGCCATCAAAAACACTGAAATGTGAGTTCTTAGCAGTTGGAGCAGGCACTAGAAACTCCTTGGATTTGCTGATGACAAAATATATTGCCTAATCTTTCCTGTTTTTTCCCCCCTGACCTCGCTGCATGTCTCTAGAGCTCCATGGCTACAACTACGATGTTGCAAAATACATATTTACAGGCTCCTCTAAGCCCAGCTAAATATAGGCTTTCCTTTAAAGCAACAGAGGATTTGGAGAAATCTTTGCTGTGTCCCACCCCTTCCCCTACCCCCAAAACACACACACACACACACACACACACACACGCACGCACGCGCACGCACGCACGCGCACGCGTTCATGCACACTGATGCCTCCCTAGTCTCCAAGAAGCATGTGAATTTTCCAAGGGTGCTAGAGTACAGTGTGAGACTGATGGGAAGAAAGCCAGCGGCCAGGAAAAAAAAACAAAAAAACAAAAAAACAAAAAAAACAAAAACAAAAACAAAAAACAGGCAGTAGCAATTTCCCAGCTGTGGGAAGAAGGACCCCGAGCTCCTCTCCCCACAGGTGCAACAAGAGACTTGAGGCACCCTGAGAGGCAGGAATAAGAGATACCTTGAGTAGAAGGGAGGTCACCTTTAAAAAAATGATCTTGGGGCAGGGGATGTAGCTTCCTGTGTGAGGCCCTGGGTTCATTCTCCACCAAAGAAAGAAGAAACGATTCAGAAGGACTTGGAGAAGTCACGGGCAGAAATGCTTACATACCAGAATTTCACGTAAGGGACCTTGAGAAGAAAGCAGAGGCCCAAAGTCTCGTGAAAACAGACCTGAGCTGCAGGCGCCGGTGCTCATTCTCAGCCACACGCCTGCCCACACTCTTGCATGTGCACCCCCATACATGCTCCGATACACGTGCAGTCGGGGACAGCCCACACACTCAGCACCTCTGTGCTCTCCGCATTCGGGATCTATTTAGTGCCCTCAGCGGCTCCTTGAGGTTGGTGTATTGTCTCCGGCTTACAGATGAAGAAATCTGGCCAAGTCCTTGAGCTTGGAAGTGGCAGCTTGGGGGTTCGAACAAAAATGGCCCGACTTCAAAGCCCTGTTTTATTCTGTGCTCCACAGGAAGTGGGAGACACCCGGGGTCATCCACGGTCAGAAGATTTCAGACATTCAAGTTGAGCGTGGTTAGCAACTAAGGAATCCAAAATGACTAGCCCAAGGCCATCTAGAAAATGGGAGGAGCCAGGAATCAATTCAGACCTGTAGAAACCTAGCTGGGCCTCTAGAACTATGGTCCACTGCTCACTCCTTCTGGTCCCCTGTGACTAGGTTATTCAAGGGACTCTAACTCTCTCAGGCAATGCCAAGCTAGAGCTGAGCTCTCCTATCTGGAAGTGTGGGAACACAAGCATATCCTCCTTGGTCCCAGAACTAGCTCAAGGACCTGGCCAACAACACAGAGGAATTGGGGTGAGTGCTATGGACCAGGCAAAGGGGCAGCTTCTCTGATGTGAGTAGCCGGGGGCGGCGGCGGTGGGGGCGGGGGGGGGGGGGGACAACCTACTTTCAGAAGTTGTCTCCAAGGCCCAGGGCTGGGAAGAGCAGCCAGCCTTGGCACCCTGCCCAGGCCCGAACCCAGGGTGCTGAAGGCTGGGAACCTATCGTACATCAGGTTCTCCCCACCCGTCTTCATCGCCATCTTTGCTGTGACACCTGGCATTTAAAGCCAGCAGGCCTCCAGGCATGATCCTGCAAGAGCACCTTCCCAGAGGGCCCTCATCAGATGGGGTGTAAGAAAACAAGAAGAGCTTGGTCGGGAGAGAGGGAGGATTATGGCTGCCTGCTGCAGTTCCCACGGTTAGCCATTGCTGGGAAGGCTTCTCTTCCCCTGCCCCTGGTCATAGGCGTCCCAGGTGCTGGCCACTCTCCCAGGCCTCAGTTTTACCCGCTCAGAGCACAGAAGAGATGGGTGACTTCTGCAGAGCCACACAGACATAAGTGACACAGTCAAGACCTAGATCCTGGCTCCACTTGGGGAACCACTCCACCTCCACCCCCACACAGAGCCAAGGAATGGAGGAAACTTCCACCCCAAGACCACCAGGTACGGTGACTGTGACAATCGAAGTTTCCACCACATGGGCCCTGGGGAGACCCAACGTTTTAAATTATCCTGGGATGCTAAACAGGTGGGAATGGGTGAACATGATGGCTGGGACAGGATGGAGGAGGTGACACCAGTGACACGGGTGCCCCACCCTTCTCATGGGCAGATTGTTTGGTGCCTGACTCCAAGGAAAGAAAGAGTGGCTGCCGGGTGGTGGCGCACGCCTTTAATCCCAGCACTCTGGAAACAGAGGCAGGTGGATCTCCGTGAGTTCGAGGCCTGGTCTACAAGAGCTAGTTCCAGGACAGGCTCCAAAGCTACAAAGAAATCTGGTCTCGAAATTAAAAAAAAATAAAAAAAAAAAAGGGAAGGAAGGAAGGAAGAGTGGCTCCCCTTAAAGCGTCTTCCTAAGTCCTAGCTTGGTGTTGCATCTAGGAGCCCTGGAAATAATCATCTCTATTTATTAGCCTCCGTCACCCAAGCTCCATGCTCACTTTGCTTTCTCACATCCCTTAAAGGGGTCTCACTCTGAGAAATCTCCAGACAAGGGACACCTGAAGGTACCTATTTTAAGTCCAGTTCGCCTTCTATTTCTCTGCTGCCAAGGATGTTGGGGGAAGGGGCCAACAGCTGGTTCTCAACCCGTCTTTCCACCTGGCCCCCCGAGTGTGGGCACAGACCCCTTGGGCTGGAACCAGCTAAGATGACTCACCACAAAGAGTGTGGGAGATTCTGGGCAGAACACTCAGGGGCCTGCGCCCTCCTCCAATCCACACAGGAGCTGTAAGGACACTCTGCTCAGATTCCCAGCTAGCAATGGGGTGAGCAGCAGGGCTTTGCCCAACTACCACAGTGGGAGCTGGAGACGTAGCTCAGTTGCTAGAGTGCTTGCCTAGCACCCAGAAAGCCCTGGGTTAGATAATCAGATAGATACTCAGGGAAGTAATCATTCAAGCCTGTAATTTCAGCACCCAGGAGGTGAAGGCAGTTAGATCAGAAGTTGAAGGTCATCCTTGGCTACTGAGGCTAGGGCTAAGCCAGTGTGAGGTACTCCAGACTCTTTCTCAAAGAAAACACACACACACACACACACACACACACACACACACACACACACACACACAAAACCACCAATCAACTGCCATAATCGGAGGAAGGTGGAGGGTTCAAATCCCAGACTTAAACTTGGAGCAAGTCCTAAAGCTGGTTCAGGAAAGAGGGCTTCTAAGAAAGGTCAGAAGGTGAGGAGGGACTTGGATGGTTTCTTTACCCTGCACAAATGTCCCAAGTGCAGAACTGGGGAGCGGTAAGTCTCCTGCCTGCTAGGCAAAAATATAGGGGGCATCTGAAAGCCTGAGGTCCGGCTCCAGATGAGAGCCAAAACCTTCCCTCTCGTGGCACACTACTCTAGGGAGCCAGTCCAGTGGTTTTTGGCTCCTCCCCATCCCAATCTTCAGGGTTCCCAGGCGGTTTCCCCACGTCCCATCCCCCCACGCGTTGAGCTCTTTTGCACGTGCTATGGGCTAGTGTCCCACAAAACCCACACACCGAGAATGGAAGGGTAGGAGGGCTCCCTCCACCAGCTCGGCCAGGCCCACCGGAGAGAGTGGGAGAACGGGAAGAGGAGGAAGAGGATGGAGGGAAAGAGGGGCAGGGGGAGGAGGCCGAGGCTGCAGGAAGGCCTGAGACGCAGGAAGCAGCTGGGGGGGGGGGCGGGGCGGGCGGTGAGGCTTTGTGCCTGAGTTGTTCTCTGGGTCCTAGTGTCCACTCTGTTCATCAGTTCCTGGGATCTACAGATTGGAACAACATAATTGGATGGATCCTCACTGCCAGATTCCAGGCAATTGCGGAAGGATAAAGGGCAACACCAGGCCCATGTTGTGTATGTGAGGAATGAAGGAACTCTAAAGTTGTGTTTTCAAGAAGGGATTTATAGGATATGCACACACTCTTTTTTTGTTTTTTTGCTGTTTTCGAGACAGGGTTTCCCTGTATAACAGCTCTGACTGCCCTGGAACTCGCTCTGTAGACAGGCTGGCCTCGAACTTACAGAGATCCTCCCTGCCTCGGCCTCCAGAGCGCTGGAATTAATGCACCACCACTGCCTGGCTCATGTGTGCTCTCGCGCCCTCTCTCTCAAACACACACACACACACACACACACACACACACACACACACACACACACACTTGTACACAGTGACAGGAATCCTTTAAATCCGAGACCCCAAGCTAGAACTCTTAATAGGGAAACTTTGGCCCTAGGTCTCTCATTCCTTCCAACTTCCCCCAACACCCTCCCAACCCTTCCTGTTTTGAGAGATAGGAGGTCTCTGGCAGGTTACGAAGGCCAGGATTGGACACCCCTCCCGAAGCCTGGAAAAAGAGTGGGCAGGCGAAGAACATCATTTTAAGACTTCCAAAGGCAAAAGGCAGCTTTGGTAATCTGCCATTTGAGTGATGTGCCCCGCCCCCCATATCCCTTTCTTCATTTCTCCTCAGCACCGCAAGTATTGCGGGGCCAAAGTTTTATATCCTGGAAGGCTTTAAAAAAATAAGAAATGGGGAGTAGTTAAAATGTAGGCTCCCAGGTCCTGCCACTGAGATTCCCTGCACCAAGTTTGGAAGGAGCTAGAAATATATGCTTTGACCTAGCACCCAACAGTTTTGATGCTGATAACCCTGAACACTCTAAGGACAGTTAAGGGAATGATTCAGGGCCCCTCTTCACAGAACCCCTTCACACTGTGGGGAGGATCAAGCCAGCTGGGAGACTGCTGTGTCTGGATGGTTCCCCGCCCCCAGGGTTAAATGAGGGTACGCCTATGTGGGTTGTGAAAAGCCGCCGAGTTTGGGATGGGAGGGTTGAAGAAGAATAGCCAAGGTCCGAGGAAAGGCGGAAGACTGTCCGCCAACTATGAGTAGGAGAGAAGAGGCGTCAGGGTGGAAGGGAAGGGGAGGGCTCACAGGCTCCGGCCCCGGAAATCCGATCCCTCTAGGACCCAGTGGTGCCAGTCCCCCAGCGGCGGCGGCGAGAAGGGCAGCCGCTCGGTCTCCGGCAGCCGCGGTTCAGGCTGAGCTAGAGAAAGACCGAGGCTCGGGGCGCGGGGGGGAGGGAGGGAGGGAGGGAGGTGCGGCGGAGCGACCCGGGTCAGCGGAGCAGTCACGGGCGCGGGGATGCCGGGCACCCCGAGAGCCGAGGCCCCCGGCCGGAGTAGGGGGCGCCCGAGCCGCCAGCCCCGCTGACACCGCCTCGGAGGATGTGAGCCGGCGCCGCGGCCGCTGCTTCGCGGGCTGGGCGCGCGGTCCCAGCGGCTCCAGCCAGCCTCCGCTTCGCCAATTTGGGTGGGGGCGACCGCACCAGGCCGCTCGAGCTTTCGAAGGGGGCTGGCTGTCTTTGGCAGCTTGGTTGGGGGAGGCGACCCACACAGGGCGCTCGGAGATTTTTTTCTTTTCATTTTTTTTTCTTTTTCTTTTTCTTTTTTTTTTTTTAGAGCAGGGTTAACTGCTTTTTGGCAGCTTGGTTTCTGGGGGACTCTATAGAAGACCTTTCGGGGTTTCTTTCTTTGGGGGGAGGGGGCGGTGGTCCCGACTTGGCCAGCCGCCTGCTGGAGGGGGGCAACGGGGAGCGGGGGGATGCGAACCCGGCTCCCCCCACCATGATGAAGACGGAGCCTCGGGGGCCCGGGGGTCCCCTCCGGAGCGCCTCCCCGCACCGCAGCGCCTACGAAGCGGGCATCCAGGCACTGAAGCCTCCCGATGCACCCGGGCCCGACGAGGCACCCAAGGCGGCCCACCATAAGAAATATGGCTCCAACGTCCACCGCATCAAAAGTATGTTCCTGCAGATGGGCACCACCGCGGGGCCGCCGGGTGAGGCTGGAGGCGGCCCGGGCATGGCCGAGGCCCCGCGGGCGTCCGATCGCGGCGTGCGCTTGTCGCTGCCGCGGGCCAGCAGCCTGAACGAGAACGTGGACCACAGCGCTCTGCTCAAACTGGGCACCAGCGTGTCTGAGCGCGTGAGCCGCTTCGACTCCAAGCCCGCGCCCTCGGCGCAGCCGGCTCCACCGCCGCACCCGCCGTCCCGGCTGCAGGAGACGCGGAAGCTGTTCGAACGGAGTGTCCCCGCGGCCTCGGGTGGCGACAAGGAGGCCGCGGCGCGGCGGCTGCTGAGGCAGGAGCGCGCCGGCCTGCAGGACCGGAAGCTGGACGTCGTGGTGCGCTTCAACGGCAGCACCGAGGCGCTGGACAAGCTGGATGCTGACGCCGTGTCGCCGACGGTCAGCCAGCTCAGTGCGGTCTTCGAGAAAGCCGACTCGAGGACCGGCCTCCACCGTGCGCCCGGGCCCCCCCGGGCGGCGGGGGCACCCCAGGTCAACTCGAAGCTGGTCAGTAAGCGGTCCCGGGTGTTCCAGCCACCGCCTCCGCCTCCTGCCCTGTCGGGGGAAGCCGCGACCGAGAAGGAGCGTGGCCCTGGAGGGCAGCAGCCCCCACAGCACCGGGTGGCCCCTGCCCGACCGCCGCCTAAGCCGCGGGAGGTGCGCAAGATCAAGCCGGTGGAGGTTGAGGAAAGTGGGGAATCTGAGGCCGAGTCGGCTCCCGGGGAAGTGATCCAGGCCGAGGTGACCGTCCATGCAGCCTTGGAGAATGGCAGCACCTCGGCCACCACAGCTAGCCCCGCACCCGAGGAGCCCAAGGCCGAAGCGGTCCCCGAGGAGGAGGCAGCGTCGGTGGCAACGCCAGAGAGGGGGTTGGACAATGGCCGGACCCCGGACGTGGCACCTGAGGAGGTGGATGAGTCCAAGAAGGAGGACTTCTCAGAAGCAGACTTGGTGGACGTGAGCGCCTACAGTGGACTCGGGGAGGACTCTGGGGGCAGTGCCCTAGAGGAGGACGATGAGGAAGATGAGGAGGACGGGGAGCCCCCCTATGAGCCGGAGTCAGGGTGTGTAGAGATTCCTGGTCTCTCAGAAGAAGAAGACCCGGCCCCGAGCCGGAAGATCCATTTCAGCACCGCACCGATCCAAGTGAGTGATCCCCCTCGGGCCCCCCGCGCTGCCTCTGCCACGTGCAGAGTGGTCGCCCCCGCCCAGACATCCGTGTTTGGCAGGCTGAGTCAGCCCCTGCCACCCAGCCGGGTTCCCAGAAGTTCCCGCAATGAGGGGGGCGTGGGGAACTTCCAGCTGTTTGTCAGAGTGGGAAGGTTTTCAGGTCTGTGATTGTGAAGGTGGCCTGCTGCGACCTGCCCTCAGGTTCCTCGCTTGCTGCCCCGCCCAGCATCCCACCCTGTCCCACGCCTACTCCGGGACACCTGCTCTCTCTTCCTCCCCCAGACATTCTTTCTTCCTGAGGCTGCCAGAGGCTGGGACTTGGCTGGCCTGAAGAGGTGTGGGACGTGTCCTCGGGATATGTAAGGCCTACTGTCAGCAGAGAAAGATGGGGAGCTTAGGGACACTTCCTGCTTCTGGATCTATAAGGCTGGTCCTGCCTGGGATGAGAGAGAGGGGAGCTAGGAACTTCCCAAAACAGAGATACAGGGGACTACAATCCTTCCCTGTCAGTGCCCCCACCCCGACTTTGGAGAAGTGAAAGAAGGAAGAAGGCTGTGAGGGTGAGCTGGGCCATGGCCTTGTGACTGGGGCTGGGGGAGAGACCCTACACCTCAGGGTCTGGGCTATGCCAACTTCCCATGTCTGAGTTGCACCTGAAGGAGACGTCTTATGTGGCCCTTGAAGGACCAGGCCTTCTGCAGGCACCACAGGAAGAGGGTGGTAGTTCTGGGAGTTCCCCTAAGGTGCCTGGCAGACTTAAGTGCCTAGAACCTTATAAATCCTTCCCCTTTCCGTTTTCCCTGGGTACTTTAAGAGGATGGGGGCTTGCTTGGAAGGGGGTTCAGCCCCCCCAGTCTCTAACACCACTGTTGGTGATTGGTTTGTGGGCTGTGCCAGTCAGTTCTTTGAGATGAGAGTGGTGTTCCCTGGGGAGAATTTAGAACAGTGCAGGAGACCACTCCCACTTCCCACTGCCCTGTGAGCTCAGCTGGCACATGGGTCATCTTCTCTCCCCACCCTGTGCTCCTCTGTGCCTAGCACCTGGCCAGCCGGGTGAGTGGCTGTATACAGCACCAGAGACTTTCCTTGGCCTGGACCCTGCCCCTCCTTGCCCTCCCCAGTCAAATCCCTTGTGTTGCTTGCAGTTTCCATAGCTACCGTAGACACCAAAGCTGCCCAAGCTTCTCTCACCCTCTGCCTACTGGTTCCAGGCCAGCAGAGGTCTAAAAGGTTAAGGGTAGCCAACCCCCTCCTCTCTCTGCCCTGTTCCCTTTGGAAGCAGGGGGATCCAGGAAGGAGCAGAGGCCACGGTGTTCTTGGGAGCCTTTCAGAGGCCACTGTGCCATCCCAGTAGGTTCTTTGAGCAGCCCCATGCCCTCACAGAGAGGGAGTGTGGCCTGGGCCTCTATCTATAGCTGACGCCTTACCCTGATTTTTTGGTAAAAAATAGCACATGATTTGGAGCATTGCTCCGGACTCCCTGGTGACTCTGAAGCAAGCTGGCCACTAGCGTGAGAGCCAAGGCGGTGCAGAGGCTGAGTGTCTGACTTTTGGCCTTTCTGGGGCGTTCCGCCTCCTCCCCACCCTGGCCTGGGGCCCCAGCTTTTCTCCACTGCCACTGCTATGCTGATTCTGAAGCCAGGGTTCTCTACCCCTCCCTGACCCAGTTGTCACCATTATGAAGGTGGGGGTATCTACTCGGGCAGAGAATACCGCTCCCAGCTGTCTGCTGAGGAAAGACCCGAGCCTAGGGTGTTCTGAGAGCAGGAGTGACCGGTGGTCTGAGGCCTGCCTGGGATTCCTTCAAGGGGCAGGCTGCAAAAGGCGAACAGGTTGATAGAAGATGAGGGCCAGGTCCATGTTTTGGAAGTCAAAGTGGAGGGGGTGATGGGAAGTGGGGAGGGCTTGGTTGTCTTGGAGAGGGCTAGGGGATGCTATCTCCTGGGTATAAAGGCCAGAGGCCTCAGATGAAAAAGTGGTCCAGGGCAAATTTGCTGATCAGCCTTATGCCATTCTGTGTCCTAAAACTTGGAATAACTTTGCAATGGGGACAAAGTCACTAGTGACCCACCTATTACAGCCCACCTTGAATTTGGTACTATCCTGCCCTGCTACAGGCTAACTAACCCCTTGTGACCTTGGGAAATGGATTATATATGGAAGAGGGAGTCTGTTGATTCAAGGGCCTGGGACCACTGACCAGGTGGCCAGATGTTGGAGAACAGTCCATTGGCCACTGCACAGTATCCGGATGATCATGAGCGACCTGATCCTGAATGTCTGATACTGTATGGTTAAGGGCATTGAGCTAGGTGAACACGTAAACCCCGGCTATGCTTCTGGCCAGACCTATAAGCCTCCTCAACCTCCCCCCATGGCCGTGCACCTCTGTGGTGAGGCTGGAGGTTTGAGATGACATTTAGCAAGCCCCAACAAAAGCTGGAACACAGGAGTAACCCTGCCTACCAGGGTGCCCATGGGCATGCTCCTGAAGCAGAGGAGGCCCCAGCATGGGTCTTACTGGAGACAGTATCTTTCCCTAGTTCCTTCTGGCCCATCTGACTGGTAGAGCTGCCTCTACTCCTCTGCCCCCACTTGACATCAAGTGATGCCAACCTATCACATCTAGCAGTAAAGCCAAACAAACCATGGTCCCCAAAAGGATGCTCATTAAATGCCCAGCATCAGGCACCCACAAAGTCCTGCCTCCTCTTCACTGGTCCTGTGAAGAGGTCCAAGTTAGACCCCTAGAAGGAGAGGGACAGCAGAGGGGCACAGGGGATAGGGCAGAGAGACTGCCACTGCCCCATGGTCCTTGGTCCCTTTGGGCACCAGTCTTGGAGCCTGTGCATGGTTCTTTGGTGCCTGTGGACAGCGGCATCATTCTTCAGGGACACAGTTCTGGCGTGTGGGAGGTCATAGGGGCTCAACTTTCTCCTCCACCCGTGCTACCTGAGACCAATCTGAGAGTTAATGGCATTCCCTTCTCCAAGGGGGTGGAGGGACCCTCTTTGCTTCCTCTCCACCCACCCTGCAAGGCCATCCACTTCAGCAGCTGGGCAAGGAAGGGTCCTGCTACATCTGCCTCTTTCCCCCTCCTTTTCCCCTCCCCCTCCCCATCTGGCATCCTCCAGTGCCTTCTCCATCCTTTCTCCCCTCCTCCTCTTCCCGTCTTCTGCTCAGCCTGTTCCTCCTCTTTGTACGGCTGTGTCTTTGTGTCCACCCTCAGCTGCCTGGCTCTTAGGTCTTGCCTTTTCTTCTTCTCTCTACCTTGGTATCAGAGATTTCCAGACTTTGCAGTCTCCCCAGGAGGGTCCCGTCTAGCACTTCACAGACTATGGAATAGATCTTTTGCTCTCTTGCCCCTGGGCTCTAGAACTGGATTCCTTGTGAGATTGGCGTATAGAAAGGGCCTCAGGCAACTCGACAGGCCCAAGGGCTCTTCCTGCCGGCAGTGTGCTTGTCCTCCCAGGCACCTCTCTGAGGACTGCTTCTCCCCAGGTATTCAGCACCTACTCCAATGAGGACTATGACCGACGCAATGAAGATGTGGATCCCATGGCAGCCTCTGCGGAGTATGAGCTAGAGAAGCGTGTGGAGAGGTTGGAGTTGTTTCCCGTGGAGCTGGAGAAGGGTGAGAGGCCAGGCCACTCTAAGGAGCACACTGGGGACTTTTGTGGTGCTAGCCTCTGTTCTGCCTCCCTTGTGGGTGCCCATATACTGGACTTCTGCCTCCAGCACCTACTGATCGTTCTTGGCATTCCTTGTCAGCATCCATGGCCACTGGTGTCTCCAGTGTATGGCCAAGGAGTGATACTTGGTGAACATATCTCCTATGTACCATGTATGTGGTCCTGGACTCTGTTGGAGGCACAGGGATGGGTAAAAGCAGTCTCCAAGGCGAGAAGTGGTGACACACGCCTTTAATTCCAGCACTCGGGAGGCAGAGGCAGACGGATCTCTGTGAGTTTGAAGCCAGCCTGGTCTACAAAGTGAGTTAGTTCTAGGACAGGCTCCAAAGCTACACAGGGCAACCCTGTCTTGAAAAACAAAAACAAAACAAAATAAAAGAGGCAGCCTCCCAGGGAAATGGCACCTCTAACTTCAGGCTTATGTGCCATCATATGTACTGGGAGGAACGAAAGGCCACTGTTAGGGCATTTGACAGAGCCTCACCACGCTAACAGATTCTCCGGCCGGGGATGCCTGAGCTGAGCTCTAAAGAGAAACTGTTCGGAAAGTGTGTGGTAGAATAGAGAGGTACCTCTAGCACAGGATGAGTGTCCCACTAGCATGGGGTGGCATGGACCATGGCGAGAGCATGGTCTTTTCTGAGAGGGACTGGGCCCTGCTGTCAGGACTGGGAAAGCTATCCTAGAAAGATCACAGTGGCCAGGTGGTGGTGGTGACACACGCCTCTGAGACACAGACACAGGCAGATCTCTGATTTCAAGGCCAGATTAGTCTACAGAGAGAGTACCAGGACAGCCAGGAATACACAGAGTAACCTGTCTTGGAAGAAAACAAATAAACAATTTAAAAAAGAAAAAGAAAGTAAAGAGCCCAGTGACCTGGGTACAGGGAGGGGTCATAACAGATGATAAACCTGGTAGTGGGGTCAGCAGTAGCATAGTGAAGTAATGGAGCCCAGAACTGGGAGAGAGGAATCCGGATGCTTCCCAGGCCTGGAATCCAGTGGATAGTGGTGCCAGTTCAGACCTCAGGGAGTGTTCATGGGAAAGGTCATAGGTTTGGAGGCTAGAGACCCATGGGACAGACAGGGCAGGTGTAACTAGGCAATGGGTCTCCATACTTGGTCACTGAAGCTCTGAGCATAGAAGAGACTAATTGAAGAGAGACCAAAGGCTTAGAGCTAACTCCTGGCTTAACCCCCATCCCAGCCACATACCCTTATCTGTACACACAATAGTCTCCCACACCCCAGCCACCTGCACACACCTTGCTGCCTATCACTGGATAGGGCAAAGGGCAGGCAGTGGTCCCACTGGCAAAAAGGGGGTGGGTAGAACCATGGGTCTTTCTCTATCACGGGACAACTCCTAAGTTTGGAGACATCTGAAAGGAAGCTGTACCTTGGAGTGGGTATAGGATAGAGGATCCCTGCCAGCCATGCTTCTCCCCTTCTGCCTCACAGACTCTGAGGGCCTGGGCATCAGCATCATTGGCATGGGGGCCGGAGCTGACATGGGCCTGGAGAAGCTGGGCATCTTCGTCAAGACCGTGACCGAGGGTGGTGCAGCCCATCGGGATGGCAGGTACCACCCTTGTCCCACTCCCTTCCCCAAGTCCCTATTAGCGGTCACCCCTGGGGGGCAGCCTCTAGGAGGTCTGCGTGTGTTAGCTATGTCTTTGGATGTTCAAGAAGCACCGCTGTGCAGGTGCTGTGCCAGGCTTTGGGGTGACAGCCACGAACAGATGGAAGCCCTCCCCAGGGCCTGCACATTCTGTGGGGGAGGGGTGTGAAGCTAGGCTGTACCTAGTACGGTGTGTACTGGCTTAGGGTGTGTGTTGGCTCTCGTAAGAAGAACACGGCTGTGTGTCTGGAATAAGGCTTCACATTTCTTTCCCTTAACAAATACTAAGGGCATGACTCTCGCTGGGTTGGTGCCAGGCCCTGGCAGTCGGTGTAGAGGGCCTTGCCCTCAGAAAACAAGTAGTGTAATAAAGTAGACAGATACTAGACAGAACAAACAAACTGGCTGAATGGAGAAGAATATGAAGGCACAAAGTAGGCGGGCCGGCCATTGACGGGGCCGGCTTCTTAGAGGAAGTGATATTAAAAATGAGAACCAAAGGCCAAGCAGGAACTAGCAAGACAAGAGAGTATATTGAAGGTTCCTTGTAGCCAAGTAGAGTGGTGCATGCCTTTAATCCCAGAACTTGGGAGGCAGAGGCAGGTGGATCTCTGTGAGTTCCAGGACAGTCAAGGTCACATAGTGAGAGCCTGTCTTGAAAAACCAAAAACAAATATAAAAGGTTCCTTGTGAACCCAGGGCCTCATGCATGCAAGACCAGCTCTACCAACTGAGCCTGAGTAAAAAGGGTTCTAAGTCTGGGAACCAATGGCAGGAATGGAAGTAGCCAGGAATCCAGATGTGGATAGGATTAGGCTCGTTCTGGCCGTGTTCTGGAGCTGAAGTTGCTCATTGTTTGTGCATAGGTGTGTGCCTGTGTGGGACATCTGTGGTCAGAGGACTGGGGTTCTGGAACTCAGAAGGATCATGAAGGGCACAAGAGCACTGGCATCCGTGCCCCTCTTTAACAGATTCTCTGTTGTGTGTCACAGCGGGGAGGAAGTGGGAAGTGCTACAAGGCTTTCCCTCAGGAAGGCGGTGAAGGGTTGACACCCATGCCCTCTCCATGTGACAGAGATGAGGGTTGAGGGCTTGGTGACTGTAGGGTCATGTTGTTAGAGGCACGGGTGCCCAATTCACAGGGCTTTTGCCTGCAGTGGTCTAGGTGGCACGGGGGCAACGGGAACAGAAAGGATGGCATCCTTCCTGGCCTTTACTTCTCCCTCCCTTTGCAGAGCTTGGCTATGGTCACCTGTTTGCTAGTAAAGCAGAAGTGTGAGCTCATGGGCTAGTGCCCACGTGAGAATGTGGGCTAAAAGGGAGAAAACTGGTTATAATGCTGTATTCTCAAGACCTCCCAGGAGGTGGAAGCAGAGGAAGGAGGCGCCCAAGTCTTCCCACATCTGCATCCCCTCCCAGGCTAGGCTACTACCCTGTCTTCCTCTTCCACGTGGGGAGCCAGGACACCCCCACAGCTGAATTGTGTTGGAAGTGTGCAACTTCGTGGATGTGGATCGGTATATGAGCACGAGAGGGGCATGCTTGGATCTCACACATTGGGGAGGACATTGGGGTGATGGCACACATGCTTGTGTAGAAATGAGCTCTGAGCATGTCACCTCACCCTGTTGAGTGTGACTAAAGAGACAAGAGTGTGGTTGTTACAGGAAGTGTGCCTGCCACCTTTCCTGGTACTGGATAACTGCATCCGTGTTGCCGGACCTGCTGCTGTGAGGACTGGCCTTCATTCAGCAGCTCAGAAATTGAGGGGAACCATGGAGCGGGTGGATGAAATTTAATTCCCTGGGGCTGGCAAAAGGGAACACACACACACACACACACACACACACACACGCCTTTAGGGTCTATCATCTCTCTCTCATTTCTTTGTTTCCTTTTTTTTACCTCTATCCAGATGTATTCTTTTTGTCTCTCTTGATGTCTTCTTTTAACTAACTGTATTTTTTTTCCCTTATAACTTATGTACCCCATCAGAATCTTTCAAATACAAACATTACAGTGTAGTTACATTTTATTTTTTAAGTGAATGATTAATGAATATAAGTAAATGCTATGGAATAATCCTCCTTAAAGCCATGAGCCATTTGGCAAAATGAAGATTAATAGAAATGGGTTAAATTAAGTTGTAAGAGCTAGTTAATAAGCCTGAGCTACTGGCCAAGCATTTATAAATAATCTAAGCTTCAGTGTGGTAATTTGGAAGCAGGTGCTGGGATAGGAAAACTCTGTCTACAAGAAAACACCAACATATTTCCTATTTCCCTTACATGATTAAACATTTTCTGTATTACAGTTGAGAAACAAATTATTTTCAATAACCCGTACATTCATGTCCAAGCAACTTGTTAAAATTAACAGGGCATAAGCAAGGTATTTTCTCAGCCAGTTCTTTTACTGGCAGGCTGCATTTTGCAGTTACAAGGAAAGGATCAATCACTTTATTATTTATTTATCATAAAAGGTAATCTTATAAAAAATCTTTTAAAAAATCACAAATCTAAACTTTTATATATGGAAACTGTCAGCTCTACTTTCAATCCTCAGGGTGCATACCTATTTATCAATAGCTTTTTATATCAGGAAGTTAAGGGCAGAAATGAGTACAAGAAATTAATCATCACCTTTGATCACCAACCCATCCTAGCAAGAAAGGCACGTCAGCTAATAATAACCAGACTATTTTTGTTCTTGTTTCTCGACCTCAATGAGTCCCTCACTCAAATAAGTGCCGTTTTAAACTTTAAATTGTTCCCCAAGACTTTCTACCTTAAAGCCATTAACAAAAACACCTTACCTAACCTTACTAACAATTCTACATGTCTAAATTCTTTCCAAGGGTGGTGGTTGAATCATTAATCTGCTCCAGCAGCTATGCTTGGAAAAAGTCAATCACTATTATTGTAAGTACCAGTACCACTGCCCAGTGAGTACTGAGCATTTTCACACAGCTCATAAATAATGAGGGCTGTGGTGACCATGAAAGCAACCATCAGGACTGTGCTCGATAACAGCATGAAGTCCTCAGGACACATAGACCTTGGGGCTTTGCCTCTCCAGGGCTCTACTCAGGAGTGGCTTTGCCAACCGCCAAGCCATGTTCCATGAGTTCCAGTGCTGCCTGTTGGTCCCCTTGCATGGCCCCGGACACCTGGCTGTCTCTGTTCTCACATATTTTATGCTGGAACCTTGTGGGGACTAAGCCTTGGGTTTCTGGTGCGAAGAGTTCACCTTTGCCCCGCCTCCTGTTCCTCTCAGGACACCCTAACAAATGTCACTTCCTCTAGGATCCAAGTCAACGATCTGCTGGTGGAGGTGGATGGAACAAGCCTGGTGGGAGTGACCCAGAGCTTCGCAGCCTCTGTCCTCAGGAACACCAAGGGCCGAGTGCGGTGAGAGCCCAAAAGGGACCAGGCAGGAAGCTGGCCCCTCGGGGCGCCAGTTTGCTATCAGAGGGACTTGGACTTGCAGCCCTTCCCCCAGCCCTGCCTTCTCATCTCTAATCCCTGGATACTGCTCACCACTGCAACTCAGGCTTCCAGGCCCATGTTCTTCCATGCTCTCCTCTTGGCTTATTCTCCTTCCCTGCTGCTGCCTCCGACTCACCTATTAAAACGCAGAATGCTGCCAACTGAACTAGGTTTTCCTACCTAGAGATCCATCCCCACCCCGTGTCCTGTTAGGAAGGCTGCTCCATTGGGTTGAGTAGAAGTTTGTGTGCGCCCTTGGCAGGACACCTGGGGATCGTCCCTCTTCCAGAGGGTGCTGGAGAGTAACAGGATGTGGGTGACTGGGGGGGAGGAGCTGGTGCCTGGAAGTCCCACTGTTTCCTCTCCATGCTAATCTGTAGTTGCCATCATCCTTCCCCTTCCTGAACAGGGGCTTGGAACACACCCAAGACACACCTCGAGGGTTTATTCCCCGTCCCCTAGGATGGGTCATTTTGGCCACTCCCCTGCTTTGTTTTGCTTTCTCTTCGGTGGGAAAAGCTCCTATGTTGAGAGCTCCTGAGCTCATGTAGCCCAGCCCAAAGTTGGGCTGACATCCCCTTCCCAAAGCAGGCCAGGAAGGCGAGCAGGTCTTCCTGCCTCTCCTGAGAGGCAGCCCTGTGAGTGCCCCATCTCCCCCATTCATTATTAATTCCACAGCTTCTGGACTCAGGCTCTCCCTTCCCCTCCCCTGGGAGGGCCTCGGTTTGGAGGGAGGGAACACCACAAGGAGGGCAGAGGCATTCCCAGCTGTAGGCAGACTGAGATGACAGATGACTCTGGTGCCCCTGCAGGTTCATGATTGGCCGGGAGCGGCCTGGAGAACAGAGTGAAGTGGCCCAGCTAATTCAGCAGACTTTGGAGCAAGAGAGATGGCAGCGGGAAATGATGGAGCAGAGATACGCCCAGTATGGAGAGGATGATGAGGAGGTAGGGGCTCTGCATGGTTGCCCTCTGGTGGCTGGATGAAGCGGTGCAGTCATTTGCCTCTACTTTTTTCAGGCCCGGTAAAGAAACTCAAACCAGGGGAGCTTGTGATCTGAGAGAGGAAGACCCTCCCCTCAGAGGACCCCTGGTCAAACGGAGGACCCCAGTCTCTGTCTTCAGAGGGTATCCCTGTAACTAGAAAGAAAGCATAGTCCCCTCTGAGTCCTTATTCTGAGAGCAGGGTAGAGCCCTTAATCAAGGGAACCTGATCTCGGGTGAGGAATGGGTCTTCCAGGAAGCTGTGTTCCAGGAAGTTTCTCCAGAATCTTGCAGTTTGCCTGTCCTAGCCATGGAGACTCCCCTGGCCGCGCCCTGTCTGACACGAGCACACTGCTGCTGGTCTCAGGCCTGGCAGCAGGGTTGCTGAGGGAGGTGGAGTCAGTGGGCCCACGTTGTCTTCATCCCTCCACAGACAGGAGAGTATGCCACCGATGAGGATGAAGAGCTGAGCCCCACATTCCCAGGCGGCGAGATGGCTATCGAGGTGTTCGAACTAGCAGAGAACGAAGATGCACTGTCCCCTGTGGAGATGGAGCCCGAAAAGCTGGTGCACAAGTTCAAGGAGGTTGGAGGAGAGGCTCTGGGCGGTGGGGGAAGGCAGGTGGGTAGCTGGCCCTAGGCGCTGAGTGCCACCCTCTGTCTGCAGCTCCAGATCAAGCACGCCGTCACTGAAGCGGAAATACAGCAACTGAAACGGAAGGTGAGGGTACACGCGCACATGTACACGTGGGTGCGTGTTGAAAAGCTGGGCTGAGGGCTGGAGGAAGGAGCCCAGACTTCACACGGGCACGGCCCCCACACCCTCAACAGACAACATTCCACCATGGGCTCCTGTAAGGCCATGGATAGCAGGACTAAGATCCCAAGCTCTGGCCCATCTGTTTCATTCATTGGGTCTCCATCCCCTCATATATAAGGGGAGGAATAAAAGCACTGCCAACATCATAGAGCTGCGTAGGTGAGAAACTAATGAGCTGCTACCTGGACATCTGCAGCAAATGCAGGAAGTCTGCAACCTGGTACAGAGTCAGCACTTAGTCATAAGTCAGAGTGTCAACAGTGCCATATAGATAAACCAGCTCTCACTCTTGCTGTCTGTGTTTACTGTTCAGTGCACATCCACTCTGCACAGGCCTAGGGATAAGAGCGGTTCTTTGACTATGTAAGGTACAGAGGTGCACATAGTGACCCATTCACCCAGACGTCTGCACACTCCTGTCTGTACAGACATTATTTTCTGTGATTGATTCTGCCAGGGGCATTGGCCTGAATAGGTAGATCCACTCTGCCTTTGAGGTCACAGAAACACATGAACATGACCACCCTTCAGGGTGCCTGACCTAGGAAGAACGTTCGAATTGTCACCTGGGCCAGCAGCACACACACTGGTGCTAACAGCACCAGCTGGTGACACACATGGCTACTGTACATGCATACCAGATGCTTACAAGCACATTGGGTACCCACACACTCCCAGGCGTTGTAGACACCAGACTCTATATTGAAGGAGTCCCAACTCCCACGGGGTTTCCAGGGTAGTGGAAGAAACCGATCCCAGGGGCCATGAAGATGCAGCACAACAGGGATGTGTGTGTTCTCTCCCACATAGATGGAGGAGAGCAGGGAATGGGTGTCTGGGGCAGAACAAGGGTATCTATAGAGGAGGAAGATTCCAGCTGACTTTGGGAGGAGGCCTCTTGGGGATGGTAGCTATTTCTGTGGGGAGATGTAAGAGGCAGCTGGGTGGTGGGAAAGCTAGCTAGAAATGGCATTGTATAGACCTCACCCCTCCAAGAACTATAGCCTTGGTTCTACAGGCACGGAGCTGTGGCCCCTAGAGGTGTTTTGTTTTGGAAGTTCACCAACTAGGAAATGGGCGTGGGGGCGGAGCTCAGGAGTGAGAAGGACTTGGATATGATTAGAGGCCTAGGCAGGGCCTAGGGGTGAGTCAGAGTACAGGTCAAGCATGGAAAGGAAGGGCAAGTGAGACTAGATTTTTGAGGGTGTTTTCAAAGCATGAAGCCGAGGGTGGGTCCCAGGTGGTTTCAGGTTCAGAAAGCAAAGAGACATTCAGTTGAAAGACATCTAGGCTAACTTCTAGACATCCAATGCTGCTTCAGGCACAGTTAGGAGCAAAAGCAGAGTTAATCCTTGTCCTTGTGTGTCTTAGAGTGTGTACACCATTGACTGTTGTTACTCCCTGATAAGTTCTGTAGGAGAAGGGTTACTGAGGCCCTGAAACAGGAAGAACCCCATCCAGTTGGTGGGGTGCTGCCCTCCTGAAGTCTTAGCAGACTTTTCTGGGGAAATGATGCACAGCAGGTGTACGAGGAAGGGTAGATGAGGCATTCCTAGCAGAAGGAACAGTACCCGCAAAGGCCCAGTGGCAAATCTGCGGCTCCACAGGAAGGCTTGAATTATCTAAGTTTAGAAAATGTGAGGGTTCGTACCAGGCAAGGCACAAGGACAACCAGGAACTGGAAACTGAGTACTGGGTCTGCTGTGAGGCAGTGGAACCTTCTCCCAGGCAAGCAAGCCAGGAAAGCTGGCTTCGGATGGGGGAGGGTCCCATTTTGTGAAAAGCTGGGAGGTAGAAATGGAAGTTAGGTACAAGATCTGGCAGGACCTAAGGGTTTGGGGCTGTGCATAGCAGTGGTGTGGGAGGTGGGGTCTTGTCTTGAGGAATGGTGAGGAGAGAAGAATGCAGACTGAGCTGTTGGGAATGCAGGTTACCTAGGAGCTGGAGATGGAGAGGGGCTGGATTGTTGAAGGATCTCCAGGGTAGGGGCTGGTCAGCACACCAGGGCTGCAAAGGGTGCGAGCTGGTGGTGACTGTTTCATATCTGTCATCTCACTAGCCCTGAGGCATGTCACTCCCATCTTCTGGCTAAGGCAGAAGTTGCTGATCAAGTGACTCTTGTGTGCCTGCTACCCCCGAGTCAGCCTCAGAGAGTTAGTAGTTGGGGTCCAGTAGCCTGCACAGGTACAGAAATTCCTAAAAGACTGTTGACTCCCTGGCTCACTCTGGTCCCCTCTAACCCAGGGCTGCTCTTTCTTCATAGTTGCAGAGTCTGGAGCAGGAGAAAGGGCGCTGGCGGGTGGAGAAGGCCCAGCTGGAGCAGAGTGTGGAGGAGAATAAGGAACGGATGGAGAAGCTGGAGGGCTACTGGGGTGAGGCCCAGAGCCTGTGCCAGGCTGTGGATGAGCACCTACGGGAGACTCAGGCCCAGTATCAGGCCCTGGAACGCAAGTACAGCAAGGCCAAACGTCTCATCAAGGACTACCAGCAAAAGTATGTGTGAGGAGCTTTGCATCTGGGTTCAAGCAGGACAGAGAGGCCTTCAGTGGTAGTCCCCACCCCAGCCTTTCTCCAGCTGAGTAGGGAGACACAGAGTACAGAAGTTAAAGGGCAGCGTGGTGGGGTACCTGAGCTGAATACCAGACCCAGGCCCTAGAGGCCCTGGGAAAACCTGCTTCTCCCTGAACTGAAGCCATACCATAAACCCTAACCCATCATCTCTTCCCTCCCTGCCTGTCTCCAGGGAGATCGAGTTCCTGAAGAAAGAGACTGCCCAGCGTCGGGTACTGGAAGAGTCGGAGCTAGCTAGAAAGGAGGAAATGGACAAGCTTCTAGACAAGGTAGAGCCTGGGTGCCCTGGGCAGCCTCCAGAGGGAGCAGCATTGAAGCCAGAACCAAAGGAGACCACTCTGTTGATGTTTGGGAAGGATTGTATTGCTGGGGTCAGAGCTGGGGTTTAGGAGCAGGATGCATCCTCAGTGGCCAAGCCTGATATTCCCTCTCTGTTTTTTAGATCTCAGAACTGGAAGGAAACCTGCAGACCCTGAGGAATTCTAATTCTACTTAACAGGAATCGCTCCTTGACTGGACAATAATAATCCACTCCCATTATCCACACCCCCTGTCCTCAATCCCCACCCCGCCCCTACCAGCCTGGGGACAGGTGCCCCGACTTCCCCCACTCCTCCACCCTACCTCCCCAGCTTCAGGGACCAGAGGGCCCATATCACAGGCCCCTTTAGGGTGGCCCGGGCAGACAATGGTGGCTGGAAGAGTGGCCTCCTTGTTCTATGGGACTGAGGTACAGAGGCCGAGAGAAGCTGAGAGCTGACCTGGGTGGTGGATGGACACAAGGACCTGCAGACCAAACTGCCAGACTTTACAACCTCCAGCCTGTGTCTCTAGACCGGAGTGGAGCTGGGGCTCTCCCAGCATCTCACCACTTGGAGGCTGCTCCCTGCCCACAGGGTCCGTGTGGCCCCTGGGCCTCTTGACTTGAGATTCGACTTTCTTGGCCCTTTCCTCTTCCCTATCATTGTGCTGTCTGTTGCATTCTGGCCTCCTGCTTGGAGGGGTTGCCTCAACATCTCCCACCCCTGCTCCCCATCCCAGGAGGGATAGAGCCCACCCTTGAGCCAGAGGCTGGGCCTGGTCCTGCACTGATTTCTCGTATCCTTGGTGGTGGGGAGAGCTGGAGTAGGGGAAAGGATGAGTCCAAAATCCAGTCCCTTTCCTAGGAAGGGCAACAGCCCTCAACTTCTTGTGCCTCCCCTTTCCCAGGTGCCAAATAGCCATAGCCTCCTCCTGGAACTGTCCTGAGGCCACTCTGGGGTTCAGGTTTCCTTGGTCTAGCCTAGGAATGCCAGGAGGGAGGGAGGTCAGCTTAGGTGGTGTGCCTGCAGAGCTCTCACTGGGGAGCTAGGCCCTGCCCAGGGTCACACCTGGAAGCCTTGTATTACCATCAAAGAGACTCAGCCTCCCCTCCTCCCCTTCCCCACCATTTTCCAATGTTATCACTGGAGGGTAAAATTTTACTAATCTTTTTGGAGACCAGGGCTGCTTGCTGTCAGCCTGCTTTCTAAGTGAAATTGACTCAGTTTCCCCACTTTAACCCCAAATTGGGGCTTGGACCAAGGGAGGTGAGACCCCCTCAGGTACCCTCCCCTTTCAAAATCCATCTCATTTTGCCACTTCCACAATCCCCGTCCCAAGCCTAGATTTCTGTTCGTTGTTTTTTTGGTTTTGTTTTTTGTTTTTTAACAACCCGGTTCTATCCTTTTTGGCTTCTCCTAGACCCCTGTAAATAGACCATACCATCAATCAGTATTTCTTGCCTCTCTTCCGCCCCCAGACGTTCCCCCACTTCCCAGAAAGAGCTGGCTGTCACAGTGCCCGGCCCCAGCACTTCACCTAGGCAGATGGAGGGGGCGGAGCCGGGTGGGCGAGTTCTCGATGTACTTCCGGTTTTGACCGGCAGCGCTCTTGCCCCGCCCTTGGAGGACCCCGTCTCTGTATATAATATATATATATATATGTATGTATTGTTCCTGGTTTTGTACGGACCATGCCCTCTGTCAGGTCGTCCCCATAAAAGCAGCCCCCAGAGCCTCGCTGCCTGGTTTTTTGATGCGCTGGAGGGGGAAGAGGGAGGGATACCAGAAGGTCCCCTCCTTTTTCTAGTTTTGCCCAGGACTTAGAGAGGATCTCAATGCCAGTTCAAATCTCCAACCCGTCTTAGCAAACTCACTTGACACCATTGCCCAGTTTTTGTGGTGTCTCTAGACAGGTTTTTCAGGTCTTCCTTTCACAAGGTCTTTAGGGCAAGCCAGAGGATAGACAAAAGGAACTCCCTACTGAGAACTAAGCAGTCTGTAAGACCCCAGAGGTCTCCTATGAAGTACCAGGAAAACCAAAGAGTTCTTGGGTGACCTAGGAGATAACTTTCAGAGCACTGTTATCCCCAAGGTCACAGAGAAGGTTCTTTGGCCTGGGCTGGCTTGAGAGGTCTGCAGTAGTCCTAACTGCCCCATTAGCTAGCTCCCAGTTCCAGGAAGAAGTTTGGGTGTGCACCAGAAGCGAATGCATGGAGCCCCGCAGTAGACAGCACAACCTTTTCTGGCACAGGAGCTGGGAGGCAAATCTTGTGCTTTAGTAACTTGAACCCTGGGGGACTCTCATCTTCCCTTCTTCCGATAAGAAACAAAAGTCCCAATCTTCAGGCTCTTAGGTCACTTTGCTTAGCCCCTGACAACACCAGAGATGAGTGGTCTCTATAAGAATTCCACAAACAGCCCCTGAGGCAGCCATTCCCTAGCGGGTAATTCTGTCACAGAACCTGTTCATGTAGAGCCATGTAGTGGCTTCCTGTTGACTATCCTCAAAACCGGTTCTGCAACCTCAGGGCCATGTCCATCTCTGACACCTACCTTACAGTCAGGGAACTGGCAATGGTGGTGGCCTCTCAGGGCATTTCCTCCCCTCACATCATCCTTGGCACATTGGGGACCCTGGGAATGCTGCAGGTAGATCCTGGTGGGCCTGAATTCCATGACAGATTCCCTAAATGAGGTCTCAGGTCATCATGCCTAGGTTAGAAGTCCCTGTTTGGGAAAACTTGCCAAGAAATGAAGCAGTTGGAGCTTCCTGGGTGGGGGAGACAAATGGATTTGAGGTAAGAGCTTCTAGTCTGACAGTCCACGTGTCTAATGGGGAAGGCCTGTGTCCCGTACCTACCCTGTATGCTATGTGAGGAGGGGTCCTCTCCTAGATGTTCAAAGGAGTGGCTGAGTAGCACTTCATGCTTAAGTAGGAATGTGTTGTTAGCCTGGGGACCTTCTGTATGGCTTTTCTGGGAGTTTCTCAGGCAGGCCTGAGCAGTGACTTACCCATGAACAAGTCCATTTGAGGGGGGGGCTGTCAGGTTGTCAGGTGGTGCAGGCAGACTGTGATGTTTGTCATCTCAACTCCCCCATCTCATCCATTACCATCATCTACTGAGTTGTTAGAACTAGAGCAGCCCTGTCACAACCCTGACACTTGCTGTAGAGAAGGGATATTAAAGGGGCCCCTACCGCCCCTGCTAGATCCCAGAACCTTAGGCCTGAATAGGAAAAGGCTCATTCCAGCACTGAAACACCCACACACCTCCTATAAAGACCCTAGAGCAGCAGTTCTCAACCTGTGGGTCACGACCCCACTGGGGGCCTCAAACAACCCTTTCACGGGGGTCACCTAAGACCATCAAAAACACTGTTATTTACATTTAGTTACAATTCATAACAGTAACAAAATTACACTTCTGAAGTAGCAATGAAAACAATATGGTTAGGGACTATTAAAGGGTTGAAGCATTAGGATGAGAACACTGCCCTAGAGCCAGCCTGCATAGGTGGTCACCAGAGACATCATGTCCTCCACGTGAACCTACAGTCTAACCAGACTTCAGCAGATTTTGAAGATACCCAGAGGTCCTCGAGCTCTGGGGTGCTCTGAACCCCATTGATACCGTCCCCACTCCGTTCTAGGGACCTCTTGATTCAAGATGAGTTGAGATGACAAACATCACAGTCTGCCTGCACCACCTTACAAGGGCTGCCCACAGGCCCTTGGTAGTCTCCCATTCCAATGAGCCACCAGGAGTTCTCTCCAGACCCTACAAATTTCACTAAGTGCCTAGACTTTCTCCAAGGTCGTTATTTGCTCCTGAACAAACCATTTTCTTTATGAATCTGTGTATCTTAGAGGAACCTGGCGCTTGTTACTTGGTACCGAATATGCCCTAAGTCTTGCTGCATGGTAGCTAATGTGATTGCACCCAGCGCCGCCGCCACCACATTTGACCTGCCACCATCTCCGACTCACCAGGTCCAAGTCTGAGCTCATCCACTCAACCCTACCCCCTAGCTTCAGAACTGCCAGGGCCCCAGACAAGATCCACAGCCATCCTAGACCCCTCCTCTCAATTCTTTGTCCAGCCGGCTCCAAATCCTGTCTGTGCCTTCAATTCTATAGCCAGAATTGCTCTCAGCTTGATCTTTAATCTTCATGCCCACTATCGTCATCTTTCAACAATCCCTTGAGGCCAGTGCCAGACTTCCGGTGTCCCCCTGCAGTCCGTTCTCCACTGGGGTGCCCAACGAATTTTTCTAAAATGCATGTTGAAGCTCCTCCCTCCTCGGTTAATCTTTTTTTTGGGGGAGGGGGTAGCAGAATGAATCAACCTTCCAGTCTCAGCTCATTTTCCCCGTTGGTCCATCCACCCGGCAATGCCCATGAATAAGTCTCCTGTAGCCTGGCCTGCAGTAGCCACACACCTCTAGGAATCCTCCCTGTGCCCTACTCCAGTGCCTCGGGTGCACGCCCCCTCCCGAACTTGAAGTGTCTTTTTCGTTCCGGGACCCACAGCTCTCAATCTTGGGAAGTCCCACTTGGCCAAACCCTGACAGTACAGGTACGCTCCAGCTTCAGCGGTCAGGCTGGTTGTTCAGCGGATGCTTGTTGAATAAAAGAATCAGAGAATTAGGAGCCCTCACAGACCCTGCAGAAGGGGCGGAAAGCCCCGTGCGTCCCCAAACGGGACCGCCTCCTGGTCGCTTCCCTGCCGCTCGCCCGCTCCTAGCGCGCAGACTCCCTAGCACCACGACTCCGGCGGTCCGAGAAGTAGCCGGGCAATTGGGATCCCCGGCCCCCGCCGCGGGCACCCGCTGCCTCCTCCCCTCGGTCCTTGCGGTCTCCGCCCCGCCCGCCCGCCCGCCTCCTCCCTCTCTCCCTCCCGCTCTTTGTCTCCGGGGTGACCGGCATCCCCACAAGCGCCCCCCGCGTTGCATTATTCCAGGCGACCCCCACGGACCTAGCCACCGCGACGCTGCACAAATCGGCCTGTGGCGCGAGGGTCCAAGATCCGAGGGGCTTGGCGGGGGCGGGGCGGGAGGTGGTTCTGGCTCTCAGAAGCTCGCTCTCTCTCTCTCTCTCTCTCTCTCTCTCTCTCTCTCTCTCTCTCTCTCTCTCTCTCTCACACACACACACACACACACACACACACACACACACACACACGTACACGCACGCACACACGGAACATCCTCCCGTCAGGTTTCCCGGTCCAGCCCCGCCCGCGTCTCCTGCTTCCCGCAGACCTTCTCCCTGCATCCTTACACACCTCGCCTCTCCATTCTTTCCGGCTGGACCCTCCCCTCCGATTCCCCCACAACACTCTGGGATGGAGCAACTGGAGCCAGCCCGAAGCCCCCCGCGGCCGGGGTGAAAGTCCTCCACCCCTCTCACACCCGGGACTCGCCTCGAGCACCATGGGCCTGAGGGGTTCCCGGGGCGCTGAACGCTGAAAATGACAGATGCTGGAGGTGAGGGGCCGGGACTCCTAGGGTGGAAGGGGAAGCGGGGCCAGAGACTACCGGACTCTAGGTGAGACCCTCCAGTGGGGCTAGATGAATCTAAGCCACAAGGGCCTTTCTTCCTCCATCCCTAGGGAGACCTCACTGGACCAGGGAGCTGGGCTTGTCGGGAGGGAACAGAAATAGGATTTGCGTCCCTAATCCTCTTCCTCCTGCCTGGGGAAATTAATTTTAAAAAAGAAAAGAAAGAAAGAAGAGAAAAAGAAAGAAAAACTGGTGTGGGGGCTGGGGGAGAGGCCTTAACTCCTTCCTACCCGGGCAGTTGGACTGGTGGGTTGGAGAAACAGCTCTACCCTCTGATTAGGGAGAGGGGACTCTCTTGATAGGAGTAGGTGCCGCTCCCCAACCCCATCTTCTGTGGCGCTTTGAGGGGCTGTCAAACTCCTGCGGACTGCTCCAAGCCTGGAGCTGGCTTAAGACTGCTGGCATGGGAGGGGCACGGCCTTCTTGGCTCTACAACTGCCTCCCCATGCCAGCCTACAGTCAACCACTCTTGCGACCTGTCAGCTGCCTCTCTCCCTCTGTCTCCCTTTCCCTCTCACTCCCTCTTCTACTTGGGCCCCCTTCTCCCCTCTGCCTTGTGGGCAGGTGTTCTGTTCTTCTCCCACCCCATGGTGGGCCCTCAGGGATGCCCAGCAGCGTTTCCTGAGCCTCTTGGGTCTATTCTGTCTTGATCTTTCTTCTCAGCTCCCTGTGGACGCTGTCAGTCTCTACCTCTGGGTCTGCTGGTTGCTCCTTCTGTTCCATTCCCAAGTTGTATACCTTTTGTTTTGCTTTCTCCTTCCCTTGGGCTCAGGGTATCTTGGAAATCACCTGCCTTTCCTTTTCCCAGAGAAAGGTCAGAGGTCACCAGTGGCCCATTAGGAATTGGCGTCTGTTGGGGAAGGGAGTGGTCTGATGACAAGGGAACCCAAAGGCTGTCGAAGGGAACAGGTTCATTTCCACCCTGGTATAGCTGAACAACACCGGTGAGTGGGAGAGTGCGTGTCTGACGGGGAGGATGGGTGAGGCTGAGTGTTTGGGAGAAGATAACTGGGTAGAAGAGGCAGGTGACCCCCCAGATGTTAGGCTTCCATGGAGTTTCGCATGGGATAGTGCAGAAAACTTCCCCCACAGAAACGGGACCTGGCTGTTCAAGAGAGAGATAAAGAAAAAGGAACAGTTTGTGCTGAATCAGGTTGGGCTGAGAGTCGGACCTGGAGGCCCCCAGTCCACCCATAGGGACTAAAACGGACTTCGGTGCACATCAGGACCTCACCTGGTGGCTGGACTGAGGCCTTCAATAAAGACATGGGCTGGCCTTCTCTATGTTTAAGAGAGGAGGCCTCATTGGTCTCTGCAAAGAGCAGCCATTCCGGTGGGAGAAGCAGCTACTACCCTGAGTCTCCAGTCCGAAGGGAGAGCACAGGGTTCATCTGACAAGGAGAGATAAGACCCAAGTAGGAAACCGGTACAGTATGAAAAAGGTCTCCATTCCTCAGGAACCAGAGAAGTGGCTTGCAAAACAGCATAGACAAATGGGGTGGGTGGGTGGGGGGGTAACCCAGGACAGCAATCTGGAGAAGGGACAGCAGAATCCTAGTCAGAGAAGGTTTTGCGATCCAACGAAGAGATACAGTTTATGATGAGGGCCAACCTATCTTTCCATCTGGCCTCTCTAGCCAGGAAGGAATATCCTAGATCTCGGCTCCTAGTCCCCAGAGTTCAAGAACGGCAAAGGGGTCCTAACTGAGCCATTGCTGACCTCTCTCCCATATGGCATGCTTGGCTCAGCTCCCAGTATCCCTGAGCCTAGTGGATGGAGGTGGTTTTAATACGTGCCTTAATCCTAGCCAGTATAGACCAGCTCCTCTCCCTCTGCCCTAGCCCTCCCCTGAGAGTGTCCTTTCCTCAGGAGCAGAACTGCAGATCACACAGCTAGGACAGGGCTGTGAAGCCGAGGACTGGGTCAACATCTGCTTCTAGCTATTAAGGTTCATACATGTAACATGGGGATACCAAGATGACACACCAAGCCCAGTAGCTCACAGAGATGGGATGTCTGTGAAGTGGCAGCGGAGCTAGGGGACACGTGGTCCAGTCCAGTGACCTGCCTTTCTCCTGGAGACCAGAATATTCGAAGTAACGGGAGATACTGTCTCAGTCATTGGTGTCTGCCCTGAGCCATCAGCCATCAGACTTTCTCTCTCTCTCTCTCTCTCTCTCTCTCTCTCTCTCTCTCTCTCTCTCTCTCTCTTTCTCTCATATGTATGCATGACTGCGAGTGTTCAACCTGCATGTACACCTTTCTACCAGGCCCCACTCTAGATGGTTGTGAGCCACCATGTGGTTGCTGGGAATTGAGCTCAGGGCCTCTGGAAGAGCAGCCAGTGCTCTTAACTGCTAAGCCATCTCTCCAGCCCCTTCCCTCTCTTCTTATCCATGTCCCCTAGACCTGCTAGGAAGCCTGCCCAAGGTGTTTCTGATATATTTCTCCTGCTTCCCTTCCCTTACCTGCCTGCTCTTCTTGCTTCTCATAACAAAACAAGACAAACACCAAAACCCAAACAACAGTACAACCCTGTCCTGCCTATCCACACTCCCAGAACATTCTGGATGCTTCAGAGATGCACTTCTGTGAACACTTAATGCCCTGCTGCATCTGTGAGTCTGTCAGGACCTGTGAGAATTGAAGTTCCGTCTGAAACAGTGAATGACCCAGCTGGTGATGCCAGCTTCCTGCACAGTTCAGAAAAGCAGGTGGTGAGGGGCCCCAGTGATGGAGGAGGAAGGCAGGATAATGGATGCAAGACGGGTAGATGATGCATGAATATAATGGATATTGGATGGATGGGGTAGGGAAGGAGGAAGTGGGGGGGAAGGAAAGCAGATAAAGCTAGGTAGGCAAATGGATGGAAGAACCTGGGTTTTAAATCTGTACTTGCCGTTAATTGCTGGGCCAGTCACTTCCTCTTCTGTGTCTGTGTAAAATGACAGGTCTGGATTTAATAAGCCCCATGACTTCAAGATTTGATGTTCAACAGTTGATGATGATTGAGGCTTTCGGATGCTAGTGATTGGAGGGCCTAAGGCAATGCAGGGTCTTGTGCATTGGGGGAACACAATGTGAAGTCACAACCAGTAGTTAGGCTCAGCTCACAGAAGCTGCTTGAGCCTGTGCTATGGCTTTCCTGCTTGTGTCTCCTGCCTCGGCACCCACAGGCTTCTCTTCCAAGGACCAAAGGAAGAATTCTAGAGGAAGCAGTGGGTGGGACGGAAGCGGGAAGCTACTGACTTCTTTACTGCCACAACCAACTTGAACCTCTTATCCAGGGTTTCTCTCTCTCCTTTTTGTTCTTCCCAGCTCTCTTGAGTCATGGCTTCCTCAAAGCTCCGAGAACCTGTGGATGAAGTTTTTGGTAAGTTCTTTGTGACTTTATGTCTAGCACTAGACCTAGCCATGGAACCCTTCTGTCAAATCTACTGGGCATGGCACGGGATAAGGGCAGATAGGGCACTTCAGGGCATGGTGTGCAACTGGTCTCATATGCAGTGTATAATTTGATTCTCAAAAGACAAGGGGTGTAGGATGCGGAGTGCCGATAAGACTCGCTTGAAAGATCACATAGAGGCTGGTAGGATGGCTCAGCAGATAAAGGCACTAGCTGTGCAACCCAGGTTTGGTTCCCGTAACCCACATAAAGGATGAAGGACAGAATCAGGTCCACAAAAGTTATCCTCTGTCCTCCGTGTGTGCACTGTGACACACACACTCATATTCACACATCATGCACACACACATGCACACACACTATAATAATAATATTTTTCTTAAAAAAATATAATGATAGCATGAAGACTTGAGTTCAATCCTAAACACTCACATAAAAACTGGGCACAAGCTGGGCATGGTGGCGCATGTCTTTAATCCCTGTACTTGGGAACCAGAGACATGTGAATCTCTGAGTTTAAGGCCGTTCTGGTCTACATAGAGAATTCCAGGACAGCCAGGGCTACATACAGAGAGCCTATCTCAAAAACAATGAAACTGACACAGCCGTGCACACCTGTAATCTTAGTGCTGTGGATGGGAAGACAGGATTCTTGGGGCTTGCTGACGAGCATTCTAACCAAATGAGCTAGTTCTAGGTTCAGCGAGAGACCGTGTCTCAAAAACTCAGGTGGAGAGGGATTGAGGCCATCAACCTCTGGCTTCTATGCATGCGTGCATATGTGCATCCACACACATATGCCAACGGAGAATGAATGAGTAAATAAATAAACCACATGGCAAGTTAATGTAGAATTGGGCTAAGAACCCCAGAGTGCCTGGCTGCCTGCCCTTAGTCACTGAGCTAAACCTGTCTCCTCCAGCTCAGACACCATACATTTTCTCCACATCTCAGTGCCTGAGATTTCATCCTACACACACACACATACACACACACACACACACACGCAGCCTCTATCTGCCCGTGCCTTCAGCATCCACTGGTGTCTATGTACGCACTACCATTTCGAGAGGCAGAGCTGGCTGCAGACTCTGTGACTGTGTTGTGGAAAATCTATCCCCCTACTGAATTTGAGTGGATGACTCCTGTGTGCAACTCCAAGGGGCTCCGAAACATGGGATGCCACAGGGCTCCAGCTTCTGCTTCCTCCCATCTCTTCTGCCTTTCCCTCCTCTCTTCCTTCTTGCTATGGCCACTGGCCCTGGTCACGCCAGTATTGTTATCTAGATGCTTCTGGGAACACTGCTCCCCACCCCAGCTCCGCCTCTCCCCCAGCATTTCCCTATCTCTGAGGCTGGCTCTACACAAGTCCAGCCTAACCTTGGCAGGTCCATAGAGGTGAGCTTCCATCAGTGGGGGAAGGGCTTTTCTGCCTCCTGTCTTCCCACCATGCTCCTCACCAATCCTTTCTTGTTTTCCTCCTGTCTGCTGAGGTAGCTGGGCACTGCCTGGAGTGCTTCCTCATATGAAAACAATTAAATATTCATCTCTCTCACTGCCCAGAGCCCAGAGGGGAAGGCAGGGAAGGGAACAGATGGAAGGAGAGTTTGAGGGACCCTGGTGAGACTGGCCCCACCTTGCTTTATACCCACAAGCCCTCAGGAGACCCATCCAGCCTAGGTGATGCCCATTCTGCCATGTAGAGCAAGGATCCATCACCCTGATGCAGATGGCTAGGTACCAGCTGGGTACCAGTGGAGAGAAGGTTAGAGCACTGGCCCAGGGGCCAGAAGACCTGGCTATCACTTTTACCCCTTCCATACAACTGGCCAAACCTCTCTTGTTGGAGTTGTTTCTCCACCCATAAAATGAGGGTTTAGGCACAATGTCGCCTCCTTCTCTGTTCAGAAAGGGCACAACTGATGTGTCTGGTACTTCTAAACAAGCCAGCCTGCCTGTCTTTGACCCTAGCTAGCTCTTGCCAGCTCTATGCTCTTGGGTAAATTAAAGCTGCCCTGGGGATCCTGAGTCCCTTCCTCCGAGGTTGTAGGTGGTTTCAGTGACACACACTTAGAGCAGTGGGAACCGTTACTGGCTCCTGGCTAACTCCAAGGGCACCAAGATGATCTTCATCAGGAATGAAGTGAGTCACATCCGGATCCAGAAGAGCAGCCTTGACAGTAGCCGTCACCTCCCAGCCCCTCACCACATCCCTGGACAAATGTCTACTTCCATCTTCAGTCAGGCGGTTTCTGCATGTTCCTTGACACCTCAAACCCAGGACGACACCATTCCCTTTCCTAAGAAAATCTCATTCTGGCAGGCAGTGGTAGGTGGTGGCACACGCTGTTATCCCAGCACTCAGGAGGCAGAGGCAGGCAGATCTCTGAGTCAGCCTGGTCGACAGAGCAAATTCCAGAACAGTCAGGTCTACTCAGAGAAACCCTGTCTTGAAAAATCCCAACTCTTCTTATGGTCATCCGGGCCTCATCCTGGCAACCAAATAAGTCTGAGGCAGTAGCCCGGTCACTCTTACTTTCTTGTCCATTCAGGATAGCTCCTTACCTGTCCTTTTCCCTTCTGCAGAGTATTCACCAGGCACCTGCTGTGCACCAGGTGCTGCCCGGTGGCCGTGGTACCATCACAGACTGAAAACCCTGTCCTTTTGGAGCTGATAGTCTAGTAGGTGGAAAGAGGCAATAAGCTTCAATAAGCAAGGTGTTCAGGATGCCAGTGTGTGATACAGGAAGAGACAAGACTGATGACTTGGAGTATACATGGAAGGGCGCTGTGCATGCAAAGGCTTTGAGGTGCAGGCTGGGTCTGTAAGAGGAAGGGTGGGAGGAGGGGACAAGGGAGAGGCAGAAGCTCAGGGAGGTGACTGAAGCTCAGGAGCACAGACTGAGTCTAGAAGGCCGCTGAGGGAGCTTTGGCTCTGCATGAGGCGGTTCTGAGCAGGGAGTGACAGAGCTGACACCTCACGTTAGGATCACTCTGGCTGCTGCGCTGGAGGACACCAAGTGGGAAAGGGGAGCAGGAGGCCATTTATAATAACACGCATGAGAAGATGGGGACCTAGACCTGGCGCTCCTCTCTCCGTTCCTCCCTCTTTTCCCTCCCCCCCTCCTCTTTCCCACTCCTCTCTGTATGTGCACAGGGATACATGTGCAAACTCACCCATAAACAATATTTTGCTGTCAAAACCCAAGAGCTTGGACCGTAGAGTGGGCAGTTTACAGGAGGCACTGCTCTTCTCGAGGACCCCAGTTCAGTTCTGGGCACCCACGGTCAGGCACCTCACGATAGCCTGTAACTCCAGTTCCAGAGGATACAGCACCCTCTTCTGGACTCTGAGGGTATCTGCGCCCCCCCCCCCACACACACACAGAGAGACAGAGACAGTGTGTGTTAAATGGTAAGAAATTAAAACCTCAGACAACCTCAGAGGTAGAGAAAAGAGCACAATGCCCCCTGTCATGTGCTCAAGTCCTGGTCACTCCATCTCCACCACGGTCACCACCTGGCCAGACTTGCTTCACCCCTCCCATTCTTCATCTCCACTGCCCTGGACCATTTTGAATCTCATTAAAAACAGTCTTATGCTTCACCTCTGTATTTCAACAGGACTAACTATTTTGAGGGTGGGGCTTACAGGAATGTAGCTAAATTAATTTATAGGAAAGGGGGCAAGAGGGAAGCAAGGGGAGTCAAAAAAGACTTTAGCTTGAGTTTAGCTTGAGGAGCAATAAAGATGGAACCACCGTTTACCAAGATCGGGAGGCCAACCAGGAAGAGAGGTGGCGGGGGGGGGGAGGGGGAGGCTGTGAATGGAAACCACTGCTGACTATCCATGTGGGAACAGGGTCTAGGAGGGCTGGGGAAAAGGGTAGCTCACAGCTGTCCAACTTGGAGGCAACAAATCTAAGGCAAACCAATGAGTTTGCTCTGTGTGTGTGTGTGTGTGTTAGACAGAGTTTCTCTGTGTAGCCCTGGCTGTCCTGGAATTTGCTCTGTAGACCAGGCTGGACTTGAGCTCAGAGATCCTTTGCCTCTGCTTTATGAGTGCTGGGATTAAAGGCAAAAGGACTCCGATGGGTGTACTTTTATCGGTCGTGCTTGGCTAAGGCACTAGGGGACCCTGGTTTGTAGGTTCCCTGGTAGGTACTTCTGTGTTTAGGCTTGGTATTTAGTAGAGGAGTCAGGGCTGGGAATAGAAAAAGTGGCCATTGAGTAGGGGTACCTTTGGGGTGTCTACAGATGAGAGAGAAGCAGGCAAGAAAGGATGGAATGGGGGGGGCCGGAGATACTAAGAGAGGGGTGAACAGGAGCATCTTGACCCATCCTGAAGCCCAGGAAGACCCCAGTACCAAGGTCAAGGCCAGAACAAGAGTGATGCTTCCTTTCCAGGCAGGCTAACAAAAAGTGAAACTGTGACCTGGTGCTTTCTGCACATGCCCAGTAGATGTGTCTACTCCTCCTCCACATTCGAACAGGACCTAGCCCTGGGCTGTAGAGCCCAGGACCGGAGACAAGCTTGAAGGACCCGTGGGAACTTTGCTCCGGGTATTGACACTGGTGTCTAGGTGTCCTGCTTGCTCACTTCAACCAAGTTAACACTGCTCTCCTTAAACACAGCCCTGAATGTGGCACAGCAAGATGGCATCCCCAAGAGGGTCCGTTTCTGGAGCCACACCCCAAACCCCAGACTGTTACTAGCCAGTGGCTCCAGTCGTGACTTGCTTTCTTTGAGCCTAGTTGGTTCAGCTGTAAATGTGTCCCGGATGCTGTAGCCTCCCCTCTCCAAGTAGCTCTGAGGATAATGATGCGTGTATCACATTGGGTGCATGGCAGATTCATTCCCCTGGTCCCCACAGAACTACTCCCTGCCACCCAGAGGTGCCATCTCCTCTCCCTACTTCCCACCCGCTTGCCAACTCTCACTCGGACTTTAGGATCCAGGTGGGCGTGTCTCCTCTCACCCCCGTTGGTGTGAGTGTCTGCACATAGGCCAGTCGTGCCCCCAGGAGGGCCAGGCAGTTGTGCTGTGTGCAGGCACTGGCAGGTGGGGTTGGGAAGCCAACCTGTGGGAGGCTTGAACTTCACCTACTGTCGTAGTGAGCGGCATCACCAAGCACCAGTTTAATGGTTGGGGTGTGAGTCAGGGTGGCCATCTGAGGTGGCTCTGGTCTCTGTTTACAGACCTGGACTTGGCTGTACCAGAGACCACCAGACTGGACAGCAGCTTACACAAAGCCCGGGCCCAGCTGCTGGCCAAGGGCCGGAGACACCGGCCTTCCCGCTCCAGACTACGAGACAGTGCCAGCTCTGCTGAGGACGGGGAAGGCTCTGATGGGCCTGGAGGCAAGGTTGGGGTAACACACACACACACACACACACACACACACACACTCACATATTGCCCTTGGATCACCTGCCCCCCAATTCCAGGGAAGTGTGCCCCCAGAGACCTGACAGTCACCCATCCAAAGGTCAGTTAGCTGTTCATTTCTGGCTCCTGTCCCTCTGCAGAAAAGATGTTAGCCCATTTTAAAGATGAAGAAGCAGAGGGCAGAAGGGTTTGGGAAGTCCCACAATTAGCAAATGAAACAGGATGTCTTCACTTCATGTGATCACCCATTTTCCCCCTGTCACTGCTCAGACACTCCCCATCCCCGGGCCGAAGGAACCCACCTTCCAGGGGCCCCAGGAAACCGAACTCCCCTGGGACTCCACGTATAGCCTACAGAGGAAATTGGCCTCCAGCCTCCAGGGAGTGAGGGCGGGGAGCGCTGGTTGAGCGGCTGCCCTTCTTCCAGGTGACCGATGGCTGCGGTAGCCCGCTGCACCGGCTGCGCTCGCCTCTGCACTCGGGCCCAGGCTCCCCGGCCAGCGGCTCTTTCTGCCTTGAGCCCCCCGGCTTGCGGCGCAGCCTAGATGAGGACGAGCCACCGCCCTCGCCCCTCGCCCGTTACCGGCCCCTGCACAACGCTGCCTCGCATGAGGGCCTGGCCGCCACCTCCGGCTCGCCTCCGCGCTCCGCACCCTCCTCGGACAGCTCCCCCAGCTTCGTGCGCCGCTATCCCCGAGCAGAACCACACAGTGAAGGTGAGCCCGGCAGGCGCGATGCCCCCTGCCGACGAGCATGGGAACCGCAGCTTGGCCAGGTGTATGGGGGCTACAGGGGAGGTGGAAGGGTGGCCAACAGGTTCCGTTCTTCATTTACAGAAGCTTACTATATGACAGACATCCTTGGGACCAAACAGAGAAATGATACAGTCCTTGGCCTCTGGGGATGTGTAGCTTAGGAAAGAAACAACCAAATCATCCTGTAATTAACGCATAGTTACAAACTGTAATAAAAAGCTATGCAGGAAACATGCACAGTTGCTGGAGTGGAGGTGACATTTGAGTCAAGATTGAAAGGATGGTTAGAAGATGGCCAAGATAAAGTCAGTAGTATGTGCCTAGCATACAGGAAGCCTTAGTCATGGCATACAAGATACTGTGATGTGCCCTGGTAATTCCAGTACCCAGGAGGTGAAGATGGGAGAATCAGGAGACCAAGGCCACATAGGGTGTTCCAGGCCAGCCTGGATTTCACTGAGACCCTGTCTCAAAAATAAATTAACCAATGAACTAACAAACATTAATAGTCCTACCTCCTCAGTGCTTTTACAGTTTGTAAAAGGCAAAAGCCTAGGCTCCCATTAGATACTGTGAAATGGGCATGTCTCTATGTTTGCAATGAAGGGGAACTCAAAAACAGAGTGTCATCTCCTGGGTCACACAGTTAATGAAGAACCCCGGAGCCAGATGGCCTAATTCTAAGTCAAGACATGTCTACCACCCCACATGGGCAGCAGCAGGAGGCAAGCAAACTGTCGCTTTAGCTGTTTTCCTCCCCCTTTCCTCCTAAAGATGACAGCCGGGATGCCAGCCCCCCTGAGCCTGCCAGCCCCACCATCGGCTTGGATAAGAGGACTCGCAGAAAATTCCTGGACCTGGGGTGAGTGGGGGCAGGTCTTGCATGGGTCCTTGGAACAACCTGGGTCTGAGCATCACAGTGGGCAGGTATGCTCCATTCCCCCTGCCTCCTTCCAGGGTCACTCTCCGCCGAGCGTCCACTGGCAAGAGCCGGAAGGAGAAGGGTAGCAACCGCCTGTCCATGGGAAGCAGGTGAGAGGTACCCATGGCACCCAACCACAGCTCCAGTCCTCCCTGGACACCACACCATGCTGGATGTTTTCTCCACAGGGAGTCCGTAGAAGGTTCTGGAAGGACAGGGAGCTCCCCGTTCCTGCCCTTTTCCTGGTTCACAGACAGTGGCAAAGGCTCTGCTTCCTCAGGGAGCACCACCTCCCCGACCTGTTCCCCCAAACATGAGGGCTTCAGCCCCAAGAAGTCAGCTTCCCAGGTAAGCCCAGGTCTTTATTCCTTCTTCTCCTTCCCTCTTAGCGTCCAGCCTTCCTTCCCATCTTTCTTTTTGCCCCAAGACAGTTTTACTCTGCAGCCCAGACTGGCCTGGGGCTACATAAGTGTGCCATCCTGTCAGTGTGTAACCCCAGGACTCCACACTGGCTTCCAGGATCATAACAAGGGCATATTTCATCAGGATGAACTGGGATGGAGGTCCACAGAGCCACCTACTCATTCACGACTTCCATCTTCTCTCTTGGTTTCATTCATTCATTGGCTCATGCATTCATACCCGTTCACATTGCTTTCGTGCACTCAGCGTTCATGCGGGAACACTGAGCCCCCGTTGCTCACTCCATCCCAGGGCCCCTTGTTTCTTACTGTTCTGCCTGAGTCAGGTCTGGACTGCACCATCAAGAGCTGACCACCTGCATGGTGGGAAGTTTTGGAGAGAGAGAGATGGGCAGGACCCATGTCTAGAGGTCTGAAAGCTTCAGGCCCTAGGGAATGAGAACCATCGACACCAGCAATACTGAAATAAATACTTCACAGAGCCCAGGATACACGTGTGCCTTTAACTATGATGTAGGCAAGGCAGGTGTTAGTATCTGCACTGTACAGACGGGCAGATGAGGTCTGGGGAAAAGGGACTTGCCCACAGATGTGTATGGTGCCAGGGCTTAGGAGAATCATCAATCGTGGGGTTCAGGGGAGAGACCCTCCTGATGTGCAGCTTTGTTCTTTAACCACCCCTACATCCTTCCTCAGCCCCTCCCTTTCCTTTGTGCTGGTCCCAGGGCACACACACTGAGTGAAACACAGCCCAAGTCCTCACAGAGACCCAAGGCCAATGAGGGTACCCGCCAGTCAGGATGCAAGAGGCCTAGGAGAGGCATACATGATGCAGCCTTGGGGGAATCTTGGAGGGCTGCCTGAAGGCAGCAGCACCTAGCCTCTACTCCTATTTTCTGCCCAACTTAACGCTAGTGCCATGTCCTCTATGTAGCCAGCTCCCCTCTAGAGGGCTCAGGTCTCACTCGGGTCACAGCCTCTGTCTGGTTGCTTGGTTCTGAGCTCGCGATCAGGAGCATGGACCAACTGCTGGTGGCTAGTCCAGTATTTCAGCTCTGTCTGGTCAAAGTGATGGGCTCGGGAGTGGCAGGGGGTGAACTTGCTCCTCAGCACACACCCCTCTCTGTTCAGGAATCCACCCTGAGTGATGACTCCACACCTCCCAGCAGCAGCCCCAAGATCCCCAGTGGTCCTCGCCAGGAGACCAAGTGCTCCTATCCTTACCACACATTGTCCCAGTCTTCAGATGAGGTGAGCCAGGCTAGCCCTTGTTCCTGCTGGGGACCTGGCCAAGAGACTGGGCTCCCTTAACCCTCCCCATCTCTACCACAGTTCCTGGACGAGTCCCTCCCTACTATACAACACTGGACTAGCCAGCAGGTGGGCCAGTGGCTGTGCAGCCTCAACCTGGAACAGTACGCCGCCGAGTTTGCTGCCCGACAGGTGGATGGGCCACAGCTCCTGCAGCTGGATGGGAGCAAACTGAAGGTAGGTCGGAGTGCAAGGTGAGCCAGATTGAAGTACCCCCCCCCCTTGTCCTGACTTTTGGCCTAGTTGTCTCCTGAACTGACCTGGGATTTCCTCTTTCTGTCTAGTCACTGACCTGGCTTTCTGACCTCCATGCAAGGGTCTGGTCCAATCTTTGCAGTGTAGTTATGATACCTCAGTCTGACTTAAACTCCAATCCATCACTTCCATTTGACCTTCTAGTTCCAGCCTGAGTGTTCAGGCTGTCCTCACCCTTTGGACTACCATCCAGTGTTGGAAAGCCAGGTCTCTTTCCTGGCCGGCTCCATGCCATGTTCAGTCTGAGCGTGGTGACAGGAGTGTGCTAAGGCGACAGTGAAGAGAGGTAGTTTCCAACACTTGGAGATTCCTGGGTTTCAAGACCAATCCCATAGCGAGTGGGGAGAGATCTTGCTGCCTAGCAGTGGGACCTTGAGCAAATCACTCTCCATCTTGAGGACCTCAGGAAGTTGGGCAGGGTCGTGGCACCTAGGTTGAGGATTCAAAGTCAAGGATGGGGCACAAATGGCTTAGTGCCAATTGTCATCTTTATGGCCACTTGCAACCCATTCCTCTTGCCTAATCCCTAGGCAAAGGCCATACTTTGGAGCATACTCCAGGGGCTGCAGGGAGTGCATGGGAGGAGTGTTCTGGGCCTCTTTCCTTCACTCTGGGTTTCTTCCCAGAGCCTGGGGCTTAGCAACTCGCATGACCGGGCACTGGTGAAGCGGAAGTTGAAAGAGCTGGCAGCGGCTGCTGAGAAGGAACGGAAGGCACAGGAGAAGACTGCACAGCAGCGGGAGAAGCTGCGGCGCCGAGAGCATGAGGCCAAGAAGAGCTAGGAATGGCTGGCGGGGCTGGAACCCCGGCACACTTGCAGCCACCTGCACAGGCCTCACCAGGGAAGTCGGGTCTAGGCACCAGGTTCTTGGGGCACATGACCCCTCTCACCCTGTTTGGACCGAGTCCTCTGGAGGGAGATCCCAGGGAGAAGGCCCAGTAATAAACCCAATTTCGAGGACTTGTTTGGCACAGAGTTCCAGGGGGACGCAGGTGGCAGATGAAGAGGGCAGAGGCCAGGAATGCAGCAAATCTGGAGCCCAGAGGAACCCGGTTCAGGCAGAACCTCTTCCCTCTGGTTACAGTGGTACTGAACAGGAAGTAAGCTGGCAGGAGAGGCCCTACCACGACCAGGATTCCTAGGCTTAGAGAGAAGCCTGGGCATCCCGACAGGAGACAAGGCTGTGTCTCCTCAGCTCTTGAAGGCGGCTGTGCGGTGGGAGAGCAGTTCTCCTCAGAGAGGCCGGTGGGCACTGCAGTTGTGGCACTCAGGGTAGATTCTCAGACACCTCCTCAACGGAGAGAAGAGCGGACAGTGGAGGGCAAGCTGGCCTCTGTAAGGACTGCAGAGCAGGGACAAGGGGGCTCTTGCTCTTTCCCCTTCACTACCCTGTAGGTTTTAGGGGGCGGGACGATGCTGCTTCTCTCCCACTGGGTCACAGAACTAGAATCCACTTCTTCACAGAGTGATTCAGCCTCCTCTGGGGACAGGATAAATAGAGGCTGTTGGGGACACAGGACATTCTCCCCACTAGTACCTAGGTGGCACTGAACAGGTGACTTCCATCACCCCAGCCGGGCAGAGGCACAATCTGAGGGTGGCCTGGAAGCTGTAGATCCCAGGTTCCCTGGGTGTGTCAAGGCCTCCGTGGGTCTAGAGCTGACAAACATTGCTAGCTCAGGTTTGCTGGGGCTACAGGGAGGACTGGGCCAGCCCTGGGTGGGTCTGGCTCGTGTTCTTTGTAGGATACGTACAGAGATGGAGGGTCCAGGTGCCATGCTGACCCAGCCTCTCAGGTGCTGGTCAGTTACTACTGGGCCCAGGAGGTTTCTGAGGAGAAACCCCCACCCCTCCCAGCTTCCTGGAGGGATGGACAGGACCTGCATGCTAACTCCCTCTCTCCTGCTTGGGGAAGCAGCTGAAGGCCAGGGCCCCGAGCTTGGGCTCAGTCATCTGCACTGGGGAAGGGGCCTCAGAGGGAAACTAAGGTATAGGGGCATTGGCACTATCTAGACTGGGTGGGGAAGGTGGAGGCCCTACTGTCCCTAAAGCTGTCAGGAGCCAAGTGTGCCCCACCTGCATGTGAAGGGGGAAGATGGTTCTCAACTTCTTTCAATAAATACCTACCATACACCAGTGAGCTTTCTGTCTGGGACGAGAGACTAAGCTCTGCCTTGCGTACCACTGGGCAGCCGGCTGCCAGCTATTCTGAGTAGATGACTCTGCCCTATGGTATACTCAGGCTGCCAGCTAGGCTGGGTCCTGGGTATAGCTGGCCCTGGAGGACTGGTCTTCACAAGCGTGCGTGTGTGGACTCACCCTCCCGCAGTAAGACGGCCAGGCACCAGAGTCATTCCATCTGTTTACTGTGGATGTCACTGTCACCATCCCAGCCACTGGGAGGGGCACACAGTTTTAACCCCTGTGTGCTGAGGGGAAGGGTGAGGTGTCTGAGATTTTACAAAACTGGCTATGTACATAGGATACCTTAGGGATGGGTCGCCTGTGCACACATGGTGGGCACCGAGGGGGTTGGGGTCTAAAGCGCAGGCAAGAGAGGGTGGGTGTACACTGGGCAGGGGAGTGCATGTGAGGACATGCTGGGTAAGGGTTTAGGAAGTGGCACAAATATTGCCAAGATCGTCCTGGAATCCTGGTGGGGCAGGTTACTTCTGAGCCTGGGGTGAAAACAATCACCCACTCTCAAGTTCCCAGCTGCAGCCTTGGTGTTCAGACTAGAGGCATTGAGAGGCTGCAGGACCAGGTCGAGGGTGCACCCCTCCCCCATCCTCTCTCCAGACCTGAGGGCACTCCATCCTTCTTAACACGGACATAGGATACATCCCGGTATACCTGTCCAGAGCGTGGGCATAAGGCAAGCGGGGCAGCCACTCGGAAGGCCAGGACTATGCAGGCAGTGAGGGGAACCTGGGGTCTCTGGTAGCAAACTGACAGCTCCGGTCTTGGGAGAACTGCCATGGAGAAGTGTCTCTGGGGCACCCAACATCCCCAACCCTCAAGCATCACCATGGAGACCAGACTCCAGGGAAACACCCTAGGTTTCTCCATAGAGACAGATTGGCACTTAGGGACCACCACAGATGGGTCACTGAGATTCCTACAAAGACAGACCTGGCCATTAGGGGGACCCGGCTTCACCCTCTGTACCCCAGGGGATAGGGAAGGTCCCTGTGGTGGCTGGATTCAGAGGTGGCAGCATCCTCCCAGGTGCCAGGGAGAGAAGGCCCCTAGCTGACCCGATACGTCGATGTGTTCTTGGGCTCTGTGCTGGGCACACACCAGTCACCGGCCTCCTGGATGGTCTGGTAGTGACGCCAGGCAGACTTGTTGTAGACAGGCAGGCGCTCCACTGAGTCCGTGGACAGGGCCTAGGGAGCACTACCATCAGCCTCCTGCTTTCACACTCCTCAGTACGCTACCCTTGCCCTCCTGGGCCCCCCGTCAAGTCAGCTCCATAACCAGATAGCTAGCTGACACAGGTACCCCAGACCTAGGGTACAGGGGTCTGAACTTTCTGCATTTTGTTCTGGTTCATTCCAGAAAGCCGTTTCCTCAAAGGGCAGGGAGGTAAAAAGGAGAGAGGGAGGAGGTTGGGCTGTGTGGTCTCTATCTTCCACCGAGGCACATTCCCACTCCATGGCAGGCCAAGATCTGTAAGCCCCCCTTCCTTCCAGCCTGAGTCCCCAGAAGACTAATCACAGACCCCGGACCCCTGAAAGTCCCTACCATGTTAGTTTAAAGTTCTAACACATGAGGAGCCAAGGCTCAGCTCAGAGTCTGGAGCCAGGATGAGGGATGGGTAAAAACCTGCTAGCGGCAAACTTGCCCCCAGTGGGCCTCACCTTGAGATAGATGACGGCGTCTGTCCCAAAGCCCTCCATAGAGAAGAGCTGCAGGTCCCCTTGGAAGTACTTGGCGTAGAGACGGGAAATGGGGAGTCCATACCCAAAACCAGCCTACAGGTAAGTCACAGGTCATAAAGTGAGCCAGGGATGCCCAGCTAGGGACAGGCAGGGGTGAGGAAGGGACATTTCTGGAGCAGACGGAGGTAGATGGTAGGCAGGGGAACTTCAGAGGAAGTTGAGAGGGAAGCTGGACAGGAGAGCTTGACCCAGAGGCCCGAGCCCCTTCCCTAAGCCCACTGCCTATTCCACGCATATTCCACGGGAGGTGGGCCCCAAGTGCTAGCAATTAGCAATGCAGAAAGAGGGAAGAGAGAGCATTGAGGAGAAGTGACAGCTCAGCGGACAGACAGACAGAAGGATGGGCAAATGATCAGCAGGCAGGGGCAAGCAGTGGAGAGATGGAAGGCCCGGCTTCAGGACTCTCACCACACGGTCATGGGTGGGGGTGGAGTATGCTTGGGAGTTAAGAGACCAAGAGCCAAGGGGGCAGGAGGAAGCCATCTCACCAGTGGGGTACCCCCAGTGCCAGGCTGGGGTGTGGGGGCTGTGGAGTACATGTAGCTGAAAAGCCTCTCGATCTTCCTCAGGGGGACACCCCCACCTCGGTCACTCATCTGGGAGACAAGGAACATGTGAGATGCCCTTCAGGGTTACAGTCTCCGCTCCTCACCTTAATCCCCGTGGCCTCCCAAGGGCAAGTCGAGGGTCCCATACTTTGATGGACAGATCTTCTTCACCCAAGGCCACCATAATCTTGATAGGGGGGAGAGTGAGGCTGGACTCGTGGCTTTCCACAGTGGCCCGCATGGCATTCTGGAGAGGGAATGAAGGAGACAGTAAGGGAAGCGCCGCTGAGGCTGAGGGCCTAGGGCTGGCCCTCCCGGTCTCCCCTCAGAAGGGCAGCCTTCTTACCTTGAAGAGCTCAAAGAGCATGTGGTAGAGGTGGGAGGGGACGTAGACCATGTGAATGGGCTGGGTGGCATTGGTGGCTGCGGGAATCAAGACCAAGGGCAGAAGCACAGCAGGGTCCACAATCTTATCGACAGGGTGACCCTGTAGCCCTTGTTCCTTCAGAGCAGAACCCCCCCCCCCACAGCTGTGGCTAACAGGTGGCTGTGCATCTTCCAGACCCCCCCCATAGTTGCAGCTAATAGGTGGCTGTGCACCTTCCAGACCCCCCCACAAACACAGCTGCAGTTAACAGGTGGCTGTGCACCTTCCAGACCCCCCCCACACACAGTTGTGGCTAACAGGTGGCTGTGCACCTTCCAGACCCCCCCCCACACACAGCTGTGGCTAACAGGTGGCTGTGCACCTTCCAAGTTGCCGTAGCTAGTAACCTAGGTACTGGCCGCCCAGAAGCATCTCTTAATTAAACCACTGTGTTCTGGGGAGGTGTCCCATCACACGTCACTCTCCCTGGCCTTTGACCTCTGATCTCACATCATGTCCTTCACTTATAAAGAACGTCCTTGTTCACTCACAAGGACTAAGACATCAGCCTATCACTTACAAGGCTTTGAAATTAGCAGGTGTATCTGCATGCTCAGTAGTAAACTGCCACAGGTCCCGACCTCCTTAGTACCAAGGGTGTCTGCTCTGCGAGGGCAAGAGCTTGCTTGTCTTCTTTACAAGATGCATGTGTCAAATAATAAGCAGTTATCCAGCAGATTATTAATACAGAACACTTCCCTTCTAGAGGAGTCTGACCCTCTAGCTCCCCTGCTCTGGCTTGTCCCCAGTGTTCTGAAACACATGCACACGCTTGTGCACACACACACACACACACACACACACACACACACGCACACACGCACACACACCACCTCATTTGCTTACCATTAATTTCCTGGATCTCTAGGTCAGGTGAAGCCATGTAATACTTATCACATAGGAGCTTGGCCATGTCGTAGGCATCTGGGAGGAGAGGGAACCCCTCAGGTTATGGGTGGCTGGCCCATAATGCACTGACATTGGGCATCACCAACATGAAACCCATGGGGACATGCCCCTACCCACTGGGAATGGGTCACCCTCTGGCCAGGTTATATGGGAAGGGTCCCTGGAGCTCCTTTATGGGCCAGGTCTATGGTGCGGGAGGTGGGAGGACTCACCTTTCACCACATCAGACACGTTGCAATTGGGGTCAATGCTGCCAATGTGTTTGGGGTGAGCCGGGTTGGTACTTCCATCAAAGATGAGGGCTGTGGAGAGAGGGAAGGGCACTGCTGGTTAGTTCACAGGGCCTAGCCCTCCGATTTCCCAAACATCCTGCCCGTCACCTCATCTGTAAGCCTCTGTGCGCTCCATGCTAACATGACTCCCAGGTCCGGTCTTCCCCCAGCTCAGGCCTCCCATGGCCTCTACACCCCTAAGCAGTCCTTCCATAGGCTTCTCCCGCATCACGCCTTATTAAATATATAGGTTTTTGTTTGTTTGTTTGTTTTTTCTGAGATTGGGTTTTGTGTGTGTGTGTGTGTGTGTGTGTGTGTGTGTGTGTAACCCTGGCTGTCTTGGAACTTACTATGTAGACCAGGCTGGCCTCAAATTCAAGCCATCCACCAGCCTCTGCCTCCCAAGTGCTAGGGATTAAAGACGTGCACCACCACTACCTGGCTTATTTTTATTGATTTACTTATTTATTTACTTTTTTTGGAGGCAAAGTCTCACTGTGTAGCTAAGCTTGGCCTCAAACATACAATCCTCCTGCTCCAGCCTCCCAGGTGCTAAGATTAAAGGCATATGCTATCACACCTGACTTAAGCCAGTAACTGGTGGGGGAGCCCTGCTTTCCTGTCAGGGGTGGTGGCCCTTCCCAGCATGCCCTGCCAGGACCCCTTGCCCTCTCCGAGGCAGCCGGAGCTCACTGTGCTGGTTGATGAGCATGCGGATGGAGATGCGGCTGAGGTAGAAGCGGTCCAGGAAGTACTGGATGTTCTGGTTGGAGACCGGGTCATCGCCGTAGGTGTCCTTGTACTCCAGCACTCCCTGTGCCATGGTGGGCACTACATCATTGTGCCGGTTCCGGATGGTGACCAGGGCTTCGGTGAACCTTCAGAGAAGGCAGGCATTTGCCCCTATCGGGTCTCAGGCTTGGGGACACCCCTGGCTCTCCTTTATTCTCAACTTCCTTTAACTTCCTTAATTTTCTCTATCGTTCCCAGTCTGTAGGAGGCCCCCATGGGGGCACAGTGCTCAGCTGCCTTAAACCCACTCTTATTCTCCCAGCTGCCCATCCATCTTCCTACTTACAGCTAAAGGTCTGTTCCTGAGGTCAGGGCTCCCCACATTCTCTTGGCATATTGATAATTGGAGTCTGCATCTCTCTCAGACAACCAGGATTTCCCAGAAGTAGCCTGTCTCCTACTTTCTTAGGGTACCCCTGGAGGCAGGGGAGGGGCCTCCTCCTGCACCCAGGTGGCATGCCATCCTTGGGGCCCTGACCAAGATGTCCTTGCCTGCACCTGCCTTCTTGTCCCTGAAGAGGGCGCTCACTCACTGGCTTAGGGTCCGTTGATCCTCTGGGTCCTTGTCCAGGAAGTCCATGATGTCCAGCAGACTCTGGACATACCTGAGGGGAGGGAGAAGGGGCCTGAGCTCAGCTGAGACTACAGAAGGCTCCCTCCCACCCACTCAGATGCCATGGTAGCCAGCACAGGGCTGAGGCAGCGGACAATCAACTCCTCATTTCATGGGCTCTGGGTCTCCCTGGCAACCTAGTAAGTTGTACAAGGAGACCTCGAATCTGCTGGTTCCCTTACAGCACATTTCTCCGCTTCAGAATTCTGTAACAGCGACCATAGGAGGGACCAGAAATTACCCCCTCCTAGAGGCTGCACAGAGGCCCAACTGTACCAGAGGCCACAGTAACAGAGGGCTCAGACATCCACCTGCCTTGCTGAGCGCCTTTACAGACAGAGATCCCAGCACCTCCCACAAGGAGATACAGTATCTAGTGGACTATGGAGGCAACAGGCTAGCTGGCACAGGGCCGCTCCCAGTGATCTGGAAACTCTCTAGGGAGCCTAGGTTCAGAAAGGTGAGTAGGTGTGGCTAGTTCTGTCCTTAGGTAGGACCAGGGAGGCTTACTCTGCCCTGCATGAGCATGGTGGGTGTGGGTGGGCCCTACTGTCTGTTCCACCTACCGGCTTGGCAGAGGGGCAGGGTCTCCTCTCCAATTAGGAAAGGTTAGTAGACAAGGCAGAGTCAGGGCACTGAGCTTCTACATATGAGGTGGGCCTGTATCTTGTTCTAGAAAGGTGGGAGTACCAGTCTCCCTCTGTTCCTTATGGCAAAACCACTTCTGGCCTGAGGATGGGAGGGGCTACCTGGAACCCTGTCAGGGATTGCTCCTGAGGCCCAGCAGTGTCTCCAGAAGAGAGGCTAGGTTAGGACCTAGTCCAAAGCACTCAGGGCTCTGAGAAGAGTGGCAGGAAGGAGCCCTGGAGCAGCATCACAGCTGGATAGGAGTACAGCAAAGCATCATGGGTATCTAGAACTCCTGCCACCTACGGAGCTGCCATTGCTCAGACTCTCACCTCAACCTCTACTCAGGTTCTCTTCTGTGTAGATCCCGCAACTAACATCAAAGAAGTGCTGGTCCTGCTGGGCTCTAGTGTGGCCCCAGGGAAGCTGTGGAACTTCTCTGGCTTTGTCTCTGCACCAGAAATTCTTATCCCCACCACACAGTGAGCATTCAGAATGCTGGTGGCTCCAAACCTGTCACTCCAAACAGCCACTCAGCTTCACTACTGCCTGTGCTTTAGGTTACGAGTCACGCCACACTTTAGGCTACCCTGCACTGGGAGCAGGGACAGGCTTGTTCTGGGGCCCCAGACCTCCTCCCTGTCCTTCCCAGCCAGAACCTAGCACAAGGCCTGTGGGAGTTGCTCTTCTTGCTTACTGGCAAGCATAGGAAGGGCGAGGAGACCACCTTCCTGTCAGATTGCCCTCACCCCGCCCAGGGCAGATATGGACATCGGGAGGACCTCAGTGTCCTCAGAGAGAGCTGACTCACTGAGCTACTGCTATGGCCCGCACTGCTGCCCTCCTGGGTTCACAGGCCCACAGCGACCTCTGGTCACTAGTGAGGGGGCTCTGGGAAAGGGGGTACTTGGGAGAGAAGCTACAAGTGCGAATGTGTGGAAGAAGGAAGGGGAAAGAAGAGGAGGGAATAGTTAGAAGGAGAGGTCACATGACCTCTGCTCAAGGTCCAAGGTGGATGGGGACAGAAGAGTCAGAGGCAGGAGGCTCTGGGCACACCCCGAGGTAGCAACGGGCAGGGTCCCAGGGTCCCAGTTTCCAGGCCCAGGCAGGGCTGTGCGGTGAGCTTCAGGGAAGAGGTGGAACCGGTTACATGGCCACCGACATGGAACATAGGGTGCCTGGACACACTGACAGCGGCAGTGCTGTTGGGGCTGCTTGGATTCACTGTGGAGACTCACAATTCTGTCTGCCCCTCAAAGGGCCATTTCCATAGGGAGATATGGCTAGATGCAGTCCTGCGACCCAGGGAAGAAGATAGGAGGTTTTTGTTCAGGGCTCTTGGTCTAACCTGAGGTACCACGGGCTTGGCCTTTCACATTACTTGGAGTAGAGCTTCCATCCTTCGGAGAGAGACACTGGGCTACTTGGGCAGCCTCTCTCCAGAGCCTGGGAAAGGCAGAGGCAAGCTAAAGGCTAAGTGTGCGTCCAGGCCTGGAGGGGAAGACCTAGAGACTAACCCATGCCCTCCTTGGTAGAATCTAGTGTTCCCAACCCCTCAAGATAACACAGAGGCACCACATCCATCCCCTAGACAATAACCTCAGGGAGTGGAATGCAGGCCTGAGGGGAGAGGCATGCAGTGGAGGGAGGAGGGCGTGCAGCCACCTGCAAGTAGTGTGTGGGAGTGGAGGGATGGCTGAGCCAAGGGAGTAAGCGTGTAAATGTGAAGACTGTGTATCTGTGGGTGTGGACCAGCATCAAAAGCTGCTGGGAACAAGAGCGTGAAGCAGGCCACGGCCACACGAGTAGGATGGCTATTTGCATGAAGGGAGAGAGTAGAAATGGCTCACCTCTGAAGTCACTCTGTGAATGGGCAGCGGGCTTAGGTTTGGACATGGTTGTTCCCAAAGACCACTGGGACGCACCAGCCCAAGGGAAAAATGGGGTTCACAGCAGGAGGCTTGGGGTGGAGTAGGACTTAGTTTTAAGAAATGCCTTGGGGATCACTACTTGTGGGACTGCTCATTAGCTACCTGGTGTGGACCAGGAGAGACAGGCTGGCTTCCTGCAGGCTCCAGCTCCTGTGGGTGGGCCTTCGGCCTCCTATTCTGCTCAGGACAAGGGCTGGAGAGTGGGAGTGGGGCTCTTCATAGGCAAAGCCTGGGGTCTACACACCTCGTGGATAAACCAGGAAGGTGGATGAGAGGGTGACGTCCATCCACACATACATACATACCATTCCACTGAATCATCCCCCTCCACACACTCCACAAAACTCAGTGACGGGGGTGACTCACTGGCTGTGTTTCCTAGAGGAACCTTTCCACCTATCCAAGCCTCTTCAGGCAGTCTTCCTCCTGAGAATAACCAATAGATACCCCTCTGGACCCTGGTAGCACCAGAAGATGTATCATTGCTGAAGGTGAGCCCCCTTTCCCACAGATGTGCATGGGAATGTGGAAATCACTTCCCTGCGGGCATAACCCCACACAAAGCCTTTTTCCTGTCCCTTCCCAAACGCAGCCTCTGGGACCCATGGCCTGGGTTTGAAGCCCAGATCTACCACTACTCCCTAATTGACCTTAGACAAGGCTCCCCACTTCCTGAGCCTCCATCTCTTATCTGGACATAATGAGGAGACTTACATGCTAGGGCAGGTCATGAAGACTACAGGACCACCTGAGCCGGCACACAGGATGGCCCCTGATGCCCCAACGACCTGAACCGGCACACAGGTTGGCCCCTGATGCTCCAACGACCTGAGCCGACACACAGGATGGCCCCTGATGCTCCAACAACCTCGGACATGTTGTCATTTGGCAGACCCCTTTCCTCACTGTGTATTGCCTCTGAGATGTCTGACATAATTATATCACCTTTCACCCACCAGCGTGACCTCCCAGAAGCATTGAACCATGGCTGGTACTGTCTAAATTCTAGATGTGTGTGCTGGCTAGTTTTATGTCAACTTGACACAAACTAGGGTCACTGGAGAGGAGGAAGCATCAGCTGAGAAAATGTCTTCATAACACCAGACTATAGGGAAGTCTGCAGGGCAATTTTAACATTAGTGGTTGATAGAGGAGGGTGAGGCCACTCTGGGCTTGTGGTCCTGGGTGCTATAAGAAAGCAGGCTGAGTAAGCAATGGGGTTCAAGTTGGTACTGCCTTTCTTTAATGATGGGCTATGATATAAAAGTGTATATCAAATAAATCCTTTCCTTCCCAAGTTGCTTTTGGTCACGGTGTTTCACCGCACAACGGTAAGCCTAACAAAGACAACGCATTTCACACTCTCAGTAAATATGGGACCCTGAGAAACAGCCTGGGACGCCACTATAAAGGCCAGGAAGCTGAGCCCAAGCAAGGCTACATTGCTGTGTATCTATCAAGACACTAAGTCACAAGTGTCATGCATGCCGTCGCCAAGCCTAGGGAGTTGCCCACCTTCCAGTAACTGCCAAAATATGGCCCCATTACTCCAAGTCTGAGCAGCTAGGAGAACTGATCAGGTTTATTTTGAACTGGGAATCATCATTTCAAGCACCAGCCGAGGCCTCTAGCGCTCTATTAACTATGACTATGTATTAACTATGCTGTCAGCAGCTCCTTCCCGTGTCCCCTGTGGGAGGTTCTGCTCTATATGCATCAGCCTCAGGCAGTGGCTCTCTTGCTAGGCTCCCTGTGAAGTCAGGCTTTCTTGTGAAGGCCCTGACCACCTCTGCCAGCCTACTATCCCAGTCACCTAGAGTTTACTCTATACTATCAAACAGAAAAACACCCCAGCTCCGGGAACAATTCAGATCTCCCATTTATGTTTCTCCTGCTGTAGCTGAGGCCCACTGGCTCTGCAAACTCCCTCGGCAGCTCTCTTTAGTGTATCGAGATGACCAACCACCTCCGTTGGCAAGCTCCTGGAGGCTGAATTATCCACTGGGGGAATGTTTTCTCTGACTCTGCCCCTCCCTGCTATGTCCTGGCAGTTCTTCCAAGCTTTGAGGGAAGAATAAGTCAGGCTAAGCCCCAAGATGTCTCAGGGGTTCTCGGGAAGGGGAGTCACAGGCGGTCCAGCAACCCCCTGCCCTCCTCCTGCCCGCCGCACGTCACCCTTCCTGACTGCCTTAGGGCAGCGCCTTGGGAGGGCTCTGAGAAGTCCTGTCATGAAGTCAGGGACCAGCTGGTGAGCCAGCCAAGCCAGTCAGCCGGACAGACTGGAGGAGGGCTGGGAGAACAGATGGTACCTTCTGTTCCTTCCCCACAGCTCTGCCACCCTGTGGTAAGACATGCAGATTGGCTCAGAGGTCCTGGACCTCCTAGTGCAGGGCTCAGCGATGGGTGACCTAGTTGGGTCACCTGAAAATCAAACCGCCCTCCACCCACCCCTTACCTTCTCAGTTACATTCACAGCCTTGCCTTTCTTTCTAGCTGTGGAGTATCCAAGTCCTTCTGCGCATCCACTTCAATTTTCCCATTTGCTTTGTTTTGAAACATGTTGCCCAGGCTGGTCTTGAACTCCTAAACGCATTATCCCCCTGCTTCAATCTCCCAACCACTAGGAAAACAGGTACTGCCTCCACCCTGCTCAGTTTTCTCCATGACGTCAGTCAGCAGGCACTGTGCACCTAAAGCACACCTGACCTTGTGTGTCCAACCCTGTCCTTTACTGGTGCCCACCTCTCTAGAATAAGTCAGGGAGCTACACATCCCTGCATAGAGTCAATGCTGAAAGGGCACTGAAGAACCGCAGGACACCCTGGCAGGGACTGTAGGAAAGGGGGTAAGAGTGGATGTGTTCTACCTACGCTTCTGTGTTTCACGGGTGTCAAAATGGACGTGCTACACTTCTGTAGTGGGAGATGTCACCATCAATGTCATTTCATAAACAAACAAACAAAACCAAAAAAATCTCTACCCTTCCCTGCTCGTAACGACTCCACTTATTTGCACTGCACTTTGTTTGCCCTGTCTTGGCAGAATTTCACCTCCCAGGAACACTGGCAGCTCCTTGTGGGAAACTGGCTGCGTCTTTGTGTTTGTGTATGTGTGACAGAGACTTGAACTCAGGGCCCCTTTGTGTTTGTGTATGTGTGACACTAAGACTTGAACTCAGGGCCCCATCTATAGCAGGCAGCTGCTTTACCGCTAACCTACAATCCCCAGCACTTTGTTCTTATTGTTGTTGTTTGGTTTTTCAAGACCGGGTTTCTCTGTGTAGCCCTGGCCATCCTGGAACCAGCTATGTAGACTAGGCTGGTTTTGAACTCAGAGAGATCTGCCTGCTTCTGCTTCCTGAGTGCTGGGATTAAAGGTATGAGCCACCACTGTCCCACCTGGCCCAACCAGCCCTCAGTTTATTTTGAGACAGGGTCTTACTAAATTCCTCGGGTTGGCCTTAAAATCCTGACTGTCCAACCTCAGCCCCCGAGCTAGGATTATAGATAGGCCAGCGCCACCAGTGCCGCCTAAGCTATTTCTCCGCTGCCTAAGCTATTTCTCCACCGCTAGGGAACAGCCCAGGGCTTTGGCGTGCTAGGCAAAGGCACATTTGATCACTGATCGACATAGTCAGCTGCTACTTGCTTAGACACGGGACAGTGTTGGGTCCATAGATATGACACAAGCTCCCAAGCTCCAGGGAAACCTCAGTCATTGCACTTTGCAAATCCTGAAGACGAGATTTCTGTACAGTTGCCACAAAAGCCCATTGATGACCAGCCAGGGACACGCCCTGGGACAGACACACCTTTGTTTATAATTCATGTGAAGCTATTGGCTAGTGGCCTCCAGTTACCAGCTCTAGCTCTGTGCCTACGACTACCTGTCATAAACTTTTGATCCCTGCCCTCGGAATGCTTTGGGAAGGGACGACTGTGTTTAACTGGGTGCTTCCCCAGTATTCAAGACAGTTAGATAACTGTCTTGTCACTTGGATAACTGCACCGTCATCTTGTTTCTTGTTTTCCTAAGTTACCTGGGCAAACAGGGGCTTGGGCTCCAGGAGCAGGTCAAGGGTTATTGTTGACATTAGCATGACTTTCGCTCCCGGCTGGGAAAGCGGCACTTTCTTGGAGGGACCCTAGTTTCCTAGAGAAAGCAGGACTATGAGACATGGACTGAACTTGACCTTTGTCCCTGCTCAGGCTGAGCATTCCCACGTGTTCCTGGCAACTCCCCAGTCTCGTGGAGCCCGTGTGCCTTGCTTCCGTCCTAGCCTCTGACTCAAGACTCGTGGATCACAATGATAACGGAAGGGCGATGGAACGTGAGGGGCCTCACCAGCTCTGCACCAGCTGCACTGAGGGGGTGCCCAGTACCCGGTCGGGAAGCAGGTTAATCTCTTTCATGATGTTGGCCAGGCGCACGGGCAGTTCCTGCCGGAGGAAGGTGAACGAAGTTTTCTCGCAGGCATTGCTGGATCCTGAGGGTAAGAGAGGGGTCGATCAACAGCTGCAAACCATGGGAACTGGCACCATGTGGAGCCTTCCCGGAGACCCCACTACCCAGGTTGACACTTCAGTGTAGGCAGAGACTGCCGGTAACAAACCAGCCATCTTCACCTACACTCCAGGGTGAGCATCTACTGACCCTCAGCGAAAACCCACTGACTTTAACCAGGGAGACAAGGTACGCCTGGGGCACATTCTGAACTGTTCTGGTGTAAATCACATCACTTTTCTTTCCATCCCTCTTAGGGAGGCACTCATTTCAGGGGGCTGACCCAGGGGGCTGAGGGACCTAAGAAGTCCTTCCCTCCCTGGGGTGCTGTGACAAGATTCTCAGGACTGCAGGAGCACTCAGAGTTATCCCTGAGGCAGCCCATCTCATCCAGGCTGAAGAAACAGATGGATGCCAATGCAGAATTGGCCATGTTTAATGACCATCTGGGAAGCAAATGGGGACCTTGGTCCAGGGTCAAGAGGCAGTGGAGGAATGAGAACTGTTAGCCTAGAGGCAGGAGACCTAGGGTCAAAACCAGGCCTTGCTTCTGCTACCCAGGCTATGCCAGCATCCTTCTGAGGGGCTCGCTTTCCTCACACAGGTGGATGAACGGCTGCAAGTCCCCTCCAGCTGTGATTCTTGGCTGGGGCTGAAGGATTTCCCACACAAGCAAAGCTCAAGATTCCCACAAAACAGGGAGAAACAGAGGCACATCCTGGGAAACAGGTGCCCAAATCTTGTCTGCCACCTCCCTGTCTTCCTGTCTGTGACGCAGCTGTAACCCAAGCCAACTCTTGAAAGACCTGGGCCCACTCCTGATTGCCAGCTGGCACCATGGGAACGCCATGTAGACAGAGAGGGGCACACCATGTCTCCATCCACCACCTGGCACAGCTTTCTCCTGCCCCAAAGCCACCTCCAACCCCCAGAACACTGGTAGCGGGTGATCTCCAGCAACCCAGGCACGGCCATGGGAGGGTGTAAGCCACCTGACTACCTCATGGTAACTCGGGCTCTGCTCAACTAGGAAAGGCTGCCAGGCCAGAACAGATTTGATCTTCAAGTGTCCTTGCCCAGTGGGCAGCTGCAGTGGGTGGAGGCTCACCAGTCAGGGGAGCTCCTCCAGCCAACACCTCCTACTCAGAGGGCCCCCTTCCCAGCTGCCCCGGGATTTCTCGCTCGCTCAGTTCAGAAGTACCCCACCCTTCGGGAACAGCACAGGTCTACCAGATGACTGGATCTCCCAGCAGCACGTCCCCTATTTACTTCTGGTCCCCACTCTCAGTAACCAAGATCTCCCGTTAGCTCTACCACGTCTGGATGGGGCCCTATACCCTCATTGCCTCTTACTCTCCATGGCCCCTCCCAACGCTTCCCCCCCCAGCCCCCATTCTTAGCAACAGTGTGCAGGGGGCACCCTTTAACTCTTTCTGGGCAGCCAGGCTTGCCTCGCCGTTTACCCATTCCTGTCCATACTCTTCCAAACCAACCCTCCTGCCATCCAGAACCTCTACCTCGGGCGTTAACCTGTCATTGCCAGGGTCTCCTCTTCCGCGCCCACCGCCCCCGGTGCCCACCTACGCTGACTCCATACCGAAGTCTAGAAACTGCTTCATGGACAGCGGGGACGGGGAGAACTTGCTGAAGTGCTCGATGTACTTGGGCGCCCCGGCTAGGGACGCATTCTTCCACAGCGCCCGGACCCAGCGCATGGCGACGGCACCCGAGGCTCCGGCTCGGCTACTGCTGCTGTCCCGGACCTGGAGTAGCTGGCACCAGCCCTCCGCTTGGCCCAGCTCGGCCCGGAGAAGCGCGTCGGCCACCTCCTCCCTATCCCTGCCCTGGTTGTACCTCCAACGCCTAACCAATCGGTTTGTCCCTGCGCCCTGACGTTGCCAATGGCCGCGCACAAACAACTCCGGAAGGACCAATAGCCTTGCGCTTCGACACGTGGCTCTTCTCGGGACCCACCCCCTTAACCGTGTTGGTGCTGGAGGTGGCCTGTTGTTTTCCACGGCTGTGCTCAAGTCCCGCCTCTGGCCGCTAACTCCCCTAGACTTCTTAGGGGCGAGCTCCGGATTAACCCCTTCTTTCCCAGAGTCCTGCTAACCCTTCGGTTGGCCTACTTTAGCCTTTTCCTAACTCCTTCCCCAGTCTCCTTCTTTCTCCCTCTCCTTTAACCCTTTCTTCTCTGCCTTGTCTTTTTCCTAAAGGCACCTGTTTCACCTGTCTTGATTCTCACCTGTTCTGCCATAGGAGCGCTCTGTGGTTTCCCACTCCTATGATGGACCCAGAATAAACACTTGTGAAATGTGGAACCAGGATGCAAGTCTATACTAGTTTATCCTATATGTGTGGAACCCACTGGCTTTCCCATAAACATCCAAGTAGCCCAGGAAAAGGTGTCATTTTCTTTTCTTATGTGAAAAACATCCAAAATTGGGGTGGGAGTGTAGTTCAGAGGGTATGGCATTTGCTTAGCACAATATTGATAAAATAACAATAAAAAAAACACCTGGAACCAAGCCTCTCAGGACTAGCAGAAGAGGAGGCAGGAGCCACTGTCAGTGTTAATTTTAGAAAGTTAAATTTTATTACTACCTAGTTCATTTGACTGAACATAAAACCTTGAACGTCTTGGACAATCACCTAAGAAGGCAACCTTCTTTGTACCTAGCCTGAGAACGATTTGTGTCGCTGACTTCCTTATTACAAGTCTCATTTAGGAACTAGGAAGCTCAATGGCAATATTCCTAGCAGCCCGGGCCTCTTTCCCCGCAAAACGTCATGCGCCCTCTTTTGGTCAAACGTGGTATGTTTACCACTCTCTGGGCCTACAGAGGTTCCTTAGTTCTGTGCGTATTGACCCACCCTTAGTACACCCCCTGCTAAGAGCTGACTTTTGTTCCAAAACACAGGCAGAATCAAGGCTTGGCCTTTAGTAGGGCCTGGTGTTACTCTTGGAGGCTTGAGGCAAGGTCATTTCACTTCAAGGCCCACCCGAGGGACACTGAGTTCCAGTACAGCCTGGGTAATTTTTAATGAGCTCTCAAAAAGTGAGAGGAGGAATTGGTGCTAAACTGGTGATCACTCAGTGATAGTGTTTTCTAGGATGTGCAAGACTAGTCTGATGTCCGCCCTGCCCCCCCCCACCCTGCAAGTTATAACAGTCTATAACTGTAGCCAAGACAAAACAAGGTTTCATTGTGGAGAGTGTAATGCTGTGTGCCAGGCACCGTTTGCCTGGGTTATGTCTTTTAGTTTTTTGTTTTGTTTTCAAGACAGGGTTTCTCTGTGTAGTCCTGGCTGTCCTGGAACTCACTCTGTAGACCAGGCACTTAAAAAAAGTAATAGTGAGTTGTGGGGGTGCGTGCCTTTAACCCCAGCACTTGCGAAGCAGAGGCAGGTGGATCCCAGAGTGTGAGGCCAGCCTGATCTACAGAGAGAGTTCCAGGACAGCCACAGAGAAACCCTGTCTTGAAAAATCAAACTAAAGTGTGTGTGTGTGTGTGTGTGTGTGTGTGTGTGTGTGTACTACAATATAATCTGTATGTATGTGTGCCTGGGTGAGCTTATATATACCACTAGCAGGCAGGTACCTGTGGAGGCCAGAGGGAATCTCATTACCTGGGATTGGAGTTACAGGTGGTTATGAACTGCCTGATGCAGATGCTGGGAACCCAGCCCAGGTCCTCAGTCCTTAATTAAGCACTCTTAACCACTGAGCCATCTCTCCAGTTCTGCGTTTCCCCTGCTTTCTGGAGCCTTCCCAGTTGTCCTAATATCTGCTTTGGCTCCATTCGTTAGCTCATCTTCTCACATTCCCCTGTTCCACTCCCAACACAATCTACCTGCTGCCTTGACCCGGCATCTAATCTCCAATCCATGGACAACCCAAGTTTTTTTTGTTTTGTTTTGTTGGGTTTTTTGTTTTGTTTTGTTTTGTTTTGGCAGCAGGGTTGGGAGTGGGGGTGTATCTGGCTCATTTTCCTCAACTTCCTGTACCTATTCTTCAGGTCTTGGCTGCTTGGTCATCTCCTCCTCTAGAAAGCCTTTGCTGAGCTCCTGGGCTTGGTCCTGGGCTCCTTACATGCCCCCTTAGGTCTCCCGATCTTAAGACATGAGAGCGGCCCACATTGAGGGTTAACTGCTGATTCATGGGTCTTTCCCACTGGACTTTGGCTTCGGGAAGGCCGAGGTTGTATCTGACCTGGCCATTGCTTTATCTCTAGCACTGGGCACAGTGCCTGGCATGCAGTAGAGAAGACAGAGAGAAAAGGGGAGTGAGGGAGGCAGAGAGGCCCCAGGGCTGTGTGCAGAGATCCTTAGACATCTACCAGCCTAACAATCAGGAAGCAGTGGATGGCAAGGGTGAGTGCATTATCGAGGGCCAGGCACAGTGCATGAGATCTCTCTCTCTCTCTCTCTCTCTCTCTCTCTCTCTCTCTCTCTCGCTCTCTCTCTCCAAAGCCAGTTTGGGTGCAAACCTGATATCCCCAACATGTGTGAGAGGATAAATTCAAGGTCATCCCCGACAACATCGTCTGAGCTCAGCCCGGGTCGCATGAGCATGAAGACCATTCTCAACTCCCTTCTCTCCCCATGGCCAAATCCAAGCCAGAGCCTAGCAATCAACGGACGGACACAATCAATGCCCAAATGAACACAACAGGAACAGACCACAACTCTTGACATATAAAGAGAGCGCTCCCCCACGGCGCTCCCCTGGGAACTGGACTTTCTCATGAAGTGAACTCTGGACTTGAATTAAAATTCTTCATGCACGGTTTGCAGCAGGGTGCTAGGTTCATAGTCCAGGGCTCAACTAGGGGAGGTTATCACCCCTCTAGCCTGAGAGACAGGTCAGGGCGGGGTGAGGGAGGTGCAGAAGCAGCTGTACAAACTTGGAATTGTTTATTTATTTTAGTGAGAACCCCATATACAAAGAAGGTACAGGGTAAGGGAAGCTGCTATAGTACCGTGGAGGGGCAGAGCTGGGGAGTGGGCCTGCCTGTGGGCGGGGCTCAAGGAGCGGACCTGGGAATCAGCCTCCACTGCTAGAATGGGGATGCAGCTCCTAGGGGAAGGGGAGGGCTAGGTTTCTCAGAAAGCCATGGACAGCTAGCTCAGAATGCCATCTCTGTGGTCAAGGGAGCGGAGTTAAGTCTGGCCAGCTGAGGCAGGGGCTGGACGCTCCCCTGCCCTACATTCAAGTATCATACCCCACATGGTCCTGTGGGGTCTCCAGGCCTTGCTCAGGCTGAGGTGGCCAGGACGGGTCAGAAGTATCTCCCCTGCATCCTGCCAGTATCTGCTGGGCCAGGATTGATCCCCTACTCTCTGAAGGATGCCGCCCTGCTCCAGGTCAGCCCCAGCACAGTGTGTCCATGTTGTCCATGGTTTTTGCTTTGTTCCTTTGGGCTGCGTTTCTTGCCAACTCCATCTGTAGCCAAGGTTTTGGAGATCCATTCATAAAGCCCATTCTGGGGACCTGCTTTTTTAGTTCATTGCTCTCAGTCTGAGCACACAAGTCACAGAAACGTCCCCTACTCTTCAGTGGGTGCCAGGAGCTGCAGCCGGGCCCGACTGTGTCCTTGTCTTCAGTATAGTTTTATGCTGGACAGTAAAGTCAGTCCAGGGACAATGGCTCAAGGGGTATCTGGTGCGGAAGAGAGATGTCACCACACTAGGGACCTTTTCCTCCTGGCTCCCAGGAGAGGAGCTTTGGCTTGGTTTTGGCACAGATAGAGGCTTGGACATGGCATCTTCCATGGTATATCTGAACAGGCCATTAGCAGTAGGCCCTGTGTGTGTCCAGTGTCCAGGGCTGTGCTGTGCTCAGCATCGCAAGGTCTTGAAGGAGATTCTAGGGCCCTAGAAAACATTCCTGCACTGAAGAGGGATCTATGCCTGAGCCTACTGATGCCAGCCAAAGGTGTGGCCCCTTTTGGACTGTCAGAGTCATAATTTATGATAAATAGGAAGAAAGGAAGAATTGGGAGTGATGGCAGGGAGGATATCAGTAGTATCGGTCCCGAATCTGCCAGCTGGTGACCCAGTGCTTCTTGGTGGGTAGGGTGCTCCCTGGAGGCGGGTAGCGCTCCTCCTCCCGAATACGCACTGCATGGTACTTGGGCATGATCCGGTAGTATCGGGTCGGCTTAAAGAAGTCACACTGGAGTTTAGGCAGAAGAGAAACTGTGTCAGTATTGAGCATTCAAATGGGAGACGATGCTCCCCCAACACACACACACACACACACACACACACACACACACACATACGCACGCGCACACACACTCAAACATCCCAACCTCAGTATGAGATGGGAGGATGAGCATCCCCACCTCAGGCCCAGAGGAAGGAGGAGCTGAGGAAGGCACAGAGGAGAACAGAGGCAGGTGGAGACCAAGCAGATGCAGAGATTGTGGGCCAGGAAGACAGGGTGATCCCAATGGCCAGTGCTAAGGGTAGGTGAGATAGTTATCCTAGGGAGATGGGTGGGACTCGAGACAAAAGGGTTGGTCTTTCTTGGTTCTCTCCTTCCTAGTGGGAGGGGGACAGGGCTTAGAGTCATTGTGGACATGCCTGGGGATCCGACAGAGGCAGGGTCTAGCCCTGACTGTTTCTCTTTTTCAGTCCCTCAGAAAGCAGCATGCTCACTGGAAGGATTTCCCAGCATGCTCTTGGGATTTTTAGCTCCTATGAGCCAGGGGTAGGTGGGGGTCCAGGGGGGTAATCAGGGTGGCCTGTGCTTTGAGGTGTAGACAAGTGAGATCCAAGCAGGCCCTAAGGCAAGAGGAGCAGACAAGACAGAATCAGAGGCCCCAGCCAGCTGGGGTTGTGGAGAGGAGGCCCATAGGCCATGTTACCCAGGTGGGCTGGGGCAAGGGGGGCGCCCCCCTCAGTAGTCGTCGGTCAGCCTTTCTGTCTCTGACGGCTGGCTCTTCATCTCAGCCTTCTGCCTCTTAGCTTCATACAGGGCACGAGTGCGGGCTCGCTTGAAGAAGCCGCACTGGAGGGAGGAGGTGGGGATGGCCATCAGGGGTGCTGGCAGACCTGGCCATCAGCACTCAAAAGGGGAGCTGGGGCTTAGAGATGGAGAACCTGGAAGGCTAAGTCCTGGGCCCAGCCTGGTGGGTGGCCAGACACCAGAGCAGCCTGCAGTTCCGGAGCAGGCGTGGGTGGCACTGGGAGCTGTGGGGAGGGGCGGGGAGGGTCTGGGAAAGGGCAGCTGAAATGGAGGTGAGGAATGGGATGCAGAGCCGTGGGATGGAGGGAGTGGGGGTGAGCCGTGCTGGCGCTGGCTGGCAGGGGGGTTGAAGTGCAAAGCTCCGGGAGGCTGGGAGTCTCTACCTTCCACAGCAGGATGATGATGAGCCCTAGAAGCAGCAGCCCGGCACCGACAGCCACAAGGACCAACCACAGCTCAATCTCAGCAGGCAGCTCCTCCACCAGCTCTGAGTCAATGTCCACTGAGAACTGCAGAGGAGAGAGATGAGACTCAATGGGGCCAGCCTGCGGAGACCCGGGTTCAAGACCCATGGCTCGGTTATTTGGTCTACAGCCAGTAGGGGGCGATCAAGGACTAGAAAAGGCCCTGGCAGGTCCTTGGGTCCAGTTTCTTTTAGGCACAAATTTAGTCAGGGAAACTACCTCAGATCTGGTAGGTAGCCTGGCATCTGAGTTTGTGACCCATACATCTGGACTTTCACATCAGCTCTGTTCCTGGTAAACTGTGTGACTCAACCTCCCAAGTGCTGTCTCCTTATACTTGATACATTTGCCCCACCTTGATGGGGTCACACTATATGCACATCTCTGCTAGTTTCATCTTCCCCATTTTTTTTTATTACAATCATTATCTCTCCCTCGCAATTGATAAAGGCCAACTTGGTCTCTTCTGAGGACCGCACAGTCATTGTAGAAATGGACCACATTTTATCAAGCCAATCTCCTACTGACAGACATTTAGATCGTTTCCAACTCCCAGCTCCTATTAACGATGCTCTAAAATACCCCCATATATTCATCTTTGTATGCTCGTCCGGTGAGCTCCTTGAAATATATGAGCATGTGTTAGATTCAAGGGAATGGGCGCTTTAAATTTTAATGAATATTGACAAATGCATCTCCACAAAGGAGCCGCCAATTTATACTCGCGTCAGTAGTGTTTCCCACCACCAACCATTGCCAGGCGACATTTCTCTTTTCAGTATTTTCCAATCAGATAGACAAACAACTCGTTTGCTATTTTTGTTTTTCTTTAAAAGGGTTTTTTGATGGCTTGTTTGCTTGTTTTCTGAGACACTTCTGTAGCCTTGGCTGCCCTGGAACTTGCCACACAGACCAGCCTGGCCTTGAACTCACAGACATCCTTCTGCCTCAGCCTCTAGAGTGCTGGGATTATTGTGTGTGGGTCTGGCGTGTGAATGCAGGCTCCCATGGAGCTCAGTGGAGTAGAGTTAAAGCTGGTGTGTGCTGGGAACTGAACTCAGGTTTCCTGCAAGCAGTGTGCACTCTTAACTGCAGAGCCATCTCTCCAGCTCCTTCTTAGTTCTCTGTGTGTAAGTTAAGTATTTGTATTTCATCTCACGTAGACTTTCGTATTGCCGTGTTAAACTAGGCCCACACTTTGTCATGTTCCTTTGGAACCTGTCCTTTCAGCTCGTCTTTCATTGTATCTAGATTTGCCATTTCATAGAGACTAATTTTTCAGATTCATCCTTTGTGACTTTTGGCTTTAATACAGTAAAAACCACGGCTGGTGGCTCACATCTTTAGTGCCGTCACTTGGAAGGCTGAGACAGGAGGACTGCTCCAAAAGTTTATGACTAACCTGGGCTACATTGTGACATTTTATGTCCCCAAAACAAATCATGGTGCCAGTGAGGTGGCTCAGCAGGTAAGGACCCTTGTTGCCAACCCTGAAAACCCGAGTCTGAGTACTCAGCCACACAAATGGAAGAAGAGAATCGACCCCTACAAGAGTCCTTTAGTTTCTGCGTGCACACATGCTCCCTCTTCAAAAAAAGTAAAAATTTTAAATAAAAAAAAATTGGAACCAGGGATCAGTGGCATACGTCTTTAACCCCAGCACTTGAGAGGCAGAGGCAGGCGAATTTCTGAGTATGAGGCCAGCCTGGTCTACAAAGTGAGTTTCAGGACTGTCAGGGCTACACAGAGAAACCCTGCCTGTCTCAGAAAAAAAATGGGGGCTGAAGAGGTGGGTCAGCAGTTAAGAACACTTACTGCTCTTACAGGGGACCTGGATTTGAATTTCAGCACCCACAGGGTGACCCACAACTGTCCACTAACTCCTGTCCCAGATATCATGCCCTCTTCCGGTCTTCGAACGCACACCTGTGATACACGTGCATACGAGCACAATACTCATACACAAGAAAATAAATTTTTAATTAAAAACCAAATACACAGCTCACTTTCCCCATGATTAAGGGTTACTATTAAATTATTCTGTCTTCTCTTCTGGAACACATTTAATTCCAAACTTTTTAAAAATTTATTTATTTATTATTTATTTATATATTATGTATATGCCTGCCTGCCAGAAGAGGGCACCAGATCTCATAGATGGTTGTGAGCCACCATGTGGTTGCTGGGGATTGAACTCAGGACCTCTGAAAGAGCAGTCAGTGCCCTTAACCTCTGAGCCATCTCTCCAGCCCCACTCTTCCAATATCTTGAACTCTTGATCCTCCTGCATCATCCTGAGTCCTGAGATTATAGACCTCTGCCACCACGACCTTTCTCCTGCACTCACTGAGAATGCAGCTCGGAGCTGTCGAGAGGGTCCAAGTGTTTTCCTTGCAGGTCAGACGGATGACCTCCACATGGTCACCATAGCATGCCTGCGTCTCTCACCCACACACTGGCATAATAAATCATTTCCCTTTTTAAAAAAGGCCAGGAATGGTGACACATGCCTTTAATCCTAGCACTCATGAGGCAGAGGCAGGGGCAGGAGGATCTCTGTGAGTTCAAGGCTGGCCTGGTCTACAAAGTGAGTTCTAGGCCAAACAGGGCTACATGGTGAGCCCCTGTCTCAGGAAGGAGGAGGCAGTCTTTAACACGGACTGCGTTTCCGTCCGTCGTTCCTTTCTCCACTCCTCTTCATTCCCTGGCGTCAGAGTGTTTCAGCAAGCTCCCCCTCACCCCGCGCTGTGCATCTCCTGTGTGTCTCCACTAACATCCTTTCCACAACAAATCCTTAGCAATCTGTCATACTTCTCCCAGCTCTCACTTAGAACATTTCCCCTCTTTGGAATTTCCTGAATCTGACATGGACTGGAATAACTTGAAAAGCTCTGACAAAGAGAGACTATTGGCTTTTTCTTCCTGTTCATAATTTACTTTTGTTGTTGTTGTATATTTACTGGGCTCTACACTTCTCTGGTCATACATATAAATGCTGTTCTTGTTCAGGATTTGTTTGATTGGTTTGGTTTTTTGTGAGACAGAGTCTTGCTTTGTAGCCCAAGCTGTTCTTGAACTCCCGAAATTGCCCAGGCCAGCCTCAAACTTGGGTCAATCCTCCGCATCAGCCTCTAGATCACTCCCCCATGACCAGCCCTTTTAAATTTATTTACCTATTTATTTTATTTATTTGTTTGTTTGTTTTTCAAAACAGGGTTTCTCTGTGTAGCTTTGGAGCCTGTCCTGGAATTTACGCTGTAGACCAGGCTGGCCTTGAACTCACAGAGATTCTCCTGCCTCTGCCTCCCGAGCGCTGGGATTAAAAGCATGTGCCACTGCCACCCAACTTGTTTTATTATTCTTAAGAGGGAGATGTTGAGACAGGGTCTCTCTGTGTAGTCCTGGCCGGCCTGGGACTCATTCTGTAGACCAGACTGGCCTTGAATTCACAGAGACCTGCCTGCCTCAACCTCCTGAGTGCTGGGATTATAGGTGTGCGTCACTATGCCCAGCCTCCTCTCTCTTTTAAAATTGTGTGTGTGTGTACACATACACGCGTGCCCTTCTGGAGGCTAGAGATCAACGTTGGATGTCTTCCTCTGCGATTCTCTACCTTTTTTCCCTTGAGGCGGGGTCTCTCCCTGAACTAGTGGCTGTTCCGTCTACACTGGCTGGCACCAAGCCCCCAGCATTGCTCTGCCTTCCCTGGCCTACAGCCTGAAGTTTCAGGCATGTGTCAGCATTCCCAGCTTTTAACTAGGTGCTTGGGGGCTGAGGATCCAAATTCAGATTTTCACACTTATAGAGCAAGGCCTCAGCCCACTGAGCCACCTCCCCAGCCCCTCACTTTTAGTCTTGAGACAGAATAATAGTAAGCTGAAATCGCTCTATAGCCTGGGCAGACCTGGGACTTCATGACCCTTCTGTTTTGTCTCCCAGAAACCAGGATGGCAGGCTCATACCATCAGTCCCAGCATCAGCATCCTCTTAGAGATACCCTGTGCTGTGTGGCCTTGCCTGAGACTGCTGCCCCTGTTAACACACCCACTCACCCATGTGGTCTTGTTTTCCATGTTGATGGTAGGGATGCTGGTTCGCAGGAACAAAGTGGCCCAGCCATCTACCCTGACTCTGTCAAAGTCTCTGTAGTCCTAAAGGAAAATAGAGGGGTCAGAGCTAGCAGCTGAAGCCTCTCAGCCTCCCTCCTGACGCTATACACCACCTGCTTCAATACCCTGCAAGGCCCTGTCATCCAGCCGCTCCACACACACACATGCATGCCATTCACTCCTCTGTGCACTGGATCCTGATGCTGGGACAGCAGAGACAGGGGAAGGTCACAGTCTAGGTCAGGCTCAGGGACTAAATCTGCCCCAGCACCTGTTTCTGGCACATAGCCACACCCTGTCATTTGCCTAGGTAACTTTGTGATCCCATGTTGGAAACTGAGTAGTTATCACAGAAACCAATCACACAGACCAGAACAATTGAGTCTAGTCCTAAAAAAAGGTGACACTAGGTAGCAAGAGAAGGCCAACATGAGAGTCACCATAACCTATCCAAGCAGGACAGATGACCCTTGCGACTTCTGAGGAAGTTCTGTGCAGTTTGGAAGGAGAGTGGACTCCAGCTGCTGAAGCTACACAGGACCTCAGGATGAGAAGTGAAGGCTGAACAGGGAATTCACACACAGAGACAGAAAAAAAGCCAGCATTCCAGCAGGGGGGCCCAGAGGCAAAGGCACTGGGGTAGAATGTAATAGACACATGAGAGATCATTTTGGAAGCATTGTACACGCACATACAGACACGCAACCATCACATGGATGTGGCCTACACTGATAGACACAGAACTGTCCAGAACATGATACACATGATACATCATGACATATGATGCACAGACACATGCAGACAAAACACTCATACACATAAGATAAAGTTTTACACCACACACATGTACACCACACACACACACACACCACACACACCACACACACACACCACACAACACACATACACACACCATACAACACACATACACACAACACACACACATAGACACACCACACACACAGCATCACACAGCACACACACACACCACACAGCACACACATAGCACATACACCACACACACACCACACACATACACACACCACACACACAGCATACACACACCACACACACACACACACCACACACATCACACACACCACACACATACCACACACATAGACACACCACATCACACACCACACACACAGCACATACACAGCACACACACACACACCACACAGCACACACACCACACACACAGTACACACACACACACATACTCATACCACACATACCACGCACACACACCACACATACCACGCACACACCACACACAGCACACACACACACACCACACACATAGACACACCACATCACACACCACACACACAGCACATACACAGCACACACACACACACACCACACAGCACACACACCACACACACAGTACACACACACACACATACACACACCACACATACCACGCACACACATCACACCACACACTTGCTGTCACCAACCCTCCCTGTCACTCTCGTCACCCAGGAGGATGACAGTGGAACACTAACCTCAATGAAGGTGCTGTTCCACACCCGTGCCTTCACAGTCACATTGGTGATGTTGGAGGCATCAGGAAGGGGGCACTCCAGCCACACACAGTGGGCACGGCCATTGGCACAGGTCTGACGTAGACAGGAGATAGACAGACGTAAGACTGCCTGCCTCTCCAGACTTGATGCTGCCTCTCTAACCTCTACCCTTCTAGACTTCATCCCACCCCGAGTGACAAAGGGCTTTGTACATTGTTTTGCTCATGCGCATTCCTCTATTTCTCAAACATATGTTCAAGGTGCATCCTTGGGCTAAACTCATCTGGTTGAGGGAACGCGAACAGGAAGCCTAGTCCCTGTTCAGGCTGCCAAGGCCCAGCCTCAGAAATCTCTCCCAAGCCAGGTACTTAGGGTGTTGTCTATTGGTTTGGGATACTCCTTCAACTTCTCTAGCCAGTTATGCCTCCCGTGGGTCCCATGTTGGCTTCTCAACCTCTTCCTGTATAGGACAGTCTGCTCTATACGTCTTCCTGCCCCAAATGCCCAAGCAGAACAGCCCCCAACAGGGTGTGAGGCCTTGGACTCCAGGCCACAGCTCCTCTTTGAGTCCACTGTGACGGATCCTCCCTGAGGGCAGGAGGTAAATCTGTTTTCCTGTCAGGAGACTCCTGAGGCCCAGGTCCACAGCACCCCTTCAGACCAGTGTCTCTGTGTGAGTGGTCTCTGGCTGCCTTGCTTCATGGGCCCCTGATGCCCATGTGCCTTGTGACAGGCTGTGCCGTCCTGCCCACCTCTGCCCTGGTCACTCACCAACAGAGTCTCAGATTTGGCTTTTTTGGCAGCAGCCAGTGTGACAGGTGGGGAGTCCTGGTCTCCCCCAGGATCCAGCTGTCTCCGCCTGCGCTGTGGAGAATGTGGCTTGTCTCCCGGGTCCTGAAGAGGGCAGAGATTTGTTGGGGAGGCAGAGAGAGAGAGAACAGCTGATGGGAGACAGGGAAGGGACAGAGGGGACTCAGGCTCCCAAAGAGGACTGAGGAGGCCGGGAAAGACACTGGCTTTACTGCCCTCTGGTATGCAGATAAGGTGTACATGGAACATCCCCACCGATGAACTCACGGAGAGAGTAAGGTTGAGAGGGTTGACGAGGCTTCCAGGTGGCTGGCAGGGCCAGGACCCATTGCTATGGATGGTGATCTCCGTGGGATACAGCAGCCACTTGCCGTTGGCGACTTCATAGGGCCATTCCAGACCTAGGACCAGTGTGCCCAAAGCTGCCAGCCCATCTCCCACTGGGCTCACCTGTGGGCACACATGACCTGTGTGTCATGGTTACCAACTTTTGGAAAACTCTCTACGACCCAACAGCCCTCAACCCTCCCAGTTTTGAACCCTGGACCCAGAACTACCTTCCCATCGCCTTTCACAAGCATCTCCAGTCAGGACCCCAGAGGTGCCCTTACCTGGAATTCATATTTCAGGGGACTGCCCACATCCTCCACAGTTTTCATGCCAGCCTCACCCATCACTGTGCCACCGAAAAAGCTCTGTAGCCGATGTGTCATCCTAGAGTAAGAAAAACACCTGCGTCAGGGGCTGGAGAGATGGCTCAGTGGTTAAAAGCACTGACTGCTCTTCCAGAGGTCCTGAGTTCAATTCTCAGCAACCACATGGTGGCTCACATCCATCTGTAATGAGACCTGGTGCCCCCTTCTGGCATGGAAGGAATGCTGTACAAGAAAGGAAGAAAAGAAGAAAGGAAGAAAGGAAGAAAGACACCTGCATCAAAGCATACAGGAGGTCACAGCCCTGCCAGAGGGGACTGCAGTGCCGAGGCTGGTTGACTACAGGTCCCCTTAGGTATAAGCCCCAGTTCTACCACCCATCAGTTGTGTGGCCTTACACAAACTGCTGATCCTCTCTGAGCCTCAGTTTCCTCGCCTGTGCAGAGCTAGCAATAGCTGGCACAAGGCAAGGCAAAGATGCAGTCAATGCTCTCAGAAAGGTGGGGGAAGGGTTGAAGAGATGGCTCAGGGGTTATGAGCACTTATTGCTCTTCCAAAGAACTGGGGTTCAGTTCTCAGCACCCACAGGATGGCTAGCAACCATCTGTAAAGCCATCCAGTGTTAGGAGCTCTGACACCCTTTCCTGCCCTTCAAGGGCACCAGACACACACATGATGCACACAGACATGCAGACAAAACACTCATATACATAAGAATCGAAGACAAAAAAAGAGCTGGCTGAGGGGGTGGCACAGTGGGTAAAGCACTTGCTATGTTAGTGTGAGGTCCTGAGTTCAAATCCCCCTAGAGCCCACTTAAAAGCTGGTTGCAGACATCTGTAGTTCAAGTGCTCTTAACGTGTGGTGGGTAATGGAGGCCAGAGGGTCCCTGAGGAAACGCACAGGTCTGCTAGCCTGGCACATGATTTCCAGTGTATGCAATGGTCAACAGCAAAGAGACCCCCTGTGTCAAAGAAGGCATAGGGGAGACCCCATGTCTCATAGGGTCCTCTGACTTCTACATGTGTTCCACAGCATGCATATATCTGCATTCTCACACGTGTACATGCAAACACTCATCATACATATATGCACATACACACAGATAAATATCCAGAAAATAAAGCAGAAACATTCAAATGAAGGGTAAAGACCCACCACCTTAGCCCCAGGTGTTAGTTCTGCTCCTCCTACCTGCCTTGCAGGAAAAAAAAATAATACAACTCTCAGAGTGGCCATGGTTATTAGGAAAAGATGACCCAGGAGGACACCAGACCAAGAGAAATGTCAGAGGAGCTTAGGAGACACCTTGAGGGTAGGGAGGCCCTGGCTCAGTCACAGATGACTAGGGGACAGCGCGGTACTCACAAGTTGAGTGAGGCCTGGAGCGTGTAGTCCACCTGCAAAGTCAGGGTCATGGGCTTCAAGTTGTCCTGGTGACTTGACCTGAGGAGAGAATGCAGGCGGTAAGGAGACCCGGACATGAGCTCAGCCCTGACCAGACTAGCTCTGCAGGGTCACTCACGTGGAAAGCTGCAGCTGCGCCTGAAGATCCCTTGTGTGCAGCGTCACCCCAATGACCTCAAAGGCAATGAGCAGCTCCATCTAGCACAAGGGTCAGGGTAACAGAAAGGAGCATTGAAACGCAGCAGGGGCTATGGCATGGCGGAGATCTAGACAAGGGACCTCCATCCCTCCTCCTTATCCATCCCTGGTTCCATGTCTCTTTGGGTGACATCATTGCTACTGGGTGGGGGTGGGGCTCTCGGCTACTTTTGTATAACCTTAAGCGGGTTACTGAAACTTTCTAAGCCTGTGCTTCCCACTCTGTAAAATAGCTTTTATATCAGGGAAATATGAGATGTGGCATCAGATAAGAGGCGGCATTAGGTGTAGCAGCGAGCACAGCATCAGGGCTCAGCCAAAGAGGTCTCCTCGCTTGCACCTACCCTAGAATCATGCATAGTTCCCTAGTGGCTCCATTTCTTAGTCCCTTGGCCTCTTCTCACCCCCTTCTGGGCCTTCCCCTCCTCCACTTTGGTTCTTTGCTTCAAGAAATCCCATGAATCGGGCAGGTAAGACGGCTAGGAGCTCGCCCGAGGACCCTCCAGGAGCGGAGGATGTGGTCGGGTCTCACCCTCTGGTTCCGTTTGAAGGGGTTTCCTAGCTCACACAGGATGGTCTCGTTAGCTTGGCAGGTCCCGGACTGAGGAAAGAAAGTAAATAAAGTCAGGATTTTGCTAGTCTACCGTCTACTACGGAGTACGGTTTGAACTCCTAGAGGTTGTGTAGAAGTAGTCCAGTGCCAGAGGAGGTCACCACAACAAAGGATAATTCATATTATACCGTATGCCACACGCATTGGGGGTGCAAATAGGAAGCCAGGTTTGGGCTGAGCCTGGGAGGCGGGTACTCACTGGGCGCACTGAGGACAGTAGCAGGGCGGGTGGCACCTCCAAGGTGAGCAGTGCCTCATGGGCATCTTCCCCAGCGCGCTCGTGGCTCGGCATATTGGTCACATTGATACTCAAAAACAGTTTCTTAGTGTCTCTGCTGTACTGGAGCCTGAAGAGAGTAGACCAGAGCTAAGCCAAAAGCCCCACCTCCATTAGGCTCCGCCCCTCGTCCGGGGCTGGGAAAGCCACTGCAGGGCCAACCAGGTCTTATCATTCAGTCTTAGCAGGGCATATTAAAGCCCCTCTCCCCACATCCACCCTATCTCTGGCCAGTGAGGCCTCGCCCTAATTCTGCCAGCCAGTGAGGCCCCGCCTAGCCTTTGGTCAATCAGCACCCCCCAGATACCACCTGCTTAGAGGCTGCAGCTGCTCAGACACAAAGGCCGCTCGCATCTGCAGGTTGCTGTCACACTTGTTGTCTGGCCCGCACTCCTTCTGGAAGTGGACCTGGGGACAGTGGCAGCTTTGAGGGGACTGCACCCCCTATTATCCTCTGACCTCACAGCCCTCCTGGCCCGGGGTAGGCTCTGCTCACCTCAGTGTGGTTCTCCAGAGCCTGTGCCTGGTTAAGAACTGGGTAGGCATCCAGAGACCGCATTCCCAGCTTCAGGCGATCGGGCATGCGCAAAGGTAAGGAGTAGTTCATGGCAATAACGATGGGACGGAGTTTATCACGGACATTGTCCTGGGAAAGAGGGTGAGGTGAACCCAGCCCCCAAGTTGGATCCTTTTAGCTTGCTAAACCTTAGCCAGTCTAAGCCCCAGGGGAAAGCTAGGGTTCTCTCTGCCCTGAACCCCCAAGTTAAGCTGAATCCGCACTAATCCAATCACCAAATTGAGTCCTACGATCTTGTACTGTCCCAACTCCCCCAAAATAGCACTTTTTCTTCACATAGATGAGTTGGGTGCTCCCCTTTACTTCACGCATCTCCAGGTTCACTTCCCCTGGCACCATGATGTCTCAGAGAGGAACTGAGCTTGTTCTGAGTCAGGGACACATTCTTCAAGACTGGACCAGAGCCAAGACCTCTTTTCTAAGGTAATAAGCCCTGACTCCATCTCCCCCTGGGGCTGATCCCTCTCCTACATGTGTGCAGCCACCATCCCACCAATCCCCATCCCCAAGACTTTCCCAGCCTCTGTCTTTGGGGATACCCCTGTCCCTTAGCTTTGAACTTATTGGGACACGGGCCACCTCTTCCAGAGATCTCAGAGGCCCCATCCTGCCTACAGTTCCTCACCATCAGCAGTAATTCCAGTGTCTGGCAATGCATCTCTGGCATGGAGAAGAAACCATGAAAGACAGCCGACTGACTGCTGGCAAATCGGAGCCTGGGGGGCCTGCGGTCCCGGTCAGCCTCCAGTGTGTACGCCAGGGCTGCAGACAGACCCGGCAGTCAGCAGGTGGCCAGGTGAGCATCCCACACCCCCATCCCTCCCAGCTGAGCACCCTGTGCCCAGAACTCACTAATGTTCCGCCTGTAGTTGGGGTTCCCAGCACTCTGGTTGTAGGCAAAGCACAGCTCCACCTGAACACTGTTGGGAGGACGCAGAGCAGGGCCTGGTCACAGTGGGAGGGACAGCCATGTCCTATTTCTCACTCTCGTGCTAGGCAAAGGGAACTCAGGACCCTTTGGGGGGAAAGTCAGGAGCAAAACTGGGGAGTCTATAAAGCTGTGGTGACTTCACTGTTTCTAGAGGTCACCAGTGGGGAAACTGAGGCCCAGGGAACAGGATTTGTCTGATGTTATTAGGCAACTGGTGGCCCAGCCCAGGTCTCGGGACCTCCGGATCTTACTTTTGTCCCCCACCCCCTGCTGTTCAGCTCGCTATCCCCCTTTGCTATCAGGCTGATAGCTACAGAAAGCTCTCAGGTCACTACAGTCTTTACCACTATTTTCGCAACTGTTTTGTTTTGTTTTATTGTTTTTTTTTTTTTACACTTGAGGTACAGCGTCCTGTGCTTAGAGCTTTTTTTTTTTTTGTATATTATTTCATTTAATTATCTCAAGAACTCTGTGAATTGGTTATTACCATTTATACGTTATCTGAGACTCAGACTAATTATTTGCCCAGGGTGAGTCTCATTCCCCACACCCATGCACCTAAGAGCATTCCTTTCTCCTTCCTCCCAGCCCTCCCCCAGCAATGAGTGGCTGGGCTTTAAGCCAGATGGTCTGGAGCTCCTGTTCCTAACCCTGTGCTCACACATTAGCCCCTGCAAGGAACTCTGACTTGAAATGACATCGGAGAGGGAAGGTATTGCTGGCCCTAGACTCCAGCTGCTGATGCTGGGGTGTCAGGAGTGTCCAGGGGGAAGGCCTGAGTCCCTGATGGCCTGCCTAGACATAGAAGTGGGGAGGAAGAACTGGGGTGACAGTCTCACCAGGAGGTCGGTGTACAAAGCGAGGGGTCCAATATAGCTGGCCTGGCCACCAAGGTCCTTTGGAGAATATTGATGACAGGTCGGGCCCTATAGTAACAAGAAAGCGGGTCGATATTAGTATTTCCTGCCTACCCCAGGCCAGGGCAGGGGTTCAGTTTTCTGTGGATCACTGCAGAAACTGGGCAGGGCTGAGGCGCCATACAAATGAGGATGGAGGAGGGACATGCCCTACCCACAGACTCCTAGCTCACCGCAGCAGCACAATGTGGTCTGACAGGCTCCCCACTAGCAGGTCTGGATAGAAGTTCTCATCCACATCCATCTTTCCACTCAGAGAGTAGCCGAAGGTGGACAAGCCAGGCAGTCCGAGTTTCTCTCCGTGGATTATCTGAAGCCAGGAAGAAGTGGAAGGGACAGGCTCTGAGCCATGCTTGGAGAAGGAGGAGGCCCTGGGCGATAGGGGTATCTGACTTGGCACTGTGCCTTCCTACCTGCTGGGGCTGTCTGAGGAGTCCCCCGGAGCTGCTGTGGTAGATGTACACCTTGCCCAAGCCCTCAAATGGGGCTCCCACAGCAATGTCTGGGGAGGAAAGACAGGGCAGAGTCACCGGGCATTCCAGGCTCCATAGCCCCTTCACTCTCTGCTGTAGACCACTGAGCCCAGCGTGGCAGTGACCTCACCCTGGCAAAAGTATTCAGAGCAACAGGGAACTTCATAGCTTCAGAGCTCTGGTGGGAATGGAGGTTCGGAAAAGGGGAAAAAATCTTCCTCAAAGTCAGACAACAGATCAGTGCTTCAGACAGAGCTGTGCCCCACGTTCCCCAGTATAATCCAGTTTCCCACTTCCCCTATCCCCCACCAACCACTTCTCCAGACACCCTGGTTCTCTAATGACATTTACTCTCAAGACCAGAAAAGAAGCCACTCCTCACTGATAACTGCCAACGCTCACAGCAACCATTCCACTTGAGCCTTACAAGAATGCTGAGGGAGCATCTACTATTATTTATCCCTTTATAGATGAGCAGACTGAAATCCCGAGGCCACACCGTCAGGAACCTGGATTATGACTACAATACTACAATGCGCTTTGCCCAGTACAGCGACCTTCCAGTGTCAAGACTGTTAAAAAGTTAAGCAGTGTTTCCTCAAACTCAACACGTTTTATGATCCTAATCTTTGCCGGACTTATCTGCTACATTTGATCTGAGAAGGCCTAGGTAACTGTAAAGGAAGTCAGGGAGCATAAGTGGACCCTAAGCTGAAAACACAGATCCTTCGGTGGGAAGTGCTTGGGCCTGTTGGCTGACCTTTCTGGCATCCGTTTCTGCCTCTTAAGAAGCCTTGCCTTCCCTTTAGTTCTCAGCTGTGTTCTGGGAAACTGAAGTTGTCAGAAAACTGATGTTTGGCAAGCTAAGTGCTCCCTCAGTAAACCGGCTCACTAAAGTGTCCTTCCTCCCTTCTCCCCGGGTCTGATTGTATTGTTCTCCGGGTCCCACAGAGCGCCTGCAAGGCAGTGCCACTAAGGTGCCCTCCTTGTCCCAGCCCTTTCTCATCACTTGATATGGCACTTCTCGGATCCGACCTCCGCAGCCAGGTTTCCTATCTGCTTCCATCCACACCCCTCCCTCCAGAATCACCCTCCAAAGTACCAAGCCTTCATATAGTATCCTTGTTCCAACCATTTCTCCGGATACCTCCCCACCCTCCTCTTGCTATGACCCAGATAGAAAAGCCCCATTTACTCTGCCTGGCTTTCAGAGCACCCGCCGGCCTGTCCCCAGTGTACACTTCAGTAGTGTATATTACATCGCAAGTTCCTATGCTCAGGCTGATGCTATTTGTTCCTCTCTTCTGTGCACTCTCAGCCCAACCACTTATGGCCCGCTCCAGGCGAGCCTCGGCAGCATCATCTGCACATCCTCTCCCCTTTGAGCTGTGAGTCCTGTCAAGACTGGGATGCAATTGGTGCTCAGTCAGTGGGGGTGCTGAAGGAGGGGCACAGGCTCATACCCTGGAATCCATCCTGGTTGATATCACCAATGCTGGCTATCGAGATGCCAAAGCCAGAGCGACTGGGACCGTGGAGCAGGAGGGAAGGTTGATCCGGGAAGGACGTGCCCGCCTGGTTCATGAAGACATAGACAGCACCCCCTACCTCCTCTTTCCGTTCGAAGTAGTAGGGAGCACCCACCAGGAGGTCCTGCCACCTGTGCAGGAGAAGAGTGGGAATGGGAGCGTGAGGTTGGCCCCTGCTGCCATTTAATGAGCATGATTTTGCTGGGGCCATGCAGCTGAGCCAATGACACACTTGACTACAGGCCACGAAGGAAGCCAACAAGACCCATCAAAGAGAAAACTCATGTTATGGAGAAATCATGCAGGCAGAGAGCGCAGCCGAAGAAGCTGCTACCCCATTGGCACCTTTCGGATGACAGACATGGATGACAGGCACAGACAAGCAAGCATGGGTGTCATGCAAATGACATGCAAATGTCCAGACTCCCACAAAGTGTGATTGCAAGACCCTGCACATAGGGAATGTGTGAGGCAAAGCTTCTACTTCTGGGACCTAGCCTGCCAACCCCCACCTTTCTCCCTGGTCCCAGAGGATGTCCCACGTCCCTAGATTCTCACCCATCATTGTTCAGGTCTGCCAGAGCAATGGCGCTGCCAAAATAAGCGCCCACCTGCGTGCCCTCCAGCACCTGCCTCCTCCGCAGGTCTCCACCTGACTCTTGGCTCAGCAAGAAGACAGCGCCCATATGTTGGTGCCGTGGGGCACCTGTCACAACAGTGATGTCCGTGGGGTGGAGGATGGCGCTGCCTACCTGCACCGTGTACCCTGAGATGAGGAGGAGGTGTTCAATCAAGGACCCAGCAAATGTGTCCCCTTCTATGCTGGACCTATTCCCCCCCATAGTTGCCCACCCTCTATTAGCTCCTATTCCTCTGTGCCAGGTGAGCAAAAAAGTGAGTCACGGGGGCAGGGGTGGCCTCCCTTGCATACTGGACTTTGAGCTTCACGACAGAACCAACTTTGCACCTGGAAGCCTTGGACCAGAGCCTCCCATGCAGGTGGTGCTCGGTAAGTGTGTGCTAATTGAGCTAAATGCCACATCTGCACTGCAGTCTCACCCCACAGCACACCAGAAGTAAAAGGGCTAGTATGTTAGGGATCAAGTTGGCTTCTCCCACCCTCCCAGTGGGCCACCAGCACTGGGCTTACCAATGTAGAGGTTTCCTTGGTCCTCTAAGCCCTTGTAGCTGTATTCAGATAAATCCCAGTCCTTCCGCTGAATCATGTAGCTATTTCCTGCGGAAAGATCGGGGAAGAGGAGCAAACAGTATGGGTCACTACCTTTCCCCTCTACCGTGCCCACCTCCATGAACAACACAATGATCCCTTTCACGAGTGAACGCCACCACCTCTAAGTCACTGCCTTTTGTTTGCTTGTTTGTTTCTTGAGACAAGGTTCTTCTGTGTAGCCCTGGCTGTCCTGGAATTCACTCTGTAGACCAGGCTGACCTCAAATTCCGAGTGCTGGGATTAAATTATGCACCACCACCACCTGGCCAACAGATCACTTCCTCTTTAAGAATTTTGTGATGAGGGAGAGGGCATGGTTGGAAAGATGGCACAGTGGACGAGAACACTAGCTCTTGCTCTTCTAGGAGACCCAGGTTCGATTCCCAGGACCCACGTGGTGGCACACAATGGCCTGGAACTCCAGTTCCAGGGGATCAGACAAGTCTTGAGCTCATGATCCTCAGGCCTCAGCCTCCCAAGTGTGGGCATGTATGTACGTTACACCTTACGAGATCGTAGATATGGGTGTTTTGCCTGCACGTATGTATGTCTGTACACCATCTGCATGTAATGACTGCAGAGGCCAGAAGGGGGCATCGGGTCTCCTGGAACTAGAATCACAGACAGTTTTTAGCCACCCAGTGGGTGCTGAGCCGTCTCTCCAGCCTTTTAAGCAAGAATCTTGGGACAGTGAAAGCTTCTATGACCTCAGAAGGGCAGTCCTGTGTGTATTGACCTGAAGCTCGGCTTTTCGCTTATGGTGAATGAAAAGTGGAAGAGCAGAACCTTTCATTCCACCCTGTTTGATACCTATAAATAGTCAAATAAGGGGCCGGAGAGACGGCTCAGAGGTTAAGAGCCCTGGCTGCTCTTCTGGAGGGCCTGGGTTCAATTCCCAGCACCCACATGGTGACTCACAACTGTTTGTAATGAGATCAGATTCCTGCTTCTGCTGCTCATGAAGATTGAGCACTCATTACATAAAATACGTGAATAAATAAATCTCTTTAAAAATCATTAAAAATACTAAAGTAAGTGTGAAGGAGTCCTAAGACACTGTGGACGTTGGGAAATGGGGTGAGGAGGGTGGGGGAGAGGAGGGGCATTTTTTAACTTTTTCCCTTCTCAGTTTGTGGTACTGAAGACTGAACTTAGGCCCTCACACAAGTCAAGATAAGTGCTCTGCCACTGAACTCCCTTTTTGTATTGAAACAGGGTCTTGCTAAGCTACCCATGCTGGGTCTGAACTCATTCTACATCCCAGGCAGGATTATGGCATCCTCCTGTCTCAGTCTCCAGTAGCCGGGATCACGGGGTAGTTTTACTTTTTTGCTGGCCATTTTTGCTTTTAATTCTAACAAGTCCTAAGCTGAGATTTTAGAGTTTGCACCAGAAGCGTGTTTGTAGAAGTTTCCCAGAGTTCAAGCTGATGTTAGACAGGCCGCAATCCAATCTAGGTTTCTTTCTTTCTTTCTTTCTTTCTTTCTTTCTTTCTTTCTTTCTTTCTTTCTTTCTGTCTCTGTCTCTGTCTCTGTCTCTGTCTCTGTCTCTGTCTCTCTCTCTCTCTCTCTCTCTCTCTCTCTTTATACTTTGTTTTTATTTGTTTGTTTCTAAGACAGGGTCTCACTATGTAGCTCTGGCTGTCTTGGAACTCTCTGTAGACCAGGCCAGTCTCAAACTCAGGGTTTTCACCCTGGAAGTGTAACCTCCGCCTCCCGAGATTAAAGACTTGTCCCAGTGGCTCAGTGGGGCTAGGTGTTTTCTGTTGCCCCTCCTTCTCCAAGCTCCCACCTTTCCAGTTGTAGGCACCAGGGGCACCGAAATACACGGTGTTCTGGGTGAAGCCACCGCTGGTGCCCAGCTGGCACATGCCAGTCTGCAAGTAGTCGGTGTTGCTGTTACACATCTCATTGTGGTAGGTCTGCCAGTCATCACCGGGGTCCAGCTGTAAGTCATTGCCACGCACATAGCACTTGCCCACCATACGCCGCTGGTCTTCTATGCCAGACCATAGCACCTGGGTGTAGCGATGGGCACAGACCTAGGGACCCACAAACACACACACAGCTTTAGCCAGGATCAGGGAACCCATGGCAAGCTACGTCTCTCACCCGGGGCACTGCTGGCTTGGTGAGTCGAGGGCCGAACAGGAACTCTGGCTTCTTTTTCTTCCTGTGGGGCTACCAAAACTTGTACCCCCTTTCCATTATTGAGAAATCAAGGGTCAGGAGCAGATCTGGAGAAGCTAGGAGCCACAAATATGGGAGTAGCTTAGAGATCTTAGTGAAAGGAATTGGAGAAGGGTGAGAGAGTGTGGGGCTTAGGCTCCTGGGTCTAAAAGGAGCTATTTCCAGAGAGATTAGGGGAGTCGCTGCTCTTGTCCCCAGATGACCCTGTGGTTTAGTGAGAGGATCATTTAAAATAATAATAATAGCATTAGTAATAGCAGTGAACAGTTATTGAGTACTTACTATATGCCAAGCACGAGTGCAAGCCCTTCTCATATAGTAACTTTTAAATTTATTTTTATTTGATTTTTTTGTGTATAGGTATTTTGTCTGCATGTATATCTGCACCATGTGCACGTTTGGTGCCTGCAGAAGCCTGAAGAGTTCTCCTGGAACTGGAGTTAAACACTGTAGTGAGCTGCCATGTGGGTGCTGGGAATTGAACCCCACTCCTCTGGAAGAGCAGCCAACACTCATAACTGCCAAGCCATCTCTCCAGCTCTATATTATATACAGTTACTGGGAAAATCAGTGGAACAGTACAGTTACTTTAGGGCTGATCACAGCTTAGCGTTTTCAAGGTCCTGGGTTTGATCCCTAACAAGGTCAAAAAAAAAAAATCCAAACTTAAAAAAGGACTCTGAGCTCTGAGCCAGTCATGGTGGCATCCATCTTGAATCCCAGCACCAGACAGACAGAGACAGAGGCAGGTGATCTCTGAGTTTGAAACCAACCTGGTCCTCAGAGTGAATTCCAGGCAGCCAGGGCTAATAGTGAAAGTCAGCTTCCAGGGAGTAAAAAGTGTTCTGAATTAGCCTTTGGGCTACACAGTATCTAGGAAGAGGTGGCATCTTGTTTATTTGCTTTTTCTGTCCCGTCACAGCCGCTAGCAGGTCACAGGAACTTATCCTTAGGCACTGCTAAATTGCTGGTGCTCGGAACACAGTAGGTGCTAACTAAATATTTGCTGACTGAGTGAAGGTGGGTAAGGAGCTAATCCTAGAATCTACAATCGCTTAAACAAACTTCTAGACTCACACCCTACAAACAACAGGGGGTACAGAGGGGTGGTCTGGGGAACTGAACTGCCAGCCTAGATCTTACGAGGGTGTTCAAAGGGCAGAAATCCCAGCAGCGATAGCTATAGGAGTGGTGACGGCCCACAGGTGGCTCAGAGAACTTTCTGGAGTGATGTAAATACGTTCTGTTTCCTGGGTGTTACTGTGGTCAAAGCTCGTAAAATGTTACCATCTGCCCTTTTCACCATATGTAAAGTTTATATAAATCTAAATCATGTCAGCCTGGGACACAGAAAGATTGTCACCAATAGAAGGTGACAGTTGATAGGAGGGAGGGGCACTCAAATCAGTGCCAGGGTGAGCCAGGGTCACCAGGGCTGTGCTCCTTCCGGCAGCCAGCCTCCCAGGAAGGAGTGCCTGCCAGCACCCAGTTGCCTGGGGCGCTCTCTGCCCTTTCTCTCTCCAAGTTCTCTCTGCTCTTTCCCACAAGTGGTGAGCATCCGTGCAGGTCACCCAGTACCCACCCCATGCCCAGCCTTGGGAGAGCACCAAACAACCCTCTTCCCATAGTGCAGGAATCGGGGAACACACAGGCCCGTGACGACATGAGGCTACAGAAACAGACATTTGCAAAGACCCCAGCCTTGTACAGAGGGTCCCCTACCACCCTCTGCTGTCCTCCTGGCTCTAGAAAGATGATCCTAAGTGTTCACTTACCAGGACTCTACCTGCAGGGCCCTGGCTGGCCACAGTCACCCCAAGCCACATGTCCTCAATAATGTGATGGTCGGGGTCACCTGCAGGAATGGGAGGGCTCATGAGCTAGGGTCCCTCATTCCATTACCCAGTGCCCAAAGCCTCCCAGGGGCAGCCCTCCCTCCTCCCTATGTCCTGCCCGTCATTGCTCTGAGCTCACACTATATGACGTCCTGTTTCTTCTGCTCCTCATCCCAGATGAACAAGAAGCATGCCAGCTTTGCTTTGTTTGTTTGTTTTGGAGTCAGGGTCTCCATATACATCTCAGGCTAGTCTGAAACTCACTGATGTAGCCCAGACTGACCTTGTTCTTGCTGACCTTCTGCCTCAGCCTCAAGTGTTAGAATAATAGGCATGAGCCACCCTGCCTTGCTAACAGGCTAGCCTTGTCTCCTCTTTGGGCTCCCTTTGCCAGGCTCCTGACTTAGCTCCTCTCACTTTTCTCTGAGATGTCCATCCGTTCACAGTCGTTCTTGAGGGCGGTGAGGGGGCACAGGTACACAGCGCCAGTCCGATTGGTGTAGCCATCAGCCACGGCGAGGTCCCGGGGAGCACCAGCCAGAAGCCTGGGAAAGGGAGGCAGATGGGCCAGACGTCTTAAGCCTCCCTCCAGCCAACTTGCAAATCCACACTCACTAAGCATGGGCTCCATACCATATTCTGGGGATGGGACATTAATAAACCTCGGCCCTGTCTTCCAGGAGAGCCTGTCATGGGGAAGGCGGGCCAGGAAACACACACTCGGTAAGCATCTCACACAGAAAGCATGGAGGTCTGTATACGAGGTGCCCTGACCTGAGTGTGAGGACAATGGCTCAGAGTCACCCAATGAAGAAGGGAGGAAGGGCACCCGAGACAAGGATACAATATGTGCTACGGCCAGGAAACATGAGCAAGCCAGTGATTCAGGCACCAGCCCTCTGTACAACCAGAACCCAGGAAGCTGTGACAAAGGCCTTAGAGAAACCACAGAGAGACCCCAGGCAAGGCAGTGACAAGATCAGATCTGGTTTGGTTCTTTTTTTTTTTTTTTTTTTGGTTTTCGAGACAGGGTTTCTCTGTAGTTTTAGAGCCTGCTTGGAACTAGCTCTTGGAGACCAGGCTGGCCTCGAACTCATAAAGATCCACCTGCCCCTGCCTCCCGAGTGCTGGGATTAAAGATACGCGCCACCGTCCGGCATGGTTTGGTTCTTTCCTTCTCCTCTTGAGACAGGATTTCATAAAGCTGAGGCTAGGACACTCCCTGTTCAAAGATGACCTTGAGCTTCTGATCACCCACACACACACACCTCCACCTTTCAAATGCTATGGTTTTCAGGTATGTATCACCATGGTCAATTTTATGTAGTGCTAGGAATTTAACCCAAGGCTTCCAGAATGCTAGGTAAGCAGTTTACCAGCCAAAGGACATTCCCAGCCCCAGATCTCAGTCTGTGAAGGAATCCTTTGGCCTCAGAGGTAAAGGTAGATGTGAAAAAAAATGGTAGTTCTGGGTTCAAGTCCTGGGGGTGGCAGAAAAGGCAGAAGAGAGGCTCTGTGTAAGGATGGGTGAGTTGCTGGAGGCCTGGGTCTCTCCTCTTGAAACTGCTGAGCACCTAGCGCTAAGAGGCACAGGTTTCTAAGCGATGATGTAAGTAAGGCTGAGTGATGCGTCCGTTTGCCCCACCCCCACCTTGAGACAAGCACACGGGTATGGGGCATGGGGCTGGACACTACCTAGTGTGGCCCAAGAGCAGAGGTCCAGTGGCTGAGAGTGGACAAGAGCTAACACCTTGTCCCCAGAATCCATCTTTAGGGACACCAAGAAATTCCCACAACGGGGCTAGAACCCTGGAAGCCCAGCCCACACCAAAGGGGTAATTTAAGCAGAGCAGACAGGAGATCGGCCCTGAAATCCTATCTCAGACGACCCTCAGGTTTTTGTGAAAGAAGATCCTTCTTACACTGTCTCCCTGTAGCCTTTTAATATTCCGATTAGAACCTGCCTTCTGTCACCTTCCTGCCAACTCAGCCTCCTGGGTGGCAAGAGCTTCCCAGGTGCCCCTCTGTTTAGCCCAGCAACACCGTGGCCCTGAGGCTCCCAGGCTCCAGGCCTCTTGCCAGCCTGGAAGTGCTGAGCAAAGGCTGCGCCTGCAGCCCTGCTTAGGACCTGGGAGCAAGGGCAGCAGGGAGCAGGCAGGGCAGGGCCCGGGCATGCTGGGGCCTGGGGTGCCTCCGCCTACTGGGACTCAGGAATGCATTGCCCGGAGGTTCTAGGAAAGGGGTGGACCTTTGCCTGCACCTCACGCTGCAGCTCAGACATCACCCTCCCTGGCTGTTCCTGGGGCAGAGGCAAAGCTTCTCCAGCAGCCTGAGCACCCTAGGGAGGGATCAGGGAGCAGATATAACAGCCAGGCCATTAGCCAACTAACGTTCAGGCTAGGGAGGGTACCTGCCTGACCGCCTTGGCTCAACACAGGCGCACACCCAACCCCCAGGCATGCTCGACAAATGAGAGAAAGAAGCTAGGGCCTGTGGGAACAACTCAACCTGGAAGCTAGGCACCCGTTTCCTAAGACTAGCACTGTGGCAACAGTCTCAAGTGTCTGATCTGCAAAATGGGAAGCCCAGTTGACACCCATACTCCAGGGTTTGGGGGAAACAAATGGGCTCTCTGAGAAGGCATGGTTGGTTGTGAGCATTGTCGCTCTGGTTTTTTGGTTTTTGTTGTTTTTTTTTTTAATGGTACCAGGACTGGCCCTAACTTGACTCCAGACTCTCTCTGGGGACTCAGGAATTCTAATACTGCAGGTTAGGGAACCTGAAGCAGAGAGAAAAGGACAGACTACTTCATTGTTTAGAAGGAGTAAGGGGTGAACAGAAGTAGGACTTTCACATCCTGAGGATAGCAGGCAGCCACTGTGGGAGGGGAGGGAGAGGCTGGCATCTGCTCATCTGAAAAAGAGGCTCAGACTTAGCTGGCAGTGGGGTCTGCTCCAAGGAGCTTGAGGAGCTGGAAGCTTCAGTGGGTGGACGGGGCACCTGGGAGCAAGCAATGTAGTGGACGCACCGCCCTCCCGGCTGCCACTGTCCTGCCCAACTCATCTCGCAGGAGGGCACTGAAGAGCAGGGTCTGCATGCGTCCCGAATCTGTCTTCTCAAGGAGGGACCAAGGGACCCCTCCTCTTAGCTGCCTGAGGTATGGACCGGGCAGAGCCAAACACAAATTATGGCTGGGTTAGAATAAGACTCTGTACAGTCTTCACATTCCTGTCCTTGTCTGGTGCCAGCCTTGTGCCCACTGATGGGGACTGGGAAGGGGCCAATACCCTAATCCCCAGGCTCCGCCCCCCTGAGAGATTCCACTGGGAGCTCCCCCACATCCCCTGGAGTATTTTTAGCTCTTACTTGGCCCGCTCAGAGGCCCTTTAAGGCCCTCTGGCTCCCAGCCCAGAATGCAGTGGTCTACAACCAGAGGCCTGCATATGGATGGAGGGAGGGGGTTCAGAGGATAGGGCCCACCTTCCTCCTACCACAGCCAGGTATACGAAAGGTCAGGGTTGGGAATCCCAAGACTGGGACAGACCTTACCGGTATGTAAAACGAAATGTAAAGTACTATGTATAAATGAACAACAGTTCATTTATACTCTATATCAATAGAGTGCTGTTGGGTCCAGGTAAAAAATAAAAATCTAAAAGCTGACCTCTCCCAGACCACCACTGAACCCAGCCCCCATCCACAGACAGAAGGGGCAAAGGCAAGGGGGGATGCCTAGATAGAACTCCCAGGAGATAGGAGCTCCCTCTCCTGGAGTCAAGCTGGGCAGGGGGGAGTGGGAGCGCCTCTGGAAGCAGATGGATGAGTGAAATGGAAGATGAAGGGCTCTCAACAGCGGCCTCCTCATCCTTTCATTTGGCTCCAACTAGAAAGCCCCACCTGGCCTCTGGGGAGCCCCTGAGCTCCAAGTGCAGGGGGTGGGACTCTTCACCCCGACTAGCCCTCGGCACCTCCATTCCTCCCAAGCAGTTCAAAGCTAATAGAATAACTGAACAGAAAATGGCAGGATCTGTAAAGGCTGGGGAATGGCACCCAAGAGAGTTCAGGGCACCAGGCTGGCTCACCCCAAAGAGGAAGAGGCCCTCGGGACTCCGGGGGTGGGGGTGATACTCACAAAAAAAAAAAAAAATCTATTCGATTCAACTTCAGTTCAGTAAGGTGTGTGGTGGCTCCTATAAAAAGATTTCAGGGAACCCCCAGGCCTTCCTTGGGGTTTTGGTTGCTGTTCCCCTATGCCAGGCATAGGAGCAGAGGGGAAGGTGATAGCTGCTCCAGCCTGAGTTGGGGGGAGGTCAGTTCATGGATGCCAGCTCTATGCCCCGCTGCCTGATTTAGCCACCTCCCCAGAGGCTCATCTATGGCGGCTGAAAACTGCAGCCCTCACCATCTTCCCCAGCCCCTCCCCATGCTGCCTACCCAGCCCCCCTCCCCTGGTGACTCAGCCCTAGAACCAGAGCAACAAGCTGGAGGGAAGAGAGAACAAGAGAGATGGAACGGTGAGATCTCAGCAGGGCTGTAGATGAAAAAGAACAAGACTGATTTTCTCCTTTCTCCTCTTTCCCTGACTTTTCAGTAGGCATTCCATATTTGACCCCTATGGCATTCTTTGATTTACTGCAATGGACATTTCTTTCATTCCTTTTTTTTGAGACAGGGTCTTACTTTGTAACCTGGATATTCAGCAAACTGCCAATCCTCCTGCCTTCCTCTGACTCCTGGCATGACAGGTGTATGCCACCCCATGGATTACCAATCCCTCTTTGCTACTTCCTTTTCTGCAAGATCAACCCTCCTCCACCTCTTGCCCATTTCAAAGCCTTTGACCTAGAATGGACACTGGAGAAGGCCAGCAGAGAAGGATAAACCACATGTAGGCCTTGTTCCCACAGCCACAGCTGCTGTGCCATTTCTGCTGGCACGAGCCATGAGGGCTGCCAGGAACCCGCCCTGCCCAGGGAGCGTGTTTCAGGAGTGCCCAGCAGGTAAGCCAGGCCCCTGCCTACCTCAGGCATGACCTCATTTCCAGGAGTTGCTCCCTCCCAGGTTTCCCAGACACCCTCATTTTCAACAGCAAAAGGGAGAGGAGGCTCAGAGGAAACAGCCAATGAGGTCAGGTCAGAAAAAGAGGGGGGAAGAACAGAGTAGATGCAGGGAGGCTTAGGGAACACCTCTCAGATGAGCTGCTCTTCTCTCTCTAAAGGGACTTTATGAAACATTAAAAAGCTCAAGGTGAAGTTGGGCAGTGGTGGCACACGCTTTTAATCCCAGCCCTCAGGAGGCAGAGGCAGGCGGATCTCTGTGAGTTCGAGACCAGCCTGGTCTACAAGAGCTAGTTCCAGGACAGGCTCCAAAGTCACAGAGAAACCCTGTCTTGGAAAAAAAAAACAAAACAAAAACAAAAACAAAAAACCAGCAAACAAACAAACAAAAAAAACTCAAGGTGAGCCAGATGTGGCGGCACAAGAGCCTTTAATCACAGTTTAGGAGTCAGAGGAGGGTGAATCTCTGTGAGTTCAGGGACAGCCTGGTCTACAATGCGAGTTCTAAGACAGCCTGAGCCACATAAGAGAGACCATGTCTCAAATAAGCCCAAAGTGAGTGCTCTGCCCGGATTCCCACTACCATATACTAAGTGCTGCAAGCATGGGCTATGGGAGTTATAGAGGTAAAGGTTGCAGCAGCAACACAGTAGCTATGCTCTGCCTTCCCCGATCCCTCAGGAACAAGGTACAAGTCCATGATTGTGCATATACTCTCAGGAGCCCCTGAACAGCTGGCAGACCCCAAAGGAAGACCCATGAGCCACCCTTGCTCTTCCCAGGGGACTTCGATGCTGACAGAACCTGAGGCTGCAGTTTGACATATTAGTTCCCTAGAACACTTGGGCAGCTGCTCACATCTGGCTACACAGCTGGCTGTAGTGAATCCCAGCTGCTGCTAGACCCAAAGGGCTGGAGAGCTGAACTCAGTTAAAGCAGGACAGAGCTAAGGTACAGAAGCAGCTCTGGGCAAGGCAGAGAAGACCCATCTGGCCAGAAGCACCTGCCCTCGGAGGCCCATCAGTTCCAGCACTCTCCCCATCTGCCTGGAGAGGAAAGCAGAAGTCTTTCACTTGGCCAGGACCCACAGGAGGGAGAGGTTCAGCTCCATCCCAGTCTCAGTCCCCAGAGCCTCTAGTGTGCGCTGGAGAACTGGACCCGCCGGGACCATTCTAGACATGCTACCTCATCAAAGTGCCACTAGCATTGAAAACGAAGGCTCAGGTGTTAGAGACAGAGCCAAGGCAAGACAACAGGAGCAGCAACAGGCAGCTTCTCCCTTTACAATGTCAAGGTAGCAGGCCAGCAGAGATAGGAAGGAGGAAGGAGCATACAGATTCAGGTACAACCTCATCCTGCCGGAAACTGGCCCTTGGGAAGGAAATATCTTCCTCAGAGCCACAGAACCGGGGGGGGGGGGGGGGGGGACGGGACCACTGCAGAATCGTGTTTTGCTTTTTCTAGGTCTCTTCTCCTGCGTCCGCTCAGGCTGTGCCCCTTCAGCAGAACATAGGGAACTATGTTCTTATCTAGGATAGGGAAGTACAAGGCACTGTCAGAGAGCCTCAGCAAGGTAGAGGGTTAAATCTGCCTGGCCAGGTCAGGAAGGGTGTGGTGGCCCTACCTTCTGCAGGGGCCAGGTAGGGTAGAGGCTAAGTCCAGGTGGGCAGTACCGACCAGGGATTGGGCCGGCAGGGCAGAGGCAAAGACTGACGTGAGCTGGACTTTGAACATTCCAAACTTCCTCAAGTTTTTACACGCCCCAGCCAGAGCAGAGAGAGGTTCCAACACTCTTACCTTGACCGTGCCTTTTAATTTAGTAAGTGTCAGAGGCCAGGTAGGAGTAAATGCCTGGCAGGCCACCCGACTCAAAGAGGTAGAAGGGGTCTGTGTAATCGTCACTGTCTTCCCCTGGACAGCCTCACCTCCTCCGTGCCCCACCCCTTAGCTAGTCAACCTCAGCACACAGTACCCAAGTAGGGAAACCTCAGACGCCTGGACATGACCCGTTGGACATGAGTGTACCAATGAAGGGGCAGGTGACTGGACACAATCTCCTCCCCTCCTCCACCCGGCTTGGCTCTTCCCGCTTCTTGCAGCTGTTGCAAAGGAGAGGCGAAGAAAGAGAAAACACCATTTCCCTCTTCAAACCAAAACAAACACACTCAGGGCTGCTGATTCAACATGAATCTGTGGAATGCAGGGAGATGTCTGGTGGGAGTACCCCACTGCTTCCGGGTGGGCTCTGGCCTCTGAGGCTCAAGACAGCGCCTCCTCTGTCTGCTACTGTCCGTTCCTCTAGGGGTCAGAGGGAGTCTCTGGACAGCTCCAAATGCCCAGCCACTTCATCACCTCGCCCTGCAATGCCAAGCCCTTGAGAAGCGGTCCAGCCTGGTTCTGCAGAGGGCGTGGCTGCTGTGGCCACAGACTAAATGAGAGATGTAATGGGGGCTTAAACGCGTAGATCTCGGGTTCTCCCCAGGCGGAGGGGATGAGGGGTGTGATATGTGTTTATTTTACAGGGTTCTCCCAGCCCAGGAAAGAAGCTAATGTTAGGTACTGGATTCTCGGGGTATTGGACAACAGAGACCCTACTTCTGCTCTCCGAAAAGGTCTGAAGCGTGGAGCGGCCGCGTCTAGACAGGTTCTGGCCAGGTCTGCACTTGCTGTGATTACTGCCCCCCCATCCTCCACTTCCCGCCAAGCCCCACACCCGCCCTCTTAATACTGGCTCACAAGGAAAGGTCAGCAGCAGCAGACCTGGAAGTCAGTGGGCCCAGGGCTCCAACTCAGCTTAGGTCAGGCATCAGCGCACATACCCTCCGTCACACCCCGTCTCTCCGCCGCCAGGCTGACTTACAGGTAGCGCTGCTGTCGCTCGGTTTGCCGATGGAGGGCGACCGAGTAGCCGAAAAGGCTACCCGGGTTCACCGCCTCCTTCACCACCAGGAATCGGGTGTCCAGGTTGAAAGCGAAGGCGACCCGGCCGCTAGCCGCCACCATCAAGGCCAGGGCGCTGAGCATCCAGCCAGAGTCGCGGGGCGCGCGGCGGGGGCCGGGGCCCATGGCTGCGAGCGTGAGCCGGGCCGGGAGAAAACACAAGAGGGCTCAGCACTGGGGGTGGTGAACGGTTCACCTGCTCCAGGCGCCGCCAGAGGACACCCGAGCCCGCAGCGCCACTGCGCTCGGAGTCCTAGGCAATTTCTTGCCTTAGTCCAGCCAGCTTCACGTCTGCTCTGGGGTGGCGCTTCTCCAATCCTCTCCAGGTCGGTAGATCTACTCTCCTGCTGGTCCGGTGGACAGGTCACAGTGCCCGTCTCTGGGCACCCGGCACCCTAGATGGTCCCGGCCGCGCCCCCTTGGCGGGGTTAGCTCTTTGGATCCCAGCTAGGTGGGGGATCTGAAAAGGCAAACCCTCGACCGCCAAGAGGGCAGCAGGGAGGGATTCTCGCCAGCGCGTGCCCCGCCTCTCCACTGCCCAGCCCTGCACCTCCCCACCTTGCGCGCCCAGTCCGAGCTCCGCTTTCCTTCCGGGGAAAGAGAAAAGGTCCCTGCTCGGCCGCCGCCTCTTAAAGGGGCAGCGCCGCCCCTCCCTCTCCATCATTCCTGCCCTGACTCCGCCCTCTCTCTCAGACACCTGTCGGGAACCCTTAAAGCCTGGACTTCCCCTCCCAGCGGCTTGCTTCTCCCTGGTAGCGTCGCCTTCGGTGCAAGACGGATTGGACGGGCGGGGCCGGAGGTGGGATTTGCCTGGCGTTTCGCAGCTGAATAGGCGGTTCTAGACAAGGCCACCACCACGGTCCGGACAGGACAGACCAGGCACCGGCTCTTCGTTGAACTGTCCTCGGTGCCCGGCTGCTTGGAATGCGGACCTCCGCCGCGCTGCGAGTCCCTAAGAGGTGACTGTGGGTCTCCGGACTTTCTTCATACTCAGAGCCCTCGATGTTAGATATGGAGTAGTATTTATCCTGCCCCCCCCCATCCTGATCCCAGCCGGAACCGGCTCCTCCGTAAAGCCAGACAGATACATTTAGCGGCGGTGATGTTAACCCATCAGTAATTGTAATTAGCAAAGGGAAGCTTTTATCTCTAAGGGCTGTGAATGGGACCTCAACTCCCATAGTTGTGAGCTAAAGGTGGTGCCGGCTGCAGACAGGTGGGGTAGGCTCAAAGATCTCATTATCCGGGAAAGAATCAAACCGAAAGAGAACTCCAAGATATCAGTACAGACTTTTTTGAGTCTAACTCAGATTTCCCCGTTGCATAACCAAGACTCATTTTTTTCTGAGCATCGTTTTCTATATGTTCTTATACTAAGAAGAAAGCACCATTTGCAGCTGGAATTATGTTAACTGCTTTACAAACACTACTTTTTTCAAGTCAGTTTTTATTACCTACCACACACATACAACAAGGAAAACAGGAAATGTACCTATCCAATAGGATTCTGCTCCGGTGTGTGAGAAGCCAGTGCATTCTGGGTCCAATTCGCTGCCTCCACAATGTGACCTTAGAAGACGCTCATTTCCACATAGGTGATCTTATGCCTGCACCCCAAAGGTGCAGCCCTTAGAGACAGTGCTGCCTTTTACTAATGGCAATCACTGAGAGTTTGTCATTGTCACTGCTATGTAATGGATGTAAACCCGGGTCTGTACCTGTCACCCTATTTACATGTGGGAGCAGGCACAGCAGTTGTGTTTGAGGGGTGCGCCTTTGTAGACACAGCCCTGGAGGAGGTGTTGGGGGCGGGGAGGGGGACAGCTCTTCTTACAGAAAGTAAGTGTGAATTCTTTGCAGCCCCAAGTGCCTGCACTGGTGCAGGAGCAGCCCAGAGGAGTCTGGGGTTAAAAAGAAGTGAGGGAGGGTAGAGTGAGCTGCTGGAAGACGTGGTCTAGGATCATTAAATCCTCACACCAGGCATCAAGGTGTTCTCTCCTCTAAGATGGGAGCACCAAGGCTCAAGTTGGGCGATCTGCCTGAGGCCACACAGTTAGTATTCCAATTGCACAGTATCTAACCCCAGAACCTGTCTTAACGGTTATGCTAATGATTAACACTTAAGGACAAACCAGATTTTGATGAGATTTGGAGCGGCCTGGCCCTCTCCTTTGGGAGTGGCCTCGGCCATTACTTACTACTTCCCTTCCTTTTGCCTGGCGCAATGAATTCTAACTAGAAGCCCCACCTAAATGGTTAAAATGGTAACTGCTAAACAATCTGTCTTCCTTTAGCTTTGCAGATACCAGAAGATCCGATGACCTTTGTAACATTGCTCCTCTTGTCTTTTCCTACAAACTAACGCACATTTACTACTGCACTGTTTAGCTCCTGATAAGTAGCCTGCCTGTTTTAGGAACTAGTCCCAGGAGATAAAGTGGATTGCAGTGTTCTGGCCAGAGGGGGAAGAAACAAAACAAACACACCAAAAAAAAAAAAAAAAAAAACAAAAAAAACAGAGATGTTGCCAGGTGGTGGTGGAGGCGCACGCCTTTAATCCCAGCACTCGGAGGCAGAAGCAGGCAGATCTCAGTGGGTTCGAGGCCAGTCTGGTATACAAAGTGACCAGTGGCAAAGACCCACTCAGCATCTAGAACGTGCAGCAGTGTGCACACGGAGTCCAGGACAACCTTGTGGAATCGCTGCTTCTTTCCTCTCCTTTGACATGAGTTCTGTGGTTGAACTGAGGTCATCAGGCTTGCGTAGCAAGTGTTTTACATGCTGAGGCATCTTGCCAGCCTGCTATGATGTCTACCATGGAGCTCAGGCTAGCCTCTAAAGATTGGCTTTTGAACAGCCAGCATCCTTAACCAGGTACAGTTAGAACAACTTTAGAATCAGAGCCCAGGAAGTGGCCCAGTCTGACTTCATAGCTTACCAATCCTGTGAAAGTCAGGATTGTCGTCCTTGTTTGCTTCCTGAGGGAACAAACTTCAGGTGTGTATTTGGATGTCCAAAGCCACACAAACCATGGCAAGGGGGTAAGGCAGAGCAGGGACTGGATGCCACTGGCCACAGCTGTGCTTTAAGGGAAACTCCAGGCAGATGTTGTTCAGCCAGACATACCGAAACAAGAGCAGCTGTGATAACAGTTTGCCGGGTGGTGTTTGGGAGAGGACGTTTGTCCCTGGTTGCTCTTAGGATGGTATTAATCCACGCTGTGACTTCTAGAGCTACCCGGCCCCTCTCAGGTTTCGACTCGTGGACCCAAAGCTATCAGAGGTTTAAGAGACATCTGGGGTCAAGGAACAGGAAGCTAAATGGGAAGTCGAGCCATTGCATTTGCCCTTCTGGATAACTCCCTTGGTTCTTGGCCTTATTCCTAGAAGAGTGTGTCAATAGCCAGGGCCAGGAGGGCCAAGGCCAGGGTGGACACTTGGTATAGACAGGGGTCCTGCCCAAAATAGCTTTGCGTCATGTGATGATGACAGACAGGCCCCACGCCAGGCCTTATCTCGTAAACTATCCCAAACAGGAAGGACCAGCATGTCCGATCTGGGGACCAGGAGCAGGAAAGGGATGAGGGATGGCATTTCCAGTCCAAAGGAGTGTTCAGAGAGAACGTGGGAGCAGTAGCAGGGAGACTGGTAGAAGACAGACCCAACTGAGGAATGTGGGAAGTGTCAGACAGACCTGCGGGGAGGGAGGGGTGGACTGGAATGGAGGGAGCCGTGGACTGTCTGAGCCTAGCCTGGATATCTGGGGAGAGGACTCCCAGTTCCGCGCTGCAGACCTAAAACTCTTTGTTCTTAAGGACTTTATCTTGACGGCTTCATCACATCCCTCCAGTTGACTTTACACTGTCAGCTCTTCCTCGAGCAGAATGGACCCGCCTAGAAACACGGGATACACGTGAAATGATCAGCTCAGCTTTTGATGTGCCCGTGAACAGCCTTTAGGCCTCTCCCGGTTCTCTCCCCTAATGGCTCATACCTGCACAAGGATGCAAGAACGGATGGAGCTTCCCTTCATTGTCTGAGGGAAGGAGCGTCCCAGAGATCCTCCCTGGGCGAACATTCACCCCCAGAGATCCTCCCTGGGTGAACATTCACCCCCAACCACAGTGAAAATCCAGGTTCTGAAGACATTTGGGGTCTGCTATCCTGAGAGACAGCCTTTATGTAAACAACAAAACCTTTCAAGCTCTCTTGGTTCATGAGTGGTGTTATCCATCTTGATATTTGAATGAAACCTTCAATGAGGTCCCCTGGCCTTTGCAGGTGACTACCATAACGCGCAAACAGTGCGTTCTATGCAGGAGTCAGGGAGGCTTCTGGGAGAAATAAAAGGGGGAAGGGTCAAGGAGAGACAGGCCTCGAGCGGGAGACCTCAAGAGAAGAAATGCAGAAGTTGGCCTAACTTAGGGTAAAGTTTTCCCAGCTGGAACAGTGACAATGTCAATATTCTCAGCCGGCGGCTTCCGTTCCTCTTGGAGCACTTACTGTGTTCGCAGCAGTGTGACTCCATAGCCCCAGCCAGCTGCTGCAGGAATGACAAGGACACATAGCGGCCTGCTGCCAGGATTGAGTGCTGGCTAGCCTGTCTTCTCACCCTAGCAAAGATACCCTCCTACCCCAAGCCTTGGAGTCCCATCTCGAAAGCAATGCTGGAGGAAACATTCTGTTATTACTCTCCATCATCATCCAGTGTGTCTCGAGGCTCCTCGGATCTGCAGAGCTAAATGGACCAACTCTGCTACTGAACCTAAACTCAGGTCACTCTCTGACTACGATAGAAGATACAAAATTCTTGCGGGGGGGGGATGGTGGTGGCTGAGAATGATTAGGTTTATCAGATTTCCTTTTCCACTGACCCAGACTCAGCCTTCTCTGCCTCAAGCCTCAAGGCAAAATCCCTCTCTGCCTCAGCTCAGACCTGAGTCCCCTACTAGGACTAAGAAGGGCTTCATCCGGCCCCCTCCTCTGTCTTTTGGTTTTGAGCCTAGCGTTTAACAGCTGAGCCGTCTCTCCAGACTCTAGGAAGCGTTCTGAAAACTCAGCGTCAAGCAGGCTAAACTGCTAGTGTCTTGAACCACAGAGCTGATGTGTATGAGGCGAGGGGACTATTAGAAACAGCATGTTTATTGTATGAAAGAAGAAAGAAAACAAATGAAAAGAAAATGAGAGGAAGAAATAGACCGTGTGCTGCTTACAGCACACACTGAGGTTGACATGGTCGGGACAGACATAGAGGGGCCAACATATAAGAGTGGAGCCAAGGAAAGACAATGAAAGGTAGGAAGATTGAGAGCTTGAGGCTGGTCTAACTAGTAAGTTTCAGAAAAAGAAAAGAAAAGAAAAGAAAGAAGAAGGAGGAGGAGGAAGAGGAGGAAAGGTGTGAAACTGGCTGAACAGGAGGGAGCAGGGGAGGGGTAGGAGGGAAGGAAAGGGTATGTGAGGGAGAGAATTGACTTCAGGTAGAGGTGGCGAGGGTCCTGATGTAGGAGAACTAAAGAGCAAGGGGCTCTGACATCAGTAGGCAATGTCCTTTATGGGGCCCTAGTACATTACCCCAAACAAGGAAACTTCCCTGACAGCTGACTGCCTCTCATTCTTCCAGCCTCTTCCAGCAGGGTTTCTTCCTACTGCCTAAGGGACGGCCTTGTGTAGATACTGGTTTGACCCCAGGTCCCCTCCTTTCTTGTCTGGCTCCTGACTCTCATGGGGTCTGCCACACTCTTTGTGTAAAGTCAGGATGGCACTTTGAAAAGGAGAGGCTGTGGGTCCACCGGCTGAGTCCCTTCCCTGTGTGTGTGTGGGGGGGGTGGCAGAGCCTGTAGTGAGTCTTTCTTTGTACCGCCAATTTCCAAATAATGACACGGGGAATTACTAATATGAAAGCTTGGCCATTAGCTTAGGCTTGTCCCACTAGCTCTTTTAACTTAAATCAACCTGCTTTTATTAATCTATGTTCTGCCACGTGGCTTGGCTACCTCTCCTCTGTGCCGTATGTCCAACTTCTTCAGCGTCTCCCTGGCATCTCCTTTCTTCTTCCCAGAGTCCTCTCTGTCCAGAAGTCCTGCATATTCTCTCCTACCAAGCTATTGGCTGTTCAACTCTTTTTTACACCAATCAGAAGGCGCCTTAGACAGAGACACACCTTTTTAGTGTACACGAATATGCACAAAGGGAGGGGAGTAGGGGGGGCAGGGCTAACTCTCCTTGGCTCTTACTGACCAAATTCTATGCTCAGGTGGAAAATCTGGGCAGGTGGGGACTCTATCCACCACTCCCACCCTTTTTCACTAGAGACGGAGGATTCCTACAGAAATGTTCACTAGGACGACGCATCTGTGAATGGCCTCTTGTATGTTATTGTACACTCACACCAGTTTGCCTATGTGACTATACTTCTGAATTTTTTATGTTCACACGGAAAGGGAGCTACTATTTATTGAGCACGTATTGTGGCCTGGCTCTTTATATGTGGTCCCTTCTAAAAGCCCTGGGACACAGAGATGTCACCCAGTTTTCAGTTGAAAACACCAAGATAACCAAGATGCAGCAGTTGAGAGAGCTCTCTGACATGTCTGAAGCCACCCTGAGGGCTCTCCGACTCCAGATCCTTTTCTCCACAATAAGTTCCTCAGGAACAGGCTATGTGAAGTTTACATGCCTTTGCCTATCCTTCTGTCCGTGGCTGATTGGTACAGTGGGTAGAGAATGCCTACAGAATGGCCTGGTGAACAGAACGGTGACATCTGGCTTGCATAAACACACGCTCCTGGTGTGGTAGCTGTCTAACTAACGTGCTTCGTTTTACCCTGCTCGAGGCAGAGGTCTTTGTGGCCTACCAATGACTTAACTTGTTATCTTTGTGGGAATCTCAGTGCTTTATTGTTACACTATGAAGTGTCACCCTAGGCTCTGCTTGAAGAGCTGGTCTCCAGCTTGTGCTGCCTTTCTGGAAGGTGATGCAAACTTTCGGAGGTGGTCCTAGCTCAAGGAAGTAGGTCACTGAGTGCATCATCTTGTCCTCTTGGGGCTATATCCGGCCCTAGCCCCTTCCTGCCCTTCTGCTTCCGGTCAGTGATGAGGTAAGCTGCCTGGCTCTACCACGTGCACCACTGTGATGATTCCCCCACACACACAGGTGCACCACTGTGATGATTCCCCCGCACACACAGCCCAGCAGCAAAGGAGTCATGTGACCATAGCCGGCGCCCTTCAGAGTGTGAACAAATAAACACTTCTTTAAACTGTTTCTCTTTCGGGTGTTTGTCACAGTAACCAAAAACTGGGCACACGCATGCAATAAAGAAATGCGATTAAGTGCTCGGGCAGAAATAAAGATTACAGAACATTAAGGCTCATTAAGGCCCACCTGTACACTCTGCGCTTGGGAGGTGGAGGCAGGAAGGCTGTGAGCTTGAAGTCAGCCCTGTGCTACATAGACCTAGTCTCAACAGCAACAAAGGCAGAATGTGTGTGTGTGCACGCACGGGTGTGTGTGCATGTGTACACGCATGCTTCCCCTCACCCTAACCCCTGCCCCGTGTGCTCTAGGTAGATTGTAGAGTGATGCCTAGTGAGCTTGTGGCCTCGAGTTTTGTCTCTAGCGTGACGAAAACATTTTGTTTCCTTTTGTGTTTTGTTTTTGAGACAGGGTCTCTCTACATAGCCCTAGCTGTCCTGGAACTCACTGTGTAGACCAGGGCTGGCCTCGAACTCACAGAAATCTACTTGCCTCTGCCTCCTGGGATTAAAGGCGTGCATCACCGCACCCAATCATTGTGTCTCTTTGACAGTTAGGTAAAAGTTGTCCTACTGGCTCTTCATTTTCCTTGTTATGTATAATATATGTGTGATGCATGACTGCATACATACTCCTTACGAGTCCTGGTGATCAAATTCATGTCATCAGGCTTAGAAGCAAGTGCCTTAACCTGCTGGCCCATCTTGTTGACCCTTCTGCTGACTCACTTTTGAGGCAGAGTCTCCCTATGTTGCCCATGCTGCCCTTGAACCCACAATCCTCTTCACCTCAGGCCCCAAGTAATGCGATTAGAGTCATATGCCCCCACACCTGGATCTCATTGGCTCTTATTATCTGAGACCCTATGGTGTAAGTCCTGAACTAGCTAGCACCCCACCCCAAGCTCCAGTCCTGTAGCTGTAGTAGTTGAATCTAAGTCAGTGAAAATCAGGAGATCTCAACGCCCCAGGCATCTCTTGGCTCTCTTGCTTTGTACGTTTTCCAGCCGGGAGCCTGGACACTGCTCCTCCTGCTCATTGGCCCAGGGATGAAGACTGCACCCCATTGATCTCCACCTGCCCACCCTCTCCTTGTGTGTTCTTTACACGTTCAGTTCTACCCTCAGGAGTCCCCCACTCCCCGATCGCTAGGGAACCACACTGCCTCCTGCCTCCAGCTCCCTCCTTTGCTCTCAGTCCCCAGTCCTCTTTGCTACCTTGTGTTTTTTTCCAAGCTTAGAAGTCACAGCCTCTGAGCCACCTGTCTGCCTTGTTCTGGAGCTGGGACTGCCCTGGGGCTATCAGGGCCATCTCCGACCAGACCACCCCAACCTGGCTTCGGTCCCTCCATCTCTTGGAAGGCCCATCTTGTCCTCCGGCTGCATCTCTCTCAGAAGGACAGAGTCTGTGTCGGCTTTGGTGCTTGGGCCTGGCCTCTTTAGGGTGGGAGCCATTACCGACTGAGCTAGCCCTCTGTGTCTCCCTGAAACCTCTCCTCTCCTGGGCCCTCCCCGTCTCACCCTCCCCATGGCCCCTATGGGCTATTGTTCTACATGCTGACACCATCCGCAGAGCCTCTACATGTCCCTCTCCCTCCGCAGCCTGCTCCTCCTGTCCCTTACTGTCCCAGTCTGTCCACAAACGGCCAGTCCGTACCACCACCCCTCACACGTGACTATGCTGCCTGGAAGTCCCTTTGCCTACTGGGACACACGGAAAAAGTCCTCTTGTTTGGGCTTCAAAACCTTTTGTGAGTTTCCACTCTCTCGGTGACTCCATCCCTCACCTCCACGGTCACTGGAAACTTCCAGGTCTTGCACTGACTTTGAGCTTGAGCTGGCAGTGTAGTTACTGAGTAGGGGGACTGTGACCTTAAACAAGTCCCTTTACTTCCCCTAGCTTCAGTTTCCTTTATCTGTACGTTGTGCACAAAGATACCAAACTCACAGGTTTGCTGAAGCTGCAAAAGCAGGGCCCAGTCATTAACACCCTAATGGCAGCTGTCATATTCCCTACAGCAACACCTGTATTTCCCAGCCTGTGACAGCCCTTGACACTTAGTAGGTCTTTGACTTCCTACAGGTCTAGCTGGCCTTAGTCAGTCTTGAGCTCCTACGGCTCTCCACCCACAAAGAAGGAATCCAGTGGAATGGAGGAAGAGGCTCTGTCTCTTTAACATCCATGGCTGCCAGCCCCTCCTCCACCCCCAAGATCCTGTTGGGACAAACGTTTTTGGCCCAGTGGGTTGAAAAGGAAAGTCAGAATTTTGAGGCATGAGTTGCTCTGCCCACTGACTCACTTCCTCCTCCGGGCCTTCTCTGCATAACCTAGGGCTTGAGTAATACAGGTGGACACCTCCCCCCATGCCTTCCTGGGGTCCACCTGCAGGAAGGCCGTGGACATAGATCCTCCACTGACCTGAAGACTAGCTGCAAGCTGGTGCAGAGCTGAGGAGGCAGCCATCCTAGGGCAGTTGAATGAGAAACAAACTCTGTTCACTGTGTTCCTAGGAGACTGAAACTGGCGGGCAAGGCAGAGTGGCCCCATGCCGGTTTCGAGCCGGCAGCCACAGCTCACACCCCCCTCATTTGAACTCTCTCCCATTAGAATCATAGCAAAGCTCATCATTAGGAACCTCTGGGTTAGGTGAAGGCCAGGCCTTCAGAGGGCGTCAAGATGCTAGGAGCCCACCTGGCAAGGGTAGTCCTCCTCCTCCCAGGCAGGGAGGGGGCAGGATGTGACAGCATTGCCAGAGATGAGGGCCCAGGGCACACATGAGTCAGACCACTGAGAAGGGGGTGAGAGGAAGGGCTAGAGCCTGGGAAAGGGCGGGGACAAGCAAAGATTTAGTGGGACCAGTGGGGGCGGGGCAGGGGCTCTGCTGGGGTTGGAGAAGATTTTACTTTCTGACCCTTTTCTTCTTGCCCATCCCCCACCCAGGCCCACCCCCCCACCTTGGCCCACTCTCCTGAATGGAGGAGACAGATGAGGCTCTGAGGACATCAAGGCTACTCCCTCAATGGCAGAATTGCTCCAGATGACATCCTTGGGGTGCAGTGTTAAGGCAGAGCACGGCTCGGCACCATTGCAGCAAAAGGGACAAGAGGCTGGAGAGGCAGACGCGGCAGAAACAATGAGGGGGCAGTGAGAGCAGGGTGTACAGTGGCAATCACGAGCACAGACACGCCTGGGAGCCAGGGTCAGGAAGCTCTGGGTGCTTTACTCAAAGGCTAAGGCTTCAGTAGCCTGAACTCAAAGGGAACCTGATCAGGTTATTCCAGGCTGACAACCTGGAGATTATTCAGGGCCTCAAGGAGACCATGCGTGGATGGAGGAAGGTAAGAAAGCGTGGGGGTGGTAGTGATGCAGATGGACCTGAGAGCTGCTTAGAGGAGGATGTGGGGCGGGAGCTGGTACCTAGAGGGAAGAGGAAGAGACAAAGGGCGGGGGTTGAGACACAGAAAGAAGACTGGGCAACGAATCTGTGGGACCAATGAATCTGTGGGACCACGAGGACCTCCAAGACAGAAATACAAGCTAGCCACCTGTCAGCACCCCAGATGGGGATGGAGGCCCGGAGTCCAGAGTCCAGAGAGACCCTATGACAGTCTAGACCAACACACCAGTGAAAACCCTTTCTCCGTGATGTTGATCAAGCTACACTGGCCTGGATTCCACAGGAAGCAGCCAACATAGGACCCCCGGGTGTCAATCCCTGCAGGCCTTTCAATGCTGACCTGAATCCCTCTCAGCCCTGGGTAGATCTTTAGGTGGCCTGGCTGCAGCCCCAGTGCCTCCTCTTTATCCATTTATGATAATCTTGTTTTCCTGCCCGCAAATGGTATGCACCTGACCTACCAGAGTGTAAAGAGGACCAAGGCCCTGGCAATTCCCCAATGGGGGCAAAGGGGAGGTGCACAACACACACACACACACATTAGACTTCAGGACTCCAGAGGACGAATTGGAGTTGGACTAGGGAAGCCCCTGGCATCTGGCCCAAGGCCTACGCTTCTCACCTGGACTCTGGGAAATCAGTCCCTTTGTTTTCCCCCAACCAGGGCCTGGATGAAACACAGAGCAAGCCCATCCCAGACAGCATGAGTTCCTCCATAGGCCACCCCATCCATCTTCACCACTGTCTGCCACCCCACAGCCCAGCCAGTTAGGTGGCTCTTAATGCTCATACCTGCTCCTTGCTCTCTCAAGACCCCTGGTTTGGATACTCTCTGCTAAGGAGGCTCAGGCCTCCCCTGCCTGTTGACTGTGGCTCTTCTTTCACCCCCAGTAGACATACACCGTTCCCCAGGCTTCTTGGGCAACTCCCTGGATTCTGTCCCGAGAAAGATTTGCCATATTGGGTCACCTATCAATTTGGGGCATATTTTATGATCTCTGTGCCTCACTTTTCCTATCTGTGAAATGGATTGGACTTAAATAAGGAATTGTACCCTAGCTGTAGATCCACTCACTGTGGAGAGTTAGAAACGGCCCGGTGCCGTGCACTGTCATCACTGAACAAACGTCATTTTTACTTGAGATGACTGCGGCAACCGTGAGAGTCAGGGGGCTGTGGTGGACTTGCTTCTGAGAAGCAGGATCTCCAGGAAAGCAAACTCAGACCCTCTCCCCACGCATCCTGCCTGGAGCTCTGACCACAGCGCTCTACCTGAACTGGAGAGGGACAACATGAGTGAATCTTCTCTGCTCTATTGAAAACTATCCTCCCTGCAGGCCACCACAGGTCCCGTCTCAGTGGGACGTTGGGTCAGGAAATAGATATTCAAGAGCTATTGGGCACATAGGCTGCTATCAGCGGTGCCTGCCCCGCCCCCCATCACAGAGGAGCCCAGAAAGATTAAGCGCAGGACTCAGATTGAGACCCTAATGTGATGACCTGGAGTCAGGAAAGGGGGCATCCTATGAGACTTTGTGAAGAGAGAAAAATGGAGAGACGCTGGCTAAGAAAGGGGAATGACAGTTTTTAGTGTCCGCAACTATGTATCCTTTATTTGTCGCAGAAAACCTGGGCGGTAAACCGTGTTAACCCCCTTTTCCGGAAAGGCAGCAAAGGCCCTGACTGGGTCCGTGACAAGTCCAAGTCCAGAAGGGGCATTCTCAATGGGTCTAGGGGCTGCTGGGCCTTGAGGGAAGGATCTGAGGATGGAAGGATTCCAGTTCTAGGCCAGCTGCCCACTCAGACAGGGAGGCTGTGGGCGGGGCGGAAACAGCTACCAGAAGTCAGGGGCACGCGGCAAACAAGGGTGCCAGGAAATGACCCGGACCCGGGCCTTTCCTCTGGGCCCGCCCTGTGCCCCTGGCTGCCTGCCGCCCGCCTCACATTCCCAGTATTCCGGTTTCAGCTTCGGGAGTAGAGAAGGCTGATCTGGGGCCAACGGATGACCCTACATGGAAGGGGCGCTCGGGAAAGGGAGGATCTAGAAGCCCAAGATAGCTCTGCCAGGCTTAGCTCCTGCCTTAGGTCCCTAGAGGAGAGACACAGGGCAAGGTTCCAGGGATCTTGTCCTTTCGGCTTCAGAAGGGCCTGTTATGGGCTGGACACAGAGGCCCTACTCAATGATGCTTAAGGGTGCAGCCAGCATGGGGTCAAAAGTGTTTGGTAACAGGTAATTGGACCACATAGTCCTGTGCTACCTGGTGACCCTGGGTGAGTCTTGGAGGCTTCCATCCTTCAAAGCAAGTTGCTGTCTTGGGACACACCCCACCATTTGAGCCCCTTCCAGCCCTGGCAAAATTGTCCCATTCTTTTACACACTCCCCAGCTTGTTATTTCAGCGAACCACGCCGCGTCGCTCAGTAAATATATTTTGGTACAAATGAGGAGAGCAGAGTCATGGCGATAAGCAAAGTGGATGGGAGAACAGCATTGTGTTCGGAACAGGAACCCTCTCAGGTCACATGGCCTGAGACCTTGTAGGTTGGCATTTCCCAGCTGGTATTTCCTGGGGCGTTAGAGTCCCTGAGTTTTGTAAGCATACAGGGGGAGAGCTGAATGACCACATGTAAAAGAACACAGTTGCACCCCTACCTCAAACCTTGCATAAAAGTCGACTCAAAAAAAAAAAGATCAAAGACATAAATAGGAGGTCTAAGCCTATAAAACTCTTAAAACAGGGGAGTAAATCTTTGTGATTTTGGCTTTGGTAATAGCTCTTAGCTATAACACAAAACCATAAGCAACAACAACAACAAAAACCTCAACCGAGCATCGTTAAATTTTAAGATGGAAGTGTACTGCTGCGGTAAAGTATAAAACTAGGCTCTGGCGCCAGGCTGTGGTGGTGCACGCCTTTACTGCCACTTGCGAGGCAGAGGCAGGACAGCAAGACCATAATATGTAGAAACCCTGTCTCGAAAAAATAAAAAACAAATGGGGGGGGGAGAAAGAGAGAGAGAGAGAGAGAGAGAGAGAGAGAGAGAGAGAGAGATGCTCAGAAGAAAGTGTTTGTAGAGCAAGTCCGATGACCTGAATTTGGTCCCAGAATCCCATGTAAATGTGGAAGTAGAGCACCAACTCCACTGAAGAGGTCTCTCATGTGTTGGGGTATACATGTGCCCGTATGCATGTCACACGCACGCACTCACGCACTCACACACACACACGCACTCACACACACACGTGCACTCTCTCACACACACGTGCACTCACACACACGTGCACTCTCACACACACACGTGCACTCACACACACACGTGCACTCACACACACACACACACACTCACACGCACCAGCAACAACAGTAGACATATATTTTAAGAGTGGGCAACAAGTCTGAACAGACCTTCCTCCAAAGAAGACGGAGAAAGAGCCAATAAGCACACAAAAATGACATCAGGGGAAAATGCAGCTCAAAACTACAATTAGATACTACTCCTTGCCCTTGCAGATTGGTAAAACTGAAGAGGTAGCTGGAGTCGATCTACATGGAGAGAGCTAGAGTCTATGTAGCTCAGTTGGTAGAGTCCTTGCCTAGCGTGCATGTGTGGCAATGCATGCCTGCACTTGGGAAATACGACAGGAGGACCAGAAATGTACGGTCATCTTCAGCCACACAGTGAGTTTGAGGCTAGCCTGCTGGGATACATGGGACCCTGTCTAAAAAAAGAAAAGAAAAGAAAAGAAAAGAAAAGAAAAGAAAAGAAAAGAAAAGAAAAGAGATAGAAGAAAAAAAGGAAAGAAATCAAGACCTTAAATTCTAATAGTAAGAATATTAAAAAAAAAAAAAGCCTGGCATTTCTTCAAAGGGTTAGGTAGGGAGACATCATTTGACTCAGCCTTTCTACCTGTAAGTCTATACCCAAGAAAAGCAAAACAAGTTCATACAAAATCCTGGACATGAATATTAATAATAACCAAAATATGGAAACAACTCCAGTATCCATTGATGAATGGATAAAAAAATATGGTAGACCCACACATGAAATTTTCTTTGACAATAGGGCATGAAATTTGATGCAGAGAGCTATAAGGGCAAACCTTGAAAACACACTGTCCTCTTGTTTTGTTTTGTTTTGTTTTGTTGTTTTGTTTTTTCAAGACAGGGTTTCTCTGTGTAGCTTTGGAGCCTGTCCTGGAACTTGCTCTGTAGACCAGGCTGGCCTTGAACTCACAGAGATTCACCTACCTCTGCCTACCAAGTGCTGGGATTAAAGGCATGCGCCACTGTCTTAGTCACTCTTCCTGTTATGCCCAAGTTTCTGGTCCCCAAATGAATTCACTATGCAAATTATATGAGTGTTTTTCAATATTCAAACTCAAGTTTGAACCAACACCTTTCCAGCACCCAGGCATGGTGTGAGCGGAAAGTGTGGCAAGGAGTCCTGGGAGGGCAGAACATAAAAGGGGAAACACCGTAATCAGGGGAGTTCATGTCCTGTCGTCTTGGGATTGGGTAAGGAGAGCATAGGGTAAGGTAGTTTCTGAAACCATTGGCCAGTTCGGGGGCTCAAAAACCTAACAGAGAGCCATTAATAACTGACAAGGTGTCTTCAAGGACAGGATGCCTCCTAGGAACATCTGGACCTCCTTAAGTTTTATGGCCCTGCTCCTTAGCTCCTAAATTGACTATTTTTAGGTTCAAATTTCTGCTATCACTGCACATTTCTGGGTCTGAGCTCTGCCCACCCCCCCCCCAGCTCATTCTATGTCTTAAGATGAAGCCCCTTCACTAAAATGGAATTTGCAAAGTCAGGTCCTCACATTCCAGTGCTGTGAAGGGACACCGTGACCAAGACAATGCTTATAAAAGAAAGCATTGGAGGACTTGCTTACAGGTTCACTGTCATCATGGAGGGGAGCAGGCAGCAGGCATCGTGCTGGAGAAGAAGTTGAGACTGGCCTGGCACTGGTTTTAGGAACCTCAAAGTCCATCCCCAGTGACACACTTCCTCCAACAAGGCCACATCTAATCCTTCTAATCCTTTGAAACAATTCCAGTCCCTGGTGACTAAGCGTTCAAACACATGAGCCTATAGGCGCCATTCTCATTCCAACCACTATCCACACTGAACGAAAGAAGCCGGACACCAAAGGCTCCCCACGCTATGTCACATTTATAGAGATGATACGAACAAGCTGACTAGCAAACAGAAGACTAGGGGCCCTCGAGGGTGGAGAGTGACAGGGTAATGGGGTGGTGGCCTTGAAAAATCCAGGTTTTATTTTATTATTTTAGATTGGCTCTCACTATGTCACCTAAGCTGGTCTCAAGCACTTGGGCTCCAGTGATTCTCCTGCCTCTGCTTCCCAAATGTTAGGGTTTCAGGCACACCTGGGGCTATGAGCTCCATTTTATAGATCATGAAACTGAGCCTTAGATTACCAGATCTACATAATGAAATTGGGTCTCACTATGTAGCCCCAGGTTAGCCTCTTGCTTCCATTTCTGGGTTATGGAATTTAGGCATTTTGCCACTGTTCCTGACTCAGATTTGCCCAATATTACATAACAAGATTGTCCCGTCATTTGGGTTAAGGATGGCTTTGTACATAAGGAAATAAACCTGGAGAAACACACTGTTGTCATCTTCAGCACCCAAGCTCCACACTCGACCAGCTCATGCCCTCACACATAGCTCCTTTAAATCCCCTAATAGAGCCAGGCGGTCGTGGCACACACCTTTAATCCCAGAGAAACCCTATCTCAAAAAACCAAAAACATTCAAACAAATAAATAATCCCCTGGTGATCCTGCCAGGGAACACATTGACCGGTCAGTGCGGCAGGTGGCTGGAGCGTCCTTTATACACTCAGCTACTTGCTGTGCAAAGTACCAGCGACTTCCTTAGAAGGCATCCTCGCCTTGTTGCCTTGATCTCAGGCCAGAGATGGAGGAGAGCCATGTTCCCCTCCCAGCTCCCGACAGGCCAGGGAGGGGATGGGAGATGACCCACAGAGCTTAGGGGCAAGCTCTCAGACCCAAGGCCTTCTAGTAGGGTGGCAGCAGACACACAGTACTCCAGGGGATGGAGGACAAAGAGGAGTTGGAGTTTATTTCTCTCCAAGAGTCAAGTACGAGCTGGGAGGACAGAAGATCGAGTTCAGAAAGAACACCCGTTCCAAGGAAGTCTGTGCTTCCTTGGGATGTTCTGGGATCTCCAGCATGGAGAGAACATAGAGCTTTCCTGTTGCAGGAAAGATAGTCACTTTTGCACACACACATACATATGTATAGGTAGATAGATAGATAGATAGATAGATAGATAGATAGATAGATAGATAGATAGATAGATGATAGATAGATAGATAGATGATAGATAGATAGATGATAGATAGATAGATAGATAGATAGATAGATAGATAGATGATAGATAGATAGATAGATAGATAGATAGATAGATAGATAGATGATAGATAGATATATAGATAGATAGATGATAGATAGCTGGATGATAGATAGATAGATAGATAGATAGAGAGAGAGATAGATAGATAGATAATAGATAGATAGGTAGATAGATAGGTAGATAGATGATAGATAGATGATAGATAGATAGATGATAGATAGATAGATAGATAGATGATAGATAGGTAGATAGATAGATAGATAAATAATAGATAGATAGGTAGATAGATAATAGATAGATAGGTAGATAGATAGATGATAGATAGATAGATAGTAGATAGATAGTAGATAGATAGATAGATAGATAGATAGATAGATAGATAGATGATAGATAGCTGGATGATAGATAGGTAGATAGATAGATAATAGATAGATAGGTAGATAGATAGGTAGATAGATAGGTAGATAGATAGATAGATAGATAGATAGATAGATAGATAGATAATAGATAGATAAATAGATGATAGGTAGATAGATAGATAGATAATAGATAGATAAATAGATGATAGATAGGTAGATAGATAGATAGATAGATAGATAGATAGATAGATGATAGATAGATAGATAGATAGATAGATAGATAGATAGATAGATAGATGATAGATAGCTGGATGATAGATAGGTAGATAGATAGATAATAGATAGATAGGTAGATAGATAGGTAGATAGATAGGTAGATAGATAGATAGATAGATGATAGATAGATAGATAGATAGATAGATAGATAGATAGATAGATGATAGATAGCTGGATGATAGATAGGTAGATAGATAGATAATAGATAGATAGGTAGATAGATAATAGATAGGTAGATAGATAGATAGATAAATAGATGATAGATAGGTAGATAGATGATAGATAGGTAGATAGATAGATAATAGATAGATAGATAGATAGATAGATAGATAGATAGATAGATAGATAATAGATAGATAGATAGATAGATAGATAGATGATTGATAGGTAGATAGATAGATAGATAGATAGATGATTGATAGGTAGATAGATAGATAGATAGATAGATAGATAGATAGATAATAGATAGATAGGTAGATAGATAATAGATAGGTAGATAGATAAATAGATGATAGATAGGTAGATAGATAGATAGATGATAGATAGGTAGGTAGATAGATAGATAGATAGATAGATAGATAGATAGATAGATAGATAGATAGACACACATTTGAGACAGGGCTTCACTGTATAGTCCTGGTTGTCCTGGAACTCACTCTGTAGACCAGGCTGGCCTCAAACTTAGAGATCCACCTGCCTCTGTCTCCCATACAATGGGATTAAAGACATGTGCCACCACCACCTGACTTAATATATTTTTTAATTTAATTTTTTAAAGGTTTATTTATTTATTATGTTTACAGTATTCTGCCTGCAGGCCAGAAGAGGGCACCAGATCTTATGACAGATGGTTGTGAGCCACCATGTGGTTGCTGGGAATTGAACTCAGGACCTCTGAAAGAACAGCCAGTGCTCTTAACCGCTGAGCCATCTCTCCAGCCCTTAATTTAATTTTTTTAAAATGTGCCTTGGTGTTTTGCCCGCATTCATGTCTGTGTGAGGGTTTCAGATCCCCTGCAACTATCGTTGCAGATGGTTGTGAGCTGCCACGCAGGTGCTGGGAATTGAACCTGGCTCCTCTGGAAGCGCTGCAGTGCTCGTAACTGCTGAGCCATCTCTCCAAACCCTCAGTCACTTTCCTATACCAGCTAAGAGGCAGGGGGATGACTGAGATGGAGCTTCCCTCCTAGGTCCTTTTCTGTGACCAAACCGCTAATACTCAAAGTCCCATCACCCAGATCTTTGGTGCTCTCTCAGCGAAAAGGCAAAGGGGTGGCCACCAAGACCTTCTCTCAAAGAAAGGGTTTCTGGTTGCAGGAAAGAGTTGGCTGTTGGGGGGAGGGGCATTATTCACTCCCCAAATATTTACTGACAGTGTTCCTAGTGCTGGGCCTACGGCCAAGGACCTGGGGTCAGGCCCTGTGTTTTGTCCATTACTCTTGTCTCACTCAAGCAACCCTAGGCTCAGGGAGGGGACAAAGGGAGGCAGGAGCCCTGGGGTGGAGGTGGGGGAGATTTAAGGAATCGCGGCTTCTGTGGCCCACCCGCCTTGAAGGAATCTGGCTGCAACCCAAGGCTCAAGCCTGCTCTCTGGAGAGGTGGGGGAGCTGGGGCAGGGAGGGGCCTCCTGGACCAGGGTGGGAGCAGCAAGCAGTCTCCATAACTCCCTATCTTGCCTTACCCAGCTCCCAAGTAGGGACTCCCCCAGGGCCAGGTGGGGTCAGACAAGCCTCTGCCTGCCTCACATCCTGGGCAGGAGACAGGCCTTGGAGGCAGAGCAAGGGAACAAATAAGAATCTTGACGAGAGAAGAGGTGCTGTTCAAGACCAGCTGCCTAACAACCTTAACAATGGGGGTTTCTCCTCAGGGCATTTGGTTACACCGTTTGAGACAGCCCTATGACACCCCAGAAATACCTGCTAGTGAGAGGTTGGAGTGGCCCCCCAGAAAGTTAAGGAGTCACTGCTGGGTGTTTCAGAGGTGCCTCTCACTCTGGTTCAGGCTAATCTGGGAGTCAGGCCCAATACTCCAGGGTTCTGTCCAGGCTCCCTTCTGGATTCTTCTCTCCCACCCTTTCTCTGCCCCTAAGGCCTGCTTCCACCCACCCCCGCCCCCGCCCCCTTTTCTGCTCTTCCTCTCCCTTAGTCCCTGTCTCTCCCAAACTCTCATGTCTGCAGACAGGCTGAGACAAGAATCCAGGTGCCACCCACCCAAAAGAGGCTTGGTAGGAAGAGGGGAAGTGGACCAGAAATGGTCATGGATTTCGTTGTAGTGTGGAAGGTCCATCTCCTTAGCCACCATTGTCCCTTTCTGTCCCCTGCAGTGCTGTCTGGGGTGGGGCTTTCAGTAGACATGAGAACACTTTTCCTCTTTGGTGTGGTTCACGCAACTAGACCTGGATTTCAGGTAAGCCTCTCTTGACAAGACAGGGGATCGTTTCCCCCACAGAGCCCTGAGAACCATGGGAAACCAGTTCCATCAGTCTCCTAGTGAGTCCCCTTCATTCTTCAAGTGTGTATTTCTTCACACACACACACACACACACACACACACACACACAATGTATGCGTGTGCACACACATACACAAAGCACCCCACAGTATGCACGTGGCTGTCAGAGGACAACTTACCAGTTGCCTCTTTCCTTCCACCACAATGGCAGCAGGGGGCTTACCCACTGAGCCATCCCACCGGCCTGAAGGAGCCTTTAAAACGCTGCTGTATTCTTCGAGGGAGCCTGCGCTGGCTCCTTTCACAGAGTACTTGTGCTTTCCTAAGCATGCCCTCCTTGGATCTTCTCAGTCCTTCCAAGCCAGAGTCCTGAGTGCACAGGATCAATACCTCACTACTCTTTCCATCTCCCTCAGCACCCAGTGCCCAGTTCAGAGCAGGAAGTCGGAGAAGAAGCCTGAGCTCCCTTCCAGCACAGTCCAGGGACTTGTCAGAGGAGCCCCCCTTGATGCAGGGCTCCCATACAGAATAGGACCTGGACCCCTTTTCTGCCTCTGTCCCCCCAGACTAGCTAGGACTGGGTACAGGCAAGGGCGGACCTGGAGAAGTGCTGAGCTCAGCTGACCTAGGGGCAGCTGGTTACATTTTCTGCAGCTTTTGGGGTCCTGAGACAGCACAGCAAGTGCCCTTGCTGAGATCAGGCCCACCCTGAGATCAGAGTGGCAAAGCGAGCAGCCACAGGAGCCTGGGCCCCCTTCCCAAGCCACACATCTCCTTCTGCTTCCCAGACTTCTGGAACATTCTTGTTTTATGACTACCACTCTCTGCCAGCCCCACTCCTTCAGAGCCAGCTCCCCTCTGGAAAACTTAGAAAGTCCTAGAAGGGTTGGAGGCACAGCTAGGAGGTAGCTTGCTTGACCCTCAAGCAGGATGCTCCGGATTCCACCTGCGACACTGCAGAAGCTGGGCATGGTGGCTTCCTCAAGAGGTGGGGGCGGGAACACCAGAAGCTCAAGGTGATGCTCAGCTGTGTGTCCAGTTTGAGGCCAGCCTAGGGTACGTAAGACCCTGCCAGAGAAAGAAAGGGGAGCAGAGGAAAGAATGAAGAGGGTGGGAGGGAAGGGGGAGTCTGGAGAGGCTGGAGTTCCCCTTTAGGGGGTGATTGTCTAGAATGCAGGGGACCCAGGGTTCACCCCAGCACTTATGGCTCAAAGTCCTCACAAAAGCTTTGAAGAGGGTTATAAACTCCATTTCCCAGTTCATGAGAGGTATCAGTGAAGAGACACTCCGAAATGAAGCCTATTGGTGAGGCAGTATTCCCAGTGGTTGGGCTATAATATGAGGGTGGGGTGGCCGCTCTGAGAAAGGCATTTGCAGATGAGTCTTTTTTGTTTTGTTTTGTTTTTTTGGTTTTTGAGACAAGGTTTCTCAGTCCTGGAACTCGCTCTGTAGACCAGGTTGGACTCGAACTCACAGATATCTGCCTGCTTCTGCCTCTCGAGTGCTGGTATTAAAGGCGTGTGATACCACTGCCCCACATAGAGCTGAGTCTTGAACCCCAGACCTCCATCCCTCTAGAGACCATGGCTGCCACATCGGGTGAAACCTGACTCGGGTAGTGAAGGGACAAAGACACACAGACACACGTACAGAAAAGTTGGGATTAGGTGGGCTAGCTCTGAAGGAACACACCAACTGTGCCACACAGCTCAGGACCTCGGGAGAGGGGTCAGCTAGATCTGTGTAGAGGAGCAGTCTTGGATTTCAGTCATCCAGGAGGTTGGAGCCTCATTTGCTAGTTTTTCTACACACTGGTAGATAGCCTGGACTCATTGTCTGCATTCACACTCAGGCAAGAAGACAGCATTGCCATCCCTTGAGGCATTGCCACGCCCCCAGGGCCTGAGGCATTGGGTCCTTGACATGGCAGTGCCCACATCAACAATGCACACGCACTCAGGGCTTCCTCTGTTCCCCACACATGCCCATCCCTGTAGGTCCTCGGCTCACGTCAACTGGAGCCTCTTTGACCACAGCAATCAGAGCCCCCTCAGCGGGGTCTGCCTCCATCCCCACAGGGTGGCCTTCCTGCCTGTGCTACCACCTCTCCACAGATGCGCCATGACACACCATGCAACAGAGACTGTAAAACACGTTCCCTTATACTTTGTGTACTGATAGCCTGGGCCGTGCTTGTGATCAGTCTGTGAGAACTGGGATCCTTGGGAAACATCGTAGACAAACGTGTGAGAATCCTGGCAAGACCCCTGTTTAGTCAGGGCTTCTCTTGCTGTGACAAATACCAGGACCATAAAGCAAGCTGGAGAGGAAAGGGTTACACTGCCGTAAGGCAGTCAAACAGGGCAGGATCCTGGAGGCAGGAGCTGATACAAAGGCTGTGGAAGAGGGCTGCTTGCTGGCTTGCTTCCCAAGGCTTTCTCAGCCCCCTTCTTCTAGAACCCAGTGTAGGTGGAAACTGCTTGTCTTGTTAGTTTCCAGGCTGGGTGGATGCGAATAATCACACAGAAACTATTAATGACAACACTGCTCGGTTGGTTAGCTCAGGCTTCTTATTAACTTATACCTTAAATTAACCCGTTTCTATTATTTCATATTTTACTACAAGGCTCAGGGTTTACCGTTAAGGTTCTGGCTGATGACTCATGTCTTTCTCCTTCGGCAGCTACATGAGTCTCCCTGACTCCGCCTTCTTTTCTCCTCTATCTGCTTGGGATTCCTGCCTTGCTCTATCCTGCCTTGCCAGAAGCCCAAAGCAGCTTCTTTATTAACCAGAGGTAGCAAAGCACATTCATAGTATACAGAGGGGAATACCACACCAACCAGGACCACCTGCCCAGGGCACCACCCACAATGGGCTGCCCCCCATCACTAATTGAGAAAATGACTTTCAGCTAATCTCCTGGAGGCATTTCCTCAGCTGAGGCTCCTTCCTCTCTGATGACTCCAGCTTGTGTCGAGCTGACACACAAAACCAGCCAATGCACCCACCCATCATGGGGACAGACTTGCATGATGGGTGCAGTTCCTTTACCCTCCTTCCTGCTTCAGCATCAGCTCCTCTAAGCTACCCTTGAGTTGCTGTGAGCGGCTAGAACCTTGTTCCTTACTGCTCAGGGTCAACCGACTCTCACAGAGGTCTGGGGCCCACACTGATCCCTGGCTTTGGGGACAGTCAGGTCTGTTTGAGATTTGAGGTGGGGCTCTTCTTGAACCTCTAGATGCCATGCCAGGCAGATGAGTCTTTTGTGTGTGTGTGTGTGTGTGTGTGTGTGTTCATATTTAGCCAGAAGGGTTGGCCCACAGCCTTCAGAAATGCAGGAAGGAACATGGGAAAATTCTCTGACCTGTGCGGGCGCAGAACCACATCGAATTTACCTGCTGTTTCTCCATGTAACCCAAGGCCCTATCACGAGGGCTCTTGAGTCTTCAAACTTCTAGGCTGCCCAGGTTGGAAAACCAGAAGTGAGTTTCTGGTTAGCCTGCTCTTCAGCGTCCTCAGACCATTTCTGCTGCCTCTCAGCTGCCTGAAGAAGCCAGTGGCTTTGAACTCTTGTCGGGCCAGGTATGGAATGCAACGAAACCCAAGTCCCTGGGCTATCTCTCCCAAGGCACTGGGGCCTGTCACATCCCAGTTGGAGGTGGGAGGAGTGGGAAGGAGTCAGCCCTTTACACTTTACAGTAAGATCCTGGAAGTTGTGTGCCCCCAGCTTTTACCCAGTGTGGACCTTGGCAGTCATGTGTGCTCTGGCTGCCCCTGTTTGTCGTTACTGCAGGTTTCATCCTCCTCTCCGTCTCTGTCCTCAGCTCTTTACACACCATGGGAAGTGTTCTCCTAAAGCTTCACTTTGCCCTGGCTTATACGCTAGCTAGACCTGCCTCTCTTGCCCTCTTCACATTCTAGAAGGCCCAATAGAGATGCCTTCCTCACGGGCATCCTTTACGATAGCCAGTGCCTGAATGGGTTCTTTCCTTCCCGTTTTATAAAGACAGGGGAAAGTGAGTTGCAGATGGGGAAGGGACAGTCAGAGTCTTCCAGACTGAGGACAAAATAGGAGAACCTGATACTCTGAACTTCCCATCTCAGAGCCCTGTGACTTTGGGCGGCTGAAGAGATAGCTCTCTTTGGACCACTTTTGTGTTAGTGGAAATGTTTTCTGATTAATCAGTAGGGGATGGGGAGGTAGGTAGGGTGTTTCCATTCATGCATGAATGTGAGAACCTGCATGCCACAATGTGTCATGGAGGTCAGAGGGCAACTTCAGGTGTCAACTTCACATTCCACTTTGAGACATAGTTTCTTTTCTGTTGCTAGCTTTCCCTGAGTCTGGCTAGCTGGCCCAAGGGCTTCCAGACTCATCCTCCTGTCTCCACCTCCTAGCTCACTTTAAGAGAGGCATATTTTGCTACTCTGTGTGGCTTTACAAGGGGTCCGCGGATCCGAACTCAAGTTCTCATGCTTACAGGGCAAATACTGTACCCACTCAAACACCTCCTCATCCCTCAACAGAAAGGCTTCATTGAGACGTAAACCAAGACAGAACATTGCATGGGGTTTCAAAAAGAGCCACAGGTGAGTATCAGAGCTCAGTCTTGAAATAGGATAGCCCCAGCGTTTCCCGAGCTTCCTGTACGACCTGCCAACCTCTGCCCTCTTGAATGTCATCTTCACTCTGTACCACAGATTAGTTATGCCTGTTTGGAACTTGCTTTCAACACAGCCATCGAATAAGTGCCCTTCGTGTCTAGATTCTTATTTTATTTTATCTCATGTGTATCTGTCTACATACCATATGTGTGCCTAGAGCCCACAGAGGCTGAAAGAGGGTCTTAAATCTGGAAGTGAAAATTCAAATGTTTTTTGAGCCACCATGTTAGTAAAGAGAATCAAACAGGGGTCCCCTGCAAGAGCAGCCGGTGTTCTAAATCACTGAACCGTCTCTCCAGCTCCTTTATCATTGGTGACTGGGGTAACAGGTTGTTTTTATTTTTTGCAACATTATACCTGTGAACTTGTGAGATGGGTCCAGGTTGTTCTTGTGGGTGTTGGTTCATGTTTTGCACTGCTGTGTAGTTTGCCGTTATAGAAACGTGACATGGCTTATGTGTTCACTGCTGATGGACATCTGAGCTTTGTTTGTGTCTTGTTGTTTTTAATTGGACTGTCAACCAACCACAGCACTGGGATGGACATTCTTGCGTGTGTCTTTCAGGACACTGGGGATGCTTCTCTGTTGGCTGGGCCCAGAAACGGACGGCAAATGCTCAGCTCTAGTTGATGTCAAAGCGGTGTGCGGACTCCCCCAGTTGCCACAAGAATTTGGTTCACTTCCCTGAGGGGCCTTCTCATTTCTGCTCATTGTAGGACTGCACGTCCCTCGCCTCCAGCTCCATCTGTTAGTTTCTGCCTCAGCAGCAGCAGCAGCAGCAGCAGCCCACCTCTGCCACCAAAGCAGCTCTGTCGTCATCTGTTGCTAGGTGCCTTTCCACCGTCAGCTGTGCCATGTGTGCAACCCTTAAAAGTGCCCGCCAGGCATAGCTCACGCTCTTGTCTCTTGCTCCTCTCTTGCCTTTTTCCCCCTCTTGTCTCTCGCTCCTCTCTTGCCTCTCTTCTTCCTCTTGTCTCTCTGTCCCCCTGCCTCTTTCATGTCTCCAGTCCAACATGGCCTTTTGCCCCTAACCCGCAATAAACCTCTTGCATTGACTCTGTTGTCCATGGTATGTTTGCTTAGTGGCATACCTTGGTAGGGCCTGCCAAAACGTACCCTCTTTGCCTTTTTTTAATTTATTATTACAGCATCTCTCTTGTGTGTGCTCTATCTATCTATCTATCTGTTTTGTTTTGTTTTGTTTTTTTGAGACAGGGTTTCTCAGTGTTGCTTTGGAGCCTGTCCTGGAACTAGCTCTTGTAGACCAGATTGGCTTCGAACTCACAGAGATCTGCTTGCCTCTGCCTCCCAAGTGCTGGGATTAAAGGCGTGCGTCACCATCGCCGGCCTCTTTCTCTTTTTAAGATGGACACAGGGCCTCGTGCTACAGTAGCTCCTGCCTAATTCCCACTGTATCTCCATCTCCAGTCCCCTCTGACATTTGCTAAATGGTGGCTTTTTTCTTCTCTTTGAGACAGAGACTATGTAGTCTCAAACTTGTCATCCTCCTGCCTGTCTCTCAAATGATCACTTAATTACAATTTTAATGTGTAATAATTTCTCAAATGTCACCTTTATACTTAGATACTTCTGGTGTCTTAGCTAAGAAATGTGTAAGCCATGTATAGCAGTGTACCCCTGAAGTCTCAGTGCTTAGGAGGCTGAGGCAGGAGAATTGGAATTTCAAAGCCAGCTTGGCCCACATGGTGAGATCTTTACTTAAACTAAAAAACTAATGGGCTAAGGGGCTAGTAAGGGCAGGCTGTCAGTGTTCCAGGTTACTCTGTGTTGTGCCGATGTCAGCCTTCAGGTTGTGCCTAGCCCAGACTGACTCCATTTTATAAAGCAACAACCTTGACCCAACTACTTCATTTTGAGTATAAATGCAAAGAAACAATGACTTTGTGGTTTTTTTTTTTCCTTTTGACTTGGTCTCACTATGTCACCTTGGTTGGACTGAAACTCTTTATGTTTGCCTCTGTCCTCAAACTTATAGAAATCCGCGGGCCTCTGCCTCCCAAGTGCTAAGACTAAACATATATACTGCCACACCTTGCTATAGCTTTTTTTCATTATTTTTTTATTTTATTCATTTTAATTGTTTTTTTTTTTTGAGAGAGAGAGGGTTTCTCTGGGTTGTCCTGAATATCCTGGAACTCACTCTGTAGACCAGGCTGGCCTCAGACTCACAGAGATCCTCCTGCCTCTGCCTCCCAAGTCCTGGTATTAGCAGCGTGTACCAGCACTACCCAGCACATTTTTACTTCTCTATCTGGTGTGATCATGCACACACACTCGAGTGTGTGCACATGAGTGTGTGCCTACCATGCCACACTCAACTTTGGGGAGCTGGTTCTCTCCTTGCACTGTGTGAGGCCCAGAGATGGCAGCCACTGTCAGAATCACCAGCAAGAGCCTCACAGCCTGAACCATCTCTGCCCCATGACTCTGTATCTCGTTTACACAAATAAGCAGCCACCAACACACCAGGAAGCACAGATTTATGCTAAGAAATAGCGACACCTGAGCACACACACCCAACCATCACAAACATCAGAGCTTATCAGTCCCCTCCCCCAACAGGACCCTCTACCTGGGAAGAAGGGGCAGCCAGTTTCAAATAGGACAGGCCCACTGACTAGCCTGGTCCCTTGTCACAAACTCTGTCCAGGACAGTTATCACATCCTTGGACTCCTGCCTCTGTCTCCATGCTCCAACGTCAACTCAGTTTCTCCTGCTCATGAATGACAGCACGTTTCAAACTGACCCTCAAATGGCCTGTCACCTGGACTTGCATTTGACAGCTGTGTGTCTGAGTCGTTCTGGGCCTGCAGTTCATAAAATTCCTTATCTGGTTTCCTTCCTGTAGTAAGACTTCTTATCTGGTCATCCACAGACTTCCTTAGACCTCAGGTCAGCTCTGCTTCCCACTGTAGGACAACCTCTGTGAACTCCACCGCCTTGTTCTTAGCGATCCTGTAACCTGTGCGTCTATGTATTATTGGATGAAGTGTTGTGGGTTTTTGTTTGCTTGTTTGCTCATCTGTTTTGAGTCAGGATTTCTTTTGTGTAGCCCTGACTGTCCTGGAACTCACTCTGCAGACCATTCTGGCCTCAAACTCATAGAGATTCACCTGCCTCTGCTTCCCAAATGCTGGGATTAAAGAGATGAGCTACCCCCTTACTCCCCTGCCCTGCTATTAAATGAGGTGTTAATGTGTGATCTGAGAACTAATATCGATAAAGTTAGCATGAAAGAAACTGTGTTGCCGGGCAGTGGTGGTACACATCTTTAATTCCAGCACTCAGGAGACAGAGCCAGGTGGATCTCTGTGAGTTCGAGGGCAGCCTGGTCTACAAGAGCTAGTTCCAGGATAGACAACAAAGCCACACAGAGAGAACCTGTATCGAAAAAAAAAGAAAAGAAAAGAAAGAAAGAAAGAAAGAAAGAAAGAAAGAAAGAAAGAAAGAAAAGAAAAGAAAAGATAAAGCTGTGTTGTGTGTTGATAACCACAAGAAAAATCAGGACCACTTGACAAATTGCTGCCAGCCAACCCAATGCAGCTTGTGGATGTATTGCTTATTCAATAAATTCTGACATTGAGGAAAGACATAAACATCTGTTTCTGACTAAGCATGCTCCAAGTAACTGGGGATGCAGCTCATTGGTAGAGCACTTGACTAGCATACCCAATTTTAGGATTGAAGTACTGACCCAATCAATACCTACCATTGCTCCTGCAGCTGGAGAGGAAGGGGCCTGGGTCCACATGGGAGGCAGGGAGGCTGGCCTCTACTTGAGCCTTGTAAAGATTGGGAAGAAGCCCTGGAAAGAAATCTCTCCAGGATATAGAGAGAGCCAAATTTGTGTGTGTGTGTGTGTGTGTGTGTGTGTGTGTGGGTGTGTGTGGTGTGTGTGGTGTGTGTGGTGTGTGTGGTGTGTGTATGTGGTGTGTGTATGTGGTGTGTGTGTGTGGTGTGTGGTGTGTGTATGTGGTGTGTGTATGTGGTGTGTGTGTGTGTGTGTGTGTGTGTGTGTGTGGTATGTTTCGGGGGAGAGGAAGTAAGGGCTGGAGCCAGGGACTGGACGCCCAGAACACAGTGTTCCCAAAAGTGGAAGGAACCATGGCCAGAGAGCGCAAGTCCTAGACCCAAGCCGCACAAGATGGCACAGAACAGAAAGGGCTGGAACAGAACCCTATGCGTCTGTCTCTCAACTCACCAGCACTCAGGGATGGCAGAGGGAAGAAGGCTGAGAAAGGAGGTGAAGAAAAACGGAGAGGAAGGAAGAACAGAGGGGGGCATCGGGGAGGGACAGTCTGAGAGGATACCGTGGAGCCCTATACAAGGTGGAGGGAGGCTTATGAGGGGTGCAGGGAGGAGAGGGAGCAGGGCCAGCACCGCAGGAGCCATCTAAGGCTGAGGGCAGACCCAGACCCCGGACTTTAAGGCCCTCAGCATTCTTCCGCCCGACTGACCTCCCCCACTCAGCCCGGTGGGAATGCTCGGAATGTGATGAGCTGATAAGAGAGGAACTCCCACTCCACCTGGCACAGGAGTGGCTGGGGCATCCGCCTCCCCCGCCCCTTAGATGGGATATACTTGGGAGGGGATTCGGTGAACGCAGCAGCACTGAGGAGGAGGGGAATGGCTAAGAAGGTCTCAGTAGATGCCTCGTGTGTGGAGCCAGCGGCCAGATGCCAGAGCTGTGGGCACAGCCAGATGCCTCCCGGCTGAGCTGTGCTGTTGAGTCACCAGGGAGGAGGAAGCCCGGGCAGGAGTGGCAGATCTCTTCTGGGGCCGGGAACCTGTTCAAGATGCTCCCGCCCACCAGGGCTCAGGGTCCTTAGAGAGTAAACTGAGGACCTTTGGTCCTTACTAGGGTGGGAAGCAGACCCCTCCACTGTAAATCAGGGTCACTCCGTGGACAAAGGGTGCCGCGTACTGGGCAAGTTCGTCAGTGTCATCTCAGGGCACACCACCCTGCCTAGGCACAGGTAGGTCCCATGCTGTCCCTCTTCACAGCTGTGAGTAATTGCCTTCATTGAGTAATGCAGACCCCTTCATCTGGGCCGTGCAGGCAGGCTGTGTGCAAGGAACTCAGGCCTGGACAGTGTACAGCCCGAAGTCTCTGGTCTCTAGAGGAAATGCTTCGGAGGGATCTGTCAACAGCCAAAGAGTGGATGCTTCCAACACACAGGAAACTAGTGACTTGGAAATAAATACAGGGGGCCGGGGGGGGGGGGGGGGCTGAAGAAAACAGATGGGTTCCCAGGCACCCCGGGCCCAAGGCTCTCTCATTATCCACCCTCAGCTCCCTAGACATATACTTCCAGAAAAAGTTGCTGAAGAGAGCAGAAGGAAGCGGCAGGAGAGGGGGGCTGGGATCGGCGGTTTGAGGTTGAGCTTGTTAGAGGAAGAAGAGAGATGGAGAAAACCTCAGCCCCAGGGACCACTGTGTGGCTACACCTGAGACCCACTGCGGGAGACCTGATAGATGGGGAAGCTATCCAAACTTCGTTCAGGGCCCTCTGCCCGCTGGCTCTGCTACAGAACGAAGGAATAGGGGCATTATCCCAAGTGTCCGCAACGGGAAGCAACCCAGGCAGTAAGCCCTGCGGCTTCAGACCTGGCCCACAGACACCTGCCGCCATTGTAGTCCTGGCGAGGGACAGCTTGCACCAGCTGCTGAGCAGAGAGGGAGGGTGAAGCGCCTAGAACATCCTCCTCGTCCTGGTCACACCGAAAACAATGTCTGCTGACACATGTGAGGAATCAAAGTGCTTTGGAAATAAAAAAAAAGCATGAATGAATGATAATCGAATGAATGAACGAAGGATGAATAAGCAAATCTATCATCCAACCGAGTTATCATTATTCCCAGCCGCTAGTTCTATGGAAGCGGGCGGGCCTGCCCCCTGGTGGTGACAAGGGTAGTTGCAGCCATGATAAGCGCTTTTCCCCATTGGGAAGGACTCTCGAATTTGGCTCTTCCTCTGGCTAGCCTTGAACCCACAATCCTCCCATCTTGTTCTAAGCATTGAAACAGACTGACAGGCGTGTGCCAAGAGCCTCTTATTTTTCTTCCGGGAAAGAGATTCCTAATGCTTGAAAAAATCCACCTGCAATTTGATCTTTTTTCCTCTCTCTCGTTCCCCCAGGCAGAAAGAGGGTAGACAGGGCTCCCTGACCTCTCCACACCACAACAGGAGGATTGTAAGGAACTCTGGCTGTAGCCATCGGTCTCTTTTCCAACTTCAAGATCTATGAAGTTAGTTGATGCCTCTCAACTCAAGTGAAGGAACTGCCTGGCTTCTCTGTCCAGAGAGAGGGCAGGTTCAGCTCAGAGACACCCTCCACCTTTTCCTAGGGCAGTGACGAGAACCACCAGGGTCATATGCAAGCTCAGAGGCTCCAGTTGGAGGGAATGTCTCTACCCCGGAGACAGAAAGCATCACTGTGTGACTTTGGGCAGGTCTCTCTCCCTCTCTGAGCTTTGTTTTCTCCATTGGTGAAACTACGGCTCTAAGATGCTGTGGCTTCGTCTGCCTGTACTGAATAACGTCTTCAGCATTTCTTTCCCCACTCTCTGCCTCTCTCCCCTTTTATCCTGCTTCTTGGCCTCCAGAGCCAGAGGCAGGACACACATACACTCAGCTTCTTATCTGTCCCTTGGAGGACGCGCCCAGATGTGATGAAGTCACTGATATGTACTCTGATACCCTCATTAGGTATAGGACCCCAATTTAACTGGGGCAAATAAAGTCTTCTAGGCCTTTAGAAAGGGGGGGGGCTTGGAAGGGCACAGCCTGTTTGAAAGCAGTAGGTGGAAGTATTGAACTGACTCCTCCCTGCCCTGGTCCTGACTGAGGTGCTCTGCCCACGAAACCTCCGTGGTGTCCCAGTGAGGCCAGTACCCATCCTGGGGGGCTTTCAATTCTTCAAGCCTGATTCTTTGTGCTGCAGGGCAGTGTTCAACTCAAGCAGGGCCTGGGCCACCAGGCTGTCTCACACACCTATCTAACCATTGGGAGTTTCTGCTAAGTTCACGGTGCTAGGCAGGTATCTTGGCTGTCATTTTCTTTGTATCCCTTCCCGTTTTAAGATAAATCCTGAGTTGTCTTTTTTTTCTCTACCTCCTCCACCCAGGTATTCTGGGGAGGCACCTGTATCCATATTTAGAGAACAGAATTTGTGCGAACTCCTAGGAGATTTTTTTACAAGGAATTGGCTTCCACAACTGCTGAGACTGACCCCTCCCAGGGTTTGTCTGGGGACCTCACAGCACAGACAAGCCGTACATAATATCAGCAGCTCACGGAGCCTAACCCCTTCCATAGACCCATCGCCTAGGGAACAGAGGCTACTGGTGCCTGTGCATCAGCCAGGGTGGGGACCATCAGGGCTGAACCTCAAAGGGGAAAGCTCAGGGGATCCAGCGAGTAGCTAGAGAGATGGGCTGAAAGGTCAGACATGAGTCAGTGTGGCTTCCAAACCGGTAAGTGACCGGTTGTGACAGGGTTCATCGTCATGTCCAGGTGACTGGGCTAAAGGAATCCAGGAAGAGAAGGAAGAAAAAACCCACGAGACAGGGATTCCTGTAGCCCAGCGTGATCTGATCTCGACACTACAGCGTGCCAGCCCAGAGCAAACCTGGCACAGGATCCCAGAGGCGAGCTTGTGACTGTGGTGTATGCCTGGCTGAGCGCAAGATTAAGAGCACAGGGTAGGAAGCAAATGTGATCCCTGCCCTTGAGAGCTTATTGCTCAGGGAAAGAAACATCGATAGGTCACTTCAACATAATACGGGAAGTGATAAAGTGGATACGTGTTTGTTTGGCTCCAGGGATTAAGCCCAAAATGATTTAACGGAAAGCACTTTGGCTCCCTGCCAAGGGGGTAATGGCCAGCCTTGATGCTTCTGCCTGTGCGGCATCCAGACCCTCTTCTGGGAAGGGCCCTCACCACCTGAAGAGGGAGGGCCATTTTTTTATAGAAGGAGAGTGAGCCAAGGACCCAGATTGGCCCTTCCCTTAGGAGATATTAACTGGTTTGGTGATAGATAAGTGACCCAGAGATTTTGTTTTTTTTGTTTGTTTGTTGATGGGTTTTTATTTTATTTTATTTTATTTTTTGAGACAGAGTTTCTTTACACAGCCCTGACTGTCCTGAAACTTGCTCTGTAGACCAGGCTGGCCTTGAACTCAGAGATCTGCCTGCCTCTGCCTCCTGAGTGCTGGGATTAAAGTCATGAGCCACCATCGCCCAGGTCCACGTCAGGAGAACCGCTTTTCCTACCGGAATTGCTGGAAGATGGAAATACAATCCAGTTAAGGAAAGGGACAGGGACCCATGGACCACAAACGGCACCTGAAACCTGAAGACGCCAGACTCTTCAAGGTATCCAGCTGAAAGGAACAGTCCCCTCAACCTCAGGTGACCAGTCTTTTTTTTTTTTTTAAGATTATTTATTTTAAATGTATTAGTGTTTTGCCTTCTATGTCTGCATCCTGTGGTCCTAAGGAGACCAGAAGGCACCAGAATCCCTGCAAATGGAGTCACCAATGGTGTTAACAGCTCTCTTAGGACTGAGAGAAGAACCCTGGTTTGTAATAAAAACCCAGAGACAGAAACTGGGGTGCAACCTGGAAACCAGAAAAGCAAAGCAGCCAAATAGAGAACTCTTACTTCTACCAAAGCTGGATGACCACAGACTAAAAATAGGCTAAGCCTCTCCTCTCATTTTATATTCCCTCTAGCGCTGAGATTAAAGGTGAGGCGCCACCACCTGGATTTGCTTCTGCATTGATTTTACGTAGCCCAGGGTGGCCTTGAACTCAAAGAGATCCGTCTGACTCTCTCTCCCAAATCCTGGGATTAAAGGTGTGTGTCACCATTACCTGACCTCTTGTGGCTTTGCTTTGCCTCTGGTTTTCAGGCAAGATTTATTTATTAAAATGCAAATAGCAGGGGGTTGGTGAGATGGCTCAGTGGTTAAGAACACTGACTGCTCCTCCAGAGGACCTGGGTTCAATTCCCAGCACCCACATGGCAGCTCGCAGCTGTCTGTAACTCCAGTTCCAGAGAATCTGATATCATTATACCAATATGCATGAAATAAAGTTAAATTAAAAAAATATAAATAGCATACCACTATCCTGGTCCTCTGCAAGAGCAGACAGTGCTCTTAACTGCTGCGTCATCTCTCTAGCCCCTGTGACCAAAATTTTGGAGAGCCAGTTGTGACATAGTCATACTAAACAAAAGTATAAAGCAGAAGCTGGGCGTGGCAGCACACACGCTTTGAATCCCAGCACTCGGGGGACAGATGCAGGTGGATCCCTGAGTTCAAAACCAGCCTTAGCTATACAGCTAGTTCCTGAACTACCATGGCTTCACAGAAAAAAACCTGAACACCTACCCCCCTCCCCCCACAAAAAAAAACCCGGCAACCAATAATGACTCAGAGTGTAAAGGTGACTGTCACTAAGCCTGATGGCCTCAGTCTTATCCGTGAGACCCACATGGATGGAGGGAAAATTGTCCTGAAAGTTGTCCTCTGACCTTTACATGTGCACCATGACATCTGTATGTTTCTACCTCCCAATAAGTGAATAAATGCTTAAAAATTAAAAGTTAACATTCGGCCTGGAGAGATGGCTCAGGGGTTAAGAGCACTGGCTGTTCTTCCAGAGGATCCTGCGTTCAATTCCCAGCAACCACAGGGTGACTCACAACCCTCTGTTATGAGATCTGCTGCCCTCTTCTGGCTTACAGCATACATGCAACTAGAACACTGTATGCATAATAAATATATAAGTCTTTTTTAAAAAGTTAACAAGAAAGAAATAAAAGGCATGAGGGGAATAACTCAGTAAAGAGTGCTAGTCTAAACAAAACAAGACAAACAAAAGTCAGGCATCATGAGGTACACCAGTAATGCCAGCATTCAGAAGGATGAGACAGAAGGATTATGAACTCTCCATGCACAAGTATTTAGCTTTATGAAAGTGTCTTTGAACATAAAGGCTATGCCGGCCTTTGATTCCAGCACTCGTGAGGCAGAGACAGGTGCATCTCTGTGAGTTCAAGGCCAGCCTGGTAACAGAGAAAGTTCCAGGACAGGCTCCAAAACTACAGAGAAACCCTGTCTTGAAAAACCAAAAAAGGGGACTGGAGAGATGGCTCAGAGGTTAAGAGCATTGCCTGCTCTTCCAAAAGTTCTGAGTTCAATTCCCAGCAATCACATGGTGGCTTATAACCATCTGTAATAAGGTCTGGTGCCCTCTTCTGGCCTGCTGATAGAATATTGTATACATAATAAACACATAAGTATAAAAAAAATTTAAAAAAAAACAAAAAAAATTGTCTCATTTTCCTAAACTTAGATTATTTTTGCAGATAAACTGAGCAGGTGGTACCAGAAATTTTTCTTCTCTCCCCTTTTAAATGTACTATTGTCCTTGTGTGTCTGTGCACAGTGTGAGGATGTGTGGCCATAGCACTAGGAAGCATGTGTGGAGACCAAAGGGCAGCTCTGTGCGGTCAGTGCTCTCCTTCTACCATCATGGTGCTTGATCTGGGGCTTGAACTCACACCGGCAGGCTTGCACAGTGAGCACCTTCCCCACTGAGCATCTCCCCACCTCTTCCACTTTCCCTGATGCTGTCGTCTGGATTAATGTGACACATCTATTGCAATGCATTTCCCAGTGTTAGTATTACAGGCTGAACTAAAAGCCCACGTTAACACAGTGTTCGCGCATTGTGATGGATCATTCTTTGAGTTTTGACAGACGACTAATCCTAGGAACCTAACATTATAGGATGTACAGAATAGCTTCACTGTCCCAAAAACCCCAACTCCCACCTACTTAGACCTCCCTGCCCCAGAATCTCTGGGACTACTGACACCGCCCCCACCCCAGCGCATTTACAGGAAGAGAGAAAAGTAGCAAGAATACAAGAGTATTTTTTACCGATTCTCCTAGCAACTTTGAAGTATACATTCTTACTAACTGTAAACGAAAGCTGGGCATGGTGACCCACCCTTATAGTCCTAGTACTCTGGAGACTGAGGCAGGAGGATTGTGGGTTCCAGAAAGGTTAAGCGCATCATCTTTTTTGTTTTTGTTTTTGTTTTTTGTTTTTTGTTTTTGAGGCAGGGTTTCTCTGTGGCTTTGGAGCCTGTCCTTGTAGACCAGGCTGGCCTCAGACTCATAGAGATCCGCCTGCCTCTGCCTCTCGAGTGCTGGGATTAAAGGCATTCGCTCCTCATCCTTGTATGCCTTGGTGGCTCAGTTTCTTTTTTTAAATTTATTTATTTTGTGTGCATTAGTGTTTTGCCATGGCTGTGGGGTCCCCTGGAACTGGAATTAAAGATAGCTGTGAGCTGCCGTGTGGGTGCTGGGAACTGAACTCTTGTTCTTTGGAAGAGCAATCAGTGCTCCCAACCACTGAGCCATCTCTCCAGTCCCCTCAGTTTCTTTGTTGATCTGAATGCACCATAGTTTCTTTCTCCACCTACTCACAGGGACATTTTGGTTGCTTTGAGTTCATGGACATTATGGAAAAGGCTGCTGTGACGTTCGTGTGCAAGTTGCCGTGTGAATATAAGTTTCCATTTCAGCCAGGTGGTGGTGGCACAGGCTGTCCTGGCACTCGCTCTGTACACTGGGTTGGCCTCAAACTCAGAGATCTGCCTGACTCTGCCTCCTGAGTGCTGGGATTAAAGGAAAGATCCTACCACACCCAGCTTTTTTATTTTGTTTTGTTTAAGCATGAGTTCTGGAGATCAAAGTCAAGCACTTTACTGACTGGAGCAGTCCCCTTAGCCCTGGCCTTGAACTCTTGATTCTTCTGCCCCCATCTCTCAAGAGCTGGGATTACAGAGATGAACCAGGATGCCTGACTTTATGCCACGCTGGAGTTAGGATCCAGGGTTTCACACCTGCTGGGCAAGCACTCCACCAACCAAGCTGCAGCCTCATTTTTCCCTTTGTAAGCATCTGCCCATCACATCTCGAATTTTCCTACCTACCCTCCATCACTGGTTGAAAGCTCCTATTGTCCCACACTCTCCTCCAGCGTTTGGTATGGGCTGCTGCTTGTATTTGATAGTTGTTCTGCTGGGTGTATAGTAACTCCTCCTTCCAGCACCCTCTTCTGGCCTCCCCTGACCTCAGGTGCTCCAACCTAGAACTTTTCCCTCCTTTCATTAGCTGCTCAGGCAACTTTCCACAGGGTTTCTTTTTCTAATACTTATTTATTTATTATGTATACAATATTCTGTCTGCTTGTATGCCTGCAGGCCAGAAGAGGGCACCAGACCTCATTACAGATGGTTGTGAGCCACCATGTGGTTGCTGGGAATTGAACTTAGGACTTTTGGAAGAGCAGGCAATGCTTTTAACCACTGAGCCATCTCTCCAGTCCTTGAGACAGGGTTTCTATGTGTAGCCCTGGAACTTGTTCTGTAGACCAGGCTGGCCTGAACTCACAGAGCTCTGCCCTACCTCTGCCTCCTGAATGCTGGGATTAAAAGCGTGCATTACCACACCACCTGCCTTTCAAGCAAGCTTCTACCCTGGTCGACCCCACTGCCTTCTGCAGCCCAGAGCCTAGACTCCCCACCACAATCTCTGGAATCCTTACAACCTTATGGTGTCCCCACCCCAGAGGGCGCACTGGCACACCCAGAAATTTCCTGTGTGCCCTGTCACCCTGTCAGTCCCTTTCTAGTCCCCTTGGCAACAGATTCCCTTTAGACTTTCTGTCTGCTCCTGCTGTGCCTTAACATCACACATACACCATAGACAGACTAGTGGGGAAGCCCCAACTATCTTGAACACTTCTTGTTACCCTAAGATATTCTAAACATACAGAAAAGTTCAAGGGTTGGCTTAGCAAATGCCCACATGGTCAGCTTCCGTGTTTGTCAAATAACCTTTGACCAATAAACCAGAAGACTGAGCTGCCTAGCCCCAGTAAGTTAATACTGCCTGCCCTGGCCAGTAGTCCTAGTGTCCGGGGGGATGGTCAGTTTTATACCATCCTGAACTGCAGAGCAAGACCCTGTGTCAAAGGAGGAAGAAGGCAAAGACTTTCTGGGCTTGACTCTTGAATCTGCCATTTATGTATCCTCTCTGTGCCTCAGTTTCCCCCTCTGTCAGAAGGCAGGAACAAGGATGCCTGCCTCGGGGCTCATGGGCAATTGTGAGTTTGTTGAGCAAAGCCTGGGCCAGAGTAAGAGCTGCCTCTTATCACTTCATCTTCCTTCCTGACTCAACACAAGAGATCACCCCTTTGATGGGGCTCCAGATCCTTCCCTCCCGCCCACCTCCTCAGGAATGGCACCCAGCACCCGGCACCCACTGGCTCCAACGGACATCAAAACAGGCTTGCTCCCATTTCAAACACTCACACCCCTGCTCCCACCCTCTCTGCCCCTCTCCAGCCTCCACTGGCGACAGGATAGAGCTGCCTGCACTTGCCCTGAGCTTCCCTCCCTCCCACTCTTAGCTCAGCCCTGGCTGTAAACAGCCCCCTGCTCCTCCCCATCACCAACCGACTCCACAAGAGATGGCAGCCTTATGCTGCCCCAGCCAGGCCACATGGCCTCTTTTGGGCTTCATGGCCACATCCTCCTCTTGGAAGCTCTCCTTCAGAGTCACCACCCCCACTCAGGGCCCTTTGCACTGCTTCCCTCCTCTGACCACCAGCTGCCACTTTTCTCGGCCCTGTGGCGTCTCCTTCCCTCCCAGACCATCTCTTCTAGGTCAGAGGCTCAGCCGCCCTAAAATGTCAGGCTCCCCAGTTTCCATTCCTAGCCTTTCCTTTCCTTCCTCCCTCCTTTCCCTCCTCCTCCTCTTTCTCCTTGAGACAGGGTCTCTCTATATAATCCTGGTTATACTAGACTCAACTATGAACTAGGCTGGCCTTGAACTCACAGAGATCCTTCTGCCTCTGCCTTCCAAGTGCTGGGCCTAAAGGCGTGCATCCACATGCCTGGCTACTGATCAGTTTTTCAGAACCATGTGCCCTGTTGCCAGCCACTGCTGGACAGACCTTCCAGGGTGTCTCAGGGATGCTCAAACTCCACCAGAGAGCTGCTGGGGAGGATCTTCTAAAGTCTCCTGTACACATGCCACACGGCACCCAATTCCAGCCTCAGGCACAAAACACACGTGCATCAAAAGACAGGTGCAAGAATATCCTTCCGGTGATACTTAGGATCACCCCAGACTGGAAGCTACCCAAAGACCTGTCAACTGTTGTCCCGCGCTACCGTCTCGCCAGCAAGAACCACGCGGTACACATAGGATCCTTCTGCAGAAAAGCTTTATGTCTCTTGAGAGGGAGAGCATAAGCTTACATGGCGGAGACCCAGATAAGATGGAACCCATCCCTTATAAAGGAAACAGACCCTGCTCTGGACATGTCTTTCCTGGATTGGTCAACTGCTCCCAGTCCCAGGTGAAACCTTGGGAGTAGTGGAAAATACCAACACATGTGAGCTTTCTAGCTCACCTGGCGGTGCAGCGCCATCTATGGTGGAGAGTGTGGTTGCGGCCCTCTACAAACTGTAGAGCAGACAAACGCACAGTGATGTAGTCCTTGACAGGCGGCTCACACAGAATGTGCCAACATAGCCTACGACTTGCATATATTTTACAATACAATGTTGAGTAAAAGAAAAGAAAAACAAAACAAAACAAAAAACCAGGCTGGGCTAGGAGAACCAGGAGCTCAGTGATACAGCTTGTGATCAGCATCCCTATGAGGCCATCCCCGGTATCGCAGTGGAAGGAAAGAAGGGAAAAGGGGGAGAAGAGGAGGAGGAAGAGACAGAGATGAAAGAGTATATGCTGTACATTCCATTTACATAAAAGTTAAAAGGGAGCTGGAGTGATGGCTCAGCAGTTAAAACAAAACACTGTTGCTCCTGCAGAGAACCCAGGCTCAGTTCCCAGCACCCACATGGTGGCTCACAAACATCCATAACTCCAGTCCCAGGGGATCCAATGACCTGTTTCCACCTCCTGGGTACCAGGCACACACATGGTGCACAAACATACATTCAGGTAGGATGCTCAGATACATAAAACAAAATGAATAAATCTTAAAAATATGAAAATCTGATTTGTGTATTCCATTGAAATGGATCAAGATGGTGTTTGTCCTCAGGACTCCTGGGTGCTGGTGTTGCTTTCCGGCCTGCGTTCAGTCTAGGTGCTGAGTGCACAACTCTGACTTACGCTAACTCATGGATTGGGATATGCGCTTATCTGCAGGTCTGCTTCCATCCAGTGACCAAATCCTCTTCCCCGCCATCTAGCCCTCGTTCTGGCTTTCTCTTGCCCATAGAATGCCTGCACCTTCAACACTCAACTGTCCAAATCTGAAGATTGGAGGCTACCTCTCCCCACCTCTCCCTGCCACTCACCCCGTTCATCCCCAAGACCCGTACCCTGCCTCTGACGGTCCTTCAAATCATTGTTTCTACCCCACTTAGCCCAGACCCACTTTCTTCTTCCTTGAACCACTGCAGTGGCCTCTAGCCTTCAGGCTTGATAACTGTTCACAGAACAGTCAGGATGCTTCCAGAGTGAAACACCCATCCTGTCCCCCTCCTGGTTAAAACTTGTTGTTTCGTTGTTGTTTTCTGAGACAGGGATTCACCGTGTAGCCCTGACTGACCTGGAACTCATTTTGTAGAGCAGGCTAGCCTCAACTCACAGAGATCTGCTGCCTCTGCCTCCCTAGCGCTGGAGCTGAAGACATGCACCACTACACCCTGCCCTGGTTAAAGTTTTAATGGTTCCCTGCAGCCTATGGATTAAGTGTATTCCATTTCCAGACTGAGTTCTAAGTCTCTGCCTCCACCCCTGGCCCCATTTTAGGGCCTCCCCATCACTGACACCCCATCCTATGCTCCACGAACGTTCGCACAGCCCTTTCCATCAGTGGTTCCAGGGGCAACCACTCCTTCCCCTTACCCCTGTTTTTATAGATCATACCCAACACTTCCTCCTGGGCTTGGTTCAGATAGATGCCTTTCTACCTATAAAGGGTGTGGCCGCTTTGTAGGCATGCAAATCCCCCCATCACCCTCCACACCATAGTGAAACTGGTACCCAAAGTGCAAAGTCCCCGGGATGAAAGTTGGGTCCCATGAAGGGGGCATCACATCAGCACCCAAGACAGCAGAGATACGGTGTAGAGGCTCTGAAGAGCCTGCTTGGATGAGACTCTGGAAAGATGGGTAAATTGCTTTTTGACTTGAAAGTAAGAAACCCGAAAAGAGGAGCCATTGGCCAAACAAGATAGTTGGACAGAGGGGAAGCTGGAAACCGAACAGGGTTTCGGGAACCACCTGTCACTGCAGGAGGCCATCTTCCAACCTCCCAAGGATTCGGACAAGACCTTTTTTATTATGACCACTAGATGGCGCCAGATTCCCGGGCAAGGAAGAAAGCAAGCCGCCTACACACCAGGCTTCAATCTTTTCCTGAATCCAGGTGGAGCAGTGGCTTTCTGTGAACAGTGCCTGCTCTGCCCAGGAAACAGACCCATCCACAGGCATCTCTTCTCCACGCCAGAGACAGTGTGTGCACCAGACCTTGACTCGGACACCAACCAGTGCCCCTCCTTCTCACTCCTGCCAGCCTGCCAGAGTTCTGTCACCTGTCACCTTGCTTTGCCCCTCCTTCAGGAGTAGGACTGTAGCTAGCTGACACTTGCTCATCTCGCTGGACCAGATGAGGTCCAGTGGGTCACACCGGTCCTACAGCATCCTCTGGCTACTTCTCCACCCAGCTGTCAGTGGCTCCCTTCCTGCCGGCCTGAGGGACCCCTCAGGGACAACTCAGAACTCATTTCTTTCGAGAATGACAGCATGCCTCAGTCTCAGCACAAGAGGGATTTAGCTCCTCTTATTTAGCCACTCAGCAAACATTCCCCCCAAAGACTGTCTTAGGTATCTGAAGGATAATGGTGAATGGGGTAGGCAGTCCCCAGCATACCGTGCAACAGGGAACAAGGTGCTAAGCATACACCATCAAACAAGTATTTAAATAATGTTTCTGCTGGAGAGATGACTCAGTGGTTAAGAGCACTGGCTGCCTATTCCTGATGAACCTGGGTTCAATTCCCAGGACTCACATGGCAGTTTACAATTGTCTATAACTTCAGTTCTGGAGGATCCAACACCCTCATGCTCACATACATGCAAACAAAAAACTAATATACATAAAATTTAAAATAAATTATAAAAAATACTTTAAGAAATAATGCTGAGCCAGGTGATGGTGATGCACACCTTTAATCCCAGCTCTTGGGAGGCAGAGGCAAGCAGATTTCTGTGAGTTCAAGGCCTGCCTGGTCTACAGAGCAGTTCCAGGACAGTCAAAGCGACACTGAGAAACCCTGTTCCTCCTCTTCTTTCTCCTCCTCGTTCCCCCAGACAGGATCTCGCTACACAACCCAGAAGTCCTGGGACTCTTTGTGTACACCAGGCTGGCCTTGAACTCACAGAGATTCAGCAGTCTCTGCTACTGTTAAAGGCGTGCACGGCCACGCCCGGCCTTAAATGCCTCTTGACGCTGCTGATGTTGTGATTTCAGTCCATTTCTAGAATACAACAGACCTTAGAAATTACCCTAAAATAACTCACTACAACCCCCAAGGCTCCTGTGCTCACTCACGTTTTGCTCAGGAGCCAGGCCCAGGTGGGGTGAGGAGGGATTAGGACATCTTTGAATCACCTGTCACCCCTAAATGAATGAACGAACCCACGAGACAGGGTTTGCCCGACGCTGTCCCTTCCCTGTGGGCAGCTGGGGGCTCCAAAGCAGGTCCTGCCCGCCGCCCCCGCTCGCATCCTGGGAGGGGAACCGGCAGCCCAGTGCCCTTCCTGCCCCCAACGCCCCGGGCTCCTTGGGCGCCCTCTTGGCAGAAGAACAGAGGGCATCCAGAGCGGGTGGCAACTCGCCCCGCCACGAGCTCGCAGCGGCGGGCGATAGGAGCTGGGGGGACGCTCAGATAGACAGACAGATAGCGCTCCCCTTGCCCGCCCCCGCCCCCACCTTTCCCACGCGGCGGCCTCCCGGGGCGGCCCAGGCCAGGCTGTCACCTCCTCCTGTCCCTGCGCCCCGACCTAGGCCCTCTGCTCCTCCAAGCCCAAGTTTTTCCAGGCTCGGCATCCTGTGATAGTAGGGTCTGGCTTTGGAAAACCCCACCGAGCCCCCTACACACTGTATACAGAATGAGACCTCTGAGACCGCAAAGCTCTCTGCGGGCTAGTTCCACGGCGTCTTTAAGACAGACTGCAGAACCCAGAAGCAACCACGAGGTGGCGCGCTGGCACTGTGTGTCCTCGACACGGTGCGTCCTGGTTAGCAAAGCAAGGGGAGAGACAATGCCAGGTTAAGGAAGGCGGGTTGGGTGGCGATGGGGGAGGGCGGGGGTGTTAAGAATTGAAATTAGGAAAAGTCCTCTTTCTCTCTAGGATTAGGTTGGGGAGCAGAAGTGGGATGCAGTAGAGAAATGGGTTTGGCACCCGGAACAGTAACTCTTACCTGGGAACTGACTTTGAGAGCCAGACAGGGTTAGGAGATGGGGGTTGGTGATTGCTCCAGCGCGAGAAGCCTCTTCATCAGGGTCTTCGTGGAGGGAAGAAACTGAGTGGCGTGCCTTGGCTCTTAACTGTTGGAGATAGAAGGATGTGAGCGATCTATGCACATTCGGGCATGCACAGCTGACCGTGGAGGTTCACAGTCCTACACCCCTCATTGCTTTACACTACACACAGACACACTCTCTCACAGGCACTCTTGCACGCACGCACGCACGCACGCACGGCAGACCTTTGGAACATATAAAATCCTCTATCCTTAACCCCTAACGAAGTCCGCCCTCCCAAGGGCTTTCCCATATTGTGTGGAACCTGCCCCCAGACCAACTTAAGTCCGCAGAAAGCCAACCTCGCAGGGACTACTGCGTCACAGCTTTCTCAGCTCTCCCTGGTCCATCTCTGAAACTGCACACATATAGTCCGGGGTACCTCCATTCTCTAGAGCAGCCCCTAAATCCATACAATACAGTCTCGCTCCAATGGAAACTCTCAAGTCCTACTTAGGACTTTTGCAGGCCAGGGTGCTCTTGCTTGGCGAGACTCTAATAATTTTAAAAATTACACTTCATGACTGCAGTGCCATGAAGATGATATATTAATGTACTCAAACTTTTTTTTTCAACATGGAAGTTCTTTTCCATTTTTTTTTTCGGATTTTAAAAGCGATCACAATATTTTCGTGGACCCTAGGTCTTTGCCACTTTATCTGTCATTTGCATAGTACACACATACATCACCAAGGACCACCTCCTTTCACAGATACCCAATGGACAAATTCCCCTCCTTCCAATCTCACCTAAGCCCACCCCTAGCCACGAAAACAGACGGGTTAATCCCGGGGGCTCTGCACAACCAACCCCTCCACACACACACCCCCGCTTCAGAGGATTTTTCTGGGCTTGAGCGCAGGAGAAACGTGGTGGTGGTGGTGGCGGCGGTGGTCTCTGTGTGTGTGTGTGTGTGTGTGTGTGTGTGTGTGTGTGTGTGTGCATTTGGGGTAACAACAAAGAGGGTTGGGGGAGCCAGTGAGAAAGCGCGAGCATGTTTTGCCTCGAAGGCAAGACTTGCAGCCAATCAGCGCGCAGGAGCCTCCCTCTGCGACTCCAAATTGAGTCTATAACCGGCTGGCCGGGCGGAGCTGGCAGCATTTGACTGTGGCTTGGGACGCGGAGAGAGGCACGCAGCGACTGACCGACGGCCGGCAATGGTCTAAGCGCCCTTCGGCCACCCCCTCCCCCAGACGCGACCAGGCCCTGCCCTCGCCCTCTGGACACACATCCCACCTGGGCTCCTCCGCCTACCCGGCGTTCCTATCCGCCCGCTTCCGCGCTCCTCAGAAGAGGCCTGGGGAGCTGCGGCGCCCGCCAGCATGAGCGGCTCCTTCGATCGCAAGCTCAGCAGCATCCTCACCGACATCTCCAGCTCGCTCAGCTGCCATGCGGGCTCCAAGGACTCGCCTACCCTGCCCGAGTCTTCAGTCACTGACCTGGGTTATTACAGCGCTCCCCAGCATGACTACTACTCGGGCCAGCCCTACGGTCAGACGGTGAACCCCTACACCTACCACCACCAGTTCAATCTCAATGGGCTCGCTGGCACCGGCGCTTACTCGCCCAAGTCGGAATATACCTACGGGGGCTCCTACAGGCAGTATGGAGCGTACCGGGAGCAGCCGCTGCCTGCCCAGGACCCAGGTGAGAACGCTGGGGTTGTGGAGAGGGTGTGAGACACTGGAAGGTCCCCAAGCGAGAAGTCTGGGGATGGGAGCTAAAATCTAGGGAATCCTCGAGGGTAAGAATTAGAAGAGTTTGAAGGAGTTGGGTTAGATGACCCCCAGAGAGGATAGGCGACAGTATGTGCGGCATTGTGCGCCGGGGTCTCCTGGAGATTCCGGGGAAGTTGGGGACACAGAAAGCGCGTTCTGGGTAATGGGGGAAAAGCTTCGATGCTGCTGTCCTGCGGGCACTTGAGTCGGCAGCCCCGCGATGGCTTGGAAACTTGATGGGAGTCGGCTCCGGGGGCTCTTCCTCTGGACTCCGTCTCCGGAGACCCCGAGTAGCGAAGGGCACGTGGAGAAAGACCCAAAGAAGTCACAGAAACGGAGGGAGGAGAGACTGAGAAGTAGAGATGCGGAAAGAGAGAGGTGGGGATAGAGAGAAACAAATGTGGGGAGGACAGTAAGGAAGAGCACGGAAGAAAGCAGAGGGAAGGAAAAAAGGGAAGGGAAAAAGAAAGAAAAAGAAGAGAAAGGAAGTCTGGGGGGGGGAGGAAGAAAAAGAAAACAGAGAAAGGAAAAATTGAGAGAATGCCTGTACCATCCTTGCATTTTTTTCTGAAGCAAATTATCCTCAAGTAGGAAGCTTATTAAAAGGGAATGGGCGGACTGGAAGGAGTGGGAGACGCCACCGCCGGTTAAGTGGGTCACTAGAGGACGGTCCGCAGACGAGAAGCTGAGCCGGGAATGCGTCCTGAGCGAAGCCGCGCGGTTCTCGCCCAGTCGCTTGCTGGCGCCGGGGCCGGCTCTCCGGGGCCGGGGTGCGGAGCTGGGAGCGCCGAGTCGTGGGCGGCCGCCCGTCCGGCTGGGTCGCCGCGGTTCCCTCCCTAGGCGAGGGCGGCACAACGCTTCTCCAAAGAAGTCCCGGGGAAATCAGTGGGTCGGAGGGTGCGGCGTTTGACAGAGGGGGATCTTGGAGAGTGCGGGGTCCCAGGCCGAGGCTAAGCTGGTGCGTTCCTTCTTGCAGTGTCGGTGAAAGAGGAGCCGGAAGCTGAGGTACGCATGGTGAATGGCAAACCCAAGAAGGTCCGAAAGCCACGCACCATCTACTCCAGCTATCAGCTGGCTGCCCTGCAGCGCCGTTTCCAGAAAGCCCAGTATCTGGCCTTGCCCGAGCGCGCCGAGCTAGCTGCACAGCTGGGCCTCACACAAACACAGGTTAGTACTGAAAGCTCAAGAGTCCCTGGGGGCAGATGGGAGCGTGAGCGACAGGGGTACCTATGAGCCTGACTGGGCTTTTAAGTACCCCCCAACCCCCGCGCCTCAGCAGACTGCAGCGGCTTTTGCCTGTGGGTCGAAAAGTCTCAGCGTTTGTTGAAAGGTTTTTACAGTAACAAGTGTAGACGGGTGCAGTGTGCATCCTTGTGAACTTATGCAACTATGTATGTCTGTCACAGAGAGATGTCCTCCCCTGCACCCCAGAACTCCCAGCTCCCAAGGCCCTCAGCAATATTACAGGACACAGGAGTTTTCTCTCTCCCAGACAAAGGGGTGGGGGGCAAACAGGCAACAAGCCAGGAAACTGTAAGGAGTGAGGGAAGTCCTTTAAGGGTCATTTTGCAAACAGAAGGCATGTATCTGTGATGGAGCCCCGGTTAGCACATACACAAAAATGTACGCTTGTGTAAAAACACGGCCTTGCTTTGCACCCAAATGCCTCTGCCCAAAGTCAGGCCGAGAGGTTCCCAAACAAAAGGACGTAGAGTCAGAAGGTGGGAGTGTCCCGCCACCCCTTTACCCATCCCCTAAACACCAAGAAGTCTCACTGCTCTGGGGAGGAATGTTGGGTGCCTGGCTCTCTACAGGTGTTGACAGGCTGGCCTTGGTTGCGGCTGGGCTGCGTGGGGCCTGGTCCATCGGGGATCTGGGTCACCTGGGGAAGAGCTGATTCATTGTTTGTGCCAGTCATGGGGTGGAGAGAGGCAGGCGGAGGGGGAGATATCCCAGGGGAAATTTAGGGAACTCAGGTTCACCTGCTCCCGAGTCCCTGGGTCACTCCCAATACCCAACCAGAGCCCCCCGAGAACCCTGTGTGTGAATGAGGGTGCTCATGTTGTGGGTGCTTATCTGGGTGTATCTGCCTGCATTTATAGCTTTACCGTCTGGTGGCTGTGTGAGGCTGTGAGTGGGTATGTCGCTGAGTATGGAGATACCTGTGTGGGTGTGTGTTTGTCGCTGTGTATCTGTGAACCTCAGCTTAGGGCCTCTGATGTGGGGCAAAATACCACAAACTGCCCAGGTCTCACTTAGGGTGTCTTTTTATTGAGGGTTTGCTGTATAGTAGACCATTTCAGAATTCTTTGTGTCTTAACCTTCTCGAGCCTTACAGTGACCCTTTGAGATAGGTGATAGTGTTGTCACGGCCCCCATTTTGCAATGAGAGGAAGGTGAGGCCAGAGAGGTTAAGTAACCTGCTTAAGGTCGCACTTCGGAAGTGGCAGAAGACGGGACCAGTAGAATGTTCCAAGCCGCAGTTCTTTTCCAGCTGGAAAGAAAGACGCTGGCTTGGGAGTGGAGGCCCTGGCGTGTTTTGCCTAGTTTTCCCTAGAGGCTGGGTACTGGGCTCCCTGTGGGGTTTCCTTTTGGCATCCCAGAGAGGCTAACTACTTGCTCTTTTCTTATTCTGTCCAGGTGAAAATCTGGTTCCAGAACCGCCGCTCCAAGTTCAAAAAGCTCTACAAGAACGGGGAGGTGCCGCTGGAGCACAGCCCCAACAATAGCGACTCCATGGCCTGCAACTCTCCGCCGTCACCCGCCCTCTGGGACACGTCTTCCCATTCCACTCCAGCCCCTACCCGCAACCAACTGCCCCCACCGCTCCCGTACAGTGCCTCCCCCAACTACCTGGACGACCCCACCAACTCCTGGTACCACGCACAGAACCTCAGCGGACCCCACTTACAGCAACAGCCACCTCAGCCGGCTACCCTGCACCATGCCTCCCCGGGGCCCCCACCTAACCCTGGGGCTGTGTACTGAGCACCCACCTGGCCTGAGCCCCGCCCCCCACGAAGGACCCCCTCCCAGGACCAGGCAGAAGGTGCCCTATCCTAGCGACACTCAGGAATCATCCAGGGGCACAGGGGAAAGACTCCCTTCCCCCTCCCTTGTCCCTTCCAGGGACCCAAGAACCTCCAGATGAGATATGCATGGACCAAGGGTGCCCCCCTAAACCAACCTCCCTCCTCCTGCTTAGACTGGGGTGCCCTCCAGATATCGAGGCATTTCGCTCCGGTGGAGACAGCACACGCTCTCTGCCCCAGGAACCGGCATTGTCTCCAGATGTCTCATCACCTTCCAGCCTCTCTGACACAGTAGAGACCTCCAAAAGGGAGAGACGGAGTATCTGCAGGTCCGGCCTGCCCTGGGGCACGAGGGACCGTGGATTCCAGCACTGCCAGACCTAAGTCACCGGGGCAACGAAGCCACTCTTGAGCCAGTCTTTGAAAGACATTGGAAACCGCATCATGGCTGATCCTCAAGGTGGGGGGCTAACCTAGCCCTCATATAAGATTTGAGAGTTAAACCAAAGAAAACTCCCCCCAATGAGGAAACCATTTAATGTCCAGGGAAGAGTTAAAGGAGCCTTCTCTCCGCCCCTTCCCTGGGGAGAAGGGCCACCCATGTGTGTTTTTCCTAAGGACCCCATTTCTTCTTCCATGTACAGGACTTTGCACAACTCTGGTTTTAAAAGCTGTTGAAGCATAGGACAACTAAGGGCATTGTTAACAGTTAGGACCAAATCCCACTCATCTCACCCACCGGGCAGGCAGCTCTGCTCTGCCCTGCCCCTGCCCCCCACCCCCATCACCCCTTCCTTTTCTACCAGTAAGCTGGCAGTCTGGGGGGTCAAACCCCAACTCTCTGCAGAGATACACCAGGCAAGACACATCCCCAAACACTCCCTTCACCGCAGCTTTGGAAAGGGGTTGCTTCCCCTCAGCTGCAGGATGCAAGCAAGGAGTCAGGAGACAGAGGAAGCCTAGGACTCAGTGCCTTGGGGTGAGGCTGGCTGCTCAGAGGGCTGGTACCAGTAGTGCCTCTCCCTGGCCCAGGCATTCCCACAAAGCTAACTTTCTTCTGCCCCTGATGTGGTAAAGACATCGAAGAAAAGGAGAGGTAAAAGACTGTAGTTATATATATAGTATGTGTTTTTTGTTGTTGTTGTTTTTTTTAAAAAGAGCAACCAAGAGAAGCAGCCTCCTCCCTTGTGGTTTCCTATTTATGTGACCCTGTTCCTCCTGGACCAATCTCCCTGTGTGTTGCAAGCCGAAAGAGGGATGTGGGCTCCTACTGGATTTGGGTTTCGTAGGAGGTGCAGCAGTAAGGAGAGATGTGGTGGGTCTCCGAGTCCCACCCCAAGGGGACAGGAATGAAGCCAGCTCCCACCCCTCCCCAGCCTTCTCATTTCTGCTTTCTTACTGGACCAGTCTTTATATATAATGTTAATAAAATAAAAAAAAGAAGAAGAAGAAAATAACCCCAGTGCTCTTTGAACTGTCGACTAGTGGCAGGCAGTTCTGAGGGGAGCCCTCTGAGCTCCTAGGGGAGGCTGAGATGGGGAGAGGGCAGGTGCTCCTGATCCTGTGGCTATCCACATTGTGAGCAGGCCTGGGTGGAGGCTCCCAACCAAGGCCTCCCTGACTCCACTCTGCTTGGTGGCTTGGCGTTCTCCGTCAGTCAGCTGCCCTCTGCCACCACCACCGCCGTTGCCAGGTCACCTCGGGGCTGCACTTTGATCTTGAGCTCACACATGGACATGCTTGCACATGCGTGTAAAACCCCCTGCCTCCACGCCCAGGCACTCCCAGCCCCTCACCCACCTGTCTATCCCTTTTAGCTCAGGTGAGAGGGGGGCCAGCCGACAGGAGGTACTGGTCCTATAGCTGGTGGAACCTAAGACTGGGATTGGGAAGCCATGAGATGGGGGAGGGGGTCTGTGTTTGCCTTCTTGGGAAGGGTGTGGTCCTGGCCCATAATCTAGATGCTGTCAGTGACTGCCTATGCTGGAAATGCTGACCCCTGCTTCCTGATCCCAACTCCAAGGCTTCTGAGAGGAGAATGAATATGTGAGCACGTGTGTGCGTGTGTGTGTGTGTGTGTGTGTGTGTGCGGCGCAGAGTGCACCAGGAGGTGGCATAGATGTACACTATGAAGCTTTCTATCTGACAGACACATAGTGATATCTCTTGTCACACGTACATGAAGTCCCACCAGAAAAATCATTACCTTTTGAGGAAAATGACATCCCTTACACACACACACACAGACACACACACACACACACACACACACACACACACCTGAGGCAGGTGAACATCACACTAACATAATAAACTAAAGAGAGCTAGGCCCCCCAATACACAAGTGTAGAACACACTCAGGTTCCCCTATCACACACACACATACATTCACACATTTGTGCACAGAAGCATTCTTGTTTAGAAAGTCAGGACACACTCAGCAGCCACTGTGACCAAACTCAGCCTGGAACCACCACCCTGTCTAAGTGCCCAGTCAGACAGAGACTCTGGGGGCCTATGGAGCGAGACACGGTACAGATGAGAAGACAGAGCGAGGGCCCCTCGCATGCCACACAGAAGCCCTGTCCTCAGGACAGGACCTCAGCCCCTTCCCTGGCCTGTACCTCTCCAAGTAGGCCTCAACCATTCTGCAAGCCAGCCTGGGAGGAGGCCACGCCCATGTGACTGACTTGGACTGGCAAGGGTTAAGCTGGCAGCTGCCAGGCGGGGCTGCGTTGAGCTTTTGGTTTGAGGGCTGCGTGCAGGCAGGAGCAGCAAGGCGGCAGCCGGGCAGACTCGCTGGAGACACTGCATTTTATTAGGGCTGGGCTGCCAGCAAAGGGAGGGAGAGAGGAGAAAAGGGCAGAGAGAGGAAGGAAGGAGGGAGGCTGGGCGGGCGGGCAGGCGGTGACGGATGAAAGGGTAAGGGTGTTGTAAGGGCCTAATTCCTCCCAGCTCATCCCAGCTCTGTCAGGCTGGATTAACTGCCCAGGTGACCTCCCGCGGGGTCAGCTCCACCCCTGACCTCCCCTTCCTCCTTTCCTCACCCCCTGGCCCACCTCTAGGCCAGGGGTCAGCTTGCCCTTCACCCACACTGATGAGGAGCCCTGTGGGGACAAAAGCTTGGGGGAGGGACCTGGCAGCATGCCAAGGTGGGACTCCAGAGCCCACCCTTCTTCCAGGTGCTGCCTGACTACACACATTGTTTCTGGGCAATCTACAGGGATGAAGGGGCAGGCTAGGGAACCCCAGTCTGCCTGAGGGCTGCTGCCTTCTGAGATCTTGATGTTATATAACAGGTGGCATTTGGTAAATTACCTGGTGAGCAATAGCTTGGCAGATGAGTGGGATAGTGCCCACTTTTCAACTGGGAAAACTGAGGTTCCAGCAATAGTAGAGTTGATGCTTAACATACATGAAGGCTTGGATTCCACACCTAGCACCAAAAAAGAAAAGGAGGAGGGGAAGGAAAAAGAGAAGTCTGGGCATAGTGGTTCAGGTCTGTAATCCCAGATCTCTGGAGGTTGCAACAGAAGATTTGAGAATTTAGGTCAGCCTGGACTAAATAATGAATTCAGGGCCAGCCTGAGCTACATAATGAATTCAAGGCTATCCTGAGCTACATAGTAAGAACCTGCCTCAAACAAACAAACAAACCAAAAGGGGTCGGGAGGGAGAAAATGAACCAGGTAGCACTGTGGCACGCGCCTTTAATCCCAGTAGAGGCGTAGAGGCGGGTGGATCTCTGAGTTTGAGGTCAGCCTGGTCTACAGAGCGAGTTCCAAGACAGCCAGGGTGCACAGAGAAACCCTGTCTGGGAAACCAAAACCAAAAGAGGGCAAAAATGAAAGTCAAGGCTGAAAAGTCTGTGGAGGTCACACAACAAATCCAAGACAGAGCTGGGATTTGAACCCAGGTCTCCACAGAGAACGAGTTCTCTGAATGGACTTTTTCTGTCAGTCAACGGTAAAGCGCTGGCAGAGTCTAAAAGGTGACCCTAACTCCACCAACTTGTCCCACGTGGTCAGCCCTCAGCAGGCTTCTCCCCAGAGAGGTCTAAGGGAAGGAAGGGCCAGCCTTCTTCCTCCAGGAAAACCCTAAGAAAAGCTAAATGTTGTGGTCAGGAATGTGTACTCTGGAGTCTTTTGGATCCTGTCTTCGTGAGTTTACTGGCTGTGTGGCCCTGGCCTAGTCACTTAACCTCTCTGAACTTAGGTCTCCTCACCTGTAATATAGGGATGATCCTACCAACCAGCAGAGCTGTGGGGAAGATTAAGGGGGATAATCTAAGTAAAATGCTTAACAGGGCACCCAGCCCTCGCGGAACCTGCTTAGTGAATGGAAGCGGCTACTGGCAATCTGACTTGTCCTGTTCTCCATTCAGCCTTGGACCTAATCTCATTCATAACACTGGCTGACTGGCCAGCTCTGCATTGCCACACTGGCTGATCCACCAACTCTGGGTGCTTGCAAAAAAGGCCAGCCGTTGTTTCCTGAGCTGTGTGTCAGACACAGACAGCTGGGGAAGCTGGGGCAGATGGGAAGGAAGCTTTGAAAGGCTGCACCAGAGAGAGAAGGGGTAGTCTGAGCAGCGTCTGGAATGGTGGGCACATGCCCTGTGACGACATGGGCTTCCACAAGGCTCCCCTAACTCCATGGGATGGAAAGGAACAAGACCTAATAGAGAAGCAGAAGACTGAATCCCAAGTGATGTCAGGCGAAAGCCCAGGAGGCAAGGACCAGGCTCAGAAGATCCTGGATCCTTCCTGGATGCTGAGATCATTAAAAGTGATGTTCTGACTGTTTCCAGCCCCTCGGGTGGGTCAATAGCTGCCCTGACACCTTGAACTTGGAGAAGGAAAGGCCCCGGTCCTCTGGGTGGAGGAAGCAACTCTTGGGGAAGTGAATGAGAAGGATTGTCATAATCCTGACCCAGAGGAGGGTCCTAGGTGCTGAGAGATCTTAGAGAGCCCTCCAATCCAGTATCCATACACCTTTCCCATGGCAGCCTACAATTTGCCCTCTCCTCCTGCAAAGCCCCATAGACTGACACCCTATGAATGAAAAGGGGGCAGTTCTGTGTACTGGAGCAAGGATCCTGCTACCCAGCTCCTGCGTGGGGGCCCCTGCTGGATTACCAAGCCCAGAGTGGATCCGATGGGAAGGGAGAGCACACTTGAGGTGGGGGGAGACCCAACAGGCCTCTGTTTTTTTAGCTTTAAGTGCAGTTTAATCACTGTAATAAGCTGTTTACAGCACCCCACCGCCCCAGACTGGTAGGCTCAGAGGCCAAAAAGTGCTTGGAGCTGAGATTCCTCTGTCAGCCCAGAGGAGAAGGGCAGCAGGAGAGTGGGCATGGGCTCTGGTGGGGTAGGAGCAGGAGGAGGAAGCAGGAGGCTGAGGGAGCAGTGTGGGTCAAGAAGTTAAGGATGAAGACAAGGCAAGCTGTCCTCCACGGAGCCCAGCACCTCCTCTTCCAGAAGGTCCTCCATGAACTTGAACCTCAGTCCCTAGCCAGTTTTTCTCCTCTGTCTCTCAGACATGCTTCTCACACCAAGTCAGAGATTCTGTCTAGGCCTCTCCTTGCTCAGCTCTGAGAGAGCCAGCATGGTCCCTCCAGTTCGGAGCACAGGCTTGGGCTTTGCTGTGGTTCTGTCCACCCTGGGGAGAATTGCAGGCCAAGAAGGAGAAAATCTTTCTTTCTTCCTTTCTTTCTTTCTTTCTTTCTTTCTTTCTTTCTTTCTTTCTTTCTTTCTTTCTTTTGGTTTTTTGTTTTTGTTTTTTGTTTTGCTTTTTGTTTTTTGAAACAGGGTTGTTCTGTAGCTTTGGAGTCTGTCCTGGAATTTGCTCTTGTAGACCAATCTGGCCTCGAACTCACAGAGCTCCACCTGCCTCTGCCTCCCGAGTGCTGGGATTAAAGGTGTGCGCCACCACCACCAGGCTTGAGAGATCCTTTCTATACACATCCTGGAGCCAGAGCTGGAGGCAGAAAGCAAGCGGGCAGACTCCAGGGCAGGGTCTTGGGTACCACCCCAGGAGGTGTCTTGCACAGCTGGAGTATCAGGATGCCCACAGAGCCTGGGGGATGAGCTCAATTAGGTGGAGAGCCTCAGAACCCTCAGGCAGGCCCCCTCTCAGCATTAGCTGGGGGTGGGCGCTGCCAGAGTGGGAGGGGCCAGTGATGACTGCCTCTTTCGGCAGGCTGTTGGGGGTTATCCAGATGACAGGAGGGAAACGGGATTCAGGGTCACCGTCCTGTGTAACTGAGGAGTAGAGACGGCTCCTCATCCTCGCTGGGCCTCTGATCAGGAAGCTGGCACAGACAGACCGTGCCACTTACCTGAGCTCACATAGAAAAGGAAAGACAGAGAGAGCTCTGAGGGCTGAGCCCCCTGTACCCCGCTACATCTCCGCAGTCTGCTCTGAGTGGGTGCTCAACCCGTGACAGCTCCCTGGAAAGCTTTCTTCAGTCAGCCAGAGGGCTAGAGAGCCATAGAAGCTGCCTGAGGGTGCAAGATCAGGACACTGACCTGGTGAAGCCTGGGAGAGTCCTAGTATGCTGAGCTCCCCCCCCCCCCCCCGCACTAGGGAAGGGGCTGCTCTCTACTCAAGGTGAGGAGAAGCTGAGGGCACCCAGGAAGGGGGCAGCCTGAGAAGGGGACCCAACAGGAGGCGGGGCGGGGCCTGTGGGCCCAAATTCCTGGGTTGTCTCCCAGGGCAAATCAGCGCAGGACTGTTACTGTTTGCTGAGTAAGCAAAAGGTTCCACACCCTGAGGATCAGCTGCTGTGAGGGAGGGGCGTCCCCTCCCCCTCCCCCAGGCAGTTCACCTCGCACCTGGCAAACAGCAACAGCGTACCCTTCCCTGTGCGCCACACTGAGGGCACCCGGCCACGTCATGCAACGCGTGTGGCACAGTCACACACCCACCCCCGGGGCCAGTTGGTTGTGCCCTGAGCTCAGGAATCACCAATGGCAGAAGAGGGAAGAATGAGACAACCTCCGTTCAGGGAGCAGGGGCAGCCAGAGGAGTGTGTAGGCCTGAGGGGGCAGGGGGCAGGGGGCAGGCTGGTAGCAAGGAAGCAGAAGAAACTGCTCCAAAGTGCTGGATAGGACTCAGTAAGGACCTACTGTGTGCCAGGCACCCAGCTTCTGTGCCAAGAGCTTTCCTGAGCTCCGTCTTATTGGATCCTGATAAGTACCTGTGCCATTATGATCCCATCTTACAGGTGAGATACCTGAGGCTGTGTGACCTCAGGCCAGTCACTTGCCCTCTCTGAACCAGGCTTTCACTCGCCTATAAAATGAAGCTAATCATCTCTCTCTTTTAGGACTGCTAAGGAAATAAAATGAGATAGCACACGGATGCAAAGGAAGGGCTTGGCACACAGCTTGGCACCATGCTGAGAGCTCAGACCGCTGTCACTTTTCTATTAAGTCATCTATGGGCAATCCAGACACTCCCACAGACCCTAGGGAAGTCTTAGCACCCTCAATGGACGTTCAGAGATGGGTCCTCCGCCTCTGTGGAAGGTGGCCTTCCATAGAATTCTTCTTTATGTGGCTGGTCACGTGACTCCGTGGCTAGAAGAGCTTGCCACACAAGCTGGAGGACCCGCGTTTGATTCCTGACACTAACCAATGCTTTAACGATGGGTGTCCATGTGGAATGCCAGCTAGCCTGGAAAAACAAGAGGGACAGGGAGAACTGACTGCCAAAAGTCCTAGCATACCTGTGCCTGCAAATACACACACACAGCACTCATGCATGCTTGCACACGCATGCCCATGTATGCATGTGCACGTGCGCGCGCGCACACACACACACACACACACAATTGAGCATGCATGTGAGCATAAATTCTAAAAAGATTTCTCCCTTCTACGGTGAAAGGGCTTTCTTGATTCCAGTGTAAACCTGCTGGGCTTCAGCTGCAGTGAAGGGACAGTCACTTAGGAAGGGCTGTATCCTGGGACCAGCAGAAAGGTCAACAGTAGGAGCCAGGGGTGTACCCTGACAGTAGCTTGCTGTTTTACATTTATTTCCCTGATAAAAGGGATACTTTTCTTCTTTTACTGCCATACTAGAGAACTGTTACTGAGGTTTCATATGTATCCTGTATTTGGCCACCATATTAAGTCTCCTTATCTTAGGTGTGTGTGCGCGCACACGTGTGTGTTCATGTATGTGTGTTCAATTTTGTAGAATCCTCAGAATTTCTAGGTGTCAATCAAATACCAAAGAAAACACTTGCTCTTCCCTTCTCCCATGTCTCGTGTGAGTGTCCTGGGGTAGAGGCAGGGAGATGTTTCCGAAATGAAGAAGTCGGGCTGATATGGTGGCACAGACCCGTAATCTCAGCTCTTAGAAGGAGGATGTAGGTAGGCTGTGGGTTGAGAGTAGCCTGGACTACACTTGAAGGCTCTGTCCCCAAACAAAATAATTTAAAAAAAAAATGCTGGGCTGTGGTGGAGCACACCTTTTGTCCCAGCACTTGGAAGGCAGAGGTGGGCAGAACTGTGAGTTTGAGGCCAGCATGGTCTACAGAATGAGTTCAAGGACAGCCAAGATTGTTACACAAAGAAATCCTGTCTTGAAAAAACCAATAATAATTAAGTAAAGGAAGTCAGTGGGCTCAGTGTTAGCTATGCCCTTCAGGCTGGGCCTCACCTCCTGGGAGCCATCCTCCTTAGACCCTGTGGACTGTCCTGGAAGTACAGAAGGACCTTTCCCTTAGCCACCTCCTATGGACCCGCCACCCCTCATCACAAAGCGGTTCACACACACACACACACACACACACAAACACACACACGCAAACATACACACACATACACACACATACACGCACACACACGCACATGCAAACACACACGCAAACATACACACACATACACGCACACACACGCACATGCAAACACACACGCAAAAACACACACACGCAAAAACACACACACGCAAACACACACACACACACACACACAGTCTGAGGGAGCCTGCCCACATTGCAGCTCTGCTCACAGTGGGTCACCACACAGAGACATGTGCTTGGAGCAGGCTCTGGAGCAGAGAATGATGAGGTGCAGGGGCCTGGGTGAGACTCGCGGAGCTAAATTCTCCTGCTCAGCAGTCACTAGAGTGCAGCGCTCTGTGGAGTTTTTAAAAGATATTTTTATTGAATGTATTCATTTATTCATGTGTGAGCTCCCACGTGACGACGCCGAGGTCAGAAGTCAACATTCAGGAGCTGCTTTTCTTCTGCCGTGTGGGTCCTGGGGTTGAACTCAGGGTGTCAGGCTTGGGAGGGGCAGGCGCCCTTGCACGCTGAGCCATCCTTTTCCTGAGGGCTGGGAATGGAATCCTCACAGGCTAAGCAGGTGCCCCCTCTACTAAGTTATACCCAGTCCGAGTCCCACAATAACCTTAGGAAGTACACATTATCATCTTCATTGTCTAGGTGAGCTTCAAGGTTACGGAGATGGACTTGAACTCAGGGACCTAGCTGTTAATGCTTTGGCTTCCCAGGGTGGAAATGTATCCTTGCAGCGGTTGGTTTCTGTCACAAACCAGAGTCGCCTGGGAAGAGAGAACCTCAACTGAGGGGTCGCCTTTATCAGACTGGCCTCTGGGCATGTCTGTGGAGCATTTTCTTGACTTAGGATTGATGTGGGAAAGCCCCGTCCCCTGGGCAGGTGGTTCAGGGTTGTATATGAAAGTAAGCTGAGCCAGGCAGTGGTGTGGCACACCTTTGATCCCAGCATTTGTGAGGCAGAGGCAGGCAGGTATCTGTGAGTTTGAGGCCAGCCTGGTTTACAAAGTGAGTTCCAGGACAACCAGAGAAACCCTGTCTCAGAAAAAATAAAGAAAGAAAGAGAGAGAGAGAGAGAGAGAGAGAGAGAGAGAGAGAGAGAGAGAGAGAAGAAAGAAAGAAAGAAAGAAAGAAAGAAAGAAAGAAAGAAAGAAAGAAAGAAAGGAAAAAAGTGTTCTACCAACTGAGCCAAACCCCTGACCCCAGGATGCACCATTTTGCTCATTAGCCCTGACGCAGAGGTGAGGAAATAAAGACCCAGGAGGATGAAGTACCCTGCCCTAAGTCTCTCAGCTGAACATCTGCACTCCAGGGGACCAAATGATAAAATGAAGTCTGTCTAGGACAGAAGGTAAATTTTCTTAGCAGCAGGGGGCTTATGTCTTCTTTTCCAGATGGAGTTGCCAAAGGCTGGGAGGGCCCAGAGCTGAGTCTTAAGGCAGAATTCCAGGTTTGGGAAGGGAGGCCCAAGCCTCGAGGAAGTGAGACAAAGGCCTAGGGTCACAGGGGTGGAAGGCCCTGCCTTGGTGGACCCAGCTGATCTCCCTGGGCCCAGGGAATGTGACAGAAGTTAGGCGTTAGGCAGAGGCACGTCAGGAGCCTCGTGCAGTCTGGCTTCCCTGAGGATCTGTTGGAGCAAAGAATTCCCCACAGCCCCAGGGCTGGGAGGAGTAGTCTGTGGCAGGCCCCAGCCTGCAGAGACCTAGAGCAACTCCTCTGTCCGGAGAGGGGATTGGCCCAGTGGCTGTGTAGGCCCGGCTGATGGGAAGGGGAGGGGTGTGAAGGGTAGCTGTCCATCCTGACTCTCTCCTCTGCCCACTCCTTTCTGCTGAGTCCCTCCTCATAACGGGAACATCAGGGTTGGAGGAAGGGTGATCTCTGGCAACCTGGGTCTTGGGGGAGCCTGTAAGTCATCTTGTCTCCCTTCGTGTGGGGCAGGACAGAGAAAGAGAGCAGGGTAGCACACTTGACTCAATCATGTGCCTTGTGTTTTAGTCATGGACTTGCCAATGGAGGACGCAGACAGAAGTTTTCAGTGAGCGGCAAGCGATGCCCTAAGGTCTCTGCTGAGCTCTGAAAGGTGGGGGGCCAGGAGGAAATCTGAGGAAGGACACCATCCCCTGGAAGGGAGCTCACCTCTCCATCTGGGAGCCAGAGAAGCTGAGGACTGGCATCATGGGGAGACAAATCAGAAAGCCTGCCATCCTCCATGGGGTCCACTCCTTTCCCCTTTCTGGGCTGGCCCGACCAGGCTCAGCAGCTCAGAAGCTCAAGGTCAGACAAAGCTGCCGAACACATCCTATCTGATCCAGGGAAGCAGAGTTTCCTGGAGAGCTGGCAGTCTGCTGGGAGATTCTGAGTCTGCCTTAGAAAACTCTAGCCTTGAAGGGAGAGTGGTGGTAACATCATCCCTAGCAAAAGGGAGTCCTGTGAGTCTCAGAGAGTCTGCAACTTTTTTTGTTTGTTTGTTTTTGTTTTTTTTTTTGTTGTTGTTGTTGTTCTTCTTGTTGTTGTTTTTCGAGACAAGGTTTCTCTGTGGCTTTGGAGCCTGTCCTGGAACTAGCTCTTGTAGACCAGGCTGGCCTCAAACTCACAGAGCTCCGCCTGCCTCTGCCTCCCGAGTGCTGGGATTAAAGGCGTGCATCACCACCGCCTGGCTGAGAGTCTGAAACTTGTCCAGGTCACCCAGTAAGTAGTAGCAAACACAGGGCTCCAAGCCTACAGCCTTCTCTGCCAGGCAGGGACCCTGGGTCCCTTTGTCCCTCCTTCAGGCTGGAGTTGGTGTCAGAGCAGGGGAATAGAAGGACCCATGGAGAAGTCCAGAAGAAAGCTCCCACCCTTAACCTTAACTAGTTTTGAGTGGCAGCACCGAGTGCTATGGGCACATCTGGGAGTCAGCCTGAAGTGTGTGGGGAGGAGCTGGGCACGGGAGTTCTAGCCAAAGCTCGGAGAAAGAAGCAGGCAAGGCTTCCACCAGCAAAGAAAATGAAATCATCAATTTATTGGGTTTCTGTGGCCATTCAACCTCCCTCCCCAGCAGCGCCTAGGGAAGCATGTCCAGAAAACATTAGCCAGGGAAAAGGATGGAGTGAGAAAAAAACCAGAGGATCGAAATAAAAAAATCTGTGTTCCTGCACACATTGCACAGAGAGAGAGAGACAGAGAAACGAGGAGAGAAGCTGCAGGGTTTTTTCCCTTCTTTTTAGATATATATTTATTTAATTTATTATTTTATTGTTATTTTTAATAGTTTATTTAACTTTATTTTATGTGCATTGGTGTGAAGCTATCTGATCCCCTGGAACTGGAGTTACAGACAGTTGTGAGCTGCCACGTGGGTGCTGGGAATTGGACCTGGGTCCTCTGGAAGAGCAGCCAGTGCTCTTATCTGCTGAGCCATCTCTCCAGCCCTAGTTAATTTATTTTTGAGACGGGGCACCCTATGTAGTTCTGGCTGGCCTGGGACTCCAGAATGCTGGAATTAAAGGCACATGCTATCACACACCAGTCTCTTTTCTAGCTTTCTTTTTCTTGCTTCTCACCTCCTTCCTTGACAGAGCCTCATGTGGGCCAGGCTGGCTTTGGATATTTATGCAGCTGAGGATGACATTGTCTCTTCCTCCCAAACTCAGGCTCCCCCCTTGTTGCCCAGGGTCCTCAGGCCGGCCTGTTGACATGAACTCTGTATTTCTCCACTTGTGCTGGATCTGAGCTGGCTGGGGCATGGAGGCAGCAGCCATCAAGGACTCACTGAGGGAATTAATTCCTCCTTGGCCCCACTTCCAACAGACCTGCAGCTGGCAGAAGGGGTGCACTGAAAGCAATGGGAGAAAAAGGAGCTGAGGGACCCCTTCTGGGATGGGAGGAGCAAAGGTGGAAGGTGGGACGTGACAGACTTTTTTGGATAAGTGACTTTTTCTTTTGCATCTTAATCATTAAAGCATCATGTCCTGGAACATGGGATCCCAAGGAATGGGGGGGGCACTCCAGCTCCCTTCATCACCAGCCCTACACACTACCAGAGGCCTGGCAAGGAAAAAACTATCCAGGTAAAGTGGAGTGGGGACAGGAACACCAAATTGCAAAATGCTTTTGGGGAGGAAGAAACTAGTGACTCTGGGGCCAGAAAGCTGACAGTAGATTTGCCACCAAGGCAATGGAAGGGATTTTAATTAGACATCAGGCAGAACCATAAAGGGCTGGAGTATAGCAGGGGAGAGATTGTGGGAGGGGACAGAAAGGGCTTCTCAGAAGACTTGGGAACCGGCAGTTATTGTCCACCTCCAATGGTTCCTACCCTACTGACCCATATCCCCTATATATTCTAGAAGGGCCTTGACCTCCGCAGCTCCCTCTACACAGGCCTCAGCTACCTGGATAACATTCCATCGCCTCTGGATCCAATCCCACAGGCAAGCCCAGGCATCCGAAATCCAGGGAGGCTGGGGCTGAGTAATCAGCTGCTCCAGCCATGGAGCCCAGTAGTGTCGTGGGGGAGGGGAGGGAGGAGCTTCCCACCCCCACCTCTCACAGGCACAACGGATTCAGGGATGGAGGAGGGGCAGCCTGTCACTCCAGTGTCTTCTCGCCCTCCTCCCGCTGCCACATTCTCCCTCTTCCCACCTGCAAGCAATTTGGCCAATGGGAGGGCAGCTAAGATTGCCGGGTGGAATCCTTCTAGATCTGGGTGCATTTGGTGAGGAGGGGGCTACCTCCTTCCCCACCCTAGACCCCATGTAACCTTTTCCTCTTCACAGAAGCAAATTACTCGTAATTATCTCACATCCAAAGCCTTCAGGAGCTGCTTCCAAAATTGCTTTAATTGAATTAATTGAATCTCATTTGGTCAGGGGAGTGGATGGGGGGCCATACCTTAAAATAGTACAGGGGAGTGGGGGGGTGAGTTACCCAGAAGGAGGCCACTTTCCTGGGGCTGAGACCCTGGAAGTGGTAGCACATACCCCCCAACACACCCTGCCAGTTCTGCGGCCTAGGCTGATATGACTGATATCAGTTGGGCAAGCCGCTGCCCACTTCGAGGGGGGACCTAGCCTGAGCCTTTCTCTCTAACGGTGTTGGCTGAGAGGTGGTCCAGTGTATTTCCAGCTGCATCCTTCCTCCCTGCCTTGGGGAGGCAGGTAACTAGATGGCTATAGGAACTCACCCTCCTGTCATTCCGGCGGCATATGTGAAGGTCATTTATAAAATGTTCATTGTGAGTCAGGCACCGTGTCAAGGCTGTGACAAGCACTATCCCGTTTCATCATCACAACCCCATGGGAAGCAAATCTTATCGTTATCGCTCTTGTTGAGGAGGTAAGAAATAAAGCACAGAGAGGTTAAGAAACTCACCAAAAGTCACAAAGCGAGCATCACTGCTGGAACTCTTTGGAGACCAAAGTCTACCTTCAGGCTTCCCTCTCCTTTGTTGATCCAGTGCCCCCAGCGGAGCTTCATCCTGGGGAGAACCCACATGGTTCCCCCAGTATCTAGAGAGGTGGAGGTGAGGCACTGGTCCTCTTGGAATTCCTCCAGTCCATCACCACCTAGAAGTCCGAGGCAACTGGACCTGCTCCCAAATGGAAAAGAGGCTCACTTCCCCTGGCAAGGGGCACACGGGGGCAAGGGAAGGGGGGTGCCGCAGGCTCAGCTGGTCGCTGGCTGAGGGAGCAATTACACTACTGCTACTTAACTTTACAACCCAGGCTGTTGTTTTAACGACGCGACTCGTGTTGGGCTGTCCAATTAATCTGCCTTTGGAGGCTTTCCGAGATGAGGCGGTAGATCTTATCTTGCTCTGTGGAAAGAGGAGTGTGTAGCCTGCGTGGCAGGGAACAGCTACCCTGAGGGCCCTTGGCCTCAGAGAAGACCCAGAGGAGCCATCTGGGGTCAGCCACCCCGTAGAGAAATGGAGCCAGGGTCTAAGGGCCAAGAGGAGGATTTGAAAGGGAGGAAGGGAAAGGGTCTTTCCAGTGGCCATCTTCACTCCTCACTGCTCGGTGGCGGTTTGCTGCTCACAGGGAAATCTTCCCTGTGTCTTTGGGGGAGTGGCCGTGACAAAGAAGGAATGCTTGCAGGCGTCCCTAGGTGAGACACTTCCACTGACAGTGATAGCCCCTCTGTCCTCCCTGTGACCCCAAACCAAGCTTCTTTCTAGTTTGGGGTTGGCTGAAAGTGTCCTACTGGGCTTTTCAGACGGGACTGGTGCCCTCAGCTTGTTGTGATGGGGAACAGGTCAGGCAGTGGGCGGGGAAACCAGCCTTTGAAGCCTTTGGCCTGGAATTGGAGGCCCCTCCCCAGTCCCTGGGGCTACTCAGGGCTGAATTCTCTGAATGACTGACCCTGTCCTCAGCCCACCTCCAATGCTGTCTGTGTGCTGGGAGCTGTGGCACCCAGTGAATCCTGATGCTGCCAAGGCCTGATGTTCTGGCAGCCAACCGGCCTTCTCACCTGGCCCTAACTCCATTAGCCCACGCTGGCTTCTGGATGGTGCCCACATGGCCTCTGTCCTGCTTTTTCCTCCACCTCTTGTCACACTGTCTCCCGTCATCTGTTTAGCCACCTGTTAGCCTGAAGCATCTGTACCTGTCACCAGGGTGGTACTCCTAGGACCCCCAGCAGGAGATCCATAGACGTGTGCATTAGATGGAGAATTCCAATTCCTTCTGGTGTTTTTTCCTCCCCCATCCCTTTCTGTAGTCCAAAGCCATCCCACCCCCAGCAGCTCGCTTCTTCCAGGGATGAGCCTGGACTGAGGTAGAACATGGTGGCTGTGAGGTGCCTGACTCCTCCACAGCTGGCCCAGGAGGTAACTGCTGACAAAGGCCACTCTGACTTTGGCCTTTCCCTCTTTGAGCATCTTCTCATTTCCTACGGTGCTAGCAGCACTGCTAGAACATTCCAGAGCTAGAACCACATAGCTAGCTGGTGGCAGAGGCATAACAAGGTTCTAATGTTGGACTGGAGAGATGACGCAGTGGGTAGAGTACCGACTGCTCTTTCAGAGAATCGGGGTCCAATTCCCAGCACCCACATACCCTCACACAGACATACGTGCAGGCAAAACACCAATGCACATAAAATAAAAATAATAAATCACAATAAAAAAAGAATCTAGTGTCTATGACTTCTGGTCAAGGAGAGCCTGTATCAGAGGGCAGAGAAAAATGAGCAACCAGGATGAACCGAGGATACAAACATACATAACACCCAGGACTCTGAGAGATTCTTTGTTCTGTTTTTTTGCATACATTTTAATCTCTAAAGCTTGTGATTTTGAGAGATGGCAAGACCCTGGGGATGCTGGACAGAATAATGGTGAATTGGAACAGTTTCTTGGGCTGAGGCAACCGTGAGGAACTGAAGTGCCAAGCCCATCCCATTATTTGGAGACAGCTATGCCGGCATGGATCCAGAGAATCTGTCCCGTTTCATCTTCTGGGCTTCCAAGAATATGAGCAGGTGTACTCATTAGGTATCAAGGATGGAGGGTAGTGGGCCTAGACTCTTAATCTACACCTGTTGAATTATATGGATGACTAAACCCAGGATTTATCAATTCAAAATGGGGTAGATACAGGGGTAGAGGACCATTGAAAAGAAGCACAAATTGCCCACAGGCCAATACTTTTCTTTCTTTCTTTCTTTCTTTCTTTCTTTCTTTCTTTCTTTCTTTCTTCCTTCCTTCCTTCCTTCCTTTCTCTCTCTCTCTCTCTCTCTCTCTCTCTCTCTCTTTCTTTCTTTCTTTCTTTCTTTCTTTCTTTTTTAAGACAGTATTTCCCTGTGTAGCTTTGGAGCCTGTCCTGGAACTAGCTCTTATAGATCAGGCTGGCCTTGAACTCACAGAGATCTGCCTGTCTCTGCCTCCCAAGTGCTGGGATTAAAGGCAAAGGCGTGCATCACCACCCACCGCCAGGCCAACACTCCATATGTCTGTTTTGGGGCCTCTTACATGTTAAGCACTTACTCTACCACTGGACTGCACCTCCAGCTAGGGAGGTAATGGGCTGACCATCACTGATAACTGGTAGAAAAAAAAAACAGAGGCTTTATGACCTACAACAGAGACTGTGTCCACTTCTGGATTTGTTCATGGACGGGCTAGTAGGGCCCAAGGTGCAGGCCAGAAATAATATTTATTTTCTTCCTGGCTTAGATCCTAAGCTATGGTGAGGCTGCAGTCATGTGAAGAAAGGGGGAGAGGCAAGAAAGACCATTGCAGTCTAAACTCTAGCCAGTGCCGCTCTCTCTAAAGTCTTTGTCCTGCTGGTAGGAGGAGATGTCCAGTCCATGGTAGCACTGGGGACAGATTAAAGATTAAAGCCTTTGATTCAGTTAGCTGGCTTGGAGATCCAGACTCCCACTCCATTCTTTTTTCTCATTTTGCTTCTTGTCTTGAGAAAAATCCATCTGGAGCTGGTTTCCTCTCCCCCCAGAAGGAGAGCAGGTGCGATGGTCCTGGGCTTGACAGGAAGGTTGGAGCCTAACCAGCCCCCGCTCTAGACTCACAGCATCTGAGGCAGAAGCCGCACATCTGGGGAGCTGATACCAGGCTCTAAAGCCATTGTCATGGCCACTGGTAGGCAGGGCGCCAGCCTTGGGTAGACCCCAGAAGGATGGAAGATTTGGGGAGCAGGGAGACAGGGAATGGGGGGTCTCTCAGAGAAGTCTTCTTTCTGCTCCCCAAAGTTCTGTTTCAGGAGTTTCTTCTGTTTGGAGCGTTAGTTCTGAAACCAATCTTTACATTTGGGAGAAAAAGAAAAGAGGATAGATTAGAAGTGTCCCCAAAAGCCTTGAGAATGGGAAAGGGACCTAGCTACAGAGTGAGCCTTGTGAACCTCTGCTCCAGCCCTCCAGTTCTAAGGCCCTCAGTCTCAACTTCCGGTCTGCTGCCCTCCTCTTCTGGAGCCCAATTCTCCTCTAGTATATGCCCTCAACCCTTGCTGCCAATCAGCTGTGGGCATCTGTGAAGAGCTGTCAGCAGAATCATGGGTCTCCTCTATGGGAGTCTCAGAAACCAGGGACTGGGAAGCTTGGCCCTACTTGGGTTTGGGTGAGTTCAAGCTGCACTGAGGGCTTTCAGACAGAGCCAGGTACTCTGTGTGTGTGTGTGTGTGTGTGTGTGTGTGTGTGTGTGTGTGTGTGTGTGTGTTGGAAATGCTGGTTCAGGTGTTCATGCAACTTCAGGGTGGAATAGATGGTTCTAGGTTGTGCAGCTTCGTGATCAGAGGCTGCTGGGAGGGCTGGGGGACAGCACTGGTTTCTCTGATTCTGGGAGGCAGCAGAAAGCTGTGTTGTAAGCCCGTGAAGTGACCAGGTTAAGTTAGGTATTTCCATAGGCTCAAGCCATCGGGAATCAGCAAAACCAGTGCAGCCAACACCATCAACCTGGGTCTCAGTGCGTGTTGGTGGGGGGAGCCCTGTCTATTTCTCTGCCTTTTCAATTCCTATTTACACCGGCAACTTGTGGATTGAAGCTGCATTTCTTGCCCTGGTTGAAGTTACCACCATGGCTCCCACTGTGGGAGGTCGGAATTCAGTAGCTACAGTGGTACCTGCTTAGATAAGAGTTAGAGCAAAAGGCTGCGGAGAGCTGAGCTAAGGTCTAAAGATGAAGAAGGTAGTTGGCTTGTCAGCATGGCACCCTCTGACTTCTGAAAGGGGTCTGTATAAGTCTGTCTTGAACTGCCAGTATCAAGGCACGGAGCCTTAGTGTACCTTGATGTAAAAGTGATCACCTCTTTTTTTCCCTCCGACAGCTGACTCGGAGGAGGCTTTTTCCGGGCCAAGTCAGGGGAAGCCACTCGGGTCCAGGATAGGCAGCAATCTGCAGGTCGTTTCTGGCCCAGATGCGGGGCAGTAGAATGGGATCTGGTCCTGTTCCCCAACCCCCACTCCGCCCCTGCCTACCAGCCAGGTTCTCCAAGTTCAGCTATGGGCTGTGGTGTCAGGATTGAGGCCTTGGGTTTTCTTCGTTCCTGAAACCTGGGCTCCAACCTGTGCCATTCTAAGGGATACTGAGACTGTCCGAGAGGATGAGAGAAGTGGGTGTATGAAGAGGCAAAAGGCCTGCCTAGGATGACAAAATGCTCGGGTGACAGTCGCCCCATTCCCTGCCTGTCTGTTGTGAAGACCCCAGACAAGAGCAAGTAGAACACCCCCCCCCAACACCCTGCCCCGGTTGGGGCAGGAGTAGCTTCTGTCCTTCTGTTCTTCATTCATCCCTAGACTCCCGTCAGGGTCCCCGCCCACAGGCTACAGTAACCGCTGCCTTCACCTCCCCCGCAAATCTCACCCGTGGCCTTGGGGGCTGCGGGCTCTGAGGTCCCTTCGACCAATTCCCAGAAAGGCGTTACGTTTCCGCTCCTGCCCGAGGCTGTCCAGTCTCTCTCGCTTCAATCCCACCGCTTTCCCGGGGCTGGCAGCCAAGCGACCACCCGCGCCTCCTTGGCTGCCCGGAGGTTGCCAGGACCGTGCGAAGAAAGACAGTTTGGATTGCTGAACTCTCAGAGCAGGTCACCTTCCAGGTGCCTTCCGGGACAGCTGCCTTTCTCCATACTAGTTGTGGCAAGTCACAACTGGATCTACCCGGGTCGCGATAACGGGTCCCCAGGGCCTCCCTGGAGGCGTGGTCGCCGCACCCGCAGCCTTAACGGGGTGCTGATGAGGCTCTCAACTTTCTCTGAGCCAAGAGCCTCCCAGGGATGAAGCTGCACACGTAGTGTGGGTTTAGTAGACCCCCAAGCCCTCTGTCTTTCTCCAATCGTTCATTCAGGAACGGGCGGTCCACACAGTTCCAACAGTGAAATGCTAAGATCTATTTTAAAGACGTACTTGCTCGTGAATGCGAGCGCCCGGAGTCCGTGGTTTTTCGTTGGACCCGGGTAAAGGACGTACTAGAAAGAATTTTCCACTCCATTGTTCTTGGACCAAGCAAGGGACAGCAGAATATGGAAGACAAACCCGACAACTCAACCTTATTGCCAGAGTAGTTCTCCCGAGGTAAGATCAGGTTCCCAAAATGTACACTGTCCCAAGTGCACACACACTATATATATCAAGTTGTCCAGGCTGGCCTCAAACTCAGGATCCTCCTGTTTCTGCTTCCCCAGTGTATATTAGCATATCTAAAAAGAAAGTCCAAGAGGTACATAACACCCTCCCCCCCTTTCCTTCAAGCAGACCCAGCAACCCAGCAGACCCACCCCCAGTTCTGCAACAGAAGGGGTTAAGTTTCTGGGTTTCTAAATAAGTTCCCTAAAGTCCCCCTTCTCTGGCTCCATTCCTTGAGGAAAATGAACTTGCATCCTTTCTTCCTGCCTCGGTTTCTCCAATCATAAAACAAGGAATTAGAGACTTCGGGTTCTGGGGGTTCATGAATTTATGTCAGAGTAAGGGGTGGGGAGAGAGAGAAACATCTTGGTTTGGGGCTGAATACAACGAAGTTGTCCCGCAGATGTGCATGGTTGGGAGTGCGCCAAGGGCAACAGGAGCAATGCAAAGGGACTGGGAAGTCTGTACACCTGGGTCTACGGATAGCCAGCATCCTTGCAGTGCCAGCCAAGGGCGGTCAGTGCGGCTGTGCTAAAGTCAGGCCTAGGAAGGCCAGCTAGTCCCTTGCCTTCACTGAGGCCTTCTAGTGAGTGCTTTCTCTGGAGCTCAGATTTGCTGCAGGCAACGACAGGAACTGGGCCTAATCTATCCCTAAATTAAGGGTGAGGATGGTTTAGGTGTAAGTCTGAGGTGGCCAGGGGAAGGCTTTGAGACTGACCAGCCTGTAACTTTATTCTTTGAACAATGGTTGGTAGGGTCCTACACCCAGATTCTGCAGCAGCCAGCTACCAAACAGAGTTAGGCGCCTCTAGAAAAAAGGGGGGGTGGGGTCCAGGAAAGGAGAAGGATCCCCTCCTAGTTGTCCACCTATCTATTGCTTGCTGGGAACTGATTTCTGTTCATTAGTGTCTGGCTCGCATACTGGTTTCTGGGTGATGTAAGGGAAAGGGGTGAAGGGTGAGGAGAATCTCGGGAAAGGAGCTAGGTCTCCATCCCCACATCTGGATTATGATAGTTTTCCGTTACACAGAGGTACACACACAACTTCACTACTACTCCAGCGGGTGGGGTAGGAGGCTCTCCCGCCCGGCTTCACAAAACTGCAAATCGAAACCAGGTCGGATCTAAAAAGAAAACCTAGATCAACTCGCCTCCGCTCCTCCCCCATCCTTTCTCCCTCCCCCTACCGCCGAATCCCTGGAATCCGTGTACCATTTGCATCCCGCTTGCCGCGTGTAAACAGAAGAGGGAGAAATTTATGAAAACACAACTCAGATCCCAGAGGTGAGAAGAGCCTCCGCGGCCACACTTACCTGTTTCAAGTTCCTGCGGGTGCTCAACTGGCGGGTGAAAGGGCTGAGACCACGCCGCCAAGAGTTGCTGGCTGGGCAGGTAGGCGTCTCCTGAGGTTGTTGGCTCAGGGTAGGAATAGGGCAGGAGGTGGCCATAAGGCTGGGAGTAGGACAAATCGGGGGAAGCTGCGGTTTTGGTTGACAGGCCAAGCGGGTAGGCAGCCACTACCGACGGGACGGGGGCGAGGTCCGGGAAGACTACATTGGAGGCATCGCGGCCAGGAAGGGGACAGGGTAAAGAGGTCATTTTGGCCGATACTCGGCCACAGGGCCTAGGTCATAGACCTGCACGCCATCTACTCTCTATGCCAACACCTTTCAAAGTCTCCAGAATTGAGGCAGATGGACCCCCCCACACACACACACCCCCAGCAAGCCACCCCACACTTCAGATCCCAGAGAAAATATATCTCTAAGCCTCTTCTGGGTGAGAGATAGCACCCTAAAAAGAGGTTTTGGGGTGCCCGTGACTTTTCCCCTCCCCCCTAAGTTCTGGGTCCCCCATCTTCTCTGGGTTCGGTTCCCGGGATCACAGGAGTCCCCCGCCCACTTAGACACCCAGGATTGGCTATCGTATGGTGACCTCAGAGAGGCCCAGAGCTGGGCCCGCCCCGCAGTTAGCACACACCGGGAAACGGGAGGGGTGCGGTGCGCAAGCCCTGGGCCCTGCACCTCGGCGCCTACTCCAAATTTCTGGAGACAAGAGGAGTCAGGAAATCTCGGTAACAACGTCCAAGTGCTAGGAAATTGGGCCTGGGATGGCCAAGGGGCAAGGGGAGCTACATGGTGACTGGAGACGCTGCGCGGATTCAGAACCTGTGTTCGCGCTCTGCGGGTCGAGCCGGTGCGCATGGCTCCACGCTGCCTGGGCTCTGCGAGGGAGTGGAAAGCAGATTGCCAGCGCCGGTCGCTTATTCAGCGCGTCGGAATGCGTAGCTGCTGAGCGATGGTAGTTTGTTGGTAAACAGACGCTGGGGCCTGGAGGGTGCCGCCTGGCGCTCAGCCTGCCCCGCACGCGCGTGGCGCGCACGCCCCCGCCGGGTGCCCAGAGCCTGGCACGCCGCGACCGCCGCGACTGCGCCTCACCACCCCCAGTGCAGGCTTCCGCTTCCGCCAGGGGCCCCGGTTTGGTTGCGACACCACAGCTCCGCAGGCCCTTGAGGTTGCTGGAGGGAATCTGATGTCTGGGATTCGCCTGTACCGAGCCCCGCCTTTCCTGGCACTCCGCTCAAACTGTAGCCTTGTATGAACTGGGACAAAATCTGGGAAGGGGGGGTGAATCTAGTTTGGAGGCTCCTGAGAGGACACAGAAAATAGGCTAGCTTCTTTGCACTTCCAGGCTTGTGCAGGACCTGCCTCTGAAGGGTATACAAGGCCTTATGAACATGTATCCATGTTGCCCCATGTGCAAAAATACACAGGGAATTAATCTAAGCACCACATATATGTTGTCATATACCAGTATCCCTTTACGAAAAGAGGCTCATTTATGAACCTGCAAACACAGACTTTCTATTTTTCTTCCTAGACCTTGTTTCTCTGTGTAACCTTGGCTCCTGGAACTCACTCTGCAGACCAGGCTGGCCAGGAACTCAGAGATCTACCTGCCTCTTCCTGAGTGCTGGGATAAAAGGCGTGCACTGGGATAAAAGACACATTTAGCCAGCCATCACTGCCAGACTCCAACACAGACTTTAAGGTGTGGTGCATATACATCTGCATATACAAATAAGAACAACTCTTTGAATAAAAGCACAGCATTAAAGCTGATGAGATGGTTTGGCAGATAAGGCACTCGCCTCCAAACCTGACAATCTGAGTTGGGTCCCCAGAGTCCATATGATGGAAGGAAAGGACAGACTCCCAGAAGCTATTCTCTGACCTCCACATGTGGACTTCGTTATGCAAGGACACACACATGTACACATAACACAAAACCAAATAAATGTAGCAAATTTTAAATGTAAAAAGCACTGTGCTTGCCTTCTACAAATGTATTAGAAGCCAAATTACTGATACTCATTCTCAAAAATAAGATAATCCAAACATAGAAATATGCTCATGCACCTACCGTATGGAAGATAAGTCCCCTCCCCCACATCTAAGCTGTTTCACAGAATGAGAGACAGTTCTTTTGTTATGGTTTGGTTTGTTTCTTCGAGGCAGAGTTTCTCTGTAGTGTTGGTTCTCCTGAACTAATTCTGTAGACCAGGTTGGCCTTGAACTTAGAAATCTGATTGCCCCTGCCTCTGTAATGATGAGATTAGAGGCAAAGGCACATACCACCACTGCCCAGGTCTGTCCCTTAGCCCACAAATCCACACAGATTCCCTAGTAAACCCAACACACTTGATCCTTCTGTTATGCAAGCCATCTTCATACTTGTATACACACACATACACACACACACACACACACACACACACTTAGGGCTTAAAGGAAAGGTAGCAATCTTAGGGTGTTGGGAAAGAAGACAGCTATTAGAGAAAAAGATAAGACTGGAAGAGTAGATGAAGGCACTATGCTGTGAGCAGATGTAGGCCTTATAAAATAGACAAGGTCTGGGGCTGGAGAGAGGACTTGGTGGTTAAGAGCACTGCTCCTCCAGATGACCGGGTTCAATTCCCAGCACCCATATGGCAGCTCACAACCACATGCAACTCCCGTTCCAGGGGATGTGACACCCTCTTCTGGCCTCTGGTCCCCAGGCTGTACACATAAAATAAAAATAAATCAAAAGAGAAAGTCTCGGGGAATGTCTAGGGACTGTTGAAATTCGCAGTCTAGAGAAAAGGAATCTGTCCCCCAAGGGGCAGAAATTAGTTTCTCCAAGAAAAGGCCTGCTTGCTAGTGGTGCAGGGTTCTCTACCTTGTAGTCCTGGAGCTTGATGAGGGGGCTCCGTAGGAGACCCTCTTTCTCAGGTTGACTGGGGAAGTTTGCTCAGCAGGTAAATGCTATTTTCATATAGGACCACTCCCCACCCCACCCCCGCACCCTCCCTACCTCCTTGGAGCTGGGGCTATGAGGAACTGAGGACATTGCTTTCCAAGCTTTCTCTCTCTCTCTCTCTCTCTCTCTCTCTCTCTCTCTCTCTCTCTCTCTCGTTTTTTGAGACGGGGTTTCTAGCACTATGTTCTCCTCCTCCTCCTCTTCTTCTTTTTCTTCTTCTTTTTCTTCTTCTTTTTCTTCTTCTTCTTCTTCTTCTTCTTCTTCTTCTTCTTCTTCTTCTTCTTCTTCTTCTTCTTCTTCTTCTTCTTCTTCTTCTTTGAAACAGGATATCTCTGTGTAGCTCTGGCTGTCCTGGGACTCGTTTTGCTGTAGACTAGGCTGGCCTTGAATTTACAGAGATCTACCTGCCTCTGCCTCCTGAGTGTGGGGACTAAAGGTGTGTGCCACCGCTGCCAAGCTAGCTGTTTTGTTCTTCAGAAGGGAGGCCTTCATAGTGTTCCCAAGGATGGCCTCTCTGGCCCTGTGAATCAAAGGAAGAGAATGCCCTTTGAGGTGGGGCTGTTGGAGCAGGTTTCATAAGGACTCTTTTGAAGCTAGAACGGAAAGGATGATGGCGGACAACTTCAGAGTCAGGTAATCCTTTCTGTGCTGGACCTAACAAGGGCGGAGGTAGGTGTTCTGGCAGGCTCTGCAGTGCGTGGCTTTGGGATCACCTCCAGAGCAAGGTCCCTAGTGAATGTCTCCTCTGAGCTTTCCCAGTTCCTGTTAGAAGTCACAGGGAGAGGAGGGGGCTGGACTGAGATTCTGGTCCTCTGTTTGTTAGCTATTAGCTACGCCGTGGCTTGCAAACTCCAGAATCCAAGAACATAAAACTGAGGAGGAGGAAAGAAGCAGAAGAAGAAGAAGGGAGGAAGGGAGGAGGAAGAAAGTACAGACAAGAGGGAGGGAGGGAGGGAGGGAGGACAAATTAACCCTTTTCTATTACTACAGATAGCTCCTGCAGCTCACAAAAGTAGGAACCAACTCCCCAAGTGTTTTTTTCTGGGAGATCTGCTTTGAAGAACCTAGTGCCAAGGAAACTAGTGGTGGGGTGGGGGTGGGGACTAGTTAGCAGGGAAGGCTGAGCAGTTGGGGCAGCCTGATTCCCTTGAAGGCCAGTACACATCAACAAACGCTTGTGGGGTTTTTTGTTGTTGTTTGGTTTGGTTTGGTTTTTTTTTTGTTGTTGTTGTTGCTGTTGTTGTTTTCCCCTTGAGGCGGGGTCTCATTATGTATCCCTGGCTGTCTTGGAATTCCGCTCTGTAGACCAGGTTGAACTCACGAATATTCACCAGCCCCTGCCTCCCAAGCGCTGGAATTAAAGGCTTGTACCACTATGCCGGGCTCACACTTGGGTTTTATTAACTTGCGGGCAGAAGGATATATTGCTAGAGGCTGGTTTGTGTCCAGGTTCCTCCTGTAGCATGATCATCCTTCCCCAAAACAGCGAGCTTCCAGGGCAGTTCATAGTCAAGGCTGGACGGAAAAAAGGGCTCCCGCAGTACACTCGCAGGGCTCAGTACTGTGTAAGGATGGCTTATGCAGCCTGGGCCAGGTGTGGAGTTCTGAAATTACAACTCCACTTCGCACCTAAACCGATCTGCTCAGGGAAACAGAGTTTCTCACTCCCCACGAGAGATTTTTTGCGGGCTTGGGGGTCGTTTTGGAATTACACACACCCTTTCTCTGTGGTCACAGCTCTCAAATGAAATCGGTTTTGTTTTTGTCTGTTCTCAGCAAGCTTTAAAGTTCTATTTGGAGGGGACTTTGTAATTCGGTTTGGAGAAACTAAACAATTCAATTTTGCTGCAGCCTCCCACCGGTTTGCCCTCAAACTGTGGTAGAGCCCCGGTAGAGGCCTGGGGAAGGAGCCGCCTGTAGAAGACAGCGTTCCTCATCCCATTTTGCCGGAGATGCTGAACCACCGGGTCTCCTTTCCTCTTTCTGACGGAGCATTTGGCGAGCCCTGGTGCTAACGGGCTCTGCAATCCCGGCTGGCTAAGGGCTTTCTTTTGCGCTCACTTCCACTTTCACTCCCCTTTCCCGAGAGCTTTTTTCCAAATAATCCCTAAAGATACTGCCCGTGAATCAGGAGCGGAGAAGTCTTGTGGTCAGCGCTATCTGGTCCAGGCAACGCTTGGCGTGGGGCTCCCACGAGAATCTTCCCCCACCCCACACGGTCTCAGCAATAACCCCACCCCACCCCTGCATCCCCGGTTTTCTTTGTTTAACTTCAAACTTTGTTTAACTGAGATTGACCCGGGCATTTGAAATACACAAGAATATGAAAAGTCACCTATGCTAAGAGTTTAACTATAAATAATTCTTTGACCAGGACACCGTCCCCCAAAGAAAACTGTAACTTAAAGTCGGGAGTGGTGGACGAAAGTGCTTCTGTGGCTTGGGTGGAAGCCACACGGTGCCAAGCTTCCTCAAGCGCAGGGACTGGGGGGTCTGAATGGGTGAGTGGGGCAGGGTTTCTCGGCGGAGTGTCCCACAGGGGCCACCAGTGGACGGAGGGCCCCTCACGGGGAGCCGGCCTGGTGGGGAACAGTCCCGACGAGCGCGCTCCCGACACCCTCAAGAACTTTGCAAATTAACTGGAGGCCATCCCGCCTGCTACGAACAAGCCGGGTCTGGAACGAAGGCGGCTTGGCTAGGTCCTCAGACCCCAGAATCGCACAGAAATTCGGGCTTTCTGCTCCTCATTCCTTATCAGTAGGCTGTAGGTGAAGGCTCAAGGGGGACACGGAGCTAGAAAACGCCTGTAGTGGGCAACCGATGAGGAAGCCAGTGTGTGCAGGGGCAGCCACCACAAAAAACAGAACCCTTAGACACGGACCTGCACACACGCTTGTAGGCTACCACTCCCATACCCTTCACACACACACATACACACGCACGCACTTCACATGCACTGAGCCTGCTACCATTTAAACACAGAGCACAGGCTCACCCTGCCTTCCCGACCCCCTGGGGTAAAGAAGGGTCTCTATACAGGTTGGGGTTGTTGCTTTCACTCAGACAGTGGAGATCAAGTTCCTTGTAGGTCTGCACTTATTTTCCTTTATTTAAAAGGAGGCAGGGTGTTGGCCCTCCCAAGATGCTATTTTGAACTACAGTCCTTAGGACTATCTGCCTCCTCTCTGTAGCTCTGGGTTTGGGAGGGATGGGAGAGTTTTGCTTTGGGGAGCAGACTTCAGCTAGCCCAGAGAGCCCTGCAGAATCATTCCTCACTCCCAAAACGAGATAAATAATCATGTCTGCAAAACAACAGCCCACCTACCCAACAAGAAACAAAATCCCCAAAGACTTTCCCTCTGCTTACACCAGGAGGGGCCACAGAGAGAAGCAGTTCCTTGTCACCCCTCCCTCTCTTTCAAGCCCACCCCCACCGGGCTAAAACCAGGAAGGCTGTCGAGGAGGAGGGACCCAGGCCCATGTGGTAGCTGAAAGAAAATAACAGTGTCTCCTATATCCACTCCAGGGCCCCTCCGCACTGCGTCATGGAACACCCTCTGCAATTCCAGCTGGAGGAGGATCGCCCAGCCTGGAGTTCTTCAAGGGCTGCTGAAAAGGGCTGGGGGAGGTGGTGAGAGGGAAGAGAGTGGGCAGAGCAGGCTGTGATGTAGGCCCGGGGCTGTGCCAAGGGTCAGCGGCCCCCTTAGGAAAGTACGTACAACGTGGAAGAGCACATTTTCAACTCGCAGGCCAACTGGGCCGGCTTGCCCTCCCTCCCAGCCTCCGTGCTGTGTCTCTGCAGCCCAAGTTCTGGTTGGCATGTACCTCAAAATGAATGTGGAGGGGGGAGCTGAGCCTATAGTCACAACCCTCATTCAACCCAATGGCACCTTTGTTGCTTTTCACACAAGAGAGCAGGAGGTCCTGGTCCTCTGGATGGGAGATGTGGGGAGGCCTATCCCAGGACCTTAGAGGCAGAAGGGACTCTGTGGGAATTTGAGTCCTGTGTTTTGGATAACAGTAATGATTGCACCATCATCAAATGCTGTCTGTGTGCCAAGCACTATGCTAAGGATCGAAATGCCTCTCTTTATCACAGTATCTCTGTATAAGGTAGAGTTGCTATCTAATATAGATACCCACGTTATCCCTTTTTTTAAATTTATTTATTTATTTACAAATGAGGACATCGAGGCACAAAAGAGCCAAATCCCCTTTCTAAAAGCTGCAATTAGAATCCTCAGCCAGCTGGCCATCGTAACTGCCAGGGGACTGTCTCCCCCCCCCCCCCCCCCCCCTGGAGTATCTATCATTCAGCAAGAGCCTGGGAAGCCTGGAGGCCAGTGTCCTCTACAAGGCAGTAAGAAAAGAAATACTATGAACAATGACTAGTCACTCCTGGCATTCATGTGCTACACAAAGCTGTGAGGCAGTCCTTTTCTCATTCTTGTTTCACAGGTTAGGAAACTGAGGCACAGACCCTGCCTGTGCCGAGCCTCTGTTCACCCAGCTGCAGGGTTAAGAAAGTGATGGGAACTGGGGAGGCTGCTCCCCGGGAAGGGCTCCCAGTGTTCCTCGTGCTCTACCTAGAGCATTGAGGGGTGGAAAGGTAGGACCCGGATGGAGGCAGAGGGGCTTCGCAGGAGCACCTTGGGTACCATGATTGGGGAAGGGGATTAGGTGACAGAGAACTGGAGAAGAGGCCCTTGCAATGGGGTCAGGTGTTGAGTGAGGAGGGAAGTCCTCCAGGGGCATAGTGGCAGAGGCAACAGAGAGGAAGGAAGCCAAGAGAAAAGTGGCTCAAAGACAACCCCCAAGTGGGCTTGGTGACTGTAGGGGAGGCCCGGAAGGGTTGGGGGAGGGAGGAGGAAGCTGAAGCTCCTGGCCTGGGCAACCAGGCAACCAGGGAACCCAGGAAAGAAGCCCTGTGTTCGGTTCAGGGATTTCAAAGCATTTGATTGGTCCATGAAGCATGGACCAAGATTCTGGGTTGATGTTCCAGCAGGCAGCCAGCCACGCGGACTTGGATCCCTCCGTGCCTTCTGCACAGGTGTCTTTCCCAGCCCTGCCAATGTAAGCAGGTGAAACTTACATACATGCAGATATATGCAAATGAGCAACCCAGCCTGGGCCCAGAGCCAGAGGCAAGCCCTCCCCCACCTCCAGGGACCCAGAAAGGGCCGCCCCAGCCCTGACTCACTAGCTGACATGCCGCCTGGAATGCCACCTCCCCGGCCTGGCTTCCTCCAACTTGGTAAACTTGCTCCTGGAACCACTCTGAAGCAGCTCGGGCCTGAAGCTCCAGGCCGGAACACTGGAAGCCAGGGCTGGGGATTCTCAGGGTGAGGATTTGTCCTGAGTCCCTCCTGAAAAAGCAAGTGTTTGGGATAGGAGACAGATGCCCAAGGATTTAGAGGATTTAAAAGCATGCAATGTGGACCAGCAACATGGCTCAGGACCCACTTGGTAGAAGGGGAGAACTGGTTCCCTCAAGTTGTCCTCTGACCTCCATATGTGTGACATGACTTGTGCCCCACACCACAAAAAGAGAAAACAAAATAAACATTAAAACACGTGCCATGCCCACAATATTCCCTAAAGCGTTTGACACCGGGGCTCTGTAACCACCTGCGAAGTACATGGTTTACCGGTTCCATTTTATGGATAAAGACACTGAGGCCCGTGTTGAAATGTCTCGTCAGGGAAAACCTGATTTATGTTCACAGAGCTGGCTTTCCAGAGCAGGCCTTCTGACTCAGTGTTCTTGGCTCCACTCTGGTTTATGCTGTGCTGAGAGAAGGCGTGGGGGGTGGGGGTGGGGCAAATCCTGGAGTCTGGGGCTCAAATTTTCCCAGACAATCATGGAAAAGAAGTGGTGTTTCTTTTGTTTTGTATATTTAAATCTTTCCCATTTATTTATTTATTTGTGTTGTGCTGGGGCCTTGTGCATGCTAGGCAGGTGCTCTGCCAGTGAACCTGGGGAGAAAAAGTGACCCTCTTGGCCTCTGGGCTCTTCACGAAATAAGTTCCTGCCTTGGAAAAGAGCTCCTACTCTCCGGCTTGGACCATGTGTTCCACTCCGGCTCCAGCTTGCCCTCTCTCTCCTCCTTCCCTCCCTTTACCTCCATTCTCTTTCTAGATACAAGGGCCCACTATGTAGCCTCAGACAGTTTCGAACTCTCAATTCCTCCTGCTTCGGTTCCCCCCACACTGGAATGACAAGACTATTGCTATCCCACCAGGGAGTGCGCTCTCCCTGTGAACCTGTGAAGTTCTCTAGCACACATGGGAGGTTTGGTGAAGATCAGCAAATTCAGTCGCACAGTGTGTGTGTGTGTGTGTGTGTGTGTGTGTGTGTGTGTGTGTGTGTGTGTGATTGTGGGGAAATCAGTGAAAAACAAGCTGGGCAGTGGTGGCACAAGCTTTTAATCCCAGCACTCTGAAGGCAAAGGCAAGCAGATCTCTGAGTGTGAGGCCAGCCTGGTCTACAGAGTGAGTTCTAGGACAGCCAGGGCTACAGAGAAACCATGTCTCAAAAACAACAACAACAACAAAAATCACAGCACATGATGAAGAAATACTTATAAACTAGGTGCTTGGCCAAGAAACAGAGCTTCCCAGGCATCCCTTGAGGGGCCCTCCTGGATTGTGACTCTCTCCACAGACACCCTGGCTTGGCACTTGATTTCCATACTTTTCCTTCTAGTTTTCCTGCCTCTGACTGCTGCTTCTGTCTTCTGGGGACTTTGGCATGAACAGAACCACACTGGCCTTAGACTCTTGCTATTCTGAGGCAGGGTTTCGCTCTATAACCCAGGCTGCCCTCAGACTCATGACCTTCCCACCTCAATCTCCCAAGTGCTGGGATTACAGACCTGGGCCACCACATCGGGCTGTCCTCCAGCTTCTTCCTTCCCACATTGGATATTTGTGTTCCAGCATCCTGTCAGAGTCCCCTCATGTAGGGCTCTGCTGCCCTTGCCTCTTGGCTCTCCCTGGATCTGCAGCTTCTTCTCTCCCAGTCTTATGCTCTGGGTGGGGTTTGCTCCAAGACGTAGATAGAGTTCTGCAAAGTGTGAACATGGCATACAGCACAAGACTGGTGCGTGCTAAATGATTTGTGAACACAAACTAAATAAATGAATGAAAATGAGTGTGTGTGTTGAGGGGGGAGTATGATTTTGTCTCTTCCATCAGAAATCCCAGTGGCAGGGGTTCCATTGAGGCCCCAGGGTGACATTCAAGAGACGGGTTTCTGCCAAAGGTCCCTGCTGCCTCCCTTCCCTCGTGCTGTTCCTCTCAGAGGCTGTCAGTTTGGATGCTGGCCTTTCCCCCAGTGCAGCCAGGTGGAGCACACCAGCTTGGAGACCCGGTCAGTCTGAATTCTAAGCCTGCCTCCACCCTGCAGTGACTTGGACAAGTAAAACTCCACCGTGTGGGTCTCAGTTTCCTCATCTGTGAGGTAACCCAACAACAAGCTGGGCCTTCAAGGACTGTGAAGATTCAGCCAGTTACCCAGTAACCGCATGCAATCTGGGGTTCCTAGATCCAGACTCCCTGCTCTGCTCACCTACTGAACCTGCCTGGTGCCCAACCTGATTCAAAAGGTTTTTGTATTCTGGGTGTGGTAGCACAAGCCTGACACTCAGGAGACTGAGGCAGGAGGATCAAAGGTTCAGAGCTGGGGCTTGGGGGCTGGGGATGACTCAGTGGCTAGAATGCTTGCTGCGAAAGCAATAGGACTTGAGTTCGAATCTCCAGCACCTATGTAAAAGCTGGGCATTCCACTAACCCCAGTGTTGGGAGGGGGTAGAGATGGGCAGCTCTGGGGAACTCTCACTGGACAGCCTGCCCAGTCAAAGTGGCGAAATTCAGGCTCTGTAAGAGGTCTTGTCTCAGAGAGAGAGAGAGAAAAAAAGATGGAGAATAATGATAGGATATGACTCCTAATATACTATGGGTGTGCATGGATAGAACACACCCCACATGAATGTTCCAGGCTAGCCTGGGCTCCATAGTGAGACCCTGTCTCAAGAAACAAAAGTTGAGGATGAAGCTCAGCTCACTGGATGGAATGCTGACGTAGAATACACAAAGCCCTGAGTGTGATTCTCAGCACCACATAAAGCCAGACGTTGTGGCACCAGCTGATAACTCTAGCACTTGAGAAGCAGAGGCAGGGGGATCAGAAGTTCAAAAGCAGCTTCAGCTGGTTTGGAGGCCAGCCTGGCCTACATGGGACTCTGTTACAAAAGCAAAGCAAATAAAGAATAAAAGTCCAGGAGTCTGGCCTTGTTATGATGTCACTGAGCCCAGAGGACTTGATGGCTGGAGGTGTCTCTCCAGGTTGTAGAATGCATGCACGGACAAAGCCAGGCTCATCCCAGCTTCTCATTCCCATAGGCAGCATCTGACACCGTGTCCTGCATCCTGAGATGTTTACGACAACTTGGATTCTTCAGCCACTCCTAAAGTCACCTTCAAGTCCTCCTGTGTCCTCCGAGGGTCTTGTTGGGTGGCAAGTGGAATGCCTTCACACGCAGGATCTCAACAGAGCCCCACCCTGTCAGGTGGGGCAAGTATTTCTGTCCCCATTTCACAGATGAAGAAACCAGTACTCAGAGAGGCCTAAGGCCTTGCCTAACGTTGCACAATGATGTGGAAGAACTGGGATTAGAACCCCAGCCTCTTGACTCTGGGGGCCAGTTCTCTGAGTTGTCCCGGAATATCCCAATAAACTCTTAAGTGGACAAAGGAGGAGACACGGACAAGAGACCAATGGCCAACTGCTGATGGGTCTCTCTGGGACATGCAAGAGAATTGGTGGTAGCCTGAGCAAAGCCAGACCCCTGCAAACAGACAGGACAATGGCCGAGTCAAACCTTGGAGTAAAACAAGCAGATGGTCCCACAAAGTAGGTGGGAGGTCAGAATTTGTCTGCAAACCCATGAGGGGCTGCTCACTAATTCTGTGGGACTGGTTGGTTTGTTTTTTAAAGACAGGGTTTCTCTGTGTAGTCCTGACCGCTCTGGAACTCGCTTTGTGGGACTAAAGGTGTGCGCCACTGCCTTCTGCCCTGTGTGATTGTTTTACTTTGCTTTGTTTTCTGGGTGTTGGGGGTAGAATCCAGGGTTGTGTGTCTGCTAGGCAACCAATCTAGCATTTGACTATACTCCAACCCCTAGTTCTCTGTGATTTTAAAATATCTATTGTTTTGTTTTTACATTTATTTAAGAGTGTATGTGTTTATGTGTGTGTCCTCACGCTTGCACACTTGCCCTGTCTTCCCCCGCCCCACCCCACTCCCCCACCCCCACCCCGCTTCCATTGATTTCCAAGTTGGACATCAGAGGCCAACTCTGGGAAACTGGCTCTCCTTCTACTATATGGATCCCAGGGATCAAACTCAAGTTGTCAGGCTTGGTGACAAGCATCTTTACTGCCTAGTTCTCTGACCAGCCCTCTCTGACTTTTAAGGCTAGAATGCAAGACAGCATAATAGAAGCCACAGGAATGCAGACCCAGGTACCATAGAAGGCTATTTTTAATATCGTGCTTTCTGAACAGCCCAAGTCCTTCCATGTCCTGGGTGCACCTTGTGCCCTCTGCTGCAGTGGGAAGCTGAGCTTTAGGCTGGCTTCTTTCAGCATAGACACAGAGTCTGTCTCATTACTCTATGTCTGCAAGTTCCTGTCTCGAGGGATTCCCACAGGGGCTGTGAGAAAGGACTGGGCTCTAGAGCAGGGGCAAGAGATTTGAACCCCAGCTCTCTGGTATATTAGCTAAGTGCCCCTGGACAGATAGCTTAGGGTTTCCGATTTTCACTTTTCTTATCTGTAGGATGTCATTAATATAATAACAGCTATGCTATGCGTGAGGTTATTAGAAGATGGAATGAAACACTGAGGGCCCAGCAGAGCACTGGCCCGTGGAAAGTCAGTAACATGGTTTTTGTGGTGATGTGTATGTTTGGGGGCTGCATCATAGCTGAGAGGAATGTGCTGTGTGCCCACTAATGTTGTGTGAGTCTGTGCTCTAAGTATCAGGAAAATAGCTAACTTAGTGGGACCAGGAAGCAGACTGACTCAACATAAGAAACTGAGTGGAAAACAAACAACCCTCACTGAGGTCTCAGGGAGCTTCCTTGCCTTTGCACTGTCCCCTCCTGGGCAAGCATTGCACGCTCAGGCCTGGGATTGGGATGGAGTCTGTCCTGGGTCCTGGAAGACACTGGCATTTTCAGCCCTGTAAAGGTGGCAGGAATCCCCAGATGGTCCAGCCCACCCTGGAAACCCAGCCTCTGCAGAGCGTGGGGCTGGAAAGTTCTGACTCGGTCACCACCTGCTTCAACCACAAAGCCCGAGCTTCCAAACCAGCAAGATGACGTGGCTTAGCCTGGAAGGTGGTGGTGGCTTCTGAGTGCCAGGCACCCAGCAGGGCAGGGAGGGGCCCTTGGTAGCCTGTGGACAAGCCCTCAGCCTCCACCCTGTGGGGCTGCTCAACTACCGTGGTCCCTGTGGAGTGTGTGTATGCCAGAGGTCAACATCAGGAGTCTTTCTTAATCGTTGCTCACCACTGAACCTGGAGCTAATGCAGCTTGGCTGCTGGTTAGGGAGCCACAGAACACTCCTGTCTCCTCCTGTCCAGTGCTGGAATCATAGGCATGTGTGCTGTGTCCAGGTTTTACATGCATTCAAAGTCAGGTCTTCATGATTGCATGGCTATGTCCCTAGTCCCTCAACAGCCATGGGCCTTAGAGCTAGAAGACGCCTGAAATCCTCAGAACCAGAGGGTTTTGAATTCTGGAATCAGAAGAGATGGGGTGGGATCGGAAGTTTGCATATTAATAAACAACTTGGCGGGAAAACTTTTCAGCGCCATACCAAAGCTCAGGAGACACATGAAGAAGCTGAGCCCAGGAGCAGACAGGACTGGCCTAAGGTGACATACGAAATTGGATGAAACCCCAGCTGTTTAGACTTTAGTACAGTGTGTCTTTAAGTTATACTTTTTCTACTTTTTGTGTGTTGGGATTAAAGGTGTGTGCCACCACCACTCAAATTTTTTGTTTGTTTGTTTTGTTTTTTGACCCCTCCCCAACCAAGGTCTGACTTAGTAACTCTGGCTGTCCTTGAACTCACTACTTACACCAGGCTAGCCTCAAACTCACAGGTATCTGCCTGCCTCTGACTCCCAAGTGTTGGGATTAAAGGTACATGCTGCTATACCTGGCCGAAACCAGCTATCTTTCAAAGAGGCCAAGTTCACAAGGAGTCTTTCCTGGGTCTGTCAATCATGTGAGAATCAGTCAGTCTCCTTAACTTAGTAACCCCCTCAAAATGCTGATAAACCAAAACAGTTTTTTTTTTAATTTTTCAAAACTTTAAATTTTTTTTGTAAGAATCAGTGGTGTTTGTTCGTATATGTTTTTGTGCATTACTTTGGTACCTGCAGAGGTCAGAAAGGGTATAAGATCCCCTAGAACTGGAGTTACAGCTAGTTGTGAGTCTTCATGTGGGTTCTGGAAATCAAACATGAGTCCTTTGGAAGAGCAGCCAGTGTTCTTAACTGCTGAGCCATCTCTCCAGCCTCCAAAAGAAATTCAAGTGTGGGATGTGGGCAGGTCTTTAAAGCTGAAGCCTGGAACAGGTAGGTGTCTGGACCGAGTTCTCTCAAGGCCACTCAAGCTCTTGCGCAGAGATAGATGTCCACACAATGAGAAGTGGGGATCTTATTTGGAACACTTTGCTCACTGGCTCAGTGCAAGTGACATCGTGCTGAAGGCATTGATGGTGCTCAGGCCTCTCCAAGGCGAGATGGAGGGTCTCACCAGAAGGCCTGGCCAACACCAGACAGTGAATGCTTACAGAGGATACCAGGGAGGGGCCACCAAGAGGAGGGAGGGGTGGGGCGCTGTGTGAATCACACTCTCGGGCTCCCACCCCAGGGCCCAACTGCCATCAGAACTGGGCGCCAGAGGTTTCATGGACCCATGTGTCTGCGAGATGCTGTCTGTGACCGTGTAGCTGATCCCTGAGTGGCTGAGGCCATCTGACTAGTGTGTAACTGGATGCGGTGGGTGTGTAACAGAATGTGCGTGTGACTTCCTGTGGCTTGGGCGTGGCTTGGCACGTGGTCGTGTGGGAGCGCTGCAGTTGTGGCTGCATGTGACCTTGTGGTTGTGTTTGTGCAACCACGTGCGCGTAGAAACGAGTGTTGTCTGTGCCCGGGTGTGTGTGTGTGAGTCCCAGAGACAGGTTCTGAGAGCCAGTGGGCGCTGGGCAGATGGAGACAGGGCTGGTTGTCAGCATAGCTGTGGTTTGTTGCTCATGATCCACGTGTGACTGCATGGAGACAGCTGTCATGGATGTGCGCGGCCACTCAGGACCCTGAGATGTCCGCACGTGTGTCTGAGAGTCTGAATGCGCTCGCTTCAGGGTGACCATCTAGAAGCCACGGCCTGGTGGGTCTCTGGGTGTCATGGCTTCAAGCCAACCATGTGTGTGTCACTGTGCGCTCCTTTGAGGGACTCAGTTGGTCACTGTGTGACTGTGACTGTATGTGACACCTTCCTCAAGAGGCTTTGATGTGGTTGAGTTTCTAGGGGCCATAAGGACGCTGCCTCACTCTCGAGGACTTCAAACGATGCTGATGCCTTCTGTACAGCATGGGAAATCCCTGTCCCCGCTCCCTCCTCCTCTCCTGTCCTTCAGGAGAGCCTGCTTGTTTTCCGTTTTTACTGCCTAGGGTGAGTTCATGGCCACAGCTGACTCATCTCTCTTTCCTAGAGACTGGGGAAGGATGTTGGGATTGCTTGGTTGGGGTTTTGCTTAAAAGCCTGGGCCTGGAAGTGCAGGGTCAAGGACAACATGGGTCTTGTGAGCACCAAGGTGCTTTCTTGAGCTTAGAAGGTCAAGATGCCTTTTTGGGTGTCGCTATCTAGTTCCCATCCTCTGACCCCAAATCAGAAGCTTCTCTCCTTGCCCCAAAAGTTCTCCCTTCTGGTCGTCACAGGCCACTAAAGGGTGCTGAAGCAGTTGGGTGTCATATACTTGTTCCCAGACCCATCTCCCTCAAGGATGATTCATAGTGCCCTGAGACAGCAGGAGCCTCAACAGTACTGTGTTGGCGCCCCCTATGGGTAGAGCCTGTTCTAGTGGAAGCAGGGTGAACTCGCCACATTTGATGGAGAAGACAGAGTCCTTGTCCCCAAGCATCCTTAAGTCTTATAGGGGACTCGGAAATCCTCTCTGGACCTAGAACAAAGAAACTACACAGTTTTCTGGACTGGGAGGGATGTTCTAAAGGCTTCTGGGAAGGACTCAGGGCTCCTGGAACTCACTAGGAGGGAGAAGAATTTTGAAGGGTAACTGACTGGGACCTAGGAGGGAGAGAACAAATCCTTGGGAGATCTGAAGGATTGGAAGTGAAGTGGAAAGACAGAGAAATTCTATTTTTATGTGAGGCGACACAGTAGGACTTGGACTAAGCCCAGAGTCCATGGCAGAAGAACTCTACCTAAGCAGTCTATGGATGGGAAATAACCTTGGTGTCCCTCCTGCTGCAGCCAACATACAACCTATGTCTCATTGCCAAGATTGAATTTGGAAGCTAGAGTCTGCTTTCCCCCTTTGCCTTCACCTAGGTAACCAGTCCAACTATGCTTTGAACTAGCCTGTAGGCCCTACTCTCCCCATGTCCACCCTGAAGGTGTTTCTTCCAGGCCCTTGCCCTGCCAGTGGCTGAAGACATGAAAACTCCCGCCTCCGCCATCCTGGCTTGCTGCCCCTGCGGTTCCTTGCAGCTCCTGGGATGGGCTAACTCAGCAGATCAAACCCTCCACCTACCTGGCTCCAGCCCCAGACTCCCCTATTCTAACTTAGGGGTGTTGGGAGAACAGAAAAGTCAAGAGGTTGGGCTTTGGACAGTCCCTGGCTAAGCTCCAACCTCAGTTTCCCAGTGGATGAAACAGAGAGCTGGTGCATGGCCCTCTGGGTTCCCAGGGCGGATAGGGAGGCGCCAGTGAGCTCATGGGTGTGCAGGCCCCAGTGAGCCATAAATAGTTCAGCACCCGTGGGAGGGAAGGGGCTGTGTTATTCCAGCTGGGTTCAGCTGCCCACAGGGAGGCTAGCCAGTGGGGTTGGGGAATGGGAAGGGTCTCTGAGTCAGGTGCCAAGAATGGTAGAATCCAGGCTGGCACCTCACTGAATGCTGCTAGGTATGGGTCAGACCCTACATGTACCAGGACAGCTGCAGAGTCTATGGGATGGAGACTCTGGGCAAGTCATGTGGATATGTGACTGAGGAAGCTGCTTTACAGAGAGGGGCCGTGCTCAGAACCCCGAGATCACCTGTGTCGCCACTCAGCCTCCGAGCCCTCTGCCATACATGCCTGTCATCCCAGAACTCAGAAAGCTGAAGCAGGAGGGCTTAAAGTTCCAGGCCAGCCTGAGCCACATAATGAATTCAAGGCCAACCTGGGCTACATAATGAGTTCAAGGCCAGCCTAATATATAATGAGATCCTGTCTTCAAAATAGTAATTAACTAATTAAAAAATTAAATAAAAGGCAAAGGAAATTTTGGAGCTACAACCAGTTCGCTCAGAAGGTCTTGTTACCTTTCTCTAGGCTGTTAAAAAAAAAAAAAAAAAAAAAGATCCCAGCACCCTCTCCTTCAAATGGGCAAACCAGTGCATTCACCGCCAAGCTCCTCCCTGCCCATCAGTCAGGGCACTGTTACCCAACATCACCATCCTGGCCTTCCACTGTGGAGCCTTTGAGCAGGCTGCACCCCAGAATGCTTCCCCCACAAACCTTGCCCTGCCAACTTCCAGCCACGTGATGTTGGGCAAGCCACAACAGCTCTTTGAGCCCCCATCTTCCCATCTGTAAAATGGGATTGCTACTACCCCTCAGGGTGGTGGGGACTAAGGAGTGGCTTATGGAGTACCGAGTCCAGTTTCTGGTGCCAGGAGGCCCAGTTCCTCATGCCTCCAGGAGCCTTTCCCACACCCGCTCCCCTGCCGTATGTATAGCTCTAGAGTGTAGATGGTTTGTTATTTACTGAGTTGTGTAGGTTTAATGCTGCCACAAATTTTAGGAAAGTCCGGGAGGGGTTCTGTGCCCCTTTGGAAACAGATGCCAATTTGGGTCTAAGAGGTGACGTTTCCAGACATGGAAATAGCCAGTCACTCTGACGGCACAGCTATTGTGCCTGGCTGGGGCAGAAAGAACAGTCAGAACAGAAGCGAACCCAGGAAGGCTTCCTGGAGAAGCGTCCTTGCAAGACCAGGAAAGTAACAAGGGGTAGAAGAAGGGCAGCTTGGCCAAGAGCGTGACAGAGATATGTCCGATGGGAACACAGTAGAGAAAGAGGAGTTGGAGACAGGATTGGAAAGATCAGGATGTGCCCTGGAAACCCCTAAGAGCCAGGCAGAGGCACTTCCATCAGTGTAAGAAAGAGGAACGAAAAGCAGGCTTTTGAATAGAGGAGTAAAGGTTGAACCGGCCTCTCATTTATTAAATGACACGTGCTTTCCGGATTTTTCCTAGGTGCTTATTATATTTTCCCAGTTAGTCTTCAAGCAATGCCGTGATTTCCATTTTATAGAGGGAGAAAGAAAAAGCTGAGTTCTCTAAGGTCACAGAGTAAAGAGCAAGCAGACAGGAGCAACCAGAATGAAGCTGCCTCCGGCCCATGCATTTGCCAGCACAACCCGGAGTCCCTGACAAAGGATGTGGGTAAGAGCACGAGGCCCTTCCTCCCTGCCTGCCCTGCCAAGGCTTACAGAGCACACTTTCCTGCCCCATCTGGAAGGTCATCCTCAGAGCTCAGTGGAGGGGTCAGGCCCCAAGGCTTACAGAGCACACTTTCCTGCCCCATCTGGAAGGCCAGCCTCAGAGCTCAGTGGAGGGGTCAGGCCCCAAGGCTTACAGAGCACACTTTCCTGCCCCATCTGGATTGTGGGCATTCAGAGGATAGTAGATGGGGTGTGTGTATGTGGGGGGGATATCCTGCCTTATCTGTCTATCATACTCAGGCCTGTGTTCTGAGGTGGTGGCAAGGCATGCCAGGTCCCCACCCCATCCCTGTTCCCAAGATACTGGCATTCCTCCCTGAATCCCAGTGAAGCCGTTTCTGGGGATTTTCTCTGTACCGATTTTGCCAGTCTGAGGGTTATGTGTGTGCCTTCTTCCCCAGGATGCGCCTTCACTTAGCAGATGTCCTCGGCGCACTGGTGAGGCGAGTCCCACACTAGGCCCTAGAATCCAGGATCTCACCAAGAAGAGGGGCCAGATAATGACCAAGGAACCAGACCTCACTGCAAGTATGAAAAGAGCTGAGGGGAGGAAGTAAGACAGAGAGCTGGGAGCCCTGGAGACCCAGGGACGTCATCTCAGGTGGGTCATGGGACAGTTTTGGGTAAGTCCCTCAGCTCTGTGTAGTAACAGTAAGGATAAACATTGGGAAGAGCATTCCACTTGGAGAGAATGGCTGGTGCAAAGGTCCTGAGGCGAAGACAGACCTGGGGTACAGGAGGGTCTCCAGGAAGGGGACTCAGGTTAGTGAGATGGGTCATGGATAAAGCGCTTGCCACCAAGCGCCATGTGGAAGGAGAAGACTGGCTCCGGCCCATTGTCCTTTCAACCCCATGAGTGCCCCATGGCACATGTGCGCCCTAGCCCTCCTCAAGTAAAGTCAGTAAATTCAATAGAAAAATCAAAAAGGAAGACGGCTCAGCTTGGAGTGGGGTGAGTGAGGAGGTGTGGGCGCTCCAGAGGCAGGCAGGGCCCAGAAAGTGCAGGGTGCATGGCTTCTGGGTGATGGCTACCAGATTAGGGGTGTGTGGAGGGGCAGCAAGGAATAACCCTCTGAGGCACGCTGAGTTAGAGCCCCTTGGCTAAGTAAGTGCTGATGGCAGCTGAGGTCGACTCTCTCTTTTTCCTACCAGGAACTCAATGTCCTCTATATTCAGAATCCTCCAGACATCTAGACCCAGACTCTACAACATTCTAAAGGAGTTGGCTTCATTTTTTTTTTTTTTTTTAATCTAAGGCGGAAGATCCTGGGATGGCTACAGGACTAACCACCTTGGAGAAACTGCCTCCTTTACCTTGTGAGGATCCCTCTGCTTAGCTTGCTGTGGGGTCCCTGTTGCTGTATCTCGGACTCTGTGGGAGGGTGCCTGTTCAGAGCCACATCTACCCCAGGCTAAAGTCCTCTAGTTGGAGAAAGGTCCAAGGTGGTGGATCAAGTGGCCAGCAGGTGACCTTTGCCCCCTGATTTCCCCACATCCTGTTGAAACCCCTACTGGGTAAGCAGAGCTGGAGATGGCCTCTGTCAGGGTGGAGTTCTTGAAAGCTAGTGGCCTCCTGGGGCTGACTTTGGGCATGGTCACCCAGCAGCAGGCCCAGGGAATAGACTGAGTCAGATCCGGGCGGGCAGCAACACAGGCAGCCTGCTGAGGTCACGGTCTGGTGGCTGGAGGTGGCCTTCTGACTCCAGTCCTCCACCCCAGCTGCTGTTTGTCCAGCGCACTCTTCAGCGTGTGCCAGGCACCCTGCGGTGTCCCTGAGGCACTCCTGGGACATCAGCTGTCCAGAGCTAAGTCTGGGGGTGGAGCTGCTATCACCATACTTCCTGGGCCCTGAGAAGAAGCAGTACCCTGTCCCCAAGAGCCCCAGTCCAAGCACAGAACCCCAGTCAGGGGGAAAACTAAGACATAGTTAAAGAACACAAAGACACGTTTTAAAAAGCCACACAAGGGCTGGAGGAATATGTCTAGATGATAGACTGCCTGCTTGGCATGCACAAGATCCTAGGTTCAGTCCCCAGGACTTTAAAAAAAAGGAGTGAGGGCGGGGAACCCTTCAAGTGAACCCAAACTGGTAGGGAGTCAGACATGCTGGTGCATACCATCAAGGGGAGCAAGAAGCTCTTCCAGTCAGAGACTAGCCTAAGCTACAAAGTGAGAGCCCATCTCACGCTACCATCTTGAGGCTAGAGTAGAGAGTGAGAAGGGTGGAGGAGGGATGGGAGGAGTGGGGAACACAGAAAGGAACACTGGGTCCTCCTGCTTGTGTAGGGGAAGGGGTAATGCAAAGACAGAAGTAAGCGCCGAGAACCATCTTTAGCTTCCCCGCGGTCCTCCAGAGGAGCACAGCACCCCAGAGACCCAAGATATGGATCCCATGTGGGTGGATGGGTCAGTTCGGCTCCTGTCCCTCCATCTGGAGCCAGCCTGTGAGTCCTTGTGTCCACAATACGACACATGAGGGAGTAATCACCAGGATTATGCCGGAAGGAGACTGGGGGCTCCCACTGACCCCCCCCCAGGTTCCCCATCCCCCCATGTCCCCTGCCCAGGCCTTGTGGGTAGCCAGAGTCCTCCTCTGCAATGTTTGGAAGCTGTGGTCTCTTGGAGCTTGTGTGGCCTGAGGCATCTCACCCCTCACCTCCTCCCTTGCCCTTCCTTCTGAAGAACAGTAGCAGAGGCCTAAGCCAGAAGAAAGCCAGGGGCTAGAGCTGGGCAGCCGATGCAAGGATTCATCCTTGAGTGGGGCAGGGTACCCAGGACCTGTGGACAGAGCCAGGGAGAGAGATTTCCTGTCTGCAATAGTATTAGTGAACCTTAGCATGGAGGACAGGACCCAGGGTAGACTCAGAAACCTAGCAAAGTATCTCTAGAAAATCCACGAACAACAGAGGGTGTTGGCCAGAGAGGGGGGCACTGTATGAAGAGACAGTGGTTTTGTTTGTTTGTTTGTTTGTTTTGTTTTTATTTATTTGTTTATTTATTTTTATTTATTTATTCATTTATTTTTATTTTTTTAAAAACAGCCCCATTCATCTCAGAGTAACACTGGCTGCCTTAGTAGGGAATGAGTTGCCCATTCAAAGAGGCATTCAAGCAATGGTTAATTCTCCTATTCATTAAGTATTCATTAAGTACCTTCAGTGATGGTCCAATCCAGGTAGCCAGACGGTTTAAAGTCCCTATTAGTTCTGATAGCTAAAACGTGTTAATCAGGGTAGACTTCCCAGAGGAGGTGGAAGGGACAAAAAGAAAAGGGTTGTACCCGGGGCTGAGGCTGGGCCAAACCCTAGGCTCCATAGCTTGCTGAAGACTTGGGCAAGCCACTGCTAGACTCAGCCCCCACCCCAGGGGTGCAGGGGCTTAGGTCCTGGAGGTGCAGGGCGGCAAAGGGGAGCCAGACAGCTTCTTAGAAAGTGGCAGGCAGGTGAGTGGGGCTCCCCAGTGATAATTAAGGAACAAAGGTGCCAAGGAGCTCAGTGCTACGAAGCCTCTGGGGCAGGCTGGCTAATGGGAGCCTGGAGGAGAGGTAATAACAAGGGGAGGAGCAGGAGCAGACAGCCCGGCGTCATGACGCCCACAGGCCGCCCCCTCGCCCTCCTGCACCAGGACAGGAACTGCAGCACCTAGTTGGGGAAGCATGGAAGGTGCCCAAAGAGCTGTTCCTGGGCCTCAAGGAGGTGGCTACAGGTACTAGGTGGTACAGGGAGAGAGAGGTTCCGGGTGATGGTGGGAGGTGGAGCGGGAAGAGGTCAGGGACGGAGGCTGAGAACTGGATCAGATGGACATTTACCTGGGGACCCAGAGGTGTGTGAGTGCCCGAAAGGACGTGCCCAGTCTTTGGTTTGCTCGGTTCTTTTTTCGAGGCACGGTTTTCTAACCGTGTAACGCTGGATGTCCTGGAACTAGCTCAGTAGGCCAGGCCACAAACTCACAGAGATCCACCCGCCTCTGCCTCCCGTGTGTTGGAATTAAAGGCATGCGCCATTACCAGCCAGCGATGTGCCCAGTCTATTTTATTTTTATTTATTTATTTATTTGGTTTTTTTTTCAAGACAGGGTTTCTCTGTAGCACTTGTAGATCAGACTGGTCTCGAACTCAAAGAGATCTGCCTACCTTTGCCTCCCGAGTGCTGGAATTAAAGGCATGTGCCAACACCGCCCGGCGATGTGCCCAGTCTTAAAGGCAGAGATGTTCTCTCGTTCCAGTAACTTTTCTGCAGATACTAGCTCCAGCATGTTAAGGGGGAAACACTGGGCAAGAGCACTGGGCACCAAGTCCTGGGGTCTGCTTCTGCTTACACAGTAGTATGACCCTGACAAGCAAGGTTCTTGGAGACTGGCATCTTTATAATGATATGTGTCAGTTGGGCTAGGACGTAACTCAGTTGGTAGAGCGCTTGCCCGGTATGTACTGCAGAGGTTTTGATTTCCAGTACTACATAAATTAGGCATAGTAGTGCAAGCCTATAAGCTCAGAACTTAGGAGGCATAAGCAGGAAGATCAGGAGTTCAAGGTCACCTCAACTACACTGCAAGTTTAAGGCACTATAGCCTAGGTGAGAGAGATCCTGTCTCAAAAATTCAATACAAACAGAGGTCTCAATAGACTGGTGTATATGAAGGGGATCTAAGGGCTGGAGAGATGGCTCAGTGGTTAAGAGCACTGGCTGCCCTATGGCAGCTCACAACTGTCTGAACCCCAGTTCCAGGGCATCTGATACCCTCACACAAACATCCATGCAGGAAAACCCCAGCGCACAAAGAAGACAGGAAGGACGGAGGAAAGGAAGGAAGAAAGGGAGGGAGGGAGGAAAGAAGGAAGGAAGAAAGGAAGGAAGGAAGGAAGGAAGGAAGGAAGGAAGGAAGGAAGGAAGAAGGAGGAAAGGTTCATGGCGTCCCCCTACACAGGTGGCCCTACACTAAAATCAGAGCCCTGCTCAGTCACACACTGGCCATCCTTTCACTTAATGAGCCTGCAAGAGCAAAATTCCTTCCCATAGCCTCCCTCACCACTGGACCCTCCCCAGTCTCGCCTTCTACCAGCAGGTGTCCACACACATACACACCCGTGGGCACACGTGGCCGACTCCCCCCACAGGGTCTTGCATGACTTCACTCCATGCTTCTCTGTTGCATCCCCACATAGAGGCCAGAGTCACCTCCTCAAACATCATGTCACAGCCGTGTCCATGTCCACTCACGGGCACCTGAGTGTGCACACACACCCATATACACTCCCAAATGTGACTGAAACTTTGGAAATGGGGTGGGTCCAGCCCCTACTTCATGCCTAGGCAACATTCAAGTCAGCCCTGATTTCTGGCCACCTCATCACTAAGGTTCCTGCTGATATTCACATTGTACGTGTGTGTGCATGCACACAGTGCCATCTTGCATTTGGGGAGTTCTGGAGTTAGCCCCCGCCCCGACCTCACACGCTTACCCCAATCTGGGTCCAGCTCAGTGCTGTCAAGATTATCCTCCAGAACCCAGCTCCGCTGCTCTGGCCCCCTACATGGCTCCCATGTTCCCTAATCTAGAATACAAGCATTTCTCCTCACTTTTTTGTTTCTCTGGATTTTTTTTGGGGGGGGGTGACTTTTGTTGTTTTTGTTTTGTTTTGTTTTGATCCCATGCAAAGTCTCACTATGAAGCCCTGGTTAACCTAGAATTCTTTATAGCCCAGGTTGGCTTTACACTCACAACATCAACCTCCCAAACACTGGGATTGGGATTATAGGTATGTGCCACCATGCTTAGCCTTTTCTCCAGATCCTTACTGGCTTACCTAACTTCACAGGATCCCTGTAACCTTATTATAAGACAGCAAGGCTGGCCAGTCAGTGGTGGCACACGCTTTTAATCCTAGCACTTAGAAGGCAGAGTCCAGGACAGGCAGGACTACATGAAGAAACCCTGTCTGAAAAACAAACAACAAACAAACATAAGAAGATATCAATGCTATCTCCCAATCTAGACTATTTCTTGAGTCCCCTTTTTCAGTTGTGGGGTTTTTTTTTTGTTTGTTTGTTTAATTGATTTTTTTTAGTTTTAGTTTTTGTTTTTTTGAGGCAGGGTTTCTCTGTGTAATTTTGGAGCCTGTCCTAGAACTTGCGCTGTGGACCAGGCTGGCCTCAAACTCACAGAGATTCTCCTGCCTCTGCTTCCCGAGTGCTGGGATTAAAGATGTGCACCACCACCGCCCAGCTCAGTTGTATTTTTAAAAATATAATTGCTTTTGGTTTTAATTCTCCTCGTAGGCTGATAGGTATTCAACTTGCTATTGCCTTCCGTTATTGCCTGGCCATCTTCGGAGATTCCAGTCACGAGAGCACCAGCGTGCTTAGCTAACCTGCTTCAGTGTATTGTGGACAGCTGCTTAGACAAAAGCTAACAACAGGTCAACAGCCTCCTGGAAGACACACAGCCCTCTTCCCGTGGTCCAGCCCTCAGCATCCCTTGCTGTTCTCTGCTAGTGTTTCATGACAGAGGTTAAACAGGGTGTTATATAGCACTGATGCTCAAAGGTGGGAGCATCCAGGTATGTGCAAGACTGGGTACTGAGACTGTAGGTGGAACATAGCTGGACCTTGGAGATATTTTAAGGAGACCCTGCTGGGCCGGACCTATGCTACCGTGGTTGGGAACCACCAGCCTTAGGCTTAGGTGCTCCAAGTTCCTTGTCTCATTCCCATCTCCCTCTAGGGAGTTGGCATAGCCCACCAAACAACTAGAAGCCCTCTCTCTGCCCTCTGCAGCGCCCCCAAATGGTCACAAGACCTCTAGTGATGTCGCTGTACACCACACTCCCCTTCTCTTGCCTCTCCTGCTGATTTTCTCCACATGTGGGGCCACTCTGCAGTCTGGGGCACCTCCTGTTTCTTTCGGTGACGTTCTTTTTCCCACATATAGAAGAGCAACTCTTTTTTTTTTTCTTCCAGACAGGGTTTCTCTGTATATAACAGCTCTGGCTGTATTGGAACCCACTAGGTAGACCAGGCTGTCCCCCTACTCACAAGAGATCTGCCAGCCTGAAGAGCAACTCTTATTAGCTGGGACCAGATTGCTATGCCCATTTCTTTGCCCCAGTGACTGGCACAGAAACTGGTTCACAGGGCTTCATGTCTCTGGGTGGCTAGAACTCAGAGAGATCCTCCTGCCTCAGTCTCCCAAGTTCTGGAACATAAAACTAATTATGTGTCACAAAAAACTGGGTAACAGCAAAGAAGTTTCTGAACATGCAATGACCAAAAGCTGACTCAAAATCATGAGTCTAGGTATTTCTGGTGGACCAGCCTGTGCTGTGTCACAGAGCTTCCCTGAAGCCTTACTTCTGAACACACATTTTGGATTTCTTTCCTTTCCTTCCCTTCCCTTCCCTTCCCTTCCCTTCCCTTCCCTTCCCTTCCCTTCCCTTCCCTTCCCTTCCCTTCCCTTCCCTTCCCTTCCCTTCCCTTCCCTTCCCTTCCCTTTCCTTTCCTTTCCTTTTTTTTGAGACAGGGTTTCTCTGTAGCTTTTGGAGCCTGTCCTGGAACTAGCTCTTGTAGACCAAGCTGGCCTCAAACTCACAGAGATCCGCCTGCCTCTGCCTCCCGAGTACTGGGATTAAAAGGTGTGCGCCACCATCACCCAGTTTACATTTTGGTTTTGGCACTGTAAGCTGACACCTCAGCATGAAATGTTAATGAATACCGTCTGGAACACCTTAGTTCAGATATCACACTGTTGTGTATTTAGAATTGGAGTGGTTTGGCCAGGAAGTAATAGCACACGCCTTTAATCCAGCACTTGGGAGGTTGAGGCAGGTGGATCTCTGTGACTTTGAAGCCAGCCTGATCTACAAAGTGAGTTTCAGGACAGTCAGAACTTTGACACAGAAAAGCCCTGTCTAGAAAAACAACAGCAACAATAAGAACTGGTATGGTACTCGCTGTTTTCTGCTCTTCAAGAAACAAGATGACTTGATTAGCAAAAAAATATACAAAAAAAAACCCCAAAACCTTTGAATATTTTCTTAGCATCAGTCTTCAGCTTGTGGTTAATTGAGTTGCTATCTCTTTGGACTGTGTTGTTAGAATGTTTGATTATAACAATTACTGCTGAGTTGCTCTCCTGAGCATCATCAAAAATAATTATTCAAGGCCGGGTGTGATGGTTAGTGCCTTTAATCCCATTATTCAGGAGGCAGAGGCAGGGGAATCTCTGTGAGTTCAAGGCCAGCCTGCTCTACAAAGCTAGTACCAGGCCAGCCAGGATACGTAGTGAGACTTTATCTAAAAGAAAAATTTAGGGGAGATGACTCAATAGTTAAGAGCACTGGTTGCTCTTCAATAGGACCTAGGTTCAATTCCCAGCACCCACCACATGGTAGCTCACAACTGTCTGTAACTCCAGTTCCAAGGGATCCGATTCCCTCTTCTGGCCTTTACAGACACCGGGCATGCACATGGTACACAGACATACATGCAGGAAAAACATCCATATGCATAAAAATTTTAAAAATTATTCAGAGAACTTTGTCTTGTGATTAGGATAAAATTTTTAGCAATTTCTAAAATGGCCCTAAACATCCTCTGTCTACCTAGGGCACTGTGAGATGGCTCAGTGGGTAAGGTTGCTCGCCACCAAACCTGATAACCTGAGTTCAAATCCCCAGAATCCATGTAGTAGAAGAAGAAAACTAACTCTCAAAAGTTGTCCTCCACTCGGGCAGCAGTGGTGGATTTAACCCCACAGTTGGGAGTCAGAGCTAAGTGAATCTCTGAATCTGAGGCCAACCTGGTCTTCAGAAGGAGTTCCAGGACAGTCAGAGCTACACAGAGAAACCCTGTCTCAAAAGCAAACAAACAAAACATTTTATACTATGTATTTATGAAAAGGAGCATTCTCATCACTGATGATTATAAAATAAAAATATCTGTCAACCCTGAAAAATGTTAAGGATGTTCTACATTCTGTAGTCTCAAATAAGAAGCCAAGGTTTAATTATTCAATTTATTGTGAATTAGTGTGTGTGATGTATGAAAGCCCATGCACAAATTCCATGGCATACATGTAGCGGTGGTCAAAGGACAACTTTTAAAATAATGTTTTTAGATTTATTTTTATTATTTTATGTGTATGAGTGTTTTGCCTGCATGCATGTCTGTGCGCATGTTTGCCTGGAGCACTCAGAGATCAGAAGGCATTGGGTCTGGAGTTACAGACAGCTGTTAACCGTTCTCTGTGGTGCTGGGAATCCAGCCCAGGTCCTCTGGAAGGGCAGCAGCGTTAACTGCTGAGCCGCTCTCCAGCCTAGATTTACTCTACCTGTGAACTGTGTGTCTAGTTTTGTGTGACCATGTGATAGGGGCATGTGGCTGTAGGTACTCGCAGAGGCCAGAAGGGGGCTTCAAACCCGCTGGCGCTGAAGTTGTGAGGTTACCGGCAGCTGTTGTGAATGCTGGGAACCAAATTCCAATCCTTTACAAAATCAAGTGCTCTTACCCAGGGAGCCATCTCTGGGAGAGCTGTCTTCCATATCTGGGTTGAGCTCAGATTGCTTGGTATGCACAGGAGGGCTGTTACCTGCAGAGCCATCTCAGCACCGCATGATTTAATTATGGACAAATAAATAAGCATGTCCTCATTAGTGTGCAAACACAGTGCGCTTTTAAAAAAATTTCTTATAGTTTATTTAACTTTATTTTATGTGCATTGGTATGAAGGTGTCTGATTCCCTGGAACTGGATCTTCAGACAGTTGTGAACTGCCATGTGGGTGCTGGGAATTGAACCCGGGTCCTCTGGAAGAGCAGTCAGTGCTCTTAACCACTGAGCCATCTTCCCAGCCCTACACTGCACTTTTTAAGAAATGATAAAATTAGATGTCATGAAGGGATTATTTAAAATAAAATTCCTTTTTTTTTTTCTTTTCCTTTTGGGTTTTTCAAGACAGGGTTTCTCTGTGTAGCCCTGGCTGTCCTGAAACTCACTCTGCAGACCAGGCTGGCCTCTAACTCAGAGATCCACCTGCTTCTGCCTCTCAAGTGCTGGGATTAAAGGCATGCACCACTACATGGCTAAAATAAAGTTCTCTCTCTCTTTTTTTAAAGGTGACTTATTTATTTTTATTTTTCTATGTGCATTGGTGTTTTGCCTGTATGTATGTCTTTGTGAGGGTGTCAGATCACCTGGAACTAGAGTTGCAGACAATTGTGAGGTACCAATGGGTGTTGGGAATTGAACCCAGGTCCTCTGGAAGAGCAGACTGGGCTTTTAACCACTGAGTCATCTCTCCAGTCCTAAAATAAAACTCTTAAAATATTTTTACTTATTTTTATGTGTATGTGTGGTTTGTATGCTATATGTATGTCTATGCACTGTGTTTGATGCCTGCAGAGACCAGAAGAGGGGAACAGAACCCCTGGAACTGAGTAATAGATGCTTGTGAACTGTTATATGGGTGCCAAGAATGGAACCTGGATCTTTTGAAATAACATCAAATACCCTTAGCTGCTGAGCCAGTTTTCCAGCTCCTAAAAACAAAAATGTCTTTATGGGTTGTGATCACTACACTTTTCAATTGTATTCCTATTTTCTATACCCAGGGCTGTGTTAAAAATTTTCCAGGTGAGCCAGGCAGTGGTGGCACATGACTTTAAACCCAGCACTCGGGAGGCAGAGGCAGGTGGATCTCTGTGAGTTCGAGGGGACAGCTTGGTCTACAGAGGGAGTTCCAGGACAGACACCAAAGCTACTGAGAAACCCTATCTCGAAAGAAAAAAAAATCCAGGTGAAAAGGAGACATGAGTAGAAGTTTCCAGAGTTAATGATAAAAGGTACAAAGCAATGCCACGGTGCCTGACACGTAGCAAGTTTGAGAAAGTAAGTTACCTCCCTCATTTCCCCTGCCCCCAGCTCCGCTGTGGGAACTGGTGACTGCGGGTGGCCTGTGGGCTTCCTCAGCTGTCCTCAGCCCTGTCCATAGACTACCCACCAGCCTCCAGCTACCTCTTCCCCTCACCCATCCTCAGCCAACCATGTCGCCCTGCCCATTGGCTAGCCACTAGCCTCCGGCTACCTCGTCCCTCTCCTGCCCTATAGCTGCAGGACCAAGTCTTATTTTCTGCAAGAATCCCCTCTGCCTGCTGTCCTCACGGAGCCCCTAGCTACTACCCGTCACCATCCTTGGAGATGACAACTGGGCCAAGTAAGAAGCTTGGCTCTCTGGAACTTCCTCCATGGTTTATACCCCAGGCAAAGCCCACGTCCTCAGCCAGTCTGAGGCCTTCACTGCCCAAGTCCACAGGTTCAGAGATGTTGAAGACTACTGAAGACTATTGGCCCAGCAATGGACTCTGCTCTCCACAGAGGCTCCACCCCACCACCAATTCCTGCCCAGAAGAAGGTCAGTTTATACTTACAAACCTTGCTGTGTAACAAAAGAGCCGCTCTCACAGAGTGGGCTTGTGGGGGGACCCTGCTGCTTGCCAGAGCCGGGAGAGGCGCAGTGGGGTGAGGGTGAGCAGAAGTTGGTGTTTGGTACTCGGTGTCTAGGGAAGAGTCGGTCATTTCAGTGGGCAGGCAACACAAAATACCTGGGTGTCCCAGGAAGCTTCCTGATCTAGGGCGGCATGAAGATGATGTAGGTAAAAGCTGGGTGGGGAAGACCTTGCGGGAAAATGCCAAGGAGTCCGGCAGGCAATGGAGAGCAATACGACAGCCCAGCTCTAAAGCACATGTGGTCCAAACCGAAGCACAGTTGGAAGGTCACACATTGTGGTAATGAACTCCTGAATAAGCCAGATGTGTGGCACTTGCCTGTAATGCCAACACTTTGGAGGCAGAGGCTGGAGGATTGGGAGGCAGAGGCTAGAGGATGGTGAGTTTGCAGTCACCTGCGGTTACATAGCAAGACCCTATCATAAAAATTAATGAATGAATAATTATATAAAGCATGTTCTGACTCTGATTAGAGTAAAATGTGCCTGCAGTCCCAGCGTTGGGAGAGTAGAGGCAAGAAAATCAGAAGTCTGGTGTCATCCTTAGCCACATAGTAAGTCTGGGGATAGCCTGAACTATAAGATCCTGTCTAAAACAAACAAAAAAACAGAAAAGAGTTGGGCATGGTGACTCACGCCTTTACCCCCCAGCCCTATCAAGGCAGAGACAGGAGAATCTCTATGAGTTTGAAGCCAGCCTGATCTACACAGCAAGTTCCAAACCAGCAATGACTACAATGTAAGACTTTATCTCAAAAACAAAACAAGCAAATGAAAAATGTATAAAGACCAAATAGTGTCTACAAGTTGGCTCAGCAGGCAAAGGCACTCACCACCAAGCCAGACCTCTGCCTGATCCCTGGAAGAACCAGCTCCCAAAATTTGTCCTGTGACCTCCACAAGTGTGCCATGGCATGTGCATGTATGAACACACATATAAACGCACATACACACAAGAAATAAATGTAAAAAGGAAGATTTCTAGGTGTGGGACTCAGAAATCAATAAAAAAGACAAAATCTTCCTACCTGCCTTAACGTTATTCCTTCACAACAACGTGAGTTCCAGGACAGAGAAACTCTGTCTCAAAAAAACATTTTAAAAAATGGCTAAAGCCATAATTTTCATATGACTAAGTATTTATTTTATTTCTTATTTTATTTTATTTATTTATTTTTTCGAGACAGTGTTTCTCTGTAGCTTTGGAGCCTGTCCTGGAACTAGCTCTTGTAGACCAGGCAGGCCTTGAACTCACAGAGAACCACCTGTCTCTGCCTCCCGAGTGCTGGGATTAAAGGCATGCTAAAGGCATGTGTCACCACCACCTGGCCATGGCTAAGTATTTATGTGATTAAAATATTCTGATTTAGCTCTTCCTGCACGTGAGAACTCGGAAAACACCATCAGTGGAAGCTGAGAGCCCTGGTGAGGACGCTGAATCTACTGGGTCATGACCTTAAACTTTCTGTACTCCAAAACAATGAGAAATGTTTATCCTTCACAAATCTTTAAAAAATTTCAATTTAGCTATTAAAATTAAGGTGGAATGTGAGCTATAACTAATAAATAGAAATTTAATTTGACTAAATACAAAAATATTTAATCAAATCTAACATTGCCATTATAATTATATAAGTCTAATTATACCTGAAATACTTATATAAAACACAGTGCTTTCAGCTGGGCATGTTGGCACACACCGATAATCCTGTACTTGGGACGTAGAGGCAGGCAGAACTTTGTGAGTTCAAAGTCACCCAGGTCTAAATAGCAACTTTCAGCCTGGCCAGAGCTGCATAGCAAGACCCTGTCTCAAAAAACAAAGTAAATGCCAGGTGGATCTCTGTGAGTTCGAGGCCAACCTGGTCTACAGAGTGAGTTCCAGGACAGCACAAACTGTTACACAGAGAAACCCTGTTTTAAAAAAAACAAAAACAAAAACAAAGCAAAAACAAAAATAAGGCCAGAGAGCTGGTCCAGATGCCTGCCCACCCTGACTACTGAAGTTCCATCTTTGGGAGCCACATGATGGAAGGAAAGAACTCCACTCCTGAAAGTTGCCCTCTAACGTCCACACTTGTGCTGTGACCCACATACATACCCCACGCACAATAAATAAGATGTAAAAAAATTTAAACTTGTCAAACAAAAAACCATAACACCTTGTAATGTTAGTGTTTAACATCCAGCATAAAGATTCCTGTTAACTTTTCATTTGTCTCTCTGCCCTTTATATCGTTCAAACCAAGAGCTAGGTGTGCTGCCCAGCAGAGCAGAGCCGCTCCCCACCTGCAGTGTGCATGCATTCCTAATGCCTTGCTGACCTGTGGGCTCCCCGGATCTCAGAGAAACAAAGCACCAGCTCTGACACTACCAGCCATCTCAGTTTATTTTGCAAACACTGAAATGGAGCCCAGACCCAAGAGTAGCTTCCTCCCTCCCTCCCTCCCTCCCTCCCTCCCTCCCTCCCTCCCTCCCTCCCTCCCTCCCTTCCTCCCTCTCTCTCTTTGGTTTATCTGGACAGGATTTCTCTGTGTAGCCCTGGCTGCCCTGGAACTAGATCTATAGACCAGGCTAACCTCAAACTCAGAGATTTGCCTGCCTCTGTCTCCAAAGTGCTGGAATTAAAGAACCCAGAAGTCTTTTTTTTTTCCCCCTTATTTTATTTTCTTCAGTCCCCTCCATGAAGCAATTAAGATCTTCATCCTTAGGTCTGAGTAGAGTAACACTGAAAAGGCCAAGAACTTAATTTCTTAATCAAGAAATGGGATTTTTTTTATTTTCAAGTCATTTTATTAGTCCAACCATATGAAAAAGATCTGTAACCACATCTGCCAACTCCCTTTCTTCCAAAAAGTAGCAGAGGAACCCAGGAGCATTTCACAAACCATGGAGACAACACAAAAGTAGCAACAGGTAATAGGGGCAAACAGAACCCCAACACAACACTGTAGAGCAGAGAGGCTGCCACATGTGAAGGTAGGAGCTGGGGGGCACAGAGTAAGATGTGGGATTCTAAACCAGAGAACTTATGTCCCAATGCTTATTTAACATTGCCACCAACAATCCTGCAATTTAAAATTATTTTTTTATTATGTTATATGGTCCAAGCTGACTTCATAGTTTTCTTTTCTTTTTTTCTCTTATTTATTTATTTATCTAATTTTTTATCTATCTATCTATCTATCTATCTATCTATCTATCTATCTATCTATCTATTATGTTTTTTTGAGACGGGGTTTCTCTGTAGCTTTGGAGCCTATCCTAGAACTAGCTCTCATAGACCAGGTTGGCCTCAAACTCACAGAGATCTGCCTGTCTCTGCCTCCCAAGTACTGGGATTGAAGGTGTGTGCCACCACCACCCGGCTTCTTCTTCTTCTTCCTTTTTAATAAAATTTTTTTATTAATAAAATCTATTTGTTCTATGTGTTTCACATCTTGTATTTTGATTCCATTCAGTCCCCATCCCTTCAAATCTGCCCTCCACTCCAGTATCCCCCTGCCCCCAAATAAAATAAAATAAGAAAAATTTTTAAAAATTAAGAAAAGAAATTTTTAAAAAGGGAATGAATTAACAATCTCATCATGGAAGCCGCAGTGTGACCCAACAAGTCATACCATATACTTCTTGGTCCATTCATCTACTTGCAAGTATTCATTGCAAAGAGTCACTGGTCTGGTTTCCACGACCTGGTCTCCACGGCACGTTCGATGCTGAGCCCCCACCAGGATTCTTCCTGGGCATCCTGCTGGCGCCCTGTGTTGAGGAGATCTTGCAGCTTTGGATCTGCAGGTCAGATGCCTTCACGTGCTCCAGCAGATCATAGATGGGATGAACCCAGAAGTCTTAAAGATGTTCAACACGCATTCTCCTTCAGGGAACTTAGGGCTTTGTGCATACCAAACACACCACTGCTGGACTCCACCCCCAGCCCTCTACTAGAGAATTTGGTGATGGGAGTGCAAGTTCTGTTATTTTTTTTTAAGTTCTGCTATTTTAAAATAAATACACAAATAATAAATAAATAACCCGAGGCCCAGGGATGTAGCTGGGTTGGTAGAAGGCTTGCCTAGCATCCACAAGGCCATGGGTTCACTGCTAGGCACCACATAGAACTGGGCGTGGTTGTGTACCCCTGGATCAGAAGTTCAAGGTTATCCTCAGCTACATGGGCAATTTAAGGCCTGCCCTAGATCCTTCAATCTTGTCTCAAAAATTAAAACAAAACACAAACACACCTGTTGTGTTCCTGTCTGAAAGTTTTGATGTGTATATCACGTGCTTTTCAGCACTATGGATGGAGCAGAGCTTCTCACGCGAGAGACACATTCTGTCAGTAAACAACACATCCAACCCATACACATTCCTTTCCAGTCCCGGCCCTTGTATAAATTCAACATTCAACTCTAGTGTGGAGACACAGTTTCTTTTTTATATATTAAAAATTTAGCTGGGTAGCTGGGCGGTGGTGGCCCACGCCTTTAATCCCAGGACTCAGGAGGCAGAGGCAGGTGGATCTCTGTGAGTACGAGGCCAGCTTGGTGTGCAGAGTGAGTTCCAGGACAGCCGAGGGCTATACAGAGAAACCCTGATTAAAAAAACAAAAAAAAAAAAAAACAGTACAACAACAACAACAAAATAAATAAAAGTCAAAACTTAAGAGGAGGAAGCCCTTGAGTTGGGCTCTGTCTGTGTAGTCCCAAGAACAGACATTTAGAGTTAAGAGGGGTTCTTTGACAGAGATTGGTTCTGTATGTTCACGCTTGACCGGGCAGAGGCCAGGGTTCCCTCTGACTCAGAGGGCAGTGATCACTGAAAGGTTCCAGACAGAAATGGCTTCTTGTGTTGGGGCAGGCAGAAAGAAGAGAGGGAGTATGGACTTTAGGGGAGACAGAGGAAGTAGTTTCCAGGTGAGTAAAGGTAAAAGCCTGGACCAGAGGAGAAGGGGAGAGTGTAGAGGGGTCAACGGGGAGATCCTGGAACTTTCTTTCCAAGGTTGAGACTAGGGTAGAGTGCCAGTCACTAATACCAATAAAATCAGAAAAAATCATAATTAAAGACATGTTCAAGATGGACTCAACCATAAGTTAGCTAATGTCCTCTCTAGTATTCTGAACGAGGTACTGACGAGAGCCGAGGGGTTTTCTCGCGGAGGACTGCCCCTTTAAAGAAAGAGACTCGAGTTAGACCTCAGGAAGCACTGCTAGGGAATGGGTACAGGGTGGAGACTGCCTGGTGCCAGCAAGGGGCACCTAGCCTCAGAAGCCACCCCAGAAAGGACCTGCTTGGTTTGTGGCCCAGTGCCTTGAGGCTTGTCAGGCTGGACAAGATGACCTCACAGGGAACCCTTCCAACTTCAAGCTCTCTGCCCTGATCCCAGGGGCTAAAACTCCACCCGGGCGTCCTCCACACTCCATGTCTACACCTGGCAGCCCTTGCAGATGGTTATCTCCCCTCCCCCACCCCACGCCTCCACTCGGCCCGCCTGTCCGTCTGCCAACAGCCCCACTCTTGGCCTTTCATCTCCTGCCACAGCAGTCGGCCACGATGCTGTACTCCCTCCCCCACCAGCCATCTCCACAGCTCCTCCTGGGCTCCAGCCCCACAGCACATGGAGGCCGGGGTCCCTCACAGCGCCGCGTACACCCCCAACTTGAGATTCACCCCCACGGTCCTTCGCTCCTGGGCTTCCCTACCCAGGACTTGACAAGTGGAGAGACAGACATTGCCAGGGGTAGTAGACATTGTCTTCAGCCACCTTCCGTCCTTGGCCTGAGACTGGCAGAGGTAGTCCTCGGACCAGGTGAGGACGGTGCAAGTCAAGATGACCCTCTTCTTGGGTGGGCAGATGGTCACCACAGGCATTGCCTGCAGTCTCCTGCCTAGGGCCTTGAGAAAAGTATGGAATGAGATAGCTGTGCCAGGAAGGCCCGAGAGAAGCCCCCCCCCGGTAACATTGGGGCTGTGCAGCACTGCCGCGGGAGGCCAGGTGGGAGGCAGTACAGCATACCCTGGCGACGGGAGGGGCCGGTGTGGGGGGGAACTTCAGAGACAGCTCACAGTTGCCCTCTAGGGCTTTCTGTGGACGGAGTGATGGGTGAGGCAGAAAGGGTTAAAAGCCTCCTCCTATTGCCAGGTGAGGCCAGGCCTACTCAGGCATTCCCCTGCTGCAGCTGAAGCACGCAAAGCCCCTCCAGCAGAGATGGGTTATGGCTGTGTCCAGAGACCCTCACCACCACACACATCTGGTTGGATCTGACCAAAGTCCTTCAGGGTCCAAGTTTAGATGGGCGAGCACCTCCCACAGAGACTCTAGGCTCCTAACAGCAGACACTCAGTCTTCTATAGCTTCTGCTTGTTCTGCCACTGTGTTAGGGGCCACGACCTCCTACCAGGTAGAGACAGGTGGCTTTCCTGAGACCTTAGCTTCTTCACTCAGCCCCAGGACCTATTCCATTCCCAGAACTGTGGAGCAAGAGAGTATGAGTATCAGTCATCACTCTGGTAAGGGACAAAAGCAAAACAAAACAAAAAACGGACGGGGTGGAGGCATGTCCCGGGGGCTGCCTGAGGAAGCACACTCTGAACTAAGTGAGGGTTGTAGACGGGTACCATCAGGTGAAGGGAAATACTGTTCTGATGCACAAGAGCTGGCCCGAGGTTCTGGCTGCTACAGTCAGAGGCCCACTATCTGGTGCCAAAGACAGGGCACAAAGGGACACAATGACACCTGCGCAGCAGAGGCTTGGCAGACGAGGATGCAGAGGGATCCATACTGTCTTGCATATTTTTTCTTTACTGTTGAATCTCATATAAAATACATCCACAGAGGGTGAAGAGATGGCTCAGCAGTGGAGAGCACTGGCTGCTCTTCCGGAGGATACAGGTTCAGTTCCCAGCACCCACATGGCAGCTCACAACTGTCTATACTTCCAGTCCAGGGAATCCGATGACACACAACATACATGCACGAACACCTGTACACGTAAAATAAAACTGAAGTTAAGAAAATAAATGTATCCATGTATTTCCTATGGCATTTAAAAGTGTAATAAATGGTACAATTCAGATGAAATACTGGGTTTAGTTAACAGTGCCAAAGTTTGCTTTGGCTGTGACAAACGATACAGGTTGACACGGCGTGTGGAAACGGGAGAGGTGTGGTGGGCACATGGAATCCTCTGTTCTCTGTTTGAAACTTTTATGTATGTCTGAGACAAAATAATAGTGTGAAAAAAAAATCCAAATAAGCACCCACAAAAAAGCATGCCTTACTCAAAATGCTCCTGCCGAGAAAGTCGGTCACACCGATGTGCCGGTGACTGTTGACATCGCCCGATGAGAGACAAGGCCAACTACGTCCAAGCAGGTCACTGGACAGGTACAGCCTGGCCACTGGGCACCAGGAAGCTCCGTCCCGGTGGGCCAAGGACGTGCTAGGCTAATGACAGGCTTTACTGATAACCAGCTGTACAGCAGTGTGACTGACTTATGGCAATCACATTCAGGAGCTGTGACGGCATGAATAAGGGGACCTGACTCAGACTGAAGGGATAAGAGGACTCATGTTATAAACAGGAGAGAAGATGAGAGGGGACAAGGGATTTGGCTCATCTTTTCCTCCTCTCCCCTCCTCTCCCCTCCTCTCCTCTCTTCTCCTCTCCCCTCCTCTCTGTTTCCATTCCCCTGTTTGAGACAGGGTCTTATATAGACAGATTGGGTTTACTAAGTACCTTAGAATGACCTTCACCACCTCTCGATCCTCCTGCCTTCACCTCCCAAGTTCTAGGAATAAAGGCTTCGGAGGGACACTGTGCTGGGCCGAAATGAAGGCCTCCTAAAGCAAGGCCTGCACATCCCACCCAGTTCCTTCTGACTGGAGCACAGTGGCAGTGCAGGCTAAGGGCAGGTCATGGGGCTTGGAGTCGCTAGGCAGTCCGGACTCCTTACTCATTGTGTCCTTGGGCCAGTCACTCACTCTCGGGGCCTCAGTTTCCTCATCCGTAAAGTGGGGATTATCACTCCATCTGCCCGGCTTGCCTTCCAGAATTGTAAGCGTCACATGAGACAATCATCGCAAAAGGGCCTGGCGTGGGGCAGAATCACCCTGGAAAAATGAGCACCAAGGCCATCGGGTTGCTGAGTGGCTGTCACACCCTGTTCTGGCCACGCGGAGTCCCGGATGTCAATCTCACAGGAGCAGCTCCCGAAGCAAGGCCCTCCCTAGGAGTCCAAGATTACTGGGGGGCAGATGCCAGGCCCTCCCTGAGCCTCTAGGAGATAGGCCAGAGCTCCCCCCTCTGTGGGTGAGGGCTGCCAGCGGGGGGCCTGGGAGAGTGGGCTGCCTGGGCTGGGAAGATGCTGAGGTGGAGATGGAGGTGCCTGTGAGGGCCCGAGCCCAGGGGGGAAAAGTTCTTACTGGAGCTGTATAATTAAAATCCTATTAAGCGGCGCCTGGCAGTCTCCCATCAACCCCCTCCAAGGCTCCTGTGAACCTCAGAGCAGCTGCAGCACCCTGCTCTCCAGGCTCTTGCTGAGGCTGCTGGCTTGGGAAGAGCTGGGAGCCTGGCTAGCCAACGGCAGAGCCGGGGGGGCCGGGTGGATACAGGGTGGACAGTGCACCCCAGCTCTGAGCCCAGGCCTGTGTCTGGCTCCTCACCCTTGCCATCCTTTTGTTTGCTCTGTGAGGAATGACCACCCTCCATCCACCCCCTCAGACCCTCTGGCCTCAGGACTAAGGCTTTCTGGCTCCCATTGTCTCTCCTCCATGGCTCTCGCAGGCTGCCAGCTAGCTTCTCCGGGGTCTTCGGGTCTTAGCCATAAGCAACACCCAAGGCACTCTGCTCTCCAGCACTGGTTGAAGACTGGCGTTGGGCAGAATTGGGTGGGCATTGCTTGGGAAATGAAATCTGAGTAGGAAACTGACTCCCTTCTCTTCCTATGTCCCAGTCTCTCTTCCACGCAAGTGGCCAAGACTTCCCACCCTCACACATCTACCTTTCTGTGCCTCAGACTCCCAACATCCACTTAGATTGCACTTTACTGTCCTTCCTGTATCCTGAGTACCTGAGAACATTGCCTCCTCCCAGCCAATTGGTCACTATCTCCCCCCCCCCCATCACTTTGGGAGCTTTACCTACAAACAGAAGGCAAATGTGTGAACGGGGTAGCTCAGTTGATTGGTCCCTCAGAAGGGGCTCTGTCCAAAGTCATGTTGTCAAAACCCCTGACTCATGAAAAAGAAGAAGGGGTTCCCAGACTTAGCAGCTTCCCAACCATCTCTGCCTGGAGAAAAGTCCCAGAAACCAATCCAGTGGAGGGGTGGGTGGGCTAGAGACTAGAGAAGCAGACTGGGTGCTGGGATTCAGGCGACTTTGCAGGAATCTTCCTCTTCAGCCCCTGCCTTTGACTCAGCCCCTTAGACATGCTATGGAGGGGATATCATTGGACCAGATTAAACTATTCCAAAACCTCCCCAGGTGCCGGTCTCTTGACTTCAGAGCGGGAGTGGGAGCCAGAGAGAGCATCAGGAAAAGTGTGACCCTGAACCACAGCTCCCGTAGGGCTCTGAGAGCCCTTCTGTGATTTTGGTTTCCCTCCCGGGTCATGCAATTGGAACCACTCTGAGAGGCTTTGCCAGTGCATCTCTTTTTGTTTGTTTTGTTTTGTTTATTTTATCTGAGATAAGGTTTCTCTGTGTAGATTTGGAGTCTGTCCTGGAGCTCACACTGTAGACCAGGCTGGCCTCGAACTCATATCTGCCTGTCTCTGCCTCCCAAGTGCTGGGTTTAAAGGCGCGTGCCACCACTGCGTGGTGTATTTTGCATCTCTTGCTTCCATTCCAGAGTGGTCTCACCCAGTCCAGAACGGACCAGGAGGCTTTCTCCATCAGTCCAAATTTCTGGGGACCAGGATTCACCCTTTTTATTCATCTTTGCTTCCAAACCTTTCCTGCTAGCCTGCCACTTCAAGGGGCGATGCGTCAAGGGTTCAAGTCAGAGCTTGCCCACTAACCTTTGTGTGACCTTGGGCACAATCACCCTCTTTGGATTCCCCTTTTGCCTTTCTGTTGGACTCACCTTCTTCCGCCTTTGTCCCACTCACTCCCCAGCGAGTCTGTCCCTCTGCACACTCTTCTTGGTCATCCCCACCAGGGTCCCTCCCAATTCTACTTGGTCATTTCACTCCAGCAAGCTTTCAGAGAGCATGCACTATGTGATGGGCCCTGTGCTAGGAGAGAGGACCACAGAGACAAATCAGGGTCTCTGGTCATTGCACAAGCTCCTTGTCCAGGTCATTTCGGGAAGAGGTGAGTCCAGAGGTCAGAACAGCAGCAGCGAATGACAGGTGACATGTGCAGATTGGCACAGGTGGCCGCCAACACGCCGACAAGGTTCAGGGCTCTCTACATTCACTTCTGAGCATTTGATGGACTATTCAGTCTAGAAGGCTCTTTGGAGGTGACCCGGTGTCACTGTAGCCCAGGAAGGGGAAGTACCTCATCTCAGACCTTTAACACACATGTCGTGATGGGAACAATGGCTGCCTTGTGACCCTGTCCAAACTGTACCTGCTTGGCGTACAGGAACGTTCTACAGCTCCCTAGAGTGTAGGGGTGGCTAACAAAGATGAAGCTGCACCAGATTCAGTCCCGCCACCTCTACCCTCTCGTTCCCAAGGAGACAAGCCTCTGTGGAGAGGTGGCTGGGAGCCCAGACACAGCAGTACAAGGCACAGCAGCCAGATCCCAAGGAACATACCAGTTCACTGCTGAAGGTATGGAGGAAGGAGAGGTTCCTGCTGGCAGCAGGGGCTCAGTGAGGATTTTCTCCTCCGTGGAGGGGCCACAGACCTTGAAACCACGCCTATCAGCAGCGAAGCATCCTCACAGTGATCTACTCTGGCTGGATCCTCAGCAGGCCTGCTCACTACACACTCTGGAAGCCACCGGAGAAGCAGGGTAGGGACACCCACTGAGCATCATCGAGTCTGCTATCGGCCAGCCCTATACACCTGATCTTCTGGCCTTCTGCAGGGTCCTGGTTAAGCTGCATCAGCCACCGCTGGCCCCTTACAAGGAATCACCAGACCAAAAATATGCCCAAGAACTGATCTTGTCCTGAAAAAGCATGTTAAGGAGCCATCGTGGGGCAGAAGGGAGAGGTGGGAGGAAGATTACGGGACTCGGTTCTCTACCTCTATGTACCTTCTCAAAGCCCCACCCCACCCCAGATCTCAGGGAGACTTCACAGCTGCAGGGGCCCGGGCACAACAAATGGAGGCAGCACACCTGGTCCAAAGCTGCAGCGATGCCACTGCCAGCTTTCCAGGATGTGGAGTCCTCCTACGATGACAGGCAAAGTCCACAGGCCCTTTACTCCATGCTAAGAACAATGTGGAGGGGGGAGCCCTCAAGGGTACTTACTAGAGACATTTCTCCATCCCAGAATGGAGACTGGACAGGGCAAAATGCCTTTTGGCGTACCAAACTGTCTGCTTAGGTCAGAACCCTTCATCGCGGTGGTCCAAAGTTTTTCACGCCAGCTCACTAGCTCTCAGGCTATGGTTGCAGCCCCAATGCTTTCATGGACTCATGAGAACAGAACAAAGAGGAAACTAGTGATCCAGTGAGCATGTCCCCTTTGTCACGAACTTGTCAATAGGAACCACAAATGGAATTCTCCATGAGAAGGGTTAGGGATGTAGTGAAGCTGGTACAGTGCTCGCCTAGTAGGTACAAAGCCCTGGGTTCGATTCCCAGTACCACAGAAGCCGGGCACGATAGTGCCTGCCTAGAACCAAAGCCCCTGGAAGGTAGAGGCAGGAAGATCAGAAATTCAGGGTCACCTTCAGGTATGTGGTGAGTTGGAAGCCTGGGATACCTGCAACCCAGTCAAAAGAGGAGGAGGGAAGGAAAGGGAAGCGGTTGACAGCAGGCACCAGCACTTTGAAAATGGCAGCTGCATGCCAACGCATTTTCCCCATAGAGCCCGCCACTCGCCGCTCGCCACTGCATCTGCTCTCCCTCCCCACTTGCCAGTCCTCCCTTTTGTTTTGCTTTGTTTTTTCCCCTAGTTGTATTGACTGAGTTCTCCAAATTCAACCTTTTCCTCCTCTCGGTGGTACGATCCCTGCTGAACAAATCACACCCCTCCCTCAGTTTCTCTGTCTGTAAAAGACCATTGTTCCCCTTTGTTGGGGGACATTCTAGAGCTCTCCCAGACCTTCAAGCCTCAGTCGGCTAAGTCAAGCAGGGTCAAGCAGCTGGCTCGGCTCCCAGCCACAGAGGGACGCCTTCCCACGGAGGGCTGACACTCAGGGCTTCTCCGGTCCCCAGGGCAGGGCCAGTCAGCTGACAGCATCAGCTCGGGGCAGCCCAGAGTCTCCCCAGCGTCAGCATGGCTCCCACCCACCTCCCCCAGCCCCACATCACCAACACCTTCCCATCAAGGGCCTCTGGCAAGCAGATGCGCATGAGGGCGGGGGTCCCTCCACTCCCCAAATCTTATTACTCCCGTGCCACCGCCCTGACTCTGGAGTAATTGGGGGCCCTATTTGCATTTTGCTGTGTATGATTTCTGAGAAGCCACTATGCTACCCTACGCTAGGGGCTCCACAGTTCTGCCTGAAGCCTCCTCTGGCTACAGGGGAAGACAAGAATTGGAAGAGAGGATTGGAAGAGAGAATTGGAAGAGACAGGAAGTGGGAGCTGAGAAAGGCCACTGAGCCCCCAAATCCTCCTAGGAAGGGAAGTCTTGGCAGGGTCCCTCAGACCTTGTGCCAGCCCTGGCTTAGGAGCCAAGGTGGGGATGGAAGGGGTGACGTCCTCCACCTCTCCAGTCTCAGTTTCCTCATTTGTAAACTGGGGCTAATGACACTTAACGAGCGAGGGGGGTGGGGGGCATGTAATTAGCAGCTGCCAGCTCTGGGCTTTGAAGTGGGTGGAGGAGGGGGCCACTGGGCAAGGTGTGGGCAGGACAGAGCTGGAGGCTCTGGGTGCTTGGCCTACAGGGAGAAGGTTGGGGAACCAGGGATCCTTTCCAATTTAGAGATCAAGAGATAACACACTTGCAGGGGGCTTTGGAGGTCAGGGGGCAGGCCAGAGGACCCAGAATCTGGGGTACAGACAACCAAGCTAGCCCCCAGCTCCTCATCCGTGTGTCGTTGTGGGGTATGGAGAGAGGGGACAGGCAACAAAACCTGAGCCCTCGTGGGCTTCTCTTCTTGGGTCTGTTGACCCATGGCCAGGAACATAAGGCACATCACCACAGATAAAGGCAATAACTGCCAGTCCAAAGCCTCATGGGAAAAGACAGGGATGTCAAGAGGGAAGGAGTTTATGGGGACTGAGACCAGGGAAGTGAGGACAGGAGGGAGGGAGCCACCACCTCCCACGCCCATGGCCTTTCCGCTTGCCCCACGACGTCAGGACTGAGTCACTGGGAGAGGCCACTGTCCAGCAGGGGTGGGAGGACCTTGGGGACCAAGCTCTGGACACTATCCCAGACCAAGCATCTGCAGGGGGCACCTTTGGCCGGGTTGGCGCAGACAGTGGATGCAGACTTGAGCCAACCGTCCACAGTTCTGCCACCCACGCCTGACGGGTAGAGGCTTGATGAGCCTGGGAGGCCCAAGAGGACCATCCGTGAGGGTCAGCAAGTTGCCGCTGACATCCCAGTGACTCTACACAGGTGGACCAAAGGACCATCCAGGATACACCAAAGCACATACAGAAGTCCCTCTTGGTGCCAGACCCCTCGTCTTCCACCCACTGGGCCTCAAGCAGGAATGAAGAACAGGCCCCTGCTCTCCAGACCTTTCTGCATGTTTTCAGGGAGCTGTTTGGAGGTGATTGGATTAGACCATTAGATTGAAATAAGCAAAAGCCTCAGACCTCACAGTTAGCAGCCTAGAAATTTATCCGGTGGTTCCCAAGAACCGTAAGAACAGATTCTGATGCGGTCTTCTGGATCGAAAGCAGAGCTGGCTGCTCATTCATCACTCACTCGCTCATGGCACAAAGTGGTATTAGCATCTGCGGGGTCCCAGGCACTACCCCGAGGCATGCGCTCTATGAACAGCCCTACTGGGCCCCTCTCTAGCTAGAGTGTGAGTGTGGAGACGGGACTAGAACTCTTCAGAAGGGCAAAAGGGACATTTCCAGAAGAGGCCTTAAAGGACGGGGAGGATTTCAGTTGCCCAGGGGAGCTGTGAGTCGAGACTCTACCCATCGTGAATCGCAGAGGCCCGCTGGGACTGGGAAGCCTCTTTCCCACTGGCCCCGTGAAGCCTAGGACTCACCAGCTGTAGCATCTGGAACAAGTGACATGGAGCTTTTCCTGCCCTCCCTGCCTCCACCCTCCCCTACCCCTTGTTGCAGACTGGGGACACAGCAGGCAACTGGTCTGGACAACTTGACACACAGACTTCTGTCTGCTGTGTGGACATCTGTCATGCCTAGGGTGAGGCACAGCTTCCCTGGTCTTCAAGAGCCAGGGTGGAAGCTCAGGAGAGCTGGGCACTCAGACGTTAGAACACTTTCAGACTGGGGCCGGAGAAGGAGGAGGGTCCTTATACTGGTGAGTTAAGGGGGTCAGGTCTAGGTCAAGCCCTGTCAAGTTTTAAACAGACCTGCCTAATGGAGGCTTGGGACCATTCCTCTATGCGTGCTATCCTTCATCCCATTCAGCGTTCACTCTTTACATTCCTGTGTCCCTGGATAGTTCTCAGTGTGCTTCTCCCTTTATATGAATCCCTATGAATCCCAGGGGCAAATCCTGTAAAAAGACTATAGCAGGGGCTGTGAGATGGCTCCGCAGGTAAAGGCACCTGCCATCCTTGTCATCCTACAGTGCAAACTTTACAACCTGAGTTCAGTCCTAGAAATCAACTCCAGAGTATTTCTCTAGCAGCTATGCATGGGACATGGAAGCATCCACACTTCTCTCTCTCTCTCTCTCTCTCTCTCTCTCTCTCTCTCACACACACACACACACACACACACACACACAAATAATAAAAATCAAATGTTAATACCCATAGGCTGGACATAGTAGCACTTGTCTGTAAATGTTAGAGGCAATTCTTTCATCTCCATAGAGTTCTAGGCCAGCCAGGACTACACTGTGAGACCTTATCTAAAAAGAAACCAATCTGAGACTGGAGAGATGACTCAGAGGTTAAGAGCACTTGCTGCTCTTGCAAAGGACCAAAGTTCGGTTCCCAGCACCCATGTCAAGTGGCTTGCATCTACCTTAACTCAAGTTCCAGGAGAGCTATTGCCTCTGGCCTCCAAGGGCACCTGCACTCGTGTACACATACCTACACGTAGACATACACTCTCCATACATAATTAAAATAATAATTAATTTTTAAAAAAACTCCTGGGTGATGGTGGTGCACGCCTTTAATCCCATCACGCAGGAGGCAGAGGCAGGTGGAGTTCTGTAAGTACGAGGCCAGCCTGGTCTACAAGAACTAGTGCCAGGATAGGCTCCAAAGATGCAGAGAAACTTTGTCTCAAAAGAACAAACAAGAAAGAAAGAAAGGAAGGAAGGAAGGAAGGAAGGAAGGAAGGAAGGAAGGAAGGAAGGAAGGAAGGAAGGAAGGAAAAGAAGCCTAACAAAAGGCCCTATTAGGCTAAATAGCAAAACTTGGGTATGGCTGTGAATAGTAGATTTGTTAAATGAAATACTGATATTAAAGCAAAAGCAAAGCTACACTTTGGCTAGGAAAGAGAATAGCCCTGTTCCTGGGAAAAATACGTAGAAATGTTGAGGGGTGACCCTTGAACTGTTCAGAAGAGGGTGCATGGCTGAGAGTAGAGCACAGTGCCTGCTCTGTTATCAGGACCACACACACACACACACACGTAATAATACTAAAATAAGAGTGAGGGAGAGAGAGAGAAAAAGCCAGGGATGGTGGTGGACATCTGTAATCTCAGCACTTAGCGGGTAGAGGCAGGAAAATCAGGAGTTCAAGGCAGCCTGAGCTCAATGAAACTCTGTCTTCAAACAACAGCAAAAGTGAATGGGAGTAGACATGGATTTTTATTTTATTCCATTTGTTTTGGTTTCTTGAGACAGGGTTTCCCTGTGTAGCCCTGGCTGTCCTAGAACTCTCTCTGTAGACCAGGCTGGCCTTGAACTCACAGAGATCCGCCTGCCTCTGCCTCCCTGAGCAGATTGAAAGTCTGCAGCACCACCGTCCTGTGTAGATAAGGATGTTAAGTCATGGATCATCTGTGTAGAGAAACAAGGCATTTCTGTGCTATCTTACATTTGCGGCTCTTGAAATCCCATCCAGCTAGAGCTAGAGGACCGGTCGATGGGCTCTCGGTGGCTGCAGGTGGCCACTGTCGCCGCCACTGCCGTTATCAGCATCACTTTGGATCTCTTATCCTGGTACATACCCAGCTGCCATTGCCTGTGTCATCTCTTCGTTCATTCACCCCTGTGGTGACGTGATATTTTCACACCACTTTCCCGGCCTTCATCTGTGTCAGCAACTCCGCTCACCCACTCACTCAGTCAGTCACTCGGTCATTCCCCCACCCATGGGCAAGCACTTCTCATCACTCATGGGCATCCCTTTGAGAGACGAGATGGTCCCCTGACAGAGCTGTGGTGATTACGAGAGTCTCTGACCCCTTAACACTGACCTCAGTGGGGCCCGCATTGTTTTCTCTAGGCCCCTTTCTGGGCCTCTCTGTAGGATGGAGGTTGGTCCTTTGTCACAAGACTTGGGTGACTTCTGCCTTTGCTCTTGGAGCATGTACATGTTCCCAAAACTGCAACCCGACCACGGCTGCAGCCCTGGTAGGGGCAGTTGGGCTGTGAGCCAAGCAGCCCTCCCAAGAAGGGCACCCTTCTTTTTCTCACTTTCTGACTCCTTCTATTATCCCTGAGTCTGGCCATGGGCTTATCATCCTTGGTCTGTAGAGGTGACATCACTAGGGCTCCCCAACAAGCACACACCCCAGAGAAGCAAAGACTCCTCAGCATCTCACCATCACTCCTCTCCAACATCAAAGGCCCAGGCAGCAGCAGCGTGTCCCTCCTCCCGGGCCTCAGGGGTAATCAGAGTCTGGAATGTGTAAGCTGGCCTTACAAACAAACAAATACCCAAGCACGCGGAGCATCCCGCCCCTCACTGCCACCCAGCACCCTGGGCTGGGACCTAGGCACAGGGCCAGCTCCTGACAAGGTCGAGGGGACCGCCTGGAGCTGGAGGTGTGTGTGAAGAGTTTCGCGTGGGCTGAGGCCAGGCTTATCCTCAGCAACATCAAAAAGCCTGTGATGGGGGTGTGTACAGGAGCCATGTGTGTGTTGAGGGGGGTGTCCTTCATCAGGTGTCCCATCTCCCCCCACCTCACACGCTAGGTCTCTTCTCATTCTGTACCTTCCAGCCCAAAGCCAACCTGGGAGTTTCAGCAGGTGCATGTTGCCCTAGGACCCCATGGTGGAGACTTCCGACAGTGACTGGGCTCCCGGGATGAACCCAGATGAATCCCTTAAAGGATGGCAGTAAGTGAAGATGGAGAAAAGGAGGAGATAGGGGTTAGAGAAGAGAGGGAGGAGGGAGATGAGTGAGAAGAGAAAAGAAAAAAGAGGGAAGAGGCAGAGGAGGAGGAAGAGGAAGAAGAATGGCTAGTCTCACAAGAAGCAAGAGAGCCCTAGGGAAGTGGCTTTCATTTCTAGTCCCAGATCATCAGCTGTGACAGCTGTGTGACTTTGGGATAGTCACTAGCATCTCTGGTCCTCCAGCTTACTGAAGTACCTCTTCTGAACTGTCTCTCCCAGGGGACTAGAAAGGACCAGAGAAAACAAGAGGAAGAGATGCTCTTTGACCTTGAAGGACCACAACCCCACAGGCTTGCCCTCACGGAGTGGCAGGAACAGCTTTCTGTTTTGACAGTTCTGGGTGTAGAACCCAGGGCCTCACACGTGCTGGGCAAACACTCCTAGGGAGCTACCCACCGCCAAGGGGCTTGAACCTGGGTGTCCCCATGTGTCTTTGTTTGACTCCCTCGGAGGGCCTGACACAGAGTAAATAGTAAGAGCATGCTAAACACTGAGGACCAGTTTTGAATTGTGAACCAAGCAATGGAAAGTTCTGGATCTCTTAGCTCTTTCTGTTCCATGTCGTTCTGTGTCCCCATCCTCATCTTTTTGGGGGAATCCAGAGGAATTCCAGATTCTCACTCCATACAAAAGTACACCTAACCTTGACACTGTGTCTGCCCATCCCCATCTCTGGAGCACACACCTTAAAGATTCCATCTCTTCTCTTCACTGGCTGCCATAATAGGCTGAGAAGCACACTCCCGAGGGAGGGAGGGAGGGAGGGAAGAAGGAGCCCTACAGAGGACGCCCAACCCTCCATGTGTTACTGTCCCCTTTTCACGGCTCAGAAACTGAGACCCAGGCACAGGAAGTGATTTAACAATCTACATGGAGGCTAGACTAGAGCTGGGGCTTGCTCAATGTAGATCACTCTCCAAGTCTGCAGAGCTTCAAAGCCTGGAATTTCTCCAGGCTTCACTCTCTGGAAGTTTTCTCTGGGCCTTTGTGTCCTCAGATCTCAAGGCTTCAAATGGATGCCTGCCATCCTGCAGAGGGCACTGAGTGGGAAGCCCCAGCTGCCACACAGGGGCAAGATGACAAGCGTCCAGGAGCCCAGAGAGGAAGTCTTATGGGGTTCTAACACCATAGTTTGCACTGAGAGCAGGCCTGGAGTGGTTTGGCCAAAAGGTGGGAGAGCACTGGCAAACTCCGAGGTCACAGTGCAAGGGCACCCCTTCCGGGAGGGTTCCCCAAAGAAGTGGGGCACAGGTCAGACTTCCTGCCTTGTGTAGAAGGTCAGAAGTGGGGCACACATAAACAGGAGTCCAGCCAACATCCATGAGGCAGTACTCGCACTGTGTACCCAGTCCCCAAGGGAGACTCGAGGGCTGGCCTTTGCTTAGCCTGCACAAGTGTCCAAAGTAAGAAGCGAAGGTAACCGGCCCCACTTTACAGATAAGGAGGACAAGCCACCTGCCCACAGCTATCCAGCTTTTGAGTGGCCACCATCCTAAGCAGAGTAGGGCAAGATATTTGTCAGGAGGAAGGAAGGAAAGAAGGAAGGAAGGAAGGAAGGAAGGAAGGAAGGAAGGAAGGAAGGAAGGAAGGACAGACAGGCAGATGAGTGGACCTAGGATTATCTGGTCCCCAAATTTAACTCTTTCTATATTCCTAGGCCTAGGAGGCAGTAAGGAAGAGTGGATAGGTAGGCCTCCGATTTCCAAAGGAGGAGCAGCAGTCTGTTTTCTTTACCCATCTTATTTATTTATTTTTTTAAATATTTTTTATGGTTCATTTAACTTTATTTTATGTGCATTGATGTGAAGGTGTCAGATCCCTTGGAACTGGATCTTCGGACAATTGTGAGCTGCCATGTGGGTGCTGGGAATTGAACCCGGGTTCTCTGGAAGAGCAGTCAGTGCTCTTAACCACTGAGCCATCTCTCCAGCCCCAAAGAATCAACTTTTTTTTCTTTTTTTTTTAAGATTTATTTATTTGTTATGTATACAGTGCAGGCCAGAAGAGGGCACCTAGTCTCATTACAGATGACTGCGAGCCACCATGTGGTTGCTGGGAATTGAACTCAGGACCTTTGGAAGAGCAGGCAAACCCATCTTATTTATAATAACATTGAAAGTCATAACCACAGTCTACACGGCCCTGTAAGATCTGAGTTCAGACACACCTCCTACACCCTCCCTTCCTCTTATTCCACTCAAGCCTAGGTGAACTCCTTGCCATTCCTTACAGCACACCCTCCCCACCTCCGCCACCCCAGGGCCTTTGCACTTTCCACTACCTGAGAAGCCTTCCCCCAGCTCCACCTGGCTCTCTGCTCCTAACACTTTCCAGGGGGAGGTCGGCTGAGTTCCTTATCAAATATATCTCTCAGCCACTTCCTGTCCCTTTACCCATCTTGATCTTGTGCCTCAGATGACATAACCAGCCCATATCCTCCTATTGTTTTTGACCTGCCCCCTCCACTCAAGAGCACAGACGCTGCAAAGGCAAGGATAGCTTGATTTTGATGACCCAGTGCTATGTCTTCCATGCCTATAACAGCTCCCTACAGAGTCTCCCAGTCAGTATATACTCCACGAAGGAATGGATGGATGGACGGATGGATGGATGGATGGATGGATGGATGGGTGGATGGATGGGTGGGTGGATGGGTGGATGGATGGGTGGGTGGATAGATGGATGGATGGGTGGATGGATGGGTGGGTGGATAGATGGATGGATGGATCAATGGCTGGATCAATGGATGGGTGGACGAATAATAGTTCTGGCCAGTCCTGAAAGGAAGAGCAAGGCCTGCTCACACAGCCTACATTGAGATTATTTTTTTATTTTTTTAAATATTTATTTATTATGTTTACAATATTCTCTCTATGTGTATGCCTGCAGACCAGAAGAGGGTACCAGACCCCATTACAGATGGTTGTGAGTCACCATGTGGTTGCTGGGAATTGAACTTAGGACCTTTGGTAGAGCAGGCAATGCTCTTAACCTCTGAGCCATCTCTCCAGCCCCCTGAGATTATTTTTAAAAGAAGATTTATCATATTTTTAAAATTTTTTAAGATTTGTTTATTTACACGTATACAGTATTCTGCCTGAACATATGCCTGCAGGCCTGAAGAGGGCACCAGATCTCATTATAGATGGTTGTGAGCCACCATGTGGTTGCTGGGAATTGAACTCAGGACCTTTGGAAGAGCAGCCAGTGCTCTTAACCACTGAGCCATCTCTCCAGCCTGATTTATCGTATTTTTAACTATGTGTATGTGAAAGTGACTGGGGACAGGAGGAGTATTTGCACATAAACATGGGTGCCCACAGAGGCCAGAAGAGTGGAGATCCAGACAGTTGTGAGCTGTCCAACAAGGGTCCTGGGAACCAAACTCAGTTTCTCCGGGAGCTTCACTATAGAGCCCTCTCTCGGTAGTTAAGCATGTCCCTCCCCAATTGGGTTTAAGTGTGTATCAAATCCACAAGACAAACGTCCCTTCTCCAAGAAGCCTTCCTTAAAATTGCACCTTCATCAGCAAGACCCGGACCCCCCAAATGGACCAATGAAAACCAACAGTGCCTTCCTCCTGTACCCCCTTCTCCCTTCCCTCTGATCTTTCCAGATGACAGGAAGAGCCCACTGGGTGCCGCCTGGCCCGCCTGCAGCCGTCAGCACAGTGGTACCCAGCCAGGAGGCAGGAGGCGGTGCCCGGCTTAAGGCATGAATGGAGCAGGAGGAGGATGAAAGGAAGCCAGTGCTCTCAGCCTAACGAACAAAGGGGACCCAGCAGGTGTGAGGGGCCTGGGGGCCACGAGGGCAGAAACTGGATCTGGATCTGGAGATCAGTGTCACCTGCAGCAGGGCCAGCTCCCATTAGCTTTCTTTGGTTGTCACTCTGCTCTGGGGACAAAGCTCAGGCAGGAGGTTGGAGCAGGGTGGAGGACTCTTTTCTATTCTCTCCAGCCTGGTTTCCCCTTCCAGGAGGCGGTCGCACAGACTCGGTGCTCACCAAGGTCAGCGCCCAGAAAGAACGTGGAGGAGACGGCCTGACCTGCACTTTCACACAGAAAACCCATGAGACCTCCAGGGTCCAGCGGCTTACCTGGGTCACATGACTAACCACTGACTGAGCCCACACCTGGCCCCAGGACTTTTGGCTCTTGGGTCAGCTGGTAGGAAGTGATCTTCTTGCTACTTTGTTTTGAGCCCAGGGTGTGGATAAATTACCTAGGCAGGCCTTGAATGCCTAGGCTCAAGGGCTCCCCCTGCTTCAGTCTCCCCAGTCCTGGGGCTACAGGTGCAGGCACTTCACATGGTGGGAACTGATCTTTCTCCTTAATTTGTTCCACCTCCTGGCAGGCTCTCCATAGGATGATGACCAAGAAACCTCCGTGAGGCAGTCAGGATGGGACCGAGTCTGGACAGTGGATTACATAGGGTAGCATGCTCCTTTAGGCAGAATCTCCTCAGACAAGGTGCTACCCAGGTAGAATACTGCCTAGCCGGGATCTCCCCAGACATTGTGCTTTCCAGGCAAGGTCCTCCCGCCACACAGGATGTTCCCTAAGTAAGGTGATCCCCACCAGGATGCTTCCTGAGGCAGGGTCTCCCAGGACATTGTGTTCCTGGGTCACTGGTGTCAGGCAGGCGAGTTGAGTATGAACGGAGTCAAGGGAAGGCTCAGCTTCTAAGAGTGTTGTGATGTGGTGGGGACACCTTGCTCCCACACAGCTGCCCAGGGCCTGAGCCCCACCCCTGCAGCAGCTGCATTGCCCCAAGGTGTGAAGGAACCACTGGAGGAAGCCTAGGGAGGTAAGTGAAAGGGAGGGGGTTGGCCAGGTAGGAGGGCAGGGAGAGAGGGGGAGGGGGAGGACAAAGCAGGCCTGTGTAGGACCTGGGACATTCCCAGTCTCTGCCTTGTCCCCTCCCTGTTCCTACTCTGGAAGGGGAGGGAACAATGTCCCCATTGAGGCCCATTTCCCCAAGGATAACATCTCTGTGTCCACCGGGACAGAAGCCAAGCAGGTGAGCCTGGTGGGAGCTGAAAGCCTGCTCTACAGCAGCAGGGGCAAGACCTCAGAGATGAGGCCAGGGGTCCCCAGGAGAGAGGGTGGAGGAAGAGAGCCAAACTCTGCTCCTTGTTCTGGGGCCAGAGCAGGGGGCACAGAGGAGGAGATCTTCAGGAATGGGAGTCATGCCCTCTAGGACAGTGCGAACCACATCCCGGTTCTGATAGAGCCCTTCTCCATTCTGGGAAGGAATACAAGCATGCCAGAACCCTGATTGCTGACTTACCAATGTCAGGAGGTGGGTCCGCCCTCTCCTTGTGTGACAGATGTGCAGCAGGAGCGGGGGGGGGGGGGGGCAGGGGGAGGGAGACAGTTGTGGTTGTCTTTCATTCAAGTGGTTCACATGTCTGGGGATACAGCTCGGTAGAATGCTTACCTAGCATATAAGAAACCAGCTGAGTTAACTGGGCAATGGTGGCACACACCTTTAATCCCAGCACTGGTGAGGCAGAGGCAAGCGGATCTCTGTGAGTTCGAGTCTAGCCTGGTCTACAAGAGCTAGTTCCAAGACAGGCTTCAAAGCTACAGAGAGACCCTGTCTCGAAAAAGAAATCAGAAGCCCTGAGTTGGGTCTCCAGCACCATATAAAATAGGTGTGGCTGCAACAAGTACTCAGGAAGTCAAGACAGGAAGATCAGACATTGAAATTCATCCTTAGTTATATAGGGAGTTCGAGATCAGTCTGGCCAAAACGCCATCTCAAAAATAAAGAAATAAAATAAAACGCTGTTTGTATCAGGGCCAGCAACAGCTCAGGGCCTCTTCAAGCCTCATCTAAAGACTCCAACAAGATGGAAAGCTTCTCTCGCTGCTATTTCAGTTGCTTGTTGGCTCTTCTGTTTGAGGCAGGATCTCACCATGTGGATCTGACCGGCCTCAGACTCCTAGAGATCTGCCTGCCTCTGCCTCCCAAGTGCTTGGGTTACAAGCACTGGAGAAACTGAAACTGTGAGTCTGTCCCTGAATTGGGCTGGGCCCCCATCATTAGAGGAGAGTCAGGTTGGTAGATAATGCAGGCTGGCCGCGTTCTCACGGGTCTCCTGCCTCAGCCTCCTGAGGTCCGGAATTACAGGAATTCAACACCACCCCTGCCTATTTTAAAGCCTTGAGATCATACCAACACTGGACATAGTCATGTCATGTGGAGGGAAACTCACTCAGCTTTGACCTCCAAAAGTCCATTGGGCAATGGGAAGGTCACTGGGCTCAAGAGCGACAGGAACATTTTGTCACAGTTGCTTAACCTCACAGACCTGGGGGGCTCAGGGAAGGTGTTAGGGTCGAGAGGCACGGAGATGACTCGGGATGATGGGGGAGACTTGGGCAAACAGCAACAAGAAGATGGTGGCCCTCCGAGCCGAAGGGTGGGGTCATTCAACTGACTCATTCAACTGCTAGCTTCCTTTTGTTGAGCAACAACTATGGACAGCTACTGGGTGCTGGAGACACACAAAAGAGTTGTGCCACAGTCATCAGGGCAGCCGCTCACCACCCCATCAGCAGGGGCAGCAGCCACAGCCCCCCCCCCCCCCCCGTCAGTAAGGCAGTTTCTACTGTGGAAGCCCCAGACGGGCTAAGTCAGATGGTTGAGATGGGGAGACAAGGCAACTTAGGATGTCGTATATTAACATGGCGACAAGCTTGGGGCCCCTAGTAAAGGTCACTGGAAGATGGATGAAGAAATATAGGTCACATTTTGTGAGGGAAGAGCTCGAGCCAACTGGGGAAGGACTTCTGAGACTCTGTTCAAAGAAATCGATGTAAACCAGGTGAGTGGGTGGGTGGGGGAGGGGATGCAGACACACACACACACACACACACACACACACACACACACCAAGGCAGGATCAGGTGTCGCTGGACCTTATTCTCAACCCCGGCCCTTCCCTCCAGGCCATCTGCCTTTCCTCCCCGCAGAAGCCTGTCATTTTCCCCTTTGCTTCCAGCTTCTCTCCATTATGCCAGAGGGCCAGTGTCTCGCTAAGGCTTGCTCTCGGGACAGACCATAGCTACAGAAGCAGGGACAGGGCTGGGGTTCAGGAGAGCTCCAAGAGGCCTGCCTCTGGGGCCTCAGGATGGGGAAGGAGATATCGGTGGGGAAAATGATACGACCGTCTTGCAGGTGCCGGATCAGGACCCAACAGAGACCAGTAGACACATCACAGGGGCTGGTAGTGAAGGTAGGGCGGGTGCCACAAACCAACCCCCACATAGGTTTCTGCCCCTCAGCCTCAAAGCCACTCCACTGAGCCACCTGTTTCTCGCAGGTCCCAGGGGACCTCAGAAACAGCCCCCCTGAGGGGCTTCACAGTTCACAGGAATACATGGGAGCCCTTGGGCCCTCCAGCAGCCCTGCCTGACTCATAGCAGAGGTAGAAGGCTCCCAGGAGGGCTGGGCTCCCAGGCACCTGAGGAGACCTGGGAGGAATGTTCTCCTCCCTGGAGTTGGGGGTGGGAATGGAGTATTGGTGCCTAGAAGTCCATCCACCCATCCATCTTTCCTTCAACATCTAGATACTTCCCTGATCAACCATGTCCTTTTTATAGACATACCCACATGTCCTGGCCTCCCCCTTTTTAAGCAGCCCCTCCAGGTTCTCCAGCGGACAATAAGGACAAGCTCTGCTTCAGTGCCCTGACAACCCTTTCCCACTTGGTCCTGTTCTTAGCCCAAAGCCTGATACGAGGAGGAGACTCAGAGGGGGACATCATTTGCCCCAGGCCCTACAGCGAGCAAGTGATGGGCCATAAACCTATACTTGATTCACGTTCCAGACACCAGGTATCACAGGAGACATTTCCTTCTGTCGGGGAGGTGGCGGAACCCCAGTATGTGAGGGTTGAGCCCAGAGGACACTAAAGTCACTGCTTGACCTTTGATTTTTCTTTGGGCAGCCCCAGCACCTGGACTGGGCAAGCTGGCCTAGAGGAGCAGTGCCCTGAGCTAATCCTTCTGGGATGAGACAAGAGGAGGTCATAGGGCAGGCAGGTGAGGGCTTGCTCTTCCAGCTGGACCCTGATAGGGGAGACGGAGAACCACATGAAAGCAATGGTACCCACCAAAAGGAGTGATAGAAAGTTCTGGGTATCAATAGCACCTCTTTTGCATCTAGCTGGGTAATGAGCAAGGCACCTCACCTTCTGGAGGCCCTGGTTTCCTCAATGTAAAACAGAGAGCCATAGGGCCTATCTCACAGACTGCTCCATGTCTCCTGATGCCCATGTGACTACTACCTGGCCAGCCATCAGAAGCTATGGTGGAGCCACCTTGGGGTAGCTACCAGATGCTAGGAGCCATGCTTTCTTACCCCGCCTCCTGAGAGTGACCCCAAAGATACTCCAGCTCCTACACAGACACCCCTGATAGCACCTAAAAGGCAGAAGAGCATTCGTCACTGTGACCTCTGTGGGGCTGTGGGAGCCTGCACCTGCCTGTGTCCCGGTTTTCCCCCTCAGCAAAGCGTGGCTATAGCAGGCTGGTGCTTCTCTAGTGTTTGCCTGCTCTCTGTGCAGGCTCTGAGGAGGCCTGCAAAGAAGGCAGGGCTGGCTCCTCAGCAGGCACAGGTATCTGCTAACTTGTGGAACAAGGCCTGGCCTCCCTGGGAGAAGAGCAGCTGTTTGCCTCCAGCTGTTTGCTGTTAATCAGTCCTGAGAGAGGACTGCTGGGCCTCCCCAGGGTTCCTCCTGACAGGGGCTGAAAGTGGCTTCCAGCCTGAGGCAGAGGGCTAAGGCCTGGAGAGGTGTGGCCCAGGAGGCATTTTCTCTCCTCAAGCTGCGTAAAAGCCCAGTTTGCCCCTTGAGGTCTGAGCCAGGCTGGTGGAGGAGGGAAATGGAATCAGACCAGACTTCTTCCTCATTCTTTGTCTCCTGAGTCCCTCCAAAGGACACTAAAAATGCTGTCCCTTCCAGGGCACCCTAATGTCCTAGGGTGGCCAACCCCCACTAGCCATCTAGACCAACGCTTTCCCCCCAGTTCCTGCCCATCTTCCTCTTTTCAGGCTCAGGTGGAGGCCAGGAGGGGGCCTATGGTCTCCACTGCTCCCCTGTGAGGATCCAGCCTTCACCTGAGTCCAGAGTTGTGTTTGACTTCCCATATCTTAGCACCTTCAGACAGAGCAGGCAGTGATCTGGGCAGGTCGCCCTCAGCTGAAACTGTGACCATGTCACTTGCCAGCTCAGCACTGAGGGACCACATCCTATTTAGGATTTTAGACTCTGGAACTACACAGTGGTTAGGTTTGGGGGGGAGGCAGGTGATCCGAGAGGACACCAGGATTGGATTCCTGAGGGATTAAGGAAGTTATTAGAAGAATTATTAAAGCCATAGACAGAGGGGCAACATCATGGCAGGGTCTCCAAGGAGAGTTCAGGCCCCAGCACAGAGCAACATGGCAGGGGTCTCTGAAAAGAAACAGCGACTGACAGGCAGATCTCTGTGAGTTCAAGGCCAGCCTGGTCTACCTAGTGAGTTCCAGGACAGCCAGGGCTACACAGAGAAACCTGTCTCTAAAAAAAATAAAATAAAATAAGAAAGAAAGAAAGAAAGAGAAAAGAAAAAAACGAACAAACAAAAAAAAACCAAAGCAAGCAAACAAACAAACAAAAACAACAAAAGCAAAAACTAAATAAACAAACAAACAACAAATACAATTTAAAAAGAAAAAGAAGAAGAGGAGGAGGAAGCAGCAGTAGCTGCCAGAGAAGGAACCTCCTTGACTTCTTGAGGAAAGGGAAGATTTCACAGCCGGAGCCCATAGGCAGGCTCTGACTCCAGGCAGGACTCCCAGGAAGCCGGACACAAGAGGTGTCAGTAACGCCTCTATGGCCTCTCTTACCAATACCCTCTTTTGTGCAGAGGCTGAATTGTAACATTACATTCTTGCAACCTACAGCAGTCCTGAGTGGCCACCTGGAGCACCTGGCTTTCTCATCTGCAGGGGCCCTCCTCCTCCTCCTCCTCCTCCTCCTCCTCCTCTCTCGGCCTGGCCTTTCTAGACAAATCAGGCTTGAGCTCCTGACGACAAGGGCTCTCTGTGATTGTTGCTGCTCACGGCACCTGCTCTGGGACATTTTGATAATGGGGATGGCCCTGGAGGGTGAATGAGCCTCACTCTAGTCCAATCCAGCTGTATCCCTTCCCAGAATTCTATGGGATCCCTGCAGGTGCGCAAAAGTCCAGAGCCTGCGGAGGGCTCAGCTTCAGGACTACGCCTTCCTCCAGAAGGCAGGCTGGCAAGGTAGGCCATGGCAGGACAGGCCACTAAAGTCCCAAACTGTGTGGCTTACACACTCCCTTCCTGGCTCGCCCTGGTATAGATGGAGAGGGAGAGAGGGAAAAGTCTGTGTAAGAAGTTTCTGCAGTGCTCAGGAGACGCTGGCTCAGCAGGGACAGACACTGGCAGTCCTAGCATGTCAACCTGAGCTCAGCCCACAGAAAGGTAAAAGGGGAGAAATCGCTCCACAAATTTGTCTCCTGGCATCCACACACGTGCCCTGCACACACACAACACACACACACACACACACACACACACACACGTACATGTGTGTGAGAAGAAGGCTACCTGGTGTTTGATGATGTGATGTATCAGATGGGTGGTAGGGGATTCAGGGAAGAAGCGAGAAAAAAAAAAGTATCTTAAAGGATTTCTGGAGAGCCATTGGCCGGAGTATGGAGGTTCCTGAGAGCCACTAGCTCTGAATGTTGTACCTAGGACATGACCAGGCACTAAGAGTCTCAATTTATCATTCCAATTCTTCTCTGCTCCACGGCAAAGGAATTATCCAGGCTTCTCAGGAGAATGCCCAGGAGAGGTGGGGGTAGATACCCTGAACTCTTCCAAAGAGAAGGATGGGGTATACGGAGTGGTACCCTAGGGCTACTCAGCTGTGGGGATGGGGCTTTCCTACCCCTCCTGCTGTTCCTATCCAACAGGAAGCTGGGCCCTAGCCCCCTAGGAAAAATGGCCTGGTCAGTGATCTCTGAAAATGGATGCCCCTGTGGTCACTATCCCTAGCTGGACCCCTTTTCCTTTTTTCCATGGCACCTCTTTTTCTAGCCCAACAGGGACGTCCATCAGCTGCCCAAGGTGAAAGCCTCTTCCTCTGGACTAAGGGCCAGGGGGAGAGGCAAAAAAGTTCAGGTCAATCCCAGAGCCCAGTCGCCAGTCTGGTCATTAAAGTCCGATTGGAGGTCTTGCCTCATCTGCCAGATCCACGCTTGGAGGAAAGGATCTTGGAGGAAAGGATGTGGTCTCAGGGAAGGAAGGGTGTTCAGAGGTGGGGAGGGGCAAAGAAAGTGCTCTGACAACCCCCACACCTCTGAGGAGACCCCTGACCCGATCTCTCTGCTTCCCCATCAGTCTCCCTCCTCCCAGGCTGTATCTTAGTCTCCCTTAGAGCCCCCTCTCCTTACAATCACACCTGGGTCTCAGGTTCCTTGCAACAGGGAACTGGTCTCACCATCTCTAACCCCATGCCTGGCTACCCACTGGGAACCTCCAGAAGGCAGAGCAGAAACATGTGGCTCTGCTAGATGGTCCCCGGGCACCAAGCCTGGCAAACACCTTCTGCGGCTGCAAGTCCAGGAAACAACAAACCCAGCTCCGCACACCTGGTGCCAGGAGCCCAGGGACAGCCTCTAGGTGTCCGGAGCCCTATGAAAAAGAGCTAGGCAGTCACACAGGGGAGCGTTCTCCATACCTAGGAGACTGTACCGCCTACCTTCCTTTTTCCAAACCATGTTACTCCAGCAGGACCTGTTCATTTTACAACGGCCTCACTTCCTGGGCTCCACCTCACCTCCTGACCCTCTCTCCTTTAAACATTGTCAGTCTCCAGCCTTCCCAGCTGGGCTCCACATGTCCCTCTTCCAGGAAGTTTACCAGGACTGCCCAGCCTCTGCTCTGTGGGCCCACAGGCGTTCACCAGTGTACCTCCTACATACCTACTGACCAGGAGAACCGAGAGCCTTTTCCTTCTCCTCTTCCTCCTCTTATTTTTTCTTTTCTTTTCTCTCTCTCTCTCTCTTTTTTAATTTTTGGAAATGGGTCTCATGTAGCCCAGGTTGGCCCCCAACTTGCAAGCAAGGATGACCTTGACCTCTTGACTTCCTGCCTCTGCTACCTAGCACTGTGATTACAAGCAGGCACCACCACCCAGGAGGGTTGTTGCAGCTGGGCCTTGTCCCCCTGTTGGAATCCCATTCCATACATGTGTTCAAATTGTCCAGAGAAGGGGAACATTTAGGGTGAGGTATTCTCCCTGTGACCCAAAGAGTAGAGATGAGACCCAAGAAGGTGACTGAGCTTTGCAATGGAATCAGCCTAGGTCTCCTGACCTTCCTTGACCCAATGACACCTGATTAGATGGATGGCTCTTCTGCGTCCTTGGAGAGGAATCGAACCAGAGGAAGTTCGAGTGTAGAGAGCGGAGGGGAGTGCAGAGCTTGTGCCAGGTGGGGGCCAGGTGGAGACCACGGTCACAGCCTGCCAGGCCCTGGGCAGCGTGGGAACTGGGCTGGGAGTGGCTCTGAGCCGCACGCGGGGAGGGGGCGCCGCCGCGCTCACCACAGGATTCCGCCCCTCCAAGGGTGCAAACAATGGGGTCGCTGTGCCCGGCGCCCCCTCCCCTAGCTCGCCGGCCCGCGCCCGCCCCCTTTCTCCAAAGCTGCTTTCAATTTAAACGCCTCCAACCAGCGGGTGCTGCCCCGGGGGGCGCGACCGCAGTGCCCGAGCGCCCCTGTAATTTCCGCAGGGAGCTGACCGGCTCAAACGCGGCCCCGCTGTGCCCCGACCGCAGGCCCGGAGACCGGAGACGGCGCCCAGACGGCCTTGCCCGGGTCGTGGGAGCGCCGCCTGGGCGGCATCCTCCATGTCCAAGCCCAGTACTGCCTCCTCCAGGCAGCCCACTGCCATCAGAGAACCATCACCTAGGCCGGGACACCTTGCTCCACCACCTATGAGGAGGCTCCCTGAGGTCAGGGAAGCAGGCAAACCAAAATTCAGCGTGTTTATTAAACATGTAATCCCATGCTCAGAGCCAGAGGCTCCCTATGTAGCCTTGACTTTGTAGTCCTCTTGTGTGTGTGTGTGTGTGTGTGTGTGTGTGTGTGTGTGTGTGTGTGTGTGTGTGTAAGCAAGCCATTGCACCTGGATAAATAAGGTTTTTTTGTTTTTGTTTTTTTGAGATAGGGTCTTATGTATCCCACACTGGCATCCAAGTTTCTGTAGTGGAGCCTGACCTTGCTCTTCCCGCTTCCACCTCCCAAGAACAGGGATTACAGGTGTGCACCGCCACACTTGGTTTATGCTGTTCTGGTGATCGAACTCATGACCTTGTGTGTGCTAGATACACATATAGTTGACTGATATCTCCAGCCCACTTTTGTTTGTTTGTTCATTTTAAGACAAGGTCTTTCTGTGTATCCCTGGCTGCCCCAGAACTCCCTATATAGACCAGGCTGGCCTCAAACTGATCCTCCTGCCTCTGCCTCCAGAGTGCTGTGATTAAAGGCATGTACCATCACACCCAGCAACATTTTGTTTCTCAGTGGCTGACTAAACTGGGCATGGGGGCACACATTTGTAATCTCAATGAGATTACAATGCTCAGGAGGTTGCACCAGGAAGATTATAAATTTGAGACAACCTTGAAGGATGTGGGGAGGCTCTGTCTTTTAAAACAGGGTGGGAGTTCACTAGCAGAGCAGGTGCCTAGTGTGCACAAGACCCTGGGCTCAATCCCTAGTGCCATGTACACCCAAAATATTTATAGTAAAACAATAAAATGCCTAACTAATGCTATTGATGGTATAGTAATTTCCCCCAAAGAAGGAGCTTGGCAAAAAGCAGGCAAATCATTCCGTCCCCAACCCACTTCCAATACTAGAGCTCAGCTCTCTCTCCCAATACATTCAGAATACGACCCCAGGAGACTGGGGTAGCCTAAGGTAGCACCTGCCAGGCCTACCAAGGATTAGGGAGGGAGACCCAACCATGAGACCCCAGCCTTTTGACTGTCAGAGATGGCTCTACCATGGAGTAGAGCAGCTGGGAGACCGGGACTCTGTAGGCTGGGGCACATCTGTCTGAAGGTCCCTCCACTCAGTATGGACCAAGCTAGATACCAGGAAGAGTTTTGTGAGTTGCTGGCAGGTGGAGAGTATGTGGCAAGCCCCAATCCCTTCTGGCCTGAAACAGCCATTGTGTTCTCTTGCCCTCTGTCTGAAGTTCTGCCTGCCCCCTTCCCTGCCTTCTTGGTGCTATGAAGTGGTGTTTGGGGATAATGCCACAACTGAGTTGTCTAAAGGATCTGATCCCTTGACTTACTGCAGTTCCCCAGCTTGTGTAGATGGGGCCCCTTCAGAATTTTCCAATGAGCTCCCCTCCCTCTCTCCCTCTCACTGTGTGTGTGTGTGTGTGTGTGTGTGTGTGTGTGTACTCAGCTGCTCCAGGGAGGGAGCTCAGCTGGGGGCCGGGTCTTGTTCTGAGTGTTCCGTTCTACCTTGTCCCCTCCCCCTCCCCCCATTTCCCAAACACCCCTCTCTTTGCAGTCTGGCTATTGCGGTAAAGCTAATCAGAAGTAATTATGGGGGAAGAAGGGATCCTGAGAGGGACCCCACAGAGACCACCTCATCCGCCCTGGACCAGCCCTGGTGGCCCCAGCCTCAAGGCCTCAGCCTGGCTCAGCCCTGGGTATGGGTGAACACAGGGGCACCTACTCCACTCTCCTACCTCTCTCTTCCAGCTCATCCTGAGCCACAGACTCTGTGCTCCCATCCTGCTTGCCTCAGTTTCTCCACAATCCTTCCAGATTCATCCAGCACTTCCTAGGCACCCTCTGAGCCAGCCTTGAGCTGGGCAATGCATAGAGACCAGTCCCCGCCCTCCCTGAGTAGGACCTGGGTCAGGATAGAGGTTACAGAGGGCGTTGTCTTAGGAGCCACTAGCTTGGATCCCAGGGAAGCAGAGTACACCAGCCCTGCTTCCCCCTCCCACCCCCATCATGAGCTCTGGTGGCGGGGAGTTTTTGACATCTGCCACCCCATATATGAAGCCTGGACATTCAACCATCTTCCAACCCCTTTGAGGCAATATAAGGCCTGCCCTGCACTGTCCACTGTCTCCGGCCATTTGCCCTCTCCAACCTCCACCTTCTTCGCAAGAAGTGCCCTTACTAGCAATTGGCCTCTCTTGGGTACCCCTTTGGGGGCTTTAGAGCCCTCAGCTGGAATGGTGACGGGCCCACTTGAGAACCTGAGCCCTGAAGGAACAGCACAAGTCAAACTCCACCAGACCAGTGCATTTCCTGTGTGCGTGTGAGTATGTGCACAAGTGTGTGTGTATGTGTGGGTGCTCCCTGGTGCCACATCTACAGGGCAGAACCAGAGGCTGGTCTTTCCTCTGTCCCTTTACCATGCCCGGAAGGATGGAAGGACTAGCAAACATCGGGCCACCACCATCTTGCTTTCCTGCCCAGCCCCGCCTTAGCAGCCTGGAACTAGGAACCAGGTGGTGGCATGCGGTGGGTTGGGAGGGACCAATGGAGGGGGTCCAGTTTGAGGGTCTCTCTCTCTCTAATTTGCTTCTGTCCCTTGATGTCCAGAGGAAAACAAGATTCCTCTGCCCTAGAGAATGTCAAGCATAAACAGAGGTCAGTGCCCCCCTGCCCCTGCCCTGGAGGTGCCAAGGTAGTAATTAGGCTTGGGGGTACAGGCTGAGTGGGTGTGGGGGTGGGGAGGGCCTTATCCTGGGGAGCTGAGTCGGGCAGAGGAGCTGTGTGGTCTGGGCAAATGGGTGGTTTGTAGGTGGTCCTGAGTGTTTGGGAGGAGAGCTGGTAGAAGCAAGGGAGTGGGGGCAGCAGGGAGCATAAGCCTTGCAGAACAAAGCTGAATCACTCTGGATTTCTTAAGTTGGGCTCCTGCCCATGCATTAGAGGCATCCAACTCCAAGGAGAAGCCTGGGCCACAGGGCAGCCTCAAGACAGTGGGGCATCTGAGCTGCCACAGCAGGGCACAGGCTCTCTGCCCAAGCAGGTCGGGGATTCCAGGGAGCCTCCATCTCCCACCTGCTTCCTCAGCTTGGGGAAGGGAGAAAAAAGGGGGCCCCGGCTGGAAGGAGGTGCTAGGAAAAAGCATGCCTGTTCCCTGAACCTGATCCGCTCTCCCACTGTTGAGTCCACTCTCAGCCCTGTCCAATCCCTCTCACTGCAAAATTTCCTTCTTGAGTTGAAAGCAACCCCCTTTCGAATGCAGGTCTGCTGTTGGCTCCTCCCCCGACCCCCAGGAGCCCCATCCACAGCCTATCCTCTGGATAGGCTACAAGCAGACATTGTATCCTAACTCTATATCCCCAAGTGTCCTCAGTGTCTCCACCTGTAAAATGAGGGCTATCCAGTATTTAACTGCCAGGATTAAATAAACCAGCACAAGGTCAGGGTTAATGAAGTGCCAGTTATAGTGGTGACTAATGCCCCACAAGATGCCCCTTGTGTCTAGAGGCCAGGTCTCCTCCTGGGAATGGTTGCACGCGGCAGCTGGAACCTAGTTATGACCCTTAACATAGGGACTATGATGGTGGCTGGCAGGAGATAGGGCAAGCAGGTCATGGGGAGGAGGTGGAATGGCTGGGAAGGTCCAGTGGCATCCTGCCCAGGCCCCAGGCACATTCCTCCTCCCTGGATCTCACCACCTACTGGCCACTCGTCCCTCCAGTCCTACCACTGGCCTGGACCCTGCAGCGAGACAGTGTGAGGTGGTGACCAGACATGGCACCCTGAGGAAAGGAATGATCTGGGGGATGCGGACACTCCGCTGGGTACCTCCCTGCTATCTCAACACAGTGGTGTTCAGGGTCTATGTCCTGGTTTGTCCTGTGTCTCTCAGAGCTTGGGAGGTCCTCAGAACCAGAGCTGCTCCACAGCCTCAGACCTGGAAGCTTCCTGAGGCCAGCACCCATGTCCCTGGAGACAGAGGCTGGGTATACATTGTCAGACCAAAGTGGGGCGCTTACACCAAGAACCTGGCACAAAGGGGCTAGGCTGGCATCAGATGGGTCAGCCTACCACCACCTCCGTGGCTTCAACAGTCTCTCCATCTTGTTTGATTCAAGTTTCACAACAATGGGACTGGCCTGGGGAAGGATGGGGCAGCTATCATGACCTGGGAAATCTGGGAAATTGCCTGGTGGGGCAGGGGAAGAATGGAGCAAGAGACAGTCTCTAGTTCATGGTCATTCCCTGATAATCTTCCCTTCCTATCTCTCTCCCAGCCTTCCTTGGTTCCTAGGTTGGGGAGGGGATGCAGAACTTGGGGTATTTCGCAGTGGGAAACAGTCAAGGGGGTAGGAGCATTTTCCCCTCCCTTCTGTGGTCAGCTGACAGAGCAGCCTGCATGTAAGGGGTACTCCAGGCAGCTGGGGCGTTGAATTACCAACCTGAGAACACCAAGATTAAGCCATGGTTCCCCATAGGCCCTCTCTGTCCCCATAAGGATGACCTATCTGAGAGGAGAGCCACTGGGTCCATGTTCAGAAAGTCCTCCAAGGTACCCGGGAAGGGACAGGCTTGGCAGAGGGCACATTTGAATGGAGAAAGAACAGAACTTCACCAAAAGGAATATCCAAGAGATTAACTCCTGGCCCATCCCGTGCTTCTGTGCCAAGCCTTGTGGAACACCTCCTGAAAGACTATTTCCTGTCTGCAGGCCGCTGCCATGCTTGTTCACACAGGTATCAGTGTACTAGCATTGCAAACGTAAGAGATGGCTGTTAAAGGCCTACTGTGTGCAAAGGCGTCACTCGAGTAACTAAGTGACATTCTCTCCTCAGATGCTCAGTCTTGGAGTCACGTTCCTAAAAGACTCAAGAATGAAAACCAGCCTAGGCAGGACATGCCAAGAAAACGGTGTGCGAATGAGGCATTTGTTCTGAAGGGAAGACATAAGCTCCCACCCCTAACATTCAAGGGGTACCTCGACTCCCCTACCATCATCTGCCTCGACGCTTCAAAGGCTTCTCTGGTACTCCCTCTGAATCCGTTCTGTCCCTGGTCTAGCTTCTCTGTGAGTGAGTTCCTAAGGACAGGCTGAGTTTAGAGGAGTATGTAAAGACATATTTATTTATGGGATTACGGGATTAATCCTCCTCCCCCACAACACCCTAAGAGCCAGGAACATGCCCATCTGTGCGGTGTGCCAAGGTGGTCTGCCATGAAAACACACAGCGGGCTGAGGTAAGAGGAGCTATAGGATGTGGCTAGGGTTAAAGGGGATGAAGTACAAGACAGGGACCCAGGCTGGCAAGGTAAATTGGCACCAGATCAGGGCCGACTGTAAATGCCAGGCAATGCTGGGACTTTATCCTGCCGGCAACGGGGAGCCATCAAAGGTCTTGGCGTGTAAGGGTGCATGCTCCAACCTGTGTTCTAGGATGTCTCTTAGCGCAATGCGGAGGAGGGAAGGGAGGATGAGGGGGGGTGCTCCCTGGAGCTAGGGGAAATAGCCACTGTTGCAATAGTCTCAGGAACTGGTGAGAACAGGCTGAAGTGGGTCAGGAGAGACAGGGTAAAAAGAAGGAAGGACCAGTGCAGCAGCTGCAGCAGAGAAGGAACCCTACAGCTATAGACTGAGAGGGGAATGCAGCATTGAGGATGACTTGCAAACCAGGCGCGGTAGCTCATGCCTATAATTCCCACACTCTAGAAGCAGGAGGATTATAGATTGGAAACCAACCTGGGCTACATACTGAGTTTGAGGCCAGCCTGATCCTAACTTAGCCAATAAATAAATACCTTACAAATTTCCAGGCCTCCAGTCTTAGAGGTGGTAACAGCTTTAGGCTGACTAGGCCTACCCAAGGCACCAGCTTTTGAAGTGTTATATTTGAACACACAGATCAGAAAGTTATTTCTGGTGTCTGAACTCCAGCTCTTCTGTAACCAAAACCCATGGCACCAGGCCTCATGGAAACCCCTCTCCAGGGTGCCATAGCTTTCCCAGAGTGTGAGGTTCTTAGAGGCCCTGGGGAAGGAGCAGAGGCGGTGAGGCTGTGGACAGTTAGCCCCCTCCTTTAGCCTCCTGTTTCTGGTCCCTCATGGATAGAGAGGTCAGAGGAGATGGGAGCTCTCATGCCATGGCCCCCTTCACTGCCGGTTAACAGTGTGATTTGATCTGTGAGAGCTTCCCTGGCAGGTAGAGGGGAAGGTGGAGCTCCCTGGCAGGTGGAGCTTAGGGAGGGCTGAACTTGAGGTTCAGCAGATTTAGCCCCAAGAGCTTTGCTCTCCCTACCTGCCCCCCACATACCCCGGTGCACGAGTTAGAACAAAAGGTTTCCCCTTGCCCCTGGATCCTTAGAACTCCTTACAGAACAATAAGAAAGGAGGGTCTGGGTGTGGTGTGGAGCTTGAGCATGGCTCCACCTGCCAGTGCGCTCCCTGGGTCCAGCACCTGTGAAGTGTGACTATGAGCCCAGGCCTCAGGACATAGGCTAAGAATGAGGACCCCAAGATCAAAAAGCAGGAGCCTATCACCCAGGCCCAGGAAGGGGGGAGACAGCCTCAGGGTCCCAGAATACCATCACCATCCGCTAGCACATACGAACACACACACACACACACACACACACACACACACACACCACAACTCAGTAAATGCCACGTTGCCAAAGTTCTGGCAGATGTTGACAAAGGCAAGACACAGAAAGAAGGCAGCACCTAAACCTATCTTACACCATACCTAGCTTCCAAAACTGTCCTGGGTCCTGAGGGTGTGTGGGGGGGAGGTATTTCTCAGGAGAGTGGCAGAGCCAGGATGGTAAGAACACCACCATCGCCACCACCTCCTGTTCCCCACCCGCCTCCAACCTTAATCTCTCCCCTTAGTGTATAGCTTTGGTATCTGCCTGAGATTCCACTTGGGGGCAGAATGGAGATTGCTAGAGCTGGCAGGCCCCCGCCTTCAATCCAGCCTTCATTTCCCTACCCTGGGGAGAAATTAAAAGCCCACTGGCGTTGATAGCAGCTTAGCCGAGTGAGTCTCTGCTCCTAAACCGAAGAGGGATGTATGCAATGCAAGGCTTTCTGGACTCTGCCTCGTGCCCTTCAGCTGTGCTAATGGAGAGTCCTTCTGTAACGGGTAGGCCTTTTTCCAAAGAATTGTGCGCGTGGGTGTGTGTGTGGGGGGGTCTGCGGCCACTGGGATTCCCCACTGCCAGGGCGCTGAAGCCCCTCCTTTTCTAGCTTGCCCATTTAGGCTCCATGCCTAGTGCACCTCCAGGTCAGCGACCACCCAGCAGCCGGCGGCAGTGAGGGGGTGCGGGCAAGAAGGGGTTAATCTGGCAGCGCCTTTCATCAGCAGCTTGGCGGTCTCCCAAGGCCCACAGGCTGGGTACCTGGGCGCCTACCTCGCCTGTGGGGCGGAGACGTGACCACAGGGCAGCCCTGCCGTCTGCATTCCTCCCAGTGAGTGACAGCCGCGCGGCCACGCCCGCCGCGGAGGAGGGGCTGGGGGCTAGTCCACCTTGGAGTGTGTGTGTGTGTGTGTGTGTGTGTGTGTGTGTGTGTGTGTGTGTGTGTGTGTGTGAGTGTGTGTTGGGGCGGTTGGGGCGGGTGGGGCGGGTGGGGCGTTGCCCCTGTTGCTGAGGCCTTGGGCCTGGATGGACTCTGTGAAAGGTTAGGGATCAGGATTTTTGGAAGAGCCAGGACACTACCAGAAATCAGAAAGGTAGAGGTGCTCTCTCCCAGATGGGGTAGAGACTAGGAATGGCCGGGTGTTCAAGGCTTCCTAAAGAAGAGATGTCGCCACAAGATCAACCCAGCCAGGCCTAGGCCCAGGGCCCTGGGATGGGCTCAGTTCCCGATGTCCTTCCTATGCTACCACCCTCCTGTGACACAGTGGCTGGATGGCCATCCTCAATTCCTGGCCCCTGAACTCACCAGTCCTGGCCTTTGATCTCTTCTGGACCTGCTGGTGCAAACAGGAAGTTGCCTTAGGCTTGAAGCAAACTTCAACAGGGTGTAAACAGGCGTGCACCCCACCTGAGGCTTCTCTAGGAGTAGCTGGTGCAACTGAATTCCAAAATGGAAGCCAAGGTGTTCTGCTGGACTGGAGGAGTGCTCTCTAAGAGGAGATACTCTGTTTCAGCCTTGGGGCCTGGAGGCTCCCCAAGAACTCTATCAAGATTGCAGAGGGGCCTTTGCAGAGGGGAACCTTTCCTAAGTTGATCCTCTCCAGGATACAAGCTCAGCCCCAGGCCCAGCACCAGCTCCTGCAGATTTCCAGGCCCCTTCCTGTGAGCCAAAAATCCCCCGAGGTCCACTCAAGCCCTCTAGAAAAGGGTAGCCTAGAAAAGGGGACTGAGTGACCCTGACCTATATGATACGCAGCTTCAGGTCTCAGGGTAGAGAACCCGCCTAGCATGCGTGAGGCTCCGGATTTTACCTGTGTGTCCTCAGACCCACAGTGAGCTAGAAGAAATGGATTTTCTGAAACCCTGCTTCCAACCCGAAGGAGCAAGCTCAGCGCAGCTTCTGTCTCTGTGCAAAGTCGAAGGGAGGGCCCTATGTCCACTTCAGACAAGTTGGGTCAGGGACATGTGGAGAGAGGCAGGTGAGGTTGCAGAAACAGGGTTAGGGTTCTCTTTTCAAAACATTTTTAAGTCACCTCTCATTCAGTTTCCTTTCCTGGAGGCCACTATGGAACAGAGGCTGGAGTCGGGTCTGATGTCTACGTTTTTCTGAAGACCTTCCTGCCTTTGCTATTCTGCCAGGGCGACCTCCTCCTCCATCTTTAATTGTGTCGGTGATATCTGAGGAGTGGAGTCCAGAATACTTTTTCCGGAAGGACCAACAGGTTGCTGGGGGCAGAACTTACTCCTGGTCTCAAGAAAAGAGCCATCCACCAGGTCTGCGTGGCATATGCTTGTAATCTCAGCATTCGGGAGCTGGAGGCAGGAGGATCAGGAATTTAAGGTCACCCTTGGCTACAGAGTGAGTTCGAAGCCAGGGTCATATGAGAGCCTGTCTCAAAAAAATAAATAAACAGAAAGAAGAAAAGAAAACAGTCTGTTTTTCCAGAGCAGAGGACTCACAGGCAGGGGTCGACAGCCAGAAGACCCTGCTTCTCTTGCCCCCAACTCAGCCCTGGGGCCTCTGACTCCACCTCCGTTATCCCATCTCTAAAATGGGATAATAACTCCAGCAGCCAAACAGTGGGTGTTCTGAAGGTGCATCAGCTAATTAGAGATGGGTGTTGGGTGGTCGGCGCCCTGGGAGAGCAGGGCAATCTGGCCGCTAGGATCCACCCCAAGCTGTGGTTCTCAACTTGGATGAGATAAACCACCCAGCCCCAAGTAAGAACCTCCTCCCACCATCCCAGGCATTACCCTGAGAAAACAAAAACAGCTGTGGACCTAGGAATAATAACAGAGAGCCAAGCTACATCCAAGTAAGGATTGAATAAGATCCAGGATGACAGCCAGCAGGTAAAAATGCCTGCCACCAAGGCTGACACCCTGAGTTTGAGCCCCAGGCTCTGTGTGGTAGGAGAGAACCGAGTCCAGCAAGCCGTTCTCTGATTTCCACATGTGAGTGTACACACACACACACACACACACACACACACACAGCAAACAAACAAACAAATAAATAAATGTAATTAGAAAACAAATTTTGAAGCAGGCAGCAAGGCACAAGATTGTTTTCCCTTCCATCCCTCAGCCTGGCCTCTGAGGCTTGGGTTTAGGGGACAGTAACCAACTGTCCGACATTGCTTCAGACTATCCTCGCTTTCATACCGAAAGGCCCACATCCCAGGCAGTTTTTCACTCTGGGGGAAACTGAGGTGGATGCTGACTTCCTCTAGTCAGATCTGAAGACTGGCCATGGTAAAGGTTGCAGCTGTCTCTCCACTCTGCCCTGCCTTCTGTAACACCCACAAGCCATTGCAAAATGTTGGAGGCCCACCCCCCAAAGATGTGTCATCACACCCAAGCTGCTCACCCACCACTGCACAGAAGTCCAGGACCTCTCCCTCCACCATCTAGTGACACGTCTCACCCACGGACTGATGTCCTGGGTCAATACACATATGTGCAAGCACATACATACACATGCATGCACATGCATGCACATGTACGTGCACACACATACATTAATGTATACATGCCTTGCCACAGACACACTACACATATACACAGGTAGACCTCACATACAGGCACAGATGTCTGCAAGCACACACACACACACACACACACACACACCAGAACCTGGAGCTGCCTGGTCAGCCAGGCAGCACCTTGGAGGAGACAAGCCCCAGGTTGCCATCTGGTGGTAATTCCTCAAGGAGGAGATTTGCCCAGGTGACCCTTAGGTCGGACTCCTTTAAACAACCCCAAATTGCCTTTGACACAGGCAACCTGGGGTTACTGCTGGGGGAGGAAGACCCAAGCCTTTGAAGGCCACACCCCCATACTACCTTGAAGCCATTTCTGGGGTGAGTCCTCCAGCTGTACAGCAGCCTTCCACAGTCATTCCCGAGGAGTGGCCGCATCAGAGGCACTATGGGAGGGGTATGGGTGCAGAAGGCGTGAGGAAGTGGGAGCAGGCCCTCCCTCTGCACACCCAGCTGCTTTCCTTTAGAAAACACCAGACCCTTGCCTTTTCCACATACGAGGCTCTGCCGACCTCAACACATAATCATTGTGGTGCCAAGAGATAAACCAACTGTGACCCAAGGGAGACCTGGGTGGGAAAACTCACTGTCAGGACACCCCAGGCTCAACGAGGGTGCTCTACACACAGCACAGAGATGAGACAGACAGGTGTCTGGACCTGTAGGAAGTGTGGCGTTGCACGGTATTAGGGCTCATGGTGGACGAGCATCCTGGCCTCGGGCCTCTCCCTCAGAGCCAGGCCCCCCAGGCTGGCCAGGGAGCTGTCAAATCCCCCACTCCAGAGACAAATGGAGCCGTCAGAGAAAATAGCTTGTAATGGGGAGCAGGAGCCAGGCTGGGCTGGGCTGGGGGAGGCCTCTGCTGGCCAGATGTGAATTCTTCACTAATCACACCAAATTGGCCCAATTTGTTCACTGACACGTGGGGGACCAGCTTCATCTTTCTCCCACTGAGCAGGGCTTCCCTCCCTCCTGCATGGAAGCACTTTTGCTTCAGAGCAGGGCCTGGCCCTCCTTCCTCTCTGGACACACAAGAGCTGGCTTGGGCTTGCCTTGCCTCTGTTTCTGCCAGCCCCTAGCTGGGTGCTGAGTGTCACACTCTCTAGGGATCTTTGGGGAGAAGGAACAGAGCTGAAGCATGTGCTCCCTGGAAGCAGGCAGCAGAGGCGGGAACCAGAGAGTTAGAACAATCTGGGGATGAGCAGAGAGGGTTTCCAGGAGAGACAAGGGATACTCTAGGGCAAGATCAGGTCCTTTCAGGACACAGGCTCACAGATCGGTGAAGGAAGCTGAAGAACTCCAGCCAACATTCACTGTACCCCTGGACTTCCTCCCCCTCCCCGACACCCTCCCCTCACCCCACTAAGGGCTCAGCCGAGGCTGGCCTTGAACTCAAGCCTTTGTAGCCTCAACTTCACAAGTACTGGGTTTATAAGAGAGTGCCACCACCCCTAGCTCACCCCTGGAATTCCTGCGTTCACGGCTGTGACTGACAGTTTAACTCCTTGTTAGAGCACTTGTCTAGCATGTGTGAGGCCCTGAACTTGATCCCCATCACTGAAAAAAAAAATATATATATATATATGTATATATATACACATACACACACACACACACATGCACACACACATACGCACCCATACACACACACACACACACACACACACACACACACACACACGACAAAATACAGGCTAATGGCTCAGATTGTGGCAGGAGGGCTACTCTGTGCACAGAACACCCCCATCTCCTTTCCGCCCCTGCACTGGGTTTCAGAAGGCAGAGGAGGCACACAGAGGCCAAGGTCAGATAGGTGGGCTGTGAATAGCCCTGGCCCTTACAGCATCTTTCTGTTTCACACCAGGAAGGGGTGCCATCTGGCCGGGGGGCTTGGTGCACCTCTGGTTCTCTAACCTCCACCCTTATATAAACAACCTGAGGCTTGAAAGTTTTGTGAGGATGTTGGGGGAGCTGGAATGCAGAGAAAGTCAGCAGATCCAGCATTTCACAACAGTTTAAGCAGGAATTCTGGGGTCCAGGGCCTAGAAAGGGGTAAGGCAAGCCTCCTCTGGATATGTAAAGCCCCTCCTGCATTTCTGCTCTCCCCCACCTCAGGGTGAAGCCATTCCTCCCCTCAGGATGGCTTTTTAGGACTTTCCCACTCACCTTTCACCCCAGCCCAAACCTGTGGCAGGTTGATCCTGTTTACCCTCTGCCCTCCTTCAGCGCATGCTGTCCAGGTGGGCTGCTGGGAAGGTGGGACAGCACCTGATGCGGTGAGGCCTGACCAGGTAAGACTCACGGCTCCTGAGGGAAGAAAGAGCTGGAAGCCCAGCCCAAGGGGAAGAAGGCAGGGTTATGGGGGAGAAAAGGCACGCACGGGAAAGCATGACTGACTGTATTCCCTCCTGCCCACCACTGACTTGATTTCTCTAAAAGAGAAAAATCCTAGGCAGACATTGTGGCACATTTGGGAAGTTGAGGTGAGAGTACCATAGGTTTAAAGTCATCCTTGACTACTTGACTACAGAGTGAGCTCCCAGCTACAGGAAAGAAAGAAAGAAAGAAAGAAAGAAAGAAAGAAAGAAAGAAAGAAGGGAGGGAGGGAGGGAGGGAGGGAGGGAGGGAGGGAGGGAGGGAGGGAGGGAGGGAGGAAGGGAGGGAAGGAAAGAAAGGAAAGGAAAGGAAAGGAAAAACAAACAAAAGAATACTTTGGCACACCCTAACCCCGCCCCCACTGGCCCTGCTACCCTAAATCTGGGCACTTGACTTTGCTCCTTTCTAGTTCTCCCCGGGTAACAGAACGCCCCCTCTGGTAAGGGCCATGAACTGGATTCCAGACACAGAGGACCGCCCTGGAACACTGACTTCTCCCTCCCTTTCTCTCTTCCTCTCCTGCCTGCCCTTCCTTCCTATTTTTATTTATCTATATGTTTTGGGTTTTGGAGATAGGGTCTCCAAACCCTGGTTAGAGAACCAGGCCTTTTTTTTATTTTTAATTGACTGATTTTTTTTTTTTTTTTAAGGCAGGGTCTTACTAGTATCTCTGGCTGGCCTGGAACTTACTCTGTAGACCAGACTAACCTTGAACTCACAGATATCCACCGGCCTCCAGAGTTTTGGGATTACAGAGTTTCACCACCCTCCCAGACTCCTCTGCATTTTTTTAAAACACCTTCTACCAATGAGTTGGCTGCCAGGTTCCCAGCTGGAACCCACCTTCACTAATAGGTTTCTTTCTCAGGTCCAGAGTGACCTTGACCTGGGTATGAATTCTAGTTCTGTCACTGCCTTGTTCTGTGACCACCACCTAGTCTTGTGTCACCGTGAGGTGTGTAAGCTCTCTGGACACCAGTTTCCTCATCTGTGAAGTAGGAAATGTACTTCGTAGAACTATGAGAACCTCAGTCACTCACATAGACCAACCACAGTGGGGCTACTACACACACAGCAGCTCTGCCCAGTAAGCCATCGGCCTGGATGCCTGTAATCCTAGAACTCAGGAGGCTTAAGGCAGAAGGACTGCAAATTCAAGAGCAGCCTGGCTACTGTCCTTAGAAGAAAACAAAGGAGGGGTGAGGAGGAAGAATGAAATAGTGGGCATGGTGGTGAAAGCCCATAATCCCAGCACTTGGGAGACAGAGGCAGGAGGGTCATGAGTTCAAGATCAGCCTTGAATCTTGGCTACCTAACACACACACACACACACACACACACACACACACACACACGGATAGACTTGAAATGATTTCTATTTATGCTTGTCTGCCTTCCTTATAGACACCACCACAAATAGGTGTCTTCCAGCAGTGAAGGGGCTCTTTAAATTGTGTGCGGAGGCCAGAAATAAAGTTGGGTGTCTTCCTCTGTAAGTTTCTACCTTTTTATTTATTTATGTTTATTGTTGGATATATGTGTGTTTATTTTGGGGGGCTATGGGCCCCAATGTGCTCATAGAGATCAGCTGACAACTATGTGGAATAGGTTCTCTCTTTTCACCTTTATGTGGGTTCCAGGGACTGAACTCAGGTTGCCAGAATTGTGTGGCATGTGCCTTTACCTGTTGAATCATCTTGCCAGTCCTACCACCTTATTTTTTGAGACAGGGTCTCTCTCTCTCTCTCTCTCTCTCTCTCTCTCTCTCTCTCTCTCTCTGCCTCCTGATGACTGAGGTTAAAGCCTATGCCGCCACTTTTGTTTATCACATTTATTTATTTGTTATTTTGGGGTGTGTGCACACTCCCATGTGCACATATGTATGCATCCCATGGCTCTACAGTTTATGGGAGTTGGTTTTCTTCTTGCATTATGTAGGCTCTGGGAATGGGCTGTTAGGTTTGGTGGCAAGTGCCTTTTACTCACTGAGCCATTTTGTCCGAGACGGGACCTCTCACTGCACATTGGCCATTTAGGCTAGGCTGGCTGGCCAGTAAGTACCCAAGATCCATTTATCCCTGATCCCCAGTGCTGTGATTATAGAGAGGCACACCTAGCTTTTTAAGTACTGGAGACCAAACTCAGGTTCTCATGCCTGTGCAGCAAGTATTTATTCCCCAGCACCAGAGGAACAACCAAACCTTCCTGTCTCTGTGTTTGTCTCCAAGGTGGACAACGGTCAAAATCCCTGTCTTCTATCTAGGTTGTTGTGAGGATGAAAAGAATTAGTTCTGGTGAAAATCACACAGCAGAGTCTCATGCTTCCTAAGAGTTCAGTGAGCATAGCATATATCATCAGTATAAAGCTGTTTTGCCCAACTTTCAAAGCGGGACCCTTCCTTAGATGTACCACTTTGTGGTCACCAGGTTGAACACTGTCCCACAGTCCTGGGGTCCCTCCTCTCTTTCTCCAATCTGATTGTCCCACAGCCCTCGTCTCCCCCAAGGAGCCATCAGGAAGTCCTGTCTTCAGTACGTTTCCCTAAACCCAGGAATGGCAGACAGTCTGTCTGGTTCCACCCAACAAGGTTGGTGATGGCAACTGTCTCCAAGACTGACCCTCTTGGTGTCCCTGCCCTGCTTGCAACCTGTGACCTCCTCCTCCCTGTCTCTGCATCTTTGTGCCACCCCTCTGGCACCCAGCCACTTCTCCCTAGGGTGGTACAGGGGTAGCGTGCAGACCGAGTCTGCACTAGGCCTTGGGCGGAGCATTGGGTGCCAGGGCCAACTGGTGCCAGCAGCTCAGGCCTCCTCTTGCTGAAACCTGCCACCTCCCAAGCCTGTGGACACACACTCATCCTCTTCCGCTGCCTCTGGGGAAGTGCTAAGCTCCAAACAGCTTTCCCTAGAAACCAGCACTCCCTCTTGTTACTCCTATCCAAAGAGGGTGCTGCCAACTTGATACCAGAGGTGGTGCCCAGAGTCTGCCTTGACTCTGCCTCTGCCTCTGAGGCTAACATCCTCATTCTGGAGTGACCCCTCTCTCAAGAAAATGAAATGCAGTGGGCTGTTGACAAACAATAGTTCTCAGAGTTCAGCTTGGGGCAGGAGTTGAGGAAAAGGTGAAGGAAGAAGGCACCTAGACCCAGGATCACTTAGCTCTTAGATTCAGGCTTCTGTTTTACCTTTCATCCGTTTGTTTATGCATTTATTCAGAGGGGGGAGTTATACATGTAGATTGCACACATGGAGGTCAAAGGACAACTTGCAGGAGTTAAAGTTCTTCTTCTACCATGTGGGTTTGAGGATTGAACTCAGATCATCAGACACCATTACCTTCCAAGCCATCTCATTTATTTATTTGGTTAGTTGGTTGGTTTTGGTTTTTCGAGACAGGGTTTCTCTGTAGCCCTGGCTGTCCTGAAGTTCGCTCTGTAGACCAGGCTGGCTTTGAGCTCACAGAGATTCCAAACACTGGAATTAAAGGCTTGCACCACCACCACCCAGTTTCATTTGTTTATTTGTTCATTTGGTCACATAGCCTACCTCAAAGTCACTATATGTAGCTGATAATGACCTTGAAAAATTTCTACTTTTTTCTTCTCCTCCTCCTCCTTTTGATGTTTTGAGACAAGGTCTCTCTGCTTAGCTCTGACTGTCCTGGAACTCTCTATGTGGACTAGGAAAGCCCCAAACTCATAAAGATCCTTTTACCTCCTGAGTTTTGGGATCAAAGATGTCTGCTGCCACATCCAGTGACCTTGAATGGCTAATCTTCCTGCCTCTATCTCCCTAATGCTGAGGTTATGGGTATCCACTACACTGTGCCCTGTTTATTCATTACCACAGATTGAACCCAGTGCTTCATAACTAAGAGGAAGCACCCAGCCCTTATATCTTTACAACAAAAGTATATTTATGTACATAACACCTTTTACTTTTATGCTGTTTCCAAATGTGCTTTAATAAAAAGAGAGTCTTCTTTTCTTTTCCAACCCGGATTTTTCAAGACAGGGTTTTTCCGTGTAGCTCTGGCTGTCCTGGATATTACTCTGTAGACCAGGTTAGCCTAAAACTCAGAGATCTGCCTGCCTCTGCCTCCTGAGTGCTGAGATCAAAGGCAAGTGCCACCACTGCCCAACAGAGAGTGTTCTAAAACATTTCTAGCTGAATTTATTTTTTGAAAACTCTTTAGTTGCATCAGATATGTCAGAGAGACACACTATGGCTTGGGAATCTCCTGGTGTACACCGTGTGTTTATAACTGAGACACGTGGGTGGAGAAAACAGGGAGGATAATATCTAAATGGACAAACTGGAAGATGGGTAGGAGATACAGGGTAGTGACTTTCTTTGGGATACAGGTAGTGACTTTCTTTGGGACTGATTGGACCATCATTTCTTCCATCAGTGACTGAACCTTTATCTGAGACCAAGTTTCCCACCTGGTGCCTCAATAGACCCTGTTTATCTGAGATTTTTCCAGTGCCAATAAGCAGGACTTCACACACACCTCGGTGTTCCCATTTCCAGCTGATCCAAGCCTTGGTTCCTGTCCAGAGAAGAGCCCTCAGGAGTTCCAACTCTGGGGAGTACCGAAAAAGAGGCTGGCACACCTTACGTCCTCCCACACAACATCTTTCCTCATCTGCCATCACTCCGCACCTCAGTTTCCTCCTCTGTAGAGTTACGGGGTTCAGCTCAGGTCTACAGAGATTCCTCCCACAGCAAGCAACTTAATCTCCTGGAAACTGTAGGCTTTGGTAGAAAATCAGTCTCTCCACCTAGCTAACATCCTGCCATTTGTTCTACAAACATTTACTATGAAATGACTATATGCCCTGCCCTATGCCAGGGCCACAAGTGAGCAAGCGCCTAAGATTCAAATGGAAGACTTTGTGTTGGAGCCTACCTCTCTTCCTATTTGATGGGTAGAGGTCCAAGACTAGGGTCTGATGGTTGAGGCTCAGGATGTATTTCAGTCTTTAAGAGTTTGCCTAGCATGCACAAGTCCTGGGTTTGTTTGATCTCCAGCACTATATCAATTGAGCATGGTGGTACAGACCTGAACTCTAGAGCTCAGAAGAAAGCTCAGAAGATGGGGCAGAAGCATCAGAAGTTCAAGGTCATCTTTGACTACATACTGAGTTTGAAGCTAGGCTGAGATATATGAGACCATGTCTTCAAAAAAAAAATGCCAGGTGGTCGTGGCACATGCCTTTGATCAGAGGCATGTAGATCTACAAGGTCATCCTGGACTACAGAGCAAGTTCCAGTACAGCCAGGGCTACACAGAGGAACCCTGGCTAAAAAAAAAATAAAAAAATTATGTGTGTATATATATATATATATATACATACATAATTATTGAGACAGGGTCTCACTAAGTAATCTAAGTTGTTCTTGAACTTTGAAGCCTCCTGCTTCAGCTATCCAAATGCTGAGTTTATAGATGTGTGCCTGGTTTAGTCCCAGCACCAGGGAGGTAAAGTTAGGTGGATCTCTGTGAGTTCAAGGCCAGACTGGTCTACAGATAGAGTTCCAGAACAGCCAGGGCTACACAATGACCTGTCTCAAACAAACAAAAACAACAACAGAAAAATCAGTGTGTGTGTGCGCACGTGTATGTGTGTGTGTACATGTATGTGTGTGTGTGCCATTACTCTTGACTATATTTTTTATACTTGTTTTTCTCCCTTTCTCACCAGAATATTCAAGAGGACAGAGATCTTGATTGTTTTTTTTTTATTGTTGTTATTACTGGATCCATTGTCCCAGTGTCTAGAATAATGCCTGGCACACAGTAGAGACTTGATAAATATTCCCTAAATTAATCTCTCTTCTTTTTCCAGTGCTCCAGCTAGAACTCAGGACATCTGACACCTAGACAAGTTCTGTCATTGAACTACATCCCTAACCCCTGGCCTTTTGAGATGAGGGTCTTTCTCTGTAGCCCGGGGCCTTGAGATCCTCCTGCCCTCCGTGTATATTCCCACGCATGGTGGCTCCTAGCTAGTCCTGAAGAGACAGACAGGTGAAGTCGGGAAAGGAAGCTAGCTTATGCCTGTCCAAGGCTTTCACACAGTCATGGGCGCTGGGTTAGTGACAATATATGGAAACTGTTATTGCTAAACACACACCAATGGGCTTGACTGATAAAGACTGGAATTTCACAAGGAAAAAAAAGCAAGATTCAGCAAAAATTACACATATTGCTTCATGCAATAGATATTTCTCTTGTGTCTGTCATCTATTCTGATTAGAAGATGATTTACTTTGCTATATTTGCTCCAAAAATTCAGCCTGCTCAGCAATTGTCAAGACTTAATCTTCTCCAAGCAGATCTCATCCAACCTGAGAGGGTGATGTTTGGACCATTAATGAAGTATCCCTTTCCTGGTCATATGGGCTTGGTCCCCCCCACCCCAACCCTCAGCTGCAGATTATCCATAACCACTGCGGGAAGAAGAGGATGAGTGAGGTCCTATCCTTCTGAGAATTGACCCTCATGTCTGAGTCCTCTCAACTGCGAGTTCTTGGGGTACCTCCCCACTGATTCCCCCATGTCTTTAGTGCCCACTCTGGAAGTTTTTTTCCTGGCAGGGGCAGACACCGTTGCCTCCTGTCCTCTGGAACCTTCCAAGCAGGGAAGTCACGGTGGCTGTCTCTCCCTCCCCAGACTATGTGGACAAAGATCACAGATGGTCCTAACTAGTCTGGAGGGAGATCTAGGTCCCTGACTTTGGCTACACTGTAAGCTCCCAATTCACTTACTAAGTCAACTTCAACCAATAGCTTAATTCACCAACTTACGTTTGGGCAAACAGCTTCAGACCGACCAAGTCATCTACCAACCTCTAGGAGATGGGTTGTCGGGGCATGCCAAGATGAGCAGAAACAGGGTTTCCAGACATTGCCACCAAGCTGGCCACTCGGGTTGGGGTAGGGGGTAAAGAGTCTAGCTCAAAACTGGCAGGGCTAGGGTAGAAAGTGACAGAGAGCCAAGGCGTGGACAGAACGCTTCTGGCCTTGCCGGACAGGCACAACAGACACAAGCACGAGGCCAGCCTTATGGTCCCGGGTTCGAGCGGACAGCCGCCGCGGTAAAAATCTGGCCGTGGTGAAGCGCGACAGAGGGGCGGTGGGAGCGGGCGCCCAAAAGGCCGGGTGGGGGCCCGAGGGGCGCGGCCCAGCCGCCTAATGGTTTTCCTAGGAGCCCCGAGGATTAGAGGTCGCTCCCCTCGGGGCGAGGCGGCGAGCCAGGACTAGGTTAGAGACCGGGACTCCGCACGTGCCAAGAGGGATGGGTGGAGTCAGGTGGCTTTTGTGCTAAGCCAACCCGCTGTGCATGGAGACGTGGGGCGAAGTTCCCTGGGCGGCGCTGGGACTCCTCCTAAAGCTGCGACGGCTCTTGGCGTCGCTTAAGACTCAAATCCAACCGCGGAGCCACGAAGGAGGACAGCGTGAGGGGCGCGCTGATGAAGACTGAGGATGAAACGTCGCAACCTACGTTGCTGGCGGTGGGGTGCAGGGCGGGGTGTGATTCAGGAGAATCCGTCTCCTCAACAAAGGGTCATCACTCCAGCCTGCCTACCCGCCGCCCATCTCGCTAGGTTCCCGACTTTAAATTCTCTCTATTTCTTGGTCCCTCCCTCTTGCTCTTCTCTCTCTCTCTCCCCTTGGGTTTCTGTCAACCCCGGTAGACCCCAGCACCAAGTTCCAAAGCGACTGTGGAGTGGGGGAGGGATGACCCTGCTTCAGCCAGGTCCAGGCCTGCCTTACCGCCCCCCCCCCCCCGACACACAACTGTTCCTTTGCAAAAGCAACTTTCTCCTGAGAGGACCCCATAAGCTTTTTTTGGAGAGGTGACCCAGAATTGGGGCTGGGCTTTGGAGTGCAGCAGGATGACTTCAAAGGGCGGTGGGTGGGGTTGGCGCCTGGTCACAGGTGCCACTCAGGGTGGGCCAACCTGCCCAACCAGGTCAGGGCCTGTGCTGCACCCGCCCTCCCGCCCAGAACATCACAACAGAAGCCTGACAGCAACCCCACCCACTAGAGATGCCCCAAGGGCACCGGCAGAAGACCTCAGACAGGAATCCCAGAACCCAGGCACCAAGGGTCAGGTCTCCTTTTGCAGTTCCCACTTCCCAACCTGGAACATACCTGCTCCCACGTGTGCCCATGGAGCCCCCCAATCTAGGGCGAAACGTTTGGGCTCCAGAGCCTCAGGCTGTCATGATTTGCCCAGACTTCCTCCTGTCATTGTCCCCACCTCTGTGAATCCTTAGGAAACAGACACAGGGGAAACAAGCCTCCAGCCTGGCTCCACCCCTAGATTATGGAATCGCTGGAGCTGAGAGGGAAAGGCTAGGCCTCTGTGGGGAGACCAAAGCAGTGCTGTGGTAAGAGGCCACTGAGGGTTCCTTTGCAGCTTAAGGGTTGGGATGTGTCCCTTCAAACTGAGGGCTAAAAGCCCTGTTTGCTCATCTGTAAAAGGACAATAATAGAATATAGTGCCTTCTGTGTAAGGTTGTCGTGAGGTTTACATGAAATTGCATGTGGAAGTTCTTTGGACCTGGCATGCAGTAGGCATCCAGCATGTGGCCGGTCTCACGGCTGCTGATAGTAATATTACTTCACGGAAGCATCTGCATCTACAGACCCATATGCCCTGAGAGCAGCCTCAGTCATATCACAAACGGAGTGGGCCCCCTGCCTTGCAGGAATCCAGCCTTTGCCTCTGGCCTCCTCCCACTGCCCCACCTGCTTGGCCTCCAGCACACTCCAAAGCGACCACGAGCGGCAGACTGAGCTGTCCTGGACCAGCAGGGACTCCAAAGCCCCCAGGGAAAGTCAGGAGGGTTGCTAGTGAGCACTTGACTCAGGCTCACCCCGAGAGAGAATCCTCCGTGATGGCCTTCCAGGGGGCCTAGTAGAGGAGCTGCTCCAGAGGGATGCTTCTCTGTGTTTTGGTGTAGGATAAGGAACAACCGGGCAAAAGGACCCCTCACATGCCCTTCTGAGCCCTGACTGGCAGGAACAGGCTGGTGAGCCATGCCAGGCAGGTGGGTATTAGTAGCCAGGTACACTGTACCAAGCCCTGGGCCTGCCCATATGTCAATGGTGGAGACAGACAGAGTGTCAACATTGGGTACCTGCATCTGGAGGGAGCAGTGGCCCCACACTCTCAATTAGAGAGGTTCTCCTAGAGGCAAGAAGTGTCAGGTGGGCAGGAAGGATGGCCCAATACTTGTTGAATATTTGCTTCAAATATGCGTGGGAGTCAGAAGCCCACCACTCCAACTTCCAAAGAAAGGGGACCAGGTGTAAAAAACAGTTAACGCCTCTGAGTCTGAACCAAACCTGGAATGAGGAATCAGGCTGAGATTCTGCTCTTTGGCTGCCGTCGACATCCTCCGCCGTCGGTGGCCGCAGGAGCCTGATCAGCCACATTCCGCAGAGGCCTGGGTTGCCTTTCCACTGAGCTCAAAAGAGCCCCTGGGGGCGGGCAGGTCTCTCCACTGTCTCAGAGCTGGCTGGAAAAACTGGTCTTCCTGCCGCACACACCCCCCCCCCCCCAGCCTGGAGTTGAGGAGAGGCAGGATAGGAGGTTCCTGACATTCCATTGGGTTGGGAATGGGAGGAGGGTGGGGACGGGAGAAGGCCCAGAGAGGCACAACTCTACCCTGTAAAGAATATGACTTGTCAGGGTTGAGAGGTGTGTGTGTGTGTGTGTGTGTGTGTGTGTGTGTGTGTGTGTGTGCAATCAGCTTCAGAAACAGGACAGATGTGAGTCAGGCCCCTCTTCTTCCCCAGTCGAAGGGGGAAGATGTCTTTCTCGTCAGTAGGCAGACTTGAAGTTAGACATTAAGAAGGACTTCCCTGATGGACAAATTCATCATTTCCACACAGCACCGCTGTGGGACACTGTGTTCCCTCCCTCATGGATCTTTGTTACTTCTCAGGGCCCTAAGAAAAAGCCTAGCCTCTAGGACTACCTATATAGGAAAAGAGATGGGGTCATCCTTGAGAACCAGGGATGACCATTCAATCCCTGAACTGGCCTAGTTGACTTCTGAGAATTCCCACTTTGATTCCTGGCCCCTTCCCCTGAGCAGGTACTTCCCCACCCCCCACTTCCTCCCCAGGCCACAGCAGAAACCTGGCCATGGAATGGGGGTGTTGTAGTAGACCAGCCACATCCCTCAGGCTACTTCAGCTCCACCAGGGTCCTCTCCAGGAACCAACTGAGTCCTTCCCAGGCAGAAAAAGTCCAGATAAGTTCCCACTGAAGGGAAGGAGTTAGAATTTTCCAAACACAGGCATGGGACCCCACTACCTTAGACAGGAAACATCCAATCAAAGTATGAACCCCACAGCTCCCCCAGAAACCTTCATGTTCCCTGTATTCCCTGGTAGATATCTACCGCCAAGCCCAGCATGCTTCCAAGATATGTAGGAATCTCTTGATGGCGCCAGGCCAGTGAGATAATAGCCTGGTGTGTTGGGGGCCTTAGACACTATTCTCCAAGGCCAGCCATCTAGCCCCATGGGCAGAGGCCTTTGCAAGCTCTGACTGCAGGTGTGCCTTGAGAAGAGGGAAAAGTCTCCCTCAATTACTGAGCATGAAGACCTTTCCCTGTGTCCTTTAAAAAAAATAATAACTTATCTATTTATTTATTTTTGAGACAGGGTTTCTCTGTGTAATAGTCCTGGCTGTCCTAGAACTCTCTTTGTAGAGCAGGCTGGTCTGGAACTCAAGGGATCTGCCTGCCTCTGCCTCCTAAATACTGGGATTAAAACGCCTGCACCACCACCACCCAGCAAAAGCAAGTGTTCTTGAGCACTGAGACATTTCTCCAGCCCCTTTGGGTGTGCTTCTAACAGTGACTTTCCTCAGGCTACCCTCCCAGAGCCGGTGAGTCCGCCTCGAGACCACCACACACTGCAGCCTGCATTCAGACCGGCCCTGCTCCGAGGACATGGACAGTGGTCAAGAGAAAAGAGCAGGAACAAAACTACAGCCACTCGGAGGAGGGGGATGGGCATTGTGCTGAAACTCTGGGCTCAGATCACAGGTCTTGGGTTATGGGTTTTAACAGAGTAGAGCCCCAACCCTGTGGACTGGGTAAACTCCAAAGGGTTAATGTTGACTCCACCCCCATCAATCACCTTGGTATCCTGAGCTACTTGGTGAGTGTAGAGACAGAGAGATGTGTAGGCAGTGACAACCCTAACCTGAAGCCTCACACTGGGGCAGGTGGTGGAACCAGCCAGTGACAAAGGCCACTAAGGAGGGAGGGGACAGCTGGGTTCTTTCTCAAGCTCTGCCTGTCCTCCCTCAGGCATTGGCAGAGTTGCTGTCCCCACAAACCTGAGAGAAATCAGTGTAAAAATCTGGCAAGTGCTTCACAATGCCCAGTCCTGGCTGAGAGGACTTGGTATTCTTCACAAACATTGGGACCAGGGAAGCAGGAAGCATCCCTGGCTCCACAACCCAGAACTCTCAGAAAATAAGCCAGTATTCATTATTCTGAGTTTCCTGGGTCCTTTCCAGAACTTTCTCCCCTTTCTGCAAGAATTGTCCTCTAACGAGAGGAATGATCCTCTATTCCCAGCATATACCCTACCAATCTGCAAGGACAGAGGATCTATCCCACACCTTAGCCAGCAATCACCCCAAAGACGATGAACCAGATCTGGGGATCTGGGAAGAAAATTGCTCAGCTTCCCTTCCATGGGATTTGGGTTAGACCAGAGAAAGAAATCTCGGGTCTTCTTGTCCTGGGGTTGTATCTCTAAGGGAGAAGACAGTATCTGTCTCCTCTGGGGGCTGTAAGGAATCTAATGCCCACTCTGCTGGTCCTGCAATCCTGCTAGCCAGGCAGAGCATGCTCACACTAGTGTGAGGATGCCAGCAGACTCTTTGTCCCAGTGGCTCAGATGCCCACTGATGAGAGAGGCCAAACCAGTCAGAGTACAGCCACACAGCAGCAGGCTCTCTGTGACCCTGTAGGGGAGCTGGCATTATGTGCACAGACCCCGCTCAGGAGTTAGGAACAATTTGCCAAGATGAATAATAGGTCTGTAAGTGTTTTTTGTAATATTTAGAAAGATCTGAAAGGAAACACAACTGTGAATTCCTTGGGCAGAGGCAGGACTTTGGGAATGCCTTGAACCTTGCTGGCTTCTGTTTGCGATAGGCATGGGGCACCAGTATAACTGTGTTCTCAGTGATAGAAACACCGCCCCTCCTCCAAAGCCCCCTTCCTCAGGTCTCTAGACAAGCACTTACCACTGAGTGTAGCCCTAGACTTTTCCACTTAATTTTAACTTTAAAAACACGCATGAGTATCTGCCTGTTTGTATTTAAGTGTCCCGCGTGTACGCAGTGCCCACGGAGATCAGAAGAGGGCATCAAGTCCCCTAGAATTTGGTTTCCGGATGGTTGTGAGTCGCTATATGGGTGCTGAGAACTGAACCTGGGTCCTCTGTAAAAATATTAAGTGCTCTTAACCACTAAGTCATCTTTCCAATACGTTTTTTAAAAATTTATTAATTAGCTGGACTGTGGTACATGTTTTTAATCCCAGCACTCAGGAGGCAGAGGCAGGCAGAACTGAGTCGGAGACCAGCCTGGTCTAGAGTGAGTTCCAGAATAGCCAGGTCTCCAAAAACAAAACAAAACAACAACAACAACATTATTGATTAAAAACTTTAGGAGTATGGGTGTTTTGTCCACAAGTAACTCTGTGTACTGTGTGCTTACAGTCCCCATGAAGGCCAAAAGGGGTGTTGGATCCCTGTAACTGGCATAGAAGGTTGTGAGTCTCCTTGTGGTTGCTGGGAATTGAACCCAGGTCATCTGGAAAAGCAACCAGTGCTCTTAACCACTGGGCCATTTCTCCAGCCCCTTTTTGAATTTATTGAAGCAGAGTCTAGCTTACTAACTTGTCCAGGCTGACCTGACACTCACTCTAAAGCCCAAGGAGGCCTTGAACTCATGATTCTTTCACTCCAGCCTCTGAGCAACTGAGCCACCAGCCCCAGTCTGTAACCTCTTAAATGAAATCATCGCTTCGGTCTTCTCAGGCCCTGAGGAACTGAACTCAAAGCCTTCCACTGAGCTACACCCTATGTCCCAAAACATTTTGTTAAAACAAATATAATTTAGGGGTAGATGGGAGGAGCTGAGGCAGGTCAGGGGAGATCTTGCCTGATTCTTAAAGCAACAGGAAGGAAGCAATGACTTCTGGGACATTCTTCTTGCCTCATGGAAGGGGGGGGGAGAAAGAGAGAGAGAGGGAGAGAGAGAGAGAGAGAGAGAGAGAGAGAGAGAGAGAGAGAGAGAGAGAGAGAAAGAACCCTTGCAGAGCTGCCCTCAACCGCTTATTAGTCACTGTCGCCTTCAATGGCAGCTGGGCCTTATCCTCCTCCTCCTCCCGATCTTTCTTCACTATCCAAGGAAAGGCTCTGTGCAAGACTCTCAGGGACAGGAAGAGGGCAGGGACCCTGAATCAGGGACTATGGGCAGGGAACAGGGTCCTTCACCCAACCTTGCCTTAACTGCCCAGATATGCATGGTTTCCTTTTAGGATTTTTTTTTCCTAAATGGGATTTCCTTGGATAGCCCTTCGAGGGGTAAATCTAACCGATTTTGGGAAAGAGCGGAGCAGGGCCTTGCCCAAGGTCACATAGCCTCTTTCCTCCTCCTTGGAACCCCATACAAGCCAGAGCCGGCATCAGAGCCCCGCCCCGCCCCCCCCCCCCCAGCTCTGAAGACTCAATTCTCTCTTTCTAAGAAGGCTCTCTCCCTCTTCCGCAGATCTGAGGCAGGCACCTGGCCTATAAGTGCCTCATATCTTGGAGAGATGCTTATGACAGTCAGCACACTAACAACAAAAGGTTCAGATGAGGTGTTTGTGAAAATACTTCGTAGGGGTGGCCGTTTCTCTTTTCTTAAATGCAAGCAGCCGTTGCTGCGGGGTGGCAGCACAGGAGGACCAGAAAAAAATCGAGAGAAGGTGAGGACCTGCTGCAGCCGCGGCGGAGGGGGGTGGGGTGGGACACGGACGGTGGACCAACCGCAGCCGTCGAGCGGCACCCAGAGGCCAGAGTAGAAACTGCATGCGGTCCGCCAGGGGGCGGAGCGACCTCAGAGGGCAGGGCAGGGTGGGGCGGGGCCTAGTCTTCACCTGCTTCTAGCTCAAAGTCTAGGCCTGGGACACCTTAACTGGGCCCCCGCAGGACAAGGCAGCATGACCCGAGGAGCCAAGAATGGGTTAGCTCCAGGCTTCAAGGGACAGAGGTGAAGTTCAGAGAACCATCCAGGGAAGAGTAAAACTCAGAAGTTGAAGAGGACACTTAGTCCAGGTCCCTGCCTCCCATCTCCTCATAGAAGACATTGTATTTACTTTCTGTGAAAAATCTACCTGGATCAGAGTGTCCAGCCTCACCCTTTCCTCACCTCCACCCCAAGGTCACTTTCCCAGGTCTAAGCCTCTCCAAGGAGCACCCCCACTGCAGGCAGCCTCAAATGCCCCTCCCTCTGCTCAGCTGGGGGAGGGAAACCACTGCCTTAGTCACGCCAGATAATCACCTCTGGTCACTCACTGTCTGGCCTCTTCCTCCAAGTCACTCAGAGTATCTCTTAGACATTATCTCACCATGCAGGCTTGGTTGGTGGGTGGGTGGCAGGGAGGGAGGGAGGGGGAAGCAGAATGCAGAACCAGCTTTTAGCTGGGAGAAACTGAGGCCAGAGGGGAGCAACACATCCATCCACCTGCCCTGCTTCCTAACGTAAACTAAGAAGGTGACGTTCAATCATGGTCACAGGTGAGGTGGAGGGCAGACAGTAGAAAGAACTTTCTAGAGGACTGTGAATGGCTGCAAGGGCCTTTGGAGGAACAGCTAGGGCCTACTGAACAGCATTTATGTGCCAAGCATTGTGTGAGGGCCTAACAGGAATCCATCCTTAGGGAGGCAGACTCTGCCATCACCCTTGTTCCATGGATGAGGAAACTGAAGACACAATTGTCCAAGATCAGCCAGGGGAGACGCTGGGATCCCAGCCTAGGATCCTAACTCCAAGGGCTGCCTTCTGGTGAAGCAGAGAAGCGATGAATCTGAGACAGGTGCATACCTGTGTTGACCTCCTATATGATGACCCTTAAGGGTTGACTGGGTGGCCTTTAAGTGTCCATTGGAGATACCGGTATAGTCCTCCCCAAGCCAAATAAGCCCCCTCCCATCCCCATGGAAGGGCCTCGCTGTGAAGCTTGTCTCTACTCGTGATCCTCTGCCAGTTAGCTCAGGTAGCTCAGGATAGCCTATACTCACTATGTAGCCAAGGATATCCCAGGACGCCTGCCTTTCCTGCCTCCACCTCATGACTGCTGGGTGTGCACCACTATGGACAGCTTTTCCCAGGGTTTAAGGAGACCTGAGAATTATGTCCTGTACAGAAAAATCCTGCAAACACCGTCATGTGCCACCCAGCAGGCCGACCCCGCAAAGCCTGCAGAAACGACTACACGGAACACCCGCCAAGCTGGAATCGGGGTCACGTCCGGCTGTGACCTGCCGTGCTTCCTGCTGACTGACCCAAATCCTTTCTCTGCCAGAGTAGCCCAAAATTTGGTAGCGTGAGAGAAGCTGCTACAGCCCGCACCTTTGGTAGCTGTATGGAGGGCAGCCTTATGGGACACTGGGTGCCATACTGCACAGCTCTGCTCAGCCGGGATGGGAAAACAGATGTCCCGTGTCTGGAACCCCGTCATCATCCAGAGTTTGCCCTCACTACAGCTATCAAGGAGGAGATGCCCAAACTGTGTCTCTGTTGGGAGCCGGGCTTGCTCAGGTCGCTGGCCTGGGAAATCCTTCTCACTCGGTCCTCCTCCATTGCTGTCCTGCTGATGTGGTTAGAACAGCACTTTTCAGCGTGCCTTCAAAGGGAGCCCCGGGCTGTGTGTAGGAGGGGAGTTGAGGTGGTGGACAGGGACTCGGGGATCCCACAGCTCAGCCCTGAGGCTGCGACACTATAGGGTGGACAGGGAGGTGCACCAGGACCTGAGGGAATCCAAGAGCGTGGGTAACATAGCTCTGTCCCAGGACCTAGAGGGATGGAGACTTCTTCCTGTATCCCAACACACACATAAATGCTAGGCCATAATAGTGGAGATTAAGTGCCCCCCCCCAACGCTCTTGAGACATGGACATTAGGCTGTGAGCAGAGGACAACAGTCCTGTTGTCCCCTCTCCAACTCTGTCATCTTGTCTTAAACCCATAGCAATGTCAGAAAACTCTGTCACTAGCTACCCCTACAAGGTTCCCTCAGCCTTGGGTCTGGTTGGAAGTCTTATCTGGTGTCTGCCCTTGACCCTGCTTGCTGCAGTCACCCCTTCTTGTGAAACCTTGCCTCTGGGCAGAGCTCAGTGGGCTATGGAGCAGTGAGAACTGTGTGCTGACTTTGCACCAGGCTCTCTGGTATCTACTCTTCTTCAACTGTTTGCACCCTTCCTGGGGGCACTCTACTATGAAGGACCCTCTCCCACCTTTGCTCCTATGGGGGCTTCTCAGCCTACCTGGTTACTCTGCCTGCAAATGGGGATTTGAACCAATCAAACAGTGGACTGAATGGCAGGCAAGGTATATAGGCCTGGAATCTCCCGGTCCCACTCTCCATTCTGAGTGCCCTTCCTTCTTGAATCATGAGAGGTGACATACAGGAGGGCCCCTGTGGGAATGACCAGCTAGTCAGGGTCACTAGAGCAACGATTCCTGGAGCAGACTGAAGACGCCCCTGGTGCAGACGCTTGGCCTAACAGCAACCCTGATGTCCAAGCAGACTCGCTACCGCAAAGTATGACGACGGGGGCCCAATGCACGCACATCTGGTACAGTGGCGTATGCCTGTGACTCCAGCACTCAGGAGGAGGCTCAGGAAATTGGTCACCAGAGGGTTATCTGGGCCCATTGCTGAAGATAGGCAGTATGGAAGGTCACTTTAGGCATAGCAATTGTTAATAACTCTTTATATTTTAAAAAAGAGAAAACACTTTTTTTTTTTTTTGAGGCAGGGTCTCACATTGCCTAAGCTAGCCTCGATTTTCCTCTATCGTTGAAATTGACTTTGAACTCCTGATCTCTCGCCTCCATGTCCTGAGTGCTGGGGTTGTGGGCATGTTCCACCACACCCAGTTCACGCAGTGTGAGGGACAGAACCCAGGGTTTGGTGCAGGCTAGCAGGTGCTCCACGGACTGGGTTCCATCCCCACCCTTAGTTCCCTGCTTTACTGTGTGTGTGCCAAACCATGATATCACAGACATTACGGCTCTGAAGTATCTCTTTCCTTATCATATGTCACAAACATCCAAAAAGCAGTTTCTATGCCTAGGCACCTTCTGGCCACTTTCCAAATTACACTATGAGGCAAGTGCTATTAGCCCATTTCACAGGTGAGGAAACAGAAGCATGGGGACTTGGGGATGGGCCCAAGTCACACCCCTCGTAAGTGGCAGAGTTTAGCTTTCAGTGTGGAATAACATCAAATCTGCTGGCACCAGGAAAGTCTCAGGAGCAAAAATGGTGATGGGTGGTTCCCACTGATGGTTCGTGGGAGGCACAGAATTAAAGGGACATCCCCGGAACTTTCCATGGGTCTCTTTCACAGGATTATTGTTAGTGAGGATTCACCTAAAGGAAAAAGAACATTTTCCATGTCCCTAGGAAGAGCTACTCCCTTGCCCTCGTCCAGTCTCTGCCGATGTGAAAAGGCAAAGGTCTGTTGGTAAAATCACTTACGGAGCCCCTCCTCCATCCCTTCTGAGGGCACTACCCATAGCTTCCATCGGGCCCCTCCCTGTCCCACCACTGTCTCTAAGAACTGTACCCTGACAGAAACCACAGACCATCCGTCTTATGCCTAGATTGTGGGGTGAGAGTCACTCAGAGTCTCCGTGCCTGGGCACCGAGCTAGAACAAGAGCCAAAGGGAAGATCCACGTGTGGTGGCAACACCTACAAGCTCTTCACTCGGGAAGCTAAGGCGGCAGGATCGCCCAGGTACAAGGCCTGCCTGGGTTAGTGTAGCAGAACCCTGTCTCCAGCAAACTGGCAGGGACCAGGGAGATGGCTCAGAAGGCAAAGGCATTTGCTGCCAAGTCTGGCAACCTGTGTCTGATCCCTAGGACCCGTATGGTGGAAGGACAGAACCAATTCCTGCAAGTGTCCTCTGACCTACACACACACACACACACACACACACACACACACACACACACACACACCGCAGCACCACAAAGTCCCCTGCCCCAATAGATAGACAGGTAGGCAGACAGATAGATAGATGGATAGATAATAAAAATGGTAAGAGGGAGGGAGGAAGGGGAAAGGGGATGGCAAAGACCACCTATTACTTTGCTTCAGTCAAGTCTCAACCTGTTGTCCCTTGACTCTCAGTCCTGGACTCCTCCTCCAGGTCAAAGGGACACAACCCTCTGCTCTTTGGGTTCAGTGCCCTTTGCTTCTGGCTGGCCCCAGGGCCCTTGCTGCTGATTCTCCATGGGGTTGGAAAGGATTTGGAGCTAAGGAGGGATGGGCTCCGGTCAGCTGTGTTGCCCAGAGAGACCCCAGCCTCTCATAAGCAAGCAAGACTAGGGCTCTCAAGACAGATGTCTTTGTCCTCCACCTGGGCTAGGGCCGCTCCCTTGCTGTCTGCCAGGCCTTTGCCTGCAGACTCATCCACCTGTCCTGCTGGACTTATCCCTCCCCTCATCTCCTGCCTTAAGATCCTCCTCCCAGGCTGCCCCTCGCCAACCCTCTCTCTTCTCGTCCTAGGCTGCCCGATGCTGCCAGTCCCCAGGCCTCTTTCATGCTGAGCATGAATCTCTCTGGCTGCATCCTCAGCCACACCCAGGCTGAGGAAAGCAAGAAGATGCGGGAGTCCACTGGGTCACATTTCTTCTTCCGGCTTTTCTATGTGGCCTCATTTAGACGCGAGTCCCTTCTGCCCAGGAGGCATCTGTGCAAACTCTAGGAAGAGTGACAGTCAGGAGGCAGCAGTGACCTTTGGGCAGCATGCAAGCAATGCAGGGTCCTGTGAGCTCAGGCCACAGGCTATGTCCTTACTTAAGGCAAGGTCACTTGGTCCTCACGGAGGGAAGGAGAGAGTGGGGGTAGCATGTAGTCCAAACACACTACTGCCACGCATTGCTAGTGTCTAGCATGTAGTCCAAACATACACGACTGCCACACATCGCTAGTGTCCAGGGCTCACAAACTCTCTCCTCCAAGCAAACCTGGGAAGAAGACACTACTTCTAGTCCCTTTGTACGGAGCAGAGAATGAGGCACAGAGAGGTTGAGTAACTTTCCTAAGGTCACATAGTCAGATATTGACTGCAAGATTTAAACTCAGTCAGTCTGGCTCTTAGCTCTCTCTGGGTAATTTTTCTGCTTAGAAAGAAGCTCCACACCTGAGATCAAGCTGAGGCTTGCTCCTCCTCAGACATTCAAAGCCCTTCCCAAGCTGCCAGCTTTCCTATACCACTTCTATGCCTACTTCTTCTATACCCTACTGGGCACCTGACTGTTTGGCTCTCGTCTCTGCTAGGGAGAGACCTTGCGGCCTTGGCGTAGTTATTCCACCTCCCTGAGTTTCAGCTCCTCATCCCCAAACCAGGGGAATTACTGATGCCTGCTATTAAGTAGACTTAATGAGATCACCTGGATAAAGTGCCTACTACATGCCTGGTACACAGTAAAGATCAGTACACAGCAGAACAAGGGAAGGAGAGAGACTTTGGAGATGGCAAGTTGAAGTTTAGGTGGTTTAGTGGGTCAGGAGAGGAAGGGGGTCTCTTGCCAGGGACTATAGTGCAGAGGAATGTGCTCCAGAGTGGCTGGCCCAGGGAGGAGTCATGTTGACACTTGAGTTCCTGGGGAGGCTGGAACTAGATCAAAGGGTTCCCACTTGCCATGGAGAGGTATCTCTGTCTGGGGCCAGCTCCCAGCATCCCCTAGAATCAGGGTGCTGCCCACAAGCCACTGGGAGAAAAGGGTAGCTACCTGGTGGGACTTCCTATAGGGAGCGCGGAGCCTGCAGAGGTCTGGGGCTGAAATCTGAGTCTGGCTGAGTCTGGCTCCTACTGTCTGTCCATTCTTCGCTGGCCCCAGTCCCTTGGTCTGAAGCAGACCCAGCTGCCCTGGGGGGTCTGGGAAACCAAATTATCCTGGGGATTTGATAAAGAATAAAGGCATGGTGGTGTGGTGGGAGCCGGGTGTGGAATCCAGGCTGAAGTGTGAAAAACCACATGATCCTTACCCTGAGCCTCAAGGTTGCTACTCCGGTGTTGCTGGCTGCTGACCCATCTCAGTGCCTAACTGAAAACTCCAAATGGCGATGGTGCCCGGTGTCTGTCTTTCAATGCAAACTGAAAAGGATTCCAAAAACTCGAGCCGTCACCTGAGACACAATTGTGACTGTCAGTTCCAAACACACTTTCCAGCGCTGTGGCTCTGCAGAATGACAACAGCCTCCCCTCGAAGGAGGGAAAACAGCCTGCTTTAGGCCCTGCAGCTCCTTGACCTTCCACCAAGGAGGGAACGGGGTGGGAATCTGTCACCAGGGTTTTTCTCTAGATCTGCCATGCTTGTTCGTCCCATCATCTCCCTCCTCCTCAAAGCAGGAACCAAGTGATGCATGCGCTGTGACCCTTGAATAGAGGGAGTACCTGAAGTCTGTCTCCATCCACTGGCCTTATTTTAGAGGCTACAAACAGCCTTGAATGCACCCTGGGTGAGTCACTGAGACCCCAAGTTTCTGTCCTCTGGATTCCCCACCATAGCAGCCTTCTAGTCCTGGACCAGACACAACCTAGGAGTTCTTTCCACTGCATTTCACCCCTTCCTCACCCAGCCCTATTATCCCACCCCTGAGGAGGCTTGGTGTGCCTATGATTTCTGGGGTCTAGGAAGGCGAACAGTGAATTGTCGTTTGAATCGGAATCAGGAGACTGTTTAGGAAGAGGGGCTTTGCTGGGGAAAGAAGGTCACCACAGGCAGACTTTGAGGGTCACACTCAGCTTCTGTTTGGCTTCTCTGCATCCTGTTCCACCGCTGTGTCAACAGCCTCAGCCACATACTCCTGCTGCCAGGAATGGAGCTCTACTGCTCTGCCTGAGCCTTCTCTCCATTAAATTGTCCCTGTCTGCCATTTTGTCACAGTGGCACAAACATAATTAACACAGGACCCAGGGGAAGAGGTGGACCAGAAATGGGGGCCCTAGCTGCCCCTACCCTCCGTTCTGAGGACCACACCGGCTTTTCACAGGCCGAGTGACAGACATGCAAGGTTGCTCAGGCCTGAATCCTGGGACTCAGGAGCAGGAGGGTCATAAGTTCAAGGACAGCCATGCAGTGATTTCCAGGTCCAGAGGCAGTGTGAGAACCAGGCTCACACAATTAGATGGAGGGAGAACTCACCAGGAGAAGACACCCACTTGCCAACTCAGGAGACTTGAGTTCCGTCCCACACAGTGAAAGAAGAAAACAGACCATCTAAGCTGCACATGTTACACTGGGGTATACATGTGCCACCCTCATGGAATAAATACATGTGAAAAAAATAATTAGCTGGAGACACAGCTCGGCCTGGAAAGCACCTGGCAACCCGAGTTCAAGTCCTCCCACCCCAGGCGGAAGGAGACAAGCGACTCCTGAAAGTTCTCCTCTGACAGCCATGCCTTCTCCGAGACTTGTGCACCCACATCCATGATAATAAATAAATACATAAAATTTTGAAAATATAACAGTAAAAGAAAAGGGTCAATGTTTTGGGGGAGCACCACAGATGTTCCTTTACATGGTCCTTGAACTTCCAAATAGCAAGTCTCCCCAAAACATTAGTGGGAGACTAAGGTAGAAAGCGAAAACTGGCAGGGAATGCATTCACAGAGCCTGGGCTTCAGAGTCTGGAGAGCCCCCTTGTCTGAAATAAGGACCAGAGATTCACAAGCCTGGTTTTAGGGGGACAGATTGGGCTGTTCTTATGCCCTTCAGGCAGTGGTCTAGGTCCTGGCTCAAGACTGACAGTCCCCTCTCCTCCCCTCTTGTTATTCTCTCTTCCTTTCACTTGTTTTCCTGGGGAGAGAAGGGGGCAGGGAGACAAGGGCCTGCTGTTTGTCCGGGCTGGCCCTAAAATTCACAATCCTCCTGCCTCCAACTCCTGAGTGCTATAGGATGACAGGAGGCCCAGCTTAGTACTCTGTCCTGTCTAGCTCAGAAGCAGCCCTTTATCTTAGGGTATGTGCCCAGCGATCCGGAAGTCCAGGATACCTAACCTCTCCCATCATACTGAGGGGTTCCTAGGCCTGCCTGGGGCCTCAACTCAGAGTGGGTTCTTCAGAGCAAGTGCTGTGTGTCCCCGCAAGCCAGCCACCCTCAAAGGATGGCAGGAGGAGCAGGAGCTGGCCAGTGCCAGAGCCCATCCCACCCTCCAGCAGAGCTGTGCTTGGACAAGTCTGGAATGAGCAAGCCAACCTCAGCCCAAATCCCTGATTTCTAAAGGCAAAAAAACCTCCTTCACTCCTCCAGCCTCCTCCCCAGCCAAGAACCTCAGACCGCAGGCCCCGCCACGCTGGCAGATCCAGGGAAGCAGGCCAAAGTTGCGGAGGAGGCGAGAGGGTCCAGCGGGTCTTAGAACGTAGACCGACTCTTGCAGGGAAGGCCCAGGACCCAGAGAAGCAGGAACTTCTGTGGGCCACAGGGAGGATGAGGACCTCAACCCACCGAGCACTACTCAGGTCCTAAATGACAGCTCTGGCCTGGAAGTGGTGTGGGGGAAAGAAAGGCAGATGAAGCCCTTTCCTTTGACTCCTCTGATCCCAGAGAGCCCAGAGGAACCTTGGGGTGCTCCTGAGTCTACACTTGACCTGGAATGGGGTGGCCTAGGCTGTGCCCCTCTTTCCTGGTAGCAAAGAGAACAAGAGTGGCTTCAGGAATGGCGGGCGGGGAGGGCTCTGGGAACTTCATACACCAGGTGCAGAAAGGGAAGGAGAAGGAGAGAAAGGAAGGGAGAGGGAAAGAGTGCTGAGAGGATGGGAAGGCCGTGGGTGTGCACGTGTGTTCATGGAGCTCAGGCTGAGAGGACGGGAAAGCCGTTGGTGTGCACGCGTGCTCACAGAGCTCACGCCGAGAGGACGGGAAGGCCTTGGGTGTGCATGCATGCTCATGGAGGCTCACACTGAAGCACCCCATGCACACGACATTCCCAGCCACCTCTACATGGTCTTTTTGTTGTTGTTTTTGTTTTGTTTTTGTGTTTTAAGATAAGGGCTCAAGATGAGGCCTATCTGGCCTCAGATTTTCTATGTAACCAAATATAATTTTGAACTTCTGATCCTCCTGCCTCCACTTCCCAAATATGAATGTGTGCCAGCTTGCCAGGTTTCTCTTTCTTTCTTCTTTATTTTGTTTTGTTTGTTTCGAAACAGGATTTCTCTGTGTAACTGGCTCCTGGAACTCATTTTGTAGACCAGGCTAGCCTCAAACACACTGAGATCTGCCTGCCTCTGCCTCCCAAGTGCTGAGATTAAAGGCATGCACCACCCCCACCCAGCTGTTTGCCAGGTTTCTATGACACTGGGAACTCAACTCAGGGCTCTGTCCGTGGTAGGTTTTCATTCTACAACTGAGTTAGGTCGCCATCCCCATCCCATTCCAGTCATCTCACCATCGAAGGCAGAAGCCAGTCATACCCGCAGGCAGGACTACTCAGGACTCAGCCATTGATACAGTTTTCCTCCCTCACTCTCACCCACGCACACAACCGCCCTCCTGCACACATGTCTCACCATAAACCCTCCCTTCTGTACACACGGTACACATATATACATCCATGTATACACGTTACACACGGTACACATGCAGAGCCTGCCCACGGTCATCCTGCTCATGGACACAGAGCCCACGTCCCTCACAATGCACTCATACACAGATACAAACACACGCACATATCTGTGAATGGCGGGTCTAGTCCTGTTTGTCTGTTTGTCTATCTAGCTTCTTGTCCGAAGCATCCCTGTACACCCCCAGCCAGGTCTTCTCTCGGGAGTCCCTTCTGTAGCTCCCCATCTTTTCAGTTCCCATCCACTCAGCAGATTTCCACTATGCCACTTAGGACCTGCAAAAACTACCTGGCACTGAGCACCAGTGAGTGAGGTCCAGTCAATCTTGAGTCTTGACTTCTGGGGGCCCTAAGTCCCCAGACCACCCAGTCTGCCCTCCCTCCACAGGAGGGGCCACGTAGAGCAGTGTGTGAGCCTGTTTCCAACCTCAGTGTAGCAAGGACCAATCGTGCCACACTCGTGATGGACACACTGAGGTTCCCCTGGGACCAAGAGGAACACTGCCACCTGGAAAACATGGTATCTAGCTTCCACCCTACCCTCAGTGTCCTGGGGAAACAGGGAACTCAGGGTAGCCATCCAGAATTGGTCCCCGATCTAGACAGAGGGCCAGGAACAGAGCCGGAAACAAGAGAGGAGCCAGGGGTGGAGGAAACAGAGCCCCAGAAGAGCGAAGAAAGGAGAGCACTGCTAGTGGAGGGCCTGCTGAGCTCAGGGGAGCTCTAATTACAGCAGGCAGGCGGGCAGGGCAGGAGGGCTGGCAGCCTGTTTGAAGTCTGTGGCGAGAAAAGCATCAAAGGGCCAGGAGGCAGGCCAGAGGCAGGGAGATGAAGGAGGGACCACACTGTCTGCCTGCTAGCCAAGCCAGTTCTCTCCTACCCAGATGCTCACACAGTCAGAACCGAGCCACCTGGTCAGAGACAGGGCCACGGGCTTCCAGGAGCATGGTGAACTGTTGGTCAGGCCAGGCCTGGCCTGAGAAAGGCTCCTCTCATGGTCCCTGTAGCAACCGTCTCCCCACCTCCCAGGAAGTGTGTCCTTGGCATCTCTCAGCCCCATATTTGGGGTCCTCAGGTGGGCTCTGATCCGCACAGCTTTGACACCCTGGCACCTGTCCCCATGATTCTCTTTCCCTCAAATCCCAAACCATCAAGCTTTAGAGATTTCCAACGAATGCCCAGGTGAGAATGCCAGCATTCTGGGTGACAAAAGAACATCCCAAGATGGCGCCAAGCAGTCTCCTGCTACAGGGCAGCACGTTGGCCCCAGTGCATGGATGCAACAGATGGTTTTTCCAAGAATGTGGTCACTCCCTTGACTACACTGCCCCCCAGGGTTCTGCATCCTTCCAAGCCAGATAGGGCTTCTAGGCAGCTCACCCCCAAAGCATGTTGCTTCTGCTGAGCATTTCACTCTGGGAGGTCTCCCACTTGGCACATTTCCTTGTTCCCAGGTCTTATCCTCTAGAGGTCTCCAGGACATCTTCCTGGTATGTTCTTCCAACTCCCCAGCAGGATCTGAGAAAGAATGACTTCAGAAATGACAGGGGGCATGAAGCAGAAGTATCAGGTGATACAGACAGACATCCCAGCCTCCTGGCTTCTACATGGGGACCACCAGGCACACCTTTCAGCTTTAGCTGCCGTCTTCTCCTCTTTCTCTACAGTTTTTCTTCCTCCTCCTCTTCTTCCTCCTCTCCTTTCTCCCTATTCTTCCTCATCTTCTTCTTTTGAGATGCGAACTCATGTAGTCCAGGTCAGCCCAAATGCACTTGTATGGAGAATGACCTTGAACTTCTGCTTTCTCCCACTCACTGGGACTACATACTGTCCTCAGTCTGTGCAGTGCTGGAGAGCCGGCCAAGAGCCTCATGCATGCTAAGCAAATCCACTACCTACCAACTGAGCTATGCCCCCAACCTACATTCCTTAGCTGCGTTGTCTGTGAGGCAGGTAGGCACTCACTATCTCTACTGCAAAAGGACACTATGAAAGCTAAATATGGTCATATGCAGAAGGTGCCTGGCTTCCAGCAGGTTCTCAGGACATGATGGTGCGTATACAGACAGAAGACCAACAGGCTGCTGAGGGAGCTATTTCCAGAAGGGAGCCGAAGAGACCCTTCCCTGCGGATAGGCCCAGCACTCCAGCAGGGCAGAGAAAGTGTTCACTTAGCACAATGCAAGCCTCCTGCACCGGGTGTCACGCCCCATCTCCAGCCCCTCCATGCCTCGCCTCAGCTTCCATTGGCCTCCCCTTGTGAACACTCCCTGCTGTCAGGCCACTTTGCCGCTGTCTCATCATTGTCCCCACTGGGCCAGCCTCTTTCCCCTGGGCCACCATGCTCTCGTGGGGGCAAGTCCTTCTCCCTGCTCTGGAACTGCACCTGTTCTGCCTGCACTTTCACCCACTGAGGTCATGTGCTGTCCTCACAGGGAAGGAAGGTGGGTCAGGACGAGGGGAGAGTGAGTCAGAGCAGAACCCCGAGCAAGCCATTCCCACCTGGACAACTTCACACCCCAGTGTTCAGACCCCCATAGCTCACAAGGGCGGGGACTAAGAGTGACCTCGGTTGGGATGGAACCTGCCAACATATTTTTCCACACCACAGTCTCTCTTCCTCAGGCTAGATAATTGGGAGCTAACAAAAATCAAGGTTGTAAGTGAGTATGGGGGCACATGCCTGAAATCCCAGGGGCTCGGAGGTGGTGAAAACAGGAGGTTCCGGAATTCCGGATCATCCTGGGCTACACAGGTTGCTGGAAGTTAGAGATCGCCACAGGCTACTCGAGACACTGACTCAAAAGACCAAAGCCAAACAACAAAACCAACAAAGTCGTGGAAAATTCATGCCCGGTGTGTTCTATGGAGCCTGCTGTGTGAAGGCTCTGCCCCAGACCTGCTCAGAGGCCCGTCGGTTTGCTCTCTCACCCATCTGGGGTTTTCCTTTTTCTGTCCAGCTGTCTGTCCCTCCACCTAACGATCCATCCCTTCTCTCATTCACCCCTGGATCCATGACTTAATGACCCACCGAGACTTCAAACAGCCTGCTCCCCTCCCACTCCGACTTACAGATCCATCCGCCGACCTACTTACCCACAGGCCTACCCTGAGGAGCCTCCCCTCCACCTTACCCACTTCCATTTGGTCACCTACCCACTCATTCCTCTATGTCCACTTGCCTTTATTGAACACTTCGTACATCCCAGACACTGGGCTGGATCCCCAACCTCTCTGGCCTCCCCATCATGGGGCTGTCCCAGCCTCCTTATTGATAGTAGCACGTTGCCTGGCAGAAGGTCACCATTTCCTCCACAGCTCCATGGAAAGCCAAACAGAAGAAGACAGACTGCATCTGGGGCAGGGGCCCAACCTTACACTAGCATTTAATAGAAGAGAAAGATACGAGGGGCCTTTTTTTAATTAAAATTTTTTATTGGTTTATTTTGAATGTGTGTATTTTGCCTGTGTGTATGTCGATACACCACGTGTCTCCCTAGTGCCCTCAGAGGCCAAAAGAAGGCATTGGATCCCCTGCAACTAAAGTTGCAGATGGTTGTGAATCATCATTTGGGTGCTGAGAATCAAACCCTGGTCCTCTGGAAGAGCATCAAGTGCTCCTAACCACTTAGTCATCTCTCCAGTCCCTGGGGTTTGTCTTAAGAAGGAAGGCGATCCCAGCCCACTAAGCAGGAGTGAAGGTTTCCATGGATACTCCTAAAGTATGGGATGGACAATGAGAACTGTCCATGGAATAGGCCTCAGTTACTTAAAGATGAGGTGTGGCTCAGGGAGGGGCAGGCATTTCTCTCAGCTCCCCCTGGCTTGTCCCCATTCCAGCTTTATCCCAAGAATACAGGAGTGGAGGGAACAGGGCCTCAGGAGGTAAGGGCCAGGTGACACAGATTATGAGGCATCTGAAGTGAGGTCCTGGGTCACAGGGCAGGTGTGGTTGCTCAGACTCTCAAGCAGTGACTTTGGTTAAATCTCTTAATGCTCAGAGTCTTGCTTTAAACATGTCTGAAACGGAGGCCACTGCTGCAGAAACCTCACAGTACACACAGGAGGGCTCGGTAGACATCTCTAGTTTTGCACAATACAAAGAAGATTCTAAGACTTAAGGTCTAAATGTCATGGAGACTGTTACTTCAACTATCACCTTGGCAATGGAGGACAAACCACAGGGAGCACCCCAGAAAGCTCAGATATAATGCCACCCCTAATGCCAATTCCAAAGAATACCATTGTCACCCCAACGCTACCCCCAATGTAGCTCCCAGTGCCACCCGAAACCATTTCCAATGCCCTATCCAACGCTCTCCCAAGCACCCCCGGAGCTGTACCCCTCTGGAGAGCTCCTCTCTCACTGCTCACAGCCAATCCTGCCTACCCCACAAAGACAAGGAAATGAGGGAAGGTTCTGAGCTGCCATGAACAGTAGGGAAGGGGCACCAGTGAGATCATGGGAGGCTTGAAAACACCTGGATATCAACTGAAGTGGCTGGGGAACGTAGCTCAGTTAGCTGAGTGCTTACTTAGCATGCAAAGCCCTGGTTGGGTTCGATCGATCCCCAGGATCGATCCCCAGTACCACATAAACCGGATGTGAATATGCACCCTTGTAACCCCGGCACTGGGAGCTGAAAGCAAGACAATCAGAAATTCAAAAGCACTTTGGGATACATGACAAGTCTGAGGCCAGTCTGGACTACATGAGACCCTTCCTGTCTCAAGACAAAAAGCACATGCGCGGGGTGGGCAGCAGATACCAACCGAGACCACCCCTAAACTGCCAAGCACCAAGGAGAAACTAAAGTGAGACCTAACCCAGGCCAGGCATCTCACAACAGCCTGCAAAACACATACACACACAAACACGCACACAAATACACACTAATGTAGAAGCTGTGGCAAGGGCACCACCTCTGGGCTTGAGGTGTTGGTGCCAGCTGGGTGGGCTGGCATGAGATGGGATGGGGAGAGGGCGGCGCGGGGAGCTAATCCCCCCAGCGTCTCCCAGACGCCCACAGAGACCAGGGTGAGCTCTTTGTCTGCTAGGGGAGACGACAGAGGGCGGCGGGCAGGCGGGCAGGCAGCCGGCTCCTCTTTCTCTCCCAGCCTCCGCCCCAGGGCAGGTAGAAGCCTGCCTTGTGGAGGATGGGTTGGAGGGAGGTGGGGGGGTGAAAGGATTAGAGGAGAGACACACGCTTCCAGCTAGTGGGGTTCCCTCTCACAGACCCACCGGTCTGTGGCTTTTGGGTGGGGGTCCCCGGAAGGGCAATGGGGCATGAACCTTAGTTGGGATCAAGTCTCGTGTGCAGTGGGAAGGTGTAGGTGGCTACTAGGGCACTACAGACATATATCCAGTCATACTCAGAGTCAACACACACACACACACATACACACACACACACACACACGAGTCTAAACCAACCAGCATGTGTTTATAATCTCACAGAGGCAACAATTCATCTGGCCTCTGCCACCACACTCCCCATGAGCCCCTCAGAAACACACAGTGGAGTTACCATGGCGAGCAATGCCACAGTCACCTGTGGGTGTCACCTCACAACCAGCAACACAGTCCTCCACAGCAATAGTGCTGCAGCCAGGAGCCCACATAACACCATGTTGCCCATGGGGAGCAGAGAGGGTGTACGGGGAAACCCAGCACCTTCCAGAGTCAACATAGGCTGCACACTGTGACCTCTTTCTGCTGTCTATGTATGCCTAACCCCCACCCTTTCACCCTCTGTAAATGTGATCATCAAATGTATCAGTGAGTCTCTTAAGGAAAAATGGAAAGGGGCTGGGATGTCGCTCAGGCAGCAGAGTGCTTGCTCAGTATGGACTGAGTCTTGGGTTTGCCCCAGCACTGTGTAAACTGAGCACAGTGGCACACGCCTGCGACACTGACATGCGTGAAGGGGAGGCAGGAGGCCAACCTTGGCTATGTGAGAGTCAAAAATAATAAATAGGACCTGGAAAGATGCTTCTGTAAGAGTACTTCCTGCTCTTCCAAAAGACCTGTGTTTGTAGCTTGGCAGTGATGGCACACACCTTTAATCCCAGCACTCGGGAGGCAGAGACAGGTGGATCTCTATGAATTCGAGGCCAGCCTGGGCTACAGAGTGAGTTCCAGGACAGGATCCAAAGCTACACAGAGAAATCCTGTTTCAGGGGGAAAAAAAAAAAATCTTTGTTTGATTCCCAGCACCCACGTTGGGCAGCTCCCAAAATCCTGTAACTCTAGCTCCATAGGATCTGATGCTCTGATGCCCTCTTCTGGTCTTCTTAGGCAGTGCACTCATATGTGCATATACACACACTTTAAAATAAAATAAAAAATTTAAAAATAAGTAAATCTTTTAAAATTCTTTTTTTAAAAAAAAAAGAATAAAAAGGATACCCCTCCCTGCATCCCAAGCTCTATTGTCTGCCTTCCTCTTCTGATGAAGGATGGATCCTGCTGCTTTGGCCAGGATTAAACAGAGAAGAGAAGGCTTCCCTGGGGAAGCACTAAGCCAGGTTGTACCTGGGCTGGAAGAACACGCAGCAGGGGCAGAAGCTGCCTCCAAGATTGTCAGTAGCCCTCAACCTTGGGACAGAGCCTCACCGTCGAAATCAACTTCAGCTGCTCCAGCTGACACCCACATCTGTCACCACCTCCTGGTGTCACTTTGGACTCTTCCCTCCCTGCCCTGAAGCCTGCCCGCCCTCCAGCCAGGGGCCCAGCTGTGGCAAGCAGAGTCCCACTGTGGCCGGCGTCTCCAAGGATGAAAGATCTCTGGCTCCTCAAGAAACCAGGGCTAAATATACCCCTTGCCTGCTTTCTGGAGCCTAACTGGAACCAGCTGGGCAAGACTCACCCTTCCTCCTGCAGGACAGGCCTTGGGCCATCCCTGGACAGCCAAGCAGGCCACGCCATGCCTAATAGCCCCAGACCCAAGGACCTGAGTATGGAAATAGACCAGGAAGAAACCTACGTCTGGATGCCATTCTTCCTCTAACCCCATCAAAGACAAGGATGAGAGAGTAAATCAGGTGGAACCAAGTCCAACCATAGCGATGAAATACTTGAGAACCTCAGTTTCCCTATCTATAAAATAAGAATAAAATAATCCTGACCTCAGAATGCGGTTAACAGTGCATTGATATAGGCAAAGGGCTAGGACAGCACCTAGCACACAGTAAGTGTTCAATAAACCCTGGTTGTCGGCTCTGGGAGCGGGCGCAGGGAATGAAACGCTTGCGGCATGAACACGAGGGCCTGGTCTCCAGCACCCACACAAAGCTGGGTGTGGCGGCATGCTCTTATATTCCCAATGCTGGGAGGCTGAGACAGGAGAATCTCGGGGGCCGGTCTGAGCAATCGGTGAGTTAGGTAGACAGCTAGTGGATAGAAGTGCCTGAGCCCTGAGTTTGACCCCAAGAACCCACTGTGGAAAGAGAAAACTGACTCCAAAAGCTGTCCTGTGACCTACACACACTGTGGAACAAACAGACCTGCACCCAGATTCGTACATCTCTCTCTCTCTCTCTCTCTCTCACACACACACACACACACACACACACACACAAAACAACAACAACAATAAAACCCATAGTAAAAATGTACTTAAAAATAATTTCTAAAGGGCCAAATGGGCCAGGCATGGTCATGCTCGCCTTTGATTCCAGCCCTCAGGAGACATAGGCAGGTAGCTCTCTCTAAGTCTGAAGCCAGCCTGTCTACAGAATGAATTCCAGGCCACCCAGGGTTACATAGTGAGACTATGTGTTGTTGTTGTTGTTGTTGTTTTCTTTAAAAAATCTGTTTTCTTTAGAAAGGTGGGGATCAATAGAGGAAAAAGCTGACCTCTGGCCTCCACATGGGCACACATCGACATGCACACATATGAAACAATAATTGTTACTATGAACGTTTTGTGCCCTTCCTTGCAAGGCCACCGTCCCAAAGATAAAGGGTACCCAATCTTAGACTCAAAGACTGCCCAGGGCTAAATGTGCAGACCAGCAGGGGTGCCAGCAGAGGGATGGGCCATTATGGAGCAGATCAGCGAAGGGGTCCGTGAGCCAAGACACGCCTCCTCCCCCAGCCCTGCTCTGGCCCGTCTTGAGCTCCCTGGACCAGGACTCCGCCCACCTGTGGTCTGCACTGTGGCTGGAACTCCCACGCCTCAGCTTACTTTAGCGGCTCCAGGCCGCGGCCCCAGGACAGCCCACTCTCAAGCCTAGTCCAGAGGCCTGAAATAGGAAGGAAGAGGGACCTAAAAATAGTCTTAATTACAGAGGGACCCTGGATGGGGGATGGCGGCTACTCTCTGGCTCCTCCTGGGCACTGCCACAGCCTGTCCAGGATACAGTTCAGGCCCAGGGAAGGACTCCACCCTTGCCCTCTGGCCCCCAGCCCACAGGGGCCTCCCAGTGGGACAGGGAATGAGGGGTGAGGGTGGGGTGAGCAGGGAGCCCGGACTGACTGCAGGACTGTGGCATCCAAGCCTCCTTGATTCCCATACATACACACTGGACCGCTCCCGGCAGGGTGCTTCAGGGGAGACTGCCCTCACTTGGTCACCTTCCTCTTGTACTGTCCTGATGCCTGCCTCCTCCAGGAAGCCTGCCTAGACATCTTCCCCTAGCTCAGCTGTCAGACCAGCAGGGAGGTCTAATCACATCTGCCAGCACCAGCTACAGAGATGGACAGGGCCAGGAGAAACGCTTGAGGACACCCAGGTTTCTGAATCTGCAACAGCTAGTACAGGATGGCCACAGCCCATCTCGAGGCAGAGTTTTTTTTTTTAAGTTTTAATAATTTATTTATTTTTATTTTACTGCACTGGTGTTTTGCCTGAATGCATGTCTATGTGAGGGTGTCAGATCTTGGAGTTGTAGACAGTTGTGAGCTGCCATGGGGTGTTGGGTATCGAACCCGGTTTCTCTGGAAGAGCAGCTGGTGCTCTTAAACACTGAGCCATCTCTCCAGTCCCTTGAGGCGAATTTGAAGAAGGCCCAGCAGTCAGAGGAAGGGTGCTGGCAGAGACTTGTGTCTGAGAGACACAAGTCTGATCTGGGGACCCGACACTCAGAAATCCCCAGGGTTTAGAACCCACAAAGCTTAGACTTAAGTCCCTTCCACAACACAGGTACTGTCCCATCATCATCTGTCTGAGTTTTGGTCCTTTAGTAAATACCTGAGAAGGATGAGCTGTGGGGAATAAACACTCTGACCCCTTGGCCTGGGAGCGGGGAGCTCCTGTCTTCCGCGGTGACCGGACCAGGTGTCTGAAGCTTCAAAGTGGCACTGAGCAGGGTGGGGGTGTGCTGAGGTGTAAGAATGGTGGGTACTCAAGGCCTGCCTGATCTACAGAACAAGTTCCAGGGATACACAGAGAAACCCTGTCTCGACAAACAAAAAACAAAACAAACACACAAAAAAGGTATATATTGCAACTTGATATACCGTGGCTGGGTGATATCTATGGGAGACCCGCCCTTTTCTGAAGAGAAACAGAGGCGGATATGGGGGGCTGGGAGGAGACGAGGGAGGGGAAATGGTGTTTGGGTTGTAAAAACAAAACAAAAAGAATGTCGTGTATAGCCAGTCGGTGGTGGTGCACATCTTTAATTGCAGCACTCTAGAGGCAGAGGCAGGTGGATCCCTGAGTGCAAGGCCAGCCTGGTCTACAGAGCTAATTAGAGGACAGTCAAAGTTACACAGAGAAGCCTTATTTTGGGGGCGGGCGTTGGGGGTGCAGTATAGAGTGTTCTCCTGGGGTCAGGTGCTCAAGTGCCAACAATGAGAGAACGCATCATGATGTGCTGGTGCCATCTGGTGGCCAGAAATGGCAATAACCGTCACCTAGACAGGGAGAGTGAGGGATCCGAAAAGTGGAAGCCCAGAACAGCAGAAAGGAACCAGGAAAGGAAGATGACCCTAGGACCCAAAGGTTCAGCAAGAGGGCAGACGCTGCAGAGGCCAATGGTCCGTGCCATGTTGCTGTGAGCCAGGTAAGCTGGAGCAATAAACCATGAATATTTTCCTATGACAGGTCAAGGACTCCCAGAGGCCACAAGAGGCCCACAGCGTGCAGGTGCAGGCACATCCAGGGGAAATAAGCTATTGCTCCGTGGTGACCATCAGTCCAAGGTTGGGCTTCATGTATTTTCAGCCGTCGAGCCCTAACCTCTTCGGGAGTCCTGGTCATCTTCCAGTCCTCAGAAGGTTGCCTGTGGACACTCCCGTGGACATGTGAAATCAAAGGTTCACCCACAACAAGAGCCCAGTACACACCGATGCCCAGCATACAACAACATGTCATGTCGGGGTACCCACGACATGCACCTGGGTGGTGTGAGTGTCTTGGGGGAGCCCTCACTTCATTCCGTTCTCTGCTTCCTCACAGGGTGGGAGGTGGAAGGTGAAGTTGTTTACCACTTCTGCTCCGGGCACTGGAGATGAGCTCAGACTGGCCCTGTGCCTTCCACGGGCAGGGCCAGGCCTGAGTCATGGGGGTCAGATGACTGCTGAGGCTAAATGGGTCCTGTCCTGCAGCCCCCGGGAGCCACTGCATTCCCCGCCCTTCCAAAGTAGTTAGGCGAGCGAGAAAGAGAGGGTGGAGATGATACAAGGTTCAGGCCACCACTGGCTCCTCCTCTGGTCAGAAGACATCAGGGAAGTCCATACTGCTCCATACTTCTCCAGCTAGGCTCCCTCCCCTGCATGTCCTTCTTAGGACTGTTCTTAGCCCCCAGGGACAGCCTAGCTTAAGCCGATGCCCTTCTAGGATGCCACAAACTCCTGCAGTCTCATGCCCTATACTTCTGACAAACTTCCGGGTGTGTGACTTCTCCTTGGGCCTTGGTTCGCTATACTGTAAACCAGGGAAGGAAAGCTTTGAGTCCTCCGGTGGACACATCCCAATTGATCTCTGCCCTTGTTCCTGCTCGGGGGTCACAGCAGAGGAAATCTGAGAAAAGTCGTTAGCTCTGCTCCCAGGCAGATACAGGGGCCTCAGGGATCTCTGCTTCTCAGAGATCCAAGTCCTGGCTCACTTGGGACAGGCTGACTAACAAGGTCAGCCTCAGACACTTACCAAGGTCATCTTCTCAATGTGTTTTGTCCTTCAAAGTCTGTCCTGGCATCATGGAGCATTTGGTTTCCATTAAAAACCATCCTTCTGGGGCTGGAGAAATGGCTCAGTGGTGAAGAGCACTGTTGCTCTTCCAGAGAGGACCCAAGTTCAATTCCCAGCACCCACAGAAAATCTCATGCCTCGGGTTCCTGAGTGCTGGGATTAACACTCAGCTCTGAAGATACTTTTTTCTAGATTTATTTATGTGCACTGGTGTTTTGCCCTTATGTGTGTCTGTGTGAGGGCATCGGATCCCCGGAACTGGAGTTACAGACAGTTGTGAGCTGCCATGTGGGCGCTAGGAATTGACCCCATGCCCTCCACAAGAGCACCCAGTGCTCTTACCCACTGAGCCATCTCTCCAGCCCCTGAAAATAAATTCTTAAGGTGGCATGGTGTGCATGCCTTTGATCCCAGCACCCTAGAGGCAGAAGCAGATGGATCTCTGTGAGTTCGAGGCCAGCCTGGTCTACAGAGTGAGTTCCAGTATAGTCAGGACTACGTATGGAGACTCTGTCTCAAAAAATAAATTAAATAAATTCTTATTGGACATAAAAGCTTCTCACTTTTTGCTGCTCTATAAAAGCTGCAGATTCTGTGGGACCCCCTTCCCTAAGGCCTCAAATCACAGGCTCCACTCCACTATTGGCCTAGAACATGTACCCAGTGGTGTTTGTGGCCTTCCGTCTGCCTGTCTGGAAACATGTGGGCTTCGTTGTTCCACAGCAGAGTTTTTGGCTCAGGGTCAGCATGGAGGAGCCCTTCCTTGTCTCCCCTCATATGTCCCCTCCTTCCCACCATGCAACCCACAGGGTTTGCACATGTCCAAACACAGAGGTAGCTCCAGTCCAGGGCTTGCCACTAGACCTTGCCTAGGCCACCCTCTGCACCCCAAGGCATGGCTGTCCTTTTCTGTACAGAGTGCCCCAAAGGTCCTCTGACCCTGAAGCTCCAGGATACTACAATATAGAAAGAGCAAAACTGTGTATGTTATAAAACTGATAGCTGAAGACTTGGGAGACTAGGCCCGGGGTACCCATCTGTGCCCTCTGCTCCCCAGCCCCAAGCTGGCACCAACTGCTTCCCACCACACACTTGGCAATACCCACTTCCTCTTGGCCTCCCCCAAGTTTTGCTTTTCCCCCATACTCCACCCCCGTCAGCCTCCTGCTTCAAGCCCTGACAATGCCCCTGCACCCCCCATCCGCTCCTCTGATCTTCTACCCTGGCAGCCCCTCTACCCAGCTTGGCACAGCATCCTTCACCCTGCTGCCTGCCAAGACCGAGCATCACCCACTCTCCATGCCCAGGCACTGGGGCTTGGCTTTAGCCTCCCCACATCTTCAAGCCTCAACACTGTTCTTACCCATCAGCCCCTAGGTGCTGGAGACTCAGTGACTCCTGCAGAATTCAGCATGGTCATCCCCTGCCTCTGGGTTAACCGCCCCTCCAGCTGCAGCCAGTGAGGTCACGGAAACAAATCATTCCCTCCCCTTCCATTCCTGCTCATTGCTGGGGATGGAACCCACAGCCTCAGGCATGCCAGGCAAGCACTCTTCCAGCCATGCTTGAAGCTCTCCTCCGTGGTTCTCAGACTTCCACTGCAGCCTTCTTTTCCAGAATTTACTCACTGCATACGGCACAGCAAGGTGTGCAAGACCAGAATCCCACTTCAGTTTAGAACACCAGAACGTGGGCCAGTAAAATGACCCTGCTTGTTGTCAACTGTGATGTCCTGAGTTCAGTCTCTGGGGCCCATATGACGGAGGGCGAGAACCAACTCCTGTAGTTGTCCTCTGACCACACACGCTGTGACATGGACATGCCTCCGTCCCATGAGCACACATACAAATAATGAATGTAAACATTAAAAGAAAATAGAAACAAACCCTTTTCAGAGAGAAACGAAGCCAGCCTGTGTCCATTTCAGATCCCCTCTCCCTCCCACTCTCCTTCCCATAGGTAAAGGGCTTCCTAGACTGGATCCATTATTCTCAAAAGTGTTTGATTCTTTCATGGCATCTGCATGTGTCCACTTACAAATGGACATGTTTTCATGTTATTAAACAGATGCAATCACATGAGAGACATCCCACCATCTCCCCTGCTTCTTTTCAGTTTTATCTAATTGCTGTACAGACTCTAGTTGATCTATTTCGCTGATTTGTAGTATTTTACAGTCTTCATCTTCAGCCCATTCACTTGTTCCCATTTCTTTGGGCATCTCCTGCCCCCGCCTAACCATGTCAGAGGACAGCCTCAGGGGTCAGGTCTTCCACCCTGACAGGACATGCTAGGCTATCTGTCCTTGAATTTCTCTAGTAATTCTCCGGCTCTGACTCCTGTCTCACGAGAGACTGCAGATTCACGCCACCCTCTCTGGCTTGTATGCGGGTTCTTGGTATTTGCACTCAGGTCCTCAAACTGAGCCATTCCCTCAGTCTTTTGGGGGGATTTCTTGGTGCTCCCTAACAGCCTCGTGTGCTGGCCTCACTTCACCCCACACCTTGCTCTTTGAGCCCCGTGCACCTCCCCCGGACGGTTATGGGCATTTCAAACCGTCAAACTGTCCAGAATAGCACTGAAGCATCCTATTGCCCTGAGACAGATTCCCTTTCAGCATCCCAGTGCCTCCCATTTCCTGTCTTCCAGACCTCAACCCCAGGACACCCTCTGCTGCCACTGAGCTCAGCCCTCTCTTTTCTGGCCCAGGACTGACCTCACCTAGCCCCACCCCAGGTCATCCCTGCTCTATTCCAGTGACCTGTCGCCACCCCACCTCATATGCATGCACGTGCTCTGGACAGAACTCCACCACATCTGCTGAAGAGCCATGCATGGCCCAGGTGGACCGGAAGTCCCAGATCCTTGTTTGTGAACTTTTGTTTTTAAAGAGAGGCTCAGCTGGGCATAGTAGCACATGCCTATTATCCTAGCACTAGAGAGACAGAAACAGAAAGACTGAGTTCAAGACCAGCCTGGTCTACAGAGGTGAGACTGTCTCAAAAATCAAGCATGGATCTGGAGAGACAGATGTCCTAGCAGTTGAGAGCATTGGTTGCTCTTCCAAAGGACAATGACTGGATCCCCGGCAGTCACATGGTGGCTCACAACCTTCTTTAACTCCAGTCCCAGGGCATCTGATGCCTGTTCTGGCTTCCATGTGCACCAAGTGTACAAGTGCTGCTCAGACATATACATAAGCAAAACACCTATAAGGGTAAAATAAAATTAAAAATTTTTAAAAAAAAGAAAGAATTTTTGGGCTGGGTGGTGGTGGCGCACGCCTTTAATCCCAGCACTCAGGAGACAGAGGCAGGCTAGTGAGTTTGAGGCCAGCCTGGTCTACAAGAGCTAGTTCCAGGACAGGAACCAAAGCTACACAAAGAAATTCTGTTAAAAAAGAAAAAAGAAAAGAAAAAGAAAGAAAAAAATTCTGAGTCCCTAAGGACTGAGCGGAGATGGGATGTGAACTGAACCTTGGCTTTCTGCATCTGCAGAGTCAGAACATCAGGAACAGGGATCAGGCTCATTAGGAGAGGCAGAGCCTAGGTCCCAGCCCCAGGCCTAACAGGCCCAGGTAACTCGGTATCCTGACTTTCATCTCCACAGTCACTTCTGTCCTGGCCCTACGTGCTCATACAACAGGCCAGAAATGGTTTGGGATTCTCTCCCAACCCCCAGCTCTCCCCATCTAACCCAAGTTCACCTCAGACTACAGAAAGGTTGGGCAGACCCAGGAAGGGCCCAGGAGGGCATGGGAGCCCCCTCATCTCCAGCTGCGCCCCCCCCTCCCCCAGTTGTGGTGGCTTAGGTGTCCGGGTAGCAGTCAGGGAAAGCAGGACAAAGTACATCTTGCAAGGACAGCCTCAGGCCCCCTTGAGTCCAATCCGGCTCCCGCTCCAGAGTCTTTATAGTCGAGGGCAACAGGCTGTTCTGCAGATGGTGGGAGCTGGAGGCTCCATTCAGTAGACCAGAGACAATGCATTATAAACATTTTCAATTTGTAGTTCACTCTCCGCCAGCACTCAGACCGGGCTCCAGGAAAGGATGGATTTTAAACAGAGCTGCTCTCCCCTCACTAATGGGGTCAGAGGAGAGGGCTTAAGGCTTGCAGCCACCGGGAGAGATGAGCACTTTAGAGAGGTTCCTCGGTTCCCCTTGAGGCAAAGGGCAGGACTAGAACCCAGAACTCCTGACACCTGGCTCCACCAGCCTCCCTGGGCCCACCCTTCACCCAGGGAGACCCAGTCTGATGGCAGGCACCTAGTCGCCATCCTTAAGAAACAACGGGATGGTGAAACATCCGGGAATGCCCCGATGACTTTCCTTAATCTGGGCTTTCCCAGGGAATGTAGATGGATGTTGTCGTTTAATTGCATTATTAACAGCAGTAATTGCTGCCATTTATTACATGCTGACAGCGAGCGAAACACGCTGCACAAAGTTCTTGTGTTATCTTTGCAGCCCCATAACCTTGTCATTCTCTCTCTCTCTCTCTCTCTCTCTCTCTCTCTCTGCCACAGGAAGGGAAGTTCAAAACAGTTGAGTATCTTATCTAAGGTCACCACCCATGATTAAGTGACCAGGCCATAGTTTGAACCTTAGCCCACCACTCTGACTCTCTTGGTGACCACCCTGGTGTTCCTTTTTCCTGATGGTGTCTCATGAGGAGGCCTTGCAGAGGTGAGAGAAAAGGAAAGGCGCCAAGAGAAGGCCTCAGGCTCCTGCACCCCTGAGCCTGTGTCTTTGACAGTGAAGGAAGGGCTGGTGATAGAGGTGGTGGAGAACAGGAGTCCCCTTGTGATCATTCTCAAAATTCTGATCTGGGGGCTGGAGAGACACTGATTGCTCTTCCAAAGGATCCTGGTTCCATTTCCAGGATTCACGTTGTGGCTCATAGCGCCCTCCACAGGCAGAGAACACATGTAGTGCAGAGACACACACGGAGAGAAAACACCTATACACATAAAACAAAAGGTTAAAAGAACTAAAAACAAAATAACAACAACAAAACTCTGATCTGCTAGCAGTAGACTTGGCAACACATGAGGCACTTTCTAGAACCTTCCAGAGATGGGGGAAGGCGGAGGTGGAGGCTGACAGTTTAACAGAACTACAGATGCCAAGAGCAGGAGAGATTTAGGTTAAATTCTCCAAGTGTGGGCAAATATCTGCCCACCCCAATTCTGGGCCCAATCTGCTCCATCTCCCAGTGTGGAGATGTTCTGGCCGGTGTGCCTGCTCTTCTGCGAATGCCCTGCTATGTCAGGTGAATCCATCGTCAACGAAGGGAAGCAGTGAGGTAACTGAGTGAGGGAGAGAGGTGGGTCCAAGCTGTTGCAATGGAGGAGTACAAGCACAGGGTTTATATTTGATGTTTCCCAGGTCTGGACTCCGAGGTAACTTGAGCCACTTTCCTCCCCCACTAATGGAAGAAACCCCTTGTCTCTCTATGCAAAGGACAGGTCATTAGAGGCCAACACACAGCTCCCGACTCGCCTGCACTCTAGGAGAGGCCATGAGTCGGTCGGAAGCGTCCACGTGGAGGCGCTGGAAGAGCGTAGGAAGGACAGAAGCAGGGTCCGGTGGTATCTCCAGATAGTTTCCAAACAGCACGCCTTCTCCGCAGCCGAGACCCCTGCCATCCTCCATTCTGGATCCTTGGTCCAGGAGGTGAACGTTATAATTGAATGCAGATCCAGGTTCGAATCCCGACACTGCCACCCATGGCGCCTGGCCTCCTGGAGCCGGCCTGTGCAACGGGCCCACGACCCCCCCTCCCTCCACGGCCGAGTGGGCGCTTGGAAGCGTCGGCTTCCTGCCCGCAGCTCGCCCGCGGGATCTAGTGTTTCCCTTTTCTTCCTCGGTTTTTTTTTTCCTCCCTCCTCGCTTGCATCTTTTTCTTCTCGGCTCCGCAATCCTGGCCAAACCGCAGCCTTTAGCAATCCTTCGCGCCCACCCGGCGCCCAGCGAGCCTCACCGCTGCCGCGACCCGCCCCGCGGCCACAGCGCCGCCCCGAACCGGGCCGCCCACACGCGGTTGTTCTGGTCCTGAACTTACCCGCATCGGTCGGTGAGGGCGGCTGCCGGCCTCACCCGATAGGGGGCGCTGGCTAGCTCGCCCGGTCCTGGGCGCTGCCTAGTTCGGCCGGTGGAGGGCGCTGCCCGCCCGAGCGTGCGGACCTCTGTGGGTGGTAGGGAGTCCCAACCTGCCGGGGCCCCGCCTACCCCAACCGGCCGGGGCCCCGCCCACACTGAGTTTTCTCCAGTCTCAAACCCTACGGTACCCTCGTGTGTTTCTCCTCCGGTGGCCTTGTTCTGCTCCTGGCTTCGGCGCCCCAGCCCAGCCACCTCCCGGACCTCAACGTTGCAGCGAAGAAGACTCATCGGCCGTGGCCTCACCCGGGTGGCCGAGGACACCGGGCGGGGCTGCGAACCCGGTCGCCGGGCCTTCCAGCCCAGCCTGACCGCAAACCTAGGGCGACGCTGCAAATAGTCGCGGTTTCCAGCTGGTGCCCTGCCTCCCTCTCTGCCTTCCGGACCTTTGGGGTTTCCTCTCTCTTCTCTCCGCCCTCTCATCTGCCCGATGCCTCCCGCCTCGTCCACACAGTGTGCCCACCACATCCTGCTCCAGGCATGGTGGTTCCTTCGCCAGCGAGGTGGGGAGCCTCAAGACCAGTGCTGAGGCCCGGGCTTCCTCTGTGCCTGCGAGCACTTTACTCACTCATTCATGATCTACTTGCCCCACCCTAGAAGGTTTGCCGACCCCATCCAAAAGATGGGGAGATTGAGGCTCAGAAACTCACCACGGGCTAAGGTCAATCTGTCTGTGCTTGCAGTGAGAAAGCCACCTCCCACATCCAGAGACCTGTGCTGGGATTTCCAGGCCATCCTGCAAGCCCTAATGACTCTGGAATCCAGGGTTCTCCTTTAGATCATGCCTGACCTGCCTGCTTCCACATCTGTAAAAGGAAGAGGGGCAAAGTGGAACCTGTGAGGAAGAATTTGTTAAGGAAGATAATGGAAAGCCCAAAACCAGAGGGTGGAGATATTGGGAGTCTTGCCCATGGGAATGCTGATAAGTGACGGGGTCAGGCACAGTGTCTTCATCATCTTCACGTCCAGTCTCAATAATAGTTAGCCAGGCATGGTGGCATACGCCTTTGGTCGCAGCACTCGGGAGGCAGAGGCAGGTTTCAAGACCAGCCAGTCTGCAGAGAGAGTTCGAGGTCAGCCAGGGCTACAGCGAAATTCTTATCTCAAAGAAAGGTAACAATAACAGTAGTGAACGGACATTAAATATTTACCATTCTGCATTGTGCTGATTGCTTCACATGTCTTATCTCCTTTATCCTCAGCCTAGTGTTACCCAGGAGGGTCCTAAGGTTTAGATGGGTTACATAATAGCCAGAGGTCACAAAGCTCTTCAACAAAGATGCTACAAGTGGATCCGGTTCTCTGACCACAGGCAGGCCCCTTGTTCTAGACTGAGAGATAACAGACAGATGGAAGGAAGGAAGGAAGGATGGTTGGATGGATGGATGGACAGACGGACGGACGGACAGACGGATGGATGGATGGATGGCCGACCAAGCAGAGAGAGGAGCTTAACAGAGAGGGACTGAGTATATTCAGAAGCTTGGAGTTTGTGGGAAGAAAGGTGACAGGGAGGCACACGGGCTACAAGCAGAGGGGACAGGCATGGTGCAGTGTTCGAAGGTCATTTTGGCAATAGTGGGAAACCACTGAGGGTCATTAGCTGACCCTAACATTTGACATTTGGTGTCAGAGGCCATTTTCTGGCAAATCTCAGTTCCCACTTGCAAGAAGCCTTGCTTCTTTAACGTCTGGCACCTCCCAGGGCAAGCAGAGTGTTCTGGGCACACATGGGGGCTGTGGGTGGGGAGAGTGCAGAGGGAGAAGAGATGGGGTGGAAGTGGTTGATGGCAGTGACATCCTGGCACCGTCCCGCTCTCTCTTTCCATTCTTTCCATTCCCAACAATAGAGATACGCCCCTGGGCCCCTGGGGCTTGTCCCTGACAAACCGTAATCTCCAGGCCCCACATACTGTGCCATTGTGCACCTGTCGCAGGAGGGAACTCAGCCAACGGTAAGGCTGGTATTGCATCAGTGTTAAGCCTGGGGATCAAATGTTGGGGGTGGCTATGGGGAGGGCTAGGATCTTGATGGTGTTGGCTCAATCAGCCAGGGAGAGAGGCTGTTAGTGAAGTGGCCCAAAGATGGGATTAGTCACAGGAAGGAAGCAGAGGAGCTGGAAGGCCTGGAGAACAAGGGAAGTTTTCCCACCCACACTGGAGTGGCCCAGTGGGGATTGCTGAAGGAGGAGGCATCAGGCTGAGAGGGGCTCCTGGACTCCCTGGACCGAGCGGCGCTGGCTCACCATGCTGCCCCTTGTTGCCCTGTTTCTCCTGATTGGGCAGTCAATGTGTGCTACAACAGGGGACAGAGAGGATCTGACACTCAGCACAGAAGCAGAGTCCTGGATGACCGTGAACCTGAAGGTACCCAGGGTGGAGGGCTGGGAGATCCCCTCTGAGGCTGCCAGAATAGCTGAGTGTACCCCGAACCCTGATTGGTAGGCTAGTCAACTTCCCTGAATGGAGAAGGTCAAGGCCATGAGCCCTGATCTGTCCAACCATCAGAGACACATTCAGCTTGGACATGTGGCAGCAATAATGTGTGCCGTGTGTACAGAAACATGTAGTTAACACCTGCTCTCTTCCTCATACTGTCCTGACTGTCTGTATCATAGACGGTAACGTGTTTCAACTTCATGAGGAGGCTACCATTGTTATTCCCATTTCACAGATGAGAAAACTGAGGTACAGAGGGCAAAGAGCTTGTCTAAGATGCACTGCTTCAAAAGTAGAAATTCCACCTTAGCTAGGTGCTGACTGTATCTAAGCATCAGAGAATTTCTTCTCACGGCACCAACTGAAGCAGGATCGCTAGTTGGTCTCACACAACGGAACACTTTAGTACCCTGACAAGCACTGGCGTTTGACTATGGTGGTGTCTACCAAACTGGTAAGTACTGCCACTGGAAAGAAATCTAAAAGTTGGAGTCCCAGCCTACTCCGAGATCCAATACCTCCGACCTAGGTGAGGACCCTGTCCTTGGAGCTCCCGATCCCTGACCAAGGAACCAGGAGGGTAACTGGGGTCTGTCCCCCAGCAGTCCCAGGGCGGACAGGACACTCAGCTGAAGTTGGTTTATGCTGCTAGGTCATGTGAGGTCCCTGGACACTATTAGAATTGGGGGTTAAGGATGTGGCTCAGTTGGTAAAGGGCTTGTTTAATATACATGAAGCCGTGGGTTCAATCCCCTCGAGGCAGGAGGATCAGAAGTTCAGGGGTTCAATCCCCTCGAGGCAGGGGGATCAGAAGTTCAGGGGTTCAATCCCCTCGAGGCAGGAGGATCAGAAGTTCAGGGGTTCAATCCCCTCGAGGCAGGAGGATCAGAAGTTCAGGGGTTCAATCCCCTCGAGGCAGGGGGATCAGAAGTTCAGGGTCATTCTAGGCTCTGTAGGGAGTTCAAGGCCAGCCTAGGGAGAAGAGGAGGCTTCAATAATGGAACCCCAGGAAAAACCATGCAGAGAGAGCCCTGCTGAGGGGTCCTCTCTAGTTTGACTAGGGAAATGTGGGCAGTGGGAGAGGACAGCAGGCCTGGGAGACCTGGGTTCAAGTCCAGCTTCTCCACTGACTCCTGCTACCCATAACCTCAGTTTCCTTGCCTGCAAGATGGAGGGGGGAGAGAAAATAAAATAACCCCTAGCTCATTCTGGAGCTGTCATTTTTTTCTTTGAGTCAATGACAGACAGGCAATGTATGGAAAGTCCTGATGGATCATAGAGAACACTGGGCACAGCCACATAGGGGTGTCATCAATTTCACATGGCATTGGCCGCTTTGGTTTCCACCTGCGTCAATTAGCTCATCCTGCAGGGGTGAATCTTGTCCCCTCTTCTCTCCTGTAGTGCCTCTGCCTCCCAAGAAGAGAGGCTAGGCTAGACAACCAGAAATCCCGACGGACTGACCGCGGGTTGCTAAGTGTGACGTCAAATGGGATGACCTCATAGCTCCCGGTTCCCAGGGTGCCCTGCCTGCAGTCACCACCGGGCTTCCTGGGAAAAACAGAATGGCCCTCCCAATGCTTCCCCTCCCCTGCCAGAAACCTGGCGGATAGAAGGGTCTGCTCTGTCTAATTCATAAAAGACCACTCTTTCCAGTCTGAGCTTGAAGGATGCCCTTTATTAAGGCAAAGTGGTTTTCGTGAGCTTTTCAAAGATGGGCCTAAATCTCCAAAGAGACTTTTCTCTGGTTTCTGGTGAGGATGGGCGACTTCAGCTGGCGACAGCTGTCCCAGCCACTGACAGCTCAGGGAGGAGACAGATTGGGAGATTGAATTAGGCCAAGGCTTAGAACACAATCTATCACGAAAACGGTGTGACAAACCCCAAACAGCCCATGGGTCTTCCCTGACTCCCAACTGGATTCCTGGAGTCCTGAGATCTGCACCAGCTCTGAGTCACTGAGCTGCCCCCCCAACTCCCAGCCCCCCCCAGCTCCCCGCCCCCCAGCTTCCAGTCCCCCAGCTCCCCACCCCCCAGCTCCCAGCCCCCCCAGCTCCCAGCTCCCCCAGCTCCCAGCCCCCCCCCCACCTAGAACCTCGAGGCTGTGGCTGTCTTCAGCCTTGTTGGACAAGGCGGTTCCCACCTGTCTCAGTTCAGAGATAGTCATAGAAAAAGGTGCTCCCTCAGAGATTCAAGGTCACAGAGGGATTCAAGGTCAGAGAGAGAACTTAGGTCTACAGCTGCTTGGAAGGATATTTGCCAATTGGGCTAGTCTAGGGGATTAAAATTCTTTCTTCAGGGCAATAGCTCCACCCAGACCCCATGGGGGACTCCTCCTAGGATGCCCACCTCTGGGGAGGGTAAATCTGGGACTCCGCAGGAGAGAACAGCTACTAGCCCGAGTTGCCCTGCTATGTTAAGGGGCAGCCACTTCTGATTCTTGTTGACGTTTCTCAAGACTTTTGAATCCTGCTTCAGCTTCTCCTGCTACCCTAATTAAGGTTACTAGAAACCTCAGTTTCCACATATGTAAAATGGAATGGGGGGGTCCCTTTTTTTTTTGAGTCAGGGTTTCTCTGTGTAGAAGCTCTGGGTGTCCTCAAATTAGCTCTGTAGACCAGGCTGGCCTTCAAACTCACAGAGATCCACCTGTCTCTGCCTACTGAGTGCTGGGATGAAAAGTGTGCATCACCACCCAGCTACGTGTTCTTTTGAGACAGTCTTCCTATGTATCCCTAGCTGACCTGGAACCACTCCTGCTGCTGCCTTTGTGTGTGTGGTGGTGGAAGTGTTTTGGCTATGTGGCTCAGACTGACCTGGTACTCATAATACTCCTGCCTCAGCCACTCAAGTGTGGGGCTACTATCACATGCCACCATGCCCAGCTCCAGTCTTAATAGTAGTTTATTTAAATTAAAATTTGACTAAGTGTTTGAGAACCTGACCTTTGATCCAGATGGCTTTGGTTCTGGCTCTTCTCAGTTATTTTTTGGACATATCATTTCATCTCTATGTACCTGGATGTCTTCATCTATAAAATGCTGACAGCAATAATATTGGGCTATTTTCATGAGGTTTGGTGAGGATTAGTAAGCTACTGAAAGAAACTGCTTAGGACAGTATCAAGAACATAGGTGAAATTTACATCACCCTTAATACAATGTTGCAGGTAAAATATGCAAAAGCGCCTGGTGCCAGGCTGCTGTTGAGCTGGTTATGGCCGTGTCTCCTCATCAGCTCCACACTCTAATGCTAACTCTCGGCTTCTCCAGGGACTCCCTGTTGCCAGCATTGAACTCCAGCTTCAGGAGTTGAAGAGAAGCAGAACTCGCCAGTTCTATGGTCTGATGGGGAAGCGGGTGGAAGGTGAGTGACAAAGGCAGAGGGCGTGGTTCTGAGTGACATCTGCAACACCAGGTAGAGGATGCCATGGGATGGTGCGGTACACTGCCCCTACCAGTCATCATCCCAGCAGGATGCTTTGGGGAGTGCCAATGGCAACAGGTATATCGGAGTGGTCCAGCACATGAGCAGTGGGGCTGACGCTTTACACCCAGGTTCTATACCTGGGTGATGGGGAGTGCTGGGAAATGAACAGCAGCACTAGATGTGAGCAAGGCAGATTTTCCAGCGAGTTCTGTGCAGTTCAAGCACAGTTATTGTGTACCTGAGAGTACTGGGAACAAGGAAGCTGTCCTGGGAGACGAATAGAAGTCTTCCTGGGCAAAGCTCAGCTTCTCTTGGTTTGCGGTCTTCAACACTGTTGTCCTGAGTAGCCATGCTCTGTGTTGGCATTTTTGCTGTCCATTTAGAGACATCATCAAAGTAGGAAATGTGGGCACTTTTTTTCCTCAGACAGTTTTTCTGTGTAGCTTTGGCTGTCCTGAAACTTACTCAGGCTGGTCTCAAACTCATAGAGAACCATCTGCCTCTGCCTCCTGAGTGCTGGGATCAAAGGCGTGCACCACCAACATCTGGTGTACACTTTTGAGCAATATTTTCACTTCAGAAAATCTCAAGTTTGTATGGGAATGTCACAAGAGCCGAGATGTTCGCACTACAGGGTTCACTGCCAAGTTGTTCATAACAGCAAGGATTTGCAAAACTTAAGACCACCAGTGGGGAAAAGGTCAGAATATGGACCATAAATATGACCCAGTGGCATATGCCTGTAATCCCAGCATTCGGTGGGTGGACACAAGATGGTTCAAGGCCATTTTTGGCTACATTGAGACCCTGTCTCAAAACAAACAAACAAACAAACAGGGTAGGGGGAGGATCAGAGAGATGGCTCAATTAGTAAAGTGCCTGCCACACAAGCATGAGAACCTGAATTTAGCACTCAACACCCACAGGGAATCTAGACAGCACACCTGTAACCCTAGCACTGGAGCGGTAAAGACAGGATGACATTTGGGACTTGCTGGCCAGCTAGTCAAACCAAATTGGTTCAGTGGGAGGCTGAGTCCGGAAGACAAAGACCTTTTTTTTTTTTTTTGCCTTTGAGCACAGCGGAACCTCAACACGGCCAGGTCACCATGGCAACAGCACCCCCATATGTCTAGTAGGTGACTAAGGTTCTGATAGTACTTTTCCCAAGGATGCTTCCCAGCTGGTGTCAAATCCCAGTGATGCCGATGTATTCAGGCTCTGCTGCCTCCTGTGGGCACATTCCCACTATCACACAGGGACAATGGGAATGGCTAGAGTTCCCCTGAAGAACCCTTCACACCTCTCACCAAGCTGCCAGGGAAGCAGTTCAGTCTTCAGTCTCTTCCTCTTTCCAGGAATACGTCCGATCCAGCCAAGGGAAGGAATGGGTGAGTGCTGCCCTGGTCTACCCTCAGCATGCTCCCTGGGGTGGGGGCGTACACAGTGTTGATCATTAGGCACCCTGGAATAAGCAGTGAAGCTCTGGTTGGGGGCATGCCTGGCTGGCACTGCTGTCCCATTGTGGGGCTGCTGTGACTTGACCAGAAGATGGATTTTCTGGTTATTTTCCCGGAGTGTGGGATATGCATGCCCAGGGAGTGCCTGCAGGGGTAGGAGACAGGGCCAGAGCTGTTGAATGACCAGGGTTAAGAAAATGAATCAAGGGGCTGGAGAGATGGCTCAGTGGTTAAGAGCACTGGCTGCTCTTCCAGAGGTCCTGAGTTCAATTCCCAGCAACCACATGATGGCTCAGAACCATCTGTAATGAGATCTGACGCCCTCCTCTGGCGTGAGGGCATACACGGAGGCAGAATGTTGTATATTTATTTATTTATAATAAATAAATCTTAAAAAAAAAAGAAAATGAATCAACCAGGAAGAGCTCAGAGATTCAACCCCTTGCCCTTGAGAATGTTAGAACTACAAGTCCAGGTAGGTTTCATTCTGCTTAAGCCCTTTCACAGAAAGGGGATCACAAGAGGGGTCAGGTGTGGTGGTTCACACCTGTAATCCTAGCACTTGGGAGGCTGAGGCAGAGGGATGACAAGTATAGGCCAGCCCGGACTATAATGCAAGAACCCCTCTCAAATGAAACAAACAAAACAAAACAACACAGGTAACACCAACTTGTTCCCACAACTCCTGGATGCTACATGGATCAGGCACACTCCCTTCGCGCCCCTTGGGGTCGCTATTGGTTCCAAATGCCCCATCCTTAACAGCTAATGCGGACTGCCCCTCCTGAGCAGGGAGCTCATCTCCATGCCTGGAAATGATGGACTCTCAGTGGCACACTACCCTGTGCAGTTCTGGTGCGTCACATGGCTGTTATTTCCAGCCTGGAAACTCCCCACAGGAAGCCCCAGGGTTTCGGTCACTCCACAACCTTAATACTTAGCCTACTCTCTATTCATGGAAATATTGGTGAAAGGACAAGCAAGAGGAGGGATTCCATGAGTAAAGCTGTGGACGGATGGAGGGATCCAGGGCTGCATTTGCAAAGCCCAGCTCCGCCCTGCCTGTCCGTACCCCATGCCCGAGGCATCCTTCCTTTACTGCTCCTCCTTTCTCTACCTCTCACCAGGTGATCAGCTGGGACGAATAGTGCAGGACCTCCTCGGCACAAGAGGCTTCTCCATAGAAGGTAAGAGAGCATCTAAAGGGTGACAAGGGCATCGTGGGAAAACAGCCAGGCGCTCTGCTGCCATCAGATAGGACAGGCTCCCATACCATTCTATCCAGCAGAAGGGTCCAGAGGAGGCAGGAGCTGAGGTGCAAGGGATGGGAAAGGCTCCTGCTGGTCTTCTGAGTATTCGTGTGTGCCATATCATGTGTGTGGAGGTCAGAGGTCAACCTGCAAAAGTTGGTTTTCTTCTTTCATCATGTACCAGAGATCCAACTCAGTGGTCAAACATGGTGACGGGTCCCTGTACAGGCTGAGCCATTTTGCCAGCCCTGATAATCTTGGAGTTGTCTTTCCCAGCCCATGTTCTCTAGGTTCCGTGGAGCCACAGAATACGATGTTCAGCAGACATCTCTTGCCTTTCTTGTCTGTAAAGTTCCAGTTGTTGATTCCTAGGTCAGGAATTTAGTCTTAAAGAGATTCTTAGTCAACAGCTGTTATTAAGTGAGCAGCCCTATGGGGGAGGGTGATACCCTAAGCAGCTAACACTTGCCCCCTCCCCAAGCAAGAGCTGTACCCTCCAATGGTCCCTGAAGCCAGGCATGAAGATAAACAATTCAGGCTGCGGAGGAGCAGAGCCAGTGAGCCATGGCAAAGCAGTGGATCCACAGTGATCAGATGCAGGTCACATGATAAACTCCATGATGTTTCAGTGTTGTACCTGACTTCTGGCTCCTCCCTATCTTTCCTGATAGAACACTGGCTATTGGGAAGGCGGGAATGAACTCTTTCCCCCTGAGATTTTTCTCAGGGGATGAGTCTTTCAGAGGGTCTCTGGAATTCACCCCAGTATCAAGTTGAAATGAATGTTCTGTCATGGGGAGAGCTGGTTGCTTAGAGGCATCATTTTCCAGGGACAGAAAGTAATTTGCCCTCAGTCGCAGTGAACTAGTAACAAAACCAGTTTTCCGTGTCCCCAGGAAAATCTTTTGGGCTGTAGTATACCATTTCCCTTTCTGTGGAGGATGACCAAGGGCTGGCTGGAGATGTGGCAGATGAACCTGTAATTTCACTGCTCTAGGGACCTGCAGACAGGAGACACACGAGAGTGCAGAGCCCGGAGCAGTGGTCAGAGAAGGCCTCCAGCGTCAAACAGGAAGACCAGACTCCCTCAATCACCAGCAACGTGTAGCACTCTTCCTGGACACTGAAGAGGATGACCAGGGTTTAGAGTGAGCCCCAAAGGACGCTTCCCAAATGATGCCACGCCCACCCCTCCCTGAACATCAGAGCTGAAGCGCCTCAGGCCATCAGTCCAGTGTCTTCTGTCCTTAACTTGGGCATTCATGCCAGGCCCGCACTGAGCCCTGCATTTCTTCCAGGCCTCTTGGCACCAGGTAGCAATGGCACACAAAGCAGTGCTGCCTCACAGGCTGGAGTGGCCCAGCTCGCCCTTGCACCCAGGCTCTCGTGTCCATGTGTTACAGGGTAAGATTTACACCTGTAACCCATGCCCAACAGTGGGGCTCAGTAAACAAGTGAGCAGTGTAGAAGAACGCAAATAAATTAATCCCACACTAACTCAGAATGAAGTATAATAAGGGGTTCTTTATTTAAGGGGGACTCACAGATCACAGTCCTCTGCACAAACGGGGATCAGGAACTGAATCCAGCATCCAGGCGAGAGGAGAGAGCTCAGGCGCACCTTTTGGTACCCAAGGCCACGCCCAACCTGCCACGGCCTTTGAAAGGCCACGGCTGAAAGAGGTTCCTCAGCACCACCCCTTTTTGTCTAAATAAGAGTTCCAAATCCAATACAAAACTATACATAAAAGGTATCAAGTATAAAAATTAGAATTACAACCAAAATAAACAATATTAAGAAACATATGTTTTAATAATTATTTTATCCTAGGGAGTCTAAATCTTGTATTAGGAATGGCTTGGCTAAGTCATTAGAGGAAAATAACTATAACTATCTAGTCTTCAACCTCATAGAAAACCTGAGAAGGGAAATAATATTACTTGAGTAGGCAGGAAGTGAAATCAAGCACCTTCCAAAATGTGCAGTAACTGACAGAGATAACTGGCTACCTAGGCAATCACCCAAAATCTCATTTGCAACGTTGGAGCAACCAACTTTGGCTAAGGCCTAGAGTAACTGACAGAAAATTTTCAGAGGCAGGAAAATTTCCAAAACTATCTTACCCTGTCTTGGCAAGGTTTGGCTGTCTTTTTTCTTGTATTTTGCTTGTCCGGTCCGGACACCATGCATTTTGTCAGTGGTCGAGGCATGGGCAGTTCCTTGCCCAAAGACCAGTTTTGCCAAGAAAACAAGCTCCAAGTGGAGCGTGTTCAGTGTTCTCTCGGGAATAGATCGGTGCTGCCAGGAGCAATCATGTCTTATGCCAACAGAACCCTAAGTTATTTAAGTGCCATATTCTACAGTTCTGGGATAATAGGTAGACTAGTGTGAGCTTACTCACAGAGCAGTAACAAGTAGCTTCCTTGGCCATGGAGGGCAGAGGGCAGGATGTCAGAAGAGCAGAGCAAAATTACACAGCCCAGGTCCACCCTCAGGTGGGAAAAGAACTTGGGGCCAAGCTAAGAATTGCAACAGAACCAAGAGAATTCCTGATGGGGTGGGCACTGCATGCATTTGGGTGTAAGAGGGAGTAGGGTCAGAGGCCTTCTTCTCCTTGGATTCCTGATATTCCTAGCTTGATGATATGGCTGAGTGGGTTTAAGGCACTTGTTGCCAAGACCAACAACTTGAGTTCAATCCCCAGGACCCACAAGGTGGAAGAAAAGAGTAAACGCTTCCAAGTTGTCCTTTGACTTCTACATGTGTGAGAAAGCATATATGTACCAACACAGAGACACAAAATAAAGCTAAAGCTAAAAAAGATTTTAAAAAAATGAAGCCACTCTCTCGAATTTAGTCCTCCTGATTGCAGTTTGGTCCCAGGTCACTCATCAATCTTTCTGTATGAGGTGGCCCTTCAACTGCTTGGCTTTTACAACAATTAGCTGTCCCCCATTCGTATGCCAGGGAGAGCTCAAGAAAAACAGAACAGCACCAACCTCAGAGAGCCCCAATCTAGTGGGGGAAACGTTTTGCCTATGACAGAGGACCCTGAGATGTTTAATGATGTCAGAAGCTAGGTATGGTGGTATTTATCTGCAGTCTCAGTCCGCAGGAGGCTGAGGCTTGAGCTCAGGAATTCAGCCTGACAATATGCTGAGACTATCTGGGGAAAGAAAATGTTCCAGTGAGAGGACTCACTTATCTCAGTGAGAAGATTGCTTACTACCAAATCTGATGCAATCCCCAAGACCCACGTGATGTAGTAGTGACACGTGTGTACACACAAAATAGTTAATTTTTCTTTTCTTTTGGCTCTTTGAGACAGGGTTTCTCAGTGTACAGCCTTGGCTGTCCAGGAACTCATTGTGTAGACCAGGCTGACCTTAAACTAAGAGATCCACCTGCTTCTGCCTCCCAAATGCTGGGATTAAAGGCTTGCGCCACACCCAGTTAGTAAATGTAATTTTAAAAAAGTCCCTAGAACGAAAATCCAAGGGCAAACACTGGAAATAAGATTGGTAGGGGATTGGAGCCAGCTCAGCCAGCAAAGTACTTTCCATGTAAGCATTAAGACCTCAGTTTGATCCCAATAATAATAATAGCCAGATGGTGGTGATGCATACCTTTAATCCCAGTACTCAAGAGGCAGGTGGATCTTCTGTGAGCTCAAGGCCAGTATGATCTACAGAGTGAGTTTCAGGACAACCAGAACTGTATAGTGAAACCCTGTCTCGAAAAACCAACAAACCAAATAAACAAACAGGAAAAAGAAACAGCATGGTAGGGTGTATGTTTTTTACTTTTTGCTTTCGGGACAGGATTTCTTTTTTTTTTTAAATATTTATTTATTTATTTATTTGTTTATTATGTATACAATATTTTGTCTGTGTGTCTGTCTGCAGGCCAGAAGAGAAGAGGGCATCAGATATCAGTTCAGATGGTTGTGAGCCACCATGTGGTTGCTGGAAATTGAACTCAGGACCTTTGGAAGAGCAGGCAATGCTCTTAACCACTGAGCCATCTCTCCAGCCCCCTTCTTCTTTTATTATTATCATGATTTATTTAATTTTATGTGTATTGGTGTGAAGTTGTCAGATCCCCTGGAACAGGAGTTACAGACAGTTGTGAGCTGCCATGTGCTCTTAACTGCTGAGCCATCTCTCCAGCCCCGGGGCCGGATTTCTTTGCGTAGCTTTGGAGCCTGTTATGGCACTCACTCTGTAAACCAAGCTGGTCTCGAACTCAGAGATCACCTGCCTCTGCCTCCCAAGTGCTGGAATTAAAGGCATGCACCACTGCTCAGCAGTAGTGTGTTTATAATCATAGTGCTGCGGACAGAGGACAGAGACAGGTGAGCTCTATGCAAATGAGAGATCTGGTCTCAAAAACACCAGTGTTTAGCACCTGAGAAACAATACCCAAGATTGCCCTCTGACCCTCTCATGCTGTATATACACATGCAAGTATGTAAGTACACACAGGAACACATGTGATAGGGCTGAACTAGAAATATATTGGAATTACATGGGCAGGGTAATAGCAAAGGAAGCTCATTCACTTACTCACTGAACCACAAAAATATGTTCATCTTGTGTCCCTCATTCCAAAGAGGAAATGGTTATCTTTCTGGGGGCACTTGTTCCCCTCCATGTGTGACGTCGGGTGGTGGCAAGGTACACTGAACAGGAAGGGAAGTTAAGCATTTGAATGCCTGGGCAGTGACAGCAGATACTGGAGAGGTGATCAAACAAATTAATACTACCACTAAGGAAGTCTTCACTTTTTTTCCCCTCAATTTCTTTTTTCCTGAGACAGGGCAGCCTAGGATGGCCTTGAATCTGCAATCCTCCTCCAAGTTCAGCCACCCGAGGCTAGGATTACAGCTCTGTACACCGAGTCCAGCCAGCCTGCTTTCACTAGACCTAAAGTAAATCTGTTCTAAAACTTCCTGTTTACTGTTAAGACTCAAGCCAACTTCAAGCCTTTCTTCCTTCTCACACATGGAGATGAATATTGAGTGGGGGACAGTATGGACTTCTTTCCTGGAGTCTGTCCTTACAGCAGAATTTCCCAGTAATACACGTCATCTGCTCACCTCCCAATCCAGGCATCCCAGGTGCCTTGGAAGACTTGATGGCTTTTGGGAGAGAGCTGAGATGTCCCCACTCTGAAAGCCCACTTCTGTGCACATTACCCCAAGCTCCTGATCTCTGTATACAATACTGTTTCCATTCAAGTAATTTCTAGTGAGTAGCCAAGCCAGTTGCTTTGTAAAGGCTTCTAATTGGGAACCATCGTTCGGCTGCCTCAGTGTTCTCTTCTTCCCATTCCCACTCTGTTAAGTGGTAAGATAATGTTGGTGCTCTAAGTACTGAGCTTGTCTCTCAGTACAATGAGATTTCTCAAAATACAGAATCTAACGCCAGCTCAACAGCAGTACTGGCAAGTGCTTGGAGAGTATCTGAAAGGATTCACACATCCTGCTTTCAACAGGCCTGCCTCCAGGGAGCTATACAGTACAGATAACAGAAAGAGTGGTCATCCCGAGTAGAAAGTTAAAGTTCTGAAAGTCATGTCTCAAGTGAATGTGGTGCCACACACCTGAAATCCCAGCATTCCAAGGTGGAGGCAGGAGGATCAGGACTATTCAAAGCCAGACTCTGAATTCCTGAGCTCGGTTGGGAGTGACATCTTCAACCCCACATTTGAATTTTTGGTGCTGGCAGCAGGAGCACCCCAGTTCTGTCTAGTCTCTCCATATGCTGCAGATCAACTTCTGCTTCTGGTCTATAAGCACCAAACCATAATCCCAAAATCCCAAATCTGACACACACTCAAGGGAGGTGTATCACTCACAAGGCCCCCATGCACAAAGGGATGAAGCAGTATCTAGCACACTCTAGACTGAGATAAGAGAACATCTCCAACAACTTGTGGCAGAGTTAAGTCCAAGGTAAGCTGTTTCCAGAAAACAACCCCTACTGGAACGTGACTTGTAGAGAACAGAGATGCTTATCACTCACAAGGAACACTTGGGAGGCGACACCATGGAGCCAAAGTGGTCAACAGTCCAGGTTATTCTCTATTCTGAGGCTCGAGTAAACAAAGCTAGGTGTCCAAACATGTACCTGAAGGCACACACTGAACAGGAGGGGAGGGGCAAACTGATGCTTCACCCAGGGGGGCATTTTCCTCACTGCTGAACCTTGTTTCTGGTTTAGTGACATTCATTGGCATTGCTTAAGATACCACAAAGGAAGTGAGCAATTTACACTGCCCCCCGCAGTCTGTGAGAGGCAGTCATTTGCAAGCTTGTGGCCAAAAGTCCTGAGTAAAACCAGCTGAGATCCCATTCCTAGCACATCACATCCTATTATTTAGCAAAGGCGTTCTCATCTTCTATTCTCAAGACACACACCCTGTGAGTCCAGCAGTCAGTGAACCAGTCCTTCCTCTATACTTCACCACTCACCAGAATCGGTTCTTTGCATTCAAGCACATTCCGAGAACTAGTTCAGAGTCCTGAGTAAGAGTAGAGCAGCCAGAATACGTTTCCTGCTAAACCACGAAGATTCTCAAATCAGGCTTCATTAACCCCATGTCTGGGAAGGGACTTGAAAGGCAATTTCCTGAACTGTAAATAAATGTGTGTATATCTGCACAAGTGTACACATACACACATGCACGCATGCACCCCTAATGTATTTATCAGCTTCCCCAAGGCCATAAACAGAAAAAAAGATCATAGCTAGGAGCCCTCCTGCTTGACCCTGCTGTACTCTAATCATTTGACTTGGCAACTGCTCTTCCTCTTAAGAGCAGGAAGGTCTAGGGCTGCTCTTGTAAGGCAACCAAATGATCATTCCTACTGGCTTCTTGTTCCAGAAGCAATAGGTGCTGCAAGCAAATTATGCTCAATTTTTATCCATAACTACATCTAGATCAGTAGTTCTCAACTGTGGGTCATGACTCTTTTGGGGGTCAAATGACCCTTTTACCGGAGTTGCATATTAGATATCCTGCATATCAGATATTGACATTACAATTCATAATAGCAGCAAAATCAGTAATGAAGTAGCAACAAAAATAGTTTTATGTTTGGGGTCACAATATGAGGAACTGTACTAAAAGATTGCAACATTAGAAAGGTTGAGAACCATTGATCTAGACCAATCAGCCTGACATTCCAGCATACCTAATCCCAGCCAAGCCCAAGCAAGAAGCACCACAGTGCTCTACAAAGCATACACTACACTGCTAAAAATGACTCAGCAGGATCCAATAATCCCAGGAGAAATGGGAAAATAGGCATCAGGTGACCAGACCTCATCACAGCATGCCTTTTGGAGGCAAGAGATACAAGGCTCTCATTCAGTATCTGAAAGTTCTCAGCAAATTAATGAGCATCCTTTCAACAAAGACTCTAGAAAAATAGCTGTTTCTTTTTTCCTTCTATCTCTCTCTCTTTTTTTCTTGGTGTGTGTGGCTTTGGAGCCTGTCCTGGAACTAGCTCTTGTAGACCAGGCTAGCCTTGAACTCACAGAGATCCGCCTACCTCTGCCTCCCAAGTGCTGGGATTAAAGGTGTGCGCCACCACCACCCAGCAACATGGCTGTTTCTAGTAAGTGTATCTACCTAGCAGAGAGAATGATTACACACTGGGGAACTGAAGCTGAAGAAGGCAATGGTAGAGGCAGTACAGATTCCTGGGACAGAGCACAGTGAGCATTCTGGCTTCCTGGCTCCAGACGTCCTCCTGTACAACCAGTGTAAGCAAACAGCATACAGGGCCTGGGAAAATAGTGCTAAGCACACAGGATGCTGCCCCACAGTCCTCCTCTGTGTCAGACCCAGAAACAACTAACTGTAGACTATTCTCCAGATTTCTTCTACAGGCTGGAAAGCCAAGTGGGTTGTAAATTGAGGTGAACACTTCCAGACTGGGTAGTGTCAAACTTTAGTGGTGATGATTAGTCTAGAGACAGGATCAGGACCACACCACCTTTCTCTCTCAGTACTCATTTCTCATGGTCCACATTAACAATCTTCAAACTGTGAAAGAACAAAATTTCCCTCTGCTGTGAATGTTTATAACAGAGACTTGAACAAACCTTTTCTAAGATGAATAGAAGGGGAAGCTATTTTTCTCCACTGCATTTCCCAACTGCAGTAGGAGGGCCTGCCAGTGAGCAAAACCACTCCAGCAAGCACAACGCCTCTTCCACCATACAGATGGCAGTGCCCAACCTCCCTATTCCTGACCAAGCAAACACAAGCAAAATGCAACTATTCCCAGAAGCACAGTCTGAGTTGGGCAATGATTAGAGATACACGGCTTACGTGGCTCACTGCTGGTGGACACACTTGGAGAAAAAGGAACACACTTGTTTCTGCCTCCTATAAGCATGTATGGTACCCCCACCTACCTTAACTCCCCACTGGTTCCACCCCCCAAACCAGAGGCAGAAGAATCAAAGAACGTTATACTAACTAGTCACTGTTGTGCATAACTAGTTCCTGGAGCCAAAGGGAGGCAAATTCAATTTGTCCTACCAATTAATGAGTTCAGAGTCAACAATCTGTTTCACAGGGGAAAATAATCCAGTTACAAACCCCACTCTTAACCCTTCACTGAGCCATTAACCACAAATCAATCATACCATTTCCACACATAAACAAGCTTCAGATTACTCAGACATGAGCAGAGAACATGCTTTATTGAGTAGATAAAGAAGAGCACATTCTACCACATGTGGGGAAGGGTTCAGCATCTGTAAAAGGCCTTTACCCCTTAAGAAAAATCCCCAGTGAACAGCATTTGGATAAATGTTAACAGTGACACTGAAACTGGAGGGGAGCCGCCACTGAACATGCTTAAGATCAGCTCCCTCGAACCCACAGTGGATATTAGTAGTGTACAGAGATGACAAGAGAAAGGCACAAATGACCAGAGTTAGGATTGTGGTGAGGGTGCCACGTGAAGACAGCAGTGCTGCAGGAGACCAAGTTGGGAAGGGTGACATGTCAGACATCAAAAGCTGCCCCCAAGATAGCAGGTTATATAATGGGACAGGGAGAAATTAGAGGGAACATTTCTTCCATCACTTAACACCACCAAAAATAGGAAACCAGAGAACAGGATGATGGTGGCAAGTTCTAAAAGGGCAATGAAGTTCTTGGAGGGACAGAAGCACTTCAGCCTGTTGTAGGGGGAGGCACTGTTGAAGGGAAGCAAACTGTAGTGGTGTGGCCACTCTGTCTTGCTGAGTCATGGGCTGAGAAACAGAAGTCATTTTCAACCACTTTCCACTTCTCCCAGGAAGCTCTGGACAAAATCAGTGCAACTTATGTGGAAGTTTATCTGCCCTACACCAGACTGGCAAAGGCAGGTGGAAATATCTGCAGTGTAATTAATCAACTACCATGTGGCATGAAAGAAGACTGTGAAAATACTAGACAACTGTCAACATAAAAGGGGGCAGGAAATAAAAAGAGGGGGTACTTTCTACTGTGAAAAAAGAATTACCCACTTCCTTCCAGTAAGATACTGCCCCAGTGCCCGTGAGTGAACACAGAGAAAAATATGGGATCACCTCCTCTTCCTCTTCACCCTGTCTCATTCACATGGACCAGCTGCTGTGATCCCCCGGGAAACGTTTTAGAAATACCTAGCTCGGGCCAGTCTGATCCTGACCAAAGGCAAGTCATTTGACAAAAATGGAAAAATTAAGTGACAGTGAGATGAAATCCAGGATGAATGGACCTCTCCCAGGAGATAGACATATACTCATAAGTGCTGCCTCTTCCCCGCCCTTCACGAAGAATGTGTAAGGAATAACTGGAAAGGGCCCTTCGGTTGCAACCACGTTTGGAGGTCTGGTAACCAGGCAGGAAAAAGCACTAGCACAAAGTTCAGGACACAACAAACCTCACGGGGCTAACGAGTATGAGGGAACCAGTGACTGGACAGGTACAGTACCATAACACAACTCCTGGGTCAGTGCTATGAGGATCTGTACTTGAGCCTAATACAGATCCGTCCAGGCAACCTCACTGAGGCCGAAACAACAGTTCCTCAGAACCAGTGTCTGCAGTGTACACGAAGGTCGGAGCCAGGACAGTCCTGAGGGGGTGGCCTTCCCAAAGGATACTGTACTTGCCAATCACAAGAGCAACAGAAATGACAGACAGATCCCTAGGGTACGGATTCCTACTGTTGGGGCTCGCTGGCTCAGAATGACAGGTCACTTTAAGTGCCCTTGGGAGGGGTCCATTTTAAGCAGCTTGGATCCATGGTTTTATTGGAGTTGGACCTTTTGGCCTCTTTGGCTATCCATTCATCTATCAGGTCCTGTGAAAAAAAAGAAGCAATTATTACATATATGGAACTAACACACTTTAAAAGATTCCAAAATGACCAGCAACAGATTCTCCCAGGTTCCAATAATCTATTAAAAGTAAAACATGATATTATCTTTGGATTTGAAAACTGCTTTCCTCTCTAATCTATTTCTTCCTATTCTGCCTTCAATGAGAGCTGAAAACCATTCATTTATGCTTATTACATGTTAAGTAACTAAAAATGCAAAATGGGGATGAGATGAGGTGGCATTTAACAAAATAATCCCAAACCACTTATGAGAATCTTAGAACTCACAAGAATGCCCATGGATGGGCAGAAATGTTATGCCACACAAAGCTGCTTAGCTTGTCAGCCAGATCTCACAGAGCTTACCAAAAGTTCTGATAAGGACAAGGGAGGAGATAAGCTTAGAAACAAAGGCCACCTGGACCTCGCTGCCAGCTGGAACACGGCTAGGAGCTTCCAGCCACACCCTTTAAAGGAAGTCAACTGTGGGCAATGCAGCCCCACCAAGCTCTGCTAAGTTCTAAGGACACCACCCGCAGCTGAGGGAACTCTCACCTGTCTCTTCAAAACTAGGTGCTTGCCTTTCCAGTACTTGAGCATCTGAAGGGCTTGAAGAGTGCTGACGATGTCCACGGGATTCACAGCTGTTTCCTGGCTGATTTCTGTAACAGAGCAGCTACTGAGATCCCAGCTGAAGCACAGAACCCACACCCATGCCTCCCAAGGCCCCCTTTCATTTTCATGGAGTTTCCAGAGCACATATCTGAGTTACATATAGTTGTGGGCCGCAATGTGGGTACTACGAATTGAACCCAATTCCTCCAGAAGAGCACCCAGTGACCTTAACTGCTAAGCCATCTCTCCAGGTCCTCTTCTTGGTTTTTACGTGAACTGAGTGTTAACAACTTCAGATGGGAGAAACCACTTTACAGCCATTCCAGGACCCAACGTTCTGGGAGCTTCAGCCCTGAAGTGAGGGTCTCTGCAATGCTCTCTAATCATAGTCAGATCAAACAGAACAGGGACTACTACTGTCACCAAGCGTGACCTACCTTTGATGGAAATCTCCTTGCCTTGGAAGTTGTGCAGGTACCGGAGCAGCACTTCCTTCCAGTAGCTTCGGTAGCTTATGAGCCCCAGGTCTGACAGGGGGCGCTCTGGAGAGCCGACTTTCTCTTCCACTTTGGAAAGTAAATAACCTGCCAAGAAAAAAGAAAAAAACCACAGACTTGGTTTTCATTCTTTTTATTTAGGGAGGGGGCCTTAAAAAATTACGTCTACTTATTTTGTATGCATGCTGATGTGGAAATCAAAGAACAACTTGCAGGAATCAGTTCTTGCCTTCTACTGTGTGGGTATTGGGAACTGAACTTAAGCTTGGCAGCAAATGCCATTATTCACTGAGCTGTCTCACTAGCCCTTGGGTGAGCAGCTTTTTTCAGACAAGGTCTCAATATGGTGCAGATTGGCCTGTGATATACTATATATAGACCAGGCTGGCCTTGAACCTGCAGTGAAATCTTCCCCATTGTTTCTGCCTTCACAGTGTTGGGAAGTCAGTCAGACTTTTTCACATAACACTAAACCTCGTCCTAACAGCAAAAAACTGCAAACACAGAAGACTTAGGACATCTGCTTTGCAGTACCAGAGAGCCAGCTACTCGGCAGAGATGTTCTATGTGGCTGGTGAAGACATACTGGCTTTGTATAAACAAGAGTGGAGGAAAAGTGTACTTACAGTCTATCTAAATGCCTTATAACCAGCACTTAGAGATAACCCTGGAAACCATCACAAGGAGCTTTAATAGCAATGGTTCTGTAGGTGTTTGCTAAGAACAGAGATGGAAGTCACTTCATTACAAAACACAACAATCATTTCTTTTTTAAGTTAAACCAGTCTGGCAGTGTGATAATCCTCAGGAGTGTTAACATTATATGTACAATCCACCATGTCTAGTCTAAAATATTTTCCTTGGGGCTGGAGAAATGGCTTTACGGTTAAGAGCACTAACTGCTCTTCCAGACAACTCAGATTGGATTCCCAGAACCCACATGGCAGCTCACAACTGTCTGTGACTCTACTTCCAGGGCACCTGAAGCCCTCACACAGATAAACACCAATGTAAAAATATGGCCAGGTAGTGGTGACACATGCCTTTAATCACCCAGGAGGCAGAGGCAGGCAGATCTGTTAGTTCAAGGTCATCCTAGTCTACAGTGAGTTCCAGGACAGCGGAACTGTCACACACAGAAACCCGCCTCAAAATAATCAAACTAACTAAATATTAATTAAAACAATTTTTTTAGCCGGGCAGTGGTGGCGCACGTTTTTAATCCCAGAACTACTCGGGAGGCAGAGGCAGGAGGATCTCTGTGAGTTCAAGGCCAGTCTGGTATACAAGAGCTAGTTTCAGGACAGACTCCAAAAGCTACAGAGAAACCTTGTCTTGAAAAAACAAAAACAAAACAAAATGTTTAGGGGCTAGGAAAATGGCTCAGTATCTACTTTCCATGTAAGCATAAAAACAAGAGTCTGGATCCCAATAACCCTCAAAAAAGTAGGCAAGACATGGTGGCTGCCAGTAACCTCAGCTTTCTGGAGGCATAGATGGGCACGCAGGCGATCTAGACTAGTCAAAGTAAATTGAGTTCTCAGTTTAGTGAGAGATGTTCTGTCAATAAATAAATCACACAGACATAATGGAGGAGACACTATACTATCAACTTCTGGTTGTCAATATGAACATACACACAGGCATATCACATATACTCATGACCAAAAATAGACTTAAAAACATTTATTTGTATTTTACGTGTATGGTGTCTGCCTACATGTATGAGTTTATGTATGTGCACAATGTGTGGAGGCCAGAAGAGGGCATCTGATCCCCTGGAACTAGAATTACAGTTGGCTATGAGTGCTAGAGTGTGGGTTCTAGAAACTGAACCTAGGCTCTCTGCAAGAGCAGTCAGTGCTCTTACCTACTCACTGAGCCATCTCTCCAGCCAAGCCTCCACTCTTCCTGTGACTGAAATTCAACACGTGGATGCTGATAGTACAGCTGATTCTCGTTTGTCACAGTGCTTATGCACTGGGAATGCTGACTCAGAAATACTGAATCACTGCTCACAGGAGTGAAGTTTGCTTCTCGAGCGCCTCTGGCCAGAGCCATCAAATTTTCTAAGTCTAGGGGCTGGAGAGATGGCTCAGAGGTTAAGAGCATTGCCTGCTCTTCCAAAGGTCCTGAGTTCAATTCCCAGCAACCACATGGTGGCTCACAACCATCTGTAATGGGGTCTGGTGCCCTCTTCTGGACTGCAGGCATACACACAGACAGAATATTGTATACATAATAAATAAATAAATATTTAAAAAAAATTTTCTAAGTCTAATGTTCTTTTCTGTTTAAAAACATCTTTTTTTTTTAAAAAATATTTTTAGTTTATGTGTATTGGTGTGCATGTATGTCTGTGTGAAGATGTCAGATTCTGGAGTTACAGACAGTTGTGAGCTGCCATGTGGGTGCTGGGAACTGAACTCGGGTCCTGTAGGAGAACAGCCAGTTCTCTTAACCACTGAGCCATTTCTCCAGCCCCCTGTTTAAAAGCATCTTACACATATTCTGTTGATTCAGAGGCTTGCTACCCATAGTACTGTAATTCATGTCTGTAGAGAGCGTGTCTAACACACGCAGTTATCAGTCTTCCTGTGGTAAAGACCATCACTTCAGCACAATGCTTACAGCCATTTTAAATTCACAGTTTAATTAAGGCACTTGTCACCAAGCTGATTGATCAAACCCAGGACCCACACGGAGGAGGAAGATTCTTGCAAGTTGTCCTCTGATCTCCACATGTACCCTCCAAACTGACAAATGTAATAAAAACCCCTCCCCCCATTAACATGGGAAGTACACATTAGTGGGTTAGACAAATTCAAACCCAATACCAATGATTAATGAAGAGTGAGTATAAAACCCAAAGCCTGAATCAGATACATGGATTACTTCCACAAGCGCTTACATAAGTGAAATTCCAAGCATCAAAGGACAGCTTTAAGCCTTAGGCACGCATATGTGCTGTTTCAGTCTCAAATGGGATAATCCTGTAGAGCTTACTTTATTCTCTGCATCTCCTACTAAGTCAGTAGCAACTTCAGGTTCTGTATCCATCGGTAAATGTTCGTATTCCCCCACTCTGTACATTCACTAACTAGCTGTCAGGATACTTCCACTACATGGTGGGAACTATCAAGAGCACACATCAAAATTGCCCAACGACACCCCTAGGGTACCAGCCTTGAAGAGCTGATGCTCAGCAGCATCACTTACTGAAATCAATGAGCATTTTGCCATAGCCCTGCCTCATATACTGAGGCATGGTGAGGATACAGGACACATTGTAGTTGAGAAATGAATTCTTCTCCTAAAATCAAAAACAGACAAGCAGATCATGAGACACTGAGACCAAAAGTTTCACCACTAAAATCATCCCTATCCTAGATAAAAAAATAAGGCTATAAGGCCTTGTAAATCAAATTATTGTTAGTTTGAGGATGTGACAGCTGTTACCACACCATGATGGCTAAAGCTATTAACCTAAGGATCTCTCAGCTCAATTTAAGGAGATAACTCCAAGAACATGCCAAAGCCAAGAGTGCTGGGATGACCTACTAGGAGCCCTCTCTAAGAAGCACTGTTTCAGAAGACAGCTTGCCCATCAGAAAGACAGGAAACCAAACAGAATTCCCCTGGAAGGTCAAAAGACAACCAAATCACACAATACCTGATTCTGTTTATAAATATCCAGAATACATTAATTTGTAGGAGAAGTGCCAGGAAGGGGAAAGAGGAAATAGGAACAGATTGCAATGTCTCTTCTTGAAACAATGGAAACCATGAGGATTACACCAGTCACAACTTGTCATTATACTAGAAGCCATTGCCCTGAACAGTTTAAGAGATGAATTGTACAATGCATTGTGTTTTAATTAAGTTGTCACAGTACATTAAAATCCATAACCACAGCTGCGGTAACCTTTAATACCAGCACCATGGAGATAAAATCAGGTAAATCTATGCTTACTTCTAGGCCAGCCAGGACTACACAGATAGACCCTGCCTCAACAAAACGAAAGAAAACCATAAGCTGGATCTGGTTTTGCATAGTTTTTTGTTTTTGTTTTTGTTTGCTTTTTGTTTAATATGTAATGACTATGGTAGTCAGTTTATTGCAGATTAATCATTCTTGAATGTACAAGCTCCAGAGGAGCAACTGGGTCTTTAAATACACACAAGTATTTCCATCGAATGAATTTTCAGCCTTACATTGAAACAGGCCTATATCAGTTAAAAACGTAAGAAAAATAAATGCTATCAGCTATGTATTAACTGAGAAACCACATACAAACCAAAGATTATGGAAAGGGGCTGAAAAAGAGGAAGGCTGAACAAGAGCAGGGAGAGGTGAGCATTGGGAATAAAGCCCATTGAATTTTATGTGCTAACCGCTCCAGTCCATTTAAATGTTGATCAGTCAAACTTAGACCTTAAAATATAGCATGTAGGTAGAGTCTAATCTGTTTGGTCATAACATCTACCTAGCTTGTAGGTCCTTCAGGTGAAATGAATACAAAAACAGCTTCAGGTTCTTTACCTTGCTTTATATGACTGTTTGAGATTAGATTCCACTTAAGAACAATCTCCTACAGGTCACTGGAGTCTTTTTCTTTCCATCCAAGCCCACATTGTGTGCTCACTACTCCTCATGTCTTACCATTATCCAACTGTAGGTTAACAAGGAAAGCTTTTAGTCTCACACCTAGGACATGCCTGGAGAACTGGCTTCTGTCACACACACTTCTCTGCTAGGAGACAATGTGGGTACAGAAGTACAGTATTTCTAGTTTGTTGTTCAATGTACAGCACACAGCACTGCTGTGTCAGATAAACATGTGCACAGGAGAAATGAGGAGTAGGCTCACAGAAAGCAGCCAAGTGGAAATCAAAAGGACTGTCTCTTTCAGAGTTCCCTAGCTTTATCTGTAGAGGGTATCCAATAATTTCTTTAATTATATCACATACTTCTGAGTCCATTCTGGAGCTAGCTATTCTGTTGTACTTTTTTCTCTCTGTTTTATAGATCCAAGCAACCTCAGGTACTAAAGGATCATCTGGATTGGGATCACACAACAGAGAACAAGTAGACAAAAATACTTTTGAAACAGTTTGGAGACCATTGTGCTAATCTTCCATCTTTTTGTTTGTTTGCTTGTTTCTTTGGAGACAGGAGACAGGGTTTCTCTGTGTAACAGCCCTGCCTGTCCAGGACCTTGCTTTGTAGACTAGGCTGGCCTTGAAATCACAGAGATCCGCCTGCCTCTGCTTCCCAAGTGCTGGGATTAAAGGTGTGCACCACCACTGCCCTGTTTACGTTCCTGGTTTTAACCTAACAACAAAGAGGGAAGCAAAGCCAGAAGAGGTGCTTCGGCTGCTGGATGTGTTTTAAGTTTACAGGGAGGGTCCAGGCCAGTAATTAATAGCTCCAATCCATAAGCATAAAACAAATAAAACTAGAACCTTCTAATAACAGCACTAGCCAGGTGTCTTGGCTCACATCTGTAATCCCAGGCCTTTGAAGGTTGAGGCAGGAAGACTGTCCTGGGCCTGGGTTTGGAGTGAATTTAGGCTGCATAACAATTCCTGGCAAGCCTGGGTGACAAAGGAAGAGCCTGAACAGAATACTTTCACACAGCTACCTGTAGTGCATGTGTAATGCTTGCCTTTCTTTAGTTTACAAGAAGCCTATCACCACTGTCTGCTTCCCCATCAGAGATCTGAGTTCTCTAACGCCAATACCCATAATGCTGCTGTGGTTGTTAAGCTTCTAAATCACCAGGATCCTGCTGACCTTAGAAAAATATCCAATCAGGTGACAGCCGGTATTGTCTGCTTCTGTCATAACGTAGAACAGGAAAGGTTCTACATCATAGTATAACGTCTTATGGTCCAGAAAAAGCTTCGCCAAAAGGCACAGGTTTTGGCAGTAGATCTGGAAACAGAGAAAGAGCCAATGACCAGAAGAGTTTAGAAAATATCCAAAGCAAAGCCTAAAAGAATGACCGTACTAGCACTATCTTGAAACAGAACTAAACCCTAGTTCCACACAAACGTTTTGTGAAGATAAAACAATCCTTTGGAACCCCATCAATGCTTGCCACTAGCATCTTTCTCTCAAGTCACTACTTTTTACCTTGTTTTTCTTGCCATCTACTTCAAACACAGAGATGGAGCCTTTGCGGTATATCTCATCACCAGGGGGGTGTTTCCACACACACTTGGCCTACAAGAAAATGGAGCACACATGAAGCAATCAGATTTTCCTACAACCCTGTTCCTCAAGAGGGAAAAGGAACTGCGGGTTAAAATTGGCTGAGTTAATGGACAGCTGAACACACTTGAGGACAGTGAAATCAATCATTTTCTGAAAAGTTAAAGCCTTCTTAAGCTGTTGCAACATATCAATGGCATTACTTTGGCTGTCTGGTTCAAGTTTTCTGGATTATTTTTGGCATTATCTCAGTCCAAGATATTAAATCACCGACAACGTAAAAGCCAGATTAATAAGAATATCCTTGCTTACAATAAAATGTCTCATGCTAACAGGAAATTCTTAAGCAGCTTATTCTAGCAGCTTAGTGTTGCTAAGTATGCTATGCTCACCTTTACCAGTACTGTCCTACCTTCATCTGTCCTCAGCCTGGAAAATAGATCTGCAAAGATGACAATCACGAGTCACTCACTATCTGCCCACCTCCTGCCATATGCTAGAAAGAGAAATCCCTTCTATGGCTTATTTTAACAGGTAAAAGGCCTGGCAAATAAACAGGAAGCTGGAAGGCACTTGGCTCCAAAGTAACCCCTTTTTCTTATTCTCAAAATGTTCAATTCATGGTGCTGGGGCTAGTACCCAGTATCTTAGGCAGCAAGGTAAGGTCTCATACTCTGCCGGTGAAAAGTTCCAAGCTAGCACAGGTGTTTGCTGCCAAGCATGATGACTAAGATTCAATTCTGGGAACTTACATAGCAAGAGGGAACTGACTCCCACAAGTTGTTCTATCATCTTCACATGTATGCCATAGTACGTATTCACATGTGCACACATCTGCATACATACACACACATACATATTCACACATATAGAAAAACTCTTATTAAACAATTTACTACATCTTTTTGACAACTTAAGAATAAAGATCCACTGGATGGTTGGTGCACACTGGTAATATAAGTACTCAAGAGACAGAGATAGGAAAACAGCTACAAGTTTGAGGCTAGCTTGAGCTAAAGATCCTATCTGAAACAAACATTATATACACACCTTAAAAGAATTATGTTCCAGGTTTGGGAAAGTAGCTCAATGGTACAGTATATTGTATAGTACTTACCCAGTAAGCATGGGGTTGCATTCCCTCCCTAGCAGAGGCAGGCGCTCAAGCCTGTGTGTGTGTCTGTTTTAGGCATAGACAACATGTTCTAATTTTCATAGAATTTCAAAAATTCATTTATTTGCTTGTTTTTCAAGACAGGGTTTCTCTGTGTAACAGTTCTGGTTGTCCTGGAACTCGCTTTGTAGACCAGGCTGGCCTCAAACTCACAGAGATCCGCCTGCCTCTGCCTCCCAAGTGCTGGGATTAAAGGCGTGTGTCACCAATGCCCAACTCAACAATTTATTAACTGGAATTGTTTCAAAGTTCCATCTATGCTCCTATCTACTCGCCTTACTTCTAAGGAATAGAATATTTGTTTAACTTTGTACAGATGTGGTACTTTTGTTTTACCTTGCCTGCCTAAGACACCTGACTGGTCTAATAAAAAGCTAACAGGCCAATTGCTAGGCAGTCAAGGAACAGGTGGGGCTGGCAGGCAGAGAAAATAAGCAGGAAGAGGAATCCAGGCTTGAGGAAAGAATGCGGGAGAAAGAGAGAAGACACTACGAACCAGCCAGCAAGGCAGCCACCAGTCAGCCAGACATGAAGGAAGCAAGAAAGTAGAACACATAGAATGAAAGGTAAAAAGCCCCAGGAAAAAACAGAGAGGAAGAGAGACAAGTTAAAGTAAGTTATAAGAGCTAGTGGGATAAGCTAAACTAAGGCTGAGCATTCATAACTAATAATAAGTCTCCATGTTCTGATCTGGGGACTGGAGATCCAAGAAAGCCTGCTACACTTACTCCTGCTGGTTTTTTCCATGATAACTAAACCAATACAACAGCTATTTGTTGAAAACATTAGCCAGCTAAAAAGGCTGTGATTACAAGTGGTTACACCTGACACAATGGGAATGCAAACAAGCTTCTATTTCCTGAAATTCGATTTTTATACTCATATAATTCACTAGACCAAGGTGTGCACATCCTTTCCTATTTTAATACAAACAACATTCAGAAACACAAACTATCAACCAATTCTGTTACTTTCATCATCCATTCCAAGTGGATGTCTCTTGTATATACATTCATTCAACACACATTCCATAGACACCCTCCACCTAAAATATGAGTTACACTGTCCGTCCTGCCTTAGCTAATGAAATATATGTTTTTTTTTTTTTTTGGAATTTGGGCAAACACATACTATAGGGAGAGGTAATTCATATTCTGAGGAAGAAAACAAAAGACTGGAAAGAGAAAAAAGATGTTTGTAGACAGGATGTAATTAAGGTGCCTGGCAGCAGTGGCCCTGACAGAGGGCCACTCTGAAATGTAACTTTCAATTCCTTAAGTCTCCACTCAATTGCTACAACTTGGGAGATGTCATCTCCAGGACAAAATTGGGAAATCCTGTAACATCACCCTTGTGTCCATGGACACAGCAGTAGAACTCAAAAAAAACCTACCATGTGTCGGCGGAGTATTGTTTGGCTCTTCATGTATTTTAAGCAGAATTCACACATGTAGAGACGTCCCAGCCGTGCATATTCTTCAGGATAGGGAGAATGGTACCAAGTATCCAGCTCATAGCGCCCAAAAGCAATTGTTTTAATCATATTGCTCCCCTCTGTTATTTGGCCTTGAAGCCTTAACTTCTCCTATTGCCAAGAAGACACCAAAGCAGTAAGAAATTATCCAAAACAAGTAAGAATTAGGATTCCTTAGCTTTGATTTTAAAATTAGATTTTTTATCTATATAATGTGTATGGATGCTGTTTGCATACATATATGTGCACTACACGCGTGCCTAGTGTCTGCAGATATCAGAAAAAAGGACATCAGATGCCTGAAATTGGGAGTTATAGGTGACTATAGTCATCAGGTGGGTGCTAGGAACCGAACACAGCTCTCTGCAAAAATAGCGAGTGTTCTTAGCCACTGAGCCATCTAGAGTTCCTATTATCCTTGTTCTTAAAAGACTATGGTTAGGCCAGTGGCTAAACTATAAAATAATCAGCTAGATTGGTCTCTATCCATGAGACAGACACTAATGAGAGTTACCTAAACATGGAATATCAGGTGGTTCACACAGAAAACTTGCCAGCTATACTGCCCAGAATCGTACAATAAAAAAAAGAAGTCTCTTGTATTTTAGCTCTTCTGCCTTCATTTTCAGATGCTGCAATTAAAGGTGTGCACCATCACACTGAGTTGCGTGGTGCTGGAGAGAGAGCCCAGGGTTCTTGGATCCCTGATAAGCACAAACTACCATTTGTTTTAAATTTTTAAAATTAATTTCTAATTTATTGTGTGTATGTAAATGCAAATAGAGGTCAGAGGACAGTCACCAAAACCTGCCTCCTGCAACTGATATAATAAAAGGAAGGAGTGGAGATGAAATTAACACTACAAACTAAATTTCTCTGAGCACATTTAATTTGTTTATCACAGTTGTAAAATCACAGTTGATAAAACTATTAAAAATTCTGTCTAGGTGACACATAGTTGAACATGCCTGAAATCTTAGCAGTAGAAACAGTAGCCAGTATAAGTGAATTCTAAGCCAGTCACAAGTATATGAAAGAAAACTCTATCAAAAGCAAACAAAAAAGGGCATTTCTGCAAGGATAGAGTGCATCTATAATCAGTGGGAGCATGGCATGAGCCTAGAATGGACAGCAAGATGAGATTCCCCTCCTTATCAAAAATCAATGAATTCAGTAAACTATCGATTGTATTCTTCCTTGCCACTTTCCTTCACTATTATTTTTATACTTCTAGGGTAAATGTATTGAAATAAAAAGAAACCCTACAAAAGGCTGCAGCCTTTCAAGTTCTGAGGTTCTCAGAATTGTTAATTTTATCCAACCAAGACAAAAGAGCACCCAGAGTTTTAACTAGCCTCACTACCTCAAGTCAAACTGAATCTTCCAGTTGAGGGAGATAAGAGAAAAAATTTAAGAAAACGGGATGAGAAAAGGGTGATGTGTTTTCCATGGAAATGGGAAGACTATCTCTAAAGACAGGCTGTGATGGACAGAGATGAAGCAGTGGAATACCCAACTCCCATCAGACTGGTTGCCAATCACCTTTCTTGGCAGTTCTAAGGGCTCTTCATAAGGCTCCTCCCCTCACTTTGGGGTTCTTCATACTCACCAAATCCTCAGAAGCCCGGGCTTGTGCTCTTCGGAAAAGATCTAAGTCATATTCGCTTGTCAGATTTTCCAAGAGAGGCTCCCGAGTGTTCCCATAGGTCTGTCTGTGTTCCTAGGAAAAATAACCAGGGTGATACTATCTGTAGAACTTGGTTCATTTCATTTCCATAGATACCAAGCTGAACTAGAAACTATTTACAAAGGACTTAAACACTGGGTGTGGGGAACTAAGCTCAGGCAACTGGTAACAGGTCAGTGTCAGAGGCTGCCCCTACTCACCCTATGGATCTCAACAAAAGGACAGCAGCCCCCAGGAGGCACCAGAGATGTTAGAATCCTAGAGCTGGTGATAATCCCTGACAAGTAAGCAGATCCTCTAAAACTTAGTCCTTGAAGATGCTTCCTGGAAGGAAACCTTGCAGCAAGGAGGGCAGCTGGACTAGTAGTCCTTAGGAAACTCCTCCTGACACAACCTCATTGACTGTAACAAGGCTCCCATGTTACAACCCTAGCCCAAGTGCACAGCTAGAACCTCTAACAATGTCTTGCTAAACATCAAGAAAAATTAAAAATAATTTCAAACCTGACCAAGCTGGTCACTATGAGTATTCTTGCCCTGGAAGGATGGTGGTGGAGGAGGAAGCCTTCTCTTTTAAACCTGGTTCTAGTCCTCTTCTCTCCACTCTAGGCTCCACCTCCCCCAGAAAAGAAGCAATGGGAGTTGCCAGAAGTGGAAGATTCACCCCAGGAAGAATATCCCACATTTAACAAACACATCAGCATCTGAAGAAAGTACTCACCCTATGAACATTTCCTATGGCTAAACTGAGTCAATCTGTTGAAGCTTTTTGAAATTTGGACTCTGTGACTTAAAGTCTAGGTTCTAAGTATTACTGAGTTCTTCTACTTTGAAAATGTCAATGCACCTTCCCCCTTTTCTTTCTTTTTGAGATAGGACCTCACTTCCCAAGTGCTGGAATTACAAGTATGTCACAGTGCTGGGGAATCAAATCTGGCATGTACTACACACTAGGCAAACACTCAATCAACTGAGCCACTTCCCCAGACCAAAATACAAAGACAAATTAGCCAGGGGCAGTGTCACAGGCCTGTAATCCCAGAATTCAGGAAGTGTATAATCAGTTTCAGGCCGGACTTGGCCACAGACTAGCAAGTCCAAGGCAAGTATGTGCCACGAGACCCTATCTCAAAAGAAAAAAATAAGCAGCAAGAAAAAGTTCTTTTTTGGTTTTTTGAAACAGAGTTTCTGTGTCGCTCTGGCTTTTCTGGAACTGACTCTGTAGACCAGATTGGTCTCAAACTCAGAGATTCGCCTGTCTCTGCCTCCCAAGTACTGGGATTAAAGGCATGCACCACCACCACTCAGCAACAAGAAAAATTTCTATCTAGCATTTTTAAAATCAGGAAGGATCCAAATAACATATCTCAAGCTAGTGAAAAGCAGATGTCTGTAAAGTTAAACAGCTCAAGAGCTTTTACATTATATGCTCTTTCTACCTGTATTAAATTGAAGGTCCATTTCCTAAGCCCTTTCCCAGAGTGAACAGATCCATCCTATAGGACTCCACCTGGGTGAAGAATAGTGTATCAAAGTCTCTCAGTGAATCACATCATTGTACTTCCACAACTCTACTTAACTTACAAACAAAAAATAAGCATGCACAAGCATGCATCCTGACCGGGTAAGTCCACTACCAGACACCTCCACCTCATCCATAAAACTAAATGTGTTGCCAGGTAGTGGTGGCACACACCTTTAATCCCAGCACTCAGGAGACAGAGGCAGGCTAGCTAGTTCCAGGATAGTGTCCAAAGCTACAGAGAAACCCTATCTCGAAAAACAAAACACTGCATGTGTTTAGTTACAGATTCTCAGTAAGTTTAGCTACAACTAACAAATCATACATTTGTTACCTATTCTAAAGACAAAGTAGAATAGCATTCTAATTCTATGAAGAAAAAAAATATTCAGAAAAAGATCAAGAGAACACATAACAACACGTTACTAATACGCAGTATCTTGGGTGAGTAATTTTTACTGGAAATATTCTCTAATTTTTGATCTCTCTTCATTTTTTTTCCAAGACAGGGTTTCATTCTATAGTCCAGGATGTCTTAGATATCACTTTGTGGCCCACATTGTCCTCAAACTCATGGCCTTCCTGCAGGTGTGAGTCATCACTCCTGACTTTCCTTTCCTTTGTTTTGTTTTCAAAACAGGGTCATGTTATGATGCCCAGGTTGGTCTCTGGACAAACTACTATGTCTGGCTATATTTCAGCAGAAAACAAGTACTAATACATTTTCAGTAAAAATAAATTGTTACCTAAAAAGCTACACACACACACACACACACACACACACACACACACACACACACACACCCCACACATATTGGAAACAAGGTTACTCTGTGTAGCCCTGGCTGTAGACCAGGCTGGCCTCAAACTCAAGAGATCTGCCTGCCTCTGTCTCCCAAGTGCTGGGATTAAAAGTGTTCATCATCACTGCCTGGCTATACTTTATGCAGAAAACGTTTGAAGATTTTACCATAAAGACATTAGTTAAAGATCTTCAAGTGAAAAGACAGAAAACTAGGTGCTATGGCATATGACATATAATGAAAATGACAAATTACGTAGTTACAATATAGAAAACTAGAAACTTCAAAAAATGTTAATTGTGGCTATTTTTAGGTAGATTAATCTTCTGTATGCTATTTCTAATTTTTACTATAAAATGCATATTATATTCAAAGTTAGTGCTCTGGTGCTCAGCTGTATCTCTAGCCCCTAAATATCTTATTATACACGGACATTTCTAATGTCATCAGTATTTCTTCTAGTAGGCAAATTTGCTCCCCTCACCCAGTATGCAGATTGAACCCAGGTCACTTTGATATATATGACAAGCCCTTCATTTTTCACTTGGAGACGGGGTCTTGCTAGACTGCTAAGGCTGACCTGGAACTCACTTGGTAGCCAGGTAGGCCTGGAGCTCATCATCTTGCCTCAGCCTTCAGAGCAGTGGGATTACAGAGTCACATCTCCTTAAACGTTTTTACTTAAAACTACAGTGAAGTGATTCTACCAACTGAGCTGCATCCCCAAGGCCTAGGGGATGGAATGTCCAAAAACATAAACTCCTGTTTCATCTGTATAAGCCCCTTTGTCTCCACTCAACAGCTCCAACTTGGGGCAGGTCACTGAGTGACATAAAAGAACCCCTCAGAATTCACTGGATTCCCTTATAGGAAATAACTACATAATATGAAAGGCAGATGCTTAGGCTCATGTGTGAGGGTGGGGTTCAGGTTAAGAAAGTACTGGATTTTCTTCTCACCATATATTTCTCCTTCTGCTCTTTGCTCAGTCCAGAATTCCTTTTCTTCCTGAGTTCAGCCACCTTTTCCTTATATCGCAGCTGTCTTTCTGTTGGTGCCTAAAAGAAAAACAGAACAGAGAAGCTAGCTAGAAAATTCATTATGAAGATAAGTTTCAAAACACCAAAATTTCTTTTAAGTTTTTTTTTTTTTCCCTTTCCAAGATTTCATGAAACCCAAGGGGGCCTCCAAACCTGGAACCTCTGTTCTTGCTTCTATCTCCCAAATGCTGGGATTACAAATCCAATCTACCATGTCAGGTTTTTGTTTTTTGTTTTTTTAAAAAGAAAGAAAGGGTCTTCTCTACACAGCCCTGGCGGCCAATCCTTCTTTCTCTTTCTCAGTCTCTAGTGTGCTGGGATTAGAGGCATGGGCCACCAATAATACTGAGCTTTTCTTTAAAAAAAGAAAAAAAAAAACTTTTTCTAAAGAAGAAAAAAAAAACAAAAAACAAAAAACAACTGCCAGGAACAGTACCACCACACAGTTAATAATATGCTAATTTTATAATCCTAAATTGGTAGATTCTTTTACCATTCAAACCAATGTTCTTACTACCCTTTTGGGAATGCAAATTTATTTTAATTAATATGAACGAAGTGTGAAGTCATGAAGGAGGAGGCAGGAGCATTATAATTCATGTTTATATTCCCAACAGAAGCAGAATGATTGCTGTAAATTCCAGGCCAGTATGGTCTACACAGCCAGTTCCAGGCCTATAAGGGCTATATATCAAAATTCCCATCAAAAAACTAAAATTAGATGGAAATCTCTACCAAAATAAAAATAAAGATCATTTTCACTGTACAAATATTGATTTTAAGTACTATTACTTAATGTTCCATCAATAATGGCATTAAAAAAAAACAGCAAAAATAAAACCTATGACAGCATCAAAAAGGATAAGGATGAGTTACATACTGCTTTTGCCTGCCAAGCACTGAGGTCAGATACCATATACACGTTAGATGACTACCCTGACATATGGGCACTATTCATGAAGTTTCATAGCTGGCCTGCCAGGACAACACAGCTAATGAGAGAATCAACTGTCTTTCTTACCACTGTGACTCCTCTGCTAGTCATTTACAATTAAACAGATACTTAGATGACAGCTATGACTAATACTTTACAAAGGCTGACATTTGGAAGAAAGTATATGAAAAGAATACAGAGAAAGAGTTACTGATTGCAGAAGATGGTCTTAGAAGAATTCTTACAAGAGCTAAGACTTGCTTGAAGCCTTGAAGGATATATATGTAATCTCTTCGTGGTAATGATACAGAGTTCTCAGAAAGATCAAAGTCCTTTAGGAAGAAGCAAGGAATTAAGCACAGTCTATGCGGCCTGAATGTTCAGAGTGGGAGATTAGGACAAAACAAGGATGCTTTCTGAAAATCACAGAAAAGCAGAAGTAAAAACTGGCACAACTGACAAGTGTCAAATACTGAGGAAATGCCACTGGTGCTGTTGAAAATATGCCAGCAAAGTCAAAGGTGTTTGGAAGCCAACCACAATGGTTTAAAATAAGGATGCGAAATAAGGAAATGGAAATGCAATGTAACCTTTCAAATAACCACAAATTTTTATACTACTACTACTGTTACTATTATTATAAATAGCTTGAGTCCTCCACTTATGAGAAAAACGTTATATGCTTTATGAAAAATTACTAGTTGAAAGCCAAACATGATTTCAAGTTGATGTCTGAAAGACCAGTGATTTTGATGCGCCATGGGAAACAAGAGGCATGAATTTGCCTATAAAGACAGTTATGGGGCAAAGGAGATCCAAAAAGACAGACCTCAAACTGTGGCTGGCCAGAGCTTTCACAAGGCCCATACCTGGTGCCTGGTTGCATGCCTGTTGTTGTCATCTTGCCTGTGGGACAGCATCCTTTCTTCTATCTGCTTATCCCGGCTCTGTGCTCTCACCTGCAACCATCAACAATGTCAATAAATTCACCTGCTTCTAAGACTACATATACTTAAAGCATAAGAATTTGTGATAATCACTTGTATTTGCACTACTCTTTTAAAGTAAAGTACTCTTATTATTGATTATTTCTATTTCTATCAGAAAGATGTGAGACAAGGCTCACACAGTGCTTTCTCAGCCACTAGATATCAAAGAAGAGAAATGATCAAAGCTAAATGTTGTAAAGTTGAGACTTTCAGTAGGAATAATGGCTCTGGCCTGAAATTCTTTCACTATGCTGATAAGAAACTGTGAAGAAGTACAAGGTGAGTGAGCAAGTATGAAGAAAATATCAGAAAAATCTGGGTTCAGGATGGGCACAGTAACATTTGCCCATAGTCTTAGTTAGCAAACAGCTTGAGACAGCTTAGAGGAATTTAACACAAGCCTATGCAGCATAAAAGGAGATTAGATCCTGCCTTGAGGACTAAGAAAGGGGATGGGAGGGGGCTTGAAGGAAAGGAGAGAGGGGAAAACCTGAATTCAAGTCAAACACAACACTGTAGACAGAAGACCCCAGAGAAATCCTTAGCTCTCATTAATTTCAGTTTCACCCTTTCGGAACTGACACCTCATATCTACTTGCCTACTGGGTTAATCACTTAGCAGCCTCAAAGAAGACAACTAATATTTCTCACATCTGCTCCATTCCACTGCTCTCCATTATCAACAAACGGTACCATCTCAACAACCGATGGATTCAAAACTTGGATGTAATCCTTCATTTCTTTTTCTCCTATCTCTATTAAGCCCAACTCTTACTATCTTGCTCCCCTTCAAAACATATCCTGATTCCAATCTGTTCTTAGAAGTTTACCAACACCACAACAGTCCAAGCAACCATTTCCTGCAAGAACCTCTAAGATAGCTTCCAATCCATCTATCCTGTCTCATCTCTTTCTTCTCCAGCCATTCTCCACAATGGTTGTTTCAATGACTATCTCTTCTCTGCAGAACCCTCCAAATGTTTCTACTGTCATCAGAATAAAAATGTAATCCTTATGCTAAGGTCTACAGGCCTTTATGATCTCAATCCTGCTTCTTCATTTCCTATCATGCTCCAGTTACACAACCTACTTTCAAGCCCAACAGTCTATCTCCAGCTCATGGCCACTGCATTTACTATGCCTTCTTAGCTATCTCTACTCCTCTGACACCACCCATGTTCTAGAATGCATACCAATCTCAGGGAGGGCTTTCTTGGCTTGACCTCCTATAGTAAAAACAGTATGCCACTCCCACCTTGGTGCTTTTCATGGTATTTATCATGGCATAAACCTATATTTACTTATTAATTCAAAAGTTCCCCCATGAGAATGCAAACTCCTTGATCACAGGTGTTTTGGGTTTTTATTTTATCTTACTCAACTGAATTCTTTGTTATCCATAAAAAGTTATATGCAGCCACACAAAAAAGACAATAAAAAAGGTTTGCTGGAAATGCAAGAGCAATCATGTAAATGCAGGCTGTTTAAAATTTAAGAGCTTTCATCAGGCTAGAGAAGTGGCTCAATAACGGCGCATCTGCCTAGCATGTACAAAGGCTCTGACTCTAGTGCCCTCCTCCAAGAACACAGTCCAGCAGTAAAAAGAAGATGCTCGTCGTATCTCCCTGTACAGGACACACAGGAAAAATTTACAACAGAAACCTTTTCCTTTATTTAGGATTTTCTTTCCTGGTCTAAAATTTTCCTCAAATTTCTAAAATAAACTGCTTAAAGTACTTGGTAAATATTGCTGCATGCCATGCTCTTCAAAGTTATGCTTCAGGAAGACTGATGTAAAACAAAGCACTATCAGATTGCTGTGTTAAAGATAAGCAGTAGAGGAGCATCATGAAAACACCATCGCAGTTATTTTCAGAGAAAGAAGTGTTTTGTCAGCATCTGAGTTGGGCGCTGACACCACCATGCTTGCTCTCAGCCAGCTGAAGGAAGACAGTGGGAAGAAAACAAGCAAAGCCAACACAGAAGCTGTCTCAGACAGACAGATATGGAATGAAAACCAAGAGCAGGGTCTTTGACAACATGAAAAATAAATCTAAGTATTTCAAGTTTTACTTGGTGAAAATCTAAACATGTGAAGAAATGCTTTCCCAACTCCACCCCAAGACCTTGTAAATATGAACAAGTTCCTGAAGCAAAAAGAACAGGAAATTGAATTCTTTTCCAAATGAGACTTGTTCACACAAGCATAAACCTGTGACCAGGCCTTGTGAGCAAAGAAACAACAACAAAACAGCAACTAACACTTCAGTGTAGTCAAAGTACTTAGCTTGGATAACTTGTCCAAAGACTACCTGAGCCATCTATTTAATTACTATTTGCAATTCTTGCTTCCCCATAATTAGCATGATCCACCCTGGTAGCAGAAACCCACGCAGGAATGAACAAGAGAACCTTAGGCTGGAATCTCAAACACATCAACCCCAAGTCCCAAAGGTTATTTAGGAACTGTATTTTTGAAGAATGTAAAAGAACTAGCCAAGAATAGATTGTGACTGATAGGAACAGATAGGAATAGCATTCTGAAGAATGAACAGAAGAATAAACATTTGAAAATGGCTGAAAAAGCAAAACAACTTCACGGATTTGTTAAAGTCTGAGGTGGAACAATGGGATCAACTATCTATGCAAATTCTGCTTGAGTAGAAAAGATTTGTCCCTGGCAGATTATGAAGTCAGTTACCAAGGAAATGAATGTGCTAGAGGTGAAATTCCCAATATTCTAAAGATAAATCTCTCTATTAATTCTTCCCTAACACTCATTACACACGACATTCTTTTATTTGTCCATGTAGCTATTTTTGTTTAAAAACAAAAAACAAACTTTTTTTCATTGCTTCCTCCACTGACATGTAAGAACAAGACCTTGTCCCCTTGTTACTGCTGTACCCCAAGTGCTTAGCAAAGTGCGGGTCAAGTAGCAAGCATTCTAGAGCACGTCCTGAAGAAAGGAGCACACAGTTACCTTGCATTCGTCAGCTGAGAGGTTATGATAGAGCGGACATCCTGAGATGGAGAAATGTCTCTCGTGTTTTCCTGTAAGATGTCCTGTTAAAGGAGGGAAAACTTAATTTCCAGGAAGAACATGCTCACTTAGGAAGAGATTTTTCTTGACAATAATCTGTTATTTTACTGTTCTGTTTTAACATATAAATGTTACCAAGAGGAAGTGCTGTGAAGATCATGACTTGTTCCTGGTGGTGCACACCTTTAATCTCAGCACTCAGGAGGCAGAGGCAGTCAGAACTGAGTTTGGGGCCAGCCTGGTCTACAGAGTGAGTTCTAGAACAGCCAGGGCTACACAGAGAAACCTGTCTCAAAAAACAGGCGGATCTTTGTGAGTTTGAGACCAGCCTGGTCTACAAGAGCTAGTTCCAGAGCAGGCTCCAAAGCTACAGAGAAACCCTGTCTTGAAAAACAAAAACAAAAAACAAAAAAAACAAACGAATAAAACCTTTCTTAAATGAATCCAGTCTAATGAATTTAAAAGAAGTATACTAATTCTTTCTACTGTGCAAAACTAACCTCCTCTACATTTAACTCCTTTGAATAATCAAAAGAAAATGGCCACTTTTACAATATGAAAACATATTCAGATAATCTTGAATAAGATTCAATATACTTTTTTAAAGAATGAATATTTAAAGATTTGAATTTCTATAAACAAACTCTAAGTTAATAGGGTAATTTTGCTAAGGCCTTCTTGGGGGAAAACATCAGGGATGACACAGGAAGCTTGTTCTAACTACAGGGAAGTCTTCCTGTCTTCCTTCTCTTGTTCTTTCTTCCTTTCTTCCTTTCTTCCTTTCTTCCTTTCTTTCTTTCTTAACACTGGTGAATGAGAATGGGACCTGGGGTCTAAGTCATGCTAGATCAGCACTCTATCACAGAGTCATATTTCTACTCATGTTTCTATTTTCAGATAGGTTTTTGTTTTGTTCTTGTTTTTTTGAGACAGGGTTTCACTGTGTACCCTTGGCTGTCCTGGAACTCTTTCCACAGACTAGGTTGGCCACGATCTCACAGAGATCCCCCTGCCTCTGCCTCCTGAGTGCTGGAAGTAAAGATTATGTATCATCACCATCTAGCTACACAGGTGCTATTATTATAATTGTTGTTATTATTAATGTGTGTGTTGAAGGGAACAACTTTTGGGAATTGGTTCTTACCTTCTACCTTGCTTTTTGTTTTGTTTATAATTTATTAAAACTTAGTATTATAAAGAGCCTGCATACAAAAAAAAATCACACAGGGAATAACCAATGAATTTCTGTACAGTTAGGATAGCCAATCTGAAGCTGTGAAGTTTCACAACGGATTTCACACTTTCACTATTAAATATATGTACTTCTCTTCAACCAACAAACCAAAAACAACCCAGGAGAGTTAAAACTAGAAAATTAGCTTCATATCCTCTTTCATGACTTAAGTGTCCATTACTTGCACTCAGTTCTTCAACTAATATGTACCCTTTCTTGTTCTACATGTTATTTTGTGCCCATATGTACATTTATTTACATGCGTTAAAAAGATCCACAGGTAAAGGAGAACATATGGTATTTGTCTCTTTGCATTCCACCTTGTTGAGGCAGGATCTTTCTTGTTTTGGGTGCTGTGTATCAGTACTCCTGGCTCTCCAGCTTCCACCAATGATTCTACATCTGCCTCCTATCTCAGAGTAATAGGAGTGCTGGGCTTAACAGATACACTTTATGAGGGTTCCATTGTCAGGCTTGCTTGTACAGCAAGCACTTTTATCTACAGAGTCATCTTCCTGGGTCCTCTTAGGCAGTTTCTGTCTCTCTCTGTTTTTAGACAGGTCTAACTATGTAGCTCTGACTGCCCTCAAGCTCTGCAACATGAGTTCAATCTCTGGACCCCACATAAAGGTGAAGGAGAGAACAGCCTTCAAAAATATGATCTCTGTCCTCCACACCCATGCTATGACAAGTGTACCCTACATACATAAATAATAAACTTTAAAAATACAGAAAACTAAAGATTATTTCCTTGCTATACATCTCTTCTAAGAGGATTATAAAACACCAATGATTCAAAGAGCAGAGAGACAATGCTAGTAAGATATAATGATTAACTTGTCAAGCTAAATGCAAGCCTACAAAATCCCTCACTCTTTTAAGAACATCCAATACACTCATCTAGCTGCCATAGGTGTGCATCTGGCTCATGCATCTGCACACACTCTGCACAATTTTCTTTCAAAAAGGTCACCATTCTTTCAAAGTGAAAAACTATAATTTTGGGCTTAAGGAGACATTGGGATTTAAAAAATTATACAGCAGGGAGGTGGGATTGAATATGGGAGGAGTTGGGGAAAAAAGATATAAACAAAATATACAGCATGAAATTCTCAAAAATAAATAACAAAACCAAAAAACCATAGCATAATCCATAGAGTAAGTTTTGAAGGGTGATAATAATCCAATTACAAAGGAATGGTATTTATGACACTCAGGTTGTCAGTTCGCTGGAATTGTACTTTACCAAGGCATGGTGGAACATGCCTGTAATGCTATCACTTGGAAGGTTGAAACAATTTCTCTAGGGGCTGGAGAGATAACTCAGAAATGTTGGGTACTTGTTGCTTTTCCAGAGGACTCAGGTTTTAATCCAAGGACCCTTTAACTCCAGTTTGGATCCCATAACCTTTTTTGACTTCTTCAGGTACCAGACACAAATGTGGTATGTATACATATATACACGCAGGCAAAACATTCATACACATAAATCTCAAAATAAAACAAAAAAATTCTTTAAAAAAATTTTTAAAAGAGGATTTCTATAAATTTGAGGTCAGTGTAGGCTACACAGTGACTATCAGGCCAAACAGGGCTACATACCAAGAACCTATTTCAAAAGAATGAAGATGAGAAGAAAAAGATTATAACTTTAGAGAGACACACAGTCTAATGTTTCAGTAAACAATGGACCTCTAAGAACAAAAATAGCAGACCACGCAAATAAGGGTTCCATAACATTACAGTGGGGCTGAAAAGTTCCTATCAGTTCGTGATTTTGCAGCTGTTACAACGTGTAAAGTGGGATGCACAACTCATGTACTTGTGGGCACACTAATATAAACAAATCTATTAAGCTGATCATAGCACATACAACTAATTCTATGTAGCATATAATGACTAACAATATCAGCATATATATATAAATATAAACCAATATGTTATTGGTTTAGGGCATTATATTTTTCATCATTTTCTTATTTATTTAGAAATAGTCTCATTAGACAGCCTAGAACAGCCTTGAACTCAGCCACCTTCTTCTACTTTGGTCTTCTGAGTGCTGAGATTAAGGCACCTGCCGCCACACCCAGTTCATCCTTATTTCAGTGCAGTCTTGTTAAATAAAAGTTCCTAGTAAAGCAGCATCCAAGTTCCACTAGCAACCATCACATACATTTTGAGTTTACTGAGTCTCTGAACTGCACCAGGTTCTCATGTTTGACTTACCGCAGGCTGCTTTGTTCACCAGGGTATAGAAATAATAGGCTGTGCTATATACAAATATACACACATACCCAACAGCCTAATTGTACAGTAGGCTATACCATCTAAGTTTGTCAAAGTATATGCTCTCAAAACATATCCTTGCCCTTAAGCAACATGAAGCCATTTCTTAGACAGAAAAAAAACTATTTCTCTAATCAGACACAACATGTAAAATGCAGCGCCACGCCACTACTTCGAAAGCCTGCTTTCAGAGACTGAATGTTTTACAAACTGAGGGTTGTGGCAGTTCTGTTTAACAAGTCAACTGACACAAATTTCCCAACTGCTTTTAATCACGAGTATCATCAAAGCATGTCTAAAAGTATCTACCTTTAAAAAACACATAACACTGCTGGCACCCTTCAAAACCACTGTATAAGCTTAAAGATAAATCCATACTAAAAGGTGCTTTATCTATCAACCAGCGCCTTCCAACGTCAGGCAAAGGCTCATTCACAACAGCTACATCTTAGCTCACTCAAGCAGCACAAGTAAGTTTCAAATCACTGCAAGAATCCCAAAAGCAATTCCCTAAAAGTTAAAAGTTTTGAGAAAACAAGACATTTATCAGAGAAGTTTCTCCCATTTAGACTAGCTGAATACACAAAGCTTAGAAATTAAAAGTTCTTGGTAAAAGGTCAGGTCTCATGCATATGTTCTTAAGAATTCTGTTTTCATCATTTCCGTAGCAGCTGTGGCCATGCATCCATTATTAGGCATCATCTTATACTGCATCAGACCTCAGAAGCATAAACCATGTGCTGCATGATGAGGCATTTCAAGAACTTGTTTTTCATTTTTGTTTCTGCTGAGGAAAAGCTGCTGGGAAAAGCATGCAGTGAAGTGAACAGTTCATCAAAGTTATATTTCCCTACATCTGATATTATGTACGGACAACAGGCCAAGAACAGTTCTCATTTATGACTACTCTGAGTATTCAACCACTGAAGGGTCTGAAAAGCTAGATCACATTGGAATTCTTGTATCACAGTCATGAAGCTGGGGCACACTCACCTAGAGAGTTGCAGCCTGGCGTAGGACACTTCATATTGAAATTGTAGCTTTCATGAAATCGACGGCGCTTGGGACGGTGAGAGAGATCACTGCCTGAGTCCTTCAGGGACATGTCCTTGGCAATGCTCTCATCATGAGACACATTGGGGCTAGAGATGTCAATGTCAGACTCAGAAGAAGGTGCATTTCCAGTTGGAGTTCGAGGAGGTGACTCATCATGATCAGCTGTGTTTTTAGTTTCTAAAGAAAAAGCAATTGGTAGAACTGGTGAATGGGTCTATTTACTTGAAGATTCACTAGATCGAAGAGTTTATAGACTTTGCAGCTCTCTTTCTACAGTTTCTTAAAAAAGATATGGTGTCAAGTAGCCCGAACTCTATAAGTAGCATCCTCCTTTCTCTAGTTCTGTAGTTCTGAGCTTATAGGCATGTACCAGCACACCTAGTTTTATGCAGTGGTAGGCGCAGCAGGACCTCATACATGTTATGCCAGCAGTCTACAAATGAGCTACGTCTATATAACCCTCCTAGATCTTAACCAGTAATTTTTATCTACTTATCTGTTATAAGACACTGAAACCATCACTTTGATGTAACTTTAAATTCTGGCTGAATATAAATTTGGGGTTTTCCTACTACATGTTACTTTTTTATGTTTCTCCTCTAAGATTTTAATCCAGGGTAATAAAAAACTGAACATAAATAAAGTCTTCAAAAGCACCCAAATATCATAAAACTGTGTTCTCACCATCCCAAGTGTTGTTCAGCAGTAAAACTTAAAACTTTTTACTGTCATTTTAAAAATTCACCAAAAGGTATTATGTTCTTTACTGGAAAAATAAGTTACAAAAAAAAAAAAAAAACCAAAAAAAAAAACCCATTTCCCTTCCTAGAGATACAAAAGACAGAAAATAAATAAGGTGGGTGTGGTAGTACATTCCTTTAATACCAGTACTCAGAAGGCAAAAGCAGGTGTTCTCTGTGATGAATTCAAGGCCAGTCTGAACTACATAGCAAAGAAGGCTACATAGAAAGACCCTGTCTCAAAACCAACCCCAACCAAAAAAAAAAAAGGAATAAAAATGACTTAAAATTTTTCATATTTATTTTATGTGTATGAATGTTTTGTCTGCATGTATGTGTGTATACTCAACGTGCCTGAAGTTACTGGGGTCTCATAATTTTGGAATTCACACATTTTCTTTTTCTTAAAAACAAAACAACAGACTCTATTTATCCCTGGTTGGTCTGGAACTTTCTATGTACGGCAGGTGGCCTTAAACACATAGGGATCTACCTGTCGCTACCTCCCAAACACTTACTCTTTAAAGATTTTATTTTTAATTATGCGTATGTGGACAAAATGTAGATGCTGGCACAGGCCAGAACAGGGCATCAGATCTCCTAGAGTTGGAGTTACAGGCAGTTATGAGCCACCAGACATGTGTGCTGGGAACCTAACGCAGGTCGTCTCTCTACAAGAGTAGTGTCCTGTGTGGTGGTGCATGCTTTTAATTCCAGCACTCGGGAGCTCTCTGTGAGCTTGAGGCCAGCCTGGTCTATGCAATGCCATCCCAGGACAGCCAAGGATATGTAGAATCCCTCCCCCGCACCCTGCAAAAAAAAAAAAAAAGAGCAGTACATGCTCTGAACCACTGAGCCATCTGTCTGGCCACAGAAACTGCACACTCTTTTGTTTGTTGAGATAGGGTTTCTCTGTGTAACAGTCCTAGTTGTCCTGGAACTAGATCTATAGAGGTTATCGACCAGGCAGGCCTCAAACTCAGAAATCCATCTGCCTCTGCCTCCCGAGTACTTACTTGAATTAAAGGGGCACACCAACACACCTGGTCAATTGAACACTCTTAAATCAAGGATTACAAACCAGATACCTACAGGGCTGGACATGGTCAAATAATCTCATTGTCTCCAAAGGTGACAGCTACTATTCAGCTCCAGCTAATAATTACTGTGGATAAATGGCTAACCAATATTTCCAGATCTTTCCTGTTTTAAAAATTAACTATTGATCTGTGAGTTCAAAGCCAGCCTGATCTAGATAGTAAGTTCCAGGATAGCCAGTGCTATATAGAGATCCTGTCTCAAACCAAACAAAACAAAAATAAACAACCAAAAAATGAAGTATTGGGGCTGGAGAGATGACTCATTGGTTAAAGATCACTAGCTATTCTCCCAGAGGACCTGGGTTTTATTACAGCACCCACACAGCAATTCAGTTTTAACTCTCAACCCAAGAACTCTTATGCCCTCCTCTGGCTCTTTGGGTACTAGGCACAAACATGGTTCAAAGACTTATATGCAGACCAAACACATAAAATATAATGAAAATTTAAAAATAAGTACAAATTTTTATATGAAAATCTTTGTACTTCCAAGTATTACCAATAGAATTAAACCATTTGAATTTGTGCAAACCAACCAACCATGCTGCATGGTTGAAGAATCTCAGTAGTCTGTAAGATCTACTCTAACACCTCTCTCTAAGGCTCTTGAGCCACTAGGTCACAACCTAATAACTTACCACTATCTATCACCAAAGGTCTCTTCTAGTCAACAGTCTGGAGGAAAATGGACTAGTAATCACAGAGCTAGTAAAATCTGGGCCATGCCTTCTTCATGTTGAGGCTCAGAAGGCCCCACCTCCTTTTCCCCATTACACATCCAATCTAATACACTCTAGCTGCTTGGACATTAACACTCTAGCAATCAAAACAGACTGTGTAAGACAGGAAGAAATTAAATAAATTGAGCATGGTGGCATACATCTGCCGCCCCAGCACTCTGGAGGTTGAGGCAGGAGGATCACAATTTTGAGGCTATCTACTGTGAACCCCATTTCATAAACCAGAAACAAAGCCGCAAACCCCAAACAAACAAACAAAATCAGGTAAATAGTGTTTGCTTGCCTAAACTCTGACAGTATCTCTCTGTAGCACCAAAGCCTTCCTTAAGAGAAAACTGACCAGATTCTTTGTACACCAACAAGTCATACACATCCACTTACCTCTATCTGAAAAATCAACCACCTGTTCCGTTTCAGAGCCAGATGAGCGAGTCTGCCGAAGAGGGTACTTTTTAGGAGTCACTGGGGTGGGCTGCTGCTGACTACGGGTCACTCTTCTGGTAGAATATGCGGGCTCCTCAGCACCAAAAGATGGCAAATTTCGAACAGGGCTAGAATCTGATCCCGGTTTTAAAAGGTCATAAAATAAAAGAAAAAAGAGGAACTATTTTATTCCCATCCACACAATTAATAAGAATGCAGTTCCTTTTCTTATTTCACAAACCCAACAAGTCCTTAGACTATACTGATCTCACTAAATGGCACATGACAGGAGTTTAGCTTAGGTGTAATAACTTCTCAAGAGCAGAACATGAAAATTTAGGCTCTGTAGTGAAGACTGAACTCTATTCGGATTCCACTCCACACAGCAACCATGTGTGGCATCTTGGGCAAGTTAATGTCTCCAAGCTTGCTTCTTTATTCACGAAAAAAAATACTTACCTTAAGTTGGGAGGGGGGCATTAGCAACATATTCCTCAATATTATGAGGAGAGTTCTTTACCAGTATTAACTATACCACCTGTTTCCTTCCTTGCTACAGCCCATCATAATACAGAATAATAAATATATACTGTATTGGGGGTTTACTTAATCTTTCTAATTGTCCTTATATTTTTATGTGACGTTATAATGTATTCGAAAAGTACAAAAATTTTTTAAGACAAACCTAGTGACATAAGTATTGTACTTGGGAGTCTGAGGCAGAATGATAGTAACTTACAGGCCAGCCTGGGCTTCCCTAAGGATAGAACTGGCTTAAAACAAACAAATGAAATTTATATTTTTTAAGTTTTGGATTTTTTTAAAACTTTGCTTATTTATTTATTTGTTTGTTTATTTATCTGTTGGTTTTCAAGACAGGGTTTCTCTGTGTAACAGTCCTAACTGTCCTGGAACTAGCTCTTATAGGCTGGCTTCAAACTCATGAAGATCAGCCTGTCTCTGCCTCCCAAGTGCTGGGACTAAAGGCGTGTACCACCACTACCTGGTGCTTTATTTTTATGTGTATGAGTATTGAATTCCCTGGAGTTACTTGGCACCACTAGGTGGGTGCTGGGAGCTGAACCTAGGGACTCTGAAAAAGCAACTAAGTGCTCTTAACTGCTGAGCCCTCACTTTAGCCCCTTAAGTTGTTCCCATAGAGAAACCTATTCTAAAGCCTTTATAGACCTTCACGTCTCCAACAAGGAAAGAGATTCAAAGTTGAAACTGAAGAATGTTATAAACAAACACATCCTATAACAATGTGTGAAATATAAGTTGAATTTCTCAAGCTGTCCAGAGAGATGTTTGTACACAGGTCCCCAAGTTCATATACTTTTTGGGGCTCTTTTCACAAGGCTGTCTATATTTCACATCAGGGAGGGCGGTCTTACCCTGTGCTGATGCTCTAGAGTTGTGTAGTTCCATGGCCAGGAAATAAAATAACTGCAGAGACACCCCCCCCCCCAAGCTCATGTGTCTAACTGTTTTGAGTATCCATTGCCTTTAGGGCATAGCTAATTACAGTTTCTAAGAACCCTTAAGATTTTCTGCATATATGGTTCCCTCTGCCTAAAACATTTTTTCTCATCTTTCAATTTGTAAGCTCCTATTAGACTGCTACCAGATAATAATGTGGTTGCCCCACCTCTGAGCTTTCACAGGATCCTTTAACAAATCACACTTATTTATTTGTGTTTATTTGTGTGTGCACAAACACACACACAAACATCCATGTAACTGTATCTATCTACCTACGATTAATCTATTAATCTATCTTATATAAATAATGCATACATAAATATACTTTTTTTTTTTTGGTGGTGATAGGGGGGTGATCCAGAGTCTCAGTAATGTAGCTCTGGTTAGCCTTGAACTATATAGACCAGAATGGCTTTGAATTCAGAGCTCTGCAAGCATGCCTCTGCTTCCCAAATACTGGTGGGGTTAAGGCATGCATCATCATACCCAGCCCCATATTATAATTTTTCTGTTTACTCTATCATCACAGACTGATGTTTTAGCTAAACCTCTCTTCCACACTAAACAAATTTGGTGGGGGCAAAGGCTACCCACCAAACGAGCCCAAACAGGCGGCTAAGTACACTAAAGAGCCTTCCAACTACCTTCCAAACACAAGATTTTTGTTCTTCACTAAAAAAGCAAAATTCTGGGTATTTATTCACACAATGTTATATCTATCAAATGTGACTCTACATTCAATAATTAAACGTTCTTTTAGGAGAAATAAGCCTAATGCATGAAATACGCATCTTAAGGCCCTAAGCCATTTTACAAAGAGCTAAAGTAACATTCCCATTTTACCATTTTATGACTGATATACCAAAAAGTCTTTAAAAAATGACTCAAGACACCTATGTCTCGTACTTCTGCAAGCCACAGCCTATACACAAGACATGGTCTCTGCCAGGAACATTGTGATGATCTAGTATCTCTGTATGTGCCTTACACTTTGACACAGTCTATCGACACCAAACCAAAGGACCAGTATCCCTATGAGCTAGCACAATAAAATGATACCAATCTGTCCAGTGTGAGGAACAGTGAGGAAAAAAAACATAATGACTTTTACCTTGAGAACTCTGGCTTAGCCTGGCTGAAGAGCGAGTGACTCGGGCAGACCGTCGCGATGTTCCATCGCTCTCTGAACTGTCTGTGTGCTCGAGATCTGTAGAAAAATCGGAATCTTCGGTTCCATCTGAACTACTGCCTGCATTTCTCTGTAATACCATAGATCCAGACATTAGCATGGAAGCATTTACTGCGGGATTCTATTAGCACTGGAAGCAAAATGAACCGTGAAGCTGAAGTACCAAGTTCCAATGTAAGAAAGGACTCCACCACAATTTCCCCTTCCTGCTCAGAGGAACTGACCTTCATTTCATACATTTTAGTGGAACAACCTACAAATAAGTAAGACACTTGTGCTAAACAAACTTGGAAAAAGAAGTAATTCTTATTGTATTATCACTAATTCTAAAACAATTCGGACTGAATCATTAGAACTCTCATAAGAGATCAACAAATTGGAAATAAAAGCCCCTAATCTAACAACAAAACACCAAAATCAAATGGTCTGGCTAGCATAACCATGTCAGGAAAAAGAAAGGAAAAGAAAAAAAAAAAAGCAGAGATGAACCATTGGTTAAGAGCCTGAGCTATATACACCAGAGTTCAATTTCCAGAGTGGCTCACAAACTGCCTCTAACTCCAGCTCCAGGGTAACCAATGCCTCTGGCCTCTCGCCTCCTAGGGCATACATACATACATATAATTAGAGCAATATAACTAAATCATTTTTTTTTAAAAAAAGTCCAAGACAATGAATAAAACGTTAATGCTAGGCCCCATTTAACTTCAGGGTAAATTTTGTTCAAACTCTCCATCAACAAAAATCACAGTAGCTGGGCACAGTGGTGCATGCCTTTAATCCCAGTACAAGGAGGAAAATCTATGTGAGTTCCAGGCCAGCCTGATTTAACTATATAAGTGAGTTTCATGACATCTAGAGAGAACTACAGAAAGACCCTGACCCCAAAACAAAACAAAAAAACACATTAAAAAAAATACATCATTTCAAAATATGGTCTTAGGGTAGAAGAGATGGTTCATTGTTAAAGAACATATGCTGCTATTTTGTAGAGGACCTGGGTTTGATTCCCAACACCCACATAGTGACTCACAACCGCCTATAACTCCAGTTCTAGGAGCTTCAGCAAGTTCATTTGGCCTCTACAGGTACCTACCAACATATATGTGGTAAATCTATATACATTCAAGTACATACACACACACATACATTATACACAAAAAAATCTTAAAAAAAACACATCAAACAAACATGGTCTATAGTTCTAATCTCAAAAAAAATATTAAGAAAAAAGATACAAATTATTTTGGGTCACCTGTCCTTGAAGTTTCTACACATGGGTGTTATAAGTGCTGGAAAAGGAATTTATACTAAAGACTCATAGGTAGTCAAACCAGGTTTTAAAAAGAAATTACATTTATTTTTTTAAGATTTATTTATCTATTATGTATACAGTATTCTGTCTACATGTATGCCTGTACGCCAGAAGGGGACACCAAATCTCATTACAGATGGTTGTGAGCCACCATGTGGGTGCTGGGAATTGAACTCAGGACATCTGGAAGAACAGTCAATGCTCTTAACCTCTGAGCCATCTCTCCAGCCCCCATTTATTTTATTCTATACGTATGACAGCTTTGTCCGCATGTCTGCGTATCACATACATGCCCTTAGAGGTCAAGGGACAGTGTCAAACCCCCTGAAACTGGAGTCATAAATGGCTATGAGCAACAGAACCCAGGCCCTCTGTAAAAGCAACAAATGCTCTGGACCACTGAGCCCTCTCTCCAGTCCCACACGTCAGGTTTTTAAAACCTCGCCTCACATCCTAGTCATAATCGTCAGTAAGCCTCCTGCGAGTGATTAGCCACGAAGATTACTTTTATCATTTAAGCACTTACACTATGCCCTTTTCCGCCAGAAATAGAAGAAAATTTGCTGAAATCACTTCGACACCTCAAACTTAAAGTCCTAATATTTTTGGCAGGGCAGGGAGTGGGATGCACTGGGACCAAACTTGGGGCTTCAAGGCACTAACCATGTATCACCGAGCTCACCCTAGTTCTAGGTCAAAATTCATTATCAAAGAACAAGCTGCCAAGTATGTTTGAAGGTAAAAATTTTGGGGGGTGGGGAATTTCGAGACAGGATTTCTCTGAGTAACAGTCCTAGCTGTCCTGAAACCAGCTCTGTATACCAGGCTACACACAGAGATCTGCCTGGTGTAACAACACTGCTCAGTAAGTTTTTAGATTTTTAGAAAGAATACATATATCCTGCAAATAACCCCCTCATTAAACACATTAGTACTTTTTATGCAAATAGATATGTAGTACTACACTGAATGAGGATATATAAAAAAAATTTAGTAGCCTAAGGATAATTTAGGACAGATCTGCCATCAAACAAGATACTAACATATTTACATTTGGGGCTTTGTTGTTGTTGTTGAGATAGGATCTTGCTATATTGTTTAGGCTAGCCTCAGCCTTCACACTACTAGGACTATAGGTGTGTACCACTACACCAGCAAGAGCTTACACTTTCTTTTGTGTGTGACAGGATCTCTCTTAGCATGCAGAGTGTACCTCAAACTACAGAGATCCACCTCCCAAATGCTGAGATTAAAGGTTTGTGCCATAATACCCAGTAAAAATTTACATTTTCCAGGACTCTAGTTATTTGGAAATGCTAAAAGGAGACCGGACCTCTTCCAATGTACCAGTATATATGTCTCTTGTATTTGGTCATAAACACAACTTGTCAACTCAGTCATTTTAAAAGACATTAATGTAAATATTCAACTTGGAAAGCCTCCATGAAGAATGATTTCTGCAGAAATAAGAATACCAACCATCTATCCATCCATGTATTTCATTCATAATCTGGCTCCAGAGTCACAGAGTATCACTAAAATAAGAGGCAATCTTTAAAGTCACTTCATCCAACAAACCAGATGGGAATCCACGACCTTCTACCATTTCATCAGGGCTTCACCCTGACAGCCATTTGAGTTAACTGCTTCCTCACAGCGTAATTTCCAGCTGAGCCTGTACTGCAGCCTTCTGTGGTTACCACTTTGCGTTCTCCACTCAGCTGTGATACCCGTAAACCAGGGAGCATCCCTACTTTTTGAATTCCTAGCAACTAGCATGTGGTAAGAGGTCAGCGAACATCTGCAGAAGTGCATTACATTTGTTCTGTAGTTCCGGCTTGCCTGCGCCTGACAAGTGGCCTGGATGCAGGTCAGCTGTCCTTCCTTAACTCAGCTGTAGAATGCAATGAGCAGGGTCGGGGCTGGAGAGCCGGCTTTAGCTGTCAGCATAAAGCCTCAGTACAGACCCCCAGCATGCACTTTAAAAAAAAAAAAAAAAAAGCACGAGCCTACAACACTACCACTGGGGAGACAAGACAGGTAGGTCCTGAGAGCCTGCTAGCCAGAAAACCTAGCTTCTGGCTCAGTAAGCAAGCCATAGAGGAACATGTCCTGCTCAGGCATACAGCGTCAGTCGCCCGCGCCTGCACACTCAAGAGCACGCACCACACACGATCATATATTTCCTGTATGATTTCAAAATTCAAAAAAAACCCTTCTAACTCTGTCAAGTCTTGTGTTGCTATTTGTCCAAAATGCACTTTCCAGGCAATGTCAGAATCAGGGGAAGACGACGTCTGCGATGTAATCCCTTGGGAGTGGGCGCTGGTTTGGCCACCACCCGTCCCCCTGTTTTGTTGTTTCCCCACCTGGAGGGGAAAGTGGGCTCTCCAAAACTCGTCTTTGCGCCTGTCGCCATCTCTATCCGGAAGGACGGAGCCTCGGGCGACCCAATCCGGGCTTTGCTAAACCGCACCCGCCACAAGAACAGACTGCGACGCTGGGCCAATGAGGGAAAGGGCGAGCATCCTCCACAGCCAGTCGCAGAGCACCCGGGCCAGACCCAGACGCCGCCCACGCACGCGGGGAGGTGACCGTTGAGCCCAAAATAGGCGGCGTCACCATCCAATCAATATCCTTCGAGACGCTTCGGCAACCAATTAACAAGTAGAACGCCTTCGACCCTGGCAAGCAGAGGGCGGGAATAGCTACAAGCATAGGCCGAGGCCAGGGTCGGGCCCACATTTTTCTGTCTGGTACCGAGAGGCGACAAGGTGCTTAGGCCGGGTTCGGGGGAGCGGGAAGTTGGAAGCCGACCACGGCGAGGCGTGGCCAGCTGCGTCACGTTACTCAACCGCCTCGCCTTAGAAACCCGCCATCCCTCCTCTGCCATTTCTCACCTTCCTTCGCGGCATTGCCGGCGGCTGCAGCCCGACGGTTCCGATTCGGGCGGCGGCAGCAGCAGCAGCAGGAACGGTGGCTCCGGCGGGCTCCGTGGCGGCCTCTGTAGCAGTCCCAAACCCTGCGGACGATCCCAAGTGCCTCCTGCCTCTCAGCGTCTGGAGCCTTCTGCGCAGGCGCCGCGGGCTGAAGCGCTTTTTCCTTCACTTCCGGCTGAGGCTCGCGTCACCTGACGATTAAGCCAGAGAGGATACTGGGAAAGTTTGCCACTTTTAGAGAGGCCCGTGAGCGCCATTTTGGAGTTGGGCAGGAAAGCACACCGATAGTGAAACCTTGGGCCAGCCATTTTTAGTTAGGTGTGTGGCAACCTTTGTGGGATTAGGTAGCCATGATTGTTTGGGGCAGACGTCTGACAGTTGAAGTTAACCGTTTTCATCTTTACCTTGGGCGAAATCTCCCTTCCTGGTCGTTTAATTTCTGCTGTGGAGGAAGGAAAACCCCAGAATCCATCAGGTTGTCGAGCTTTAACCCTTTTGTCTCCTAGTCGATCAAAGATCGTTTCCGTTTATCATGTAAGCTCTGAGTTGGGAAAAACTATTTTGTCTAAGGAACTGTTCTAAGGCCTATTCTGTGTTCCGGAGTAGTGTCAATGGGGCTTGAATAAAGGATTGGCAGGGTTCCGTCGGTCACCAAGTTTTCTGTCTGGTAGAGGAGACATTGTCCTTGCATTAAGAAAACAGCAAGTAAGTTACATCCACGGTCCAGGAGGATGCAGAGCTGTTCTCCGAACGCCATGGCGCCGAAGATTCCCAGTTTAGCTCTGCGGTGAAACGCCCCCGACTTAGCAGTATTCTGCTGTGGCTTGTGAGCTTTGGGTAGCTGAAGAGGGGGCGAGGAAGTGATGTGAACACGAGGGTGCTGGGTGCTGTACCAAAGTCGGAGAAGCCTTGAACGCCATTCGGCCCGTGTGACCTCTGTAGCCCAAAAGCAGGAGCCAAGAGTTGGGAATGGGAGGTAGACAAAGAAGTACTTTTAAAGACACTGGAGCCCCTCAAAAGGAGTGGGTATTTAAAAATAATAAAAGGACATAGGAAAGAAGTTGATTAAGACTGGAAGAAGAGCCATAAGAAAAGCCTGGAACCAGGCGTATGGGTCGTGCTTTTTGAGGCAGACAGATCTCTGAGTTCAAGACAAGCCTTGGGCTATGCAGGCCAGACCCTGTCTCAAAAAAGAAAGGCAGGAAAGTGGTTAGTAGGCCTTGAAGCTTTAACCTCAGGGAACCAAGGCGAGGAGTGACTCGGTGGGATCAAAGCAAGCTCAGTTACTTACTGACTTAGGATTCTGGTTCCAAATGTGTTTGTGTGTGTGTGTGTGTGTGTGTGTGTGTGTGTGTGTGTGTGTGTGTGTACAGGCCTGACTGAGTGAATGCTGTGTTTGAGTGTGTGTGTGTGTGTGTGTGTGTGTGTGCGTGCGTGTGTGTGTACAGGCCTGACTGAGTGAATGCTCTGTGTGTGTGTGTGTGTGTGTGTGTGTGAGTGTGTGTGTGTGTGTATATACAGGCCTGACTGACTGAGTGCTCAGAGAACAACTTCCATGGAGTGGAGTAGGTTCTCTCTTTCCGCCTTTATGGGGTCTCAGGGTCAAACTCAGGCCACCAAGCTTGTTGAGCAGAGCAAGTGGCTTTATCCAGCGAACCCTTTCACTGGCCCCTATCAGAATTTCGATCTGAGACCAGCTAAGCTCTAGAGAAAGCCTAGAAGAACAGAGTACAAACACCTGATTGATATGCTAAACAGAGAACTCTCTAGAGTTAAAAGTTCCAGACCCTTAGCCCACAAGCCTTGGGAATAGTTTGAGCCATTGTTGACACAGGAGGCATTTAGTATTTCATTTTTAGTACTTAGCATAAATACCTTTGAATAATCCATGTGAATTGAACTGCACATAAAAACCTACTTGAAAATGGCTCACATTTCTCCCTCTGTAGGATTTTAGCACTCATGCCTTTAGTTCCGTGGCATTACTGCTTTTTTTACACTTACAGATGTTTTCCTGGGGTTACTCTGGAATGTTCTAACTCCCTAACTATATTTAAATGATGTCATTTTAAGATAGCTGTAGTGACACACATCTGTAATCCCAGCACTTGGAGGAGGAGGCATGAGATTCAGTTTAAGATTATCAGCTACATGGTTGTAGCATGATTATAGCCTAGGCTATAGGAGACACTATCAAAAAACAACACTCCCTCCTGCCAAAAAAGAATAGAAATTTATGTATTATTTTATTTTGTATTTCAGTTTTTCTGTACCAGCCTTTCCAGAGTAGCCGGTCCATGTTTAATCCACAGTGAACAATAATCAATCAGATTATTCTTAGCATTTACATCATTACAGGTGTTCAACATTTTTGTCTTGCTTAGATATGGTTCTTATCTTTTGAAAATGTACTCGAGCTGGGCGGTGATGATGCAGACCTTTAATCCCAGCACTCGGGATGCAGAGGCAGACAGATCTATGAGTTCGAGGCCAACCTGGTCAGAGAAACCCTGTCTCAAAAAAAACAAAACCAAAAAACCCAGAAAAGAAAAATAATAAGAAAATGCACTCTGGAAAAGATGAAAAACTAACACCGCTAGGATAGAAATAAGATCATATAACAAAAGTCATGTGTTCTTGAGGTGAGAGTGGGACGTTCAAGGAAAGTAGAATTTTAAAGGCATTTTCTTTTGTATTCATTCTCATTCTCTCTCTCTCTCTCTCTCTCTCTCTCTCTCTCTCTCTCTCTCTCCTTCTCCCTTTCTTACTGTCTTTGCCTCTACCTCTCTCCCCAATTATTTTTTCCCTGATTTTCTTAATATTATTTTTTCCCACTCTCTCCAATTGTAATCTTTACTCTGAGAGTTATTTTCATTATGACACAAACAGGAACTGTTGGTTTCAAATCCTTCACCCAGATTCCTCTGCTTCTCCTCATCTGTCAGGCCACCTAATCGCTCACCACTGTTTTGCCTATCAGTGTTCCTTAGATTCAGTTTTCCTGCCTGGATGAATCTTCCAGTCCCCTAGAATTGCTTTCCTTTCTTAAGAAAGTCTTCCCTGATTTACTGTTTGTAAGGTGGTAGAGCACAGTGACATACCACTTAGCAGTGACTACTGTATATTGTCTTAAAGTTCGGTGGGTACGTCGCTCCCCACACCATTTCGCAGCCTAGAGGAACATGGTTCCCATCCTCTTATTCATGAGTTTTACTAGCATGGAGTACTAGGCTTTGATGTCAGGTCTAGGTTTGAATCAGCTCAGTCATTTTTTCTCTCTGTGTTGCTCTTGGACAAGTTTTAAGTTGATCTGAGTTTTCTCATCTTGAAGTGTCCGTGTTGATGACATAAGTGGTTGTAATTAATAAAGGAAATGAGTGTTTTGAAATACTCAAAGAGTTCCTGAGCTAGAGTAAGGGCTCAATACATGGCTTCTGCGTTTATAGTCTCTCTAATCATGACTATAACATCCTGATGTTTAATAATTTCACATTGTATCGGTGATTGCATTTATCTGTTTAACCTCTCGTCAGCTTTAGAAACCCAGCAATTAACACAGACATCGAGTCACACCAAGATGAAGAAAACACCGTCTCCCAAAGTGGAGCTAGGAGTCTAGTGTGGGAAACTGGCCAGTAAGCTCGCAGTGCTAAAGTGCGAGGAGGATGAGAGACAAGTAGGATAGGGACGGTCCCCGGTCCCCTGGTTACAGAGAAGGTTGGAGTATTTCATCTGAGAAGTTTAGGAGAGAATTCTTAAGAGAGTGGATGAAAAATGGAATTTAATAGGGGCTTTCCATACAAAGAGTACAGCATGTTCAGAAGTAGAGGTGTGGAGCAAGCTTCGTGTCTGGGGTAACTTACTTGGCAAGAGAGAGTGAAATGGTTGCCAAATGGTGCTCAGAACCGGTTCATGCAGAGCCTTCTATGCCTTGGTGAGGAGACTGGATTGGAGGTGGTGGCCAGGGCTGAAGTGCTTACTCAGAGAAGTCCCATGATGAGACTTGCATTTTAGAGCTTTATCCCTGGCAGTTTAGAGTGGCAGGGAAGCCCAGAGTAAATTAGTTAAAAGCTGCTGCAGTCTCCTTAGCCAAGGACGAGGGGTAGCTGAAGTGGACCGGGATAGTGTGGACAATCATGTGTGTGCCTTTTATATTGTTTTTACTTGTGTCTGTGTCTTGTCTCCTCAGTTAGCATTTCTGAGTGCCCTAAAACGTTCCTCCATTTTAGCCGGGTGGTGGTGGCGCATGCCTTTAATCCCAGCACTCGGGAGGCAGAGGCAGGCGGATCTCTGTGAGTTCGAGGCCAGCCTGGTCTACAGAGCTAGTTCCAGGATAGGCTCCAAAGCTACAGAGAAACCCTGTCTCGAAAAACCAAAAAAGAAAAAAAAAGTTCCTCCATTTCCTTTCAAGCCCACCAAGAAAAGGTAATATAAGGTGATGAGGAAGGACAGAGTGCAGGCAAAAGGACACGAATCATGAAAGGGAGTAAAGAATAATTTTTTCCTAGTTTCAACTCTGTCATAGTTTTTCTTTCTTTCTTTCTTTCTTTCTTTCTTTCTTTCTTTCTTTCTTTCTTTTTCAGTGCATAGGTGAGTAAAAATGTATCCGACAGTGAAAGTGTAAAATTCTGAGCCAAGTTCCAGTGCACCAGAACTATAGCCATTCTAACTGGAAGTTCACTGAGCTTGGGGTAGAGTTTGGGACTCGATAAACATTTGAGCAGCTCCCTTAATCTAGCTGTGTGATGTTTTATTTGTGAGTTCATTACAATAAAGTGATTTAATTAAAAGAAGTTCAAAGAGTAAAAAAATAGTCCTTTACCAGTAAATTGATAGGTGCCATATTTCAAATACAATGTGATTGCTCATTGGCTGCTTCAGGAACCTTAGAGTTCATGAAAACTGGGGACTTAGAACTTTGTCTGTCTTATCACAGTTTCCAGCTTCACCCCCACCCCCTTGTTTTTTAGGTTTTTTTGTTTGTTTGGTTGGTTTTTGTTGTTGCTGTTGTTTTTTGGTTTTTGGGTTTTTTTTAGTTTTCAAGACAGATTTCTCTGTGTAACAGTCCGTGCTGTGCTGGAACTTACTCTGTAGACCAGGCTGGCCTCGAACTCACAGAGATCTGCCTGCTTTTGCCTCCTGAGTGCCGGGATTAAAGGTGTGCCCACCACTGCCCAGCTCCAGCTTCACTCTTGCTGCTTAAAGTAAATGAAGTGGTACTAAATTCAATATTCCTGACTCCAGTGCCAAGTGATGACTGGCTGGAAAGACTTGCAAAGAACCAGTCATCTTCTCTTCTCTGACCACGTGTATATCCTGGCAGGATTGGGAAGAAGACATTCCCTCTGTGTACAGATACTGTCATGTAAACTGAGAGAAGCCTGCCTTTTCAAGACAGTACTACTGTAACTAGACTCATCTCATCTCTAACATCTAGCTAAAAGTGTTGATCTATCCTCTGTCCCTTTGGGAGAATCTCAGAGGTTGCTGATGTCACCATATTAAAGTCATTTTTCCTTACATCTGCCTTAAGACTAGAGTCAGTCTGGCATGATAGAACACACCTCTAATGGCAGCAATCTCAAAGCAAAGGCAAGTGCATATCACTGCAAATTCAAGACCAGCCTGATCTACATAGTAAGCTCCAGATTTGCCAGAATTACTTAGCAAGATACAGTTGAAAAGTTGTGTGTTGGGGGGTGATGGGGGTGACGGTCACTAGTTGTTATAGATCATACCTTTAATATCAGCACTAGGAGTCAGATGCAAGCAGTTGAAGTCCAGTCTTCTCTATACAGAGTTCCAGGTCATCAAGAGCTACACAGACCCTTTCTTAACAAAAAAATAAAATAAAATAAAATTAAGACAAAAATAGAGTCAGGGGTGGGCCTTTCTTTCCCCTGTTGAATATGGTCTGGAGCTTCTCTTAATGCTCTGACCACTGGCTTAGTTCGTTCTTGTGTGTCCTTAGCCCCCACCCTCAGCCCACCCTAGGGGAAGTTATTGGATAGATCCCAGCAGGCACCAGCACAGCTTCCCGCCTCTGCAGCTGGGGTTATAAATAACCACCAAAGCTAAACAGTCAAATAACCACATTTTGAAAATTGCTTAAAAAAAAAAATCATTGTGCTGCTTTAGTAGCAAGTCCTTCTCTCCTGACCTTCATCCTGCCTTTTCTTCCCCTTAATTTATCTCCCTTCCCTGATCCAAGCCCTCCAGGGAAGACTGTCTGAGCACAAAGTTGTCTTATGATGAAGACATCCTTTTCCATATTTGACGGGGCCAGGGCCCTCCAGGGCTGTAGTTATAGTTACATGATGTTGTTATGGCAGCTGAGGCCTCGGGGCAACATATGTTCCTCAGTGTAATTGGGTTTTCTCTAACAGACTGTCTCTCCTTGGGTTCTCCGTGCCCAAATTCACTTATCAAGAAGACTGGGGAATTGCCATTATGGATGGCCCTTCATTTTTTTTTTAATTCCAAGAAAATCAAATTGCTTTTTATACTTCAAGGTGGAATGAACATAGTAAGCTTGAATTGAGACTTCAGATTGCAGGCATTTTCATTTATTTATCAATCAGATATTAAGCATCTGATATATGGTGGGCATCGAGCTGGGAGCTGAGTGAACACAGCGAATATGTCATCAACTTGGAACAAGTGCTTACGAGAGGGGGCTGTGGAGCATGACTTTCACCTGCTGCAGTCCCCTCTGCCTTTCAAAAATTATTAACCCACTATAACAACACAAGACAAGCTGATGAGGAAAGGGAGACGTCCTAAAATGTACTGCTACTTTAAAGCGGCCCCTGCAACAGACAGAAGATTTGATGTGTACAAATACTTTGCTTACATGTATGCTTGTGCACCATGATCCCTCAGAGGTCAGAAGGCATTGGGTACTTTGGAACTGAGTTACAGATCATTGTGTGCCACCATGTAGATGCAAGGAATTGAACCCAGGTCCTTTGGGAGAGCAGTCAGTGAGTGCTCTTAACACTGAGCCATCTCTCCAGCTCTTTTAAGGGGCATGATTGATGTGGGAGGGCCCAACCCAAAGTGAGTGGTGTCATCTATGGGCAGAGAGTCCTAGGCCGTGTGAAGAAGGTGGCCAGGGAGCTCTGCTTCAATTCCTGCCTTGGCCTTCCTAGAACTATAACCTATAAGCCTCTTCCTTCCCCAAACTGGGTTTGATCCTGGAGTTTACCACAGCAACTAAGAAGCAATCCAGAACATTCATCAGCTTCTGTGTTTCTCTGTGGTCTTCATAACTGGAGCTGCAACCACCATATGACATCACGCTATGGTTCTGATGTGTAATGTGTTCTCATTTCCCTAGTATTAAGGGTCTTTTATGTCAGAACATGGCAGGGTCTGCTTGCACCTTTGCTCCCTCCTGCTTTTATATCTCCCTCAAATGTGTTCTTATTTCTTCCCTCAGAGTTGTGCATAGTCACTAGTGCCAACCTAAGATAGTTCCAGAATTAAAATTTCAAACTATAGCTCAAAAACTATTTGTTTTGGGGCTGGAGAGATGGCTCAGAGGTTAAGAACACTTGACTGCTTTTCCAGAGGTCCTGAGTTCAATTCCCAGCAACCACATGGTGGCTCACGGCCATCTATAGAGATCTGACACCCTCTTCTGGCATGCAAGCATATATGGAAGGAATGTTGTATACATAATAAATAAATAAATCTTTAAAAAAACTATTTTTTAAAAAAATTTGTTTAATGAAGTAGGGCCTCATGTAGCTCAGGCCAGTCTCAAATTCATTTACTTTCCAAGTGATGGAATTACAGGCATATGCCACCACCCCTATTTTTATACTGTACTAGGAATTGAACCCAGCACTTTGTGCATGCTAGGCAAGTACTTTTTACCAACTGAATCACATCCCTAGTCCCTCACATGTTCTTCTGATTTTGTTTCTTAGGAGAATGATACTCTAGTTGTGTGTGTGTGTGTGTGTGTGTGTGTGTGTGTGTGTGTGTGTGGTTTCTGTGAAATCTTGTTCATTTCCACCTTCTCTAGTGGACTCTTGATTTTTAAGTTTGAATAAGAAATAGAGATTGGGGTGGGGTGTTCTTCATCTGAGCCATATTCAATTACAAGGAATTGTTATTAAGAAGACAGAATATTTGCTTCATAATGATTTCTCTAGTATTGTCTGAACTCTCTTTCTCTTTGGCTTCCAATTCACACCACTACTGAGATCTGCCAAGGCACACGGTAATAACACAGACATGAAGTATATGAAGCAGGGAGGCAGGTTCATTCTCACCCCGCAAAGCATTGACGGCTCACCATAAACCCAGTCATATCTCAGTGACAAAGTATTTGTCTGGTATCTGTGAGGTGATGTTCCTAAGGACTGAAGAAAAAAAAAGGCTAAACTCTTCCTACCCGTTGCCAGAATCATGAAAGTGTTTCTGTGGACACCATTTTCTTGGTAACCAAAAGAACCTTTAAAAAAAGATTCTCAAACTGGTCAACCTCAAGGAGATGAAAGACGAAAGAAAGAAAGAAGGGAAAGAAAGAAAGAAAGAAAGAAAGAAAGGAAGGAAGGAAGGAAGGAAGGAAGGAAGGAAGGAAGAAAGAAGGAAGGAAGAAAGAAGGAAGGAAGACTGGATGGGCTTGGTGGCACAGGCCTTTAATCCCAGCACTTGGGAAGCAGAGGGAGGTGGATCTCTGTGAATTGGAGGCCAGCCAGGTCTACAAAGAGAGTTCCGGGACAGTAAGTTGCATAGAGACCCTGCTTTAATAAATATAAATAAATTCATTAATTAAAAATAGGAAAAAAAAGACTGCCTTTTCCTATTTTTAAAATATGAGTCTTTTTATTTGTGGAAATAAACTTTCCCAGAAATGAGGACTAGGCATGGGTCCTCCTGAGTCATTTACACGTGCTTACCCAAACTTCCTCTGTGACTAACTGTACCTAAATGAGAATCAACTGGCTAACATGAGAGTTGTGAGCTACCACTAGAAAAGGCATTTTCATCACTTAGCACAAACTAGCCTATGGTTTAAACCTACACCTTTAGACTTCTCTGCCTTTTAAAGTTGTATTTTAAGATGTTGTTTTGTTTCTTTACTTTCTTTCTTCTTTTCTATACTTATTTTTTCAAATTTTATTTTTGTGAGTGCTGAATGAGTTTATGTCTATGAAAGTACATGTCACTTGTTTGTGGAGGCCAGAGGAGGACGTCAGATCTCAAAACTGGAGTTACAGCAGGTTGTGAACTGCTCTACATAGGTGCTGGGAACTGAGCGGAGGTCCTGCAGAAGAGTGGCAGCCATCTCTTAACAGCTCAGCCATCTCTCCACCCTGATCTTTCAACTTTGAATCAACTAACTGGCTCCAGTCCAATCTCAGAAGTATGTTTGGTATTGGGGATTGAACACAGGGCCTCACAAATGTTAGGCAAGTACTGTACTAAATATGAGCAATCTATAGCCTTATCCCCTCTACTTTTTTTTTTTTTTGAGACAAGGCCTTACTAAATTGCTATGGCAGCCTTGAATTTACTCTATAGCTCAGGCAGGCCTCTGAACTTGCTCTCCTGCCTCTCCCTGTGAGTAGCTGGGATTCCATGTGTATACCACCAGGTCTACTATGATGACATACTTATTACTCTGGAAATTAGGTGAAGACGAATGGGCATCTGGTCATTGTATTACCTGCCCAGCCTTGCCAGCAGATGTCACTGCACCAAGCTGCATTCTCCTAAGATAAGTCTAGGATGGAAGGAAGGGCTTCTGAAGGCTAAGTCTGATCATTAGGACTCTTTCCTTATGGCCTCCATCGTACCTCTGGGAAACAATGAGGGATATACATAAACACACTTCCCAGCAACTCAGAACAAGACTCATGGAGCTGGGCAGAGTCAGAATTCTTATCCAGATGCCTTCCCCTGTTGGGTGGGGGAGCAAAGCTGTGGCAGGGAGGCAGCGCAGGTGGAGCATTCTAGTGGGGGTGGGAGGGCACATGTGATAGAGTTATCTGGGAACAAGGACTATAGTCTTGGGACTGTTCCAAATGTCACTGTAGAGCTGATACTTCAGGCAAAGCACCCCACCCACCCTCCGCCCTACTTTCCTGTCCACATTGACAGGCAAACCCAATAGTTTGGGGGCGTCTTCTGCCACCCAAGCATAGCCACACTATGCCAGGACACTGGAACAGTTCTTAATGGTTCAAACTATCATTATTGCTGCTAAGGGAGGATAAAAGAAAGCAACAATAATCTGAGAAAGGGAGCCACTTTTGGCTCTTTTGTACAAACCTCCATTCCATGTGCCTTTCCCCAGCAGGAAAGGCCTGCAGCATGCACATGGTCAGTCCTCTGGCTGACTGTCCATAGCCTTCCCATACAACCCTCTAAGCGTACTCTTCCTATAGCATCATGGGCTTTCCTGCAGTTCTTGAGGTACACTGCTTCCCCTTCTCACAGGACTGTAGAGGACTGTAGTGTGAATAATAAAAACCCAGAGACAGGCCAGGCAGTGGTGGTACATGCCTTTAATCTCAGCACTCGGAAGGCAGAGGCCGGCAGATCTCTGTGAGTTCTATGAGTTCTACAAGAGCTAGTTACGGGTCAGGCTCCAAAGCTACAGAGAAACCCTGTACAAAAAACAAAAACAAAAACAAAAACAAAACAAACAAAAAAACCAGAGACAGATATTGGGGTTCTACCTGAAGATCAGAAAAGCAAAGCAGCCAGCGCTCTTACCTCTAAAGAAATCCTCAGACTAAAAGAGATGAGTTCCTGTCTCGTCCCAGCTTATGTTCTTCTCTAGTGCTAGGATTAAAGGTGTGAGCCACAACCACCTGGATCTGTTTTTGCAATGATCTTGTGTAGCCCAGGGTGGTCTTGAATTCACAGAGATTCATCTGCCTCTGTCTCCCAAATCCTGGGATTAAAGGTGTGTGATACCACTGCCTTAGTGGCTTAGTGTTACCTTCTGGTTTTCAGGAAAGCTTTATTTATAAACATAAATGAAATATCACTATACAGGACCTTTGTATGTGCCCTTTACTTTGCCTGGAACATTTTCCCCCATACTCTGCTTCATCTATTTCCACTAACCTTTCAGATCTCAGCTCAAATGTCATTTCCTCAAGCGACCCTTCTCTAAGCCTTCTAGACTATACTGCAATACCACGTTTACACCCACAGCACCCTTTACTTTCTTCATAACGTTTGTCTGTTCATAGTTACATATTTATTTGTGTGATATTTGGAGTCTTTACTTTCTGTTTCTCAAACACATACCCAGATGGTGGCTTCCATGAGGGCAGTGTATACTCACTTAGTAGAATGTATGAAACCCAGAGGCATTCAATAACTACTGGGTATATAAATGAATATCAAGTGGATAAAGAAAGTTAATTAACTTAGCCATGTACACATTCATATAGTATTTGCATTTAAAGGATAGTGCTTAATTCTGGTTATTCTGTCTGCCAAGGAAGACATATTAGAGTACAGAGGAATCATCCAAATTGATCAAAGTGGAGATTACCATATGAGGCCAAATTAAAAAATTGAAAGAAGGGAGCAATGGCCCAGCTGTTAAGAGCATTTGTGGCTCTTGTGGAGGACTCAGGTTTTGTTCCCAGCACCTACACTGTGTAATTCCAGTCCATAGGATCTAGCATCCTTTTCTGGCTTCTGTGGGCACTTGCACAAATGTTGTGCACATAAATTCATGCAGTCATATACACGTACACATAAATAAAAGTTTTAAATGGATTACAGGAAGATGGAGGGATGTTTGTAATCCATGTGTATGGACTATAAAGAGATAGATGCAGATTTGTTTACTGTAGTCCAAAGGTCATTGGGAAATACTTTGAAAACCAGGGTTCAAACTCCCCCTAAAGATGACTATGTATTATTCGACTATATTTCCCCCAACCTAGCATAATACCTGATGCCCAGTAGGAGTTCAAGAAATGTGTATTGAACTATTTTTATTGAAAAGAGATAGACTTTGCTCTAGAATAAAGTAGTATGTAATTTTTCACTTGGGAAACCCTGGGGGCCCAAAAGAAAAGTATGAATAGGGTCAAGAAGAGTTCCTTTACGTGTGTAGACAATAGCTACACAATGGACTGTTTCAGGAACATTAGGGCTATTCAAGACCCATCCCCTGACCTTTTGAGATCATCCTTATGAAGGGCAATTACCATGCAGTCAGTGCTCACAGAATGCATCTTCTTTCCACCAGCAGGACCCAAATCCTTAACTACATAAATCACCCTACACTGGGCTCTCACGTGATCTTCTTCCCAGCCTGTGTAATTTGGGTACAGGCCCTGTTGATCCTTTGGGTATCTGCTGTTCTATTTCCCACCATAGAAGGGGAAATCCCAGAAGGTGGTATCCTTCAGTTAGAAGTAAAAATGACTGCATCTCTCTGGGCAACCGGTGTCTGGGTCTGGTATTCCTGAGTCCGCAGCAGGGATGCCATTAGCCTTGCTCCCAAGATCCATGCAACCAGCATCCCTGGCATTTAGCCTACCATCCCTGGCACTTAACCCTATGGCCCCATAAGAAGGGACATTTCAAATAGTTTTTCTTGGAGTCGTGGAGGGTTCAAAAGAATTCTTTCATGTTAAAAAAAAAATAAATCCTACAAAACTAGCATTACTGAGCTGCTCACTTTGCTTATTCCAAGGTCAAGGGTTGGCACAGAACCCATTAGTCTTACTCCAGCCTGCTCCACTGGTCTTTTTCAACACAGAGCCAGGGGCTTGGGCCCCAGGAAAACTGAAGGCTATATCCTGTCCCAGAGTTGGCCTGAAGTCACGGACACTGAGAAGATGAGTACCTTGACTCTCGTCAGTAGTCTGGAGGCTTCTCAGCTCTCCCACCTAGGCCCTTCTAGGGACTCATAAATCACTGTGCTTTAAATACCATCTGGAGGGTTCTACTCTACAAGCCCTACTTGGAGGCTCCCTGCCAGGCAGAGACTGCACACTAAGCAAGGAGTAAAGAGAGAAAGGAAACAAACAGAGGTACCCTTCACTTATCAACCAGAGTGGTGGCCAGTCACTATGCCTGGCAGCATTTTGGCAGGCTGGGCAGGCATTGCAGCCAGGGTTTTCAGGGCCTGGAGAGAACACAGTCCAATCAGGCGTGAGTTCCCCTTAGTTTGCTATCCAAGATAGGGAGACAGAACGAAGGGGCAAATTCTTTTCTCTTTTGATTTATAGTGGTTTCAGAATTAGAACACACTTTCATCCCTAAATAGATTCTTTTTGCTTTGTTTTTTGAAACAGTTTGAAATGGTCTCTCTATGTAGCTCTGGCTGTCCTGGAACTCCTTATGTAGATCAGACTGGTCTCAAACTCACAGAGATCCCCCTGCCTCTGCGTCCTGAGTCTGGATACATTCTTCTCATTGCTCCTATTCTTTTCGTCCAAGTCTTTCCCCGGGCTTCCTCTAACAGCGTCTCTATTGACCCCACAATGAGCTCTCACTTGCCCTGCACACTGCCTGTGCTTCTTACCGAGTTCTGGCAGCTCTTACAGAGTAACTCCACCCTCCTATCTCCCCTGGTCCTTTTCTGGGTTCTCGTTGGTGTGGCCTCCCAACCCCCATTCTTCTCTTTTTCTCCAAGGTAGGAAACTCAGAGAAAAATGGATTTGACCCTAACCGAGCTACCAAAGCACACACATGACAATATTTTCATGGAGAAATTAAACTCCTATGCAGGGGGCAGCTAGATTCTATCAGACTCACCTCCATAATTTCTGAGTAGCATGAACAAAATCAGAGTTTCGGAGTTTAGGTGTGTGGGAGACAGGGGTAGTTGTATTATGTCGTGACTAGTGTCGCCTGTATGACCTAATGTTGACCCTTACCTCTAGGTCAGGAGTACGTCTGTGGGTCTGGGTGCCTCTAACCCAGTACACTGCCTCCCGGTGACTATGCAGCAGTCTTTGAGAACAGGTGGAGCTGTCACTTCCTGTGTCACTTTGCATGCCACTTGTCAGTATGTTGAGGGTACCAGTGCCTGCTATATAGAATAATATAATATATAATAGAATAATATAATATAATTAAATTATATTATATTATATAAAATAAACATGATGTAAATAGAGACTACACTTTCGGGGCCCAGCCACCCATGGAGACAGCAGGATAATTAAATACGATAATGCGCAAGAGGCTTCCTGTCTTCTGTTCTGTAAGGTAGGGGCACATAGCCCATGGCATTATGGTTACATTGCATTCAGAGCCCCCATGTCCTTAGAGGTAAAGGGGCTCCTTGAGCTTTCACAGAAGTCCTCACTGATTCAGGAAGACTAGGATTTCTAATGTGTTTGGGAAAATTCAAAATTGGGTGCTTAGAGCCATGAAATCAACCGGAGTCGGTATTTGTACTCTGACTCAACATTCTGGGTCAACTCAGGAGGCCAGAGAATTGGACAGAACATTTGGGTGGGACCTCCAGGAAAGGTGCCAGCTTGTGTGATATTATCAAAGTGGCATGGGAAAAGCAAGGCTAAGCTGCTTCCTCCCCAAACAGAATACAAGCAGCTCCGTAAGCTATGAGGCTTTTCCCAAAGGTGAACGGAAGCAGGTCCTCTCGGAGACCACTGGTGGAATGGACTCTTAAGATCTTCTATGTGCAGCAAGAGAAACCACCTGCTCTGAAAACAGCATTGTCCTAAGTGTCACCAGGTAACCTAAGTAGGAGGAGTGGTAACCCAGCACATTGGGATTTTTCATTAGCGAGAGACTTGGTTGTCAAGGCCATTTAGTTGCGCCAGAGCCATTTTGTGGAATAAATGTGTTGGGTACAGGAAATCCACAGGAAAAGCCAGGAATAGGCACTGAATTCAGTCTGATCTGAAGAGTTGGCTGGGATGTAAGTAGGCTTTATTCCTTCAGTCAGAACAGATTTACCGAGACGCTAATGAAACAGTGTCAAAGGTCCCTTCCAAGGCTCTCCTCCTAATTCTACATTTATAGCTTTTTTAAAAAAAAAAATTAAGAGGAACACCAAAATGATTCTTTAAAAAAAAAAGAAGAAGAAGAAGAACTGGGCTGGGTGGGTTGATGCACGCCTTTAATCCCAGCACTCAGGAGGCAAAGGCAAGCAGATTTCTAGAAGTTCGAGGCCAGCCTGGCCCTAGTTCCAGGACAGCCAAGACTACACAGAGAAACAAAGCCACAATAGCTGGGATTAGGACTGGGGAGATGGTTCCATGTGTGAGAATGCTTCCTGGGAACCTGAGTTCAAATCCCCAGCACTCATGTAAAAAGCTGGGCATAGGGACTAGAGAGATGGTTCAGTAGTTAAGAGCACTGACTGGTCTTCCAGAGGACCTGGGTTCAATTCCCAGCACCCACATGGCAGCTGACGACTGTCTGTTACTGCAGTTCCAGTTGATCCAACACCTTCACAGTCATATATGCAGAAAAAACACCAATTCACGTAAAATAAAAATACATAAATCATTAAAGAGAAATTCCCCACCAATTATGTTCCAGTAGACTAATTAAAAAGAAAAAAAAAAACCAGGCATAGCTGGTTGACTGTTACTCCAGCACTGTAAGGGTGTGGAGACAGGAGGATGACTGGGGCTTGCTATCTGCTAGCCTAGCTCCAGGTTTGTTAAGAATGAGGTAGAAACTGATAGAGCATGACACCTGGCAACTTCCTATTGACCCCCAAAATCCATGGGCACATACATTCAGAAACACACATGTGCATAAAACATACACACACACACCTTTTCTTTAAGGCTGGCACTGTCACTTAGTGACAGAGCGTTCATCTAGCAAACACAAAAGAAAAAGGAGGAGAGAAAAAGAATCAACAGTAGCATTAGGCCTCACAAAACCTGAAGCCTTCCCGGCTTTTGGCCTGTATGACTTTTAACTTCCATTCAATAGTGACCAGAAATGTTAACGAGACAGACACTTATCTGTCACCACCTCAGCCTTGTTGGATGCGGTGGCTTGCACTTGTTGCTGATAAGATAGCAGAGGTCCCATTACTCGGAGCTGGAGAGAAAGGACAAACACACTTACACGGACGCCTGGAAGAAACAGTATAAGTGCCTAGGAGTTAGTAGGAAAGGAACTAGCAGGCTATCCAGCCCCCTAGTCCTGAGAGGGTAATTGGTATCTTACAGACTCAGCCGGGGCACATGCAGAGACTATGAAATAGAGGTGGAAGTGGGAACAAATAATCATGAAAAAGACAGAGTTACAGGACAGGGGAAGGTCTCACTGACCAAGCCTCAAAAGATAAAACTGACACTTGGGAGGCAGAGGCAGGCAGAGCTCTTCATAAAGCCAGCCTGGTCTGCAGCATACGTTCCAGGCCAGCCAAGGCTACATAGTGAAATCCTGTCTCAAAAATACACAAACTAGTCAAGCGATGGTGGTGCACGCCTTTAATTTCAGCACTCGGGAAACAGAGGCAGATGGATCTCTGTGAGTTCGAGGCCAGCCTGGTCTACAAGAGCTAGTCCCAGGTCAGCTAGGGCTGTTACACGGAGAAACCCTGTCTCAAAAAAACAAAACAAAACAAAACAAAAAACCCAAATTAATAAATAAATCTATAGTTGCCCTCTACAGTTATTTCTTACAAAAGTCTTTAAATTTTATTTATTTATGAGCAAGGTCTCACTGTGTAGCCCTGGCTAGCCTATAACTTGCTGTGTAGACCAGGGTGTTCTCAGAGTCACAGGGCTCCACCTGGCTCCACCTCTTAAGTGCTGGGATTAAAGATATGCACCACACTACTAACTACTAAAGCCTATGTAGGAAACTTTTGACTCTGAGAGCAAGCTCTGGAGCCCAAGCTTGAATACGAGGGAAGTCAGGCTAAAGACAAACTTTCAGGTCACCCCCACCCCATGTTACAGCTACAGTGTCTGTGATGTGCTTTTGATGCCTGACTTGGCGAACGGTGTGAGGAAGAGAGGGACTGTGTGTGAAATCAGATGGAGAATTTCAAAAGTGCTGTAACGTTTTGCCCCAGGGGCAATTACATTTTTGAGGCAGACATAAAGGCTCTAAGTGAGAGCAGTGGTGGAGCAGAGGGAAGTCTGAAGTAGGAATGAAGCAAGCATGTCTTCTGGTTTATACACAGCCCCTGAACTAACGTGACCTCCCCAGAGACTTTCATCTTGGAGGCAGGAGTTAGGTGTGGGGTGCCAACTGCTTCCTCCAAGGTACCATGGTGGACCCATAGTGATTTTTTGGTTTTTTTTTTTTTTTTTTGGTTTTTGTGCACCCTTGACTATCCTGGCCGACAGCCTATCCTGTCCTGGTTTGACCAGGCTGACCTTGAACTCGTAGAGATCCAACTGTTTCTACTTCCCAAGTGCTGGGATTAAAGGCATGAACCACCACACCCAGCTTTAAAGTATATTTATAAAAATGATTACTTTTTACTTATGCGTATGTGTTTGAGGACGTGCATGAGATTGTGGGTGCCCACAGAGGCCAGAGAAGGTATCAAATTCCTTGGAGTTGGAGTCACAGGAGTTTGTGAGTCACCTGATGTGGGTGCTGGGAACTGAATTCAAATTCTCGGTAAGAACAACAAACTCTCCTAACTGCTGAACAATCTCTTCAGCCCCCGAAAGTGTATTTTTATTTGTTTAGGGACACATGATGGGGGGGAGGGACATAAGCAAGTCACATCATACCTGTGAATGGCTAAGGGCAACGTATGGTTCTCTTCTTCTACCATGTGGGTTCCAAGACTCGAACTTAGGTTTTTAAGCTCGGTCACAAGCATCTTTACCTGCTGAGCCATATCACCTGCCCTAAAGTATATTTGAATTTATTTTGCCTTGAATCACTATCTGCATGCTGGTCACAGCACTAGGCTGAGAAGTAATGAGTAGGACACACCTGTTTTCAGCTGGGCATGGTGGTCCTTGGGAGGTGAAGGCAAGGGAATCAGGAATTCAAGAGCAGCCCTTGTGATATAATGATTTGGGGGGCACTCTGGGCTATACGAGACCCCAACTCAAAAGCAAAAGCAAGGCAATGGTGGTTCAGAGCGATTACTGCTCTAGCAGAGGACACAGGTTCAGCACTCACAGGGTGGATTACGATTGTCTAGTGCCAGTGGATCCAACACCATTTTCTGGTCTCCAAAGGCACCAGAAACTCACGTGGTGCACATACTTGCGTGCATTAAAAACATTATACACTTCAGGAGGCTGGAAAGATGGCTCAGAGGTTAGGATCACTGGCTGCTCTTCCAGAGTACCAGGGTTCAATTCCCAGCACCCACATGGCAGCTCAAAACTGTCTGTAGCTCCAGTTCCAGGGGATCTGATGCCTTTACAACAGTGCACATAAAAATAAAGTTAAGTAAATTATTTTAAAAAAAACATTATACACTTCAAACAAAAGCAATGTAGCCTTAGTTTCCTTAGGATGCTTATCTGTTCTCGAAAATGAGAAATGCAGGAGCTGGAGGGATGGCTCCACAGTTAAGAGCACTTGCTGCTCTTCCAGAGGACCCATTGGGTTCCTAGCACCCATGTCATGTGAGTGGTCCACACCCTCCTGTAATTCCAGCTCTGGGGAATCTGATGCCTTTTAGCCTCTGCTGGCACCTGCACACATGTACACACACACACACACACACACACACACACACACACACACATACACAAAGTAAAACTTTAGAGAGAGACAGAGAGAGGCCATCCTAGGTATTCTGTGTTTGAAAGTTCAGGTTTTATATCTCTCAAAGTGACCAACTAATGCCAAGAGGACCTTGCAGCAGTACCTGAAGAGAATACACTTTTAAAAGACGAGCCTGAGCCAGGCTTGGCCTTTAATCCCAGCACTCTGGAGGCAGAGACAGGCAGTCTCTGTGAGCTCAAGGTCAGCCTGGTCTACAAAGCTAGTTCCAGGACAGCCAGGGCTACACAGAAAAACACTGCCTCAAAATAAAAACAAAAACAAAAAAAACAAAACCAAACGCCAACCAACCAACCAACCAAACCAAACAACAAAAAACAAACAACGGTTGTGGTTTAACAAGAAAAGTAGTTTCTTGCTGAATGCAAAATAAGGGTTAGGGAGAGGGAAAGTGAAGAAGAACTAACAAAGAAGACAGATGTATGGGTCGCAGCAAGGGACAAAATGTGTTAGAATATAGAAGGTCAAAATCCAGGCCAGCTGGTTATTGTGGGAGTAAGGGAAGGGATACAGGGAGAGAGAAGCTACCAGAATGGGAAAAGTTGCTAAGGGATAGGACCCCGCCACCTTCTGTTCCCATAACCTCATTCATTTCCTTAACCCTCCTTTCCAATCCCTCTCAGGCTGCTCTGCTCCTTTAGCTCTGACCCCATTTCCTCAGGATTTAGTTCCCTGAGGAGCCGGGTCTGACATTTCAGACAGAGGCTGAGGAAAGGAGGTAGGTCAGAAAGAGACACTGTGTGCCTGCGTCATCTTTATATTCTGCTTTATTATTTTGGAACTATGGGGCCAAAGACGTAAGCGTGCAGACATTTACCAGGAAGTTCAGAGCCGGTCGGTCCCCTAGGGAAGAAAGGCTATCAAGACTTCTCCACTCTCTGCTGAACAATTAATTGCTACTGGTTGTCATATTTCAGAAGGTAGAAATGCCATATTTGTGGCATAGATGGATGCCCAGGGCGGAACTTAAGCCTTCAGAATTGTGAAGTTCCCCTGGCTACTGTATCCTTTCTTAATCTAGTGGCCACTATTGTAAGGCCTCCCTGCTGACTCTGACCTATCAGTTTTCCCAGAGCCTTTTAATCCTAGGCAAACCCTTAGGGTCTTTTAAGGTCCCAGGGTTTGATAGTGTCTACCCGAGGAATGGCTATTTTGACTCATGCCCGTAGGAAAAATAATTCCAGTTCCTTAAGTTCTTATCTGCAGCAACTGTGGACACCCCAAAAGCAACCTGAGATCAAGGGTCTTCTGGATTTGCTGTTAGGACCCCTTATACACCAGGTGTGCCAGTACGGACCTTCAATCCCAGCACTTGGGAGGCAAAGGCAAGCAGATCTCTATAGAGTTTCAAGCCTGCCAGGATTCTATAATGAGATTGTCTCAAAAACAAACAAAAACCTTAAACAATTTAGTTTGCAATAGATAAAAAAGTATTGATATATCTGTTGTCTGTAATCCTTTACCTTTGATGTTTTTGAGTGCCTGACTCTGGCCAAAGTTGTTGTTGTTGTTTTCCTTTTTGTAACAGAGTCTTATGTATCATAGAATGGCGGAGGATGATCCTAAACTATTAATCTTCCTTCCTGATCCTCCATGCAAGGCATGTTTCTATAACCATGCTCAGTTTGATGTGGTACTGGGAATGGAACCCAGGGAGACAAGCACTTTACTGACTGAACTACATCTTATCCAAAGTCTCTGAAAGCAGAAACCAGGTCATGACCTCCTATTGGAAACGTGTCTAGCTCATACCATTCCTGTGTATAAGCTTCAAAGCCTTCCGGGCTGTGAACCTCAAGCTAGGAACCACTTCTTTTCTTTTTAATTGTGTGTGCTTGTGTGTGTGTGCCCTGACATGCTTGTGGAAGTACAGACGACAACTGTGGAAGTCAGTTCTCTCCTTCCATTATGTGGGCGCCAGGGATCAAATTCAGGTGGTCAGGCTTGATGGTGTTTGCTGAGTCGTTCTCCTAGGAAGCCCATCTTGAACATTTCTGCTATTCCCTAAGCTCAGAGTATGACACATAGTAGTCATCTCAACAAATCTGTGAAGAAGGAATTGTTGGCAATGATGTTAATAAGGATGACAATGAAAACAATAATAAGCAAGAAGGTGCTTTGTAATGGGAGGCATCTCCCCTGAGTATCACACAGCCTCCTCAGAGGCTTGACTGTGGACTCTTTCATTAGTAGAAGCAAACAAGGGCCAAGCTTGAGATGAGGTCCTTATCCTGCCATCATACCCATGCTAGGGGAAGCTGTCAGGTATAGAAGAGTGAACAAGAACAGCTGTTTGGGCATGATACCTAATAGAGGACAAGGATTATATTTATGCCTGCCTTCTCTGCCTTGAGCTAGGGTCAACTTCAGTATCTTGTGCCAGCAACTTATCAGGAAAGACCATAGCTTTCTGTACTCAGAAGATCCGACTTTTCATTTGTGCCACCTTTAGTGATTCTGTTTCTACCATCCAGGTCCTCAATATTGCTACCTTGGCTTTGGAAAAATGTTTAAATCTTGTTTCTTTGAACTGTCTAACTTCTCTCTCCAAGACAAAAATTACATTTTTTGACATATATAAAATAATGTGTCAATTTATTCTCAATGACAAGTTTGTAAGGTTGATGGATTGGGTGATTCTTGCACAGAGAGAGGAAGCCAACTGCCTAATATGTTTTGAAATCCTCAGTCCAAGGCTTTGATCACAACACACAGTTAAAATACTCATCCAATAAAAGCCACTCATCATGGCCTGAGACTATCTAAGGATCTATATACATGTGAGGAGTCCTAAAATAGTATACATTATCAGACAAATTTTCAAGAGACCATACAGTTCACCCTTTTTCTCTCAGGCAGTTCCAGTGGTCAGGAAGTTGAGTGTTGGGAAAATATTTGAAGCTGGAGTCAAAACCTAGGCTGTAAGTCCTGTGTCTGCCAAAAGATCTTGAGCAAGCATTCCAGCCGCTGTGACCTAACTAACCTCTTGTAGAGTGAAGACAATCCTATTTGCATTTTCTACATTCCAGATCTATTGTGAGAATTAAAGAAGACAGTAATGTGAAAATTGTAATGCACTAGACGGATATCAACACACCAGCCAGATACGTATCGAGGGAGAATGATCATAGAGATCAGGCAAGGCTCAGCTCTGTGGTCAGCCTACAGGACAGCCAAGAGCTTGATGCTTCTTTCCAGAGACTCAGTAGAGTGGGTATAACAGCAACTTCACCGCTGCAGTCATGGGCCCTAAATGAAATAATGTGCACAGTACTCGGTATGTGCCTGGCATGGAGAAAGAACATTATTGAATATTAGATGCTATTTGGTATTGATTTTATTAGTGAGGGTGTGAGGCACGGTAGAGGGTTGGAACAGGAATCAAAAGGGCTCTTTGAGCCTCACTCTTTCTTCTTGTACCATGTAAGAATTATGTTTTTCCTTTCCCAGATAGTCGTGAGGAACTTTTTTAAGTGTATGAAATGTTGAACTAACTGAAACTGAGAATACAAGCTGCTCTCATCTCCCCTCCCCATGCCAGAAATCAAACCTACGACTTTGAGCGTGCCAAGCAAGTGCTGTCCCATTGACCTCCATTCCCAGCCATTCCCAGCCATTCCCAGTCATTCCCAGCCATAGATATTTCTTAAGCTGAGCTAACTGATAGTGGCTGAATTTTAACTCAGGTCATCAGGCATCAGGTTCTGTTCATTTCTATCTGCATTTGATAAGATTGTCCTCTTCGTGGAAAGGAGTCATTTTCTTCAGCTTTGTAAAAGAATCTTATTTTTTTAAGATTTGCTATTTATTTATTATGTTTACAGTGTTGGTATCAGACTTCATTACAGATGGTTGTGAGCTACTATGTGGTTGCTGGGAATTGAACTCAGGACCTCTGAAAGAACAGCCAGTGATCTTAACCGCTGAGCCATCTCTCCAGCCCCAGCTGTAAAGAACCTATATGTCAGATCTCAAAGCAAATCCTTCAAACAGGAAAGCAGTGTCTTTCCAAAAAAAAAAAATCTCTACAGAGTGTTCTGTTGCCTCCACTTGTTCTGCATTCATAGGCTGATTTTAATATCCAACTAATTCTTGAATTCCCACTTTGAGTACTATCTGCTTTCAGTATTTAATTCCACAGTGACCCTCATAGCACACTCCCGGTTTACTTCCTCTCCTCTGATTAGTAAGTGTGGCTCGAGGGGAATGCCTTTCTTCTTAACACTAAACTCAGCAAAGACTGAAATAGAAAGACAAATCGGTAGCAAGGTCAAAATTAGAATTCATAACTAAATATAAATCTAGAGGGAATTATCCAATTACTTGGATGGTCCCTTCTCACAGACAACTCAGGCTTGATTGACTTTGTGTCTTCCATTATAGAACAAAATGCCAAGGGTAATCTATTGTTCTTGTGAGAAGCAATAGGTTTTAATAGTATCTTAAATGCTTTTTTCCCCCTCCTGCAAACGCCTTAGTATGTATATATGTAGCATATAATTTTCACAATTGCAAGTATTCTCTTTGGAGACCATCTGGTCTTACTTTGTAGGTCAGAGAGCACTGAGCTGGGAAGACCAAAATTTCCTAATGGAGTCACTATCAAACTTGGGCAGATTTATCAGTCACTTTGTTTTGGTACGTGGACTTACAATGGATGGCTCTGAAGAGAAATTCCCAGCTCCCTTTTAAAGTCTCAAGTTAATTTACAGGCTAACAGCTGTTTTTATTGTGATTGGACCAGCCTCAGGAGGGGACTTGGAAACTTAAAAGACAAATGTGTCACATGAGGCAAGGTAGCCATTAAATGTACGAATTTAATGCAAAGTTCATGCAAATGATAGGCAAACCTTGTATAAATATATAGAATCTTAGTTTGTAGTTTGCCAACAGCAAAGGAATCTCATAAGACTTGAAAAGTAATGTTTTTAGGTTAAACTAAATTAATGCCTTTTGAAGTTAGGTTTTCTCAGTCCCTCTAGAACTGCTTAGAGTTTGACACTACCCTATATAAAGATTTCTTTAGGGTTTGAGTCCAGCCCGCATCCAGTCCCGCCCCCTGCACAGCCTGACATCACGTGGTATCATTTGCATACTACCTGGGACTGGGTGTGACGATCCTCCTCTTTGAGTCTTTTCATTGGCGGTGCCGGAGAACCTGCCCTATACCGGAAGGACCAATCGGCAGCCTTAAGTACGTTAAAAAAAAGAAAAAAAGGAAAGGAAAGAAAAGCAGGAGGGTGGGGTCTTGTGTTGATGGCTGACCATATGGACCAATCATCCTCGGAATAGAAGAGCCTCGCCGTAGATTGGTTGAGGGGCGGTACTGGAACTCTGTAAGCCAATTGGAACTCTGAGCCGAGGGGGCTGGTCCCCGCCCGTAGGGCAGATAAGTAGCGGCCGCGGGGGTTGGGGGCTGTGTGGGGCTCGCCGTGGGGCTGAGGCAGCAGGTAGCCGGGTGGGCCATGTCCGGGGCCGCAGCAGGCGGCAGAGGCGGAGGTTCCTGGGGGCCGGGGCGTGGAGGGGCGGGGGGTCTCCGGCGGGGATGCTCTCCACCGGCGCCCGCTGGCTCCCCCCGGGCCGGGCTGCAGCCACTCAGGGCTACAGTCCCCTTCCAGCTGCAGCAGCCGCACCAGCGCCGGGACGGGGGTGGCCGCGCAGGTGAGCCGGGTCGGAGCGGGTGCAGGGGCGAGGGTCTGGAGAGTACTGGGAGAAGTATGAAGGGGAAGTGGATGGGAGGTGAGGGAAGAGAGAAGGGGACGCGCAGAGTTCCGAGGACGGAGGGAGCTAGGCGAGCAGCTGCGAACGTGGGGTGCAACTCTGGGAAGGAGGGGGCCTGGAGTCCGAGGTGAGGGGAGGGACCTGGCAGATGGAAACTAGCTTTGGGGGGCGTAACCGAAAAGTGGCCCGAAGGGTATGCCCGGGGCAGGGGGAGTGAGAAGTGCTGGGGTTGGTGCAAGGAGTGTTGTGGGCTCCCTAAGCCGAGGGCTTCACAGGGAGCCGGTGGGCGCTGGACGCCTGCTCGGTGAGGGGGAGGGGCATGGAAGAGAGCCGGGTGGAGCCATGTGTTACTTCTCCAGCTTGAGTTTGGCCCCAGCGTCCCTTTCTATGGCTCTGGAGTTCCTTTCTCCACCACTTCACGTGCGCTTCCCATTATGCCTCTTCCAGGAGCTGATTTGATCCCAGCCCGTTGGGATAAGTTAGTTTAACGGCTTTTACTGCGGTGCAAACGCACCTCTGTTCCCGATTTTCTACGTTCCTTCTGGTGTAGCCCAGAAGTTGTACGTTCCCGTATTTTTGATCTGCTTAATATGGCTATCTCATTCTAGTCATCCTGTGCGTGTGTGCTTGTGTACAGGAGTTGGGCACTTTGCACCCTACCATCCACCCCCTCCGAAGGTGGTTTTGTGAGCGTTCCCAGCCAACGTGGCAGTGGAGTGCTTACAATCAAGTATGCTGTGGCAAATACCCCACTTTCTGAACAGCGCTGAAGCAGTTTCTTAATAGCAGCTTGATGTGGTGGGTGTGGGGAAATGAGGGTGGAGCAAATTTAACCTTGCTTTCACACTGGAGGCTGTGATGGGACCCACAAATGCAGGCCCTTTGGAACGGAAAAGGAACCTACTTGCATGAGGAGGTTGGCAATAAGTTAAAAGTGAAGTTTGCATTTGATTCACACCAGATGTGAAAGGATCATTGCACACTTCCTAAGCCTAAGTTTGTACCAAATGTACAAAAGTTATGTCCCTGCCATCTTAACATGACATTCTCTAAACCAAACTCTTAAGCTTTCTGGAGATTACTAAGCTTGGATGTTGCATGACCCCTTCCTGAAGGTATTCTGTTACAAGAGTCTTGCTAAGTAGGATGGGATTCATCAGGTCTTTGAGGTAGAAAGCCAAGTCTATTTGTACCTCGCTGTATATGTTAATATCACATCCTGGAACGCAGAACTTGGTCAAATCTGGTAGCAAGATGGTGATCAAGTAGTCAAAGTATGTGTAGAATCTGGTGGTGTAGAAGAAGGCAATGCCCAGACAAACTCATGCCTATATCAACTATAAAACAAGCCACAAGACTACAAACCTGTTGGTTTTGTTTGGGCTTCCTTGAAACCCAGGGAAGTTAGAGCCGCAAGCACCAGAACCATCGTCACTTGGTAGAAACCAACAGAAGCCTTGCCTGTGCAGTAGTTAGAGACTGTGTAGCAGCCATTTTAAGAGCAGTTGTTTTTTGTGACTCCTGCAGAGCTGGCATTGAAGGAGCACCTGGTGGGTGCCGTGCAGAGGGCAGGGATGTAGGCTTAGATGCCTGGGTTAGTTACATGGCTTGCTCCTTTTGCAGATTCAGGGTCTCTATAATGACACTGATGAAAACAGGAAACTAGAGGGCTGTGTAACTTGTCAGGTAACTTAGGGCAGATTGAATTGATTCCTACATTATGTATTTGGTTGGTCCATTGCTTCTCCATCTGTTAATATCTCAGAGGTATTAAATAGACATTTGCCTATGGGGTAGGATTATCGTTAGGTTTTCAGTAGGTAGGAGAGAGAAAGGAAATAGTAGCCTGAGACCATTGGTCTTCTTTGTGGTCAAGCATTAAAGGGGTTGGGGAGGGGCCCCTGGTCTTTGTCTAGGGGCGTTTTAGCCCTGTGCATGTTAGCCTCACCTTCATGTATTTTTCAGGTTGTTTCTATTCCTTCTATACCTTGAGAAGTGACAGAACTGTTTTCCTCTATGCTGTTAGGACATGTAACAGGGAAGTGCTTGCTGCCATAGACCCTGAAAAGAATGATGTTAGTAGCCTGGATTTTGAATGCAGGTTCTTCCATTTACCAGCTGGTGTAGTCTTGAGGAAGTTTCTGGACTCCCTTTCTTCTGTGGGCAACAATCTCTATGTCATAAGAACTAAATGAGCTCATGAAGCGCTTAGGAGAGTGCCTGGCACTCGAGTGGTGCTGTATTTCAAAAGCACATGCTGCTGCTCCGCATTGCTGCTCCTCTCTGCACTGAGCTACTGTAAGAGCACTGCTGGGGAGAGTCCACTACCTTCTCAGGCTTCAAAGAGCAAACCCACACTGGTCTGAAACCAGTGCTGCAAGTTTCAGAATTTCAGGGCCTCTTGCATTTTTATTCTGTCATCTTTTAAAATGAGCTTTCTAAACAGAGCTCGGAAACACAACAGTTTAAAAAGGCCTGCGAGCCTGGACTGGGTTTCAGGAACAATTAAGTGTCGTCACTGTTTCTGTTTCCCATCCCAAATGATGTAATACTCTGCCTGTGCAGTTATCTCGCACCGCACACCCTGCTGTGTTCTTGACAAGATAGATTAGGCCTTATATAAAGGGTTATGGTGCAAAGAGTGGGTTTACCTTCTGTGGCCATTCATCCAGAAGGGATGTCTTCATAAAGCGAGGAACGGCTTCATTTTTATGAGCTGGAGCTGGAGGAGCTATGAGAAAAATGAGGGCCAACTCTAAGAAAGCGAAGAGCCACTGGTGGGTAATTGAAACCCTCAATACAGTTCTTACTGCAATTGCCCCCTGAATTAAATTCTCTTTTGTGTCTGAAGTTAGCAGCAGTTTGAGGCTGCTAACTTTTGCATCCTTCAGAACCCATGATGATAGATAAAACAGGAGTAGAAAGTGAAGTTTTCTGGGTTCAGGTCTTACCTATCCTAAAAGTGTTTCAGTCTCCATATCCCTAGACTGGAAACAATAGCTTTGTGGTGCTAAGGATTGAACCCAGGGCTTTGTGCATGCCACACGAACACTACACAAAGCCACATTTCCCACCCCATGAAAATAACACTTAATTAAACTTTGCTAATTATTTCTCTAGCGAACCTGGGAAACCAGATGCTGCTTGGGAACCAATATACTCCACCAAAACCTTCTTAAACCAGGAGTTGGTAATTATAGCCTGTAAGTTATACCTGGCCCTGAGCCTGTTTTTGTAAATAAAGTTTTATTGGAACACAGCCACCCTTTTTGACGGTAGCTGTGTCTATTTTCATGCTGTCAGTGGCAGAGTTTACTCACTGTACAGAAGTTCATCTAGCCTTGTCTCGAACTGTACACTTGATTCCTACTCCATTGTAAGAATCAGTTTCAAGAGTGTATGATTTATGCTTCCTCAGAAAACCCTAAGGTAGAGTAAGGTAACAATCATATTTTAGGGGAAAAGGAACCATCTGTTTCTAGTCAGCCCTCAGTCTTTGTGGCAGATCAGCACGTGTGAGTACTGATTCCCCACCCCCGTTGTCAGGTGACATGTGTTCAGTAGACATAGCTCATTTGAATTTACACAAAAGCGTAACTGTTAAGCAAATTTGTTCCTCCTCTTTCCCTATGGCCCCCTACCCTCAACCTAATAACTCACACTGCAGAGAACATAGTTTTAAAATTATATGAAAATCACTTGAGACCTATCTCCTGTATTGAATTTTTTTCATTAGTTCGCCATACAGATCATTGAGAACTAGCTGGTAGTAGTCATGGTTGGCCTAAAATACTAGATTCCCCAGAGGGACATAGGGAGGGAGTGCGCTCCTTGTTTCCTGAATATAAGGTGTCATTGTTATTAGGGATGTCATTGCTAATTATTTAATGCCTTTCCTTGTATTGTTTTGAAAACTTAGCCCTTGAAGGATGGGTGTTTAGATGGGTATGAAGCCACATCAAAGAGGCTGTGTATTAGAGGTTCTGAGAGAAGGTGCTCTTCAGGCTGTTGTCCTTGTGGCCAGTGATGCCACAAACAGCTGGAAGTTTAAAATAGAGGTGGAACTTTTCTCTGCCAAAGAGTCATCTTGGGGTACAGTTAGAATCCTTAAAGAGCTGCACTCATCCGTTTGTAACCTGTGATTGAGACAGCTTCTATTTGGGAAGCATTAAGCCCTCAGGCTTTTCCTAGCCTGATACTGCTAGCTACTGTCTTCCATAGCTTTGCCAGGCCCAGTCATGGTCAGTAAGAAGCACGTCTCCGAAGCACCTGACCCTTAAACAGTTATCAGTAGCGGTAACTCTCCTGAAGTTAGGGTCTTCCAGTTTCTAGGATGTCATTAGCTGTGGTGATTGCCTGTCTTCTGGGTACCCAAAGGAGTGAGGGTCCATGTGTTCTTAGGGTTTTTTTTTGATAGCACAATATTAGTCAGTCTGAGACGTCCTTATATAACACAGTTAAGAGACCAGTAGAAGGGGGTGAAAATGTTGCGGGTTGTGGTGGTAAGTGGATATTGCTCTCTCTGGTTCCAGATACGGATTTCTAGGAAGGGTTACAAGAATTTCATAGTGATGTGGATTTGAGTGTTGTCAAAGCGGTTGGTGGGCTTAATAGCCAGGAGAATTCTCTGCCTGCGTTCTCTGCTGAAGTCAATGTATTTTGAGTCGTATAGGCCCCCGCCAGTCCCTGATCTTAGTAGAACTGTTAGGAATTAAACAGCTGCCTCTAGCTTCTTACCAGTCTCACATTGAGTCTTTCTGCCAAAGGATTCAGACTTTGTGGTGTGACATCCTCTTACAGGTCTGGTTTTGGAGTTTTTATAGGTACTGTCACATGTATCAAGCACTATTTGACACTAGCTTGTGTTCTGCCTGGACTTACCCGGTCTTGCTCTTGTTCTATGGGCAGCACGGAGCACTTTTGAGGGTTGGGAAGGTAAACCTGGTGATTCTTTCCTATTTCATAAGACAAATGGATACTATATTTGTTACTCATTGCTGAGACAAAATACCTGACAGAAAAGGAAGGGTTTATTTTGACTCATAGTCCAAGGATACAGTCCATCAGGACAGGGAAGATAGGAGAAGGGGCTGGAGCTTACATTTTACATCTGCACTCAGAAAGCAGAGAGGGAAGGGTGCTGGTGCTCAGCTCAGTTTCTTCTTAGGCAGTCCAAGGGATGGTGCCGCCCACATTTAGGGTAGGTCTTCCATCTTAATTAGTACAGACAATCCCTCAGATCATACCCAGGGGCTTGTCTCTTCCATGACTCTATACCCTGACAAGGTAGCAATCACAATTAACTATACAGATGCCCAGCAGCAGTGAGTTAATTTAAGGAGTGTGGACAATCTCACGATGGCATAATCATTTCTGCCCTCCTGATACAGAATTTGTTCTTTCTTGTCTTAGAAAAGGGAGTAGAAGCCAAGGGTAGGAACTGCTCTCAGCTTTCTCCTCTGCCTGAGTTGGAGCCTCACAGAGATTCCATTATTTGGTTTGCAGAGTATGAATTAACCAAACACTAGCCAAATCTATTCACTAGCCAAATCTATTCACATGGTTAGGTCAAAAACAAATCCTGGTCTCAGAGAGGGAAGAGTTGAGGATGTTATCTGAAGTTGGTAAATGATCAGTGCTCCAGTTCCTCCTGCCATGTGGCAGTCTGGATGGGCTGTCGTTCCTGGGCACAGCTGGCTGTGAACACGAAGCCTTCCAGCTTCCACTGGACATCCTAGCTTTCTGGCACTTCGCTCTCTCCCTGCAGCCGCAAGCAAGTTGAATCCCTAGCTTTGGAGTCACGTAAATGGTTCTCCTTGAGGCTTAGTAAGCTTCAGTTGACTTTCCTGTGTGGGAGTACCACAGCCAATCAGGAGCAACTTAAATGAACTTAAAAGAACACTATCAGGGTATTTCATAATAGGAAAACTGCAGGTCCAGCCCTAGGGAAGCTGGAGCTGAAGTCTTGGCCTTGTATAGACTCTTACCCTGCCCTGTTCAGGCACACAGGTCTGTGGGTTTGCTCAGGAGCCTTAGACAGCTGGCACTGGGGGAGGGAGGATGGAGTGCCTTAGGCTTCACCCGCCCGCACATTAGCAGTTTAGGCTTCCAGCTCCCTATTAAAATGGGTGTGTGTGGAGGCCTGGGAAGACTCTTCTGGGAATTTGATTGCTCTCATGCATTTGAACCATGATTAAGAGTTGGGGGGTGCATTCTATTGGAGGCTGCCAGAATGTGTCATCTTAAATGGTGGACAGTGTTTGGCAGAGCAGAGTTGTAAATTTAGGGTACCTCTCCTCTGTCCATAGCTCCTTGTCTGCTAATGTCAGGCAACTTTTTCCAGGGAACCATCTTGTTAGGACACAGGTTAGTGTACCACCAGCTCTGCCACCTGAATCCCTTAAGATCAGAAGTGACAGCCTTCAGGAGAGCGTTGAAGTGTTAAGACCAAGGGTGGGCTATGACACAGAGCTTTAAAAGCAGGTGCTAACACATCCACATGTAAATGCATTATAGATGCAAGCTGGAGAAGGCACAGAATGAAGGAGTATTCAGTGTATGGTGGGCTAATTATAGACCTACTGACTTTTGAATAGGTTTTCTTTTAAATTGGCCAATGTATTTTCTCTAAAGTTAAATTAGGTTTTATTGTCATCTCTCCTTTCTCTTTCAAAAATGACATTTTTAGAGCCTGGGATGTAGCATAATGGTAGAGCATGTGCTTTGCATGTGCAAAGTTTTGGTCTATCCCCATCAACACACACACACACACACACACACGCTCACACACACACAAAATGTCATTGCTTAAAGACTTAACTGCTCAGCAGTGTTCTCAGATCCTGTAGTCCCCTCTACCCCATCCTGGAAATTGTGTGCTTGCCTTTTTAAGAGGTAGGTACCTCGTGTTTCAAGTTCAAGTACAGTGGAACTCACCCTGCAGCTTGAACAGATTTGAGTGCTTCTGCTAAGGGAGGGCCAAGGCAGATGGGGAGTGTCATGCTCAATAAATACTTGTTGGATTGAGTTGCTGGAAAGGCAGTGGAGTGGAGAAGGGAGCCACACCTCCCCCAGGCTCGCTTGTAATGGCTTTTCCCACTTCTAGTTCCCATACTCTGTTCCCCTCTATCGTAGCTCTCCAGCTACTTGCAGGACAACCTGCCCACTCCACAAAGCATCAGTGTTCTCTATTTAAATCATTGGTCTCCTTTTCATCCTGGTTTTTGGGGCTTTAAGCCCAGCTGGTGGCAAAGATGTTGCATTTCCATGGAAGTCATTGCTAAGCCCTGTAGGTTCTCTTCCCAACACATTTAATGCGGAGGAGGGTGTATGTGTGGGGGGGTGTAAATCACCAGGTTGATCCATGGATGGAGATAGACAATGTGTAGGATTTTGCTATAGGTTTGTTTAAAGTCTGAACTACTTAACTTTTGTCTTAGAAAGAGGTGTGGTTGATGGATCAAGGAGACTGAGAGGAGTGTCCAGTGTCCATTCTTGCTAGATAGACCAGTACCAATTTTTTGGTATTGCTGTGCTGTACAGCAAGGAAAAGCGGGATTGCAAAATGAGTCAGTGACTTTTTAGGCCAGATAGCAGAATTATTAGTGGACCCTAGGATGGCTTTTCCTGGTGTGATCGGGTGGAAAGGATGCCAGGCACCATCCTATAACATCAGGTATTGCTGTTCCCTTACCCAGCTAACGTGGAGAAATACAGGAAAGAGGTGTTCATAATCATTGTTCAAACTCTGGACATTTAGACTGTTATCCAGTCTGTGTCCCTGTTGCCAACCATGGCTCTGGTGACTTAGACGAAATGGTTTAATAAACCTGCCCAGCTGGGTGTGACTTTGAACAGCATGAACATGTGATTAAAAGAGTTGGAGCTCTTTTCCCTTCTTCCCTTTCTCCCTTTCTCCCTCCTCCCCCCTTCCTTCCTCTGCCCTCCTTCACACTCCCTCCACTTTAGACTTCTCTGAGCCTATTTGTTCGCCCACGTGGCTTTGAGAGAACTACCATGGCTAACACGTGCATTCCCTGCCCCACAGCGGTAGGCACAGAAACCTGTCATACTGTCCCCGGATTGGGGATCATCTGCTTAACTCATGCTCATTAGCTAGGTCCCAGGAGATGGGGAGGTGGTGGATAGAGCGCATGACAGAGGGGATGCAGCCAGAGGTCCTTTACAGTAAATACAGCAAAGTGTGGATGGAGAGGGGCGAATGGGACTGTGGGAGCCACATCTGTGGAGACAAGCACCTCTTAGCCTGAGGGAAGCGCATGGACGCTTTCTCAGTGGAACTGTCGCGAGAGTCGTTTTGTCTTCCCAGCATAAAAGTAATAAAGGGCTGTTTCCATAGTAAGAGCCCGAGAATCCCAAGTCTGAAAGCACCAGATTCACCTGTATTGTTCCGAGAACTTGAGACATGAATAGCTTGGTTTTGACAGTATTCATTTGTTTGTCTCCTGCTGCTCATAGTTGGTACTTCAATGTTTTACGTTCGCTTTTACTGTGTCCTGCTGGGGAGGATGGCATTTTCCCTGTTTTTTTTTTTCTGCAGACTGGAAAACTGAGACCCAGCAAAGAAATAACGTGCCCACAACCATGCGATTGACAGAACCTTTTTGCTTGATTAAGCAAAGGTCTCTTCCCACACATGGAAGTGTGCTGTGAACTTGGTCCCGCATGGCATCCCCACCACCTGCCTAGCACATCTCCAGCTTTTGCTTCCCTGTAGTTTGTATATCTGTATTCCAGGTTCAGAGTGCACCTGATAAACTGATTAGAAGAGAACTGGCGATGGGCTGCAAAGATAAGTCTTTCTTCAGCATCCCAAGGTGATCACACACGGGCTTCCCACACCTTGACCTTGTCCCGTGAGCTGTGGATTGGTAGATAACGGGATGATGGTGGCACGTGCAGCACTGACATGGTGGTGGCTTTTGCGTGTTTCTGGCTGGTTTGAGATTTGCCATTGCCATCTGGAATGAGTAGCTCACCAGGGACAGGTGGGGAGCTGGGGCAGACTGGTGTCCCTGCCTCTGTGGAGTCATGGTTGGGGGTACTGATTGGCAGTTGTATGCCTAGGCGGTGCCAGGAAGAGACAGTGTCTTTCTATTGTGTGACTGTGTGAAACCATGAGAAGCACCTGAAGGGACATGTGGTCGTGCATTCCTATAGAAGGGGGTGGGCACAAGTAGCCTTGTGCCACGAAAATGGCTTAGTCCCCCATGCAGGGTAACCCCTGGCACCACCACGTGTACATTCCTGATGGGAAAGAAGCCTGGGGCTCATGATCTGCCCAAGCACATCCCTCGTCTTGCTTTTGGTTAACTAGGAGTAGAGTCCTTGTGGTATTTATTAGCACCCAGTAGAGGGAACAACGGAGGCTTGAACTCTGGAAGAAACTCCATCTAGGGTGCATTGCCTGGCTGTCTCCTTGGAACTAACTCACCCCCTTTACAAAATCACTTTCCTCTCTCTATAGAACTCTTTCACATTCTAATGTTTGTATGCTTGTGTGTAACCTTTTGTTTCCAGTTTCTTTACAACCCTTAAGGTAAAATCTTATTTAACAAATATTATAAAAGCACTTCTGTATAATAAAGTTGTTCCATTCTTCTAATGCTTTCTTGTTGTCTGTTTTGTAAGTTTTGTGTCTTTAAGTAAAAAAGCAAAAGAGCGGGAAGGGCTAGGAGATGGCTTAGCTGGAGAAGTGCTTGCTATTCAAGCCTGAGGACTGACTGGGATCCCCAGCACCTGTGTCAGTACAGGGTGCAGCAGTGCGCAACTAACTCCAGCACCGGGGCGGGGGGGTGGGGGGTGCAGGTAGGTAGATCCCTGAGCTCATAGGCTGGCCAGACTACCTCGACTTGTGAGCTCCAGGTTCAGTGAGAGATCATGCCTCAAAAATAAGGTAGAGCTGGTAGGAAGGATCAGGTGGTAAAAACACTTGACCTGACATCAGGCCCTCCATCCCATTGTTGAAGGAGAGGACTGACCCCTGAAAGTTGTCCTCCAATCTCGACTTCCTGTGTATTCCCTTCCCTGTATTCACACACACCACACACACACACATACACACACACACACATACACAAATAATAATTTTAAAAAGTTAAGTTTCAGTGTGGTGGAACATGATTTTAATCCCAATGCTCAAGAGTCTGAGGAAGACAAATCTCTGAGTTGCAGGCTAGTCAAGGCTACATAGAAAGAACCTCCCCAAACAAAGCGAAACGATTTAAAATATTGTGGAGAAGCAATTAAGGAAGTCTTTGGCTTCCATGTATACATAATGTACACACACATGCACACATACATGTACATGCACACCATAACACAGGGAGGGATAGAAACTGACTTTTTTTTAATACTTTATGTAACTTGTCTGAACTGTGTGGTCACTGTGTAAACAGTGAACATTTAAATGCTTGACATTTGCAGGGAAAGGTGTGAAAATCCATAAACCCTTACTAGATGACAAAACCTTTTGCTGTCTCTTTATTGCCAACCTCCTACTTTGTCATAGTTGCCTATTCCTTTCTAGAAATAAAAATCAGTCTCTCTCTCCCCCCCCTCTCGTGTGTGTGCATGTTTTGAGTGAACATGTGGGTGTCAAGTATGAGTGTAGGAAAGTATGTGAGTGTGTGTAAAATTCTTGTGACAGCAAGCCATCAGTAAAGCAGTTGGCAGGTGTGCTAGGAGCAAATCTAGGTAAAGATTGTGTAAGTATCCCGTGTACTTATTCTTGTTGTTGTTGTCTTGAGACAGGGTTTCTTTGCGTAGTCTTAGCTGTCCTGGAACTCGCTCTGTAGACCAGGCTGGCCTCAAACTCAGAGATCCGCCTACCTCTGCCTCCCAAGTGCTGGGATTTAAGGCGTATGCCACTACTGCCCAGTTCTGTATGCTTATTCTTGAACAATCAGTTTCAAGTTGTTTCCAAATAAACATTTGACAAATAAGTACTGGACTAATCTATCAGGTTGCTTCTACATGCTTGTAACATCTCTTATTCTCTCCACTTAACAGATGGAACAGTTGATACCCAAGAAATTATGGATCTGTTTTGAGTTCACATACTATGCTGGGGTGAAGTCAGGGTTTTGCCTCTATGTTAGATTGCCTTTCAAGAGCCTGCAGCTTGTCCTCCAATTGGACAACATTGGTATCAGACTCTGGGAACTGACTGATGCCAGTTTCTGTATTTGCACGTGCAGCCCTTTCTCCATGTTGACCCAGCGTTAGAGTCGGCAGGGTTGCCCCAACAAGGTGTTACTGAGCAGGATCCCGTACTGAGCATGCTCCGCGTGACCAGTGTCTTAAAACACTCAGAAGCTCATCGGTGCCACAGCCATGCAGTACCTACAGCACACTTATATAGGGGAGTACAGAGGGGCAAATCAGTGAGTTTGGCTCAGAGAGTGGTGCCGGGTTATAGGCCCAGGCCAGATGGCCTTTCTGTGATATATACTAGGTAGTTGTTGTACCCTCTGCCTTGTGAATACAGTAGGCCTCAGGGGAATTTGTGTGGGTTAGTGCAGGACGTTGTACCAAGTGGGGCAGGTGTTAAAGCTTACGCTAAGGGAAGTCCCCTTTAGTCCAGCTTTTCCTTAACCCCAGGTCCCAGGAGCCTGGCTCTGGGATTGCTAAGCAAAGTTAGAGGAACAGACAGACCTTGTTAAATCTCACCCTTTCACTCACACCAAACCCTTCAGCTATCTGGCTGTGCTCCTTAGAGGCATTCAGTCATTCTTGTCGGTTTTTTTTTTTTTTTTTTTGCTTATGCTGCAGGGCACGAGTGAACTCTGTTCTACTTATTTTGATTGGTTGAGCCAGATTTTTTTTTTTTCGAGACAGAGTTTCTCTGTAGCTTTGGAGCCTGTCCTGGAACTAGCTCTTGTAGACCAGGCTGGCCTCGAACTCACAGAGATCCGTCCTCCTCTGCCTTCCTAGTGCTGGGATTAAAGGCATGCGCCACCACCACCAGGCTGAGCCAGCTTCTTACTATGCAGCCCAGGCTATTGTAGAGTTTGCAATCCTCCTGCCTCTGCCTCCTTATTGCTGTGGGCAATTGCAGATATGTGTAACCACACTTAGCCCTACTTTACTATGTAACATAGGCGGAAAATGTTTTCTGTGGCTGGAGAGATGGCTCAGGGGTATGAACTTGCCGCTCTTATAGGGGATTTAAATTCAGTTCCCACTGTGCCCATTGTGTAGCTCTCAACCACCTGGATGGAGCTCCAGTTCCGGGGGATCTAACACTCTCTTCTGGCCTCTATAGGCGTCTGTATGCACAATATACAAACCCATACACAGACACACAAGTACAGTACACCCATAATTAAAAATAAAAATAATTTTGTATTTATTTTTTAAAAAGGCAGTTGTCTTGAAATCTTTGGTTTTGGTGTGCATCTTTGCATCTTTTTTTTTTTTTTTTTTTTTTTGTCTGAGGTGCTTGCTGTTGCTGGCTGTAAGTAAACTGTCCTTGAAGCATTATTTTATGGCCCAGCCAGCTATGTGAAATAGACCTGTGGGCATTTACTATGTGAGTGACCCTGCTTGTATTCAGATTGCTTGACCTTAGGAATTGATCAAGTTACATAGACTCCCTCCGTGACCTTCTTTATATATCTGCCTGTATCTTCCACTCTCTGGCTTTGTCCTGACCCCAGGTAACTGGTGAGTGACTGACAACCAGAATAAGCGCAAGAAAGAAGAGGGTGACACGAGGCTGCCCCCAATTCCCAGGGGATTGTCTGTGCTTAGATGTCCAGTGGGAGCCACTGTGCCATCTGCTTATAATGGATTAGCTGAGCTTGCCTTCCGGGTCTCAGAAGCTGGGATAGGGCATGTGGGTTGTTAATATCCTATATTGTTTCCCTGGATTCAATTATCCGTTTGTATCAGTAGGATAAGCCTTCTCTTTACTGATAGAAGGTGACGTTACCATGAAGCAACTTGGGGGAGAAGATCTGGTTTGTCACCTACTTTCTAGTAATGTGCGTTGCTGCACCCTCTGCCTCTGGAAGCAGCATGTGGAGAGGCAACCCGGGATCAAGTCCTTGGCTGCTTCCTTCTCGTTGCCGCTGCCTAGCCTCTAAACATCTGGCCTAGCTTTTCCGACTGGCTTACCCTGGAGGCACTGCATAACCCTGGTGCCTCTCTTAGGAAGTCTGAACAACTGGCATGGCGAGACCAGGGCTCCAGAGCAGGGGCTGCCCTGGAATGTCTCCCAGCACACTTTGGGGTTTTTCCACAGCCCGGGCACAGCATGGTAATTTGCCACTTATTTCCAGTTCAGTTCTAGAAGGTCAGGGCCCAGGTAGGGATTCACTGGGTCAGATGTCTTTGTGGTTATCTCCCCTGTGAAGTTGGGGACAGGAGCTAGAGCTCAAGCGAGAGATGGTCAGACTTTCTGCAGGCGGAACAAGGTAGTTCACACTGTTTTGTTTTGTTGTGTTATGTTTTTGGTGGTGTTGGGAATTGAACCCAGGGCCTCAGACATGCTGGGCAAATGCATGCCTTCCTACTGAACTGCACCCCCAAACCCTTAACACAGGTTTTCATGGGTGAAATAGGGCAGATTTGGTGGCTGACATTCTTGGTTCTGAGGAACCCAACTGAGCCCTTGTCCCTTGTAAGTGTCCCTAGCCCAGTCCAGAGCAGAGTGAATCAAAAACCAAGGTTAAGTGCAGCAGATCCTGACAGAGTCCAAATTAATGAAGTGTAGCCAGTAACCTACGTGTCCTCTGTGCCCCTAAGTATGCTTGATGGTTACTGCAGCTTGCCCAGCCATGTGACCAGGCTTTCTGGTGTGGCCAGCCACAGGTAAATTGAGCACTATTTGTATTTTCCTACTTGGGAGGAGGTGGGCAGGGCCATGTGGGCGCCTACAACACAGCTGTCTTCATTGCCTCAGTAAATCCTGTTTACCATCGACTTTGCCCTTCTTTCTCGTGCCCCAGATGATAACACACACTCCGAGATTCCACTTAAGCTGCCCTCCTCGGCAGCCCTTTCTTCTCTACCCTTTGGGAGTTGGAACCTTCTGCCTCAAGGGGAGATACCGAGTTAGGAACCTGTAACGATCTCTTCTTGGTGGTCCTGTTTTCAGGGAGAGACCACTTTACAATCCCCCTCATTCAGTGCAGCAGTGAGTTTAGTTCTCCCCATTGTTAAGCTAGACTTCAGCCAAACCTATCAGACAACGTCTCACTCTGTAGCCCTGGCTAGCCTGGAACCAGCATTAAATATATAGACCAACTTGCTCAAGTCTGTCTGTTCCCCTGTGTTCATCAATGTATCAATGTATGTGTGTCTAGACAGACCTTCACGTGTGTACATCCATATGCAATCTTTCGGGTGAGCTGTTGGAAATTATGACACATTCCCCTATCCTTCAGCATTTCTCCTGAGAATAAAGACAGTTTTCTTCACAATATTGTCATGCCTAAGGAAATTAACTGTGACTATGTATCATTTAACATCTAGCTTGTTCTCACGCTTCCCGTTTGGTGGCTTGCTTTGTAAGCTTTAATTTTCAGTTGTATCTTTTTAAAAAGCCTCTCGATCCAAAGTTTTTCCCTACTCTGAATGTGCACGCTTGGGAGAGAGAGAGAGAGAGAGAGAGAGAGAGAGAGAGAGAGAGAGAAAGAAAGATGGTTTGCACATGTACATGCATGTGTACTTGTGGAGGCCAGAGATTGATATCAGATATCTTTATTTGTGTGTGTGTGTGTGTGTGTGTGTGTGTGTGTATTTTTGAGACAGGGTTTCTCATTTCTCTGTGTAGCCTTAGCTGTCCTGGAACTTGCTCTGTAGACCAGGCTGGCCTCAAACTCACAGAGATCTACCTGCCTCTGCCTTCTGAGTGCTGGGATTATAGGTGTGTCTCACCCTTGCCTGGCTTTTTTTTTTTTTTAAAAAAAAAACACAGAGCCTGTTAGCAAACTGAGAGCTTGCTGTTTGGGCAAGTTGAGGTGGCCAACAAGCACCTGGATGCACTTGCCTTCCCTCCGGACTCTGGGATTACAGGCACATGCTTGTTGCTGCACCTGGCTTCTACGTAGATGCTGAGGATCCATATAAGAACCTCATGCTTGCTCAGTAAACACTTCACCCACGGAACCATCTCCCCAGCCCCTTACTTTGCTGTTATTGTTGTTGTTGTTATTGTGTCTCTATCCTGTGTATTGTGGGCATGTGCACGTCATGGTGCCCATGTGGCGGTCAGGACATCTTGGGGTCCCTTCTCTCCTCCCACCATTATGTGAGTTCAAAGGATGAAATTCTGCTGAGGTGTCTGGCCAGCCCAAGTTTGTTTGTTTTAAGTAATATTTCTTTGTTTAATGTTTTTATTCTTTGAGAATTTCATACATATAAACAATACATTTTGATCTCTTACTGCACTCTTTTCCCATAATACATTTCCAAAAGTCATTTTGGGCTGGGCATTGGTGGCATTCGCCTTTAATCCCAGCACTCAGGAGAAAGAAGCAGGCAGATCTCTGAGTTCACGGCCAGCCTTGGCTACAGAACAAGTTCCAGGACTGCCAGGGCTACACATAGAAACCCTGTCTCGAAACAAACCAACCAACAGTCATTTGGAGCCCTTCTAGACCGTGTACTTCTCTTCCCATTTCCTCTGGTGTTAACTTGTTCTTCTATACCCTGTGTTTCTATTAGTGGGAAGTTAGGTCTGGAGTCTGATTAGATTTAGGCTAAGCATTTCTGCCACAGCGTTTGACCCCAGGATGGTAGCACGCACCTTTAGTCCCAGCACTCAGGAGACAAGGGCAGGTGAATCTCTGTGAGCACCAGGCTATTGGGCAACATAGTGACATGTCTCAAAATAAAAATTAACTTTCCATGGGTAAAGTGTGTCTTCATACTGATATTTGGAAGTAGGTAATGTCGGATTGTTCCTAGGTAGTGATTCTGCCATTGAAGAGGAGGTATGGGGGTTGAACACAAGGGCTTAACACACATGAGCTGTAGCTCCAACCTAGTCGTGCTAAATTTGATCACTTTAGGTGGTGACCACCAGATTTCCCACTGCCAAAGCACATTATTCTCCACTAAATTGGTTTATGGGGCGACACTTTGGCATTGTGTAAATATCCTTTTCCCCACAACCTTTGGCCCAGCAGTCTTGGCATCTGTTGACTCTTCATGATTGAGATAGGACATTGAAAGTTCCATAAAGACAGTTCTGAATTGACACGAATTGGAAAGAACACTGACCAATTCAGCAAGAGTAATAACAAAAACAATTTTGTTTTGTGGGGAAGGTGACAAAACAGGGCTGTCAAATTTTGTCAACATTCATAGGCATTTTGTGTAGCTTGGATGGTACTAAATTGCATATTAGTTGCTTAAACGTGTGTTGTCATCTAGGAGTTTGCTGGAAGCCAGGAAGAAAGCAGATTGGATAGAGTTAAAACTAATAATGGTTTATTCACAAAGTGGAAATTACTTAGATTGTTTGAAAATAATCTGTAATCTTATTTCGCTTTTATTAGGTTCTACCTTCCTCACTAGAACTTCTCTTTTAAATTGTCTTCATCTTCCTTGGCCAACCCAGCATGCCCAGTGGCAGAAGCAATGTTCCCGAGTCCTCGGTAGGCCCATCTAGTCCCTAGCAAGGATTTCCTGAACCATGGCAGCCAGAAAGTCATGAAAACAGTTGAGTCTGACTGACCTACAAGTGTGGGAAATGGTCCTTGACAAATCTATTTCGGAAGTAAAGGGCCTCATACACTTTGACCTTGAAGACATGAGTTCACCTTTCAATGTGAAGTGATACCTATCCTTGTAAAGTCTTGGTTTGGCAGTGGTGGTGCACACCTTGAATCCCAGCACTGGGACGGCAGAGGCAGGTGGATCTCCGTGAGTTCGAGGCCAGCCTGGTCTACAGAGTGAGTTCCAGGACAGCTAGAGCTTTATGGGAGGAGACTACTGTGTGTGTGCTTCTTACAAAGGCCCCCATTAGATGCTAAAGGAAAGCATGCTTCAGTCAGTAACTGCTGGTGATTTGTTTTATCTCGAAGGCTACAATCCTACAGCAGTCCTCTTCAGAGAACTGAGATAAGGGGTAAAAAGTTCACACTACTTCCTTTTCTTCTAACTGCAAGTTCTTGAGAACTGAGCAGATGTCAGAGGCCCGGCACCCTGCTTCTTTGATGCTGGCACATGCACTCTGGGGTTATCCTTTGCCTCCTGGAAGATACACAGAGTTAGTGTATTCCTTATTTTTTTCCCACAGTGACATCTCCAGAAAAGCTTCTCTTGGCCTAGTCCTCCAGCTGCCTGCAGATGTGATCTGCATTTTGGGAAGTCAGACATGAAGCCAGAAATGGGTTCACTGGCTCTTTCTTGAGTTGTCCGTTTAAATGCAGAATCATAATGATTGATGGAGGGCGTGGCTGAGAAATTCTTCATGTGCACACAAATGCCATTTCTTTTTTCTGGGTAAAGTCTTGTTGGTAGGGGAAATATGATGTGACTTTCTCCCTTCTCCAGTCTAGTTCTGTTGAGTCTCTTCTCCCTGTGAAAGTTGAGCGTCAGCTGTGATTTAGTCTTGGGAGAAATGTTAGTCAGGGTTGGGATTATAGTTGAGAGGCAGGGTGCTTCCCTGAGTTCGAGTTTCAGCTCTTGAAAAAAAAGAACAAAGGCAACCTGCTCAGAGCTCCAGATTTAACATAGCCGGCTGGGATGGATGGGGGCTCCATGGGCTTTCCATGGAGGACTTCTAACCCTTGTACAGTCATATGGAGGTTTCAGTTTTACCGTAATTTCCCTCCAAAGCCCACGTGTCGTGTCCGAGTTAAGCAGTGAAGTGGCCCCTAACCATAGGGAGCTCGAGAGGCCACCTAGACCTGTCAAGCCCAGCACATGTCCAGAAATAGGCAGCCCCTGTGAGGCTGCTCAGGGGAACTTCTACGTACTACAGATCTGTTCTCGGGGAAATATTTAGAAATTCTGAGACTCTGTTGTATTTTGTTCTCCAGATTTCTCAAGTGCTGCACCACAGTGGACAGGGCAGGGCAGGACCCCTTGGTGTCCCGCCATACTGCCCTGGCCCTGCCTGCTTCTCATCCCTAAGTGAAGACCATTGATTGAAAAACAAAAATAAACACAAGTATGCATATGTACATGGAGAAAAGCAAGGATACGTGTAGCACTGTGGTGATCTCTGGGTAGGGCATGCATGACTTTTAGTCTGGGGTTTTCACTCGTCTGCATTTTCCTATTTCCTATAACGTGTGTAGCTTTGGTTACAATAAGGGCTATTTTCTCTTTAAGTGGGGAGGTGGGAAGGCTAGCGCTAAGAAGTTTTCAAAGCCTGACGGCATGAGAAAATGACTCATACCTTGTTTGTTGAACCAGATAGTTGTCGAGTTTTTGCTGGGTGTAAAATCTCATTATGTCTCGCTTTCATTTTATTTAGGGTTACACTAGGAAGGCTAGGCACATGGCCGTGGTGGTGTAGAGTAACGTCTTTCCATCCTGAGGTTCTCCCTCCTATATGGCCTGAAAGACAGTGAAATGATGGAATCATCCCCCGAGACACCCAGCCAGAACCCTTTGATCAGGGCTGATTTCCCCTGGCAAATTGCTTGGTCCCCACCCCTGGCCATGCTGAGGAGAAGCAGAAATGTCTCATGTTCTGCGTTCTCCGTAGTCTTCATCCTGAGCACCATCACCTCTCCTTCCAGGCCTTCTCCTGGGGTAAGGCTTGGGTTGATTCCCAGCGAGGGATCTTGGGAGAGGTAGAGGTGAGTGTGCTGCCCTTTTGAGAAGACCTTCACTGCAGGGTAGTCCCTCGGGGTATACCTGCTGGTGGATAGCTGGCACTGACGAGCAGCGGCATCAGCCTTCCCTCTTCTACCCTGCCAGTAACTTCTTGTCTTACGCCTCTCTTATCAGCAGAGACTATCAGAGAGTTGGTGCTTAGTGGACACTCAAACCTACTTACTAAAGGCGTTGTCTGCTGTTGTGCTGCTGGCTCCCTTGACAGTCCCCTAATAGGCAGAAACAACCTGACTGCTGGGCCTCTCTCCTCTCTTTGCCCCTCTCCCTGAAGCCATACGAGTATAGCAGTTGGGAGACAGGGCCAAGTGGCTCTGGAAGATAGCACCTAAGGCTTCTTATCTAGTGTGTGCTGTTTTGTTTTGTTTTTTCCATTTGCTGTTGCCCAAGAACCAAAGCATCCGCCACTGCTCAGCAGCGTGGTGAAATGGTCTGGCCTGGTGCCAGGGTGCCTCGCCAGGTGGCTGAGCTGTGGAGGCTGCTGCATGCGATGGGCCGATAATACCCAATGGGGGTGTAAACAGGACACTCCACCCTCCTGCAGACACCCAGCCCGTGCCCCGGTGCTGGCTGCTTTGTCACTGCCTGTCTTGATACCGATGTGTCTTCTCTGATACGGGAGCCGATTGTTCTGTTCCTCTCCCAGGTTCCCAAATCTGAGAGGGGCGCTTTCCAGAAATGAAACCAGTTCATCTTCCAGCCACAAGCAACCGTTGTGACTTCTTAACACTTCCTATCCTTTAGCCGTAATCACACAAGTGCAGGACAGAGTCCACTCCCCAGGTCTTTCCGGTATGCCCGCCACGGCTGCACTCACGCTGGCTGAGACTGCTCAGGGGACCCTGTCAAGCAGTGGAACCTAAGTGCTCATCCGCAGCTACCTATGGCCGAGTCTATAGGAAGTTTTATTGATTTTTGTTTGTTTGAGACAAGGGATCACTGGAACCCATGTTCCTAATGCCTCTGCCTCCCATGTGCTGGGATTATAGGCGTGTGCCACCTGCCTAGCTACAAGCTGTTTGATAGCCTTCTTGCACCACTTATCTCAGGCAATATCCAGGACAACGACAGACTGTCCCTCGTAAAAGAAAGGACTTTCACAGTAAAGACAAGTACCTTGCCAGGCCTGGTGGCACAGGCCTGTAATCAGAACTTCTTGGGAGGCTGGGGCAGAAGGAATGTAAATGTAAGTAAGGCTTTTCTAGGCTAACGATCGAATTCAAGGATACCCTAGGCAAGTCCCCACATCCAAAGGGAAGAGAATGCTGGGGTTGTAGCTCAGGGGTAGAGTGCTTGCCTAGTGTGTATGAGGTCCAGGCCTGCCATGCACCTTCCCAGTCTGGAAGGCACAGGCCTCTAGGTAGAGCCTGCTCAGAGCAGCCTTCTCTGCAGGCTCCTTCCTTCTCCTCCTCCTCCTCCCCTGTGTCTTCCTAAGGGACAAAAGCAGATTTGCATTTCTTTTCAGCATCCCTGGGCTGTAACTTGGGCCAAGGGAAGGTGGGTCTGGTGGTAGTGGTGCTGGCTGCAGTCCGGCTACAGTGAGGAATAGCTGTCAGACCTCTGCTGCTTCTGTAGCCCCTCTCAGGCATCCGGACCGGGCTATGCCCTCCCCCTTCTCTGCAGCCCCTTTACGGATGGCACAGAGTCACATCAGTATCTGATTTTGGCTTTGCGTTGTTGTTAGGGGAAACTGATGCCTTGGTTTAGCTCTTAATCAGTTTTGGTGCCCTACACAGCAGGTGCTTGCCAAAACATTTTGGGGGAGGTTTACAAAATAAGCAGTAGTTTTTTTTTTTTTTTAAACTAGAAAAAAAAAATGCAATCTTTTTAAAGTACCCGCTCCTTTATTTCCTAGGCATGAAAGAAACATGGCATTTTAGTCTCCTCAAAGGGGCTGGAACATGCCAAGAATTTGGGGATTTGGGAGGGGCCATGGAATCTTCCTAAGGGCTCTGAGAAAGGAGGTAATTCTACCTTGTGGCTAGCTAGGAGCTGAGCCAGCACCCTGTGCTGGGATGTGGCCACTGTGGAGATAAGGCTGGGGCCCTTATCCAAAGGGGTGGGGAGAGCGAGGTGGGTCCTGCAGGTGGGCTCAGTGTGATGAGGTCTTTGCAGGCCTGTCTGCCAGTCTGCCAGCAGGGGAGGCAGGGCAGCCTTCCACAGGACTCTTGCTTTTCTTCATTCCATTCTCTCCTCCCCTCCCTTTCTGTCTTAGTTTCTTTAAAATTTTCCCCTTTCCTATCTATTTCTGTTGTTTTTATGTATATATATATATGGAGGAACAAGTCACACAGTCTTTGTGAACAGTTTTGTTTGGAGGGAGGTGGGAAGAATGTAATATCAAGTGGAATAATAGTTGATTCTCATACCAATTCCAGGTTTTGAGTATTTCCTGGACACTGTCTGTTAGGACTATGCGTAACATACTGCTCACTTCATTGTTCTTGAAATCGGACCCCAGCAGTAGCTCACTAGCTAGGGTGATGTAAAGTGTGTAGCTGCTGTTGTCCCCAGGTGACAGATTCCTCTGTGACAGATTTCCAAGGCCTCACAAGAAACAAATGAAAACAAAGACACTTCACAGGAGACCCGAAATCAGGCCTGCCCTACCTCTGCCCTGCCTTGCCCCTGAGAAGCTAAAAGGGCAGTGCCCTGCAGATATCCAGCAGCCTCCGGGAGGTGGAAAAGAGGCGTGATTTTAGGTATAGGATCCTGCCGCCTTCAATGATGAGGGTGTCATCAGACACTGCTCCTTTGCCCCTTGACTTTCTTCGGTCTCCCTGTCCCTTCCCAGGGCTGACAGAGGAAAAGGTAACTGCAACCCAGAGTGCTTTATAGTAATGGTGCGTGACCAGGAAATACCGGATAAGCATGAGCTGCTTCAGAGTCTCTGGAGAGCCTCCTTCTAGCGGAGAGCACAGGGCAGGTGACTCTGAATGACCTTCCTCCCCCTCACTGTCCCTCAGCCCTGGAGTCACAGTCTCTGTCCTTCAAAAGGCGGAAGAAGCAGCCTGCAGGATTATGACATCCACGCCAATGTGCCAGCCTTTTGCTCACCTGCCCCTTTAATTATCTGTCATGTAATATCGCAAAGGTGCTGTCTAGGGGCCCTGCCTTCTCACCGGGCTGTGAGGGACAGTCTTCACGGAGGGCTATGGGACAGCATTTCAGTGTCTGAGCTGGTTTCTGTTGTAGACCAGAAGCCCCCAGAAATATTTGAATTACCACTTTACAGCTTCAGCCCAGTGCAGAACAATGAGCAATTGAATCGCTTGTATGGAAGGTGAACTTGAGGCTTGAACTAATGACCTGTCACTAACTTACTGCAGTAACGAGGTCACGGGAAAGTAAAGGAAGAGAATGAGCTCTCCAGAGCCTCCGAGAGGGACAGATAGACAAGTGGCTGTGGGGTCTTTACTCAAGGTGAGCGGCTGGCATGGATCTGTACAGATTCAGTGGTGTAATTATAGAAGCTTCATCTTTCTGCTATAGATTTTTCAGTTTTATTCAAGTACTTGGGTTCTTGCCAACTGCCAGCTCTATGCTGTAGCCACTGGGGGCTACAAAGATAAGCCAGGCCTGACCTTACTGGCTATTCATTATCTAGGGGTCACAAATACCTGCAAGCCAAGAGAGAGACCAGCAAGTACGGGAAGAGTACAAAGTATACGGAGCAAACGCAAGACATTCTGAGACACTCCTTGCAGGGGATTCCCAGGATCTGGAGGATGGGGAGGAGGTGGAAGCAGTTAGGCTGGCCTGGCAAATAGCTCAGATTTCAACACCAGGCCGAGAGACAGCCAGGCCAGCGGTGGGAAATGGTACAGTGCACCATATCTGGGATGTGGAGAAAGGAGTGAGGTGCACAGGTCCAGGAGGTAGGCCTGACATGGGGCCTTTGACACTGTGTGTGTGTGTGTGTATGTGTGTGTGTGTGTGTGTGTGTAAGTTGCACACATTCACGGCCATAGCATGAGAGTGGAGGTCAGAGGACAACCTGGACAACTTTCAGGAGTTCTTTCTTTCCACCAATGAGTCCTGGGCATCAAATTTAGGCTTTTAGGCTTGGTGTCAGGTGCTTTTTCCCTCTGAGTCATCTTGTAAGCTCCCGACTTCCAGCCTTGAAAGGGCCTTTGGAGAATTTTAGTATAGAGATGTTATATGGTCTTTTAAAATAATGTATTGCCAGACATGATGATAACTTCTTATAGTACTAATCCTTAGGACCTGGGGACAGGTGGAGTGCAAGTTTAAGGTCTGGTTAGGCTATATAAAGAGAACAGTTCAAAAAGCCAAAAATGCCAGGTGGTGGTGGTGCACGCCTTTAAACATTCACGGCTAGCCAGGGTGCTGTAGTGAGATACTGTCTCAAAAACCAAAACGGCAGGACTGTGGTTGCTCATGATGCCTTTAATCCCAGCACTCAGGAGGCCGAGATAGTCGGATCTCTATGAGTTCAAGTATAGCCAGAGCTGTGAAACAGAACTCTGTTTTGAAAACACCAACAAAAAAACTAACCTCCCTGCAAAAGTATGCTGTAGTCAGAATTATTGATTTGGAAAGGAGGTAGAAACGGCCAAACAGTATTATGATGTGCTTCCATTATTAATCAATTAGTTAGTTAGTTAGTTAGTTAGTTAGTTAGAGGAAGGGTTTCACCATGTAGCCCTGGCTGTTCTAGAACTCACTCTGTAGACCAGGCTGGCCTTGAACTCCCAGCGATCAGTTTGTCCTTGCTTCCTGGGTGCTGGATTAAAGCCACCACCTCCTGGTGCCTGGCCCATTTTCCAATTTTAAAATGTTTGTGTGTCCATATTTAGAAGGTAAGGATTGCATGATGACGTGATGATACCGCTTTTTGTTTGTTTGTTTGTTTGTTTGTTTTGTTTGTTTTAAGATGGGTTTCTCTATGTAGCCTTGGCTAGCCTAGAACTCACTGTGTAAACCAGACTGGCTTCAAATTTCAGAGATCTGCCTCCAGAGTGCTGGGATTCAAGGTGTATGCCACCATACCACCAGTATATCATGATATTGACAGTGATTATCTCTGAGTGATGAGATTGAGGTTTTGTTTTGTTTTGGTATCTTGTTTGATGTATACATTTCTTGACTTTTCAACAAATCATGCTTACAACTTTTGTCATTAAAAGTCATTTTTAAGTTCTTCTAAGTGAGTACTTATTTGTGGCCAAGGGAGTTGACCTAGAAATATTAAAAAAGTCAAATTAAAAACTAAGAATAAAGTTGATTATGTACTAACATTGATGAGCTCCATATTAGAGAGGAAGAATGTTCAGTAATATAGGAATGATTAAAACCGGGCAGTGGTGGCCCACATGTTTAATTTCAGCACTTGGGAGGCAGAGGCAGGGAGATCTCTGTGAGTTCAAGGCCAGCCTGATCTACAGAGTAAGTTCCAGAATTGACTTCATAGCTACTGAAAAACATTGTCTTGAAAAACCAAAAAAAAAAAATAAATAAAAAGCAAAACAGGAATGGTTGAGCAGATATCATACAGTCTTTAAAAATGGCAAATATGTATGTCCTTGATACTTTGAATTGGATTTTATAATGACTGGAATAAGGCAAAATATAATATAGTATAGAATAGTTCATATTGATTACAAACCTTTCAAAATATATGTAAATACTTAAATTAATTTGGAGAATGACATTATTGGCACTTTTTTTTTAAACTGTGGTGACAAACAGTGTAAACTTGACACTTTAAACATCTTAAGCTTACAATTCAGTGGCATCCGGACATTTACAGTGTAGCAATCACTATATCATTTCTAGAGTTTTTTGTTATCCCAGACAGTCGACATTTGTTAACAGTAACTCCCATTCCCCCTCTTCCTGTGCCCATGGTCAGCTCTACCTCCCTCTGTCCCCATGGATTTGCCTATTCCATTTGCCTCATGGAGATGGAATCATCTGACATTGCCTGCTTGTGTGTCCGAGTTATTGCGCCTTGCACCATCAGTGCTATAGTACAGGTTGCCTCCAGTTTGGGGCTATTATAACTGATGCTGCGATAATAATGGGTATATGAATAATTTTTCAAATCTCTGCTTTCAGGTTTGTTTTTGGGTTTTGAGGGGAATATAGAGGTTGAATTTCTGGACCCTAAGGGAATTCTCTGTTTAATTTTTTGAGGAACTGCCAATCTTTTTGTGTCTCTTTAATATAAACCTCTTCAAGTCTATTTATACCTAAAGTTACTAGTTCTCTCTGCTGTGCTGAATATACACATAAATTATCAAGGGATTACTACAGATGTGAAAGCATTCTGTTCTGTTTAAAGGGGACTCTTTATAGATCTGCAGATAGTGGAATGTTTTGAACGTGGCCATGGAAAACAGGGTCAACCCAGATCACTGAAACTTCCAGATGATTCCAGAACCCTTACGTTGTAAAAACAGTTTCAACTTTTAATTTCTCCCAGAAATCTTTAACCAATGTAAAATGAAATGAATGCATTTATAATTGCCCCCTTTTTTATTTTTGCCATTCAGATAAGAGGCAAAGAAGGGGGAGAAAAAGACCTGCAGACTTGGATAGTTTCCTAAACTGGACTCCTCTTCTTGGAGTTCTGTGGTTCTTTCCAGGCCAGTCCCCTTGCTCTGCTGAAACTGCTGGATTGAAGGAAATAGGAAGACTCTTTCATGCTGGGCATGGTGGCACACACCTGTAATCCCAGCTGTTCAGGAGACAGAGGCAGAAGGATTGAAAGTTTAGGGTGGGTCTGGGCTCTATAGCCAATTCAAGGCTATCCTGGGCAACATAGCAAGATACTATCTCAAAAAAAATGGGGGAAAAATGAAATTGTGGAATACAGTTTGGTGGCGGAATGCTTCTTAGCCTGTATCAGGCTCTGGATCCAGTCCCTAGCTGCACAAAAAGAAGAAAATATATTTTTTACATGAATTGAGCCAAGTTTGTGTAGTACAAAAGCCCCAAAATGGGTACAGGAGTAAAGAAGGGGGGCAGAAAATAAGAAAGGGGAAGAAAGCTTGATTTTTGTGAACATGGGGTTCCCGCAAAGGCTGGGAAACAGTGCTCCTCCACAGAGTCTTGGTATGGAGACTTGGAAGTTACAGGCTCAGAGTCTAAAATAGCTCCTAAAGCCAGGCATGGTGGCTCATGCTTTTAATCCCAGCAGTTGGGAGGCAGAGGCAGGTGGGTTTCTGTGAGTTGGAGACCAGCCTAGTTTACAGAGCTAGTTCCAGGACAGCCAGGGCTACACAGAGAAACCATGTCTCAAAAAACAAACAAGCAAGCAAACATACAAATCATAACCTCTAATTCCTATGTGAAATGGTGGCAATCATTCCCAGCGCTAAAGTGAAGTCAGGAAAGCTGGTCAGACAGGATGTGCCTTTGCTGCTTTGAACTCTTTCGGGGGGGAGTGGGGCGTGAAGACATGGCCGGCAGGTGAGGTATCCTGCAAGAGAGGAGGCTGGTTACCATGACTCCTTCCTCCATGCTGATGTCAAGGCGTTGCGGGCTGTGCTCTCTTTCAGCCAGTGTCCCATGTTCGGTGGCCCCAGAAAAGTCAGTGTGTAGGCCTCAGCCACCCCAGGTTCGACGTACATTCTCCCTGGACACCGTCCTCAGTTCCTACCTTCTGGGCCAGTGGCCACGAGATGCTGATGGGGCCTTCACCTGCTGTACCAATGACAAGGCCACCCAGGTAACTCAGTTGTCGTCTATTGGGATCAGGAGGGGTAGGAGGGCTGGCTGAGGGGGCCTCTGGTCCATCACTCATGAGTTCTGTCATTGAAATGACTTGTCCTGGGTTTTGGTTGTTCACAGATACTTCTCATCCTCTACTGTACTGTTTACCAGGGTTTTGTTATTGTTGCTGTTTTTCTTTGTCCATGTAGGTGAAAAAGAGTTTGCATCCCACCTGCCTGGGGAAGAGCTGTCAAGCTGGGATTTCCAGTTTGGCTTTCGGGGGGGGGGACTTTACACGTGGGAACTCCACAGCCAACTTTGGAATTTGGGCTTTTTTTTTTTCCGAGACAGGGTTTCTCTGTAGCTTTGGAGCCTCTCGTGGAACTAGCTCTTGTAGACTCACAGAGATCTGCCTGCCTCTGCCTCCCAAGTGCTGGGATTAAAGGTGTGTGCCGCCACTGCCTGACTTGGAATTTGGGATTTTTAAAATGAGTTTTGCCTTCCCAAAGTTAAATTAAAGCCAACATTTAGTCGAGTTTGTACTCTTCCAAGCAGCCCAGGAAGTGGTCAAAGTGGTGTCGAGCCAGGTCTCATTCCACTAGAGCAATCGGAGTAGGGCATTCTTGTGAGGAGCTATGTCTTGCCAGCAGCCTGACAAGGGCTCTGGAGCACCCCTTTGAGTCCTGCGGAGCCCGACTTTCTCTCCTGTGTTTTCATGAAGAGTCGTGTCCTTGGAAGGACTTCCACAGACCATCCAGTCCGTGTGTCCACTTTTTTTTTTTTCTAGACAGGGCTTCACTGTGTAGCCCTGGCTGTTCTGAAACTTGCTCTATAGACCAGGCTGACCTCAAACTCAAAGAGATCCGCCTGCCTCTGCCTCCCAAGTGCTGGGATTAAAGGTGTGTGTCCATCCTTTGGATAAGAAAGTGTTAGCCTGAGCAAGAAGCCATCTTATCTGGAAATCACCCAAAGATATTTCTTAGTCTGACTCAGGACTTCAGTCTTCTTAGCAGTTAAGTTGGGGAGAGCAGGGCTCTCGTTGTGGGCCACTTAGGCTGAGTCCTGATCAACTTCAAAACAATTGAGTTGTTCTTTGATAGGTAGAAATGCAAAAAAGAACACCTAGCTCGCCTCAGCCCTCCATTCTGAGTAATAGGACAAGATGGGGTGAGGCAGCTCTTGCTTTGCGTGCTGAGAAGGGTGTATCTGCTCTGCCCACGTACATGCTGCATGATGGCCAAGGGATACGGAGCCCCCTTCCCATGCAGCTTACTCTGCCTCCTTCTCAGCACCTCCCATTGGTTCCTTTCTTTTTGTGAGATCCATTTTCAAATGGTATTAATGAATGTTTGAATGTGCACTCCTTTTCAATGGGAACAAGATTTGGTTTCTGTGAACCTGGTTTCCAGTTCCCTGAAGGCCAGTGAACAAACAGCCAAGGGATGTCATGGGGTGGGTGTCTGGCAAAGTTTGGAGGAGCAGAATTCTCCCAGAAATGCCCCATGTTGCATCAAAAATAATTGAAACAAGTTTAAGCCTGTAAGGTGACGTCAGTGGTCCTCGTTAGATGTGAGGGGAGGGGAGAGGAGTCCAGCACTGCTCCCCGCATATACTATGACGAGGTGGATTATGCTTCTCCCTCGTGCACCTGGGAGGACACACTCCTTTCTCTTTGACTCAGGCCAGATGATGTACTTAATCTGGGAGAACTTCCTGCAGGAGTGGAGCTTGAGGTGGCTTCGAGTAGGTGAACTCATGAGCATCCTTTGTTAGACATCAGCTATGTGGCCCACTTATCCCCACCTCTGTCACTTTCTGTTTGCCAGCCTTCTGCGAAGTGACCATCCCACTCCTCACCTAGCTTCCTCTGTCACCCTTAGGCAGGCCTGGCCTTAGACGTCCTCTGGCCAAGTGGAGTGGCCTGGGTTCTCAACTGTGTGTTTTTGCTTCAGCTCCAGCTGCAGGCCAGATCTTTTATATAACAAGTCTGGGCTTCTTGCCACAGCAAGACAGAGGTCAGCGATGTGCCTCCATGGGTCTGGCAAGGCCCAGCCCTCCAGCTTTCTTCTTCTCCGGGATGGGCTCCAGCCCTCGAGGAACTCTTAGCAACCTGTCAATATTGTGGCTGCAGGCGAGAGGTGGGAGAATTCTGATCAGCATAAGCATCCAACCCCAAGTATGCGTTCTGCCCATCTTTCAGTCCTGCTCTTCAGGGAATTTTCTGCTTCTAGGTTTTGGGCTCCACTCAAATTCCTGCTCGAGGCCCCTAGCCTGGCACAAGCTGCCATTTTTAGCACTGGCGTTATGCTGTGAAAGCCTTAGGCTCAATTGCCCTCTCCCCAGAAGACCTTGTACTTCCTTCTAAACAGCAAGAGATCACCCAGAAAGGATGAATGAAGAAGAAATTTTCAGGGAGTGTAGGGAAAGGAAAAGAGGAGGAGGGACGCTAGGCTAGGTCTTTTAAGAGGTCTTTGAAAGCTTCCGTAGTTAGTTAGCTAGCTAGTTAGTTAGTTAGTAAGTTAGTTAGTTAGTCAGTTCTGTGATCGGAAGATAGAGCCCAAGGTGAGGGCTAGTAATCTACCACTGAGCCATATCCTGAGTGCATTAAAAGCTTTGCAGCCACTAGGAATGGTGGATGCCAGACCTTTCCCAGGTACTTTGAGCAAGCCAGCCATTCCTATCCTTCCCCTCGCTTGTGCCCTTTCTCTCCTAACTGTAGCAGTGCAGCATTTCATGGTCTGTTTCGTTCAGTTAACTGGCAGGTACTTGTTACTGTTCTCTTAGGTGCCTAAACGCCTTATGTTGGAGGCCATATCTTACTTACCCAATGCTCCTGGGGACATGCTTTTTAGTTATGCCTGAGGCTAAGCAGCACCTTCCCAGAAACCCCTAGAGAGACCAGGGGCCTTGCTCATTCCAAGTCAATGTCAGAGCTAGGTCCCAGACGCAGAACATCTGCCATTAGAGAGCTGGTGTACTGTGTACTCCAGGCCTCTGCTTAAGGCAGAAGATGATTAAATGCACTCAGCACTGTGTCTATGGCAATGTTGTCTGCAACCCCTGGCCACGTTCTGTGCCTTCAGTCAAGTAAGAAGCCCATCCTTGGGCAGCAGTAGCGAGGTTCCTCACATATTTGAAGCAAGAGGAACAAATGGGATATGGGAGGGACTTACTTGGGGAAACAGCTACCCTAGGAAGATGAAGGGGTGTGATTGACAACTGGGGAGGGGTACTCTGCTTTGCGGCTTGTGTCTTTTGCAGTGTTGAGGATAGAATCCAGGGCCTGCACATGCTAGGGTCCACGTGCTCTACTCCTGAGCTCTCCTTCCAGCCCAGCATGTTTCCAGCCTGGAGGAACAAGGTGAAAGGTGTGAACAGGAGTCCCCAGCATTATCTTCCTGAGATCAGGGCCAGGAAGGAGTGGAAAGTTACTCCCCCGGCCCCACCCCTGTGGCATCTCCATTTTCTGTGGGAAGTCCTGTGTCTGAGAAGAGGTTTTCAGAATGGCCTGGGTTTATTTGAGTGTGTTTTCTTCTCTGTGGCCCACCCTTCCCCCAGGTCATTTGGTAACCCAGAGCTGGCCACCAAGTGCTTTGGGTTGGTCTCTTCTAGTGACTGGGCCCAGGCCAGGGCCAGCGATAGCAGCACATGCCAGTGGCTGTGGTCACCTTTCTCCCTTCTTGCTGTGCAAAGCATGTAAGCCTTGCCCTTTCCTGAGGGGGGAGGTGGGCTTACCACAGCTGGGATAACTGTCTGAGCAAATTCTCCAGCTGGTGGCATCCTGCCCACAGAAGGGACCTTGGGTACCAGCCCTGCCTGGCTCCACCCACACCCTGCTTCTTTCCATCCCCATTTCTGCTTTATTAATTGGTATGACAGAAAGCCTTTGTGATTCTCCCTCCCCACATGTAGCTCTAACTTATCCTTTGGTGGTGGGGGGGGATAACCTTAGTCCTTAACAGACAGCTTCACAGAGCATCCTGAAGACCAGAGGTGGAGACAGCTTACTGGAAGGAGAGGACTTCTTTCTGTCTTTCCTCGCCTGTGGTGCCCAGGGGTGGAGGTGAGGGGTCCTCCCTTTCCCTGAGCTATTGCCTTGGTGCTTGCTGATGGCACATAATTCAGTGTGACCCTCACATGCCTTTAAAAACTGTTTTCCTTTGTGGGTGTGAGGGCTTGGACACAGAGCCTATTTTCCAAACTAGCGACCAGGACCACTGGGTTCAGTCTATGGTTTGACTGCAGTATTGCAAATGCTTGAAAATGGAGCCACGATGGAAAATCTGAGGGTTGTCTAGTCACTGTTGAGTTAGAAATGGTGACTTTGGCCGCGTGCAGCCAGAGTTCTCAGTGCTGGCCAGTGGACCACCCCCAGAGACTTTTTGTTTGGCCCGAGTCCTAAGGAACTGGCTTGCTGAATTGAGCACGTCATGTGGCTTCTGATCAGCCATCTCCCTCCAGCCAGGTCCCACGCTGCTCTTCACTTCCAGTAGGTACAGTGGGTAATGTTCTTGAGCCCCAGCCCAGCTCTGCAGTTAGAGCCAAGGGACTGGGGACGTTGGGGGCCTGGACTAGTCCCCTCATGACCTCCAGGTAGAAACTTAGCTGATTTGGAGGCCAAGAAAGACATTCCAGTGTGGAGGGTTCCATCCTCCTTTCTTTTGCTGTTCTGTTAGTTCCTTGGAAAGTGGTCTTCCACCTCCATGCCCATCTGTCCTTCCACGTGTTGCCCTGGAATCTTTAAATCCCTGGCAAGGCATTCATATTCTACCTCTGCATGTCCAGTTCTGGACAGACTGAGCAGCTGCACAGCTGGCCTCTCCACTCATGGTGAGCAAAGTTTATTCCTCACTCAGTTGCTCCCTTAGCCAGGGTGTGGAGTAAGTCCATTCTCATGCATGAGTCCCCTGAAAAGCATGACTCTTTCATCGTTGATGCCCAGACTCGCCTTTATACAAAGGGGCTAGGATGACTGCTGACACTGCTGGTCCACAGTTTGGCCTGACCCTACCTGCTGACCTCCTTGAGACGGGTCTTAGCTGTGATTTTACTAGTCCCCAAAGAGACCATGATCTAGACTTTTGTTCCTGAGCAACCAGAGGCACAGTTCCCCCACTTGACATACTCACTGCAGTTAGCGAGGCAGGAAACTAGGCCATGATACAAGCCAGGCTTGCCAGTACTCACACCAGCCTGGAAGCAGCTTGGAAGCCGGGCCACCCTGCTCTGTTAGGTTCCTCAGGCTGCTTAACAGCTACCTCAGGCTTCATGGCTTAGGACAGAAGATGTGTATTCTCTCAGAGTTTAGATTCCAGAAGTCTCCGAGTTCAGTTGCAGTGACTCGACATGAAAGTATTGGCAGGGCCGTGCTCTCAGAAGCCATTTTTTTCTTTTACTTTTTGTGGTAGGGTCCTTACTAGGAACCCAGTTTGGCCTTGAACTCATTGTGTAGCCCAGCCTCCCAAGTGCTGGTACTGTATGCAGGCGCTCAGTACTTATATGCAAGGGCACAACATCTAGCTCAGGATGCCATGCTCTTGGGGCATCTCCTTGGCCCTTCTAGCTTCCAGTGGCTGTCTTAACTTACAGCACCTTGCCCTAGTCTCTGTGTGAGTGGTCACATTGCTATACCCTCTCAGCATACACCAGTTCCTTCAGCCCCTCCCATACAAGGACACTCTGGCAAGGCTGGGAATGGCTATCAGGCACACCATCTTAAATGGGAAGAGATTTACAGGTCAGTGGGTGAGGAGAGAGATGTGTTTGCCTGGGCAAGACAGAGAGCACCTGAGAGGAGGGGTAGGGCGATGATCCCCTTGGGCAGGCGGTAGATGTTGAGATAAAGTGATGCCCTTAATAGTACATCTGCACAGAGCGGGTGATAGTTGGTGGAACGGGGTTGCCGAGAAGAGAGAGCCGAGAAACGGATGAGGAGAGGAGATCCTAACCGCCATGGTTTTTGCATCCTTCCTCCACTCCTGTGGCAGTCCACACTTCCCTCTGACTCCTCCCCATCTCCTAGGAGAAGGGAGTTGGAGCATTTGAAGAGGTGTTAGTAGCCAGGTGCAAGCTGACCCAGGGTGTTCCCCTTCTTCCACCACCTGCTTCTCAGAGGCAAGGACTGAGCCTCGTCCTCTGGTTTGCCACCCCTCCTCTGGGCTCTTTGCTCCTTTTCCAGGGCTGAAGGAGGTGTGGGACTCAGTTGTACCAGCAGCACTGGTGATCTGCAGGCTTGGCTTAGGCGTCCCAGGAAAGGTGGGCGTGCAGGCATCTGCAGAGTCTTAGCAAACGAGGGAGAAATGGGCTATGTCTTCCCTGTTGGCTGTGTCGCTCTTCTGAGGTCTCACACCCTGGTTTAGAGAAACATGGACATTTGGAGGGAGATCAGGTACTTGGTTCCCAGGGTCTGTAAGAGCCAGCCTCACCTGAGGGCTATGGGGCACCTGCCTGCATTCCTAGCTTCCCTGTTCATAAAGGAAGAATGACGGGAATGGGCCTGAGGTTGTGTTCCTCGGTGATGCCAGTTGTCCTACCCTGGCTGTGTTAAAGGTCCTGCTTGTGGGCAGCTGCAGACAGGAAGGGCCAGAGGCTCCATCTGCAGTGGCTTCTCTGCATGCAGCTGTCGCACAAGGCAGTCCTGGCTCAGACTGCCCTGTGAGCTCTTCTTAGCAACTGTTAGGTGGTGAGGAGTCTTGTTTTCCCCCATCCTCCCCCTCTCTGTGTACAGCAGCCTCCTGGGGGAGGTCAGCAGATCTCTTAGAGGAGCTGGTTCCCAGGCCCTGGGCTTTGGCAGCCTGTGCACAGTAGTCAGAGAGGAGCTGGTCCCACTGGGGCACTCCCCTTGGCCCCTCTCCTGGAATGGAAGTAAGATGTTGGTGATGGGGAGGGGATCTGAGCCTTCCTCTTGAGCGCCATGCTTGAAGCCAATAGCTCCCTCCTTTAGTGGGGGCTCCTCCACCACCGTCTTGGATCCCCTGCCTTTATGCCGCAGGGAAAGGAAGGCAGCAAACTGAAAGTCCTTCCCACGAGGAGCAAGGAAGGCCCGTGGGGAGTAGGCATGAGCAGGCCATTCAGAATTCTGGCTCCATTTTTTGAAACTGTCTTTTCCTTGCTTGTTCGGGAGGACCTTGGAGTCCCTGACACTCCCTCTGGGTGCTGAAATAAGCTTGAGGCTCCATGTTACACAATTGCCACCTACTTCATCCAGAGGTACCCAGGAAGACCTTTCTCCTGGTTCCTCTTGGAATCCTGTCTGGTGACTTGTTTTGATGAACTCCCATGCACTTGGCCTTGGCTAGGCAAACAAGGGGTGAGGATAAAGGATGCAGGGCTCTTTTGAAGCTGCTTGGGAGGGGGACTGTACTTGGCCCCACCACTGGGATATACACAGACTGACTGGGAGTGTAACACATGAAAGAAAGTGATACGGGAGGGCTGAGGATGAGGCTCCGTGCTACCGCTTGCCTAGCATATGCAAGATGCTGGGTTTCATCCCCAGTACCAAACACACAATAAAAGAGAGAGGGGGTCAGCACTGTTGGGCCTTAGGGAAGCTTTCCTGGAGAGTGAAAATTGGGATGAGGCCATGCCCATGACTTTCCTTGCCTGGAAGAATAAGGCAGGCTGGGTGTGTCCATGAGGTTGGTGAACAGATGTGAGAAGGTTTCATAGGCCACCACCTCTGTCCAGGAAACTGCCTGGCTGCTTCCCGCCCGCAGAGCTGTCTGTCTTACTGCATGTCTTTCTACAGACACCCCTGTCCTGGCAAGAGCCAGAAGGTGAGCGGGCCAGCTTCTGCGTGCACAAGCGATCAGCATCCTGGGGCAGCACTGACCATCGAAAAGAGGTAAGTGCCCTCTCTCCACAACCTCTGTCTCTTGGCACTGTGACAGTTTCCCAGGAGGATAGCTACACTGCAGTCTCTCTGCCTCCTGCCAGCCTCCTTCTGAGGGAATGGCTCTTCCACTGACTCCCAACCTTCCGTAGGCTTGGTTGTAGGCCCAGAGAGCCTCTTGCTAGAGAAAACCTAGCCAGTGGCTGCTGATGGTTCTAGTACCCACGCTGGGACAGTTGTTTGCCTTAGTCACATTGAGATTGGACCCTGATAAGTGATTCAGAGACTGCAGGAAGGCAGGGAACAAGTCCCAGGGAGTCAGGAGCTCCCAGCCTCATTTACTACTTAATCATCTGCCTAGTTTTCTTTTAAGAGAAGAGAAAAAAAAAAATCCTGGGACCCTAAATGCTTTGTCTTGGCCCTCCCTCTGCCACAGGAGGGCTCGAGGCTTTGAGACTGAGAGAGAAAACCATAGGTTAGTATTCCAAGGCTGCTAACCCAGCTCCACCTCAAGTGTCATGTGGGAGCTCCAAAGAAAAGGTGAACTTTCCAGGACTCATCCCTGACCCATTCAGAGGGACGCTGTTTCTGCTCTCCTTGGTGCTTAGAGCACTGAGAAAACGGAAAGCGACTGGACCTCAAGCCCAAGGCCAAGTGGAAATGTAAAATGTTCTCAAAGCCTTGAATGGCAGAGTAAACAAATTCTGCACAGGAAGGGTGGGGAGTCATGGTCTTCATGGTCTGGTTGATCCACAGTACAAGTCAAAAAGCACATTCTTGGGCTGGGAGATGCAGCCCAGAACGCTGCTTAACCCGGGTTCAGTCTCCACCAGTGTAATTACAAAGCATTTCCTAGGGGCTGAAGTGATGACTCAGGGGTTAAGAGTACTTGTTCTTTCCAAGGACCCTAGTTGTGTTCCTAGTGCCCACGTCGTCACACACAGCCATCAGTAACTCAGTCTGGGGAGAATCCAGTGCCCTCTTTTAACCTCTACGGATACCAGGCAAACATGCATACAGGCAAAATACTCATACAGATAAACTAGATAAATCTAAAACAATAACTTAACAAAGAGGTTTCTGTCATTGCAACTTTTATGGCAGTGGGCAGCAGATCTACTTTCTGAATTCCATTAGGTTCCCTCCCATTCATATTCAAACCCTGCATCCTGCTCAGGGTTTTAAGGCCCAGAATTACAAGTCTAATAGGAATCATATTCAAAAGTGTTTGTCTGCTAATTTGTTTGGTTTGGGGGATTTTTGGTGGGGGAGAGGGCAGGATATTACTGTATAGCCTAGGCTGGCCTCAAACTAAAAAAAAAATTCTGATTCAGCCTCCCAAGTGCTGGGATTACAGTAGACTTGTTCCTCCATGACTATAAACAGTGTTAGTGATACCCTGTAGTGTTATAGGGCCTGGGAATCCAGATGAAATGTGGTCCTTCTCTTCTAGAGAACTTATCTTTCTGTAGTATAGTTTACTTTTAAATGAGGGGAAGGGTTGGATTGCCAAACTCTCTGGTCTCAAAGCCTTTAGGATACTTGAGAATGTCATTTGAGAAATTATTATTGACCCTCAGAAATGCCACATTCAGCCAGGCATGGAGGCACATGCCTATAATCCCAACACTCAGGAGGCTAAGGCAGGAAGATTGTTGTGAGCTCATAGTCAGTCTTCACTATACAGAATGATACCTTGTCTTAGTGAAAGAGAAAAGAAAAACAGCTGATTTGGAGAGATGGCTCAGCGGTTAAGATCGTGCATTGCTCCTGCAAAGGACCAGAGTTCAGTTCCCAGCACCCATTTCTGATAGCTCACAGCCACCTCTGTGTAACTCCAGTTCCAGGGGCATCCAGGGCTTCTGGTCTCCATGAGCACCTGCACTCACGTGCACACACATTCCCACACATAAACACAATTAAAAATAAACATTTGAAAACATTTACAAATTTTTTTTTAATTTTATGATTTATTTGTCTTTTATTTTATGTGCATTGGTGCGAAGGTGTCAGGTCCCCTGGAACTGGATTTTCAGACAGTTGTGAGCTGCCATGTGGGTGCTGGGAATTGAACCTGGGTCCTCTGGAAGAGCAGTCAGTGCTCTTAACCACTGAGCCATTTCTCCAGCCCAACATTTACAAATTTTTAAATTTATTTTATATGTATGAATGTTTTGTCTGCATGTATGTCTATGTACCACATTCATGACTGATGCCCGCAGCATTCAGAAGAGGGCATTGGGTCCCCTGGAATCTAAGTTACAGATGGTTGTGAGCCACCATTTGGTTGCTAGGAACTGAACTCGGGTTCACAGCATGAACAGCGAGTGGCAAGTGCTCTTAATCACTAAGCTGTCTCTCCAGCCTCCTGAAAAGTGTTCTTAAAAATAGAAAAACAAATCATTGCCAGTTTTTGTTTTTATTTTTTTAGACAGAGTCTTTCTACATACCCCCAACTGTTCTGGAGCTTGCTATGTAGGCCAGGTTGTCCTGAAACTTTGTAGACCATGCTGGCTTGGAACTCATAGAGATCTACTAGCTTTTGCCTCCCAAGTGCTGGAATTAAAGGCGTGTGCTACCATACCTACCCTATGATCTCAGTGGAAGAGTGTCCCTTACAATTCATAACCATGATGTTAAATGTTTTCTGTCTGGAGACGGATTCACCTAGGGGGATGCATGACAATTAAAAAAAAAAAATCAAGTGTAGAAGCAGGGCATCCAGCTTAGTTGAGGAGCTGATTGTCATGAGATTTAGCACCACTGATCTGTTTTGAAATTAAAATATTGACCTCCCTGTCCCTTTTTTGTATCTTCATGGGTAGGGGCTTCAACTCGGGAAAGGAACCAGTATACTTTGCCTCTGCCTCACTTCCTTTTCTCCTCCATCTCTGACTGCTAGATCACTAAGCTGAAGCAACAGCTGCAGAGGACAAAGCTGAGCCGCAGTGGGAAGGAGAAGGAACGCAGCTCCCCTGTCCATGGGGACCACGCTGTACGGGGAGCCATGAGGGTATGCTGTCTCCCCTGACCACCAGGCCCCCTCAGTCTTCCTTGTTGGCAGGCAGAGTGTACAGAGTGCAGCCTTGTAGCATTGAGCCGCATGAATATGTTGTGGTCAGAAGCTGCATTGGAAGAGCCTCTCGCTGTTCTTAGCGCCTTTTCCTCTACCCTAATCATGTGCAATTAAGGCAAGACACTAACAGCATCCCCTAGATGCCTCAAAACTCCACTCCTGGAGAAAGTCCCTCTGAATGCCTTTGTTGCAATTTGCAGCTATTCCAGTCTCCCCCGCCCGGCCCCCCCCCATGTAGAAAAAAGGTTAAGAAGAAAGTAATCACCCCTGGTCGTAACTGGAAACTGCCTGGGACTTGGTGGGGACTTGATGTGATTGCTTCATTTGTCTCTGCTTAGGCATCTCTTCCCAGCTTCCCCCCAGGATCCCCTGTCCTGCGACTCAGCCCTTGCCTGCACAGAAGTCTAGAAGGGCTCAACCAGGAGCTGGAAGAGGTGTTTGTGAAGGAGCAGGGTGAAGAAGAGCTGCTGAGGGTGAGTGGTGGCTGCTGACTGTACCGGCAGGCTGCACCTGCACAAGGGCAGGTGACAGTGTCACTCTTTGGGGCCTCTCACGCTGTAGCTCTTTGAGCAATGACCTGTAAACACCACCTTCCAGAAGTACACAAATGGACTTCAGCATAAGAACAGCAGGGGTAGGAGGGTGTCACTAGGGAAGGCCTTGTGGTGGGGACAGGCGTGTTAGTTATCTACCATTGCTGTGACAGACATCTGACAAAGCAGTGAAGGAAGAAAATGCTTCTTTTGGGTTCCTCATAGGCTCGGGAAGCCATGGCAACAAGAGGGTGTGACTGACAGTTCTGTTCTGTGTCAGTTCTTATACTGACACGGTTCATTTAGGGACTGGGTATGCTCAGTGTAGGCCTCAGTTTGTTATTTACCAACTGGCTGTATTTATTTATTATTTATTTATTTTTCCATCAGGATCTCACTGTGTAGCTCACATTGCATCCATGGCCAAGAAGCAGTTCAGTTTGAGTTTACTTTTTATTCAGCCTGGGACCCCTGCCTGGGGAATGGTGCCATGCGCATTTATGGTGGATCTTCCCACCTCAGTTAACCTAATTTAAGGAATGCCTCACAGACACGCCCAGAGATTGTTTCCACTGAGGTTAGATTAACTATGACGAATGAGCATAGAGGAGGGCCCTAGCTAGCGGCAGCACACAGGCCCCTGAGGACTGGGCACCCTCGCCCACATGTGCCCCAGCTCATGCCACCTCACTTTCAGTCACCGCCTCCATCCCTCTGTCTCTACTGGTGACATGCATTGATCAGTCTTTCATGCCCAGGTGACATCCACAGCCTTACCCCCATCCTGCAGACCAGCGACCTCCTTTGCAGTCTTGGGCACACTTTTATACTGACACAGTTCAATTACGGAACAGCAGTTGGGCAGTATGAACGTAATTCTGATAGATACAGGCCTCAGTTTGTTAATTATCCACCGGCTGATTTTTATTTTATTTATTATTTTTTGGTTTTTTGAGACAGGTCTCACTATGTAGCTCTGGCTGTCCTGGAACTCACTATGTAGGCCAGGCTGGTCTTGAACTCACAGAAATAACCTGCTTCTCTGCCTACCAAGTGCTGGCATTAAAGGCATGAACCACCACACCTGACTTCTGGCTGCCTTTTAAATTGGATATATGTAAAATTTCATATGCGCTCAAACACATGCACACAACTCGTTCACTGGGGGTTCAGATACCATCAGATGTTTAAAAAGGAGGGAGCTAGGTATTCAATGTTTGTATGATAACCATCTGCACATTTGTTCTGCAGTGGCTTATAGCATGTGTGCTGTTCTGGTACCTTGCCCCTCTTATGTCACCCTGTGTATCAATCAACTTTGTGTCCAAGAGACTCGTACACAGAGGGTCACTGATCACATCACACAAATGAACGTCACTGTACATTGGACTAACATGCCTCAAGGAAAGAACAAAGTGCTCTGGGAGAAACAGAGAGTTTGTCCTAGACTGAAGGTAGGTCAGGGAACAAATGACTTGAGAATGACAGTCTTTTATCCCTGAGGCTAAGAGAGAAGGTGCAGGGAGTCTCCTGGGGTGTCGCTGCAATGTCACAGGCCGAGAAGGCCCCGGATTGAGTCTCTTCTCCTTCCTCATCAGATACTTGAGGTCCCTGATGGGCACCGTGCCCCAGCTCCTCCACAGAATAACAGCTGTGACCATCCCCTCCTCCTCCTGGAGCCAGGCAACATGACCAGCTCTCCCTCTGTGCCACTGGCATCCCCCCAGCCTCCTGGCCAGGCCAGCCGTGAGGAGCACCGGGGTGCCACTGAGGAGCTGACATCCATCCCCAGTGACAAAGGTAAGTCGTGAAACCGAGGCACTAGAGCTGGCTCTGGGCCATAGGAAGGGGGCTCCATTGGCCTTTGCTCTCAACAGTTCCAGGCCTGACATTATTATGAACCAATTAGTGTCTTTGTGAGTCATTGTTCTGCACACTCTACCTGGTATAATAATGGCTCTACAGCATTTTGACTCCTAGTTTCTATTATAAAGTCTCTAACCCAAAAAAGCAGCCTTTCCTATCCCTGTTATTTGGGTGAGGTTCAAGGTAGAAACTCAGTGCATCTCCATTCAAGGGACCCCTTGACTCATATCCAGCAAGAGCTTCAAGGCAGTTATAAATTAGATAAAACAATGCAGTCTCTTACTCAACGTCCTGCATGTTTGACCCAGACTAACATCTCAACTTTCTGGCTCTGAATCCCTAGTTTCTCCCATGCACACCTTGGCTGTCTGCTTAGAACATAAGTCAGGAATCCTAACACCATATGTTAGAAAGTACTGTTGTCCACACCATCTGACTCACTGCTCACACTAACCCCATGAAGTAGGCTAGCCAAGGGCACAATCTAACAATATTCACAGGGAAAGGGAAATAAACAGAGCACAGAATGAGGAGGAATAAATGTAAGAGCAACACAGATAAAGTCAATATTTGCAGCCTAGGCAAAGTGCAGTTACAGGACAGAAAGTGAGAGAAATTTTATCCTCCGAGTGGGGTAGAGTCAAGGTTGCCTCTTGGAGTTAATATGGAAGGACTCTGCGAGGAGGGGATAGCTTTTCCAAAATGCAGACAGGATGAAGCTACAGTGTTCCTCAGGCAGGGCACTGCTCCCAGGAGAAGTCAGAGGGACAGCAGGTAGTTTCCTTCATGTTAGAGATCCAGGCACTCTCTTGGCTCCTGGGAATACAGGATTGAAAGGAATCTTTTCCCATCAATTCAGCAACTTTTGTCCCCTTTGGTGGTGGTACTGGGAATAGAACCCATGGCCTCCTACTCCTTTGTAAGTGTTCTACAGCTGAGCTACTCCCCCATCCTCAATGGCAGAGTATGAAATATGCTGAGTAGCAGAGCTTTGTGGCCCCTTTGCACAGAAGGTTGGAGCTTAGGAAAGTGGAGGCTTTCCTCTCTCCCCCTTGACTCAACCGTGCTGTGTTTGTAGCCTCCTCTCCAGGCCACCCAGCCTTCCTAGAAGAGGGCAGTCCATCTCCAGTCCTCGCCTTTGCTGCCTCTCCTCGGCCCAATCACAGCTATGTCTTCAAACGGGAGCCCCCAGAAGGCTGTGAGAGAGTGCGTGTGTTTGAGGAGGCCACGTGAGTACATCCCATGGAATGGGCATGGGAGGGAGGGACAGCACAGAGGGTAAGCCCATGTTACCCCACCTGACAGGTTCTTCAGTCTCCACTCTTTCCAGTCTAGAGGTGCTGTCAGCATCAGACTATCAGTCTCGCAGATTTTCCATGATCAAACTTGTTGACATTACCTACTCTGGGCACTTAAATCTTTGCTTATCATTATCTCCATAGAAACCTGCTTTCTGCCCACATGCCAGCCACAAGCGCAGCGGGAGCTGGAAGGGAAAGAGATCTGAAACCTAAGCCTTTTGTTCCTTCTATTTTTTTTTTTAACCATCCCTGGGGAAAGTGTAAGGACTTGCTAGACCATAATCAGAGAGGTAGGGGGCAGGCGGATAGGCCAACAGAGTATGAATGAATGAAAGAGAATAAACAAACATGCCCGTACTTTTTTACCCCCTGGTTTCCTGTTCAGTTCTAGTGTTGTGACCTTCCAGAAAGAAATCTCTAATTCTTGCAAGAAAGAGCTTTAGAATATTCTCAAATCCTATTGGATAGTTCCGAAGCCATTCACTGATTTCTTTACCATCTGTGTTGGTTTGAGTATGACAGTTCCAGAGGCCACTCCAGTCCCCTTTGCTGGTCTGGGAGAGCTTGTTCTATTTTCTCCTGCAGCTTTCTATTCATTTGGGCAGATTCACACTGGAAGCTGTGGTTTCGATAGCAGCCAGGAAGTTTAGTCATGGTGTGGGAGTAAAGATTTGGCTAGGTCTGGGTTTCGGGCATTGAGGGCACCATTTGTATCTCAACTGAGGGAGAAGAAAGAGAACCAACCCATGGTGGTAGGCGTTCTGGAAAAGAAGCACTGTCAGCAGTCTTTGTTACTGTTCCCACTCTGCCTGGTGGTCCTCTGAGGCACTGTGGAGAGAAGAGGCTTTCTTCCTTAGCTTATGCAGACTGGACTCTTCGAGCTTCCCTCATTCCACACCGTGAACATAGATGGAAGTGAGGCTTTGACTGTCCACATGACATCACAGCGTGAAGCTAGAGGCAGTCTCACAGTCATCTCATCCAGATTCCCACTCTGCATTAGCCCCTTAAGGAAGGTGGTGTTGATCAGTCATTCCCTAAGAGCTCCTGGGCTTTCTTCATCTTACCAGTTTTCCTGCTGAGAAATGCCTTATATGTATAGATTGTTATTTTGTGGAATAGGACCCAGGGCCTTGCACATTCACCCCTAGCCCTAGATGCATTTTAATTATCATAACTAGGAAGGAGACATGGTCCTGCTGATGTCTGGTTGGTACAGGCATGCTGTTAAATGTTCTGTGACATGCATGGTAGTGCCTCTCTACCAGCGTCCCTGCAACAGGGAATTATTCAACCCCAGATGTCAACAGGGCTAAGGCTGGGAGCCCTGCTTCAGGCAAAACCCACTACAGCAGCAATGAGCCCTGAGGGGCCTGAAAAGTGGCAGAGTTTTTCAGGTTTTGTTGAGGTTACTGTCCTCTCTGAACAGGGACCCAGCTCCCAGGGTGCCCTGGGAGCACTAATTGTTTTCCTATGTACTTATGTGTCTGTGTCTCTCTCCATCCTTCAGGTCCCCAGGTCCAGACTTGGCCTTCTTGACTTCCTGTCCTGACAAGAACAAAGTCCATTTCAACCCGACTGGTTCAGCCTTCTGCCCTGTCAGCTTGATCAAGCCCCTCTTCCCCAGCATGGGCTTCATCTTCCGGAACTGCCCTTCCAGCCCTGGCTCTCCTCTTCCTCCTGCCAGTCCCAGGGCACCACCTCGGAAGGATCTAGAAGCTTCCAAGGCCTCCTCACTGCCATTTGAGCCATGGCAGCGCACCCCGCCATCAGAAGAGTCCGTACTTTTCCAGAGCTCCTTGGTAGTCTGAGTCCCCCACCCCTGCACACACTTTTACCATGGAGACCAGTGCCTTGGTGGCAAGCTCCTCATTAGCTTCCCAAGCTGGGAGATGGAGGAGCCCTTCCCTCTTGGCCTTTGAGCACTTTCAGTTATTGTGTCAAAGCCCCAGGTCCTTTGGTGGACGTCAGCCCCTCCAAAGGGAGGAGACTTACCTTCTCCACTAGCAGCTAGGCAGCTCACAACTTACACTTGTGTACCTGCGGCTTCCCTCACTTACTAGGAGGTCTTGAGTCTTCTAGCCCAGGGTGTGAGTTCAGATGACTTACAGAAGGCTCTCGTTATGAAACAAGCTGTCTGCAAGTGAGAGAGGGAGATGCCACAGACTTCTTACAGCCCCACCTCTAGAGACAGAGGAGATCAGACCTGACGCCTCCTCCCTAGAGGAGCTGACCAAAGTGGTCCTCAGGGCCAGAACACTTGACCAATTCAGCTGTTGGCAGGGGGACCATGAGATTTCCCAAGTGGCATTTTCATCTCACTTTTACCCTGACTAAAGATTGTCTTAAGCAGCATCCCAGCCCCAAGTGGATAGTGGGAAGAGGGAGAGCTGGCATTCCTGCAGGTGGCACGTGGTGGCTCCATTCCCTCCACCTGCCCCAGGGTTGGGGTGGATTAGAAAAATGCCTATTTTTCTTGTATCGATGTAGAAACTCTATTTTCTCCCAAAGACACTATTTTTGCAGCTATTTGAAGTTTGTATATTTTCTGTACTGCAGAGCTTACACAAAATTGAAGAATGTTAATGTTCAAGTTTTCTTATCTTGTGTTTAGAAGTTGTTTTTTGCAGATCTTGATGTTAATAGACCAAATAAATAAGTACTCCAGCAGTTTGGGTTTTCTGAATGCCTGGAATGGGAAGAGTGTGCTGGAATGGAAGGCTCTGTGTCTGTCACTCTAACCAGTCTTCAAGAGAAGGAGCCTCCGTTTAACACGTCATGGTCTAGTTGCTGTAAGGATAGGCTTTGCTAGACTCTTCACAAAGACACACTCATGGTAGCCTCATGAAGTCTTGTCTAGAATGGAGAGCAGGGTGTGTCCTGAAAGTGATACAGGATTCTCTAAGGCAGGGGCTAGCAAGAGTCTGAAAAGGCTCCTGAGGGCAGTGACGTGAGCAAGAACACAAGGGCAACTAAAGGGAGATAGTTTGGCATTGCAGGTTCTCTGGCAGGGAAATGAGACCAGGAAGTGACTTGCATGCAGCTAAGACACCGTTAAGGTTTTAGCTTCCATGCTATGTCTCTGTGAGGACCCAAGGCATAGTGTGCAGCCTTGGATGGGACACAGAAACTGTTCTTGTCCTTCCATAGCCTCTCAGTGCTGCACTGTAAGAGCTCCAGACACTTGAGGAAAGTGGGGATTGCCATGCCAGCATTCTGTTTCGGCAAAGGGCATCCACATTCTATTGGGTGGAAAGTTTACCCTAATGGGTGCGGTTATATCTATCTCAGGAGACCTCAGGACAGACCCTTAGGCCAGGCTCTCCCAACAACTATCCATTGGTTTGGTAATCACCACCTAACCAAGTTAGGGGTTTAAATGAAATATCATTGGAAATATGACCCTGTTGGATGAGAGAAATAAATATAAATGCCACTCTATGAGTGAAGGAAAGTAAAAAAAGATTGAATAACTTTTTCTGAAAAGACCCTACCAAGTTGGGGAATAAGAATTGGAACCCTGACCACTTCTCTCCACAGCTTGTGCTTTCTAGAGCTCTCCCGCTGGTTACTATATTGCCATGATTTCTACCGGGGAAACTCAACCCAAGTCAAGTGAATTGTTTGAGGTCCCAGGTGGTAAATTAAAGAGGCAGAAATGGAACCCAAAACTCATCCAGTTACCGTTTGGTTCCATGGAAGTGTCTGCGATTTGGCAGTGAGCCAATGGGCAAGAGTAAATGCATGGGAATTCTTCCCAAAAGGAGACACTAGGCAAGGGACAGACCCTATCTCCTCTTAGTCCTCCTAGCCCTGAAAGATGTCTGGCTTCTCCCCAAAGCCTTAGTGAGTCAGGTCCCCAGTGATGGGTGTGGTGCTGCCTGGCTTTTCCTTCCTTTGCCTGAGGCTGCGCCAAAGGAGCCAGGCTGCTAAAAGAGAAAAGCAGGCCGGAGGTCCATGGCTGCCTGTGAATTGGACCGGTAATGGGTGGGGGGTTGGGGCTCTGTGGTTAGTCCTGCTTTGGCAATTATGGTTGAGCAGGTGGAGACTCAATCATTGGATTGGGGAGGAGTCCAAGGACGATCCCAATAATGGGAAGGGGTGTGTATCTGAGGAGTTGCTTCATTGGAGAATTGGAAGTTCTTGAAAAAAAATTCACTTAAGTACTTGGGTGATGGAGCAGAAAGGATTGTGAGTTCGAGGTCATTCTCCTACATAGCAAGTTCGAGGGCAGCCTGAACTACACGAGATCCTGTTTTTAAAAAGAAAAAAAATTCAATAAACTTGAAGTTTGCACCTCCAAGAGGTGAGGAAATACGATTGGAGTTGAGAATTTGTGATGACTAATAATACCTCAAACTTGCACAGAGCACTTTACAGTTTATAAAACACTTTGGTAAACCGTAGCTCATTTAATCCTCAGAGCATTCAAAGGGTGACAGGGTGGTTATTACTAATTACCCCTAGTTTACAGAGTGAGAAAACTTTGTAAAAGAAAATTCTGGCTCGGAATTTAAGTAACACTGCTATGCTGCCTTTAAGTGACAAGAGCCCTGATTGATCACGGAGCGTGCCCCACTGGCCTCCTGCCTTAGAAGCCTGGTGAAGTCAGTGGACCCACATCCCTCAGCCAGGCCTTGAATGCCCCGTAGACCGGGTTGGAGTCGCTGACGCTGGGCAGCGGCTAGAGGGCGCTACGGCTCTATAAAGAGATCTTGGCGTTAGGACCCAGCTGAGGCCTGACAGTTGACCGCAAAAGGTTTTTGATTCACTTTCCTGGCCTCACCGCCTCTTTCTCCGCCCATTCGTCTATTTTCACTCCGCATAGCCAATTGATAACGTCCACATACTTATACGTCATCACTATACGCCGGGTTATCGCCTAGGCCTCCCTGCCAAGCTCCAGGTTGTAGGTGTCCTCGGCGTTGCCTGATCGGAAAATCTAGGGGATGAGGGGTTAACCTCGATATGGCGTGCTTTCCGGGCCACCAGGAATGGAGTCAAGGTTTCAAGACCTTCCTTCTTCCCTAGAATGTTGCTGCCGGGGCGGGAGGCCGTTCCCTCTAGGCAGCTGTGAGCTGGCAGTTGTGGAGGTGGCTGCTGAGTCCTTCGAGGCGGCGGTCGCACGCAGCTCCTATGAGGCCCCTGCCGCCGGCCGGCGATGTCCGCCTGGAGCTTTCGCCTTCGCCGCCGCTACCGCCACCTGCTCTGAGCGGGTCTCCGGCCGACTCGTCGGTGCGTCTCATGGCCGCGAGCAGATCCCTGGTGCCTGACCGGCTGCGCCTGCCGCTCTGCTTCTTGGGTGTCTTTGTCTGCTATTTCTACTATGGGATCCTACAGGAGAAGATGTGAGTACACCCTTGGGGGGGGGCAGGACTGCTAATAGACCCCAGCCAGGGCCGGCGTCCAGTGCCCACCGCCCACTTTACGGCCCGGCCCTCAGGCTTCCTGTGTCTGGTATAGGTTTTCCTCTTTTCCGACTCGGCCCTCTGACCTCTTTTTGCACTCTACTATTATGCTTTGGCAGCTGAGCATCCTTGTAATTCTAAAATTAAAGGGACGGCCTCTGGAGTTTTGGGATGTGAGTCTTCTTCCTTTAGATGTTTTTGCCTTTATTGATTACAAGAGTGTTCCGTGACCTGAGACCCATGTCTTTTATTGAACTCTCAGGTTCTTGCAGACCGTTAATCTTTTTGCTCTCGGTCTTGCTTTCCTACTGGGGATACTTTTATCCCGCTATCTGACTTCCCTTGTTGCCCCTACCTATAATTCTTTACGATATCCTTTCCTTGGCTTATGATAACAGTAGGTTGGCCTATGTAGTTTCTAGGTTTAAATCAAACCAGCCCCTTTGGGTAAATAAACTCAATGATTCTTACCAACTCTCGCTGCACCACAAAAGCATGATATTTCCAAAACCCTTAATGGTTCTGAGAATACTTGATGACACCGAGTGACACATACTGATTTCTCCTGTCTCTTTTCCTTGCATTTCATCTTAGAACAAGAGGGAAGTATGGGGAAGGACCCAAACAGGAGACGTTCACCTTTGCCTTAACTTTGGTTTTCATCCAGTGTGTGATCAATGCTGTGTTTGCCAAGATCTGTGAGTACCTCATAGTAACTTGTTCGGTGCACCCTCCTTTTCCCCATATTCTCGGTATTAGACATGAATTCATCTTTAAAATCTTAAGTTTTCCCTACCTCCGTACTCTTGGAGTGTTTAAACAGCCTCCCTGCGGTCTGTAAAACTAATGACTATGAAATGAGATTAAAATATTATGTCTCTAAATGATACCAACTTTTGAGACAGAAATGACTGGGTCGTCTGTGTTCTAAATCTCCATTGAAAATACTTAGAACATTTTCCCCTTTATCCCTTTGACTTTGCTTTGTATGACAGCTTCAAACGTGTCTTTGTTCCTTGAAACCTATTGGCAGAGTTAAGCCATCCTTTCTAGGGATTCAGTGACTCCCTGCCTCCACTCTGCATGTGGTCTTGTTAAGCTTAAGGGAAACTGGAGAGATGAATAATTTTCAGAGATTTCTCAGCTTAAGTAGATAGAAATAGCTGTCTTGCTTGACAGACAAGTTCCTTTCATTTGGCCTCAACTTTTACTTTATGGTCCATCCTTGCCCCACCGGGTTTCTCTTGTATGTTTTGTTTGTTTTTGTTTTATTTTTGTCTTCTCCCAGTGATCCAGTTTTTTGACACTGCCAGGGTGGATCGTACTCGGACCTGGCTCTATGCTGCCTGCTCTGTCTCCTATGTGGGTGCCATGGTCTCCAGCAACTCAGCACTACAGTTTGTCAACTATCCAACTCAGGTGAAATCTCAGGGTGAGATGAGAGTCAGCTCAAAATTGTGTGGACAAGACTAAGGGGTCTTTCCTCAAGTCTGATTTAAATAAGAAAGAAACAATCCTACGGGCCTAGGGATGTAGCTCCGTTGGTCGAGCTTGCTTAGCCTGCATGAAGACCTGGGTTACATCCCCGACACTGCATGAGCCAGGCATGGTGTCACATGCATACAGTCCCAGCACTTGGGAGGTAGAGGCTGGAGGATCAGAGTCAGAGGTTCAGCTATAGTTGAAGGCCAACTTGGGCTACTTGAGACTATGTTGAAAAAAAGAAAGGAAGGAAGGAAGGAAGGAAAGAAGAAAGAAAGAGAGAGAGAAAGAAAGAAAGAAAGAGAAAGGAAAAGAAAAAAATGGGTGAGAGAAAAAAAAACAGTCTAAGAGTGTAGAATGTAGGACTATAGAATTGGGGTATGGTATGTGTTTGGCTGTGGTAAGGCTGCTTTTTGAGGCCAAGTTCTCTGATAGAGGTCCAGTGCTAATACCCCTCAATGTAGCACCTGCTCTAATTCCTGGCACATCACAGGCGCTCAGAAATTACTTGCTCACTTTCATTTCAGGTCCTCGGTAAATCCTGTAAGCCAATCCCAGGTAAGCAAAGAAGCTGGTCCGGTCTCTGTGCTCTACGCTCACGCTTCCCCCCCCCCCCCTCTCTCTCTCTCTCTCCCCCCGAGAGCTCTGAGTCCCTCTGGGTAAAACCATCCCGGCATAGATCTCTCTAGAGATTTTTCTGTCGTCTGTTGCTTCCTGTGGTGTACACAGACTGCGTGGGGGCCAGAAGCTGACCTTGCCTGCTATGTGTCCTCAGCCATTGTGGTGTCCCCTGTGCTTACACTGTCGTCTCACACCCTGAGTCCCATTTGGGCTGCATTTTCTTCCTTTCACTGTCTCCTCTTTCCCTTGGTCCTCGCCCTCTTGCTGCCTGGACTTTTGTCCTCTGCCCTTCTCCACCTTATTTAATACTCAAGCCTGTTGCTCAATCATCTTTATCTGGCCGCCAGCCTGATACCCCTCCCAGCTCTCACCCTCTTTTCTCCCTCATCATGACATGGCTCTCAGGAAGAGGGTATTGGGGTCGCTGACAACAGTGGATGCTTGAACTGTCACTGTTCTTGTTTGTGTTTCCCCTGTAGTTATGCTCCTTGGGGTGACCCTCCTGAAGAAGAAGTACCCCCTGGCCAAGTACCTGTGTGTGTTGCTAATTGTGGCTGGTGTAGCTCTCTTCATGTACAAGCCCAAGAAGATGGTTGGGGTAGAAGAGCACACAGTCGGCTTTGGAGAGCTGCTTCTGGTATGCAGTCCTTTTGGGAAGTCAGCCTTTTCTAGCAGATTCCACCAAGGACAGCCCCAGCTGAGGCAGGCAGAAAACCAAGGGAGGGTATGTTGTCCCTTGAGTCCTGTCGCTGGTCTTTGCTGCAAGGACCCTGGCTCTGCTATGACCACAGTAAGAAGGCTGAAATATTTAGCTGTAGCTTAAGCAAACTCTCCTGGAGAAGAGTGCTCTGGGGTCTGTGCTTAGATTCTGGAGTGAGCTCAGAGAGACCCAAGAGCCAAGAAGGAAGGAGTGGCGTGTGCCTCCCTAGGTTTTCAGGCAACATGGAAGCCAGACTCAAATCAGTAGGCGCTATCGTTGAGTGTTGGGCCCTGTCCTACGTGCTTCCCATTTTTATTGATTAACTTTTATAACCATCTCCTAACACAGGTAGTGTTATCTCCATTTTACTAGTGAAATTGAGGAGAGGCTGAGTCACTTGCCTGTTGTCACATGCATCAGTGGCAGTCCAGGCCAGGCAGTCAGATCTCAGAACCTAGTCTCGAGTTAGTTCTTACTGAGCAGAAAGGCACCCTGTAAGAGGAGCCCGCTCACTGTGCTGTTCCAGGCCCTGAGCACCAGTTTGTAGGCTTCGTCGTTGAGAAATGGTGGTCTTCCTGCTCTACTCTGATTTCAGTCCATTGTGATGCAGTTAGTCTGTCAGTCCAGTGCCTGCCAGAAGGACAGCTCGCATGATCTCTCTCTACCCACTACACCTGACCACAAGCAACTTAGTTCTGAGACTCTGTCTTAGGGCAGGAGCTTTTTGAAGTGCCTTAGGGGAAGGTCTTGTGTCCTGGGTTAGGAAGGGGCCCTGCTGGCCACCTCATTGCCAGCTGCTCCCTTTCCTTCCCTAGCTCTTGTCTCTGACCCTGGATGGACTGACAGGTGTTTCCCAGGACCACATGCGGGCTCATTACCAAACAGGTTCCAACCACATGATGTTGAACATCAACCTTTGGTCCACATTGCTGCTCGGTGCTGGTAAGGAGCCATTCTGCTGTTCTCTGCACAGATCACCAGAGGGCAGACTGCTCTCATCCGTTTATCTCTGGTTCTGCTGCCAGTTGCTAAGTTTGTGCAGGCCAAGGGCCTGACTTAGTTCCCACATGCCCTTCTGTCTAACCCTTGAGAGACCTTCCTGGAAAGACCTGTGCTGGCAATGTCTCTCTGCTCCCTGAGTCCGACACAATAGGGGCAGACATGTGCTAGATGTCATGAGAAGCTAAATGGTGGAACACACACGGGGATCTAGGAACATTCTCTCTCATAAAGCAAATAAGACATTATTATGGTGCTTGCCAATTTAGTAGAACCCTGAATGGAGTTCATGTATGGATCCTTTTATTTGGAACCAGTGGTTCCTAACCTCTCAAATCTGAGCACATGAAGAAGGTATTTCTCATGTAGCACGATGTGGTTAGTGAAGAAGACTATTGGTAGCTGGGTAGCTGGAAGGGACCTGTTCCAGGAGTGTCCTTGAGCCGGAGACCTAAAGGTCACTGTCTGCAGCAGCTAAGGATTTCTGCTTTTAATTTGCTGGTTTTGGGTTTTACTTTGGTTTTGTTTTCTGAGACATTTCTCACTCTGTAGTTCAGACTAGTCTAGAACTCACAATACTCTTGCCTCAGTTTCCTGAGTTCTGAGATTACAGGCACAAGCCAAACATACCCAACATCAATCGCTAATTTAGGAGAAGTAAGCCTTTCTTGGAAAATCAAGTTAATGTCTGTAACTAGATAAAAATTTGAGAAAGATGCGAACCAGGCCAGAATAAACTCTACATATGGTTCCTCGCTCAGCTTCCCTCATGGTATTTGAGCAGGCTGCATGCAGGTGTATGGAAAAGCATAAGATGAGCTGTTTACCTCCTGAATTTTTTAGGGATCCTGTTCACTGGAGAGCTCTGGGAGTTCCTAAGCTTTGCTGAGAGGTACCCGACCATCATCTACAACATCCTGCTCTTTGGCCTGACAAGTGCCCTGGGTCAGGTGAGTTCTTTGGAGGAGGCAAACTTGACTTCCCTCCTGGGCCAGTCCGGAAGACTAGCTAGGAGAAGAGGGTGGCCCAGCTAGCCCTGGTGTCTGTTGTATCTCTGATGGCCCTGCTCAGGAGTCTCACACGCCTTCCTCTTTCCAGAGCTTTATCTTCATGACGGTTGTGTACTTTGGTCCTCTGACTTGCTCCATCATCACCACAACACGGAAGTTCTTCACCATCTTGGCTTCTGTGATCTTCTTTGCCAACCCCATCAGCTTCATGCAGTGGGTGGGCACTGTGCTGGTATTCCTGGGTGAGTTCCACCCCCAGCAAGTGCCTCCAGGGGGGCCACAGAGGGGAAATGGTAGACTTTTTTTTTTTTTTTTCCTGAGACAGAGTTTCTCTGTGTAGCTTTGGTGCCTGTCCTGGAACTTGCTCTGCAGGCCAGGCTGGCCTCAAACTCACTGACATCTGCCTGTTTCTGCCTCCCGAGTGCTAGGATTAAAGGCATGCACCACCATTGCCTGGCTTATCTTGTGACTTTAAAGAAAATTTTCCTAAAGGAGAAAAGGAAGCATTGTTTCTAATGCTGCCTTCCTCCTCTGCATTCCATCTTAGTGGTTTCCTTTAGTGACATGAACCTTCAAGATCCTGAGTGGGACAGAGTCTGATATTTACTCCCCTGCCAACCTATGATATTGTATGAGAGTTGAAAGAAATAACTGGGAAGTTTTGATTCTGATTTTTGTTTTGGTATTGGTATGTGTGGGTTACCAGTGTCTTGGTGGTTTTTCTTTTCATTTGCTATCATTCTGTTGTCTTTGAAGAAGCTACATAAAATTAGTCTTCCAAGGTTTGTTATACCTAAAACTGGGCAAAGTGGTGCACGCCTTTAATCCCAGCACTCAGAGGCAGAGACAGACAGATCTCTGTGAGTTTGAGGCCAGTTTAGTCTACATAGTGAGTTATAGCACAGCCAGAGCTACATAGTGAGACCCTGTCTCCAAACAAAGTTTGTTGTGTCTAAAGCCCACCTTTGGGAAGCTAGGCCGGCTTCCTCAAATCATTGTCAGGCTTCATGTCCTCCTGAAGTTTAAGCAGCTTCTCTCCTTTCCGTAGGTCTCGGTCTTGATGCCAAGTTTGGGAAAGGAACAAAGAAGACCTCCCACTAGGAAGAGAGAGGCTTCCTCCACTCCAGAAACACTTAAATTATTATCTCCAACAGTGACATCTTGGGAAAATGGACTCAGTCACAAAAAGGGACTGGGTTCCAATCTTTTTATTAAAAAAAATAAAATCAAAGGAAGCAAGATCGAATCTTCTAAACAAAGCACTTGGGCTTTAACAAGACAGGTTGCTAATTTCTGGTTTTGTGCAGTCTAGCACAAATAAAGAGAACAAAGGCAAGCTGGAGACCCTACTGCTCTCTGGGTTGGGTTTGGCAAGGCTGGGTGCTAAGGCTCCCCCATGAAGTGCACAGAAGTGTGTATGAGCAGGGGGAGCTCTGGGAGTTGGCAGGGTTGTGCCAGCAGCCTCTGTTCCCACGGGCGAGCTCTAAATATGCTGAGACAGGTGGCTGGCTGTTTGAGCCAGAGGATGTAAAATCACTTCAAAGCACGGCAGCAAACGAGTCGAGTCGCCAAAAAATGAAAGGTGTGTTCTCAAGGAACACCTAGAGGTTGAAACGGGCCAGGACCTCAGAATCCGCTTCTTGCCCCTGCTGCACCCCTCAGCCAGTCTTCGCCGAGAACCTGTGCATGAATCATCAACGTGTTTCCAAGGTCCCTGAACATGCTCTTCCTGACTCCCTCCCTCCTTCCTTCTGTGCTCAGTCCACCTGGCCCCCTTTGGGGAGCCTGGATTCGTCCCTCCTGCTCCCCTGCCCCCTTCAGCTGAAGCATCTCAGTCCTCTGCCATTCTGGCGTGCCAAGGTGTCACCATGCCAGCTTCTGCCTGTTGAAAGGGATGCTGGCGGAAGGCAGGGTGGCTGAGTCCTGGTTCAGAGCAGCTGTCAAGTGCTCTGGGTGGCAATGGGGGGGGAGAAGGAGGAGCGTGGAGCAGAGCCACCTGCCCACTGCTGCCTTCAGAGCTGGATCGCAATCCTCCAAGGACCAAACTTTACACATGAAAGTGCATTGCCACCAGCTGCAACTTTCCTCCCATCTGTTCCAGCCCCCGCCCCTTGGCTCTCCAGATGGGAGCCTGGCCTCTTTCCTGAGTGCTGCCTTGCCACCCTCTGCCCAGCCTTTTAAGCCCCGCCCTGGCCCTGGTCACACTCCTCATGCTCCCTAGGGACTGGGTGTCATGATGCGCTGACTCTTCTTGAACTCCTTCCCCTTGGGGGGGATTTTAAATCTATTTGGTAGCGTTTACTTCCTCTCTCCCTGTTTTTTCAGCACCGTGAAGGTTGTTTCCTCTGCTGGAGTCAAAGTTCTTGGGTGTTCTGTGGGTTGGCTGGGGATGAGAGCCTATCAGCAGGGCTAGGGTCCCACAGGTGGCCATCGTCTGTATCTACTGTTCTAACAAGAAGCATCAGTTTTCCCTGCCATTTATCTATTTTGAAAGTATCCAGTGCTGGTCACCGAGACTGGTTTCAGCAGCTTGAGATGAGATGGCTCATAGGATCAGCTTGTCCTGCCAGCTGGGTGCCTGGGAGTTCAGTTCCTGGGTATTCCTATCTGCTCATCCTACACTTCCGGTACTACCAGTGAGCATGCAGGAGCTTCAGTGATAACTAGGACTGGTGCTTGCCTCTTGCTCATAATCTAATAGGGAGGCTGGAAGACAAACCACAACATCTCAGAAATGCAAGTGATAAGCAGGAAGGTGTCCGGGCAAGGTGTCAGAAGCTGAAACCTGGAGAGGTTGGAGCGTTGGCTTCCCTGCTCAGCAGGAAAGGTGGTTTTTCAGCTGCCTCGCACTCACCCCTGGTCTGCTGTCTCCAGTTAGTTTCTGTGGGAACACGTGGCGGGACTATGGTTTTCAGCTGAGGCAATGTTCTGCTCAACTTGAGACCTAAGAACTAAGCCACCAGCTTGTTCCTACCAGCATGCTACCTGTCGGAGCATGGGAAGAGAAGGCCAGAGTTGACTAAGTCAGCTCTATGTCGGTCTCTAACAGGCCCGATACTGAAATGCCAGGCAAGTTCAAACAGGCGATGTTGATCTGCTAACCCTGGAAAACCTGATGCCTCGGGTTTTGAAAGATCAAAGGTCCTCCTCTGCAGTTAATTCTCAGTTATGTGCAGAAGGGAGGAACCCAGCCTGCAGACTTCCCTAAGCCCTGTGTTTTTTTTTTTTCTACGAGCTATGTTGTGTTTAGCTCTATTTTGGTCAAAACATAAGGTCTGCTTTCTCTGTTTGGGTCTTTCTGCTCAGGCTCCTGATAAACTGATTTGCCATTTTGGCCTACAGCAAGGAAGAATAGCCCAATTGCTATTTGGGGTATAATCTTAAGGGAAGCTATTCTAGAATTAACCATAGAAATAAAAACGATGTTGCTTTTAAAAGGATGTGGCAAGGAAGGTACTGTTACTGTAGATCTTGCATAAGGAACAGATTCTGTGCCCTTGCTCCCCGTAACACACTTGCAAGGAGCACCAAACACATGTCTGTTTTTCTGAGATAGGAGAACCCAAGAGCCAGAAGGTTAGGTGACCAGCTGTAGGTCTTTGGGATGTGTTCCAATTATGGCTGTCTTCTGGACTTGGGCCCTCCAAGGAAGAAAAGTGAAGCCCCTCAGGAGGCCCATTGCCTCCAATAGCTGGTTCTACTTGTCAGGGAACAGTTTGTATATTTTACAAGCAGAACTGGTCATTTCCCCGAGATGCCCTGGCAGAGAAATTGCCCTCAGTCTCTGTGGGATCATTCAGCCCTTCCCACTGAAAACAGACCAGCTGTCTTCAGGAGCAGTGAGCTCACATGTTTACAATGCTCCTGCTTTCCCAGGGCTCTTTATGCTGTGCCATCTTATCCTTAAGGCCCTCCTGGGGAGAGCTTGGGCCAGAAGCAGCCTCCCACATTTGAAGTAGGAAGCCGAAAATTCACCAAGGTGCATCAGCTGATGGTTGATCAGCTTGGGCAGGGCGGGGCGGGGTGGGGGCAGGGAGCCTGATTTGTTTTTCTATATTGGGTTTGGGACTTCCTTAGTCTTCAGTAAGCTGAGCTGTTTGGATTTTCTGGAAATTCCTAGTAGAACTTCCAAAGAACTTGGGGACTGACAGTAAATAATGCTGGCTTTTTAAAAACAGAATGGAAACATAGACTCTATTACCATTATGGTTTACTTTATTTTGCTTTGTTTTATGTTTTGAGCCAGAGTCTCATCTATCCCAGGGTAGCTTAGACCTCAATATGCAGTTGGTACTAAACTTCAGCGCCTGTCTAGGTGATGGAGAGATGGCTTAGGGGTTATGAGCTCTTGCTGCTCTTGCAGATGACTGGACCAGGGTTTCCAGTATCCATGTTGGTGACTCAACCACCTATGACTCCAGCTGCTGAGGATCCAATACCTTTTGCCTGAGGGCATTTGCACTCACGCGCATGCACCACAACCCAGACACATACATATAATTAAGAAACACACACTAACCCCGGGCTTTTTATCTCAAGTACTAGGATTACAAGTCGTCGAATGCCATGCCCAACACCATTACAGTTCAGAAAAGAGCATTCTAACTAAAAGATGTTGGGAGAGGCTATCCATTTTCTTCCAAAGAGAATATAGTCATCCCACCATCTCGATGATAAATTCCATTTTCACTTGCAGGAGATGTTGGACAAAATGTTATTCTCTGTAGACAGGCCTGGTGGTATTTGCCTCTAATTTCAGCTACTTGTGAGGCCAAGGCAGGTAGCAAATTAAAGGTCAACCTGGGCAAGTTAATGAGAGCCTAATTTAAAGAGTGGGGGCAGGGAGTGCTGGGCGTGGTTACCATGCTGTAATCCCAGCATTTGGGAGGTGGAGACAGGAGGTTCAGGAATTCATGCTAATCCTTGACTCCACACAGAGTCCAAGATCAATCTGGGCTACATGAGACTCTTCCTTTCTAAAAAAACGAAAAAGAAGAAGAGGAAGAGGAAGAAGGAGGAGGAGGAGAAGGAGAAGAAGAAGAAGAAGAAGAAGAAGAAGAAGAAGGAGAGGGAGAGGGAGAGGGAGAGGGAGAGGGAGAGGGAGAGGGAGAGGGAGGAGGAGGAGGAGGAGGAGAAGAAGAAGAAGAAAGAAAGAAAGAAAGAAAGAAAGAAAGAAAGAAAGAAAGAAAGAAAACCCAAAACCAAATGAACTAACTAATGAGTGGAGCTGGAGAGGAGATACAGTTCACTTGGTGGGGTCCTTGCCTGAGTATGCATGAAGTCCATGCCAGCACTTTAGATTGCCAGCACAATGTTAAGACCAGACATGGTAGAACATGCCTGCATCCCCAGCACTCTGCAGGAGACGAAGGTGGGAGGTTCAGAAATTCAAGGTCCTTTTAACTAAATAGCAGCTTAAAGGGCAACCTTGGCTACATGAGATTCCTGAGCCAAAGGACAAAAAAAAAAAAAAAAAAAAAAAAAAAAAAAAAGATAAGCCGGGACTGGGGATATAGCTCAGAGGCTGTCATTTGTGAAAACCTAGGTTCAATCCCTAGTACTACATAAATAAATATATTCTTTGATTAGACATCAAGGGTATCTCACTAGGAGTGTTCGTGTGGTAGAATTTTCAGTTTGAGCTAATACTATGACTCACTTCTGGTAATCTTAGCTACCGAGGGCCAGAGGCAAGAGGATGGCAAGTTGGCAAGTTCAAGGCCAGCCTAGACAATTTAGCAAGCCCCCATCTCAAAACAAAAATTAACAAAGGCTGGGGGTGTAGCTCAGTGACAGAACACTTTCCTAGCGTGAGGGGAGCCCCGGGTTCATTTCACAGCTCTTGCAATTTGGAGGCCGTGTTCCACAGTGCGTCCCAGCAGAGGGACAATGGCCAACCAAGTACACTGAAAAAGACACAAGTTTTGGGATGAGAGTGTCCATAATTCAGAACAATCTGCGAGCCCCAAATGACCTCCCCTGGCCTCTGCCCAAGACAACCTTTCCTGGCCTTTGTCCTCTCTGTGAGGCCAGGTGGAGGGTAGGCTGTGGAGGTCCCAGGGGCTTTTCAAGAGGGGCTGCAAGGAGTCTCTGATGGTTCTTCCTGAAAGCTCCCTTAAGTATGTTCAGACTGGTTTAATCAGCCAGCTCCCAGTGTCCTCCAGAATATACTGGAGAGTAGCCACTGTATGCTCTGCAGACATGGAGCCAGTGAGTCCTGTCTGCCATTGGTAGGAAGGGCGGGAAGAGGACCCAGAGGAACTTGAAACCCTGAGTGATTCAGTCAATGCAAGGAGCCAGGAGACCCAAAGGGCTGAGAAACCGAGAACTATTCTGTGAGCAGCTCCTGCCTGCAGGGACACAAGCCCTCAAGTGCAGCTTGCTGCTTCTCCCTTCTCCTGAAGTTCAAATGAGTGAACTCCCTGTGATTTCTGGGGAAGGTAAAAGAGGGAGGTGTTTCAAGCCAATGCCAAGACAAGGGGCCTGTGCTCCTCCCCATCCTCAGTCTTGGTTGTGGTATCTAGATGTTCACAGCTAGCAAACGCACCATGTTTCATCTTAGATCTGACTAGATGCGTTTCCTCCTACCTGGGATCCTAGAATTGCCACATTCAGACCACAGACCTGCAAGTACTCTATACACGAAAGCTGGACATTCCATGAAGTGTGCATGAAATGTGTGTGTGTGTGTGTGTGTGTGTGATACACTAAGTAGGGCTCATGTTTATGTGAGAAAGGGTCCATACTCCTTTCAGACTTCCTGGGGGCTCCATACACAAGATCCATCATAATCATGGGCTTCTTTAATTCAAAGCGACTTCCCAGACAGGCATGGTGGCACACACCTTTAATCTCAGCACTTGGGAGACAGATTTTTGTGAATTCGAGACCAACCTGGGCTATGTAGGGAGACCTTGCCTCTCTCTCTCTCTCTCTTACACACACACACACACACACACACACACACACACACACACTTGCTTTCAGTGGCTTTATGGATGAGGCAAAGGGGTGAGGGCACTAGTGGTACACCAGCCACAGCAGTCCATCCAGTTGAATTTCCAGTTTCCTCCTGGACCCTCCAGATACTCTCCGGGGCTGCCAGGTTTAATGAACAAAAATACAAGCTGCTTATCTCACTTTGAGTTTCAGATAAACAACACATTTTTGGTATATGTCTCTGTATTCAAATTTAGCCAGCATTCTATATTTTATCTGGCATTAGTCATTATCCAAAATGTCCTCATGGGCCCCTCTCTTCCTAAGGAGGCGCTCTCATTTTCATTCAAGTCGCAGTTCTGTGCTCAAGGCTTCCAGGTACTTTTTGTTCAGGGCCAAATTTTTTATTTCCCCGGTGGTCCAGGGAAGTGCAGTACCAGACATTATCAGCAGGGGGCACCACTCTCCTAGAATAGATTCTTCAGGCGGGTTGCTGGGGGCTTCAGGAAGAGAAAGGTGGGGGGGGGGGGGGACACAGAACTGAAGGTTCTATTTGCTGCTTCTGTCCTCCCCCTGGAGCTCACTTCTCACCCTAACACCCTGCCAGAGCTATTTCTGTGAATCAAAAACCTGATCCTGTCACTTCGCTCCGAAATCACTTCCAAGGTTCCCCGGTTACCTTCTCAAGGCAGCATAAAAAGCCCTTCGGGAGCCCACTGGTGTCTATTTTCCCTCCGTCGACTCCTGCTACTTCCAGCCTGCTCCATCCCACTCACCTCACACTCCCAGCGCTCCCATTCACCAGGAACCAGTTGCAGCTTCCCTTGTATGGTATTTACTGTCATGCCTTTGTGCCCAGAGTTCCCTACGCTTGGAATCCCCTTTTCCATTTGGTACTTTTAGCCACTCTGTTCATTCAACACATTGCATTGGTATGCGCTGAGACAGACCGTGGCAACGTGCTGTGTGCCAGAGAGACTGTGGAACAGAAGGCTGCCTGGAACCCTTCCCCTATGATTCCCATTGGGGGAGGGTGATACAAGTAAACACATAACCAAGTGTTTATGACTTAGTTCAAGGGTTAACTGATTTGTCTTCCTCAAATAGAGTTAACTGTTCTATCTCCGATCCTCTTATGTTAAGGGTCCAAAATCCTGACACCTGTCCAGTCATTGCAGCGAACACACATACAGGAAGTAACCAATCTAAGTCGGTAGGGAAGGGAGGAGCGTGAAGGGTTAGGATGGAACTGTTCGCGATTGACTGGAATGCAAATCCACCTACAGGGTGCAGAGGATCTTCATCTTCTCCCGATCAATGCCATTTGTCATGATAAGAGAAGATGGAAGGCCAGGGACATAGTTTAGTTGGTAAACTGCTCACCTAGCATGCACCACGCACGTCCTGGCTTCAATACCCAGCCCTTCGCAAACCAGACTTGGTGGGTGCCTGCCAGTAATCCCAACACTTGAAAGGTAGAGGTGTGAAAACCAGAAGTTCAAGGTCATTCTCAGCTACACAGTGAGCTCGAGATCAGCCTAGACTACGCGAGACCTTCTCTGCCTCAAAGAAAGAAAGGAAAGACAGGCGATGGAAGAGGAGGGAGAGGAGAAGAGACTGGAAATGCTCCCCTTTTCAAGACCTCTCTTTCCCCGGGTTTTGTTTGTATCATTCTTGGCTGGCGTAAGGTAAACAGGCCATCCTGTCAGGTCTGCCCTAGGACCACCAAGCGGCCACCCTCTTTGCTACAGCACTAATATCAGAGCCTATTATCAGAGTAGTGCTTCTAATGGCCTTAACCCCAAGATTGACAGGCTCACTGTAGGCATTCAACAAATGTTGGTGAAAGAGAGGAAGGGAGGGAGGAAGGCAGGCGACAAGGAGTGACAGTTTGCTGACAGAAGTTCTTCCTGCCGTTGCTTCGGGCATGGGACAGATGGAGCACAAAAACCTGACACTGAATTTATTGCTGAGTGTGCACGTGTGCACGCGCGTGTGAGTCCTCATGTTAGCAAGTGTAACAGCTGGAAACGTGTCTAAGAACCCTCAGTTCCATTCTCGGGGGGGCTCTCCAGCCAGCCCTTCTTGTTCTTAGAGGCTGGGGGCCGAGGAAGAAGGCAGGGCTCACGGTGGACTTCCTGGCTTTCTTCCAGGACCTGCAGTTGCTGGCACGGAGATGAGAAAGAGTTGATGTAGGCTTTTGGTACCAACTGATGCATCCTCGGGGGAAGGTCTCTGGCAGCTGCTGCCACCCACTGCCTACACACCGGAGTGCCCACTGCATAGCAAGCAGTCGAGTGGGTCAGAGTTAAAAAGCTTCCGCTTCTCACTTGTCCAAAATGAGATCATCAGAATGATCCCTTCCCCTGCGTTGGGGAAGCAGACGTATGAGTGATCAAAACTTGCTCGGGAGAGGGAAGGCGGGGGTGGCTCGCACTCCTCGTTGTGGCCCCCAGAAGCAGAGCAGTCGCTTGACCCTTCCATAATCGGCTGCTTTTCTGGAAGGCTGTGCTGTGCTTTTCATCTAGAGAGGACTTTGCCTCCTGCCCACACAGAGCAACCCATATGCATTCTCCCTGCCCCAGTGAATAAGGGCAAGTCTTTGAAAACTAGCTATCTGAGGCTTCCAAAGTATATTTCATCTTCCAAGTAACCAGATCCTTCAAGAAACAGAGCTTCTATCTTGGCACTGAAATGCCTCTGGAGTCTTTCTGAACAGGGTAGAGCAGAGGGGACTGGGGCAGCTGGAGTAGATTGGAGTCACTCTCTAGGCTGGTGTAGAAGCATCTGCCCCATGCTGCCCTCTCTGATGAGAACAGCTTTAAAAAGTATCAACCGCCCCTCAGCCTGACTCAGTCACCCAGGGCATGGCGAGAGGGAATCCCTGGAGCAAGGCTTTCCCAGGATTCTCACTTGGTGAGTGAGTGGGCCACTTGGTTTGCCCAGCTCCAAGCTCTTGTTTGATCCTTGTCCCAGAGTGGCCAATGAGGCAGAGGTACCCAGGGAACTGTGGTCCTCCCAGGTGTACCTGGAGTACCAGGGAAGGGGACTGGGAAAGGGAGAGGAGAAAGGGGCAATGAGACAAAGATCCTGACCCAGGGAGGGTTTTGCTGGGAGATAGGACCAAAGAGCTCCAGCTTCCCAGCTTCCCATTCTTTAAGACAGTATAGTATATCTTTCCTAATTTCACTATCCCATCGGGAATGACAATAAAAACAGGATCTGGTTTATTTATTTATTTATTTGTGTGTGTGTATGTGTGTGTGTGTGTATGTGTGTGTGTGTGTGTGTGTGTGTGTGTGTGTGTAAGCCTGAGGACAACTTTGGGTGTCATTCCCAGGCTCCATACACATTTTTTTTTTTTTGGAGACAGGGTATCTTAGTCACCGAGAACTCACCAAGTAGGCTGGCTGGCCCACAAGCCTGAGGGATCTGCCTGTGCCTGCCTCCCCAGTAGCGAGATTACGAACGCATACCATTAGGCCTGATTTGTTTTGTTTTGTTGCTTTTTAATGTGGGCGTTGGGGCTCGAACTCAGATCCTTATGTTTGCAAGGCCAACACTTGAGCTTTGAATCATCTCGCTAGCCCTTATTTATTTATTTATTTAATTAATGTGTATGTGTGTGTGTGCCTCAGTGTGTGTATGTGTTACCATGTGCATGCAGTGCCTGAGGAGGTCAGAAGAAACACTGGAGCCCCTGAAACTGGAGTTATAGGTGGTTGTGAGCCACCATGTGGGAGCTGGAAACCAAACCTGGGTCCTCTGCAAGAGCTGTAAGTGCTTTTAACCATGCAGCTGTCGCTACAGTCCCAGATTTATTTATTGGATCTATTATCTTGCTATGTAACCCAATGTGGACTTGAACTTGTAGTCCTCCTGTGCCAGCCTCTCAAGTGGCACGATTATAGGGGTGTACCATGACACTCCTCTGTAAAGTTCAGGTCTTGAACCTGGAGTAAGAGCATTCATTCTTGCATTGCCCAGATTTTTTTTTAAAGACTTATTTATTTATTATGTATACAATGGTCTGCCTGCATGTATCCCTGCAGACAGAAGTTGGCAGCAGATCTTATTGCTGGTGGTTGTGAGCCACATATGGTTGCTGGGAATTGAACTCAGGACCTCTGGAAGAGCAGTCAATGCTCTTAACCACTGAACCAGCCCCCGTTGCCCAGATTTTTGTTAGTATTTCTCTCTGTCTCTCCATCTTCCTCCCTATCCATTCCCCCCCCCCACTTCCTCCTTCCTCTTTGCTTTTCTCCCTCTTCCCTTTCTTTTCATTTTGGAAACAGAGTCTCACATAGTCCAGGCTAGCCTCAACATCACTACGCATCCAAGGACGACTTTGAACTTATGATCCTCCTGTCTTTACCTCCTGAATACTGTAATTGCAGGTGTGTGCTACTCTGCCCGATGTCTTGGGTGCTGAGGGTTAAACCCAGGGTTTTGTGTGTGTGTGTGTGTGTGTGTGTGTGTGTGTGTGTGACAATGTTCTGCTGATTAAGCTACATTCACAGTCTGTCTCACTCTCTCCCTCCTCTCTCTCCTTCTCCTTACATCCTTTCCCCTCTTCTTTTTAGACAAAAGACAGTCTCACTATATAGTTCAATCTGATCTGAAACTCCCGATTCTCCTGCTTCAGCCTCCCAAATGCTAAGATTACAGGCACGTACCACCATGCTTGGCCCAGCTTTCATTTTTAATGCACACATCTAGATTTCTAGCCACAGCTCAGGATAGGTCTGACCATCTCTCTGGGGCTACCATCTGACCCTGACCTACTTTCTCCCACTCTACCCCACCTGGACGCCTGCACCCTCTCTCTCCTTTCCTCCAACCCCTTTCATCTCCACTGCCCCTTCTTCTCCTTCTTCCCCTCCTTCCCTGGTGCTCCCTTCCAACCCCCTTCCCGATAGCCCTCTTCCTTACACCCCCAGTGCAATCCTTCCCTCAGCTCTGCAGTGGCCGCACAGAAGCCTTTCCTTGGCACAGGCCCTCGGCTGCATGACAATCCTGCTGGGTTCCTCTCCTTGCTTCTGCAGCTTCTGTCCAATTATCCCTCTGGCCAGGCTGAGTGGGAGCCCTTCCCTCTAGCCATCCTGCATCCTCCTAACATCTAGTGATTAATTTCCATTTGCGGGTGGGGCTGGGAAACCAGTTGGAATGAACTGGAGCTATGAGGCAAGCTGCTCCGTGTTCGGCCCTGAGAGCCCCAGCAGAGCAGAATCTCAGGGAAGAAGACACCGCAGCCCAGGTCATTAGGGGGCACGGGATCTCGTTTTAACGAAAGAAAGATCAAAGGCCTTTTAGAGTCAGGCTGTCCTTAAAAACAAGGGCTGGCGATGGGGAGGATCTGAAGCTCTTCTACAGGAAACAAAGCCGTGACTCAAAGGCATCTCCAAGATGCTTCCTTGCTCATCCACGTTCCTGAGTTTAATGTCTTTGGCTTGGGAATTAACTTTGAGGCTTTCCAGCACAGATAAAAATAGGTCTCATAAATGCCATCACGGGCACTTTCCGATAAGGTGGCCTTTTAAGGGAAGCTTGGCTCCCAGCAGAGGGCCTGAGTCAAGGAGCCTTTTGGAAGAGTGTCCCTGTCCTCAGAACCAGCTCCTGGCTAAACAATGGATGCAGGAAGAGGAAGCTAATGGAAGCTTCTGTGCCCCAAAGACCAGGAGTCACGTTCTTGAAAGGAATGTTTATTTCACTCCTTCATTTATACATTCAGCCCACACACATTTACCCAAATACCTGCTATGTGCCAGGAATGCTGCTTGGTCCCAGATTTACAGGAGAGAAAAAAAAGCAAAAGAAAACCTCCACCCTTAGGAGTGGACAGTTTTGGCAGCAGCTTGGGGGAAGGAACCAGACAAACTGCAGCCTGAAATGAGAGTGCAAGGCCAGAGACACAGGTTCAGAACCTCTGAACACCAGACAGTGCCCTGAAGGCATCTGGGTAAAGAGCCTCAACAGTCAGCAGAGAATTAAACGTTTTTTTTATTATATTAATGTGTGTGTGTGTGTGTGTGTGTGTGTGTGTGTGTGTGTATAAGGGAATATGCCATAGTACATATTTGTATGCTATGGCATGCATGTGGAGGTCAGAGACTAACTTGTGGGTTGTGGGTTATTGGCTTGTTCCTTCCGTCACATGGGCTTGAACCCAGGTTGTCAGGTTGGGCAGCAAGGACTTTTACCCACTGACCCCATCACGCTGGTCCCTTAGCAGAAAATTAACATGGGTAGTGGATGAGTGAGAACCGGGAAAGGTGTTGGGGGAGGGTGACATGTGCAAAAAGCCAGAACTTGGTCCACTCCCAGGGACCGAAGCAGGTCACTGTATGACTGGAAACTCTATTGCTAAGAGAAGGAGGAGGAGCCTGGAGAAAAAAACCCAGGTCAAAGGGCATAGGTCATCCAGCAGAGCGTCTTTCTTCTTCATGAAAGAGTCTGGACTTTATTTCCCTGAGGGTAGTGTGGCGCCGTTGGAGGGTTTTATGCAAACAAGTGATCGGATTAGGCTAGCATTTCAGAGGGTCACCCTGGCTGGAGAGCGGAGGATGGAAGCTGGGGGCCCTGGGAGGAGGCTTTTGTGATCCACAGAACAACCGGGGATGTGTCAACAGAGATGGAAGGAAGTGGGTGGGCCTGAGGTATGAGTAAAGAATGAGTGTCAGAACCCTCAGCGATGCCTTGGTCGTGGCCCGTGGCCCGGGGGCGCCGAGAGTGCTTCCCAGTTTCCAGGCTTGCGCCGGCTTGCTGCTGAGCTAGAGAAGTCCAGAGATGAAGCGGGTTCCAGATCTGTTGTTGTTAGGTGTCTGTGAGCCACCAGGGAGGTAGTTGGGTATGTCTGGGGCTGGAGAGAAGGGCCTGGCTCCAGGCAGACTGGGAATATTCTAGCAGATGGATGGAAGTGGAACTGAGAGAGACTGAGCCGTCGCCAGGCAAGTAAGGACAGCGTGACAAGAGGAAGTGAGTGGATCCAAGGAAAGACAGTATTCTAAGAGAACTAAGGAAGAGGGTCTGATGTATCAGAAGGAGCAGTCAGAGAGAGGGGGAAACAAGAACAGGGGTCTTCAGGGGACGGACTCCTCTCTTGCCAATAGCGGAACTCCACTGCTCCCTGTCCTCATCTCTGTGGTTAGGCCAACAACCCCCGCCCCAACTCACATGGCCCTCCCACTTGCTCTCTGCCCTTCTGCCACTAATTTTCATGGATGTACAAACACACACACACACACACACACACACACACACACACACACACACACACCCCGTACTCTCCCTGGCCCCTGTCCAGATGGTTTGTCCTCCTCATTTGTCTTCTCTATTACCCCTTTGCTTATCAGTTTTCCACTTAGACCTCTGTCCCAGTTTGCTCTCTAGTGCTGGGATAAAATGCTGACCGAAAGCAACTTGGGGAGGAAAGGGTTTATTTCATTACAGTTTATTAACGTCCTCCCTAACACAATGTGGTCAGGTCAGCCACAGAAATATCCCACGATCCAGATAGCAATTTCTGGTCTTGTTAGGTTTCTTTTTCTTTTTTTCTTTTTTTGGTTTTTTGAGACAGGGTTTCTCTGTAGCTTTGGAGCCTGTCCTGGAACCAGCTCTTGTAGACCGGGCTGGCCTCGAACTCACAGAGATTCACCTGTCTCTGCCTCCCGGGTGCTGGGGTTAAAAGCGTGTACCACCACTGCCTGGCCTTGTTAGGTTTCTATTACCACAATAAAACACTGTGACCATGGGGAGTTGTTATTGACGGTGGCCTTTAAAGCACTAGGCAGAAGCAAGTGGATCTTTGAATTTGAGGTCAGCCTGGTCTACAGAGTGTGTTCCAGGACAGCCAGGGCTACAGAGAGAAACCTTGACTCAGAAAACAAATCAAAACAAACCACAATGACCAAAAGTAATGTGGGGAGCGAAGGGTTTATTTCAACTTACAGTTTACAGTTCTTCCTGACGGTAAGTCGGAGCAGGAACTTAGGACCAGCACCTGGAGGTAGGAACTGAAGCATGCGTCATGGAGTAGCGTGCTTACTTCCTTGCTCTTCACAGCTTACTCAGTTGGCTTTTTTTTTTTTTCTTTTTTTGTTTTTTAGAGACAGGATTTCTGTGTGTAGCTTTGGAGCCTGTCCTGGAACTCGTTCTGTAGAACAGGCTGGCTTTGAACTCACAGAGATCCGCCTGCCTCTGCCTCCCAAGTGCTGGGATTAAAGGCATGTGCCACCATCGCCCAGTTCTTAGTTGGCTTTCTTATACCACCCAGGACCACGTGCCCAGAGGTAGCACTACACAAAGCCCTAGGTCCTTCTACATCAATCATTAATCAAGAAAATGCACCACAGGTGTGCCTGCAGTTGGAGCTGATGGCGGCATTTTCTCCATTGAGGGTTCTCGTCCCAAGACTCTGTCGGAAAAACAACTAACCAGGACAACTCCTGACGTGGATTCAGGTCCTCTCGGACCTCCCAGGCCCAGTTATGGTCCCCACTTATTCTTCCTGTAAATATGTGCTTAGCACCTTCTATCCATGGTCAGCATCGGACTTCAGGGACAACAGGGGACAGGGCCCCAGGGAACTGATAATCTTAGCAGAGAAGACTCATGCACAAACAATTACGCAAAAACACTTATAAATTATTGTTAGTGTTGAAAACAAAAACGAAACAAACAGTCAAATCAAGCCAATGCAACCCAGAGTGCTGTGTCAGGAGAGATGCTCAGAGAAGGGTGTCTGAGGTTGTGACAGTTAAGCCTAGTCCTGGAAAAAGAGACAGTTCTGTGACAAGCAAGGGGAAAACGCACCAGGCAGAAGAAATACTAACTGCCAAGATCTGGGGAGGCAGGGAGCTTGAAGGGCTCTAGGCACTGGGATAGACGACCAGGGGGACTGGAAGAGAGCAGAAAACAAAGCCGATCAGTAGGATTGAGCATGGGTTTAGGTTTCTGCAGTTGGCTGCAGCGTTTGGATTTCACTCTCAGCCCAGTGGCCAATCAAAGTACTTTCTTTTCCCCTTAAGATTTATATGTTTAGCCTGGCGGTGGTGGCACACGCCTTTAATCCCAGCACTCGGGAGGCAGAGGCTGGTGGATCTCTGAGTTTGAGACCAGCCTGGTCTACAAGAGCTAGTTCCAGGACAGGCTCCAAAGCAACAGAGAAACCCTGTCTCAGAAAATAAAAATAAATAAATAAAAAAAGATTTATACACATCTTTAATCCCAGCACTTGGGAGAAGGGGCAGGTGGGTCTCTGTGAGTTTGAGGCCAGCCTGGTCTACAAGAGCTAGTTCCAGGACAGGATCCACAAGCTATAGAGAAACCCTGTCTCGAAAAACAAAAACAAAAGCAAAAACAAAAAAAATTTATATGTTTTTATTTAATGTGTATGTGTGAGGACCTACATGTGTGTATTGTCTGGTACCTGCAGAAGCCAGAAAAAGGCACTGGATACCCTGAATTGGAATTATAGGTGGTTGTGGGCCACCTTGCCAGTTTGGAGAAGTGAACCTAGGTCTTTTGCAAGAACAGAAAGTGCTCTTAAGTGCTGAGTATCTTGTTTAGTTTTTTTTTTTAGACCGAATCTCACGTACCTCAGGCTGACTTTAACCTTGATTTGTGGCAAAGTGTGACCTTGAATTCCTGGTTTCTATCTCCTTACCACTGTTAGAATTACAGGCGTGCAATACTAGTCCTGGCCCAGACAATGGTTTCAATCGGGACTTACAAATGACTTTAGCTTTTGTTAGACTGCCCTAGTTGTTAAATGAAAAATGGGTGAAGGGATACACAAAAGATTAGGAAAACCACTGAGCACGGTGGTACATCAGTTTAATATCAGCTTGGGGAGGAGGCCCTCTTTGAATTAGTGGCTCACCTGGTCTACATAATGATTGCTAGGATAGCAGGAGGTACACAGTAAGATCCTGTCTCAAATTTAAAAACACAAACAAAAAGATTAAGAAAACCAGTTAGGACTTTCTAGGTCCAAGCCAAAGAAGATGCTAGCTTCAACTTGAATGAGACAGTGAGAAGTTGTGCATTCAAAAGTGATCTCAAGTTGGAATTTATGGGAGTTCCCAAAAGATTTGATGAGAGGTCTGGGAAAATAGAAGAACAAGAGACGGTGCCTAACTTCTGCCCTGAACCAGCAGAGAGAGAGGCTTGGCCTGTCTTAACCCCATTGCTCTGCTCTTCCTTTGGAGCCTATGGGGAAATTTTCAGAAGCCCGGAGCTTGAGAAACAAGCCTTGTCAAAAGTCACGATCTGTGAGGTCCCTGCTAGTGATAACCTAGTTTTGTTATGGACTGAAAAATTTGAAAATTGGAACAATCTTGTGATTTCCTCAGACCCATCCTTTAGCACCTGGTGAAATTCCGTGCCCAAAGAGCATTCAGTAATCGCTAGTTGACTTTTCACTTGGGCAACAAACTTTCATAATTGAATTTTAGATTAAATTCCTAAAAAAAAAAAATAGAATTCTAACGTAGAGTAAACTTTCATTTGAAATCAATTCACCTTGAGAAAGTAGAGCCATGGCAAGGCTAATCTAAAATTGTAAAATTCAAAGTAATTTCTATGTGAGTGGAGGCAGAAAACCCTTTTTATTCTAAGTTAATTATCTGCATCTGCATTTAGGCGATGTTGTTTGGGGGTAGATGTCAACAGATGAATCAATTTTATTCAAAATAGAAAAGAAAGAAAAAGAAAGAAGCAGGTATGGTGGCACACACCTTTAACCCCAGCACCCAGGCGGGAGGCAGAGGCAGGCAGATCTCAGTGTTTGAGGCCAGCCTGGTTCGCTCAAAACACTCTAGGCCAGCCAGGGCTACATAGTAAGACCTTGTCTCAAACAAACAAACAAACAAACAAAATAAAAAACAACCTGTTGGGGGAGAGTGCTTGTTTGTTCCCAACTGCTCTGATCCAAAATTACCACACAGAAATTGTATTAATTGTAATACTTTGGCAATAGCTAAAGTGTATTTCTAGCTAGCTCTTATATCTTAAACTAACCCAACTCCATTAATTTGTGCATCACCACAAGGTTGTGGCCTACCAGCAAATTTTCATCTTTCTTCTGTGGCTACATGGCTCTCACTGACTCCATCTTCTTTCTCCCAGCATTCAGTTTAGTTTTTCTGCCCAGCTCTACTCTGCCTTATCATAGGCCAAAGCAGTTTTTTTATTTATTAACCAATAAAAGCAACACATATACAGAAGGACTTCCCACATCAACAACCTCCCCCCAAAATATACTGATAAAAATTCTTAATGGGGCATGCAAAGTGGATAAAATCTACTCTTTAGTATACCCCCTCTTTCTTTGTTTCTTTCTTTGTTTCTTTCTTTGTTTCTTTGTTTCTTTCTTTCTTTCTTTCTTTCTTTCTTTCTTTCTTTCTTTCTTTCTTTCTTTCTTTCTTTTTGAGGTAAGGTCAAAAAACTCAGACTGTCCAGGAACTCACTTGTATTGACCAGACGGCTTCAAACTCACAGAGATTTGCCTGCCTCTGCCTCTTGTCTTTAATGTATTCTTTGTGTAAAACAAACATTGTGCTTCTAAAATTTATTTTGAAGTGATAAGTTTGAATAAATTTTACATAATTTATTTATTATTACTGATTTATTTGAAACAGAGTCTTATTCTGTAGCCCAGGTTGGACTGGAACGTAACTATGTAGCCCAGGCAAGTCTTGAACTCATGGAAGATCCTCCTGCCTCAACCTCCCTAGTGCTGGGGTTATAGGCGTGAGCTGCTACTTCTGGCTTTAGTCCCATCTTGAAAATTAATGAATGGCATGCAGATGGAGTTGTGTGGCTGGTCCAAGGCAAAAACTAGGATTTGAGTCTGCAGTTCCTCTGCTCTCTCTCTGTCTGCTGCTTCTTTGCCTGGCGCTCCACCTTTGAGACAGCATGTTTCCCAGCCATTTTCTCAGGTTAAAAATTCAGCACTTCAATATCTATAAGCTTATTGAAATCAAATACCTGGGTAAGTACATCATTCCCAGTCTTTTGTTTTATTAAAGAGGGAAGTAAAATGACAGAATGCCTTTTATATGCCAAGAGCTTTTGAACAAATATATCATTCAACGCTTTGTATTACCCCACGATGCACAGTCCATTTCACCAAGGAGATAGGGAAAGCATTTGACCTGCGTCACTGACATCGTCTAGGGACAGGAGTCTTGTGCATCATGCTGTGCACACCACGGTAGTGAGGTCTTTCCTCTTTGTTCCCTTGGTGGCCAGGGTCTCAGGTGGGACCTAGGATTGGTAAGCTGGGTGCAGCTAGCTGGGGCTTGGGCTTTGCAGCATAAAGCACAAAGACGGAGGGAGGATTAGGCATCCTTTGTGGCAGTGGTGATGAGTCTGACGGTGGGCAGCGCTTAGCTGCAGTGTCCTGAGGCTGAACCTCGTCACCACACTTTCTGAGGGTAATTCTTCTTCCAGCAGTCCGCGGTCTCCAGCCTAATTTCCAAGTCGGCCTCTTGGAAACTCTAGCCAGTTCTGGAGTACTTCTTTAGAAAATTCCAGTCCGGGTGGATAGAACCAGAGTTGGCACGGTGCTTGCAACCAGGTGCTCTGGGTGAAATGTGAGGAAACTGGCCCCAAGGTCAACGAGTTTGTTCAGGAGCCATAATTGGTAAAAGGCAGTGTTCTGGCTGGGCCGGCTGTGCTGTTGTGTTTCCTTGATTCTGTGCTGCCTGGAGAATTCCACAAAAGGGCAGAGAGACAGAGTAAGCATGGAGCATAGACGAGAGGGGTGAGTGAAGAAGAACAGTTACCCCAAGTCCGTGTTCAAAGACACACACGTAAATAAGCAAGTCTACTCAGGCCAGAGAGGGAGCTGTGTTCAAATAGATCTCATCACCATATAATAAGTTGGAAAATGTGAGTCTTAGCTATATTTATGTCATAGTAAATGTTAGTTCTGGGTTTGAACTTGAGTCTGCAAAAAAGAAACCTGCTCATTCATTAAGCCCCACGGCTTCACCATGAAATTTAATCAATCAATGAACATGTTTCCATTGTCAATTTTCTATTAACCTCATCATGACCCTAGAACAACACTGTCAATGTGTTCTTGTTTTTTTTCCCTTCTTGTTTGTGATCTTACATTTTTGTCCTTGAATGTGTCACCTGTCTCTTTTTCCTTAGGCTTGGACATTGCCAACACACAGGACTATATTCCCTGCCAATCTTCCTGTATTATCCATTCTACAAAGAATCCTGACACGGTAGCCATTGGGCTGGATGGGGGCGGGTCGGGGGGGATTCAAAGCTGTCAGAGAACTAACTGAAGAACTCAACAAAGAAAAGAGACTAGCTGGCGGGTAGTGGCATACGCCTTTAATTCCAGTACTCAGGAGGCAGAGGCAGGCAGATTTCTGTGAGTTCAAGGCCAACCTAGTCTAAAAGAGCTAGTTCCAGGACAGGCTCCAAAGTTACAGAGAAACCCTGTCTCAACAAACAAACAAACAAACAAACAGAACAACAACAACAACAACAAAGAGGGTTAGAGAGATGACTCAGAGGTTAAGAGCACTGACTACCCTTCTGGAGGCCCCGAGTTCAATTCCCAGCAACCACATGGTGGCCCACAACCATCTGTAATGAGATCTGGTGCTCTCTTCTAGCCTGCAGGCATACTTGGAGGCTAAACACTGTGTACATAATAAGTAAATAAATCTAAAAAAGAAAGAAAGAAAAATTCAGAGACTTACCTCCTTGAAGAGCTTCCGACTAAAATGGTGGTTCGTACTCCTCTTCAGGCTGGCCTGCCTCTACCTCCCCTGTGGTTCCAAGAAAAGCTGTGCCTTTTCTTATTGAACTGTAAAATGGAGCCCATGATCCTCGTTGGCAAAAATAAATAAACACCAGACATCTCAGGGTCTTTGGGGACAGATCCCTTGCCCAGACCTGGCTCATGACAGCCAATGAACATTTTGTCGTTTGTGTTTTGGATTAAGAAAATGACTTCTGCATGTCTCCTAGCATCACAAGGAGCCGCGAATTGAGTTGGTGCCATTGTAGGCTTGATTGTTGTTGCATAGATAAAAGCCTCATTAAGTCCCTCATGAGGAGAGAAAAATTTTATTTTGAGGAACGAGGAGCGATGAGGGCTTCTTTGCTTGTTGTGGTTACAACAACAAAACATGAAATGGAGGAAATAATTAAATAACTGAACTTTTTTTTTCTTTACCCAAACCTTGTCAAGAGGCTGGGTGAGTTTTTAATTAGTGCTGCATTTTCAATAAATCCGGACTGGTACGTGGTGCCGATTCTTTCCTGGATAAGGGAAAGATAATAATGAGAATCTTATTTTTCAGTCCGACACTAAAGGGATGCCTGGTATATTTAATCATGCTGTAGAAATCCTGGCAGCCTTCTCTGAGCCTGGCCTCTGCTCTAATTACATTTCTAGATTTTAGTAAATTGAAAGGGAAAATGTAGGAACAAAATAATTAAAACCGAAGAGGAAGTGCATATTAAAAAGGAGAAGCTGTTTAAAATTCTTGCACACAGTGCTTCCAAGGACATCTACAATCGTTTAATCAGCTCCACACCAAATCAAAGCCCTTTGTGCAGAGGCTGCTGGGATCATATCTCAGGTGGGCAGTGTGGTCCTCACAGTAAAATGGGCGCCTCATTGCACAGAGCCACAGATGGCAATAGGACCTCTTATGGACCTCCAGATCACTGGGGATTCAGGCCCAGTCTGGACAAGCTGCTGGCACAGACTCCATACCCAGAGGGGCCCTCTCCCATATCCTGGGCAGAGGCTAGCTAAACTGTAAGGATTAGTCTCAATTGTAAGGAAGCTGAAACAGATGTCCATTCCTTTCTGCACCTCTTCCCCACGCTCCTTTCCCAAGGGACTCTCTCTTTTTCTCTCTCCCTCTGCTCTCCTGTGAAATCTGAAGTCAAGAGAATAGGTAATTAAACAGTCTCAGTGTCACCAAGAGCTAGTGACTTGTAACTGGTCATTGGGCTACCATCGGAACATTTTGAATTTTTACAAGAACCAAACACCTTTCTGGCTTCAGCTAAAGAGATGAACGTTTGTTGATAATGGTGATTAATGAAATCTAATTGGAAAAGTTTCAGGCAACTGCCTAATAGGTGACAAGAGCGCTTTCTGTTTCAGAGGCAAGCACACTAACCACATCATTAGAGAATCTAAGACCTCCAATTTTACAAAATAACAACTTTGCTTGGGCATAGTGGAAAATACCTGCAATCCTAGCACTCAGGAGGTAGAGGCAGAAGGGTCGGGAGTTCAAAGCCAGCCTCTGTTAGTGCGTTTGGGGGCTAGCCAGGCCTATGTGAGATTGTCTCAAAACAAGGACCCAAACCCAAAAACAAAGCAGAAAAACAAACAACAAGGAGAGTAATTTTATCTGGAACGCAGACTGTTAAGTCCTGGGGTTTTTGGAGAGTTTCGTCCATGTCTCCTAAGACATCTAAAACTGGGAACAGGGTCTGCTTTTGTACTTGAAAGTGGAAGGCAGCATGGCACTCTCAAGAGTTCTTTCCAACCCTGAGGCCTGACTCACGGACTGCCAACCTTCCCTGCTGAACAGGCTCACCAGCCACATGGTGCCAAGAATCATGTGGCAAGAGACAGAAGCACAGTCTCCTGGAGACTGTCCCACAGGCCTGGAAAGCAGTAGGGCTCCAGGAAGCTATTCCCAAGACAGGCTGAAACCTGTGCCTACCTCATAACCCACTGGGTCACTGGGGTGCTCTCTTGTCCAGTGCTAGGTGCACGTGTGAGTTGTGTAGGCAAAAGAGACAGACTCTGTTTTGGATTTTGAGGGCTTGATTCAGAAATAATTTTTTTTCCTTAACGTTTAAGGTAAGCAAAGAATGTAAGTAACAACAACAAACATCCCATTGCTGACATCATTACTTCAACATAAAGATGACTATTTTCTTCCAGGGCCATGATACTCCGAGATGGCCAAGACGTTCCAAGACAATTCTACTCAATTCCGGAATCACTTTTGACCCATGGGAGTTAAAACATGAGACAGATTGGGGACCCAGGTGTCCTAGCCAATAAATTGTCACAGAACCAGCCACCTCTCAACATTTGTGCTCTCTCTCTCTCTCTCTTTCACACACACACACACACACACACACACACACACACACACACACATCTTATGGTCCTTTGGTTATTGTTTACAAATGCTAATTTACTTATTTGATTTTTGAGACATAGTATTACCATGTAATTCTGGCTGGCCAAGCTGGACTTAAACTCATAGAACTCCTCCTGCCTCTGCCTCCTGAGTGTTGGGGTTAAAGGTGTGCCGCACAGCCTCGGAGTAAAGTACTTTATAAACGTTAGCATTTGCAGGCTAGACTTACTGGACGTGGATCTCTATGAATTTGAGAACAGCTTGTCCACAAAGAGAGTGCCGGGCCAGCCCTGGCTGCATAGGGAGACCCTATCTCAAAAACCGAAACAAACAAAAACAAAATGTAAAAGTTCTTTTCAAAAAAGGTCTCTGGCAATCATTAAAATTAAGAAAACATTTTATTGAGAGTTAAAAAAGAAAGTAAGAGCGAAGTCATCTGTAATCCACATATTGCACATCTAGATTTCAGTTGTGAAATGCCTGTAGCTGCTCCACCAACCCGGTCCCTGGCTCTTATCCTCCTTTATTCCGGCCTCGCACCTCGGCGTGATCTTCCGCGCACCGCACGCGACCCCCTCCGAGTTCCCGCCTCTTCCCACTCTGGCCCCGCCTTCCGCTCAAATTCCGGGGCTCTGGAACCGCCTCGCGACGCTTGCGCACTAGGGAAGGTAGGCGGGGTCTTGAAGAAGGAGGAGCTGGAGGGCCTTGAGCGGGGCGGGGCTGGGCGGGGCAGAACGGGGCGGGGCGAGGCGGGGCGGGGCGGGAAGCCGGGGGAGGAGGCCGCGCGGGGTGGGGCCCGGCGGGTACGCGCTCGCTGCGTCGACGTGCTGACGACAGGACGCCCGGGCCGGTGTGTGTCGGTGTGTATGTGTGTGTATGTGTGTGTATATGTGTGTGTTTGTGTGTGTGTGCGCGCTCCGAGAGTGTGTATTTGTGTATCGGCGGTCCCGCAGGTCCCGGATGTTGCGGGCAGTATGAGGCGAGCGCAGGGGGACAGGGACCAGCAGCTGTCGCCGCCGTTCTCAGGTGAGTGTGTGTGTGTCAAGAGTCGAGGAAGGGGGTTGGCCTGTCGGGGTGCGGGGGTTTTCCTTGAGAAGTGACTGACCCCCCCTCCCACAAACACACACTTCCCCTCATGTATTATTCTCTACCCCATTTTCTACACCCTGGTTTCATGGCCTGAGGAAGCCAGAGCCTAGTCAGCCGTCTGTTCTTCCTACCTCAAGCATTCAGGAAACACAAACGCGCCCCCTGCCTCCAGCCTCCCTCACCATCATATCCCAACCCCATCCCCCTTGCCAAATAGTGAGCTGTCGCCTGCGGCGAGATGGAGGACTGCGCATGCTCGAATGTGAAGGAGCTCGGGGTGCCTGGTCGCTGCCTCAGGACGCATGCGCATTGCTGTGTTGCAGGGACCTGCGGGATAAAGAGCCCCTTGACCACGCGCCCGCCTTCTTCCCAGGCAGTGCTAGACTTGCCACCCAATAGTGAGCTTGTCGCTTCGATCCGAGAGGGAGAATTTAAATTATGCGAGGGATTTAAGGACAAAGCACTATTCGCATCTGGTGTTGCCCTAGAGACTCCCAGGCTACCAACGCCTCCGAGAGCCAACGTGTCCCACGCTGACCCTCCTTTTGAAACTGAGTGCAACTTCTAGTTCTAGAATTACTTTACTTCCCTTTCCACCACTCCGGTCGTCATGCTGAACCCTTACTACAAACTTTCCCTAAATTTAGGAGTAAGTCCAACTCATTTATTCTGGCAGGGGACTTTTTTTTTTTAATAGTCTTATTATGAAGGACTAAGGACCATAAAAAAGAAACCACGGTAGGAATTCCTTTTTAGTAAAATCCAGAGTTGCCTTTAGAGAGTTAGGCAAGGAAGGGGAAAGTGTCACACACAGTTTAAGGCTTAGGGTAACAACAAAACCAGAACGGAAATGAAGAGCTCAGGAGCTTCATCTCAGTTGTCTGACCTAGTTGGTTCTTTGCTGGGGAGGGGGGAAGGGGGGGGCAGAGTTCTTCCATAGTCTTTCAGTTTAGCTGTACGTAGCTGATGTTCTGTGGCCATATGAAAACAGAGGCAACCTGAAACAATTGAACAGCTTGCCCAGAAGTATTAATTTTAAATAAAGAGAGTGATAATTCTTTCATATGGGCAAATCCCCCCCCCCCCCAAAATTAAACTGACGAACTTTACATAAATATTTCAGTGACTTAGGATTTGGAGTTTCAGTCTACGGAGTATACTTAATTCTTTAGTTTGCTGCTATATTGTCACTCTTAGAAACTTTGTCTTACCTCTCTCTACCATAGGGGTGGAGAGGTTTGTTTCCGTTTTGAGACAATCAGTCTCATATAGCCAGGACGAGTCTGGACTGCCTATGCAGACCAGGTTGGTCTCTACTGGAGTTACAGGTATCTGCTTGCCTCTGCCTCTCAGGTGTTAGGTGTACACCACCACATCTGGTCACAAAGATAAACTCTTTACTAGCAAAAGGTTTACTGAATTGTATGGAAATGAATAGCTAAATTGTTGTTAGGTGGGAAGAATGGAAAAGGGAGGGGCATTTTCTGTTTTTCGGTTGGCTGGCTAACCTAATGTCTCAGCTAGACTCCTGGGAGTGGGCCCTAAAACAGCCTTATTTTGAAATTCCCTTTCCTTTGTGTTCATTCTTGGGTATTCTCACAAGACTTATTTGGTTGCCTTGTTAACTTTAGGACCTTAGGTTCCTGGACTTTAAAGTATGTATACACTTTTCACTTCCTCATTTAACACTGGCCTTTATGTGGCTCAGGTGTCTATTGTGCTGTTTCCGGTTGCCATGTTGCACTTGGAGCCAAGGGATTTGGGAATTGGGGGGAACATATGTCATCTGTGTTGGAAAAGAGCTGGCTACTCTGCGCCCCCCCCCCCCCCAATAGTATAAATTACTGTGCTCACTCCACATTGAACATTAGGATAGTTGGTGTCCTTTCCGTATTTTGGTGACTATACCTTTTAAAAGAGTTATTACAGTGGCTAGTTTGGTAGTTGGAAATAATGTGGCCTACCTCCATACTTAGACCAGGCTCTAGTAGAATCTAGAAGTGAAACTATTGAGGTAATGCTTGTCTTTCTTCTAAGTAGGCTTTCTTCATCTAGGATGCTTTGTTCTTATCTGAAAACATTTCATTTCTAAATTCACTTAAGCCTTATTTAAATTTTTGATGGTACAAAAGAATGGACCGCTTTTAGGATTAAGATAAGTTGTTAATTCATATTGGCACAGAAATTTGTTTAAAAAATAAAAGGTAATACAAACAAACGTGAAAAAAAATTCAAAAGGTACACAGTGAGAATGAAAAACCTTCTGTCATTCTCCTCCTGCCCATCAAGTTACCCAAGGCAACATCGTCTCCTTCCAGAACCCATACATTACAAATACATATATCTACTTATTCTCTGGTATCTGTTTTTCACAAATGGTGAGACACTATATCCAATTTTTACTTTTTCACTCAATTTGTCTTGGTGATCATATAGTGTCTGTAGTATCTTTTTAAAAAAGTAGCAAAGGTTGCATTATATATGGTAGATCATCATTTAGCCAGTTCTTTCTTAACAGTAGGTTTACAGAGCCTCAGTTCATTTTTTATGTATACTTAGGTGTCTATTGGATTAATTTATTTTTGTGAATGTGCCAGATCAATGGATGTATGCATCTTTAATGTTGGCAATATTGCTGAATCATTTTCCACAGTGGTTTATGAATTTATATTATTGCCAACAGCTCATCTGCCTGTTTCCTAACCAACACTATCATACTTTAAAAATAAATTTTAGTGTTTTCTCTGAGATTTTAAGTTCATTATATAGTTTCCTAAGTTTCATTACATTGAGGAACTGTGGATACATTCTGTTACTGTTCTGTATGTTAAGGGTGTTAAAGGATATGCCTCAATCAAAGAACAATGCTATTAGAGTAAAGTCATATGCCTGGAGAACAGTAAGCCCATGGCAGTACTAGGAAGGTGTATAGACTTGTATTTCAGTTTCTTCCTTTTCACTCATATTCTAGTTTCTTTCCGTGGAACTCCAAAAGCTTATGTGACATATCGTCTGATGTCCTTTTGGTAGCTATGACTGAAAGTACGTTACTTGCTTTTTGTTGTGTTGAAAAGGTAACTCAATTGTTAAGGTACTGTCTATTATCTCCACCAGAATGTTGGTCTTAGCAGTCTTCTGATTGCAGAATACCTTACTGTGAGCTGTAAGGAAATGAAAAGGCTGGGTATGTTGGAGTACACCTTTAATCCCAGTACTCAGGAGGCAGAGGCAGGCAGACCAGGCTGATCTACATAGTTAGTTCTAGGCCTGCTTGAACTTCATAGTGAGAGTCTCACCCCAACAACGCCACCCCCCCTCCCCCCAAAATGAATGAATGAAAAGATTTCTGCGCTTAAAGGATATTTTGATCTTTGGAAAATCTGATGTACTAAATATATGAAATAATAAGAGTTAAAAAGTAAAATATAGGCCTTTAATCCCAACACTTGGAAGACAGAGAGAGGTGGATCTCTGTGAGTTCAAGGCCAGCTCTGGTCTACAAGAGCTAGTTCCAGGACAGGCTTCAAAGCTACGGGGAAACCCTTTCTCAGAAAACAACAAACAAACAAACAAAACAAATGCTTGCATGCTTTTGGGGCGATATGGGTACATGCTTTTAATCCCAGCACTCGGGAGGCAGAGGCAGGAGGATCTCTGTGAGTTTGAGGCCAACCTGGTCTATAAGAGCTGGCTCCAGGACAGGCTCCAAAGCTGCAGAGAAACCCTGTCTCGAAAAACCAAAAAAAAAAAAAAAAAAAAGGAAAGAAAGTAAAATATAAATAGTATGCTTGTGTTCTGTACTGAGAAGACCTGCAAAGGAGGGATCAACAGTTGAAGGAAAGTTTGTTTTGAGGGGTTTCTGAAAAAAGTGTATGTTGAGATTTAAGTTTTTTTCCAACTGTTGAAATGAAAGTTTAAAGAGATAGAAAAGTAGAAAGGATGGTATACTTATTACCTTCTGTCCATCACTGTGATTGTTCACATTTTTATTGTATTTTATTTTATTTTTTAATTTTGTTTTTTCAGACAGGGCTTTTCTGTGTAGCCTGGCTGTCCTGAAACTCACCATGTAGACCAGGCTGGCCTCGAACCTGGAGATCTGCCTGCCTCTGCCTCCCAAGTGCTGGGATTAAAGGCATGAGCCACCACTGCCCAGTGTATTTTAAAGTTTATATGTGATATATTTTATGATGTATAACATACAAACTTTTATATATTGCAGATATATTTCAACCCTTATATGTATCTCCTTGAAATACATTGTTTTACTCGCTTATTCTTTTTTTTTTAAAATATTTATTTATTTATTTATTTATTATGTATACAATACTCTGTCTGTGTGTATGTCTGCAGGCCAGAAGAGGGCACCAGACCTCATTACAGATGGTTGTGAGCCACCATGTGGTTGCTGGGAATTGAACTCAGGACCTTTGGAAGAGCAGGCAATGCTCTTAACCACTGAGCCAACTCTCCAGTCCCATTACTCGCTTATTCTTGCAGTATTAGTCACAAGTCAATAATGAGTATTTTTAAATTTTATTTTATATTTTGAGACAGGGTTTCCCTATGTAGTCCTGTGGCTGGACTAGAGTTCACCATATAGACCAGACTCAGATTCATAGGTAATCACCTGCCTCTGCCTCTCAAGTCCTGGAATCAAAGGCAAGTATTACCATACCTGCCATTGTTTGTATTTTTTCCCCCTTCAAACATGTATGTCTCTTTAGTCTCAAAACTATTTGAAGTTACTCAGGATAAGTGGCTTTTGCTTTTTGAAGGGACCAGACCATTTGCGTTCCAAGGTATATCATCTCTTGGAATTTTCTGATTTTTAAAAAATTAAAATTTTTAAAAATATTTTTGGTTTTAATAATTTGTTCTTTTATCAGTATAAGCTGATATTGAGACCTAAAGGCTTGGTTAGATTCCAGCTAAACAATTTTAGGAAGCATAGGACCAGAACCCTCTGTTTATGAGGTGGGGTTTGGTCGTGTGTTTTAAGTGATGAAACCCAGACTCTTCAGTTAAATTTTAATTTTAAAATTAGCAGGTACTCTGGAGAGTGGTCCCACTCTGGCATTGTACTGCTGTTTTTCCAGCAGCCTTTCTCCTAAGATGATGGTTTTTTTACTTTAGTTAATTCAGTAGTTGCAAAATGATTTTAAAATTCTGCAATTCCTTTTGTTTGACTAGTTTTGGTTTTCTACAAAACTTTTCTTTATGGGTTAGTAAATTACAGTTTCTATTAAAAAAAAAAAAGATTGAGATGAACCTTTCTTTCCATTTAATGTTTTCTGAGTAGGGAGGTGGTATAGTAAGTAGAAAGGCCACGGGCAAATGGCAGTCCTGGGGATTTATTAAAGACCTTGGAACATGGGAAACAAGTAAGTACTCTATCTAGGGTTATCCCCATAGCTCAAATAGTCATCTTTACTGGTAGAAAATGAATAGTTTCTTTTTCTTTCTGTTACTGTTGTATTGCATGCATGGATTTTTAATGTGTTCTGTCTTACTAACAGTTACAACATTTTTTTATGGTGCACACGATGTTCCTTCCCTGTTTGACCTCTGGAGTCCTCTCAGCTCAGCATATGAGTGCATCCTTGCTTGGCACAAGAAGTTTCTGACTCTTTTGTATTTTTTTTTTCTGTCCCAGATGTGCAGCCCTCACTTTACCTTTCTTTCTTTTTTTTATTTAAATATTTTGACTTTTATTTTATGTGTGTGGTGTTTTGCTTATATGTATGTCTGTGTACTGCATGAATGCATTGTCCTTGGAGGCTAGGAGAGGGAATTCCCTGAATTGTTATGAATTGTGGTGTGGGTGCTGGGAATTGAACTCAGGTCCTCTGGAAGAGCAGCCAGTATATTTAGCCAACCAAACATCTCTCCGGCCTCCCCCATTACCTTTCTGTAGCTTCCCTTTCCGTAAAGAGGTTGTTCATGTCCTTTGTGGGTCTCTGCAGCTAAATTCTGAAAACAAAGTTGCCTTTATTTAAACTCTGTGTACCTAGTGTTTGACTAACCTCTGTGCTGCTGGCATTGCTAGGATCTAGATTTTAGAACTCACAACTTCTTTGTGTTGAATATTCTTTGTGAAAGATAGTGTTCCAAAGGACACATTGCTATCTTCACATGGATATAAAATTGGCTATAGAAAATACTGGAGTGTTTGTTTTTTGTTTGTTTTTTCCCATAAACAATTTTGTTTATTTGGTTGTTTGTTTTTTTTTTTTTTGTCTGAGGTGAAATATATGAAATGAGGACTGGGATATAGCTCAGTTCTAGAGGGTTTGCCTAGTGTGCAGGAAGGACTGGGTTTGATTCCTGGCATCACATAAACTGAACATCCTACCCCACATCTATGATTCAAGTACTTAGAGGTCGAAGCAGGAGTCTTAGAAGTTTAAGACATCCCTTAGCTACACAGGGAGTTTGTCACACAAATTTTTTGAAGCATGTGGTGTTCTAACATTATATAAAAGAATTTTTTGTGGATATATATATGTACGGATTTGTTTTTCTTTCCTTCTCCTCATTTAAAGCATTTCTTTTAAATTCTCCACATTTACTTCTCTGTAAGAATGTTATATAAGATTCTGCTGTTATAGCATTTTTTTATTATTAGATTTTCATCTTTCAAAAGGAGCAAGACAAATTGTTCTTAATTAAGGAAAATTTTCAGCCAAACCGTGACCTCTGATTCCCAGTTGTCTTAACTCAGAGTCTGGAACATTGCAGCATCCTGTGATACTGTGTACTATAGACTCAGGAAAATGTCTGCTCATTTGAGTGCTTTCTGCAGCTCTGTCACACTAATGAACACACACTAATGTCACAGAAATAAAAGATACAATAGAACCACATTTTGTAGCTGGTCTTAGGGTCTAGATTAAATTCTTGCTTTAGCAACAAAAGTTTAATTAGACTCTTCCCATATGGTGATATTTTGAATATTTTCACTGATTTCAGGTTACTCAAAGCCAGACAATAACAGTATTCTAATACTTATCTGAAATCCATTTTCCAAGTTCTTTTTACCATCTTGTCATATTTACAAAGGTTATTTATTCTCAATTTGGTTTCATAACAATACTGGCTCCACATTAAATTCTGCTTGTGTATTTGAGGAAGCACACCTGTTTCTTGTGTTTGTTTTCAGCATGGTAAAATTACTCTGAAAAGCTGTGTGGACACATTTGCTAATAAATTGGATCCAGTTGCTTTTTTCACTTTCGTAAGGCTCCCATTACAGGAAAATATTTTGAAAGTAGAATTATAAAGGCATGCTTAGACCATAATTCTTATTACTGCAGTCACATTTATTTATTTTTAAGTTATAGTTATTTATTTGAGTGTATATGTAAAGATGTGCATGCATTTTATAGTGCGTGTGGGGAGGTCAGAGTGCAACCTACAAGAGTTAGTTCTCTCTTTCTAACATGTGAGTCACAGTGATGAAACTCCAGTTGTCAGGCTTGGTGGCCACTGCCTTTACCAACTGAGCCATCTCGTAGGTCTGACGGGCACATTTCCAAAGAATGGACCAGCCGTTGCCTAGGTGCTCTCTGTATAGTAAAGTTGGGCATGCAGCTTAGGGAAGCTAGATACAGAGTGGAGCTTCAACATACATAAGTCTTCCTTGATATAGAGACCTTTTTTCCTGACTGTTCCTGAGAAACTGTTGGTGTAGATTTTCCTGCCATCAGCTGCCTTAGAGATACTTGCACAAGTTTTCCAAAAACTTCTAATTTCTCTGTCTGCAGATCTGCTTTTTTATTTTTAAGAAGGAAAATGTACTTGTAATTATTTATTTCCTTAAACTGAGATGTATGTGTCTCTTTACTTGATTTTTTTTTTTTTAATAAAAAGGCAGCCATGTAGAAGTTGGGTATAGTGGTACACACCTGTAGTTCCCGCATTGAAAAGGAAGGTAGAGGCAGCGAGCAGGATTGCCTCAAATTCAAGGCTAGTCTGGTCTACGTATGGAGATTCAGGTTGGACAGGGCTTCATAGTGAGATCCTGTCTTAAAACACAAAAAGTAGGGACTGGAGAGAACTCAGTTGGTAGACTGAATTGGGAACTCTAGCATCCATTAAAAAAACAGCATGGCACCTTGTGCCCATAATCTCCATGCTGGAAGGCATAGACAGGAGGATTCCTGGGGCTTCCCGGCCAGCCAGTCTAGTCAAATTAGTGAACTCCAGGTTCAGTGAAAGACCCTGTCTCAAAAAACAAGTGATTTTTTGTTTGAAGTGATTGAGGAAGATACCTGATGTTGACTTTTGCTTCCACATGCACCCATATTCACTACCCCCAAAATAATAAATAATCTTAAATGTAAAATATTTTAAACATGTAGAGAAGTATAAGGAATAATGCCATTCATATGCTATCACCAAATTATATAAAAATCTTTTTGTGTGTATCTATGTATGTGGAGGCCAAAGGACAACTTTAGGTTGTCCACAAAACACAACCACCTTCTTTGAGACAAGGTCTCTTATTAGCCTGGAGTTTAGCACTTGGTGTAGACTGGTTGGCTGGCAAGCTGCCCAGGGATCCTCTTGTCTCCTTAGCACTGGGATCACAAGCCTGAACCATGTGCCCAGCCCTTTTTTTTTTTTAAAGTCTTTTATTTAAAATATTTATTTATTTGTAGTTTAGGTTTATGAGTGTTTGCCTGCAAGTATGTGTGTGTACCATGTGTTTGATTACCTGGAACAGAAATTGCAGGTTATTGTGGTTGCCATGTGTGTGCTGGACCTAACGCTGGTTCTCTAGAAAAGCAGTTATGTTCTTAACAGCTGAGTCATTTATTTCTCCAACCTGTGCCTGATATTGGTATATTGATTTTCAGAATCTAACTTAGAAATGTTCTGAAAATTGATATACAAACTTATCTTTAAAATGTTGCTTTCAGTTATTTAGTTGTATATATCTAGAGTTAGAATTGCTAGAGCGTACGGTAATTCTATTTTTAATTTTTTCAAGTTCCTTTATTCTGTTTTCCATGGTGCCTGTACCATTTTACATTCCCTTCAACAGTACAAAGGCGTTCCAAGTTCTCAACATCCTTACCAACAATTTTTTTTTCTTCTTGGTAGTGGCATCCTAGCGGGTGTTACCGAATCCTTTTTTAGCTTTATCTTTTACTGAGGCTGAGTTTTGAGTTTTATTTTTAATTTCTTAAAAATGACATTATATGGGGCTGGAGAGATGGCTCAGTGGTTAAGAGCATTGCCTGCTCTTCCAAAGGTCCTGAGTTCAATTCCCGGCAACCACATGGTGGCTCACAACCATCTGTAATGAGGTCTGGTGCCCTCTTCTGGCCTGCAGACATACACACAGACAGAATATTGTATGCATAATAAATAGATAAATAAATAAATAAATAAATAAATATTAAAAAAAAGACATTATGATTTTGTTTATGTGTGTCTGTATGTAGTGAATATTCAGGTGCATTTGAGGCCAGAAGAGGGCATCCGATCCCTTGGAACTGGGTTTACAGGTGGTTTTTGAGCCACATGATGTGGGAACTGAATGCTAGTTCTCTGGAAGAGCAGTATGTGCTCTTAACTGCTGAGCCATCTCTCCAGTCTACAAGGTTTGTTTTTGAGACATAGTTGTACTCTGTAGCCCAGGCTGGCTTGAAACTCATGTCTCCTTCCTTAGTCTCTCAGGTGCTAGATTCTAGACTACAAGTATGAGTCATCATGACCAGCATAAACTTTACAATAATCAGATTTATTTTGTTCTCCTTTTGATGTTTGTTTGAAAGAGAGTTTTGAGCTGGGTGGTAGTGGCGCACGTCTTTTAATCCCAGCACTTGGGAGGCAGAGACAGGTGAATCTTTGTGAGTTCGAGGCCAGCCTGGTCTACAAGAGCTAGTTCCAGGACAGGCTCCCAAGCTACAGAGAAACCCTGTCTCGAAAAACCAAAAACCAAAACAAAACAAAACAAAAAAACAAAGAGAGTCTTGCTGGCAGTATAAATCAGGCTGGCTTCAAACTTGTGATCCTTTTGCTTTAGACTCCCAAGTAGTATGATTGCAGACATATGCCATCACGCCTATTTTTTATTCTCTTTTATATTAGGGAGAAATTAAATTTTGTTTTCTCCTATATGTTTTATAGTTTTGCACCCCCGCCCCACCCCAACAGAGTTTCTCTGTGTAACAGTCCTAGCTGTCCTGGAACTAGCTCTTGTAGACTGGGCTGGCCTCAAACTCACAGAGATCTATCTGTCTCTGCCTCCTGAGTGTGGGGATTAAAGGTGTATGTGTGACTATAGTTTTGCTTTTAACATTTAGGTCTCTGCCTTCGATTTATTTTGATATTTAGTATGGGAAAGATAAAACTACTTTTTTCTATAAGGATGACCCTAAAATATGGATCTAATTTTTCATGAGGTTAACCCAGTTACCCAGCCCCATGTTTTGGATAATCCATCTCTTCCCTACTCTTATTAAAATGTCATCTGTGTTTGTCTGTGTATATGAGGGTTGCCTCTCTATTTTCTTTTCTGTGCCATTGGTGGGTCAGCTTGCCTATCTTGTGCTGTTACTATACTGCTTTCATTATCAGAAACTTATAGTGATTGTTCTTATCTGATAAACAAGGGTTAGTACCTCTTTATGTTCATCAAGCTTCTTGAAAAACCCTGTCTAATTGGTTGATACATTTTAACATAGTCACTTGCTGTTGAAATATGTTCATGACCTTCAAAGGGGGAAAATTAAGCCTTTCTTCCTTATCAAGCAACTGATTACTTGTTCTGAATGAGTTTATAATTCCAATTCCCTTTTTTAGTTTGGTTCGTGTGGCTTTCATTTTTTTATATAGATCAATTATTCACCTGGAAAGTGACCTGTTACGATGGTACAAAGACACCAATAAAACAGTTTTGGTAATGGCATTGCTATTGAACTTGATGGTGTTAAGGACTTCTTCCTTTCTCTCCTCCTCCTCCTCCTCCTCCTCCTCTTCCTCTTTCTCTTCCTCCTCCTCTTACTTCTTCTTCTTTTTGTATTTCTCATTGTTGTTTGAGACATGGTCTCAGTTTTTCTCAGACTGGTTTCTAATTTGTGGCAATCTTCCTGATGCAACCTCCTAAATGTTGGAATTACAAGTGAGTCACCCTGCCCAATAGTAGTGTTAAAATCTTGATCATGAGGAAATGGAACCTATTTAAAACAAAGAGATTACCAAATGATTTTTAGTAACTGTATAGTACAGGAAAAGCTAAACAATTAGGTTTCAGAAAGTGCTGAAACCAAAACTGCTGCTTACAGGGACTTCAGCAGTAAGAACTGGTAGACTCTGGTGCTCTATAAATAAACTTTAGTTTCCATGAGGCTTAATTCAGATTCCTAAGGGAGATCTGATTTGGTCAGGCCAATGCTTGATTTCTCATGGGCCACATATGTGCTCCAGGTTCAACTCCAGTTGTTTATGGGGAAGGGCAAGTTTGGTATAAATAGAAACTTGAGGAATGGCTGGAATTAGAGATAGGTTTTCTTTGAGAAATGATGTATCTTAGGACTTCCTACAATCTTAAAAGTTATTGAGTGCTTTAAAGAGTTTTGTTTTCTTTTTTTAAAATGTGAGTTATATTTATTATTACCAAATTAGAACTTAGAATACATGGCTGGAGAGTTGGCTCAACAGGTGGGGTGCTCACCGCTACCAAGGTGGAAGAAGAGAACTGGTTTCTGTGTGTTGTCCTCTGACCTCCACTTTGCCTGCCACAACACACAGACTCTAAATATTTGTAATAAAAAAGTAAACACCAAGAAAAATATTTTAAGAATTTTTTTTTTTACTTAAAAAAAATAAAGTTAAAGTCTTGTCACTAGGCATGGTGAGGAATGCCTTTAATCCCAGTACTCAGGCAGGTGAATCTCTCTCTCTCTCTTTTTTTTTGTTTTTTTGTTCATTTGTTTGTTTGTTTTCGAGACAGGGTTTCTCTGTAGCTTTGGAGCCTGTCCTAGAACTAGCTCTGTAGACCAGACTGGCCTCACAGAAATCTGCCTGCCTCTGCCTCCCGAGTGCTGGGATTAAAGGCATGCATCACCACCGCCGAGCAGGTGAATCTCTTGAACTTGAGGCCAATCTCATCTATTTGGTGAGTTCTAGGCCAGCCAGGACTATATAGTGAGACCTTGTCTCAAGATAAGCAACTCCTCCATCTCATATTAAATGAAATGATATTTTAATTAATTAATTAATTAATTTTTGAAACAGGGTTTCTCTGCGTAAGCCCAAGTTGTCCTGGAACTCGCTCTATACATCAGACTGGCCTGGAACTCACACTCACACACACACACACACACACACACACACACACACACACACACAGATCTGCCTGCCTCTGCCTCTTGAGTGCTGGGATTAAAGGCGTGTGCCACTACTACCCCACTTTTTTTTTTTTTAGAAATAATATTAAACAAAAACTTGAAAAATGAGTGAGCTTGGCATTTTTTACATTTTTGTAAGTCCCTTAAATGTCTATCTTAATAGAAGACAGCTAAGCTAAATTTTTGTTTCTGGGTCTATATTCTTTGTTTTTATTTGTTTGTTTTTGAAGCAGTCTTTCTACATAGCTGTGGCTATCCTAGAACTATGTAGATCAGAGGTGGAACAGACTGGCCTCAAACTCACAAAGAATCTTTTGCCTCTGCCTCCCTGAGTGCTGGCATTAAAGTGTAAACCATGCCCAACATTCTATATGTGTGTGTGTGTGTGTGTGTGTGTGTGTGTGTGGTAGAGAGAGAGAAACAAAGAGAGAGAAAGAGAGAGAGAGAAAGAGAGAGAGAGAGAGAGAGAGAGAATGAGCACATATGTACTACTATGACTATATAGGGATCAGAGGGTAAGTTTTAGGAGCCATTTCTTGCCTTCCCCCTTGTTTTTGAAGCAGAGCCTCTCTTATTTCTGCAGTGTTGCATGCTTCAGTTTAGCCAGCTTCTGAGCCTCTGCATGATTCTATTGGGAGGTTCTCCCTTGGACTTTTTTGCATATGTTTCAGGGATCAAACTTAAGGTTGTCAGGTCTTCCTGTCAAGTAATTTTACCAACTGAGCCAAGTTTGTGGTCGTCTACTTCTATATTCAATCCAATGTGATAGATAATTTTGATTGAAATAAAGGAAGGAAATGTAGTCTCAAAGGACAGTTAGAAAAGGGCCATTTCAAAAAGTCACATACATTTGATAGTGTAATAAAACCTGACAAACGTTAGTTTCTTTGTAAGTTAGTTTGCACTGTTGATCTGAAATTATATTGATGCAACTGTTATGTTGACATGTGTTGATATGTCTTGCATTTGACTGGATTTTTATTTAAAGAGATAGAATCTTGCTGTGTTGCCCACGCTGGCTCCAGACTCTTCCATTTGAGAGACCCTCCAGTCTTAACTTCCTGAACAGCTGGAGCAGGTGCACACTTGATGGATTTTACCAGGAGTATCAAGCACTGGTCATTTGGAAAATTATTGCCTCATTGAGTTCAGCAGATCTTCTAAATGTCTAAAACATCTCAACATTTTCGAAAACACTTTAGTTATGATCACCACCCTTTTCATGAGAAAAAAAAATCAGTGTTGGGAAGCTGTCAAGCAGCTACAATTATGCAAAATTGTAATTTTTTTCATTAAACACTCAGATTTTATCATTGGCAACAAATACTGTCAGTTGTTTTCCTTAATGTGACAGACTCACTTCATTTTCAAGAAAATGTCTGCTGGATATTTATGTCTGAATACCCAGTTTATTCTTTTTCCAAGAAAAAGTAGTGTTTCATGAAAAAAGAAGCTAGTTGATCTCAAAACCCAGTCACAAGTGCTTTTCCTTGAAACCACTGTGCTCAAGGATACTGAGAAGTGCTTTATGCATCCCTCATGTTTCTGTTCACAGCATATCCATGGTTTTATTACTTTATCAGGAACATTGGCCCACATTTGTAATCCTAGTATTTGGGAGGTGGAGGAAGAGGATCTGAAGTTTAATTGAAAGTCGGTCAGCATGGATTGCATGAGACCCTGTCTCAGAAAACCACAGGAACTCTCCTAGTGCAGTTGCCTTTATTTCTAAATCACCAGTGGACAGTGTCTCGAAGAGTAATATTAATTTAATGCCATTTACCTAGCTTTATACTAGACCTAACAGTTTTTACTCATTATTACTTTACATAATCAGAACAGATGTCAATATATTCATAAAGCTAAACATTTTCTTCCTCCTCCTTTCTTCTTCCTCCTGCTTCCTTCTTGAAATAGTTATAACTTTGAGACCTTTTGAAAGCCTTGCCAGGCACTGACACACCACACTCTGAGAACTGCAACCTTATGAGGAGATACATGTGCTTCATGGTGTAATCTTCCTGGATTGCTAGTGTAGTCACTTTGAGTTGCTTAACATGATATCAAAATGAATGCTGTATTTTAAAAGAGCTTAAAATATTTTAGATTTCTTGATTAGAAATACATTTTAGGAGTTAACATTTTCAAACACCAGACTAAGGGATTGAGCTTTTCAGCTAGACATTCTTTAAAGCATGTAATAATCTTGATATAAACTATTTTAATAATATGTAGTTAATGTAATATAGTATACAATTTTACATTTTTCAAACATTAAAACAATTAGGTACATTCTTATTTATTCTATGTTTGCACGTGTGTGTGTGTGTGTGCAAGGCAGAGGACAGTTCGGGGCAGTTGTCTTCTTTCACTGTGTAGATCCTAGTAATCAAAAAGTGTAGATCTTTGATTAGCAGAGAAGGGAAAGGAAAATTCAGGCAGAAGATGTCAGGAACAAGAATATAGAGATGGAGAAGGGATGGAGAGTATTGGGTTGTAATCCTAGGTCTAGTTTGAGAGCGCCTCTTGAAATCACTGTACACATAAGGTTTAAGAAAATATCTGTTGGAGGTCAAAGAGACAAGCAGGGGCAAAGGCTGTGAGGCACGCTGCTTGTGTCTGGTGTGTTCAAAGACCCAGCAAGGAAGACAACAGAATTCAGTGAGCAAGAGACAAAGTAGAAATAAAGTAAGAGGCTGATGAAGTCTTGTTCTTATAGCTAGGTATTTGTTAGGCTAGCACGCTTAGGGAGCCTTCAAGAGTCCCAATTCCGGGGCTGTACCTGTACCACTAAATAGGAATCTTTGCAGGTGGGATTGTGGCAGAGGAGAGTGAGAGAAGGGACTGTATCTGAGAAGTGTGTCAAAGCAGAATCTATTTAATTATAGATTGAATGTGTGGAGGTTGAGGGAAAGGAAAGTGTCATGAATGATTTCAGGTTTCTGGCTCAAGCAACTGATGGGTAGAGGTGTCACTTACTGAGATGAGGGGGAGAGATAGAGAGGAATGGGAGTATGTGTGGGATTTGGAGGGAAGATTAAAAACCAGGAGTTCAGTTTTAGATATGTCAAATTTGGGATGTGAATGAGGCTAAGTATAACTATGTTAAGTAGGCAGATACATGAGTGGAGCTTCAAATGAAATCAGACCTTAAGGTAATACATTTGTATACCATCTGCTTATTGATGGTCTTTAAAATGTCTAAATGACATTTTACACGATAAATTTGATGGAGAAAGATCTGGGAGTGTGGGAACTAGTTAGCCTTTCACAGTTATCTGAACAAGAAGTGGCACTAGTGTGAATGAGAACTGTGTCAGCTGGATAGAACAGAAAGTAGGTTGGAGATCTGAGGACATCTGGAACTGTATTCAGTGGAAGTGGACAGTGCGCAAGGAATTAACAATAGCTTTGGAATGCTGAGTTTGGGTGACTTGGTGGGTCTATTAGCGGCTATAAACAGCCAGGAGGAGTGGGTTTGGGAAGTGGTTGGCTTAGACTGCTTACCATTTATAAGAAGCATTCCCAGCAGCAGGCATTTTGGATAGTTTTTATACTGGGTTTTGGAAGGACAAATGAAGTTCAAAGCACAATTCTAGAAATTCATTCTCATGAAATAATTTATATAAAATTCATTCACTAAGATTTATAAAAATGGTAACATTTACAGTCAATTTTGATGTGTTAGGCTGTCTGTCATGTGTCCTTGCCTGTTTTTTGTGTAATGTACTATTTCCCTTTGGTCACTTCTTGAGATTTATTGTCTTTATTCCTGTATTTCTAGTATCCCAAGTTAATTCTTCCCTTGTAACTTTTATACTTTTTCCCCTTCATCTTGATTCTTTTTCTCTGATTAAAGGGACAGTGAATACAGACAGAAGAATTCAGAAGTTAGTATATGAGAAGCAGAGAAAGTCCCAAAAGTAAGGTGGGACTAGGGCCAGGAGAGATGGCTCAGTGGTTAAAAGGGCTTGAAACACAGTCATGAGAACTAGAGTTCATATCCCAGTATCTATGCAAGAAGCTAGGCATCCCACAGACACCTGTAACTCCAGCTTTAAGGGATCCAATCCCTCTTCTGGCCTTCACATGTACATAGATGTATAAAACACACATACAAATGTATGCATACATTCAGACACATAAATAAATAAAATGAATCTTTTAAAAATATTGTAGTGCAGGTTAGCATTTAAAATGGAATGGCTATGAAAACTGATGCAGTTGAAACCCTGACAACACAAAGGCATGGTACATGATGGTCTTAGTGTATCCTACTGCTCAAATCTTTTGATCAGAGATGCCAAAGTAGTGGGATGGTTGTGATGGTTAACCTTTGGAATGTAAGTTGTTTTGGTGATGACTTGGCTCATGGTTATCCATCCTGTTACTGCTTATGGAAACCAATTCTGCAGAGGCAAAAAAAGTTCCTTTAATGAAAATGACTCAAATTAATTGAGAAACTTCTGAAAATACTATGACAAAGATAGCTGGGTGTATAGCTCAGTTGGCAGAGTGCTTGCCTGGCATGCCAGAACCTTCAGAGTTGATCCTTAGCACCACATAAATCAGGTGTGGTGATGTAGGCCTATAAATGAGGCATAGGGGCAGGCAGATCAGGCGTTCAAGGGCGTTCTTGGCTACACACTTAAGTTCGAAACCAGTCAGAGCTGCATGAGGGAAAAAAAAAGCTGAGAATTTAATTAAACCAGCTTTGATACACTGTTAGTGATTTCACTGTTAGTGAAAATAGTTCTTTATTAGCTACTTTTGTCACTCCTTAAGTAGTGGTGATAATAGTATATGGAGTAATGAACCCATGCACTAATCCTTAAAGAATTAAAAAACTACTGGGCAGTGGTGGCTCACATTTTTAATCCCAACATTCAGGATGCAGAGACAGGTGGATCTCTGTGAGTTCAAGGCCAGCTTGTTCTACAGAGTGAGTTCCAGTACAACTAGGACTACACAAAGAAACCATGTCTTGAAAAACCAAAACAAAAAGCAAAACCAAAAAACACCCTGTACTTGATTTTTTTCAGAATAAAAGTATTTGGTTTTTCTCATTATAAAATAGTTCATGAAAAAATAAGAGTGGAAAAAAAATTACCCAAGACCTAGCATGAAATTAACAACAGTTGACATTTTTATTTTTCTAAACCATTTGGTTGTTTGTTACTGTAAGTGCAGGTGTGTGAATATGGGCTGTGCATGCCATTGAGGGCATGTAGCGGTTAAAGGACGATTTTGAGGAGTCAGTTGTCATCTTCTACTTTGCTGAGGCAGGGTCTGTCTTGTTTCTGTCTCTCTGTGTACTTCATACTATCTGGTCCATGAACTTTTCAGTGACTTTCCTTCCTCTGCCTTCTTTCTCACAGTAAGAGCAGAAGGAGTAGTAGAGTCACTAGGATTATGTATGACTGTGTTGGGGGTTTGTTCATGAGAATGCAGATATTCGCAGAGGCCAGAGGCACTGAATCCACTGGAGCTTGAGCTATAGGCAGTTGGGAGCAGCCTGACCTGAGTGCTGGGAATCAAACTCAGGTCCTCTGAAATAGCAGTACACACTTGTACCATTGAGCCATCTCTCCAGCCACTTTCTCTTTTTTAGTGACTGAGTTTTTATCCTCTGAGCTATCTCACTAGCCCAACATTTTCTATTATTGGGCATTTTAAAAATGTCCATGTATATGTTTACACACAGACATACATATTTATTTATATATGTGTGTGTATATATTCACATACGTATGTATGTACGTACGTACATACATACTTATTTGGTTTTTTTGAGACTGGGTTTCTCTGTGTAGCCCTGGCTGTCTTGGAATTTACTTTGTAGACAAGATTGGCCTCAAACTCAACAGAGATCTGCCTGCCTCTGCCTCCCAAGTGCTAGGGTTAAAAATGTGTGCCACTATCGCCCAGCTTTGTATTATGTATTTAAATAAAGATATATTTAATATTTACAAAAGTTTACATCCCTAGAACTCATATTTTAAAAAAACTGCACATGGCTGCATATACATCTAACTCCAACACTGGGAAGTGGAGATGAGTGGATCTTGAGAACTCACTAGCCTGTTAGCCTAAGGAAAACAGTGATCTTCAGATTCAGTGAGAGACACTGTCTGAAGGAAAGCAAAGAGTCACAGGGAAAAAAAAAAGACATGGCATCCTCATTTGACTTTTTCATACGCACACACTAGTACCCAGACCCACACACTCAGGTTCATGCACCACAAGAATAACACATGTTTACATGGACAAATAAACCACAAATAATCACAGAAGTCTGTTGTACAGATACATAATACATTAGTGTTCTGTTTAGTTAGGGTGGTTTTGTTGGTTATTTGTTTTTTAAGTTAGTTGGGTTTTGTTTTTGAAACAGGGTCTCATATAGTGTGAACTGGTTTAGAACATGCTGTGTAGCCAATAACAACTTTGAACTTCTGATCCTTTTCTCTAATTCTCAAGTGCTGGGAGTACAAACGTGTACCATCGTATCTGGTTTATGTGGTTCTTAGAATAGAACCCAGGGCTTTGTGCCTGCTAGCCAAGTACTCTTCTAACTGAGCTACATCCCTAGTTCCTGAATATGTAATACTGCATTTAACTAACTCTATTAATCAAAATTTCTTCTCTAGTTTTATCTATAAATTATGCTGCCATGGGCATTCTTGTACACAAATCTTTATATGCTGATCAGATCTTTTGGGATTGATTTTTTTAAAGTGTCATATGTTGTGGAAGTGTGAGCAACAGGACCCATGAATGGCTCAGTAGATTTATAAAGGTGCCTACTGTCAAGGCGGACTGCTGAGCTTTCTCTCCAGCCCCGGTTTTTAAATTTTTTCTTAAGCAGTTATCCTAGGTGTCATTATCTCTATCAAAAGGATACGTGAGAGGCTGAAGAGATGGCTCAGCAGTTAAAAGCACTTGCTGCTCTTGCAAAGGACTGGGTTTTGGTTCCCAGCACTCACATGGCAACTAACAACTGTCCATAACTTTAATTATAGGGGATCTTATACCTTCTGCCCCCTGACATCAAGCACATATGTGGTACATATGTGTGTGTGTGTATACACACAGGCAAACACTCAGATATGTAAAATAAATCTTGAAAATGGGGGTATGAGAGATTTAGGAAAGGTAATCCTAGTTAATTGTCAGCTCCTGAGTTAAATAGCATTTAGTTACGGTAAGAATGGTAGGAATTCAGAGTGAACTGGGACAGCAAGGTAGAACTTGGCCTGATCTAGAAAAGTAATATTCTGATAAGAGGAAGAAGAATGCTTTTGGCTTTCAGAGTGCTGTGAATCAATTTGAGAAAGGCAGGTTAGTGAGATGACAAAGAGACCACAGTCAGTTAGTTGGAGAGTTGAGTTTATTTGTGATATAGTTGGAAGGCTTTATGAGAGCTACATTGTATCTCAGAGGATTGCTTTTATTTTTAGTACATCTTAAACTATATAGTATAAAAAATATAAAGTAGACAGCTGTGGCCCAATTTTATACAAACTAGAAACTGTATAGTTACTTTTTATAAGAAATAAGGAATAGGAGTTATGTGTAAATTAAACAGTGAACTTACCAATAACAAATATTTATTGTACTGTATAGTTTGATAGGCATATTGCAGTTATCTTACTCTCCTGTAAAATTAAAAGGTTTAGCTTTTTTTGGACAGTGAAATTATTACAGAAACTTTCAAGAATAAGAGGTTTATGAAATAACTGGTTTATATTCATATTGGTACCCATTTCTGGCTCTTTAGGCACAGTATTATTCCATGCAACTTGATTCTTCTCATCTTTCATCTTTAAATGACATTTAGAGGTTTTTTCATATTATTTATTTTGCACGTTTTGTGTGTGTGTGTGTGTGTGTGTGTTCACGTGCATGTACCTGCCATGGTTGGAGAGTGGTGGTCAGAGGACTTACTTGCAGGAGTACTGTCCTTCTACCCTGTGGGTGGCAGGGCTCTAACTTAGTTCTTCAGATTTGGTGACAGGTGAACTCACTAAACCATCTTCTTGCTGGCCCAGAGATTTTCTTTTGAATGTATCGTATGCCTGAGAAAAAAGTAGCAAGAGAATGATAGGAGGTCATAGGGAATTGTTATATAGTTGTTTTCATTTTACTCATGCTGGCTTCATATTTCATTTACCTCAATAATATCTTTAATATATACCAAGGATATATAAATGATTATTTCATTGAGGAGATAATTTTGGATGTAAATCTTTAGGAAGAATTATATTAGTGCATTTGAAAGTAAAATGTTATGGATTTTTTTTTAGAATTTATTTTTAGTTACTCGTATATTTTAAAAACTGAGTACAGATAATAATAGTAATTTTTAAACTCAAACACTTTCAGCCCAGCAATGGTGATGCATGCCTTTAATGCCAGCCCTCCAGTCAGGGGCAGATGGATCTCTGAATTTATTTATTTATTTATTTATTTATTTATTTATTTATTATGTATACAGTATTCTGTCTGCTTGTATGCCTGCAGGCCAGAAGAGGGCACCAGATCTCATTACAGATGGTTGTGAGCCACCATGTGGTTGCTGGGAATTGAACTCAGAACCTTTGGAATAGCAGGCAATGCTCTTAACCACTGAGCCATCTCTCCAGCCCCTGATCTCTGAATTTGAGACCAGCTTGGTCTAAACACTAGTTCCAGGACAACCGAGACTACACAGAGAACTCCTACCTCAGAAAACAAAGCAAAACAAAAAACTCAAGCGCTTTCTCTTTAAAGTACATAATACTGAAAACTCTTTAATGATGTACTTTATTTCTCTACTAGGAGCATTTTAAAAACAAAAAAACTTAAGCAATACTACTTTTGACCAAAGTATTGACTATAGGGAGAATCAACATAAGTTGCCATAAAGTGGCCAATAAATAGCTCTTCTGAGAGGTTGTCTCAGAATGCTGTTGACTTGTGGAGTTTTTCAGATTCAAACTCCCTCAATTTTGTTGACACTAGAATTCTTAGGTAACTAAACTCACGGGGCATGACAGAGAAACTAGAATAGCTTTTTTTATGTTGAAAAGTGTTCTTTTCTGTGACAGAGAACACATCTCTGTTCAGTCCTTTCCCTTCCTAGAGACATAGTAGTACAAAAAATAATTACTATAATATTTGATCACACATATTAAGCATTGCACTAGACCTTTCTTTATTTTTTTGAGTATAATAAAATGTTATTTATTTAGGGATAGGCTCACAGATCACAGTCCAGTGCTCAAAAGGGGAACAGCAACTGAATCCCACAGCCGGAAGAGAGTGCACTAGACATTTCACATGTGTTGAACTCAAATTAGTGTTCACGGCGCTCTAGTAAGATAGTCTCCTCTGTGTTTTACATGTGAGGAGTCTGAGACACAGAAAGGGTTTTAAGTAACTCACCTGAAATTTTATAACTGATATTCTCTGCTATAATAATAATCAAAAGATCATTACTAGCTGGGTGGTAGTGGCCCACACCTTTAATCCAGCATCCTGGAGGCAGAAACAGGTGGCTCTCTGTTAATTCAAGGCCAGCCTGGTCTACAGAGCGAGTTCCAGGGCGGTCAGGATTGTTACACAGAGAAACAACTGTCTCAAAAAACAATCAATCAAAAAAAGATCATTACTACATGGTAATCCTGAAATCTTAGACAGAAAACCTAGAGGCTGATTATCTAAATCATGATGTATACACTTGTTCAAACATTTATTAAGTATCTGCAATGTGGTGTGGGTACGGCCTAAACACCAAACTCACTAAGGTTAATGTAGCATAGCAAGTGCTCTCCAGGGAGTCTCAGTCTAGTGGAGAAGAAGAAGAAGAATTACAACAGCAAGAGACGTGCACATTGAGAGTAGGGAAGAAGCATTTAATTTTCCTTGGAAAGGTTGCAATAGGTGTTTGCAAAGATGAGGGAGAAACATTCTGGATAGAAGGAAAACATTCAAGGCCTGGCGGTGGTGGCGCACGTCTTTAATCCCAGCACTAGGGAGGCAGAGGCAGGCGGATCTTTGTGAGTTCGAGGCCAGCCTGGTCTACAAGAACTAGTTCTAGGACAGGCTCCAAATGACAGAGAAACCATGTCTCGAAAAAACAAAAAACAAAAAAAAAAGGAGAAGGAAGACATTCAAAAAATGCCATAGCAAACAATGAGTTCATTGTTAATAGGAGTGAGAGAGGAGAGAGTATAGTATTGCAATTAAAATAATATTCCAGTATATTGATGGTTCTGTACTTATGTGGAGATCAAGAAAGGGATGTGTTTCTAAGATAATATTGACTAGAATTGGAGGTGGGGAGTTGAGGTAGAGGAGAAGAGAGTGAGGAGTGAAGGCTGACTCCTGGGTTTTTTTAGTTTGACTATATTGTGTGTTTTTTGGTTTTTGGTTTTCTGAGACAGGATCTCAATAGTCCTGCCTGTCTTGAACTCACAGAGATCTCCGTGCCTTTGTTTCTAGGGTGCTAGAGTTTAACACTTGGACATATAGTAGAATCATGTGGAAGATAATCTGGCTTTTTTGTTTGTTTTGTGAGACAAGACTTTCTCTGTGTAACAGCTCTGGCTGTCCTGGAGAGGTCCATTTGCCTCTGCCTCCCAAGTACTGGGATCAAAGGTGTGCCCCAGGGGTCATGTACCATCACCGCCTAGCAATAATCAAGTTTTTGTGGAAAGACTTTCTAAGTCCAAAATGGAAGCATACAGAGCTGTTTGAGTAGCAGGAAGTTACAGTATGAAAGGTGAAGGAAAGCTTGCAACTCAGTGAAATGGGTGGATCATGGGATAGTTTGGACTGTCTCAGAAACAGGATTAGGAGTAGAGAATAGACCATTTCTCTGTTTTTATTAAATCCTCATCTAAATTTTTATTTTATTAATATAAATTTTGAAACAGGATCTTACTAAGAAGCCCTGGCTGGCCTGGAGCTCCCTATGTAGATCAGAGTGGTTTGGAACTTGGTGGTCTTCCTGCTGAGTGCTGGTATTAAAAGTGCATGTTACCATGCCTGGCTCTGGTCTAAATTTTTAGATCCTGTTTATTTGCTTCAAACTTGGTAAGAAAAAAAAATTTTTCCTACTGAAATGTATTCTTTTAGTTACTCTTATTTAAGTGGTTGTCCTGAAATTTACCTTCGTCATGTTTTGTGTCTTGATTGGAGTGGCATGACTATAGGTGATTGTCAGAATTTACAATTATATACTATAAGGTGTATTTTGTTTATATAAAAATTGTAACAAAAAAGATTGCTCCAGAATTTTGTGGATATTCTACTGTCTATGCCCTATGGTTAGATCTTTTGAAAATATAAAATATAAAAACTTCAATTTTAATTTTAATTTTTAAATTTTTATCTTAAATCTTTTTTTTTTTTCCCCCTGGCTGTCCTAGAACTGACTTTGTAGACTAGGCTGGCCTCAAACTCATAGTGATCCGCCTTCTGCCTCCCGAGTGTTGGGGTTAAAGGTGTCTCCATGGCCTGGCTAAATCTATTTTATGTGTATATGTGTGCCCGAGTGTATGTTTGTGTACTGCATGTGTGCAGGAGCCTGAGGTCAAAAGTTGAATCACTTGAAACTGGAGATATAGTCTGTTGAAAGTCATCACGTGGGTTCAGGGAACCAAACCTCTGCAAGAATAGTAAATGCCCTTAACATGTGAGACATTTCTTCATCTTCCAAACCTCATTTTAGGTAGGTCCTCTAAACTTTGTAGCTACTTCTGTGGTCAGGTTCACAAATAAAAACATGTTGGTTTGGATGTATCTATTCTTCTTCTACTTGAGAAGCTGGTAAGGAAAGTCCTGAAGAGCCAGAAACTGCTAAGTAGTTACTGAATGAACAATAGCCTTTCTTTATCCAAATCAGTTGAGAGTGATCTCATATAGTTTGTTTCACATAATTTTTTGTTGTTATTCTGAGAGAGGGCCTCATGTATTTCAGGCTGGCCTCCATCTTACCATGTATCTGAGGATGACTTTGAATTTATTATTTCTGCTTTTACATCCCAAGTGCTCGGATTGAATGTGAGCCATCACACCTGACCAAAAATAATTTGTATTTAAATATCTTTTTGAATATGCTTTTGAGCTCATTCATGGTTAATACATAATTCAAGGTCATAATTTCATTCCAGAATAAAGGAATGAAATTCCAGAATAAGTATCATCTTATTTTTTTTTTTTTTTGAGACAGGGTTTCTCTGTAGTTTTTAGTACCTGTCCTGGAACTAGCTCTTGTAGACCAGGCTGGCCTCAAACTCACAGTGACCAGCCTGCCTCTGCCCTCCTAGTGCTGGGATTAAAGGCGTGCACCACCACTGCCCGGCTCATCTTTGTTTTTAACCATAATACAAAGATATGTTGAATTAGCCAAGTTAATGCAATTTTTGAAAATTAAAGTTTAAAGTTTATAAAAGCAGCTGAGTTGTATATAAATAATATAAAAGTACAAAACATTGCTCATCAGTTTTATACTTATTTATTTTAGGAGTTTTCGAGGTAGTGTTTCTGTGTAACAGCACTGGCCGTCCTGAAACTCCCTCTGTAAACCAGGTTGTAGTGGTATTTTGTTTGTAATCTAACAAATAAAACTTGCTTGAAGATCAAAATGCAGAGCTAAGTCACTAGTTAGCCACACACCTAAGCCACTAGTTAGCCTTAGAGGACAGACAGTGGTGGCCACACCTTTAATCTCAGCACTCAGGGGACAGAGGCAGATGGATCTCTATGAGCTCAAAGCCACCCTGGGCTACCTGAGAGTGAATCAGTCTAAAAGAGAAACAGAGCTCACACTTTTAATATTAGTACTCGGGATAACACACCTTTAATCTCAGCACTGGAGAGGAATATAAGGCAGCAGCTCAGTGCAGTCTGAGGTCTGATAGAGAGCATTGCAGTCTGCAGTCATGCTGAGAACAGGATCACCCCTTTGTTGGTCTGAGCTTTGGTAAAGGTAAGAACTCTCAAGTGGCTTGCCTGCTTTGCTTTTCTGATCTTCAGCTTGAACCCCAGTATCTGTCTCTGGGTTTTATTATTCATGCTGCACCAGCCTGGCCTCGAGCTCATAGAGATCTGCCTGCCTCTTTTTCCAAGTGCTAGGGAGAACCACCACCGCCCAGCTGATCATCAATTTCAAAGTCACTTATTTTTGTAAGTTATTTGCCTTCTGTAATCTGATTGGATAAAGTTTTCTACTACTAGTAGACAGCAGCCAATGAATATGCAGTTTACTTATCAGGCTATGTACAGTCAATCCCGACATTTTCTTTTCTCTTATATCATAGTAGTTTGGCGTTTAACATAGGCAACCCAACCTAACACTGCTTTAGTTTATGCTTTACACTGTGTACATACTTAGTGTTGGGTTGGATGTCTTTGGGTTTGATGTTTGGATTAATATCAGGTAGCTTATTTATCTCTCCTTGAGTCATTGCTACTTAATAATGTTCTTAAGTCCAAGAAATACGTTTTTGTGTCTTGGAAACAAACAAGATAGTATTATTTTTATCTGTTGATTGTGTGGTTAGAATATTTTTTTCCCTATAGTTTAAATTTTTTCATTTGAAAATTCTTACTTGCTAATGTATAGAATTTGTTTGATAAATGGGATGTTTAACTGTTAGGTAGAATTTGTCAACACACCTATAAGATTTCAGTTTTTCTTCAGCTTGCAGTCAAATCATAAACTCCCAAATCATAAACCTGCAGATCAAGGCTTAATAGTCTTAGAGTTTGGGGACCACCCACGCTCTGTTAATCATTTTTTAAGTAAACTGTAATTGAGTTTTTTTTTTTTTTTTTAAATGCAGGGGTCTCGCTATGTATCTGGTTCACCTGGACCTTATTATGTAGATCAGGCTGTCCTTGTACTCATAGAGATTCACCTGCTTCTACTTTCTAAGTATTGGGATTAAAGGTGTCTGTTTGGTCTTGACTTCCTTTTGTGTGTGGTTGCTTGTGTGTATCTGGGTGCACATGTGTGTGGAGGCCAGAGGTCAGTTTTGGTGTTTTTCCTCAGGACCTGTCCCACCTTGTTTTTTGAGACAGTATCCTCACTAGTACTTGAGGATCACTGATTACACTAGAGTGGTGACTAGCAAGCCCCAGGGATTTGCCTTTCTCTGCCTCCCCAATGCATGAATTACTAGCACATGCCACCACTTTGGGGATTTAAAAAAATATACCCCCCCAAACCAAACAAACTAATAAGCATGGGTACTGGTAATTGAATTTAGGAGCTCACTTTTATAAGGCAAGCACTATGGTGATTAAGTCATCACCCTAGCCACTTATTTGTCATTCCATCCAATTAATGCACCTATTGATATCTCTTTGGGTGCCTAGAACTGTTTGTTGTGAGTCCATGTCACAGTTGGACCCTGTACTGATGTAATCAGAACAAAGGCTAAAAGACAAGCCTCATCATGAGAAAGAGTTCTGGCTGTCAGCACTGGTCTTAGCATGATTAGTTTTTGTTGTTAGTTTGTTTTTTGTTTTGTTTTTCAAGACAGGGTTTCTTTGTGTAGCCTTCACTGTCCTGGAACTCACTTTGTAGACCAGGCTGGCCTTGAACTGACAAAGATCTGCCTGCCTCTGCCTCTGCCTCTGGAGTGAAGGGATTAAGACGTGTGCCACCACCACTGGCTCACGGTTAGTTTTATAGGTGAATGTTTATAAGGTTGGCCTTGATTCTGAGTGCTTTTTGTTACTGCCTGCAGTTGTGAGACTTGAATTTTGGTGATCCCTGATAATAACAGAAATGGTTCTTAAGTAGTTTAGATGTTAGATATAGTAAGTTTACATTGGTGAGGAAGAAAGAATATATTGAGAATAGTCATTGTTTTTTTCTCTCTTATAATACTAGAGAGAACCTTTGCTGAAAATTCTTTTATATGTATTAAATAGCAAATTACAAAGAAGTAAATTAAGAAGTTTATTTTGCTTTTAAGAATCCATATACTTGACCAGGCGGTGGTGGCACATGCCTTTAATCCTAGCACTCGGGATTCTGAACTCACTCTGAGTTCAAGGCCAGCCTGGTCTACAAGAGCTAGTTCCAGGACAGCCAGAGCTACACAGCGAAACCCTGTCTCGAAAAGAAAAAAAAAAAGGAACCCATGTACTCCTTTCCCCTATACATGTAAATTCTTAGAACTTTCTGGTGTTTGTATGTTTCTTTGCAAATATTTCCATTACAGAATTAGATGACAATAGCCAAAGTAGATGCCATGAATTAAATCAGTTATTATTGGATATCTCTTGCATGTTAGATGATGTATGAATTGTTAATTTAAAAACTGTAAAAATACCAAGAGCTTCTTCATGTTTGTTTTGTTAGCATATTTGCCACCTTTGGAATCATAGACTGATGTGCAGAAGACAGCTGAATTAATAGGAATTCTTTCTTAGTAACAAAGGCAAGAAAATAAATCATACTATTGTTCTCGTAGCCCATTCTGAACAAAAGTGGCCAGGTTAGCGTACATCTTAGTCAAATGCTTCCTGATCTGAGACAGAACTGTGTTTTCTTGTGTTGATAGAATTCACAATACGAGGTGTTTACCTCCTCTCTGAATAGGAATCTATTTTCTGCCCACATCAGCTCTTCAGCCTTAGAGACAACAGACAGTACCATATATCACATCTGCTGGAGTTTTAGTCGAAGTTTTCCACTTAGTTAATGAAAGACAGTTTGGCCTGTTTTGTTTTAATCTAAATCTCACTGATTTTTTTACTTTAAAATGTTTTATTCCCATTTCCCCCATTCTCTGGCCATATTGAATGGATAGATACTCAGTGAGGATTCGCACTGAAAGTATTAGTACATTTTGATATAACAGTATGCCAAGGTTCCTAGAGCTCCTCATAGACTGCTTTGCTAAGTTGTTGTAACAAAAACCTGGAAATGATACCGCAGGGCTAGAAGGGAGTTCTGTACTATCATTAAAAAAGTGTGTGTATGTGTATAGATAAAGAGTTTTGTGCAACCATTAAAAAATAGGGGTGCTGGGCATGGTGGCACACTCATTCAATCCCAGCCCTTGGGAAACAGACAGGCAGATCTTTGTTAGAGGCCAGCCTGGTCTGCATAGTTAATGAATGTTAAGGAATGTATGTGTAAAACTGCACTAGAATTCAGGTGCCAGAACAGCAGTAGCTGATGAATATATTGGCAGCTCTTGTTTTCTTCTAAGTTTATGCAACTGATGCCCATTTCTCATTTGTAAAGAGCTGCATTTTTGCTGAATGGCCAGTAGCTAGGCAAGAGGTATATGCGGAACTTCGGGGATAGAGGGACTCTAAGATAAAGAAAGGGAGAGACACCAGGAGACACAGAGAGGAAACAGGAGGTACAAGATGGAAGAGAGGTAGTGCCACATGATAGAGCATAGATTAATGGAAATGGGTTTATTTAAGTTATAAGTGCTAGTTAGAACCAGGTAGTGGTGGCACACACCTTTAATCCCAGCACTTGGGAGGCAGAGTAACTTTACTACTAGTAGGGGTGGGAAAAACTTTTATAAAGTTTGTGTATCACAGCCCTGCCTCAAATGGTATCTCTAAATATTTGATAATTCAGATAATTTGATTTAGGTGATAAGATGATTCTGCTTTGAAAGAGAGTTTTGAGTAGAAAGCCCTTTTACCTTTTGAACATCAAAATCAAACTATATAGGCGCTGTTTTAATCAGCAAGGATTGGTTGAATTGTAAGGAAAGGGCTACTGGGGTCAAGAACAAATAGATTTCCAAATTTATCATTATAATTCCACATCCAGTTTGTAAACCTACCTTAATTTCGTTTTGGTTGTGACTGAGCAGTGGATTGGGAAGCTTGACAGTTGACTTAAATTGAGCAGTCATATTAAATAAAACTGGAAAGCTACGACGGGCAATGTCAGTGTTTCATCTGTTTTCTGGTTTGTTTACAGTATCTTTCCTCATAATGGAGAGAATTTGCTTAATCCTTTTGTATTCTGTGTACTGGGTAGCTAATACCTCACCAGAGTCTTTGTGGTGTTACTTTAGTTTGTCTATCATTATTAGCTCTATTGTTCTTAACTACAGCCAGACGGTATGTCAACAGTCTTCCATTTGCACTTTGAAATTCTTCAGCCCAGTACTTCCCTTTCCCAATATGACTGTGTTTGGTCTCAGCTCTGCTGTTGGCTTCAGTGTCAATGTCACATCTGGCAAGCCACTAAGTTGCTTTGGAGTTTTGCTTCCTGCTCATTAGTATAAAATTATGTTTCTAGATATATCTTCAGGACGATTTTATTAATTAAACATTTATGGAGCTCATTCTATGTGCCAGTCACAGTATAAGATGCTCTGGGTGTAGTCCTTTTCCCTCAAGAGGATAGTTGGATTCATTGCAAAGAACTTCCTTCTTTTACTTCTGAAAAATTAGTATTAACAAATTCAATTTTCACTCAATAAGATATTTGTTAAAGTGGTTGATGTAGAAATGAAATTCAGGTTTTTTTTGTTTTTTGTTTTTTTTTTTTTTTTACAAATGTGGTCACAGGTTGGTTCTCATGCCCCAGTGGATGACCCATGCCTATGTGCATATGGACAGCACTAATTGAATCCAGTGGGTTCGGAGGGGAAGGAAAGGGAGAAGAGAGAGAGAATGAATATGAATCCAGAGGCAAAATCGTCTAAAATACTCATGTTGGTACCTCTCCCCACCGCTCTGTTTATAAGCAGTTTTTCATCTTGGAAAATTCCAGTGTTACTGTCAAGTCTCATTATGATTAGTTGTTTTCTTTTTTGAGACAGGGCATCACTGTGTAGCTCTGGCTGGCCTGGAACTACTATATAGATCGATAGAGTTAAAGTCAATGGTTAGAGGACTGGAGAAATGACTGAGCAGTTAAGAGCACTGGTTGTTCTTGCAGAGGTCCAGGATATTTCCAGTGTCTACATGGCTGTCCATCATCATTTTGTTTGTAACTCCAACCCAGGGAATTTTATACCTTCTCTGGTATACTTGGGTGTGAGGCATGCACATGGTGTACAAATATATTTGCAGGCAAAAACTAAAATACACAAAAATATATTCAGTGGTCAGAAAACTAGTCTGCCTTCCTGCCTTCACTTCTTCTCCCATTCTATCTGTGGTGGGTGCTGAGTATAGGGCCTCTCGAATGCCAGGTAAGAACCCTTACCATGAAGCTATGCCCTCAGCCCTAAACTAGTGATCTCTCTCGAAGTGGAGGGGGACTGCGAGGGTGAGACAGAGGCCAGCTAGGTGGCTAGTGTGTAAAATCATTTGCTCTGTAGCCTAGCAACCTGAGTGTTCTATCTGTAGAACTCAAGGTGGAAGGAGGGAACCAACTCCTGAAAGTTGTCCTTTGACTTCCGTATGCACACCATGGCATTTGTGTAGCAACATGCGCACGCACACACACACACACACACACAATCAGAGAAGAGCAGCAGCAGCAGCAGCTCAGGAAACTCTACCACTCTGAGAAGCTAGTGGTTGGCAGTTGATAGCTGCTGGGGAAGGGGAGAGTTGGTTTTCTTTACAGGTGTAGCCACTGGTAGGTTCCTTGTGTTTCTGTGCGTTATGGGCAACACTAATTGGACTCAGTGGGTTAAAAGAGACAAAATTTAGAGGCATAATAATTATGTGTTTTTAAATTAGACCTAAATTAATTGAATAAGGTCAATTTTCTGAGATTAAGAATGGCCGAGAGTTGGGTATAGTGGCATTGGTCTGTCTTCAACTACTCAGGAAGCTGAACTAGGAGGGTCCATTGACCTTAGGAGATTCACTGGGTAGTATAGTGAATCTCTGTTTCAAAAACGTATCTAATCTGTATCATAAATCTGTGACTTTGTTTTTTTAAAAAAAAGTTTATGACCAAAATAAAGATAAAATCCTGTTGAGAAAAGAAAAAAAAGAAGCAGCAAACCACTGTTGAATTTTCTCATGAGAGCCTCGGTACCCTGTCCTGGTCCTCAGCTCTGTAGGAACAGAATGTCTTTGTTGTTTTTTTTCTTTTTGTTAATTGATATAGAGTCTGACTACATAGCTCAAGCTGTCTTTGAATTCTTGCCTCCAGAGAACTGGAATTATAGGCATGCACCTCCACACCTGACTAGAATGTCATTATTATGGTTGCACCAAGAAGATGATTGAATTGTAGGCTATAAATACCATAGTAGGTTAATGCACATGAAACAAATCATCCAAGGAATAGGGACTGGGCTGTTACTTTTGACTGAGGTCACAAAGTCTATAAAAAGGAGACCCATCTTTCTACCCTGAAGAGGTATCTTGAGTTAGTAACAAGAAGCTAGCAATGAGCTAGTGTGGTGATGCACATTTAGCCCCAGTGCTAGGAGGCAGCGGCAGTGGTGGCAGGGGGATCTCTAATGAGACCAGCCAGGTCTAAATAGACCATCCTGGTCTACATAGTGAGTTTCAGGTCATCCAGGGATATATAGTGAGACCCTGTCTCATAATAACAAAAAGGAGCTAGCAATGTGAATGTCTAGGAAAATGATCTTTAAGGAACTTCTCAGCAAGGAAGAGAGAATCAAAGGCCTGAGATGAAAACAAGCTTGACTTGTTGTTAGAAGGCCAGTGTGTTTGGAGTCAAAAGATCGGAAGAGAGGTAGGCATGAATTTAACATGAGCTGGCTCCCGTATTTTAGGATCTTATAGGGTCTGATGTAGAGATTGAATTTTATTTTAAATGTGGTTAAGAGGAAAAGTGCATGATCTGGTTGGCATTTTAAAAAGTTTACTGTGGCTACTTTGTAGACTGAACTACAGAGGAAGTCAGAAGGTAAGTTAAGAGCCAGGTAACACTGTTCAGGGGAGCGAACACCGTGTCTTGAACACAGTGAATAATATGGAGTAAAGAGGCCTAGTGCCTGGTAGGACTTGATAATGGGTGGGGTATGCAAACATATCCTGTTGACCCAAGCAACTATGTTGAAGGCAGTGGCAGTTAATGTTGTAGTTATGCTAGATACCACAAGTAAATGTAATTTAAGAACTGTAGAAATCCTGCTTTTTAATTCTGTAAGTTGTGGCAAAGGAGCAGTAGAGGTCTTTAGAAGAAAAGATACTAGTTTCCTGGAAACAATAGAATATTATTCTGAGAGGTTAGAATAGTAAATGTTTTATTTTTAAGAACTGATGAGCGAACTATTTATGTGTGGAAAGTCATTATAGAAGAATTAGCTACATAGTATCTGTTCCTAGTACTCAGTCTTCGAGAAAGGTATGAACCCAGTCAATAGCTTACTGATGTCTCCATTAATAGTGATGCTCAAATGCCGGGTGGTGGCGCACACCTTTAATCCCAGCACTTGGAGAGGCAGAGGCAGGTGTATCTCTCTGAGTTCAAGGCCAGCCTGGTTTGCAGAGTAAGTTGGAGAACAACCAAGGCTACACAAAGAAACTCTGTTTTTAGAAATCAAAACAAATATAAATATCATACACACACACACACACACACACACACACACACGATCAGAATTCATTAGAACCTAAGACCATTTCTACAGAGTTGCCACTTAAAAATGAAATTGAGCTAGGCACAATGGCACATTCCAACACTGAGGAGGCCAAGTCAGGTGAATCAGAATTTCAAAGCCATCCTTGGCTACGTAGTGACTTTGAAGTCAATCTGTGCTCATAAGATCCTAGCTAAAAGCCAGGCGGTGGTGGTGCACACCTTTATTCCCAGCACTCGGGAGGCAGAGGCAGGCAGATCTCTGAGTTCGAGACCAGCCTGGTCTACAAGAGCTAGTTCCAGGACAGAGAAACCCTGTCTCGAAAAACAAAACAAAACAAAACAAAAAATTAAATTGCAAGATAGGGTATATAAACATGCTTTCTGTGAGCTATTTCACCAATTTTCTACATGTTGAATAAAAGACATATTGTTATTACAGCATGAGGTGGGACTTTTGGTGGGTCCCATGGTGGGTGAAAGACAAATACACCATACAGATAGAGCTTGAGTGTGGAGTTTATTGAGAAAAAGGGAATAGGGGAGGAAAGAGAACCAGTGCCAGGGGAGGGAAGGGAGAGAGAGGGAGAGGGAGAGGGAGAGGGAGAGGGAGAGGGAGAGAGAGAGAGAGAGAGAGAGAGAGAGAGAGAGAGAGAGGCAGAGGAGAGGAGAAGAGAAAGAAGAAGAGACAGAGAAGGACAGAAAGCCGCTTCCTCAGGGGAATGACAGAAAGGAAGAAAGCTGGCGTGGGTGAAACTTGTCTCTTAAAGGGACCTTTGCATAGTGGCATAGCAGCCATAGGACCCTAGGCTGGCTAGGGTACTGCCTGAGTTCATCCTGCCAGGTGACAGGGGCTAGCATAAAGCCTGAATCCTAGCACATTTGACATACATTCTTACATATAACCTTATGTAAGAATCAGGAAGTCAAAGGATTAGACTATTAGATTAGTAGTTAAAAGACTTGTAGTTTTAGCTTAAGCTCCTTAATAACCATGTGACCAGGACAGTTGGGAAGCTTATTTCCTTGTTTGTAAAATGCTTATTCTGCGTGCTTCACTAAGTTGGTAAAAATCCCAAATAAGATCATGTCAGAGTGTTCTGAAAACAACTGAAGCCACTTAGCCCTGAATACTGTTCTGTTTTTGAAGCAGTTCTTATATAGCTCAAAACACTGAAATAAACAGGTCCTTGGAGGGTAGACCAGGAGAATGAGGTAGGGATATATAGATTGTATTACAGCTCTGAATTTTGAAGTTATAAAATTCTACTATAGTGGTCAGTTGTACAGACCTATTCAAGTAGCTTTATAGTTCTTAAACAAGGTGACTTGTAACTGGTGACTCCAAATTAATTGAAGGTTTGTGACGTACAAGTAAGTTTGATTTCACTCTTTTACTTGATAATCAGAACTTTATTTCTAGTCTTACTGCTAAAATGAAGACAACAATATAAGGTTAGTTTTTCTTTCTTGCTCTCCCCCCTCCCTTTATTTTAGATTTGAGCTATGACGTGAATTTTATTTGGTTTATTTGGAGTTACATTTTCCCCCAAGAAGTGAAAAGTACAAATATGCCAGAAACAAGAAAAGTAAAGGAAGGGAAGGAAAAATATTAGGAAGAAAAAAGACTTAAAATGTTTTAAAGAAGTTCTCCCCCCTCAAAAAAAAATCCCAAGTGTTTTTTGGAAAATCTGTCTTTGAGTTTTCACACACTTAAATCCGAGGTCATTTAGAGGAGGAGGGATTGGTCTTCAGAGGTAGGGAGGGCCCTTCTTCAGAGTAGTGTGGGGGAGGAAAGAGGTTTGCTATGAAAAACATTCCCTACAGGGACCAAAGCCTTTCTGAGCTTTCTTTTATTTAGGAAGTGCTTCCTTACTAAAGTGTGTGAAACCAGTGTCTTTTTCCTCTTTGCTTGAATCACCCGCCACTATATTATTTCCATCAATCACAGGAAAGGTATTTTATAATGAGATCTGATTAGATCTTTTGATTTTTGGGGTATGGTTAGGCTTCATTCAGGCTACGTTATTGTCTATTTAAAAAATTGCTCTGTTTTTTGCTTTTCTAATTCTCTATTTCCCCTGAGTTTTCATTGAAGTTTTTTAACAAAACCATAGAGATTGTGAGGAGTACTGTCAGTTAAAGAAGTCATCCTTAGTATTGATGTTAATTTCTAAGTACTTATGCATGTATACTGTATTTCTCTTTTTTCTAGATGGGGTCTCTCTCTATGTAGTCCTGGCTGTCCTGGAGCTATTTATGTAGACCAGGCTGGTCTCCAACCCACAGAAATACTTTTGCCTCTGCCTCTCAAGTGCTGGGATTAAAGATGTGCACTACCACATTTGGCTAAAGATTCTACAACAATCTTTTTTTTTTAATTTGTTTTTATTTTCTGACCTCTTTCCATGTTGCTATATATATATATGCTTGGCCATTCATATTTTGTTAGTTTTACTTTGAGGCAGAGTCTCACTATATGGCGCTGGCTGGTATTGACCAGTTTGGCATTGAAGTCACAGAGATCTGCCTGCTTCTGCTTACTAAGTTCTAGAATTAAAAACATGCATGCACTATCAAACCTGGCCCTAGGCTTCCCTTTCTAATGATACTATTTTTATTTTTATTTCATAGTATCACCACTCTGTTGATGGCTTTTTATTTTTATTTTTTTACTTTTTTTGTTTCTCAAGACAGGGTTTTTCCGTGTAGCTTTGGAGCTTGTCCTGGAACTCACACTGTAGACCAGGCTGGGCTTGAACTCGCAGAGACCCGCCTGCCTCTGTCTCCTAGTGCTGGGATTAAAGGTGTGTGCCACCACCACCCAACTGGTGGTTTTTTAATTTGCTATTAAAGACAAAAAAAAAAAATCAAAGAATTTAGGTATCGTGTGTGTGTGTGTGTGTGTGTGTGTGTGTGTGTGTAGGAGTACTGCTCCTTTTTTCCTTCAGTGGTTTGAATTTGTTTTTTTATCTAGATTTTCATTTGAATTTTCTGTTTACTCCAATATCTTATAGTCATTATTTGAAGGAGGAAGAGGAATGAGAAAAACCTTTATGTAATTTTAATACTTCTCCTTTTTACTGGTGTGAAAAGTGCTGAAAATTTTTTCCTGTGGATCCTGTGTAGAATTTGATAATGATAGCTTTGCATTTTAATAGTTTGCACTTTATTTTCTTTTTAAAGTCTTTTTTAAAGATTTATTTTTATGTGTAGTGATGTTTTGCCTACATGTTGTCTTGTGAAGGTATCAGATTCCTGGAACTGAGTTATACACAGTGATGAGCAGCCATGTGGGTGCTGGGAATTGAACTCCTGTCTTCTGGAATTGCCGCCAGTGCTCTCAATGCTCTGAGCCATTTCTCCAGCCCACATTATATTGTTTTATATCTAATATCTGTTTTCCATAAACTCCCATAACTATTGAGATTTTCCTCTTCTATATAGACTAGGTCTGTCTTGAACTTGTGGTGATTTCTCTTTCCAAGAGCTAGGATTATGGGCTGTACCACAATGCTTAGCTATTTTACTACTTTTTAACTACTTGGATACTTTATTGGGACTGTTTAATGACCTCTGATCCAGTCTGTGTTGCCTCAGAAATTCAGTGTGTCCCAGTCGTAGCTGCTAAACCTCTGGTCTGTCACTAGAAATATAACATATAAAAATGCAGTGCTACCTCATTATGAGATTCTTAGGAGAATCTATAAGGAAAGAAAATTTCAGAGCCTTGTCCTAGTAAAAGAAGACCAATATTCTAAATTCTGGAAGGTTTTCCTCATTCCTTTGCCTCCCTCAAATTTAATGACTATAAGTGCTACAAATAGGAGTGGCATTTTTAAAATATGATTTTACATTGGTATTAGTTTAGAATTATTTCATATAAATTTTGTCAAATATATTTTCATATATTTCAGTGACCAATGACTTTCATGTAAAAAAATTTTTGTGGCCTTTAATTAGCTATGCTTTATTTATTATTGAGAGGTTAAATATATTTTTAATTTGTACTGTGCATGCTTTTCCCCCTTTAAACCTGGATGCTGTTCAGAGGTTTCTAGCACTTGGGATCCAGAAGTGTTACAGTGAAAACTTAACTCTTCTTTCATAGCACACACTGCCTGTTGCAAGTGTCAAGTAGTTTCTTTAACAACCAGTTTGGGGAGCAACCCGTCTCATGAATGTATGAACTATCTTTAAGAACTTGGAAGAATTTATATACTTCTTTTTTAACAGCCAGTATGACCTTGAATTGGAAACCACATTAATAAAACTAGAGTCCCAGATGTCTGTGTTTTTTCATATGTGTTCTCATCTTAGGGCGTGGTTCAGGTTATAAGTACTGGGTCTGGAAAGTATCTTACAATCAAGGCATATTCTCACTTTTATGTGGGTGAAGTATTCTATCAAAAGTACAAATGTAGTGAGGCTTACTGCCAGCCTGTAATCCCAACACTTGGAAGGCTGGAGAATGCAGAGTTTTAGATAAGCCTGGACTAAACAGCCAAATCCTGCCCCCCCCAAAAAAAAACCAAATAAACGAAAAAACAAAATAACAAATGCTGTGTATATGCTGAAATATATGTCTCATGTTGTTTACTAGGTGCTTTTATTTAGTGAATATTTTTTCTTATGCCATGGTAATCATGGAGTTAAAATGGAATTAGTAACCTATTCTTTGTCACATCAACTCCATATTTTATATTTTATGTTGCAAAGATATGTTTGTTTGTTTGGTTGTTAAATGTAAATGTGTCTGTGAGTATCTTTGGAGTCTAGAGTCATCAGATTGCCCTGAAGCAGAAGTTACAGGCAGTTGTGAGCTGCCTAATGTAGGTGCTGAAAAACAAATTTGAGTCCTGCAAGAACACTATTTGCTTTTGACCACTGAGCTGTCTCACCAGCCCAGAGACATATCTTAAGTCTTTCTTTAGAACACTAACACTAGCTGCTGGGTGGTGGTTAGAACTCCTTAGTTCTAACACTTAGGAGGCAGGGACAGCTGAATCTCTGTGAGTTCAAGGCCAGCCTGGTCTACAGAGTGAGTTCCAGGACAAATAGGGCTACACAGAGAAACCCCATCTTGAAAAACAAAACAAACCCGGGTGGTAGTGGCTCACGCTTTTAATCCCAACTCTAGGGAGGCAGAGGCAGGCAGACAGACCTGGTCTACAAAGTTAGTTCCAGGACAGGCTCTAAAAGCTACAGAGAAACCCTGTCTTGAAAAAACAAAACAAAAAACAAACAAACAAAAAACAAAAAGAACACTAACACTATGGAGTTTTCCCTCTGTTCTAAAAATTGCTTATGAATCTCTTTTTAGTCAAAAAATATTTTTAAACTATAGTCATCCTTTTGGTCTGTTTTATCTGGATACATAACAGCATCTATTATTCTGTGGCAATCAAAATATATTAAAGAATTTTCTTTTTAAGGACCAATAAGATGGCTCAGTGAATGGCAAAGGTGCCTGCTGCCAACACTGATGACCCGAGTATATTCCCCACATGGTGAAGAATAAAGCTTGCAAATGTCCTCTCTGCATGTGTGCTGCTCACACAGTAAAATACACACAAATAAATGCAAGAACAGGGGGTACATTTTCTGGGTGCTGGGAAATGCTTTTGCAAAAGACTTGGGTTTCAGTTCTCATCCCCCAAATAGTAACTCACATTGTTAACTCTAGACCCAGGTGATTCAGTGCTCTCTTCTGGTCTCTGGCAGGTACTGCACACACAGCACACATACATACATCTAAGGAAAATACTTCATGCATATAAAATAAAAATAAATCTTTAAAACATAGTATTTAAAAAGCAAAAAGGGAACTGTTCTTTCTTTTCTTTTTTTGGTTTTTTGAGACAGTGCCACTAAGTAGCCCTGCCTGGCCTGGAACTCTATGTAGACCAGGCTGGCCCTGAATTCACAGAAATCCACCTGCTCTGCCTCCCAAGTGCTGGGATCAAAGGCATGCACCACTACTGGAGGCCCATATATTTTTCTTATAATTGTTTTGTTTACATATTTATCTTTTAAAAATATTTTATCTTAAAGTATAAATAAAGCATGCTCAGTTTTTGGAAACTTAAAAATAATAAGTACAAAGGGAACACTCTGTTGTGCATTGTCAACTAGTTCCCATAACACAGGAGTCCTTTTTTTTTTTTTTTTTTTTTTTTGGTTTTTCGAGACAGAGTTTCTCGCTTTGGAGCCTGGAGCCTGTCCTGGAACTAACTCTTATAGTCCATGCTGGCCTCAAACTTGTAACAATCTGCCTGCCTCTGCCTCTCTAGTGCTGGGATTAAAGGCCTGTGCCACCACCATCCCACAACACAGAAGTTCTTAACTTTTTTTGTCTTCAAGGATGTTATCATTAAAAACAAGTATTTTTCTTTGTTGGGGGAAAATATATAATTATACTTTTATCAACTTTTTGGATATTAAAAGCATAAGCCTAAACCTTGTTCCTTAAAAATGCCAATTTTAAGAGGCTAGAGATGGCTTAGTAGTTAAGAGCACTGACTACTCTTACAGAGATCCTGGGTTCAACTTCCCAGCACCCACATGGAAGCTCACAACCATTTATAATTGTAGTCTAGGGGGATCCAAGTGTCTTTTTCCAGTGTGCAGACTTACATGCTGATAAGACTTCCGTTACATAAAATAAATAAATAAATAAATAAATAAATAAATAAATAAATAAATCTTTTAAGCTAGGTATGATCGCCCACATCTTTAATCCCAGCACTCAGGTGGCAGAGGCAGGTGAATCTCTGAGTTCAAGGCCAGCCTGGTCTACAGAACGAGTTCTAGGACAGCCAAAACTATACAGAGAGACCCTGTTTCAAAAAATAAAAAAATTCCTAATTTATAGAGAGGTAAATTTTTTGTTTGTTTTGACACAGGGTATCCTTAAGTATTCTAAGCTGGACTGGAGCTTTAGTCTGTAACTGTTACTGACCTCAAACTTACTCTCAAGCCGTCCCTTTCCATGTGCTGGGTAACAGGCATTCGCCGCCACCACAGGGATGTGTAGAATTACTGTCACATCTTTAAAGGATGGAAGTTCAGGAGGAAAGCTGAATTTAGCCACTTATTAAATAGGTTTGTTTCTGGTCTTCCATGTGCCAGACACTGTCTAGGTGCAGCAACAGAACACATAAATCTACCTTTATATAGCTTATTTTTCAGTTAGAGGAAACAGATTGTAAAAAATATAGTATGCCGAATGACTTTATTTAATATAGAAAAATAACGAGGCAGGAATAAGACTGTGGCTGGGAGAGAGAATTTCATTTTAAGATTGTCAGGGAAAGATCTCACAGCAGTAGTGACAATTAAGGAATCACCAGTAGCGGGGCATGTGCCCCAGTAATCTCTCAGGGACTGAGAACATTACCCAGACAGCAAACTGCAGGTACAATCCCCAAGACAGAAATGAGCCTGTTGTGAGGAGCTACAACAAAGGAAAGTGGCCCGGCTGGAACACAGCGAGCTTAGGCGGTAGAGCAGAGATGAGGCCAGAGAGGTAATAGAGTACCGCTTGTGCAGGGCCCTTGGGCCATTGTATACACTCTGGCTTTTACTCAGTGTGAGATGGGGTGACTGAAAGTTCCCTCGACTGCTGTGACATTTCACAAAGCGGAAGAAAATCTGTATGTTCTGATCTTGCTCTTCCAGAAGCATTGCTTCTCATATAATTGCAGTGTTAAGTGATTGCTGCTGGAGAATAGTCACATGCATTAGACCTCAACACTTAGGTCACTAGAGAAAACTCCTGAAATACAGGTCTTATATTGTAAAATTAAAATTTAAGTAATGTGACAGGATATTGGTCTGTAACTATTTATTCTTGGGTGACCCTGCTTTATTACTGAGTTCTCAATCCTGAATTATCTTTGAGAAAGAGAAAACTCAAAGGTGTGTTTTGTGGGAGACCTTTTGTTCACTGTTAAGCTGTAGAGTATAGCTATGTATCTATACACTGTAGTGTTACTTTAACCTTTTCTAGTATACGGGCCTAGAAATGTTAATTCTAGGAAATTAAGACAAAACCTAGAAACTTAAGAAAAAGTGAGGAAAGGGCTAAAGGTTTCTACTTCAAGAATCACATATAAGCTGAGCATTGTGGTTCATGCCCTTAACTTCAGCACTCAGGAGGCAGAGACAGGTGAATTTCTATAAGTTCAAGGCCAGCCTCTCCTACATTGTGAGTTCCAAGACAACCAGAGCAACACAGTGAGACCCTATCTTTAAAAAAACGAAAAATTCACACATATTCAGGGCCTTTTCACTTGAAAAAGTTGAATATCTTCTGCCTGGAAGTTAGTACTGTAAGGCATTTATCTTCCTGCCTTTGGGTTTGCCAGAACTGTCTTCCTTTGACTACTTCCATTTCAAAAAAATGCCTTGGAGGGGACTGGAGAGATGGCTCAGAGGTTAAGAAAACTGACTGTTTTTCCAGAGGTCCTGAGTTCAATTCCCAGCAACCACATGATGGCCTACAGCCATCTATAATGAGGTCTGATGCCCTCTTCTGGCATGTAGGCAGACATGGAAACTAACAAAATAAATAAATAAATATTTAAAAGAAAAAAAAATGCCTTGTACAGTGATGCTCACCAAATATCTGTTGAATGGGTTTGATTCGACTTCTGCTCCTTGATATAAGTTTGTGAGATTTTTCTAAGTTTTATTTTTTTGGTCTCTGATTTGGCATCCTGTTTAGGGTGTCCTGTTTAGGGTGGTGGTTCTTTCTGTTACTAATGGTAACCACATTTGTCTTTACCAAAATCCTTTACAGTCTAAGGAAAATTAATTTCAGTCAGTGTGTTAAAGTTCATGTGCACACACTCAAGAGACTTCGAAGGCTAACCAGAGATTTCCATATTAAAGGAAAATAGGATCTGTTCTACCTATTCTTGCCTAGGTTCTGTTCCCACAAGTCCAATTCCCTTTGCAGGATATGTGATAGATTATTGGAGAGGTTGTGCTACAGACAGCAGCAAAGATAATCTCTCCAATTTTCAACACAAACCCCTTTCTCTCCCAGTATAATCAGTATTAATAACCTTGTCTTTTGTGGGCTCCTTCCTGCTATTTCCTAGAACCATGGGATAAATGACTTTGTTTAAATGGGTATTGCTTTGGTGTAATTTAGCCACACTTTAAAGGCATATTTTATACTTTGTAGTAATTTTTCTCAACAAAATTAACATGGGGCAAGTGATATTTTATTTTTGCTTATAAGCAAGAGTGTTGGAACCAACTGGGTTTCTGACTTTCAAGTATACCCTTTTTGAGAGCTGAATAAAAAGTAGATCATTCAGTCAAGAGCATTAAAATAGTAATTTTGTCTATTAAGTCCTTTTATCAGTCATGCCATTGCAAATATATCACCTGATTTTTGTAAACTTTCCCTTTTAAGAACAGCCAAAGTAAGACATGTATGAGACTCAGAATCTAGTTAAGCTGACTCATCATTTCTATTTCCAACAGAGATTTCCTGCTAGACAAGACAAATTAGAGCTTTCCTACTGTTTTGACTTGGTGAGTTTTATGTAGTTTTATTTATACAGTTTGATCATAAAGGGGTAAAGCAGAATGAGATAGAAATATTTTTCATGATTGTAAAATGCACTTCTTTAGTGCAATTTACTGTTTGATTTTAGTGCCTATGGAAGGTAAAATTGCAGTCATATAAGGAAAATATAGATTTGATTTCCTTTTTAATGTGTATGTACTTGTGTGTATGTGCATGTGGAGGCCAGAGGTAATCTGTCATCCTCAGTAACAGTCTCCACCTCCTTTGAGACAAGGGTGTCTTATTGGCCTGGAGTTACCAATTAGGATAGTTTGGCTAGCCAGTGAGTCCCAGAGATCCCCCTGTCTCTGCCTGCCAGCAGTGAGTGCTACCATGTCCAGCTATATGGGCATGGATTCTGGGGATTGAACTCAGGTTCTTATTCATACAAGGTAAGTGTTTTATCAACTGAGCTATCTCTCCACCCCAACCCAAAGTAACATTTTTGTAAGTGACTCTAATAATGGTTTTATTCTAAATATCCCTGCTGAGAATAAGCTAGAACCTTTTGATCATATTTTTTCTGGTGACTAATATATACTAGGAAAAGATTATACATACTAATGATGAGGGGAGCAATTGTGTTTGAATTTAAATTTCTTTTTTTGAGACATAGTGGTGCTGTATAGCACAAGCTGGCCGCAAACTCATCATCTTTTTTTTTTTTTTTTTTTTTTGCCTCAGCCCTCTCAAATGCTAGGATTATAGGTGTATATACCAGCAATCCCAGCTGGGTTTAAATTTTTAATCAAGGGTTGATAATACATGATATGGAAGCAGTAGAGTAAGTAGAGCTCCTTAGAGGGTTTATAAAGCAAAAAACCATAAGCAGTGTGGTGGCTTTTTTGGGCTGTTAAAGGTGTTTGAATTTTGAGTGTTTTACCTTTTTTGTATTATACCTTAGAACTTAGCTTTTCAATGTTGACTTAAAATCTTGCTACCAAAATGACTCTTCAAGTGTTTACTCTGTGCTCTGATTTATGACTCAAACATCAGTATATACTTTTACAGAGTCTTACTGGGCAAATGGGTGTTACTGAATTTTAATCTTTTCAAAGCTCATCAGGAACTAAGAACATTCTGTTAAGATAGACATCCTTTTCAGTGTTCCTGTTTTGTCTGCTTATATGTTTTTACTTTCCCCTTGATTGAAGGATTTGGAATGCACACTGGTTTTCCTTTGTTCTGTTGAGTTTATTTAAATCCTCAACATAACTCATTGCCTAACTGAACTGGCTGCCCATTGAGCCCCCAAGACTCTCCTTATCTACCTCCAAGTCTGGAGTTTCCAGTCTAGGTCCCTGGCAAGACTTTACCCAAAGAGCCATCATCTTGTGAGTATTCCATCTATCTCTCTCCCTTCTTTCTGCCCCCCACCCCCGATCTCCAACACACACAAGTATAGAGTCTCAGGTAGTCTTGGCCTCAAGCTGTGTGACTGGTCTTTTCTGCTTCCACTTCCCAGATGCGGAGATTACAGGCATCTGTTATTATGCCCCGTTTATGGTGGTGCTGGGAATCGAACCTAGGATTTCCTGTATGCTAGGCAAGAACTCCACCAACTGAGCTCCATTCCCAGGCCAGAATATGGTTATTTTCGTTTGTTTAGTTTTTGAGGCAGGATTTTCTTTGTGAAACAGCTTTGATTGTTCTGGAACTCATTTTGTAGATCAGTCTGACCTCAAATTACAGAGATTCCACCGTCTCTTGAGTGCTGGGATTAAAGGTGTGTGCTACCACTGCCTAACTGAATTTGCTTATTTTTAAGAAGGGCGATGACAAACACGGTGAGCCCACACACGCATGTGTACAAACACACACACACACACACACACACACACAGTGGGGGGCTGGGAAGGTAACTCTTTGGTAGAGTACTTGCTTATCTTAGTTGGAGAGGATAGGGCTTTTCCTTTCAGAAAGTATTTCTGAGGAAAATTGAGTTCCCTGATAGGTTGTAGTGGTTACTGTGGAATATAATGGGTTGCTTTTGTCGTATGGTAATATCCTGGAGTAGGTGAGGCTTTTTTGTTTCCAAGTTAATAAATGTACTCCTCACTCTATATCCCAATGGTGATTCTGACTCTCTTTTATGTTCATTCCTTGGACCCCCTATGTGGCCAATTTTTATTAGCAATAAATATTTTAAATGGTTTTTCTTATAAGATCGGAGGATACTATGGGTTATAGGAAGCTCTCTTTGTTAAATGAAATTATTTCAGTTTTTAAATTCCTTGCATGCTGGACACACATACATAGTGTTAGAGCTAACCTTTCATCCATTTATGATTTAAAGATTTTTTTCAGGGCTGGAGAGATGGCTCAGCGGTTAAGAGCATTGCCTGCTCTTCCAAAGGTCCTGAGTTCAATTCCCAGCAACCACATGGTGGCTCACAACCATCTGTAATGAGGTCTGGTGCCCTCTTCTGGCCTGCAGGCATACATGTAGACAGAATATTGTATACATAATAAATAAATATTTTTTAAAAAATAGATTTTTAAAAAATATTCTTAACTATGTGTACGTATGTGTGTCTGAGTGTAAGTATGTACACATAAGTGCAGAAGCCTGTGGAGACCAAATGCTCGAATTTTCCTCTAAAGCCAGAACTACAGAGGGTTGTGATGCACCTGAAATGGGTGATGGGAATCGAACAGGTCTTCTCTAAGAACAGTGTGGCTCTTAATTGCAGAGACATCTCTGTAGCTTGTTTACTTGTGTAAAAAGTTTTAGGTCAGCTAGGAAGATGGCTAGTGGATAAAGGCACTGTATCCCCAAGCCTGATGACCTGAGTTGGATCCCTAGGAACCACATGGTAGAAGGAGAAAACCAACTCCCACAATTCGCCTTATGCCTTCATACAAGAACCCTGGTATTCACTTCACCCCATACACACTAAATAGATAAATATGAAATTTTTGCTAGAAATACCAAAACCCCCAAACTTGTTTAAATTTGAAATTATGTTTTTTCTATTCTCGCTTCAACTATGCTTATAAAAGCTTTATGCAATAATCTTTTTTTTTTTTTTAAAGAATACCACCACCTGAGCCATGTCTCTAGCCCAGTGGTGGAGTTTTGTTTTTTTTTTTAATATTTATTTATTTTTATTATGTATACAATTGTATGCCCGAAGGCCAGGAGAGGGCACCAGACCTCATTACAGATGGTTGTGAGCCACCATGTGGTTGCTGGGAATTGAACTCAGGACCTTTGGAAGAGCAGGCAATGCTCTTAACCGCTGAGCCATCTCTCCAGTCCTTTATGCAATAATCTATGTCTTCCCTCACATTTTGTTTATCTTGTGTATGGGGGCACACATGTGAGTTTTGGGAATATTAACTAATACTAAGATTTTGGTCTTTTTCTTTCTTCTATTAAATTTTTTCCTTTTTATTTATTTTTTTAAAAAGAAAGCAAACTATCTTTTTTTCATTATGCATATCAATCCAAGTTTCTACTCCCTCTCCTCCTCTCATTCCCTCCACATACTCTCCCATCCCACCCCCATCCAATCCTCAGAGAGGGTAAGGCACATTGCTTTAGTGATGTTCCCTCCCTACTATATTTAAGGCTGATCAAGGTATCCATACAAAGAGAATAGGTTCTGAAAAAGCCAGTACATACAGTATGGATAAATCCTGGTGCCACTGCCTGTGACCTTTATGTCTGCCCCAGTCATACAACTGTCAACCACTGTCAGAGGGACTAGTTTGGTCCTATGCTTGTTCCTTCCCAGTCCAGCTGGAGTTGGTGAGCTCCCAGTAGCTCAGGTAGACTGTTTCAGTAGGTGTACCCATCATGGTCTTGACCTCTTTGCTCATATTCTCATTCCTCCCACTCTTCAATTGAACTTTGGGAATTCAGTCCAGTGCTCCGATGCGAGTCTCTGCCTCTGTTTCCATCAGTTGCTGGATGAAGGTTCTATGGTGGTATTTAAGATATTCATCAGTCTGACTACAGGGCAAGTCAAGATCGGGCCCTCTCTCCTCTATTGCTTAGGGTCTTAGCTGGGGTCATCTTCACCAACCCCATATCAGACAAAGGACTGATCTCAAATATATAAAGAACTCAAGAAATTAGACATCAAAATTCTAAATAACCCAATTAAAAAATGGGGTACAAAACTAAACAGAATTCTCAACAGAAGACTCTCAAATGGCCAAAAGATACTTTAGGAAATGTTCAACTGTAGCCCAATGCCTGCTCTATGCGCTACGGTACAGTTCGCGAGTTGGGCAGGGGGTTGGAGATTGAAATACACACACACACACACACACACACACACACACACACACACACACACACAGAGAGAGAGAGAGGGGGGGGGGGGAGAGAGGAGTAACGCCAAGAATTCCCCCTTTATTGTGTTCCAGGGCAGCTTATATAGGGTCTCCTTGACTAATGGCCCTAACTCTCAGCTGCAAATCCTCCAAGAAACACTTCCCTGATATCAGGAACTCTTGAGGGTCTCGAGCTCAGAGAAGCTCTAAAACAAGTTGTTTGCTCAGAGCCCCTGCCAGCAAGGAAAACAAGTTGTTTACTCTGACAGGCAAGGGGTCCATAGTCCCCAACATTCAACATCCTTAGCCATCAGGGAAATGCAAAACAACTTTGAGATACCATCTTACACCTGTCAGAATGTCTAAGATCAAAAACACCAATGATAGCTTATGCTGGAGAGAATGTGGAGTAAGGGGAACACTCATTCATTGCTGGAGGAATGCAAACTTGTGCAACCACTTTGGAAATCAGTATGGTGGTTTCTCAGAAAATTGAGAATTGGCCTACCTTAGGACCCAACAATACCACTCTTGGGCATATACCTAGAAGATGCTCAATCATACTACAAAGGCATTTGTTCAACCATGTTCATAGCAGCATTATTTGTAATAGCCAGAACCTGGAAACAACCTAGATAGCCTTCAAGCGAAGAATGGATAAAGAAAATGTCCCACATTTACACATTAGAGTACTACTCAGCTGTAAAAAACAATGACATCTTGAATTTTGTATGTGAATGGATGGAATTAGAAAACACTATCTTGAGTGAGGTAGCCCAGACCCAAAAAGATGAATGTAGTATGTACTCACTCATAAGTGGATACTAGCTATAAACAAAGGATATTGAGCCTACAGTTCATGATCCTGGAGAAGCTAAATAATGAGAACCCTAAGAAAAACATATATAGATCCACCCGGAAAGTCGAAACAGTCAAGACTGCCTGACAAAATTGTGAGGAATGGGGGTGGGGAGAGAAGGGAGGGTGGAAGGGGAAGAGGAAGGGAGAAGGGTAAAGGTAAAGAGAACTTGAGGGAATGGAATAGTTGAGAAGGAAGAAAAGAGATGAGAGCAAGGAAAGAGTTATAATTGAGGAAGCTATTATAGGGTTTAGCAAGAAACCTGGCTCTAGAGAAATTCCCAGGAATCTACAAGGATGATCCCAGTTAAAAATTCTTTTTGATTATTGTCCAGTAGACAGTGTTAGACATGTGGAAGTTGTTAAAATCTTTACCTTTACCTGGCTTGCTCATTGTGGTCTTGGAAGATTTTGTCCATGCCATTCATTGGAAGTAACACATGATTTTAAGTTATGAAAATGGAGTCATAAAAATAATCCACTTTGAAATGAAACAGCGCCTTTAAAAGCAAATTTGTTTTTTTATTTGAATTTGTGTTACTCCATTTTAGACATCTCCCAAGTGACAGATTTTAAAGTGGAGAGCTTATTCTGATGAGCCCTAGGTGCTGTTTTTGTTGTTGTTTTACTTTTTTGTTTGTTTTGTTTTATTTAAGCAACTGGTAAAGTTTTGCTTCCCAATGGGGGTTCTGTAATTAACAAAAACAGCGTATCACCTACTCGTTTTAGCCTAAGTCTTGTGAACTGATGCTTGTTTCAGACTTGTTTTGTTTTTCTAGATTCTCCCATCCAAGTTAAGGTGGAATTTCTTTTCTTCATATATTGTTATTTGCATGTATTTTGTTTCGTAGCTATTTTTGCCTAAATTAAAAAGCAAAACAGAACTCCAAAAGTGTTTCTAATATCTGGAGTTTTTCAGTCCTACAAGTAGTTGAAGGGATCTCCTTTCCAGGGCAAGCTTCTGAGTTTGGAACATAGATGCAATGCTGCCTTCTCCCAGTGTTATTTTGAGGGTAGAGAAAGATGCCAGTGTGTCAGTACCAGTAACCTTTAAAGTGGAGAGTAGATTTTTGGGTAAAGAAATTACTTCCAGACCCTTAAATTGACAATAAAAATTTTTGTATTTTTATTTTTTGCTATCTGGAAAAGATGTATCTAAAGTGAAAATTGTTCCATAGTTTAACCTTTGAGCTGGCTGCTAGATCTCCTTAGGGACAAGGACAGTTTGTGGTTATTTATAACGTACTGCCTTCTACAGAGGGCAATAAGGCTGTCAACTTCCAGCATACCTTGAAGCTTGGGAATGAGTGGGAACAGTCTGCTATTAACCTATTGCATTTTGAGAAAGACTTGATAGTATATTTTATATACTTTTTTGTTTCTTGCCAGTTTAACTTTGTACGCATGAGCCCTTTCAGTTTGTTTGGTACTAGGGAAGAAGGAACAGTAGCTCTTTAGTTTCAAACATCTGAGTCCTCACATCCCTCTCAGAATCTATACTTGCCTAAGAAATGTCTGTAGCCTGGGGAAATCTTATATACTAAATGCTGTCCTAGTTTCAGAGTTTCCCACATATACAGTAGTTTGAAAAACAATAAGTGTAGAAAAACTTAGTTAAGTGTCTAGACATAGATGTGTCTACCATTGTACATGTTTAGTTATCTTTTTTGTATATGTCAGTTTTAAGGTAATCAGGCTGTGTCAAATAGGAAAATTATAGATTGAATCTAAGTAAATGCTAACTATCTGCCTCAGTTTGATTATTTTATTGGAATTTTATTATGTAGAATTTAACTTGAAATATTGTAGAAATTTAGACTTGTTTCCTGGCAGTTACTGTAATGCTACTTTCTTTATTCATTTCTTTGGTTTTGTTGTGTGTGTGTGTGTGTGTGTGTGTATGCTGAAGTCTTTCTATGTAGTCCTGGCTGTCCACTATATGGACAGGCTGCCCTCAATCTCACAGAGATCCACCTACCTCTGCCTCTTGAGTGCTAGGATTAAAGGTGTGCGCCTGCTAATGGGATGTTCTATAAGAAAAATTGTTCTGGGTAGTGTGTTTCTCTCAGTATTGCCATAAATTCAGGAATTCGTCCATATCCCTGCAGATTCCCTTTTCTCCTTTTTTTCTAAGATTCAAAAAGGAATTCTGACTATACTTTTAATAAATTTTTATGAGTATAATGACGATTTTATTTTTTAATTTTTAAAGGTATGTTTGAGGGACTGGGGGGTTGGATAAAGTGCCTGCCAAGCAAGAGCAAGGACCATAGTTGGATTTCCAGAACCAGGCAGGTGGTAGCCACTTGTAATCCCAGCAGACAGGAATGGGATCTAGGGGCAAGCTGCCTCATTAGTCTAGTCAGAATTGGCAAGCTTCTGGCTTCAATGAGAGACCCTGCCATAGTAAGTAAAAGGGAGAGTGATGGAAGATATTGAACATCAGTTTTTGGCCTTTACACACGCACACATAAGAAGAGCAGGTTCACATGCACCCACTCACTTGTGATGTGTACCATGCATGCATATACATACAAAAAATGTATGCCAGAATTTTTATATCTATATTTACTCAGTAGTTCATGAAGTTTAATTTAGTAAGTAGGACCACTTAGGGAAAATATATCCCAAAGAGTATAGCTACTAACAACAGGATAATGGAACAAATATTTATTGAGTACCTGTTAATGGAGACAGGAAAATGTTAAATTCTAGTGGGGAAGACTAGATAGCTATGGAAATAGAAGCAAATTAACTTTAGTTAGTGACAGGAAATAAAAAAATGAGTAATGTGGTAAAAGAAACAGGTTAAGAAATGAGGACTGCCCCTAGATTAGGTGGTCAGGGAAGAGATCTCTTAGGCTATACTACTTTTTTTTTTAAAGATTTTATTTATTTATTATGTAAGCAGTATTCTGCCTGCATGTTTGCCTGCATGCCAGAAGAGGGCACCAGATCTCATTATAGGTGATTGTCAGCCACCATATGGTTGCTGGGAATTGAATTTAAGGAATTTGCTCTGGAAGAGCAAACAGTGCTTTTAACCTCTGAGCCACCTCTCCAGCCCCCAGGCTATATTACTTTTTATAGGATACCTCTGTGACAGGAGGAAGTCAACTAGAAAAACCTGATGGAGCCAGGTACTGTGCCTCACACCTCTAATCCCAGCACTTGGGAGGGAATGGTAGGAAGATTGCAGTGAGATGAAGGCCAGCCTGTGCTACAAAGTGAGACCCTATCTTAACCCCTGCCCTCATAGGAGAGGAACATGAGGAGAAAAAGCTCTCCAGGCTGAAGAAAAAGTCCATGTGCTCAGTAGTGATTTGTGCCAACAAAATTAAAGACTAAATAAAGCATATTGGTTGAAAAGAAATGTAGGAATTACTATGAGACAGAGAGGCCATGGTGGTCAGGTCAGGACAAAAAGGCAGATTTTACTCAGAACAGCATAAATCGCCAAAGAATTTGTGTCTTGTCTCATTTGGATTAAAAATTTATTATTAAGGGTGTGTGTGTGTGTGTGTGTGTGTGTGTGTGTGTGTGTAGAGTTAGGCCTCAGGTTATTTTGTCTGTTGTTCTCCACCTTATTTTTTTGAGACAGGATCTTTTACTAAACTTGGATCTTACCAACTTGGTAAGTTTAGTTTGCCAGTAGACTCCAGGGGTTTACTTGTCTCTGCTTTCCCATCATTGGGATTATGCATGTGTGCTGCCATATTCAGCTTTTTATGAGGATGTTGGGGATCTGAACTCAGGTCCTGAAGCTTGTTTTAAAAAGCCAGAATGTAGCATAAGTCAAGGAAATCCACTTACACTTCAGGCCCTTCTACTTCAAGAACCAGTATTGTTGCATTATTTCCATTAGTAAAATCTGATCTAATTTAGATCCTCTGGTGCAATTTCAAACTCTGACATTTTCCAGCACCATATTGACAAAGTCATCAAGTCTTGGAAATGTACCGACAATTTATCACTATTCATCAAAGTGTGAATTGTTGATCCTGTACGCTTGTCCACAAGCTCTAGATGTAGGAACTGCAATGGGTTTGTGGTTGCCTTGGCCGCCATTGTCACACTGGAAGGAGTTGCTTCTTTTTATCTCTAGATCCACTTAATATTACAAAGTCTTTATATAGGATTTTTTTTTAATGAAAACAAACAAAAAAGCAGTGGTCCTGTAGGATTGTACAGAGCATGAGCTGGATAGACATACAAGAAAAACCTCAACTTTTTCTTCGCTGATTGAGATCTCCAGTGCTTTTCTTTTTCTGTTTTTTTTTTTTTTCCGAGACAGGGTTTGTCTGTAGCTTTAGAGCCTGTCCTGAAACTTGCTCTGTAGACCAGGCTGACCTCGAACTCAGAGGGATCTTCCTGCCTCTGCCTCCCGAGTGCTGGAATTAAAGGCATGCACCACACCACCTTGATTATTTTTATTTTAAAAAGTGTCTCTACATTTAAAAAAGAAAAAAACCCAGTGTATTTAATATCTCATTAGATTAGGTCAAACTACAAAGGATTTACTTATAACAAATATTAAAATCTCATTCAGATATTGCAACAAAAGATGTCACTGTGAACTGCAATAGCTGTCCCTAAGGTAATGAGAAATTATTACTTCCTGGGCTGAATATGGTTGAACACACTAACAAAAGAAACAGAAACTCCTTTTAGGTCACATTAGCCTTTTGAAAATAATATACCCAAATCTTTTATGTATTTTTGGTGTGTGTGTGTCTGTAAATCAACTGTTTTGGCATCTTATATTTTAGAAGATGTTAACGTCTCTCAGGTTTAAAATAGGTATGACATGGGAGTTTTCTTTAGAAACTGAACAAATCTAAAAGTGAAGAAAGGTAGAGGTAGGCTTTTTAAAGTTCTTAACTTTTCTCTGGTAGAAAACCCTGTTCCTAGTTCATTTGTACTAGGTATTATGTTGTATCACATGGGATTGCCAGGAAGCACTATTTAGTTTCATGGTTTAACTTAATATTTTTATGATCTTATTTATTCCTGTCATTTAAAAACTGATGAATGTAAAGTTAACTCAGCATGTATGAGATAAACTGTGTGCATTGATTTATTTTTTTTAATTCTCTGGATGAATAGATTAGATTAATGATGAAGGAATACTCATGAAAGATTAAACAAAATAGCTGTATAAACTGTCTGATTTATACTTTTCTATACTAGCTTACCTCAGTGAATAACACACATAAACAATTGGCTTTCTTATTAATAGAATCTGTCTACATGTTGAAATAATTCTGGTTATATAAGAAGCCAATTAATTATTGGCTAATTCAAATTAATTAGCCCACTTGATATGTATTTCCAAAATGAAGAAATTTCAGTCAATCTTTCTTTTTTATGAAAGGAAGATAAACTTCATACTGGCCCAAACCCTCATTTTTCCTAGATCTTGGATTTGATGTTATAGGCTAGGAGTTAGACTAGGAGTTTGCTGATGTGGGATTCCGCTCTGTATGCTGTGAATACCATTGATTAATTAAGAAACTGCCATGGCCTGATAGGGTAGAATTTAGGTAGGTGGGGTAAAAACTAAACTGAATGCTGGGGGAAAGGAAGCAGAGTCAGAGAGAAGCCATGGAGCCCTGCCGGTCTCCGGAACTTTAGCCAGTAAGCCACAGCCACGTGTCAATACACAGATTAATAGAAATGGGTTAAATTAATATGTAAGAGTTAGCAATAAGAAGCTTGAGCTAATGGGCCAAGCAGTGATTTAATTAATACAGTTTCTGTGTGATTATTTCAGGGGGCTGGGAGGCTGGGGAATGAACAAGGGATCGAGCAGCCTTCTTCAACCGTTTGCACCTACGTTTTTCAATTTATCCAAAAGAACAAATTACTGATTGTCATTGCATTGCACATCTGATGTACTCAGTGTTGGTTTGAAATCTTGTTTTAGAGATCTGTCTAAAAGAAACAACGAAAACCAGAAAAGTTAACTTAATGTAACTAGATAAGGATTTTAATTGAAGTATGTTTATGGAGTGAATAATACCTTTGTTTCTAGGTACTATGTTAAGCAATAAAGGAGTGGATACAAAGAACAGATGCAAATTATGTTTAAGTACCTTTAAAACCTACTGCAGGCCCAGGGCGCCGGTGGTGCATGCCTTTAATCCCAGCGCTCGGGAGGCAGAGGCAGGTGAATCTATATGAGTTTGAGGCCAGCCTGGTCTACAAGAGCTAGTTCCAGGACAGGCTCCAAAGCTACAAAGAGAAAGCCTGTCTCGAAAAACCAAACCAAACCAAAACAAACCAAAAAAAAAAAAAAACAAAAAAAAAAAAAACTACTGCAGCCGGGCGCGGTGGCGCACGCCTGTAGTCCCAGCTACTCGGGAGGCTGAGACAGGAGGATCACTTGAGTCCAGGAGTTCTGGGCTGTAGTGCGCTATGCCGATCGGGTGTCCGCACTAAGTTCGGCATCAATATGGTGACCTCCCGGGAGCGGGGGACCACCAGGTTGCCTAAGGAGGGGTGAATCGGCCCAGGTCGGAAACGGAGCAGGTCAAAACTCCCGTGCTGATCAGTAGTGGGATCGCGCCTGTGAATAGCCACTGCACTCCAGCCTGGGCAACATAGCGAGACCCCGTCTCTTAAAAAAGGAAAAAAAAAAAAAAAAAGAGAGAGATTAAAAAATAAAAAATAACTACTGCAGACAATCGGATATATACAAGTTTATAACAAAGCAGGAAAAGGTGTTTCAGTTGAAAAGTGAACTGTATAGACTCAGTGCAAAGCATTGTTTTTGCATGACAGCATTTATATGTTTGCCTTTTACCTACATCATACCTTCCACAGTTTAACCTTCTAGTTAGAAGTTGTATGATATTTATTGACTTAAATTCCCTGTCAAAAGATGGTTAGTAATTTCAGGGTCTTGTAGTACTGCTAGAAAGCATCCCATCAAAGATGGCCATTAACTAGTAACACTGCCTGCAGTGTTAGAGTTGAGAGGAATATGCTGAAGAACATCTTTTTCAGTGTAATCCAGGAAGGTCTTTCCTTACAGGTCAGGATTTTACAGAGACAGCAAAAAATAAACAGTGGGATATAAAGGCATCCTCAACCTAGTGTTGTCAGTGCACTAGAGTTTGGTAAGCTGGGGAAATCATTTTCTCCTTAGAGAACTTGGATTGTCATGTCTTAACTTGTTTGAACCTGTGAACAATATATTTTGGCTCTATTTGTCTCTCGCGAACATTCTCAAACTATGACCCTCAAATAGATCTCTTCCTTCCTGAGATTGTTTTTACTGAGCATCTGCGGTGGTTGGCATGAAGTGCTGAAGAGTTCATGCAGCACCAGGTTACTTTGCTGATGAACACTTTGCCCATGGTGCCCACTATAAGTGAAATTAATTAGACTTCTGCCATCCCAGTCAATTTCCCTCCCAGCAGGTTGTCTGGTTAGAGCTTCTCAGAGCTGAGATTGACTCTTCAGTTCTTCTAGGTGCTGGGTTGGGCATTTAAAAAAAAGAAAAAAAAAGATCAAAGAAAGAGTTGGTTGTAAAACAAGTCAAAAGTAAAAAAAGAAAGAAAAAAAGAAAAAAGAAAATAAAGAAAAAAACCACATATTTTCCCAATCTCAATAAAGTAGTCTTTCTTTATGCCTAGTCATAATAGAGTAATAATCAGTAAATAGAAACTAAGAAATTAAATAACAGAATAGCATTAGAAAAAAGATGTTTTTTTCCTAGACTTTTAAAATTTGTAGTTGTTAAAGTAATGGGTATTAAAACTGGGACTAAGCAAGCCTTCTACCACTTAACTCCATCTCCAGCCCTATAAATTATTGTTAGATGAATTTGAAGGTTTAAAAAGAGAACTTCAAAATAAGCTCAGATCCGTATTTTGTGATGACTCAATGTGGAGGATAGCCTCAACACACGCCTCACGAGCCAGGTTTTAAGCTCTTAACTCACGTGTAAAATTCACATCTTCATTGCTGCATTGCCCAAAAGTAGGAAATCTTTAACTTTTTTCTTGGTAGCAATGATAACTGGGATTTGTAAAACTGCCTAAGATATATTAACTTGTTACTAGACAAATAAGCCTGTGAGAGTGGGTCTCATGACTTGCACAAGCCCACGGTGAACGCAGTTGTTTGGAACAGCATGCCATGTGTGTAAGACAACTAACTTCGTCTATGATGGCAGATGATGCTTTAGTTATAAATGCTTCTAGGGCAGTGTTATGACCAATGGAACATTTAGTTACATTTATTCTGGATAAGTACAGATAGATATATCTTATTAATCCTACCAGTGCTATTTAAGCAAATGATTGTGAGTTGAGTTACTATTGAATAATTTTACTATTATTCATTTATACCATCACACAAACCGAAAAAGTACTTGGGAGACAGTTCAGGTGATAAACATGCCATGTAAACATGAAGATCTGAGTTCTGATCCCAGCACCCATAAAAAACTACACACTGTAATAGTGCAAAGAATTATAGCAAAGAGGTAAAGGAAAATAATGAGCTTAAAACTAATGTAGAGTAGAATGTGTGTTTAAATATAAACAAAGCTTGTAGACTAGGAATGTAAACCTGTCATTTTAGGAGATGAGTCAAAGACTTTGTCTTAGATCTTCCAGGTAGCCGGGCAGAAAGGAAAGACAGCACCATACTGGTGAGATAGCTCAGGAGGTAAAGTGCGTAGTCTGCGAGCCTGACTACCTGAGTTCAATCCCTGCAATCCATGTAAAGGGAAGAAGAGTAAACTGACTCTAAAGAGTTGTCCTCTAACTTACACATGCATACGATGGCTTGTGCTCACACACACACACACACATACCCACGCACATATGTAATAAACACACATACTATCATTATCATTTTAAAAATTATTTAAGTCAGACTGTTCAAAGAATAGTAGATACTCAAGCACCTGTTATCTCTAACTGAGATTTGTATTGTTTTATTTACTTCCTAGCACCCTTATTTTAAAGCAGATATCAGAGGGCCTGGAGAGATGGTTCAGTGCTTAGTAGCACTGGCTGCTCTTCCAGAGGACCCGGGTTCAATTACCAGCACCTACATAGCAATTCATAACTGTTGTAATTCCAGTTCAAGGGATCTGATGTTCTTCCTCTTCAGGCCTTGGGCACCAGGCACATGTGTGTGCACATGTGTATATACAAACAAAACGCCTACTTACATACAATAAAAATAAATCTTTAAGAACAAAAACATAAGAGACAAAGTGTCTTCTTTTCAAATTTCATTTCCCCATGAAACTGGTAACAAATTGCTATGTTTCTCTTATTCTTATTTTGCTTCTACAGTATGCTTTTATCTATACCAATACTTATATTTGTAGAAATAATGAACTACACTTATCTTTCAAAAACTTGTTCTTTTCATTGGCACTGTGTTTGGAGACCACAGTCTTACAGAATCTAGTTATTATTTTAAACACTAAAACTCATTTTTCATTATGGAAATAACCCAGTTTACTTACCTGTTATTACTAAAGGGCTTTTAATTTGTTTCTAGTTTTTCACTGTTACAGTGTCACACTGACACTGTAGCCCATGTCTTGTGCATTAGTGCTTCTCTAGGGCAGTAGTTCTCACCATGGTCCCAGAACTAGCTCAGCAGGATCACCTGGGACCTTGCTAGAAGTGCACTCTTGGGCCCATCTCAAGCTGTTGAATCAGAAGCCTAGGGGGTAAGACCAACATTCTTCTAAAGAGGTAATTCTGTGACTTCCAAACTTGGCAAGCCCCGCTGTAGTGCACATTCTATTCAAAGCGGGAGTACTAAGTTCTGTGGTTTTAAACTTTGTTAGATATGACCATTCCTACATTCACAGTATATGTCTCGTTTTAGTGTCTCACCAACAGTGGAACGGAGTTTCTTTATCTACCCTGTATATCTCTGCAACTTTGCATCTTTTGACTTTTAATTGTTTTTTGTTGTTGTTGTTTTGTTTTGTTTTGGTTTGGTTTGGTTTTTGAGAGACAGGTTCTCAGTTCTGGCTGGCCTAGAACTCTCTATGTAGACCAAGCTAGTCTTGAACTCACAGAGATCTGCTTCTGAATTTCAAGTGCTGGGATATAGGCATGTCCTAACACTCCTGGCCTTACATTTTAAATAATTTTATTATATTTATGTTATTTATTTTGTGGGGATATCATGCATGTACCATGGCACGCATGTAGTACAAGGATAATTTATAGGACTTAGTTATTTCCTTCTACCTTGTGAATTCTAGGACTTAAACTCAGGTCAATAGACTTGATGGCAAGCACCTTTATCTGCTGAGCCATCACACTGGTCCATGACCTAATTTATAAAAATAGTTTTGAGTTGGATTTATTAGTGGTACATCCCATCAAGATGTATAGCAGCTGTTTGAAAGGGGCCTGGGGCTATAGAAGAGGTGTAAGTTTAAGAGACTTGAGAATGTTTGTGTACTGGCAGAAATTTGATACTGTTGAAATGATTGGTTGCCATAAGAATGTAAATTGGGAAAATGATTGAAAATTAAGCCATGGGGGATAACAGTAAAAGAAAAAAAACCCAATAAAAGAAATTGAAGAAGGCCAGATATAGTGGCACATACCTTTAATACCAGTACCCAGGAGGCAGCGGGCAGATGGATCTCTTAAGTTTCAAGTAGTCTGATCTACAAAGTGAGTTCCAGGCTAGCCAGAGCTACATAATAGATTCTGTTGGGGGTGGGGGGTGGGGATTGAGGTTGGGGAGTGATTAGCAGAAAAAGCAAGAAAAAAAATCTAGAAAGTCAGGTGAAAATTTAACGTGATGTTGTAGAGAAAGGAGCACATCTAAGGGAGGTGTAAAAATGTTGCCCTTTAAGAGAGCAGCTGGCAGAGAAGATGAACAGAAGGCTGTTCTTAAGTTTGCAGTGAAGCACAGGCAATCAGGAAAATTGGAGGGTAAGGTACCAAGGTCATTTTCCACTGGAGCAGAGCATTTGTGTCCTAAGGAAAGGTTTTGGTGGCAAGGAGGTATCTAGTGCTAGCCATGTTGACTTTGTCAAACAGCTTTTCAGAGATGTGCTTTAATGCACCCTTTGATCACGTGTGTCTGTTTCTTTTGTTGTTTTGTTTCGCTGTACAGTACATGTTGGCTTGAAATTGACTGTGTAGACGAGGTTGGCCTCCAATTCAAGAGCTACACCAGCTTCTGTTTCTAGTGTTGGGATGAAAGTTGTATATGACATCCTTCCCAGCAGTTTTTAAAGATAATGTTGAGCATTGTGCAGAAGAGTAATGGAGTTTTATTTTTTTATTTAGTTCATTCATTTATTTGAGACAGGGTCTCATGTAGCCCTGGCTGGCCTGAAACTTGATGTACAGTTTCTAATTCACAGAGATCTACCTGCTTCTGCCTCCTGAGTGCTGATATTAAAGATGTAAGCCACCGTCCTTGAATAATAATGTAATTTTGCCTAGGAGACTACATGGTCTTCTCTGAAGTTAATATTTAAATCAGGATAGAACATTTCAGACAGACCACGAAGTTTCCAGATTCTTAGAAGATCAAACAAATAATAGGATACTAAGGAAGAGGGAAAGGACTGGGGAGACTGGGAGGAGTAGAGAGAGATGAAACTGAGGTCAGGATGTATTATATGAGAAAAGAATAATAAAAATTCAGATTAACATTAAAAAATCAGTTAAAAAAGAGGCTAATAAATCTTAATTCTTGGATCTTACCAGGGTGAAGAAAAACCAGAAATCTCTGCTCCCTGACTTTGAAAACCCAGTTTAACCTTCAAACTGGCGATGTCAAGGGTTCCAAGTCCTCCACCTCCGGCAGAAATGTCGAGTGGTCCCGTGGCTGAGAGCTGGTGCTATACACAGGTAAGTTCAAGTTTTCACTAGTGGACAAAAGCAACATAATCATTTTTCAACTTTGGGTTTCCTAGTTTCTCAGGGGCCAAAAAGCACAAGATGAGGTCCTTATTAGCCTTGCATTTCTTATTTTCTTTACATAGAGTCTAAATCCCCAAGGCTAATGCTTTTCTATGGTGAATCAAGGGGGAATCTTTAGCTAGATTTTTTTTTTTTTTTTTTTTTTTTGGTTTTGGTTTTGCAACAGGGTTTCTCTGTATAACAGCTCTGGCTGTCCTGGAACTTGATTTGTAGACCAGGCTGGCCTTGAACTCACAGAGAAAATTTTGTCTAGATTCTTTACACCCTCCTTGATAGGTATGTGTTCTAAAGCTCAGAGCAGTGTTTGAGATTCACAGTCCCCGGAATGGCATCAGCATGTCAATTACGGACTCTTTTTGGACCACAAAGCTTCAGACTTTACCTACCCTGTCTTTGTATTGTTGTTATTGTTGCTGTTCTTTCCTTGACTGTGTTTTTCTCATTTCCAACCAGTGTTTTCAAAAGTTGAAAGTGTTATAAAAGCAGGTCAGAGATTTCTCTCATGTAGACAAGGGACTGCTTGAACTGCAGTCTTCTGTGGGGATAAGGGAGGGGTGCTTGTCTGATCTTCAACCTGTTTTTTCCAGGTTCCTCACATCTTATTTAATTCCTTCCTAATTTTCTGTCAACAGATCAAGGTAGTGAAATTCTCCTACATGTGGACCATCAATAACTTTAGTTTTTGCCGGGAGGAAATGGGTGAAGTCATAAAAAGTTCAACTTTTTCATCAGGAGCCAATGATAAACTGAAATGGTGAGGAAGAACCCCCTCTAGTTGTAAACTTGTTCCATAAGTTGCCTGGTTTGCTTGGTTTGAATAGGATATGGGCAGAATGTAAGTTCTTAAAGACACAGATTTTACTTTTGTTGTCCCATTGCCTATAATAGTGTCAGACACAGTAGGTACTCAACTACAAGTGTTTGAAATAATTTGATGAGTTTATTACAATTTAGCAAACTCAAGTTGTATAGGGTAAATGAGTAAAGAGTGCCAGTGTTACCAGAAGACCCGAATTTGATCCCTGGGGCCCACATGGTGGAAGGAAAAGAACTGATTTCTGCAAGTTGTCCTCTGACTTTCACACTAGAACCACGACACTCATGGGCCCACGGATACAGACACACATAAGAAATTAGGGACTGGAGAGATGGCCCAGCAGTTAAGAGCACTGGCTGTTCTTCCAGAGGTCCTGAGTGCAATTCCCAGCAACTACATGGTTGCTCACAACCATCTGTAATGAGATCTGATGCCCTCTTCTGGCGTGCAGACATACATGCGGGCAGAATACTATATATAATAAATTTTAAAAAAAGAAATTAATAAGTGTAATTTAAAATTGTTAAAGGTTTGTAGAAGGTTGGTGGTGTAGCTAAGTGACAGAGTGCTCAGCTAGCATGTGGAGGTTCTAGGATTAGTTCTTGGCACTTCAGTAAGTATATGAAGGACTAGTAGTCACCCAGCTCAGCTAACTAGAGCTTTGTTTGGAGAAGGGCCAACTATCACCAGATTTTCTGTTTTTTTTAGAAAGCAGCAAGTCTAGTTTTTGTGGGGTTTTTTTGTTTGTTGGTTTGGAGATGCGATCTCACTAAGAAGTGTTAGCTGGCCTGGAACTCAGCGTGAAGACCAGGCTGACCTTAAACTCAAAACAAAGATTCACCTGCCTCTGCTTCTTGAGTGTTGAGATTAAAGGTATGTGTCATCACATGCAGCAACAAATCTAAAGTTTTTAACATAAAATCTTGACTTGACTTTTAAATTACCTGCACATACATGAAGACTTAGATTCCATCCCCAGAACTCATAAACTGGACATGGTGGTAGATCCCTGAAATCCCACTGCTCAGAGGTAGAGACGTTCTCTACCTCTCATAAAAGTTCAAGATTAGGCTGGGTATGCCGACACACACCGTTCATCCCCGCACTCAGGAGGCAGAGGCAGATGAATCTCTGAATTCCAGGCCATCCTAGTCTGCATAGCAAGTTTCAGGCTAGCCAGGATTACATGCTGAGACTTTCTCAAAAAAGGAACAGGGCAGTGGTTCAAGGTCATCCTTATTTGGCTTTGTAACTGGCAGGGTGGAGATAAATTTTATCCAGGAGGCACATTGTTACATGGCAGACTTCATTTCCTCTACTCACGTTCCATGCTATACATGTCTTAAGTGTAGCTTCCCTGTGCGTAAAGTAACAATGGGTATATCTACCACGTGCCAACAAGTCTTTGAGCTTTTTCTGAATTTACTGTATAGTCAATAGTATGTTGTTCATGTTCTGAATGGATTAAGTTTGGGGTTCCTGAACTAAATAGTGTCTATTGCAAGGTGACTATCATCTGGGAGTGAGGATGAGTGCCATCTTGAGAAATAGGAGCAAGTAGTTAAGGACACAACCAACCATATGTCCCCAGCAAAAATCAGAACATTTTTGTTTCTGAACTTCCACTTTGGGCTGGAGAGATGGCTCAGAGGTTAGGAGCACTGACTTTCCTTCCAGAGGTCCTGAGTTAAATTCCCAGAAACCACATGGTGGCTCACAACCATCTGTAATGAGATCTGGTGCCCTGTTCTGGAGTGTAGGCACACATGCAGCCAGAACATTGTATACATATAAATAAATAAATCTTTAAAAAAAATAAAAAATAAAAAAAGAACTTCCACTTTGATCTCTGATAACCCACTGAAGAGTTTATTAATTTAATATTTACTTACTTTGTACATTAAACTGTAGACTAACTATTGAGTGAAATGTTTATCCTAGGCATTATATTTAACCTCTCTAGCATACTGTATAGTGGTATATTTGGCATCTGTACTCCCTAGAGAGGCACTGGATTAGACCACCTGTTTGAGAAAGGTGACATAACCCTGGCAAGGCCTGAAGATACATGTGGCTTGTGTATGCTGTGTGGTAGAGCAATGTCTGAACTCCATACATTTCAGCTAATGACATTTACAATTTAACTCAGTTGAACCTATTAAGTTTTGTCTAGATTCTGTTTTGAATCATCCTTAACAGATTGGCATCTCAAACTCTTATTTAGAAGCCAAGCTTAGAATATTCCCCTATCAAATAAGCATTTACTTTTATCTGTGCTTCTTCCACAATACCTCTGTTATTTTAACTCTTAAAATATAATTGCTGAAGGCTAGAGAAATGGTTCAGCAAGTAAGAATACTTGCTGCTCTTACAGAGGATCTGAGTTTAGTTCCTAGCATACACATTGGATGGCTCACAACCACCCGACTCCAGCTCCAAAGGGATCCCATGTCCCATGTCTTTGACCTCCACAGGCATGTCTCACACACACTCACACTCATGATAAAATATCTATAAAAAGAGTATGTATCATCCAGACATGGTGACACATACCTTTAATTCCAAAAGCAAAAGCAGGTGGATCTCAGAGTTCAAGGCCAGCCTGGCCAATAGAGCGAGTTCCAGGACAGCCAAGGCTGTTAAACAGAGAAACCCTGTTTAGAAAAGCAAACAAATATAAAAGAGTATGTACTGTGTGCATACTTCTCCAGAATACATTTTTCTCTCACAGGGTTACTAAATGGCTCTCAACTTTTTAAAAAAGTATTTCCCCATGAGAAACTGAGGACTATCTTTTCTGGGATTAAAGACTGAAAAAACAGAGTAGTCTGAGAAACTTTTTAAATGTTTTAGGCTGAGATAGGTGAATGATTTGACGATTATAAAGGAAATGGCAGAGATGTAAGAGATGTGAATGCTTTTTTATTTTTGTCTAATTTTTAAAAGCTGATCCAAATTGGTGTAAAAAATATTGTTTTCAAGTTTCTGTTGACTCCGTCTCCTGGTAAGGGACTTAGACTCTAAAAAACAAAACCTGAACAACAACAGCAACAGAATCACTTCTTCCCCTCTCTGGATTCTGATGTCTCCTGCTAGACTTCAGGAGCCATAAGGCTTTTAATCCACATTTGTTTCTGTGTTGGGCAGGTGTTTGCGAGTAAACCCAAAAGGGTTAGATGAAGAAAGCAAAGATTACCTGTCACTTTACCTGTTATTGGTTAGCTGTCCAAAGAGTGAAGTTCGGGCAAAGTTCAAGTTCTCCATCCTGAATGCCAAGGGAGAAGAAACCAAAGCTATGGGTAAATGTTTCTCTACTTTCACATCCAGTAACTTCATACATTGATAAGTTGTGAATTTGAGCTGGTCTTTGAGTACTTCTAAATATGACTCTCTTTTTCATTCCAGAGAGTCAGCGAGCTTATAGGTTCGTGCAAGGCAAAGACTGGGGATTCAAAAAATTCATTCGTAGAGACTTTCTCTTGGACGAGGCCAATGGGCTTCTCCCTGATGACAAGCTCACCCTCTTCTGTGAGGTGAGTCCTTTTGCCCTGCTTTGAGACTGGCAATTCCCTGACCTGATGTGTATTGGTAGACTTAATTGTATTGTGTCAAGGATGTGAAATGAGAAAAATCCCCAAGGGGAGTGGTTCTGTACAAATGTTATTTATGTGACTGATTGAACTGCCTTATGATTTCAAGGTTGTTGGGCACCTGGGCTCTCTACTTGTTACTGTTCATAAGAACGAAGATTGTATCTGTCAGCTTTGAGTTGCTTGAGTCAGGATCTTCTTTCTTTCTTTCTTTCTTTCTTTCTTTCTTTCTTTCTTTCTTTCTTTCTTTCTTTCCTTTTTATTTTTTCTTTTCTTTTTGTGTGTGTGTGAGGGGGGCAGTTCAAATAGTATTTAGAAAAGCTAACACTTCAGGCTGAGCAGTGGCTAGCAACTGCAACTAAATTTGTGTTTCTGTTGCTTAAACTCTCTGGTTGCTTCTTGGGTGGCAAGTGTTTGGCTGGGTTGTTCTCCTTTTCTACTCTTTGGACTATGTGACTACTTGGAGGAGCTGAGTGTTAATGATTTGTCTTGCTGGGATCATTATGAAGTAGGAAAGGGAGGGGCTACTTTTTCTAGGATGAAAACTGGAAACTGGTAGCTTAGAAGGGGAGAGTCAGATGTCATCATATTGAAGGGTCAGTGTCTCTCACCAGTGGCCTAAGAGCCTTTGGAGAAGCTTAGAAAAATTTCTTGACCCAAGATCCAATTGAAAAGGGCTTATTAAAATGGGTACAGTATATTGTAATGAGACATTTCCTGCCATTTTCCATACATGGAGAAATGCAAGAAACTTGGGGTAAATAAATAAAAATTCTATCGATTAAACTGGAGTATTAATGTCCCTGTATATCTCATAGTCAGGGAACTACTTCCTGAGAGTGAAGCAAATGGTTTTGTACTTTCATGAGGCAGAGTTCAGGCAAGTGTCGCAATTGCCAGCTAGCTCATCAAGTAATAGGCTTGTATTGTGTGTTAATGACCGTTTCAAAGGCATATCACACTGTGTAGTCCAGGAACTTGTCCCTTAGGACTCTTGCCCTTTAGTGAAACATGGCCAGTAGTAGCAGGCTTGTGGATTATAACAAATAATTGCTAATGATTAGAAAACTTTGTATACTGAAAAGGTAAAATTTAGTTTGTATAATAGCCATTCCCTCTCCATTTTAATTCTAGAGTAACTGAAAGAAATTGTAGAGTATCAGCATCTGAATAAATAAGTAAAGAGTGGCAGTTTATGTTTAATGAATTTGAAATGTGAATTTCATGTAAGTCTTGCTAGTTGCAGGTCACACTTGTTTGCCTGAGTAGAACAATAAGAATTAACTATGGCTTTGTTTGAGGTTAGATGTTGTATAAACAGCATCGGTTTTAGTCTTTGCCTGTTGTCTGTCCTAGAAATTTGTGGGGTTTTTTGTTTGTTTGTTTGTTTTACCGCTTTGGTTTTTTAAAAGCAGCTCTGTCTAGCCCAGGCTGGCCTCAAGATCACTCCTATCATTATGCTTAACCTCCTGAGTGCTGAAGATTTGTATTTAAAAAACAAAACAAAAAAACAAACAAACAAACAAAAAACCCCTTAAGATAGTTGAAAATTCTAATTTTATTGAAAATGAAAGCCAGTCTTGAAGCTTCTCTCTGAAGAGAATCTTCTCTAAATATTACCGCTGGCATTTTAGGCAGTACCGTGACTTGTATTGTAGCATTTTCAAGTCTACAGTGGGTCCATCCTTTCCTGGTGTCCCCATACTATTCCAGCTGCTCTGACCCCTGGATTGTGATCTGTGATTTGGAAACTGTTTGGCCTGCCCTCACTTGGTTACTCTTATCCTATGGTTAGGGCTGAGGCTGAGTTCCAGCATTCTTTTTTCACTTCCCCATATGAAATTCTCTTAGGAGAAATCCTGTGGTTAAGTTTAGATTTGCCTTACTGACTTAGAAGGGAAGTGCGATGACACGTTGGAAATGAGGAGATGTTGAACGGGGAAACGTCTGCTGGGTTCTGCTGATGCCGTGGTTTCTCGCCATAGAACCAGGTGTGCCATCTGTTCCTCTCACACTTCCCAGTTGGCCACAGGTGCTGAGTGTTGCTTCTCGTACTTGGTCTTGTGCCTAGTGAGACTCGTTCCTGTTCCAAGGCTCTCTGTGGACTTAGTAGCATTCAACACTGCAAGACGGTTGCGTGGGGGTGTGTATTGGATATGTGGGTTTTTAAAATGTCTGCAATTCATCCAAGTTCTTAGCACTTTTCACAGCTAGACCATTTTCCTTGTAAGTCCTATTCCTTTGACCTGTTTCTCTTGTATCAGTGGAATACTTATAAGCAAGTTTATTTTAATTCCTGTTTATATTTTATGTTCTATTGTTTTTCTTATTTTCTAATTATTTAGAGGTTTTTAATGAAAGGATATCCATATGGAATTTAGTCACAAGTACACACTATGCTGCATTGCTCCCACAGTCTACACCCAGATACTTCTTTGCTCTCCTGATGTGCACTCAAGTGCAGCTAATTCAGAGATTCTGGTGCTCCCAGAGGTCACAGGGAATCAGAAAGGGGAAGATTGAGAACCATGCTTGTGCCTCTTTGGCCTTTAATTCAGTGGTATCACTGAAAGCATCAGGTGGGTGGTCTTGTTTGTAATATGCCACATGGGGTTTACTTTCAGTTCTTGATGAGTTTTTTCTATTAGAAAATATGGCGATTTTCCCAAGTTGCATTTGTTTAATTAACATACTTAAATGTTTTCTAAGCATTTCTTGAATCATCCTTATCGCAATCCTTTGAGCTAGACTAGTTCTGTTTTCTTCATTTCTGTTACACAAGCGAAGCAGTGCCTCGGGAGGTCAGGTAATTTTTCCTAACATTGTACAGTAAATTAATGTCAAAGCCATGTCAGTTCTCCATTTCCCACTTCTTGTCTGCTGTGCTGTACTAAGTGGAGCTGAATGCCATTCACCCAAGAGAGCAAGGGCTCTCCCAAGTTTTCTTAGTAGAGCGTATTTACTTTAGTAATGAAAGGGAGAACATACAAAGCATGTTTAAATTAAATTTTTAAAATTTTCTCCTTAATAATTTGGGCCATAGGAAATCTTTGTGAAAATTTTCAGCTTCTGTTAACCCTTTCCAGTTACTTATATTGAAAACAAATGTCCTTTAGCTGTGAAGGTGTCATGTGTTCCCCCTTCTTTGCCTATGCAGGTAGAAGAGTCCTCTTTGTAAGGTGACAGTTAAGACAAAATAGGAAACATCATATGAAATATAAACACTACTTGTAAAATATCCAGACATTAGCTTATGTTTTTAAAGTATCCTTTCCATTCTCAAGAATAGACTCTTCCTTTGGTTGCCTGGGAATATGTATTTTTGCCCAATTTTAAATAAATATGTCTATTCATAGTTTTCTTTTTTAGTGAATTGTTGGTATGCATTAGTTATACTATATGGAACAACTAATATTTGCTTTTTATTGACCTATAGAGATGTTAGCTTGCTATGTAGCGTCTTGGTAGGTTATAAAACATGTTGATGAGGCAAACCCACTACCACACTGATATCTCGGTTCCTGTATATGGAATACTTGTCCCCTGACCAAAAACTGATATGAGATTTGATGTTGTCATCTAGGACTTGCTTTTTTAAAATATTGTTTCTAAGATTTATACTTTAAATGTAACCACAGTTTATTTTTAGTACAAGGGAAAGTCTGTTTTATGATTGTGTGGTTTGTTCTCTTACTGATTGACATTCAGGTTGCTGCTAGTCTTCTGCTGCAAATGATGTGCTACACTATAAACAATGTGTGGCATTTTCTTATTTTTTCAAGTTTTAATTCTATAGACACTAAAGTGACTTCCATGGCTTATCCCTTTATAGAGATGACTGGACAAGATTTGACAGTACTTAGTCTTTCATGGATATTAAATATTTTCACGGACTTCCCATTTAGTGGATGAATATATACAAGGCTTGACAGTCCTTAGTTGTTCATGAAATTTTCTTTAAAATTTTTTCTTTGTAATTTTCTTTTTTTAAAAAGGAGAAGTTAAGGGCTGGAGAGATGGCTCAGCGGTTAAGAGCATTGCCTGCTCTTCCAAAGGTCCTGAGTTCAGTTCCCAGCAACCACATGGTGGCTCACAACCATCTGGAATGAGGTCTGGTGCCCTCTTCTGGCCTGCAGACATACACACAGATAGAATATTGTATACATAATAAATAAATATTTAAAAAAAAAAAGAGAGAAGTTAAAGCCAAACATGGTAGCCCACACCTTTAATCCCACACTTAAGGAGACAGAGGCAGGCCCATCTCTGAATAGGAGGACAGCCTGTTCTACAGAGTGAGTTCCTGGAAAGCCAGGGCTACACAGAGAATCCCTGTCTTGAAAAAACAAACCAAAAAAACAAAAAAAGAGAGAGAAGAAAAAGAAGTTGACTTTAAAAGTGAGACCCTCCCATAACTTGAAACTTTGTAGATTATACAGCCTTCCTGAGACATTTTCATGCATTCATTTATAAGACGACATAAATGTCACAGTCACGTCATCTTCACAGCTGCAGTTCTGAATGAGTCTCCATAGTCAACTTTATAGGCATTAAAAAAAACTTTCATTTTTCTCAAAATGGTCTCATTTTAGCATCATCATTTGCAGAGGAAAACAATTCCTCTCTAAGTTAAAAGTTTGGGCTCTGAAGACTCATTTCTGAGTGCCATTTAAAATTTATTTTTAATTAAGCGTATTTAATGTTGGTAAGAGGTGCCAGACATTCAGGGCTCTGGAGATTTCAAGCATCCATATATCTACAGAACAAGCCTGGCTCTGGCAGTAAAGGTACATTCTCCTTCCTGCTGTGTTCCTGTCTGTGTCCAAAGAGCAGAATAGCCCTACTGGGGGGTGTCGCAGTCTTTGGGCTCCACTCATTACCAAGCATGTATCTAGCCAGCAGAAAGTCCACTGGTAACCATAGTTCATTTGAAATTCAGCTTAGCTTTTGCCAATTCATTTACCCAGTCTACTCAATTGCTATTAAGTGTTAATGATTTTGGGCTCCTGTCAGCCTGATTTAATTCAAACTAGAGACATAGTGCCAAAAGCTTTCTCCATTCTCTACATTGTCCATCCCTGGGGATTCCTGCCTTTCCCTATGAGAAAGCAAGATTTAATTGGTCTTTTCCTTTTTTTTTCTAAATTAATATTTAGAATTATAACTGGGAACAGACAACTCTCACTTTTAATGTTAATATTATATCAAAGAAGTGAGGATACTAATATGAGAAAATGATTGAACCAAATTAGAAATCTTACAAAAAAACAAGAGAGGATCTCTGTGGGGTGGTTTGTGCTGGGTCTCGGGTTATTAAAATATTGTTATAATCTGTTCCTGATAAATGTGCTCTAATGCTGAGCACATTCATAATTGATTAGCTTGACTGCCTCCTTGTGCAAGATCATAACAGTTTTAAACAAATGAATAAGTTTTTTGACCTGGTAGTAAATATCTCACTCTTACACAGAAGGGATTATAGGTCATTTGGATCAAGCATTAACTTTGCCTTTGGGTTTGTGACTGCAGCTAAAGGATGACTTGCATCTTGAAGGTCAAAAGAAATGTGGGCCATCAAGGATGTTCTTAAACTGTCTTTCTTATCAGATTCTTATCAGTAGAAGAGCAGTGAGTTAATTCTCAAGGCTTGAGTTCTGCTTGAACTTAACTTTTCTAACATGATGTGTTTGTTGTAGGAAACAAAACACAGTATTTGTTGGGTGCATGGCTGCTTTGCAAGATGTTATTTTTTGTTTAATGACTAGCATATTTTATAATGTTAATGTGATTTGTAAGTCCTTATAATTGGTATCCTAACAGCTGACTTTCACTAACTCATCTAAAAATTTAGCTGTCTAGGTTGAATTAATTTAACTAGTTGAAACATGCTTCTAAAACCAGAGTGGAAGGTTGGAGGAGCCTTCCATATAGTTGGCATTGCCATTCTGTTCCAGGGGTATAAGTGCATATCTAAGCTGCAGTCAGCCATCTTGAATGTCATTGTCACAGATGACTGAATTCAGGTGTAAAACTTATGGTATATCCACCCAGTTTCCCTACTGAAAGTTTTTCCTCGTCTAATCTTTATGGGTAGTGGGCTTAAGTTACTAGATTTCTTTAGAGAGTTTTATATGGTGACTGTAATGGTTTGAGAAAAAAATGGCCCCTCAAATGGAGTGGCATTACTAGGAGGTGTGGCCTTGTTGGCACAGATGTGATCTTATTGGAGGAAGTGTGTCACTGTGAAGGTGGGTTTTGAGATCTCATATATGCTCAAGTCATGCCCAGTGAGAGAGACCACTTCCTGCTGCCTACAAGATGTAGGACTCTCAGCTACTTCTCCAACACCATGTCTACCTGCACATTGCCATGTCCTTCCGTGATGATAATGGACTGAGCCTCTGAGCTGTAAGCCACCTCAATTAAGTGTTTATAGGAATTGCCATGGTCATAGTGTCTCTTCACAACAATAGAAATGCTAACTAAGGCAGTGACCTCTATAGTAGCTCTTCGTGTGTGTGGCCTTTCTTTTAAGGCAGGGTAAAGGGAATACTTGAAATTGAGCATTTGTTCCTGTCAGTTTCTCTTTGGTATCTGTGCTTGGGTTTGCAAGGAGATGGAACTTATTAGAAACTGGAGAAGAACTTGCTCTGTGAGGCTGTCATTGTCTACAGTGTGGTATAAAAGAAGTACGATTATAATAAATGGTTAATTGATTCAAAGGAGAAAGTCTTGATTTGTGGAAATAATTTCAAGAAAGTGTGTGGTATCTAAATCTTCTATTTCTGCACTGTGGCAGAAGTTCTCTCTCCACCTGCTGGTAACAAAAGCTTTGTTTCTGTCTCCTTATATTTCATAGGTGAGTGTAGTACAAGATTCCGTCAATATTTCTGGACAGAATACCATGAACATGGTGAAGGTTCCTGAGTGTCGGCTGGCAGATGAGTTAGGAGGACTATGGGAGAATTCCCGATTCACAGATTGCTGCTTGTGTGTGGCTGGCCAAGAATTCCAGGCTCACAAGGCTATCCTAGCAGGTTAGTATTTATTCATGGTTCACTTTATAATTTTGTTGCAATAGGAAAACTAGTGGCTGCAAAATTGTCTTTGGAACAACTTCAACTTTTGAACTCTGCACCTAAATACTTATTTTCAAAGTTCATTTTCATTCTGGTATTTTGAGACAGCTTAGGCTGACCTGGAACTTACTATTTTAGTCCAGGCTGTCCTCAAACTTTCAGTCCTAACCCCATCCTCACACTACCCCCCCACCGTGCTGGAATAATAGGCATATACCACCATACCTGTACTATATTTTTGTATTCTGAGGACATTTCTCATAACCAAAAAGGCTGCTTTTCATAAAAGTAGCATTTCTGGTTTGTCTTGAGTGGACTCTTAGGCTATATCATTTTCAAAGTGTAAATGATGGTTATATAAAAATATTACATATCTTTGCATCGGGAAAGTAGCTCTTTGAGTACTAGGTGGTAGCTCCTAGTTGGGCTTTGGATACAATAGACAGGATTCTGGTCAAGGGAGTAAATATTATCAAACTGAGACTTAGGCCTCAGATGGTTAAGTTGTCTCTTCACTATAAACATACAAGAAGAATGAGACTATTGCTGCTGACCCAGAGGATCAGGTCTTGTTCTATCAGGTTCTTGATCTTTAAGACCAGAAAGATTCACCCAGAGGAGGAACTGAGAGAAGGCTGACTTCACCTTATAGAAAATGGGAGCCATAGCTACGCACTGCTCTGCAGAGTACAGAGCATAAGGGAGTATTGTGTTCCTCTCCAAGTAACATACTTCTTCCCAGGACTCCTTTGTTGAGACATCTTGACTCCATCATTCTAAGGTTTACTCTTGAAGTGAGCTCAAGCTGTCTCATGTGACAACTTCCCATTTTCTGCCTCAACTAGGCTGTCAATGCTGAAGGAAGTGAGCAACTCAGACTAGTGTCTGTCTGTATAGTGAGGCCCTCAACATGTTTCTTTTTTTTCTTCTTCCTTCCTCTTTCCCTCCCTTCCTCCCTCTCTTCTTTACTTCCCTTTCTTTCTCTTTCTTTTAATGTTTGTTTCTTGTATGTGTGGTACAAGCATGTTTTCGCACATGTCTGTGCAAGTACATTACTGTGTGTATATGTGCAGAGCCCAGAAGTTGCATGTCTTCTTCTGTTGCTTTCTACCTTACTTTTTGAGCTAAGGTCTCTCAGTGACGTGCAGTTTACCATTTTTACTGAGCAGATTGATCAGTGCAATCCAGGGATCTGAGGACATGGGAGGAACACAGTGGATCCCTCCCACAGCTCTCCCATGTCCTCCCAGTGCTGGTGTTACAGATACATGTCTGGCTTTTAAGTGGGTACTAGGGATCCAAAAAGAGGTCCTCGTGCTTTGTACAGCAAGCATTTTATCTGCTGAACCATCTCCTCAACTCAACTCCCCACCCTGCCCGACCCCCACTGTATCTTTCTGTAGATGCAGTCAGCCTCCTTCTTTTTTCCCAACAATAGATGTTTCAGACTTCTGTCATCCCCTCTAAATTCCTCTAACTCCTAAAGGATGCTTTTGCCCACATTTCCTTTCAAGAGGCCCTCTTGTTCCCTCACCTGTCTTCTCAGTGGCAAGGAGGTATCCCTGACTTGAGGATGGATGCTTCTGTATACTTCTGCTCTCTGAGTCTCGCCCTGCCTTCCTAGAAGCCTGGTTCTCTCAGTGCATGTGCTCTTTTCCCCACATACTCTGAGCTAAATTTCTTGAGGTAGCACATTCACTGTCTGCTTCCTTTCTCCATGTTGTCCTCAGTTCACCTCCTTGCTAGGAAAGAATTTTCCAAAGTTATGTGAACTACCTGATAGCTCCTAAGTTGGAAAGGCTGCAGATCATATCCTAGTTGACTCCGTGCTCCAGTTTTCTCCTGGTTCTTTGACGACTTTGTTCTTCCCCTTTATGGTTCAGGATAGCAAACTCTAGGCCCCACCGATGCTCAACAAGCACTCTATTGCCAAACTGTATCTCCTGCTTGCCCCAGCTGTTTCTCCTGTGTGCCTTCCCTTCCTTTTCTTTACCTTTCCTTCATGCAGCTGTCAGCCCTAAGAGTCTGCTTCAGTATTTCCTCTATTCTTGCTGGGAATTCTGTTCCATTGCATTAGCTATGGTCTGTCTTCTGATGACTTTCTAACCCCCACCTGCTGCTGTGAACCTTCCCTTTGTATTAAAGTACCAGTCCATGCACACCATATAGTCTGTAATTCTTCTGAGAAATAACCTTCTGAAATAGATTAAAATACTGAGGTTCACATTCAAAATCTTAAAAAGCGGGGAGAAATTTGACCAGGCTGACCTCACACTCGAAATTCTCTTACCTTACACTTAATGCATCACTAATGCCTCGTTTATTTATAATTTTTTGTAAAAAATTAAAATATATATATGCATGCATACATATATTAAGCAGGAGAAACAGGGTAAATGGTTCAGAGAGTTAAATGATTTTACCAAGAAAATGATTAGAAAATGGCAAAGCTAAAATTTGTTCTTTCTGATGTAAACTAAAGGCCAAAAGTTCTAGGTCTCTGCCACCATCCTACCCACTCTCTATCTGTCCTTCTGCTCTTAGGTACTGGGTTGGAAGTGTTAACTTTGGCCTCAATCCCTGATTTACTCATCAATATGAAGAAAAAATGAGTTCTTTATTACTGTTCTGGTTGGAATTAAGTCTGCTTATTTTTTGTGTATGTGTGTGGTGTTTCATGAGTGTTCATAGAAAGTACGTGGACCATAGCACTGTTTCTTGACCTTTTGTCTTCATTCCCATTTCTAAAGAGAAAAACTGAATTCTCTGTGATGAAAAAAAAATTAAATGTTAAGGAAGATGGTTTCACCAAACAGGAAAGAACATAGAACACATAGCTAGAGGGACAGGCAATTTGCCATAAATGTTCATTATCAAGCTAGTGCATGCCACTGAGCCCAGCTCTTGACCTTCTTCCTGTGTAGTCTCTAGAGATGCCAGTCATTGTTCCAGCCAAAAGTCCAGATATTAGAACACCCTGCTTAGACCATGGAATACCTTCCAGTTTAAAGTTCAAAGTCTACACAAGTAGTATATATTCCATTGTTGCCCAATATAGATAAATAATTTCATTAAATGTGGATGATTAAAATAGAGCCAAAGAAATGTTTTGAAACATATGTTTTCTAATTCTGATGTGATTTGAGGCCAAGATCGTTTCCTTGGGAATGGAACAGGAAGAACAAAGATCATTATTATTACTTGGGTAATCAAGCAATTCCCATGTCATAACCTCATTGTTTCCCTCTCACTTTGTAGCTCGGTCTCCAGTTTTCAGTGCCATGTTTGAACATGAAATGGAGGAAAGCAAAAAGGTGTGTAACAGAATGGACATGTGTCTTTTTAACCCAGTGACTGCAGTAAGACCTTTCTCAGTCTGGCAGATTTATTTTCCTAATTATCTTTATCTTGCCATGTTAGTAAAGTGCTGTTTCTTTGAGAGCAGACGGGTGGTCTGGGAGTGTCCCAGTTGTGTGGACTTACTGTTCAGAGATCATCTCAGTGGTTTGGGCTAAAGATACTAGAAAGTCCAGAGATTTAAAAACAAAACACTACACATGTAGTTGTTTTCCAACTGTCTGTGATAAAATAAAAGTAGTATACAATGATGGGAGGGAAGGTGTTGTTTACGCAGCCAGGAGAGAAGAGGGAGGAGGCTTTCTATCCATGCTAGGTTTGAACTCATACAAGCTGCTTTCTTCACCAGAACTTAACATGAGTATAGTTTAGAATTGTGTTCTGTTGGAATGCTTCTCATTTTTGACTTTTCTTCCGGCACAGAATCGGGTCGAAATCAACGATGTGGAACCTGATGTCTTTAAGGAAATGATGTGCTTCATCTACACAGGGAAGGCGCCAAACCTTGACAAAATGGCTGATGATTTGCTGGCAGCTGCTGACAAGGTAAGATAAGAAAGAATAGGAAGATAATCATAGGACCAGGTGTTCCTGTGACCTCTTCAGTTTTGTGAAAGGGCTTATGTGCTGTATATGGATGAAGTGAGCATACATACATCTTAATTGGGCAGGACAATCTTCTTTATCCTGTTGTTCCAGCACAGTAGTAACCTTTTGGTGCTAGAGGTGTTGTTCTCTGAATGATAAACTATCGGAGCCATCCAATGGAGTGGAGGGGTTGTTTGATAGTCACCCTCTTCTTACTCTATCTTAGTTTTAACCCAACAAGAATATTCAACCTAACAAGAATATTTAACCTAACAAGAAACGTTAGAATGCTAACGTTTGGGTTGTACTTTATAATTTTCAAGATATTTTTTACTTCATTAACTTACCCAAACTTTATCAAAAAACTGTATAGCCTTGGGCCTATGAGGTGACTCAGTGGGTAAGGTGCTTTGCCTGAGGATCTGAGTTCAATTCCCAGAACCCACAGAGTGTAGGAACTGACGCCCACAAGTTGTCTCTGACAGACAGGACTACACAGAGAAATCCTGTCTCAAAAAAACTGACACACACATACACACACACACGCCCCCCACACACAAAAAAATAAATCAGTGGATATTGTATGTGTGTGTGTCAGTTTTTTTTGAGACAGGATTTCTCTGTGTAGTCCTGTCTGTCCTGGAACTCACTTGCTCGGTAGACCAGGCTATCCTCAAACTCACAGAGATCCACCTGCCTTTGCCTCCTGAATACTGAGATTAAAGGTGTGCACCACCACTGCCTGGCTTTTTTTTTCCTGTCTTCTTTTTTTCAAATAAATGTAATTTTAAAGAGAGAAACTAGCTGGGCAGTGGTGGCACATGCCTTTGCAAAGGCAGGCAGACCAGGCTGAACTCTAACTCACAGAGATCCTCCTGCCTATGCCTCCCAAGTGCTGACTGGAATTAAAGGTGTAGGCCACCACACTCGGTTTACTAATAATTTTTTGAAAATAAGTAACGGTAGACAGAATTCCTCCAACTTAGTTTACCCTGGAAGCATTTTTCTCAAGGATCACATCTGATAAAAGAATCTCAGAACACAATGGGAACTGACTTCCATTGTGAAGGCATGTAGAGCCCAAAGGCTGCCTGCTTGTTTGTGTCCTGGGGCCTGTGCAGATATCACTTGTGAGGTGGCCAGGAAGACTGATATTTGCCCTGTATAATTGCTCCCTGTGCGTTAGGCAGGAGCAGTTGATGTGGAAGAATTAAAAGGCTTACTTAGCTGCCAGCAGTAGACCTCAGGAGAAAGCAGATGCTTGCTGGGAGTGCTACCTCTTCTATTGTGTCCGAGTTCCAGTACTTTTCTGAAGAAGTAGCTCTAGATAAGAATGCTAAAGCCTTCCAGTTTCTGCTGTGAAGAATTGTCTTTTTTTTTTTTTAAAGATTTACTTATTTATTTTATTTACAATATTCTGTCTACATGTATGTCTGCAGGCCAGAAGAGGGCACCAGATCTCATTATAGATGGTTGTAAGCCACCATGTAGTTGCTGGGAATTGAACTCAGGACCCCTGGAAGAGCAATCAGTGCTCTTAACCTCTGAGCCATCTCTCTAGCCCAAGAATTGTCTTCTTATACCTCCTTTTGTGTCTGAGAACAAAGGAGGGTGCCTAGACTTATCACAGAGGCTGTGTTCAGCATTTTGGAGTATTACTGAATATGAGGCATATAGACCTAATCATTGCTCTTGATGAAGATTGGGATAGTAATTATTTTTGTTATCACCTTTGGAGGCTTGATTAGTAGTTGGCAGCATGAAAACTCCACACCCTTCTAGTCAACCTCATTTCTGACTAGGAGAAACTTGGTTTCAATGGAGATAATGAGAAAATATTCTCTTTAAGCTGGGTAAAATTAGTACAGTCCAGTGCTCTTTTTTTTGTTGTTGTTTATTTTGAGACAGGGCTTTGCTCTGTAGCCCCAGCTGCCTTCAACCTCACAGTCACCCTGAACCTTACTCAGTTCCTGAGTACTGGGTTTAGCTGAGTGTATCCAAACTTTCATAGAGTTACTATGGTTTTGTCTGACCTGCCTCTGGTTTCCAAAGAATTGGTCCCTTGTTTTATATACCTCAGGTCTTTATCACTTCTCTTTGAGGTCCTGTAAGAATGATGAGTACTACAAAGCCCACGTTTTAGACAGAAAGACTGAAGCTCAAAGTTACACATCCCTAGAGTCAAAGTTAAAAACTACTGTTTCTGCATTTTCATTCTCTGCCAAAAACCTAATTGTGACCCTTGGGGCAAGAGGAATGGGAATTAGCCCAAATTGCCATTTGGATGTTGGTTTCAATGCAGCATGTTTCCTTCTGATTTAAAAAAAAAAAAAACTTGAATCCCAACAGTGCAATAAATTTATGAATGAGAAGTGCCAGGCAGTGGTGGCACACACCTTTAATCCCAACACTCGGGAGGCAGAGGCAGGCGAATCTCATGAGTTTAAGACCAGCCTGGTTTACAGAGAATTCCAGGATAACCAAGGCTACACCAAGAAACACTATTTTAGGAAAATGGGGGGCAGGGGTAGTAACTGGTAGGTGCATTTTCAGATTCCGTTCAGAATTTCCCACTGGGTAGCCTTTGCTCCAAGCCTATTTGAAAGCATGCTTTACCTTTACACCTCTCTGTGAGTTTAGGAAAACAGTAAAAAATCTTTCATGGAAGGATCTAAACATCTAGAATTTACCCTGGAGGCTGAAACAGCTTCTTCTGAGCCTTTCCAATCTCCTGGGGACATGTGTAATTAGACCAAAAACAAAACAAAACACGCTGGCCGGGCCTGGGAGACACAATTTCAATCTCCTGAGTAAGTACTGCCATTAGGCAGGGTTTTCAGAAGCATAATTAAGAAAAAAACTTTGTCCCCCAAGAGACAGGAGTGGCTACTTTGGTCTAATTATGCGGGCGGGATCAGAGCTATTCACAGCAGAAGTCCTTTTAAAAGAAAGTGCCACAGTCTAGTGGCACTGCAGAAGACTGAACGTCTACTCAACTTTCCCAGCACCCTCGTTTCTTACTTGTCTAGTGCCATTCCCCTTTTCCATTGAAATTGTTTTTCAGTTACTCAAATATAAGAAATTAAACTGACACCAAAACCAATAAAACTCCATTCTGCTTCAGGAGATCACAGTGCCAGCAGGTATGCCTCCTTGCCTGAAGTTCATAATAAAATTGTCTTGATTTGGTTGCCATGATTCAGCCTGGAGGGGCATTGTGTCATGATTCTGGGGCCTGAAGGTGGAGGCCCTGTAGAGAGCCTGGAAAGCCTCATAGCAAACGCTTGTCCTGTGAAGTAATTAATGACATTTTGCTCTGTGCTTTCTTTATTCCTCAGTAAGTTCATGCTGTGGTAGAGCAGGTAGCAGAGTGGCATCAGACCTAGTCAGCGGGATCAGTGTGCTCAGTGGGCCGAGACTTTCCATTTCCAGATGTTTGTGTTGTTTGTTTAGAAGTTTTAAACTGAAATTGAACCAGGGTTTCTGGTGCTTTGTCCTTTTACCCTAAGAATCAACCCCAATAAAGTAAAACTTAATTTATCTTTTCCTATTTCAAAGAAGCCCTTGATTCACCCTCACTCACGAACAATGTGTGGTAAAAATGCTGGTGAAAACTACCACAGGGTCCCTTTTCACAGCTTGATAGGTCTTTGGGGTATCTTGCCAGGATAGTGACACTGCTTAGGCAAAAAGACCTGTGCTTTTGGCTCAGTTGGCTATAAGTTGTAGGACTGTGAAAGTTGTAATAAAATGTTCTGCTGGCTTGCAGGTGGCTAATGCATCATTGTCAGGGTAGGTGGTGATTGTTTAAGAAAGACAGGTAATGCAATGAGCTTTGGAATAAAAATCTGCTCTGATTGCCATTTTCTAGCAGTAAACTTTGGAATTTTTGATAGATACTACCCACCATATTTCAGTTGTTTTCTTTTCAAGCTTAAGCAACCAGCCTTCAGAGTGTGGTTGTGCTTTATAACTGTGGTGACGGCTTTTCCTGCACTCTGCAATTCTGTTCAGATACCCAGTTATACAGCAGTGCCGCTACAGAGAACAACTTCAGTAGCGGTCAGCCCTGAGCGACTGCTGCTCTGATGACAGCACTGCTTGTTTTACAGTATGCCCTGGAGCGTTTGAAGGTCATGTGTGAGGATGCCCTCTGCAGTAACCTCTCCGTGGAGAATGCTGCAGAAATTCTCATCCTGGCTGACCTCCACAGCGCGGATCAACTGAAAACTCAGGCAGTGGATTTCATCAACTAGTGAGTAGCATCTTCAAAGCTTTTCTTTCAGAATAATTGGGATAAAGAAATAAAAAAGACTTTGAATTAGTGAGTAAAATGAGCAAGGAGATTCATTAACCTTTTGGTAGTAAGTAGAGAATTTTTGTCTTTCTGTTCAGCTTGACAGTGTGAAAATGGTTTTGCATTCATGGATCAGGTCCTAGTTGTGAGTGAATCCCTGTACTTCCAAACAGCAGTGGAACTGAGTAGTGATAACTTGCTGACCTGGAAAAGCTGTGTGGAACCTCACTTTACTTTCACTGACAAAATGAAAGATAGACAGATTCCAAGAGAACAGAGGTTCATTTTTTATGAATTGGTAAAATATGTTTTATGTCTCTGGTGGGCTCAGGGAAAGAGAAGGGATGGACATTAACTGATTGTTAAGGACTGTTTTGAAAAGGAAACAGTCTACCAGGTCGGTCTGTTCCTTCACTCCAAGTGACAGGTGACCTCACTGCAGCACTTTCTAAAATGCTTTGAAGGAGGTTATAACTGTAGTCCTTTTCATTGCAAGATACTCTATTATTTCCTTGTTTGGTGGGAAGCAAAAGTTGGAGTGAAAAAAGTCCTCACAGTGCTAGGCGGTGGTGGCACACGCCTTTAATCCCAGCACTCGGAAGGCAGAGGCAGGTGGATCTCTATGAGCTCGAAGCCAGCCTGGTCTACAGATTTACAAGAGCTAGTTCCAGGATAGGCTCCAAAGCTACAGAGAAACCCTGTCTCAAAAACCAAAAAAAAATAAAAAAGGTCCTCAGGTAGATGAGTGGCCAAGTTTAATTCAGAAGTAATATCTTATAGATCTAGTTGCATGGTTGTTTCTGAGGTGTGAGCCTGAGACAGAAGAGGAAGGGAAGGACCAGTGTCATTTCTGTTCAGGCTCACTATGTGTTGGATATGTACTTGTCACTTTTTAGAAGGTAACTCAACTATTGAGCAAAAAGCGGCTATTCTCTTTCTTGATCGTCAGATAGGCCCTGGCTGTGATGTGCCTTGTGGTTAACAAGACTAGTAAATGACACCACCAGGTGGGAGCTCAGAGCTGAATGTCTAAGGAAGCCCTTGCTCTTTCTCTTTATTGGCAACTGTGAATATAATTATCATCAACAATGTTGACTCTGTCGAACAGCCCATGTTTTCAGAGTGCAGTGCCTCAGAGTCCAAGTTTTGGGAATTAGAGCCACAGCCCAATCACCGGTCTGCACATTGTCTAGCAAGCACATGCATGTTAAGGGTTCTGTCTTGGGTAGTGTTGATTGTATTGACCACATCTACACCAAACACTGAAAAAGTGGGCTATCTAGGCAGCTGTTTGGTCCATGTGCACACTTCCTTTGGTAACCTCTCTCTCGCATTTCTCCTAGTCATGCTTCGGATGTCTTGGAGACCTCTGGGTGGAAGTCAATGGTGGTGTCACATCCCCACTTAGTGGCTGAAGCATACCGCTCTCTGGCTTCAGCACAATGCCCTTTCCTGGGGCCCCCACGCAAACGCCTGAAGCAATCCTAAGATCCTGCCTGTTATAAGACTCCATTTATTTTCCAGAAGCAGCAGCCATCGTTGCTGCCACTGACCACCAGGTAGACGGCGCAATCTGTGGAGCTTTTACTCTGTGTCAGGGGAAAGACTGTACCATGACCCAGACTTTAAAACAGCACTAAATAACTTAGGGGAACGGGTGGGGGGAGGGAAGGGCCCAGGACTGGGGCTGCTCAACCTAATGAAAACCCTGTCGCCGTGTCACCGTGTTCCCTTTGGCCTGGCCAAGTTGACCCTGGGATTCAGTTTAGGTGCTGGCCCCAAGCACATCCCAGCAGTGGTACTTTGGAGAAACCTGCCTGCATTTGACTGAGCAGAACAAATCGTCAGGTGCCTGGAGCAAAAAGGAAAACAAAATGGACATTTGGTTTTAAGAGAAGGGAAAAGGAAAGAAGAAAGAATTTTTTTCAGAAATCAGTTTGTGAATTCCAGTAGTATTTATGTTGAAAGAAGCAAATTTTAGTCCTTCCAGCTGTGTTAAACCTTGGATATTTGTGAAAACTCCTCACTACCATACAAGTATCAGCAGAGCTCTCTCGTTAGCACTTACCATTTGCAAGAACAGAGCCCATCCTTTTATCCTCTTATGAAAAGTGACACGTGAAGGCGAAGGGGGAAGGAGGTTATTTGATCTAGAAGATGAATGTTTTGATGGTAGTGGCTTTTGCAAAATCTTTATTGGTGTTGAAAACTGGAAAAAAAAGTTATTCATCCAGAATTCATACTGTCTTGACAAGAACATGGTTCTGTTTTTAGATATTGTGGAAAATGTTTTTGGTGGGTTTTTTTTGGCATTTTTCTCTGATTTTATTTTTTCTTCCCTTCCCCCTCCTTTTTTTTTTAAAAAAAAAAAGAAGAAATAAATCCAGAAAATACATAAAACAAAAAGAAGAGAAAAAGAAATTTTATTATTATTGCTATGTGAAAAAAATTCCAGCCCAGATTGCCCGGCTGTTTGTACCTGACTTGTCGCCTGCATAGGAGCCAGTCTGTCACTTCTGATTAGCCCCTCTTCCAAGGGGGAGACTTCCAAATGTTAATTTTTTCTTTTTGAAATATAAATAATTACTATTTTGTACTGTGTGGTATCTCTTGTCTTTTGTTTCACTCACTTGGCTTGTCTCTCGGATCTGAGTTTTTTGCTTACGGGGTTTTGAAGCCCTGGTTTGATCTTAATCTTTCAGGAATTATATCTAAAATATCCAAGAAGCAGTAGGGATTTATTTATTCTCCATAATCTCAAGTTTCCTTTGTGAGCATCTGCCAGTCTTGTCCTCCTTGAGGATCTGCCAACCATGTCCTATTGAGAGACTGGAACCAGGCCCTACTCTGCCAAGAGAAGCAATTGTAGTAGGCTTTTTCTGCACCCCAACCATGTGTGTTAATACCCAATCCCAAATCTCCTTTCTCCTAACAAAATACAAAAAAAAGTATTTAGGAGACGTGAATATGGAGATTAAATAAAGGGAAATTATTGTCTCTGATGGGTCCTGTCATTGACTGTGTTTCTGAGGAAACTAAGGTCTTAACTTGCAGTGAGATAACAAGAATGTGTGGAGCTCCCAGCTCCACAGCACTGGCCAGACAGTGGAACACTAGGAATACATTGTTTGGCCAAAGTTGCATTATTTAGTCTTAGGTGGAATCTCAGCCCTTTTCACACTCCATTTCCTTTCAGTGACTGCTCTTTGCAAATTCTCTGGTTTTCATTGTATAGCTACTACTGGGCTGGGTATGTATGAGTTAGCGGCAGTTTTTTCACAAATGTTTCTTCCCAAGTGTGACCTGTGTAAGGAAGTGTCTGGTTCTCTGTGTACTGACTGCTGACCGCTGTCATTTTGGCCCCCATTTGCCGTGTTGGTGCATACTCCTAGTGATCCAGTGGACACAACATCTGCTTTGCCCATACAGCCTCTGTGTTTGTTCTACAGCCTTCAGTTCTCAGCAGACCTTCGTCTGTACTGTCCTTTTGAACCTCTAGCCTCTCAACGAGTTTAGTTGGACAGGTGCTAGTTAGTGTTGCTCTGTAGCTGGAAGAGGTGAAACTGGAGGAAGGCACATGCCTAACTAAGGTCACATGAATACCAAGTACCAGATCGTCTAATGTCATATCCTGAAGATTACATAAGGAGTAGAGGAAGTTCCATTTCTGGAGTGCTTAGGTATAAAATTGGAAGTGAAGCTTGCTTCCTCTGGGAATAGTGAGAACAAAGCTCCAGAAAGGTGCCTCTACTGGCCTGTTCTTCAGCGCTCCCAGCAGGGTGAAGCAGATTTGCTTCGCTGAGCTTCACTCACAGTTCTGGGGTTGAGGCTGGAGGACTCAGAGCATGTGCTCTCAGGAAGGGAGCTGGCCTGACATCTGGCTTTGGCAGGATAAAGGTCTCTTCTGGGATTTTCCATACTGATAGAATTTCCAATGTGGACTTCACTGTAGATTGAAAACTGATGAAATTTCAGGTATAGATGATGATGCTCAATGCTGCTCCTGTTACTATATTATTTCTGGCCATGTTTGTTTTTGTTTAAATGATACAGTTGAAGCCATCTGGTTATGACAACATCAGAGCCCCAGCATACTGTTCATAAACCTCCCACCGCCACCACCTCTTCCCTTAGCTCCCCCACATCTGAAATCTAATTCCAGTTAACTCCACAATCTGGGGCATGTGCTGTCACTGCAGAGATGTCCGTGCCAGTGGAACAGTTGGAGATGGCAATTCCACAAGGATATGGCTTATTTATCAAAACAATATTTCAGGCAAGTAGTTCCACAGAACCTTCAGAGTTGCAGGTTTTGGGGCCAAATAGAATATCTGGCAGTGTCCCCATCTCCCCACCTCCCTGTGGTCTCTGGCCATCCATGGGGGGTGGGGAGTTTTTCCATTTCCTACATAGAGATTAAACCTGTCAGTTATCAGGCAACTTGAAGACCTTTATAGGTTTGAACAATTTAGGAAAGAAATGTCTCTTTCCCTTTTCACTGATAAGGCCGCTGGACTTGAGCTCTCAGAGAGCTACTGCTGTTTTGCTTTCCTTTTTAATTCCAGCCAGGAACATGGAGATCCTACGACAGGCCAGAAGATCTCTAGCTGGGAGCTCCTTTTAAGTTGTGGCTTCAGCCTATTGTGGGACCACCGTATTGGATGAGCCCTGTGCCGATGAAAGGGAAGCAGCTTCTATGTATGCAAACATTAAACTGGGTAGAGGGGCAGAGCTGCGCCTGGCACCCACTGGTGCTTGGTTCTGGCCCTTCAGCTCCTAGAAAAGAGCCACTAGATCAACGTGCAGCATGGCTGCCGTGCATCTCTTCCTATACCTTTGTTAAAAACAAATTATTGGCTGAAACCCAACCTTATTTTCAACAACTAATTATCTTTTTAATCAGCCTGGGCCCTGTGTGTTTCCTTTTGTCTCGTGACTTTTCATCGAAATCTGCCCTCCCTCATTTAGATTCATTTCTAATGGCTTGCTGACTAATCTAACATTCAGGTAAGTGTTATTGGCCTGCTGTGTATGTGCATGCACAAGGTAGCTGTGCTTTCCCGCTTTTAATTTCAGAGGTGACTCTGCCACTGTGGGCCCTTTGACCCCTTAGGTGAATGCCTCCTGGATACAGTGAGCAAGAAAGCAGATGTAGGAAGATCAGCCTTTGGGATAATGAGCTGGGAGAATCAGAAGCTCTGACCTCCAGATGAGAACAGAACTTGAATATTGTTGACTGATGGGATCTTTAAGCCATTAACAAAATGAGTGCTCCCCTCTGTAAATCCTGTCTGTAATACTGGAGGAGGAAGTGCCATCTACAATACTGTTTGCTGATTTCTGCACTCTGAGAAAAAAAGAATTCTAGACTTGAGGGAATTCAATACAAGCAGCAGAAATGATTAAGGAGTTGAAGGGGATCAACTCTAGGGGAAAGACATTATGAAGATAAAGTGCATGCCACTCCAGTATAGGAAGTGTACCTGCAGCTGACAGATGTCACAGGCATCCTGAGCACTTACTGGCCTGTCTTGTGTAGCTCTCATTCATTGCTCTTGTGGAAGTTTGGAAGGTGAAAATGTCACTTCTTCAAGGTCACACCTCCTGGTCCAGAGCCAAGAAACAACAGCAGTCAAAATATTTGGAGCTTGGACCAAGAACCAAAGAGAAGACGAAAAGCCACATTTGTCTGATGGCAACATGTACTTGCCTGCTGATGCTCAGAGGAAAGGTAATGGTGACAACTTCCCAAACTGAAGAAGGAGGTGGTCACAAAATTCATCTTCATGTCAGAGAAAACAGACATTTAGAAAAGAGGAAAAGGGTCCAAAGGACAGAGACTAACACTTACGTCACTAAGAGAGCAAATGCTTATACGGCACTGGAGGTCTAGGGTGGTGGGTAGAATATCTGCTCTACCAATGAAGTCCTAGAGGCAGAAGCAAACCAGAGAGCCCCCTAGGACTAAAAGCAAATGCGTTAGGAGGACAGCAGTTACCGTAAAGCATTTTCAGTCATGATGGAGGCAGAAGAAGCCAGGGTTGACAGGATAAATCAACAAACTGAGTACAGGCTACCCTTGGCACAAGTTTTGACAGTGAGAGAAGAAAAGAACTAACCCCTGATCACATAATTCAGTCAAGTCAATGAACTCATTTGTTTCAGTGTGTAATGGTATACAGGCTGTTGGCTTGGTTGTTTGATGTCTCGAACACTGCAGCCACAGCTATTTGTAATGTAGTGAAAGTCATGCTTGTGGAATAATTAGGCTTTTCAGATGAGGAAGAAAACAGCCAGCTTTAGTCTACACTCTTGAGAATGATTCCCTAAAGACCCACTTCTGGGCTTTTTCAGCCTATCTTTCAAGTAGAAGTTTCTTCACACCTTAAATGTTTTCATGGGCCAGTGGTGGATTCAGTGGTATGCTACTGAAGGCATGTTCCTCGGGTCCTGTATACAGAAGCTCTTTGCCAGTCTGCATGATGCACATGCTCTCACCATGGCTGACTTCACATCTTCAACTGAGTGAAGATTAGTGACCTTACTGAGTGAAAATTGGAGATGTACAGTATGCCATTTCCTAGTATCTCCCCTGTAGAGACCATAGATGAAAATAACCTCGTACAGCTGGGCAATGGTGGCGCACGCCTTTAATCTCAGCACTTGGGAGGCAGAGGCAGGCAGATCTCTGTGAGTTCAGGACCAGCCTGGTCTATAAGAACTAGTTCCAGGACAGGCTCCAAAGCTACAGAGAGTCTCAGAGAAAAAAAAAGAAGAATGAAAAAAAAAAAACCCCATACACATAGACAATTGTAAGATGTGAGATGATTAGGAAGAGCTTTTGAGTACTTTACTAATTGTGTGGTCATACTATTTATTTATTTATTTATTTATTTATTTATTTATTTATTTATTTATTTGGTTTTTTGAGATAGGGTTTCTCTATTATAATAATTCTGACTGTCCTGGAACTCACTCTATAGACCAGACTGACCTCAAACTCAGAGATCCACCTGCCTCTGCCTCCCAAGTGCTGGAACTAAAGGCATGAACCACCACCTCTCAGTTGTAATTTTTAGTGATCGCTATGGCTATTTAACAGCTAGCTTTTAAGATTCCTAAAAATTGAGCAGTTGGCTCTAGAAAGCCAGTGTGAACCAGCTTTAGCACACCAGAAGTGTGGTTTCAGACTGTCTTCTGAGATGTCTGTACCTGGTTACTTCCTGTTGACCCACGGTACTTTAAAATGCATTTGATGGGGGCTGGAGAGATGGCTCAGAGGTTAAGAGCACTGACTGCTCTTCCAGAGGTCCTGAGTTCAATTTCCAGCCACCACATGGTGGCTCACAGCCATCTATAATGAGATCTGGTGCCCTCTTCTGGCATGCAAGCACACATGGAAGGAATATTGTATACATAATAAATAAATAAATCTTTAACCAAAAAAATGCATTTGTGTCTGAGGAGAGGGCTCAGGAGTTAGGAGCACTGGCTCCTCTTCCAAAGGACTTGGGCTCAATTCCCAGCACCCTCCTGTCCTCCTTGGGCACCATAATGCTTGTAATGCACAGACACATGGAAGCAAATAGTCATACACACAAAATTAAAAAAAGTTTAAATGCGCTTATGTCATTTAATGGCAAGATGAAATTGTGTGTTTTTATTCATCTGTAGATCTGTTGACATTGATACATGAACCAATAGTCTTATTACATGTTTTGATCTCCCTGGGTAAATTAACACATTTTTATTTCTGTCTTTCAGCAGCACTAGGAATCTGTGTTGATGGAACGCTAATGGAAAGCAGGCATCAATACCAGGGAGTTACCCACCATCGCCAGCAGTCCTCCCAGGGCCATGGCCTCTACTGTGCATCCTTCCAAAGTTCTCTAGAAAAGAAAGGGCATTTGAGTGGGTGGTCCCCCAGGATCCTCCCATCAAACCTGAAAAGTCTTTCCCTTGATTTGGCCCCATAAAGGTTTTAGAGAAGCTGGAGTCATAGCTCTGGTTAAGAGCATGGGCTACTCATGTAGAGGATCCACGTTAGGTTCCCAGCACTCATGTCAGGTGCTTCCTAACTGCTAGTAACTTCAGCTCCAGGGAGTTCGGTGCCCTCTTCTGGCCTGTTTGGGGACCTTCACACACATGGCATATAAACACACACACATAAATAACAATCTTCAGGAGCTGGAAAGGTGGCTCAGTGGTTTATTGCTCTTACAGAGGACCCAACTTGGAATTCCAGCACCCAGTTCACAACTGCCTGTGATTCTAGCTCCAAGAAGATCTACCACTGGCCTCAGGAAACCTACTCATATGTAATCTATACACATATACACAATTAAAAAATAAATATTTTAAAGGTTTTATACTGTTTCTGTTTACTGCTAATAACTCACAGATATAACACACAGTATGCCAAGGAGTATGCTGTATGTATGTAGGTACACAGCCACAAGTAAAGCTGTTCCTTGCACTCATGGGAGCTTAGAATTTAACAAAATTTGCTTTAAAATTTTGCCAGATGGTGGTGGCACACACCTTTAATCCCAACACAGAGGCAGGTAGATCTCTGAGTTCAAGGCTATCCTGGTCTACAGAGTGAGTTCCAGAACAGCCAAAGCTATACAGAGAAACCCTGTCTCCAAAAAAAAAAATTAAAGAATCAGCAGTGAAGAAGTGATGATAACCAGAAAATTTAACAAAATGTGTTAAAAGTATCAAGAAAAAGTAAAACATGTTCATTCAAATTGGCAGCAGCATAGCAGCTGGGTGGTGGCAGTAGCGGTAGCAAGCATGCCTTTAACCCAAGCACTAGGGAGGCAGAGGAGAATTGGTAGCATAGCAACCCTCAGAGATTATGGTCATTTCAGGGCAAGATTGCAAATCTTCCGGGCATGGTGTGATGGGAAGGACAGAGGAGACAAAGGAGCACATGAGGGTGTGGTGGTGGATGTGTGTTTTTACAAAATGGGAACATGTTTTAATTTTTGAAAATTATATATAGGGATGAAGAGAACTCAGTGGTTAAGAGCACTGGCTGCTTCTCCAGAGGATCCAGGTTCAGTTCCCAGCACCTACATGCTGCTCACAACCATCTCTAACTACAGTTCGTGATGCCCTCTTCTGTCCTCTGGACATGTGGCACACACGTACACAGACATCCATGCAGTCAAAGCATGGGTACACATTTCTCATTATGTGTGTGTCAGCGGTGTGGGGGGGGGGTCTGTGCACATAAGTGCATGTGTCTGCAGAAGCAGCCTTGAGGTAGCTGCTCCCCTGGAGCTGAAGTTACAGGTGGTTGTGAACTTTGACGTGTGCCAGGGACTGGACTTGGCGTGTGTTTAGAGTTGGAGCGCTGGGGCAGCCCAGTAGAGAGGGGGGACAGTGAGGCTGGGTGCATGGGCCCAGGCAGTGCAGAAACAAGCAGACCTGTCTTTTAGTGGGAAGGTAAGAAAATTTGTTTACTTCTGGTGACTCACGTTTTTTGTTTGGTTTTCTGGGTTTGGGGGTGGGTTGTGGGTGAGGTCTCTTTATGTAACTCTGGCTTTCCTGGAACTTTTTAAGTAGACCAGGCTGTCCTGGAACTCACAGAGATCCTCCCACCTCCAGTGTTGAGATTAAAGGTGTGTGCCACCATACCATACCTGACCTATGCTTTTGTGTGTGTGTGTGTGTGTTGTTTTGTTTTGTTTTTTTGTTTTTGTGGTTTCTCTATAGCTTTGGAGCCTGTCCTGGATCTTGCTCTGTAGTCCAGGCAGGCCTCAAACTAGCAGAGATCCACCTGCCTCTGACTCCCGAGTACTGGGGTTAAAGGCGTGCATCACCACCACCCAGCCTGACTTATGCTTTTTATAGTTAAGTAGAAATGAGGTAATGGCCACAACTGGGAAAGAGTGGGGTTCTAAGTGAAGGTCTGAGCTAGCTGTGGAAGAGGAGTTGGCACTGTTGAGTGCTGCCATGCAGAATCTGGGCCTGAGTCAGATCAGGGTAAACACTTTCTTACCTGTATAATGGACATAACAGATAGATGCTAAGGAGTTAGTGAGCAAATAAATATCACATCCCTAACACTGAACTTGGCATTGAATAAAGCCTCCAGAAAGAAAAACTTCCGGCAGTGCTATTGATGTTTCCGTGTGGCTGTTTCCATTTCTAACCTATGCCACAATGGACACTTTTGGAGTCCATTTCCTTAGAGGATTTCTTAGAACACAAACCTACAGTGAGGTGGTGACATACATGAGCACCTCTGGATTTGCAGGAGTCTTCCACAGCAGGACTCACTCCAGAAAGGTCTCTTAAGGTGTCTGCTAGCCAGTGTCCTGTGGGCTCCAGGTTTCTCACTGCTGTAATGTGCAGAGGTGGAAAGGCCCCTGGAGTCTGAGGGAAAAGTCTGCGTTGAATCTTTCGGTCACCTAGAAATCACTCTTGGGTTCTCCATTATGATCCTCACTGTCATCATTGTGATATTTCCAAAGGTCAGGAGAGCAGACATTCCGGAAGGGGTAAAGGCAGGATGGAGTCACTTCAGCCTGTAGTTACACAGAAATAAAGGTTGGCAGGAGGAAGTCGCTTGACGCCTAGAGCCCTGCTTCCTGGGCTGCTGCTGCCTTGAGCGGCCCAGGAAAGATGGATGCTAAATCAAGCCCCTCTCTGCACAATCCTCCTCCTCTTTCTTCTCATTTTCCTGTCTTTGCTGTTCCCTGTTCCTCCCTCCTTCTGGAGCATGGAAGCTTCCATTTATTTCTCCCCTGTTTTCCTAGACATTTCTCTCCCATCTCCGGTCCCTTTCACTAGAGTGACATCTTGAGCCTGATCCTGCTGCATTAAAAAAAAAAAAAAAAAAAAAAAAAAAAAGGAAAAAGAAATTTCTGCCTCCAATGAGCCCTTCAGTTCTGATCTCCACGGAGATGTGGCAGATGGCAGAGCCTGAGTGAGCGGCAGCAGCCCCCCCATTCCAGGCCAGGGAGCTGCCAGGGCTAGTAAATGGGCTAGTTATGTGCTTCTCTACACTTGTGCACCCCTACTTGGTGCTCGCCCAAACCAAAAACACTGTCATGTCCTATAAAAATGACCTGGAGGGGTGCATCCCCTCTCTAGCCGTTTCTCAGTCCCTCTAGGAGGCATCTACATAGCCACTAAATTTGGAACTCATCCGTGAGTGAGACTTCCTGACCCAAGTCCTGTGTATCCCATGTCCTCAGCCCTTCCAGGATACAGCAGAAAGGACCCACATAGGAGCCATCAGAGAACTCACCACGAGGCTGAGCAGACAGTCTTCACCCTCAAGAGTCCCATCCTAGGCAGGGCCGTGTTTTATACACGAAGGGGGTACCAGCAAGGGACCCTGGGCCCGTCCAGGCTGATGAGCTAGTAGTAATGCTCATGGAGCGTGGAGAGGGCTAAGACTCAAACCAAATGGTTTCAAACATGTTGGCTGGGTAGAGCCTTGTCCTGAGCAGAGAAAGAATTTGGTCACCTTGGAGACCATTCTTTCCCAAGTGAGTGAAGATGATGTAGGTGGCCAAGGAGAAAGGGAAATGGCTGAGTTTGACCAGGGCCCAGCTGGGAGGCCTGGAGTGGGGTTGAGAGTGGCTAAGCAGGGTGGGAGAACACCCAGGCCTAGAGTGTGTTGGTGGGGGCTGCACTCTGACTGTCAACTTGCCTCCTAAACAAAGACCCTCAGAATTGTGTATTGTTAGTGGGTAGAGGCCTGGAGGCACATACAGCTCATGCTGGAAGGGTCTTCTCAAGAGCCAGCAGAAGTGGGATCTGGACCCAAGGAGCTACACGATGCAAAAAGGGGCCATGGTTTTTATGTGCTTTGTAAAAAAAAAAAAAAAAAATACAACAACTTCTGGCCTTCCCTAAGGTTTTTTTTTCTTGCATATTCTTCCTGGAGCAAGGCATGATAAAGTCCATGGCCACCACCCTCCAAGCATCATGACTGTAGTGTGCATAGTTGTAGTCTGTGTCCCTGTGCTAAACATATTTTCAGATACTTTACCCATTCTAAGAGAAACCTTCTGAGAGGGAAAGAGCATCCCCATTCCATGGGTAAAGAAATTCAGATACAAAGATGTTCACCAACCTATCTGAGGTCTGCAGTGAGGATATGTCAGAACAAGAATTTGAATTCAAGCCAGGCATCAGTGGTACAAAACTTTAATCCCAGCACTTGGGAGGCAGAGGCAGGCGAATCTCTGATTTTGAGGCCAGCCTGGTCTTCAGAGCATTCCAGGATATCCAGGGCTACATAGAGAAACCCTGTCTCAATCCTCCCCTCCCCCCCCCAAAGTGGAATTTGAATTCAGGCAGCCTGGCTCCAGAACTGATTCTCCGCTGCTGGGCTACACAGCCTGCCTTGTGCAGGGGAAGCCATCCCTCTTCCCTCGAGATGCTTATAAGTTGGGGGGGGGGGGCGGCTGAGTGACAACATCTCAGAACTGGCCACATTGGCATGGCACTCACTACTGGTGGGGCCAGTCCTTCCAGCCACAATGTGAGCAGGTATGGTTGGAGGAAAATCACTTCACAGAGCCCAGGGAACTACAGCAAAATCACCTGACAAGTAAGACTGTTCTCTTCAGCCATGCATCGGCTCTACATAGCTTTTCCCTGACTCCTGGGAGCTCCAGCTTCCCTGGCACCTTGGAGACTGTTCTTTCCCGAGTCACAAAATGAGTTCAAGTGAGGCTTCCTGGAATAAAGAGGATGGCAAGAGCTATAAGATTTATTTATCTTACAACTGATGGTCCTAGGCTGCATCCCAGCCATCACCATTCCCCATGAACTCACTTGTTTGCTTGTTTGTTTTTAAGATTTATTTATTTTGTATGTAGTGTTCTACCTGCGTGTATGCCTGAACTGCAGGCCAGAAGAGGACACCAAATCTCATTACAGATGGTTGTGAGCCACCATGTGGTTGTTGGGAACTGAACTCATGACCTCTGGAAAAGCAACCTGTGCTCTTCATCTCTCCAGCCCCTCACTGGTGGGTTTTTCAGACTATTCTAGAGAAGACAATGTAGTCCATAAGGATGGGCAGGAAGTGTGCCGACACTGATGCTGTGTTTCTTCCACTGTCCCCGCTGCAGGAATGACGAAAGGGTAGCCACTCCTGGTCCTACTGAGAACGAAGGTATTCACAAAGACAGCACGCACAGCACAGCCAGCTGCTGTGATCTCACACGCAGATCTGGACGTGCTAAGGTGCTGGGGCAGCTTCAGACTACACTCCAAGGAGAGTACCACCCAGACCATTTAGATGGGGTCTCCCAGGCCCTGTCTCAGGGAACCTCCAGGGTGATGGCAGAGAGCAATGTGTGCACTCTCTGCTGAGTCTATCAGAGATGTCCACGTTTTCTAGGAGTCCCAAAGTTAACAGACACACAGCATTGTCGATACGGGCCAAGTCAGGATCAGGCTGGAACATCAGGAGAGGACGGTATTAGGGGACCCCTTTTGTAAAGCTAAACCCAGAAGCTCCTGTTCTGTAGCTCTGGAGGGGAACTCAGGTGGGGAAGGGGTGGGCACTGAGCTTCACACACTCTGGAGTGGCTCCCTCTCCTGTTTTGACTCCAGCCCCTGGCATCACATTGACCCCGATAGAAGAGTTCCTCTGAGGGGATGGCGCCAACGCGAACCAACATCTCTTCTCCAGGTCTCCCGGCCCAGTGGAGACCAGCTGGAAGTTCGAGAGGCTTTATTAAACAATATTTGTGGAGTGAATAAGTACGACGGAAGAACAGAAGGGGTATTAACGGATGATGTCCACATGGGCTATAAATAGCTCTGCTCACGAGCCTAGGTTTCAGTCTGTCCTTGCCGGGGCTTGGCAGGCTCTGGCCTGGCTGGAGCTCATTTTGACATCACAGGAAGGAGTCCTCAAACCGCATGACCCCTCTGCAGCCCACCTAAGTGACCCTTTTCCACTGTCCACACCTAGGACAATGACACTGAGGAGAAACTGTTGTAATGGCATAGCTTTCTTTCTGTAGCTACAGAGGTGCCCCTATTTCTATAGCCAGACCTTTGGAAAGAAATCCGAACCATGCTTTTACCTCCCCAAAGGCAGGGCCAGGGTCCCATAAACAGGTCATGTGGGTCCTGCTCTCACCTCAAGACCAACACTGACGGCAGTAGGCTTCAGAGCCTGGACTCAGTTTCCCAAGGATCTTTTCTGCTCCAACCAGTTTTCTGCTCCTTCCCATTGTCCCAGCTGTGCCCTATATAGACCACGCCAGAATTCTGGCTGTGCTGGCTCTTCCATGCACTCCGTGGCCACCACAATGGGAGGCATGGGAGGCAATGCCAGCTCCCAGAGGGCCAAAATGCTAGCCACTCCTCTGCTCTGTCAACAGTGCCCCCTCCCATCACCAACCCCCTTCTGCCTTTGGACTTCCAAAGCAGTGTTGTTGCAGGTAATTAAAGGGTTTTAATTAAATTAGGATCCCATCTGGCTGGGATCAGTCAGGCCCTTAACGAGGATTGTGTGTCACTAACATCAGAATGTGTATGGGGACTTAGACATGTGAGGACTGAATTTGGGACCTGGAGGTCCTTAAGACAGGGGCAGAGTATCCTGAGTTCCCTGGGGTTCCCTGAAAAGCAGAAGCAGCTTGTACCATCTCCAGAAGTGAGGCTAGGGAAAGAGGAGATAAGCCCTTCTGTTCTTGCCCAGGAGTCTATACACATTTCTGAGATGTGTTGAGATGTGCGGGCATTGCCTCAGTTTCACAGATGAGAAGACCAAAATCTGCAGGGAAGTTCTCCAGCACTAGCTACAGTTTCAAGAAATGAAAGCCCTTGGGTATGCCAGAACCTGCCCTTAATCCCAGTACTCAGAGAAAGAGGCAGGAGGATTGGGGGCAGTCCTGGAGTTCAAGGCCAGTTTCTAGCTTACAGCCAGGCCAGGCTAGCCTGGCCTGCATGAGAACGGATTTTAGAAAGAAAAAAAAAAAAAGAAAAAAAAGAAATAGAGCCCTAAAGCAGAGGCTTAAAGACGGCAGGAATTTCCTTTTTCTCACATACAGAAGTCTGCAGGCAGTTTGGGGCCCTCGGGGACCGTGTCTCCATCCAACTTATCGCCCTCCCCCTTCTCTGTGCACTTACACTGGAGTCTGATGGCAGCTAGGGCTGTGGCCACATCCAGACTGCTGGGTGGATGACGAGATGAAGAAGGAACAAAGGACGAACACCTCTGCCTTAAGATGCCGGAAACTTACAGTATAATCACTTGGCCTAAAGGTCATTGGCCAGATCTCAGGCACATGGCCACGTGCAGAAGGCCGGGAACGTGGGGTGGGAGCAGAGAAATGTAGGATTATGCTAGACAGCTGTGTATCCAACTAACAAGCGGGGACCCCATTCCTAAGAAAACAGGGGAAATGGCTAGTGTATTGGTTCTCTTGTTTCTATGACAACAGCAAAAAAGTGATACAAATGAAGGAAGGGTTTGCTTGTTTGTTTGTTTACTTAGTTTGGCTCCCGGTTTGAAGAGACACAGTTCATCATGGCAGGGAAGGGATGACATGAGGAGTGTGGGGCAGCTGGTCACATTGCATCCGCAGAAAGCAAAGAGATAAACACCGGTATTCAGCTTCTTTTTCTTAACAGTCTAGGACTCTCGCCCATGGGATGGTCCTTCCCACATCCAGGACCAATCTTCTTCCTTTAGTCAAATCTTTTGGAAACACAATGGTAGAAGTGTGGCCCCTATACTGTTCTAAATCCAGTCAAGTAGACAAGGCAGATAAACCACTGCATATCTTGTAGCCATTTCTGCTGCGGGCATCATGGAACAGAAGGAGAGCAGGGATTCACGTCTCTCCCTCCAACCTTGGGCCCTCTTGCCCAACCACACAGAAGGGAGGATGAACTATCACAGAAACCTATCTCCAAGCACAAGAGGAGAGGTAACTTAATTTCCCCAACAGTGTACCAAGATAGGGAGAACTTTCACTTTTCAAATAAGGTGGCTCACTAAGTGAGGCAGCACACACCCTTGTTCCCAACACTCAGGAGGCAGCAGCAAGTGAATCTCTGAGATCGATGTCAGTCTGGTCACTTAGCAAGTTCCAGGCCAACCAAGGTTAGATTATGAGACCCTGCCTCAAAATATTCAAATCAGCCAGGCAGTGGTGTTGCATGCATGCCTGGAGAGCACAGAGCACTCAGGAGGCAGAGGCAGGTAAATCTCTGTGAGTTCGAGGCCAGCCTGGTCTACAGAGCAAGTTCCAGGATAGCCAAGGCTACACAGAGAAATCCTGTTTCAAACAACAAAGCAAAAATTCAAATAAAGAGGTGCTTGGAGGTGGTCCTTTGTCCAAGGTCATCCGGACAACCCATCTCTGATGGGGACTGGCTTGAGTTCCTTCCACAGCCTGTAGCCAGTTCCTTGCAAGCCTCTGTTGTTCAGGAGGAATTGATATGGTCCTTGGGACACCTAGCTAGGTGGCTCTGAGATAATGAACTGAGAACCCCTGAGCTCCACAAACTTGACTCTTAATGCTTGACAGGTCACAGGAAGCAAGGTCCCTGGTGGAGCCAGAACTTAGCCCCTGATGGGCAAATTGCGGGTCTCTTGTGGCATTTGTGCCTTGGGGATATTGTCAGCTGCCACTTCAGGACCTTGGCGTAATTGGCAGGTGCCACCCCCACCCCCACCATGCCTCTGCCTGGTGGGACTGATGGTGTCTCTTGTCACCTGTCACCCCAGCCCCCGGTTCTCCAGGCAGCACCGCAGAACTACAAGCCTTCGGAAGTAACATTTCTCTCTCCCACTCCCAGCCATTCCGTTGGCTCACTTCCCAACTAAGAGTAGCTGGATCACGGAGTTGCCCTCAACCCATTGCAAATGCCCACTCAATGATCCAAGTCCCTGATCACCCTGTGACCTTCAGCTGCCTCCACCCCCACAAACCCCTTCCTCCAGCTTCCCTCTCCACCCACCCACCTTGTGCCTCTCTGAGCAATGGTCCTCGCCATAGGAGCCTGCCACATGCAAGGTCATCAGCATCCCTGCCAAGGATGGGGACGGGGGTGACTCAGTTCCCGCTTGCTCATCTAGGGAAGGAGAATGAAGGAGAGAGGAGGAGGGACAGAAGCCCATTCAGTTTTGCCTTAAGCTTCACCAGGAAGAGGACTCGGCTTTACTGACGGTGGAGCGTCTACTAGCTCCCAAGTTCCAGAGCAAGCTATTGCATAGAGAAGGCACTGCTGAAGCCAGGTAGTACTGAAGGGCAAAGCAACTCTGGGGACCCTGGCACTTGGAAGCCAGTGCTTCTCTTTCAGCCACAGTACAGCCCTTTGCCCTCAGAAAGATGCTAACCGACGAGGGAGACACACTCTTTACCTCTGTCTGGTGTCAACCAAAGAGTGTCCAGTCTGTTGAGGGAGGTTCAACCTCTTCCCCCAGATGCCCCCCAAACTCTGATGGGGAGACACAAACCAAGTAACTGAAGAGCTCCCTGGTCTGGTGTGCTAGGCTTGCTCCAGGGGCAAGCCTATAGAAGAGACAAGACCCTTACAGAGTTGAGTGGGTGGGTGGGGGGACAAGACAGGCCAGAAGCAGGGTCCCCAAACAGTTTGAGAAGGTTGTAAAGTGACCTCAAGGTGCTCTAGGGAGGTCAAAGGGTTGGTGTGAAGCAGGACCCTCACCACCTTCTCTTGAAGGGCTCCTGCAGAAAAAGCCAGTCTCCCGTGGGTGCTCTACAAAGCCAGAGTGAGAAATCAGGGGCATTGTGGGACCTGAGACCCGTCTCTACAGAGGGTGCCATAACCTTTGCCTGCTCAGAAGGGCAGAAGTGGGTATCCTCTTAGCCAGGGAAGTTGAGCGGACCTACTACCCTTGTGAGGATCAAGGGGGCTCATGAACTATCTGGAAAGACTGAGAGGCCAGAGGGCTCCTCCAAGGAATCAGGATTCGGGAAGACATTTGTTAGCCAGATCTGAACTGAGATCAGCCTGGTTGCCGGGGAAGGCAGATAGGCAGGGGAGAGGAGGCAGAGTGTGCAAGAGGGTGAAATGAAGTTATTAAAATGAACCCACCCCCTGTGCAGGCAGCACCGTGTGCCAGAAAGGCCGGGCCCTCCAGCTGTCGGCAGCAGCTGGCTCTCCACAGGAGAAGAGGAGTAGGAGGGGCCGGTCAGAGTGCCCCTGTACTCCGCTCTAGAGTTCAGTGTTCACACAGAGGTGGAAATGGGGGCGCCTCACAGTTTCTTCTTCCGCTACAACCCACAGGTGCCCTAGGACAGTGTCTGATGAGGGGCACAGGTGGGAGAAGCCTCCAGATTCTAGCAGCCAAGGTTTCTCTTGGTGGGGGTAGAGGATGGAGGGGGGAAGTCCCAGACCCTCTGACTGCAGTCACAGGTACAGAAGGGAGGGAGGGAGAAGGCTGTGTAGGGGCATGTGTGTCTTAAGTCTGCTCAGAAGAAATGGCTTCGGGATGATTCAGGGCATAGCTGGAAAGAGAGTGCGCCCCCTCCCCCTGCCCGCAGCCATCTCACTTTCTAGGTCATTTCCCATGTAGAAGGGCTGCAGCCAGGTGTGTGCTGCAGGGTGTAAGTATGAACCATTTGGGCTCAGAGCTTGTGGGCAGAAGGCAAAGACTGGAAGAGGTCAGGCCACTGGCCCCCACTCTAGGACTCTACACATTATGGCTACACTTCCCAAAGGGACCTATGGACCTGAGTGCTGACCTCAAAAAAAGAAAAAAAAAAGTAGACCTAAAAAGACCTCCAGAGGGGACATCATGGTAGGGGCGCCAGCCCGGGCGTCCATCCATTCTGATGCCTTCTCCAGCAGGAGGAAGACGTGGCTACTCTCCTGCTCCATTTGTCCCCATGCCACCTCAGTCTGTTCCTTTTCCCCCAAGAGGCAGATGGGAGTCACAGCTGGAGAGAGAAGAGAGGAATCTCTTCATCCTCTGGAGCTGGAGCCAAGTTTGCTTGGAGGTCATTGGGCAGGTTTTTAAAGTATGTCAGCATTGACCCAAGCCCAGGGCCGAGATACGGGCCCTACCCACCCCTGCTGAGCTAGGGAGGACCCTGAAGGCTGGGTGATTCTCAGAGATGTAAGTGCTGAGTGATGCTGGGGAAGAAACAGAAAGAGGCCAGTGAGGCCAGTGTACTTTACCAGGCCATAGAGAAAAACAATGGCAGAGCTGGGACACCATTGGGGCATCTACCACTGCCCTCTGCAGGGCCAGAGACACAAACTCAGTGAGGACCCGAGAGGAAGATTTGGCCCATACTTCCCTTGCTGACCCTTACCCCCAAGCTGCCCCTTCAGGTGCCATGCCCAGCCTCAAATGTGTTTGTTTGGGCCACTGGCACTAAATCTGTTTGCTTGCAAAGAGTGTCAGAGAAGGTAGCCCCAAAGCCTCAGGGAGCCCCGGCACCAAGAGGCCAACAGCTTTGGTCCCCATCTGGAAAATGCTAGTCAGACAGGGCCCCAGGTCCCTCTCCCCTGGATAACTCACAATGCACTGCCCTGGGAAAGCTTTATTCTCTGCTCCAAGGACAAGACTCTGCACACAGAAGTGACAGGGCATTTCACAAGACTTCCCACCCCTCCCCCCACCCTACAGACAACACTAGGGCACAGTTCCAGCATGGCCACACAGTCCAGCCTCCTGCACCCCACTCTGCTGATAGTCCCAGGGCCCAGAGAAGGAATCCCCATTCCTATTGCGGAGTCCCCCGTCCGATATGAAGAGCTGGCTAGTGAGGGAGCACTCTCAGCGGGGTTAGGGCAGAGAATGGGCGCGCAGCACACAGGCAGGCTTCTGCTCACTGACCTTCATGCTAAGAGGAACTAATAATGGTCCTGTCTCGGTTGAAGGACAGGGATGGTGTGCCATCAGCAAGAGGGTTACAGCAGGGCACAGTGCTGGAGGGAGAAGGGGTTTCGGAAAGGGGTGGCCTGGCTGGTGACAGGTAGTCATGACATCAAAGACCTGAGGGTGGGGATGAGGTCACCACTTCAGCCTCAGTGTAGGAAAGGGGCTCCGGCTGCCCACTGCCAGCCCCATTGGAGGAAGTCACGGAGCTGTCCATCCCAAGTTGTCTACCTGGCCTACACAGTGGACACCCCTTTGCCCACTGCTGTCCTCTTTCCGAATGGCAAGGAGAGAGCCAAGGGTTAAGGTCTTTTCTGTGGCTTGCTCTGGAGCCACCTGGCCTGCCTGCCCAGGGGCCTCAGGGCCCAGCTTCAGCTTTGGACCAGTGGGAAAACTCTCTAAGGCTGCCCAGAGCCCATTCCTCCTCCTTAATGAGTACATTCTAACCTCAGGTTGGGGCCAGCACTGGGGACCCTTCCCCCACCTGACCTCTCGTCCTCTCCACCCCCTCCCTTCCTGAGGCCCATCCCTTTCCCTGCCCAGCACCCAGACAGCCGACCTCCTGCACAGGCCTCTGCGGCCCATCTAGGTCATCCAGATGGGTAATAGGGGGTATCGCTGTGGTAGTTGTAATCTGGGCACACCTTCTGCACCAGCCGATAGTCCGTGCTGTAGAAAGCAATGTAGACACAGACAACTTTAAAGGGCTGGGAGCAGCTCCAGGTGGCAGAGCTCTGAGCGTGATCTCGGGAACAGATCTTGGCTGGGTCGTGGGTACAGAGCGAGGTCCGGCGGCCCCGTTCTACTTTCTCCCACTCCATCCGGCAGTTGAAGATTTTGGAGGCCTTGGCTTCGATGAAGATTTGCTGTTCCTGGTGGAACTCTACAGCTTTACTGGGGGGCACAAGGCTGATGGAGATGTTACCCTGGCCTGTGGCGTTGTGACGGAAGTGGACGCTGAAGGTCCCGTTGCCGTGGTCCACTATCTTCCCCGTGACCAGCAGGTTCAGGGCCACTGTCTTGATGTTGGAGTAGAAATCACCCCATCCAAATATTTTTTTTACCTTGGTCGAGGGTAGGGGGCTTTGCTTGGGGCGGTTGGGGGGCTGCCCGAGGACACCCCAAACCTCCCCAGGTGGGGCCAGCAGCCCTAGGAGTGTAGAGTTGGCCAAGGGGCGGGACTTAGGTGAGATATGACCTCGCTTCCGAGGCACCCTGGGCCGAGGCTGGCCTTCATGGTCATCATGCTCAGAGTCCTCTGAGCCAGGGGGGCCATCATCTTGGCCACAGATGACCTATGGGGGGATTTGGAAAGAGAATTAGAGCTTTGTCCCCAGAGGACACAAGGGATTTGAGATCTGCCCCACCACCCTATCACCATCTCTCCAGGGTCTCTGTCCCTGTCTGACCCAGGCTAAGGGGGAACACCTGCTTGTTCCCTTGTGCTGCGGTCAAGTGTATGCCCTGGCTCCCTCATGATCCACTCTCATGCTCTGATACTCCAGTCACCTCCGTGTGTTTTCTTTACTGCCCAGTCCCTGGCTCCTATTCAACATCTGGAAGGATGGTCAGGAAGTCTCTCCCCTTCATGGACTAGGGTGTCAGAGACACACAGGTCTCCTCTCCAGATAAACCCCAGTTAAGTGGGAAGGGCTCAGCTTCTGATCTTGCAGAAGCCCCCAGTCTGAAGGCGAGGAAGACTCCCTACCCTCGAAATGGCCAAGATGCCAGGGATGCATCATTTCTGTCCTCAGGAGTCTTTCACCTGGAGTAGGGGAGTTGCAAGTTATTTGGGGAGCCCCATCTCTGTCTTAGAGCTCCCTTGTGTCAACACACACATATCTCATGCTGTTTAAGACATTTTCGTCTTCTGGCTGAGACACCATTCCTAGCCTAACTGCTGGCTTATGGACCATAAAATAGGACTCTAGAACCCAGTGACAATCCTGGTCAGGAACCAGTTTGGTTCAGGTTTTGCTGAGACTAGGAGACCCAGGTACGAATGCCACACCTAGGATGGCCAAGCTTGTGGAAGCAAAACCCTTCTCTGGGGAACACTGGTGACGACATGCCAAGACGGCACTTGCATGATGAGGGACCAGTTCTTGGGAGTCCCGTCTCCCAGGTGAAGACATCAGGATGTGCAGGTTACATCACCACAGGACACGGGCCACAAGTGTCCCATCACAAGGCACAGGCCAGATGGACCTTTGCAAGAAGACTTTTTACCGAAGCCCTGTCTCCACCTGGAATGTCCTGTCAAACTCTGCCAGGGCTTGTCTTGCCTCAGTAGCCTCAGCTATGGTGACAGACCACACCTTGGGGAGGCTTTTTAGAGGAGGGGATAAAGAACAGGCAGAGCTAGGCAGGGCAACGGGGAGGTTACCTGGCTCCCTAGACTCAGTGGCCTTGGATGTGTTTGCTCAGTTTCTCAAACCGAGTTTCACCAGTGTGTCTATGTCTCCAGCGAGGAGACACCAGATCAACTACCACATCTGGACTGATGATGATGTGGGTGGGGCCGAAGAATTACTGAGGAGCTGGGATGGGAGGTTCCATAAAGGGTTAGTCTTTACACCTCTTGCTTTGGCCTTGGCTGTGCCTATGGCTGTGCGCTGTGATCAAGCCAGTATCTGTCCCGCTGTTAAGGCTGGCCCTGCTTTCCAGGTTCAGCGCCTCCAGGGTCAGGAAAGGCAGGAAGGGAGACTCCTAGGGCTGGGTTCAAGGCTGCCCACTTGTTCCTACTTGGCTCTAGGTTTAATTGAATGGTTGAGATAGTCAATAGCTCAGTAGTGAACAGGGCCACAGGGCCAAGCAGCGAAGGCTTCCTTCCCAACATTGGACTGGGGGTGGGAGGGTGGCTGTCAATGGAAATCGTTTTGAGGAAGGGGGCAGATCTAGTGGCGCTGAGGCTTCTCCAGGACAGGATGGGGATGGGGACAGCTGTGGGGCGGCGGGCATGGGTCGCGGGGGAGTTAAGCTCTGGGCTAGGGTCCGGGGTGGGGTTCTAGGGCATTCTGGGTCATGGGGGAGCGGGCTTTAGGCGCTCAGTTCAGCTGCTGTGAGCGCCTGGGGCGGGAGCCGCCTGCCCAGGTCCTGTGGGGCTCGGGCTGCGCGCAGCCGGGAGAGGCGAGGAAAACAACAGGCGAGGAGGGAGGGAGCGGGAGGGACGGCGGGAGGCAGGGACGCGGGGGCCGCCCCCGGTCCGCCCGGGCTTGGCGCGCCAGGGCCCACAGTTTGGGGTTCTCTGGGCCCTAGAGGTCAGAGGAGAAACCAGCGTCCCCAGACCGGGCAGGTCACCTGCCCCACCCCCGTTCCGCGCGTCCTGGGATGCTACGAGAGGTCGGGTAATCCTTGGCGACTCAGCTCCGAGGGCCCTTTTCCCTAGTGTCACTCGCACCTCCCGCCATCAGCCGCGGAGTGGGTGGGCCAGCCGAGCACCCTCCTCCCCGCCCCTATTAACCCTTCCAGTCCGGCCTCCGGCCTCGGACCCGCCCTCTCCCCCAGCCTCCAGCGTTCGTCCGCAGCCCCGGGATGTCAGGGTGGGGGGGAGGGAGAAAGTTTCAGGGCTCCGCAGCTTCCCGCGCTCTCCCCATCCTCTGGCCCCCGCCCTGCGCCTCTCCCCGCGGACCACTCACCAGATAGAGGCTGCCCTGCACTAGGAACACGAAGCAGCAGCGGGTCAGTTGCATCTTCCTCCTCCGCTCTCACCCGTCTCTTTTTTTCCTTTCGGGGTCCCAGGCCCCTCTTCCCCGGGCTGCTCCTTCAGGCGCGCTGTCCCATGCTCAGGTCCCGGTGACTAGCGGCCCTTCCCTCAGCCGGTCGCTGGGACCGACCCCGCCCCCTTCGGTCCAGCTGTGTAGCCGCCGCCCCCTCCCCGCGTCCAGCTGCGGGCTGCGCGGTCCCTTCTCCCGGTGCCAGATGTGAGCCCGGAGCGTCTCGAAGGGGCTCCGGCTGCGCGGTGGCTCTGACGCTCCAGACAGGCGCTCGACGCCCCGCTCGCTTCCAGAGGCTCGGCTCTCGCCCAGATGTGCTGGGGACCTGCGCGCGCGCCCGTCCCCGGTGCTAATTCCCCAGACCAGACGGCCCCTCCCGCCCCGTCGCGGCGCGCCCCCTGGCGGACGCCCCGGGCCAAGCCGAGCCGCGGCCGCCCGCTCCCCTCGCTGCGCCCCGCCAGACTGGAGCGCTCCTGGCGCCCAGGCGGCTCCCGCTTCCTCGTCCCTCCCACTGGCGGCGGCGGCAGGTACCGTGAGCCCAGTCGGTACCTCCGGAGTTAACTCCTCCCCTGCCGGCCCGCAGCCAGGGGACCTGGGACGCCGACTTTCCAGCGTAGGGGACAGGAGGCGGGCGGAGGAGCCCTGGGAGAGGAGGCGAGAGACTGGAAGACCGCCGATGGGGACACCAGCTTTTCTGCCCTTCTGGCAGCGCGCCTCATATTCTGTAGCGGGCATCGAGGTTCTGTCGCCCTACCTATCCCCACCCTTAGGAGTCCTGGAATTTGGAAAGACAATTCTGTCCAAACCCATTTTAAGGGTCTAAGGATAGCAACAGCGGGCCACAGAGGCTGGTTCCTGCAAGACTTGATGAGGGTGCTGAGGGAAGTTCTTCTAAGTGTCTACCCCTTAGCACGGCCGTTCTTTTTCCTGGAAGATTTCAGGACCTCGGAGCAATTATTATGAAGCGTTTGGTTGAGGCGCTGGCCAGAAGAGACCACTAGGGGCCAGGCTGGATTCTGGGGTTAGGGTAAGGGCTTGCCTCCTGAGAAACAGAGGATTAAATGGGATGAACAAGGCCTCTCAGAGGCTGTCCTTCCATTCTTTCTTACCCATTCCCTACTACACAGGAGCTCATCAGGTTGGGGAGGGATTCAGGTTGGGGAGGGCCCATCCCAGTGGGGTCCCAGGTTGTCCTGGTCTCTTCAGATCTCCAGGGCAAGAAGGACTGACCTAGACAAGAGATTCCCAAAGATGCAGGACCACCTCCATCACTCCCACTGATAATAGCTAGACCTCTTCCTAGCTCTCTAGAACTCCTTTAGTCTTGAGAAAAACAAAAGGTTGCATCCTTGGATCCCTTGGAGGCATTTGGAGTGGCCCCAGTCTAGGCCAGGCCTGGAGAAGGTTCTCTGCACTCTCTTCTGTGGTCCCTCTGAGATCCAGTGTGGTCCCTGGCTGCAGCCCCCAGCTCACACCCAGCCTCCTCCCCCACCATCTGCCAGGCGTTGTGCGAGGAATGCAGATGAATCTTAATATCGGCCTGGGCCAAGTGCAAAGAGGGAGAGACTGCAGAAGGAGCTAGCCTGGATGAGCCCCTGTCTCCTGGATGCCCCAGGCCTTTCCGGTGTGTGCTTGTGTGTGTATGTGCGTGTGTGTGTGTGTGCGCGTGTGTGTGGTGTGTGCACAAAGATTCCCAAAGCCACGGGGGAGGAAGAAGCAGGTAAATTTTTGTGTGGCCTTGGAGCCTCTGGTCCAGCTGGAAGGAAGATGCTGCTGGTCTGAGCGTGGGCAGCTTGTTCCCGCTCTCAGCTAGGCAGAGGTGTAGCTGGGCCCACTCCTTGCCCATTCCAAGTCCTGCTCCCAGGAGAGCAGCGTGGCCCAGCAGAAGGAATACTGCTCTCGGACCAGACAGGCTTAGATTCCACCCGAGACCCCTATGCGCTGTGTGACCTTGGGTAGGTTACTTCCAGGCTCTGATGTCAGTTTTCCGATCTGTCATTTAGAGAAGGAGAGAAGATCCAATGTGTAAACCCAGTGCAAGCCCCACGGCTAGCGGGCATCGTGGGAGTGCAGTAAAAGGAAGGGTTCGCTTTTGCACTGCCCACACATTTCGGGCTGTTCCTCCTGCCAGGCTTGCCCTCGCTTCCCTCTTGGACACTCCTGGCTCCCACTTCCTCCAAGTTTCTTCTCTGCCAGCCACTGGTGGGGCCTGTCCTCCATACCAGGCACCAGGCCAGGGTCCAGGCTCCAGAGATGAATGGAACACCGTCCCGGCCCTCAAGAATCTCCCCTCTCTGTGTGAAAATCCATCATTATAAGTCACAGCAGTGAGTGTGATGGCACAGTCTCCAGAAAGCCTTGAGGATGCACCTGGAAAGGCGGGGGAGGGACAGGAAGGTCAGGACTGACCTTCCCTATCTAAGAGGTCAAGAGGAGTAGGGCTGGCAAGGGCTATTCCTCGCAGGGGGTGCGGGAAGCTAGAAATGACAGCATCTGACTGTTCTGGGAGTGCCTCTCCCAGGGGAAGACCAGAGGCAGGGACCAGCCATTAGGGGCTTATGTGTCGGCGGAAGGGGTCTGTACCCACGTTTGTGGGGAACCTCGGGAGGGTTTTAAGGCACTGGTTCCTGTCCAGCTTGCATTTTGGGCAGCTTTCGGAGAGTTCACTGGAAAGAGGAGGGGGAAGGGAAGCAATTAGAAGATCGGGTTGGGGGCCTGAAGACATCAGCAGCTGGCAAACCAGGAGAACAGAACCAGTCAGGCTTTGGCTGTTGCCAGATGTAGGGAGGGGTGAGGGTGCCATGCAGTGTCCTGCTTTGTGTGACAGGCTGTGTGACAGACGGGGGTGGGGAGGTAAATCTCTGGTGTGCGGGGCAGCATGTCGTGGAGGCATTCCGCTGTGGCGATGACGTATCGCTATGCCGCTGTTGGTCATTCAGGGGGCACCAGAAAGTCTGCCCTGGGGTGTGGAGGGGGCAGGGGAAGATGGAGGCACAAGAGGAGGAGTCCTGGGCAGTCTGACATTTAAAAAGTTGGCAAAGGAAGAAAATTCCCAGGTGCTCTGGGGCAGCGCAGGCAGTCAGGAGCAAAGTGGGCCACGAGGCCCTTTCTGGAGACTGAAGGAACAGGAACTCTCTCACCTGGATGTGCCACGCAGAGGGGTAGAGTGACAGCCTCCACTCTGAAGGCTTCATTGGGGGAATAGGAACCCAGTACTGTATGTCTTTACAAGCTTTTAACCCCCAACCAGGTAGCCTCCAGCCTTCTGAAAATATGGATGCAGTTCTGTTGGTAGATTGCTTGTCTAGCATACATAAAGCCCTGGGTTTCATCTCTAGCACCCCATAAACAAGGCATGGTGGTACACACCTGTAATTCCAGCATTTAGGAAGTGGAGGCAGAAGATCAGATGTTCACAGCTACCCTCAGCTACATAATGGGTTGTTTGTTTGTTTGTTTGTTTCTCAAGACAGGGTTTCTCTGTATCTTTGGAACCTGTCCTGGAACTAGCTCTTGTAGACCAGGTTGGCCTCGAATTCACAGAGATCCATCTGCTTCTGCCTCTCAAGTGCTGGGATTAAAGGCATGCACCACCACCACTCAACTACATAGTGATTTTGAAGGATTTTTTTTTTTTTTTAGATTTTGTTTTGTTTTTAACGTTTGCCTGCATGTATATCTGTGCACTACCTGCTTGCCTGGTGCCTGTAGAGGCCAGAAGAGGGCATTAGATCTCCTAAAACTGGAATGACTGATTGTTGGTTGTAGGCTGCTGTGTGGGTGCTGGGAATCAAACTTGTTTTTTTTTGCAACAAGGCCTCACAATGTAGCTATGGCTGACCTGGATGTGTCTAGGTAGATGAGGCTAGCCTCAAACCCTCAGAGATCTTCCTGTCTTGGCCTCTCCAGTATTGGAATTCAAGGCAGAAGTCACCCTGCCTAACTCGGTCATTGCTCTTAACCACTGAGCCATCTCTCCAACCCCTACATAGTGATTTTGAAGTCAGCCCGGGTTACCCAAGATCATATCTGAGGTAGGAAGAAAGACTGGGTGTCATGGTGCATGCCTTTGATCCCAGCACTTGGGAGGGCAAGGTAGGCAGATCTTTATGAGTTTGTGACCAGCCTGGTCTATGTAAAACCCCATCTAAAAGGAGAGAGAGAAAGAAAAGCTCTGTTATGGGGAGTGTTGGAAAGGAGGAGATGATCCACAACACAAAAGAACAGAGGAATGCTGGGAATGCAAGGAAAGGAGAAAGGTGACCCTTGAAGGCACCAGCAAAGGGTGAGAAGACAGGCCACAGACACAGTGCCCTCTGAACCAAGCACCGAGGTGGTGGCATAGTGGTGATTCCCAAGGTGCATCTGTCACTCAGGGCTACATCTCCCTATGCCCAGGTCCTTGCCATAGCATGCCTTGCACACAGCAGGTACTCAACAAAGGGAGAGAGGCTGAGTACCCAAGGCCTGCCCAGCCCCCTCTGCACCCAAATGCTCCTGGCCCGCTTTGCCTGTCACCTCCTTATGCTCCTCCCTGCTTCTGAATGAGTCTGGTCTATGTTGTTTCCCCCTTGCCTCCCCAGTGCAGCCCCAGGAAAACAGGACACTGGCCCCTGGTCTGTGCTCAGCCAATGTTTGAAAGGCAGACAGACAGTGTCTGGAGTGGTGTGAGGGGGAGAAGAGGCTAGCTCATAATCATTGATAATCTCCCCCGTTTAGATGGCAATTTGCATTCTAAAGAGTTAGGCTAGAAAGTTTCATATTGGGCATTAGGGAAGCCCAGGGGGAAAAGCCAAACTTAAATAGGGGGGCCGACATGGATCCCAGAGAGATGAGTGGGAAATGATGTGTGGAGCGGCAGGGGGAAGAAAAGAACCTTCTAGGCAGATGAAGCAGATCGAGGAAAAGCCACAGATGAAAGACAGCCCAGGAGTGGGGTTCTGAGGGGGCCAGATAAAAGAGTCATTTGTTCCATGGATACTTATCAAGTGTCTACTTTTATGTCGGGTCCTGGCTGGTGTGCAGTATGACTCTGGACAGGAGACGGTAGTTCTCATTTGTATGGAGAATGTGAGCTGGGAGGGAGACGTGGAAGATACAAGAAGGGAAGGCCCAGGCTCTGAGATGCTGGCACCTAGCATTGAGGGAAGACAGGTTCCAGGAGACAGAAAGAGGGACCCAAGGGAAGGGGGGCAGGTTGTGGCAGGGGTGTGAGAGCGCAGAACTCTGGGGTCTCAGTGTGTGGCTCATGAGTCCTCATGTAGGCTTTGTGCTCTGGAGACAGCATCCCAAAGAGCATCCTGGTCTTTGTGAGTGGTGGAGCTGAGAGCTGGCTGAATCTGGGAGCCAGGGTGAGCCAGGAGGTGATGGTAGCCTGAATTAGGCCAGAGGGTTGGAAATGTGAGGAAAGGGATAGTGGGGACGGGAGGTGGTGACTCTGAAAAGTGTCTAAGGGGGAGGGTGGAGGAGGTCAATTCAATGGCAGAAGGTAAAGGGTCAGAGTTGACCCCCAGCTCTGGCCTGGGGAACACAGGTGTGGGAAGTGCCTGTGGGAATCAGGACTCAGGTACTGTGAAAATGGATGACAGCTGAGGTCAAACTGCCGGAAGCAAACCAGTGTGTGAGCCTGGAGACTTACCGGAGTGACAGCGGGAATTGCCGACAAAAGGCAGGGGGGTCCAGGCAGGGCCACAGTGGGGCTCAGAGGCTGTAGAGAGTAATGAGAAAAGAGAGAGAAGACCTCAGAGGACCTTCGACTTAGAATGTCCTGAGGGAGACTGCTAAAGTCCTAAACTGTGCATTGCTTAGGCTCGAAGAGGGGGTGGGATGGTGGGGGTCGGGGAGGGGGGGTTACCTCGAGTGCTTCACAAGCCTTCACCATCCAAAGGAACATTTTCCCGGGGAAAGCATAGTCTATTTGCTCTGGTTAGGTGTCCTGCTCTGAGACCCACCTCTCGCCATCTTGATTGGTCTCTCCTCTCCCTAGATCTTAGTTTCTTGAGGATGTGAAGGGCTTTTAGCCTCTCTCTCTCCCCAGGTCTTTGTCTGGATGTAGCTAGTGAAAGTGCTTTGTAAACGGAACAAAAGGAGCACTGGGCTGCTTCCTGTTGCATTTCAGCATCTTGGGAGGTAAGAGCAAAGAGGAGAAAACAGGCATCTGGCAAGGAGCCAACACCTGGCACCAGGTCAGTGGCAACCCCCTCAGCCACCTGTCGGCTGGACACAAGTCACTGTGGTTAACAAGACCATTACAGGGGGCGATGGAGAAATTTGAGCGCGGGTGTGGTGCGAGGATGCGCGTGGCGTCGGCGCGCCACCTGGTGGGCAGTCTGGGAAAGGCAAGGCCCCCTGGCCGCCCGCTGCGGCGCAGTGCCTTCCCAGTGCTGTTCACAGACTGAAAAATGAATGGCCATCACTTAGGAAGTGAAGGCAGGAGGATCGAAAGTTCGAGATCATGCTCAGATGTATGGGCTAGTTCGAGGTCATCTTAGGTTACATGAACTCCTGTGTCCTACATGCCCCCAAAATGGTATGAATGGGGGGTGGGGTGCTGTGCACCTGAGCTCCGAAGACAGATCGCCTAGTCCCTAGCCTGGATTTGTTCACCATCTTGAGCAGGTTCTTTACCTCTGTGCTCTTCATGGTGATAATAACTATGTCGCGCAGACAGCAAGTGTTTAATGAGTGCTAGCTATTGGAATACTTTGATTTGTGAGCCAAGCAGATTTCCAGGCGTCACTGCCATGCTAGAGCTCATGAGGAAGGCGGCGTTGTCGGTGGCAGACTGTAGGGAAGACAACGGACGGACGGGTGGATGCAGGTCGTACATCTTGGGACGCACACAGCTTCAGGCTCATCATTGTGAAATGGGTCACCTGTGACGAGGAATTTTACTTCTTTTACACAGAGGGGACGCGGGGCTCCCAGGGCCTGCAAACTCTCCAGTCCCCAGGGCCATCGGGTTTGCCTTGTGGGTTGCAACCACACCAGCCCAAATTCAGGGACTCGAGATTCTTTGAACCCCCGGCTGAACATTGTTGCCAGAACCCCAGGTGGCAGCTCCTTCCTTAGATCGAGTCTTGTCACCTGCCAGGCCTGTCCAGGAGCTTCAACAATTCTAGGGGCCACTCCCCAGGATAGTAACCACGCCTGGCTGGGGCCTCCATTTCCAGGCCTGTAGCGACGCCTGGCGACCAAAGGAAGAATAACTGTGCCGTCATCGGCGCGCTTCTACCAGCTAGCTGAGAGGCCCTTCTGGGTGGGGTCCTGCTGGGCTCTCTTGGATAGTGGTTAAGGGGAGCAACAGACACTTCCCTTGAGATCCTGGGATCACAAGGGCTCCCCAGAGTAGCCTTGACTGGGACTTCTGCTGGGCAGATGACATCTAAGGCTATCGGATTCCAAATCCCATCAAAGACCTGGCAGAGGGAGTTTAGGGCTCCAGGAAGGATCAGGGCTGTGAGTGGTAGCCGGGGACCTTAGGGCGTCAAAGGGGAGGATTTTCAGGTTTTGTCTCTATAAATTATTTGGGGTCATCATCGTTCCCTTTCTGGCAATTCCAGCCTGTCCTAGCTGTTTTTCTATCGCTGAGATGCACACTGTCATCAAGATGACTTGGGGAAGAAAGGTCTATTTTATCTAACCCTTCCAGGTCACAGTTCATCACTGAGAAGTCGGGGCAGAGACTCAAGCAGAGACCATGGAGGAATGCTGCCTACCGCCTTGCTCCCCAGGCTCATATCCAGCCATCCTCCTTATACCCTCCAACCACGTGCCTATGCGTGATTCCACCCATCGTGAGCAGGGGCCCCACTTACATAAATTATTAACGGAGAAAATGCCCCCACAGGCTTGCTTACAGGCCAGTCTGATGGAAGGGTTTTCTCAGCTCAGCTCCCCTCTTCTCGTGGGACCCCGAATCTGTGTCAAGGTGACAGAAAAAGTAGCACACAGCCCCTAAAGGCTTCAACGAGAGTACATGGGACAAAGGTGGATAAGCTTAGGGATGGCCACAGCCTGAAAAGGGCCCCAGTCCAGGCTGCTTCCTGGAGTGTCAGAAGCAGCCATGAGGCCTAAGGAATGAGCAGGGGATCAACGGAGGGACAGCAGAGGCAGCGACACCTAGACCTGGCTTTTCTGCCACTGATCAACCCTGGGTCACCAGGGGAGTGTGGCTATCCACACCCATCTCATGCAAACTCAGCCCCTGCCTGCCAGGCCCTGAAGCTGGTGGAAGGCCAGCATCTACACACTCCCGATAAGCCAGCCCCTCTCTGGTGAGTGCTGACTTCGCAGATTGAGGTGCAAAATCAAGCGTGTCATGGTTGATGATCAGTGGCCCCTGTGTTCTGCCTCCTGAAGAGCCCCGTCGTCACCCTCATGAGAATCTCCATGCCAGCTTCGTGTCTGCTCCTCCCCACTCCCGTCTCCAGTACACGGTAGGGCAGGCTGCAGGACTCCACTGCTGTTCGTGGGGTGGGGTGGGGGGGTGCTGCCCGGTTTGCCCTCCCACCAGCCTTTTCCAACCCAAGCGAGAGGGAGTCAAAGTTTGGAGAGGTAATCAGAAGGGGGTCGGCCCATGCAGTTGTCTTCCTGCTGTCGGGAACTTGCCAAGTCATGTCAGCAGACATGGTCTGCATTCTCTCATCTATCTGTGCAACCCAAAGAGGCAGGTCCCACTAACCACTGCCACATTTTACGTCCGAGAGCGCTGAGGCCTGAAAGGATGAGACAAGGGCCCCAAGAGCCAAAGCTCGTACGCCTCAGGCTTGATGTTTTGTTTCTATCATTTTTAACCAGGGTCAGGCATGTGTGTGTCTGCATGTGAGTATGTGCTTGTGGGGCAGGTGTCTGAGGAGCCAGAGGCAGCAGATTCCCTGGAGCCAGAGTTACAGATGTGAGCTGTCACATGGGTGCCAGGAACCTAACCCTGGTCCTCTGCAAGAGCTGGGCCTGCTCTAGCCGCTGCACCGTCTCTCCACCACCAAATAGATATCTTGAGGTTTTTGCATTTATTTTATTTATGGCAAGGGGTATTGATTTTTCCACTAATGACACAAAGTATCCCTTTAGTCACTCGTTGACATTTATTAATTATTTAATGTGTGGGGGTGTTTTGACTCTATGTATGTTAAAGGTAATTGGTTTGGGGCTGGGCATAATGGTGAAAGATGAATTCCCAGTACCTGGGAGGCTGAGGCAAGAAGCCTGGGAGGCTGAGGCTAGCCTGAGCTTTATGAAGCGGTGTCTCAACAAGCAAGAGCAATCAAAACAAAAACCCACAAAATAAATAATTGAAGTTGTCTGGGGCAACAGTGCTTAATCAAAGAGGAGTGCTAGGTTCCTGGCAGTACAGACACACACACACACACACACACACACATACACACACACACACACGGGCACATACGCACGTGCACACACACACACACACAGGTACACACATGGGTATACACACACACACACACACACGGGCACACGCACATGCGCGCACACACATGGGCACACACGCACGCACACACGAACACACACACACACACACACACACGTGCAGATGGGATGTGGGCATGCTGAAATAGTTCCTGCTTCTCAGGAGACAGGAGGTCTTTAGCTGCTGTGTTAATTACTTTTCGTGTTGTTTTGTCAAATTCCCTAATAAAAAGCAACTCCGGGGCTTATTTTGGCTCAGATTTGAGAGCCGGGTCATCATTGCAGTGGAGCTATGGCAGCTGGAGTGGGAGGCAGCTGGACACGTTGCCTTCATGGTCAGGAAGCAGAGAGTGGATACCTGTGCTCAGCTCCATTTTTACTCAGGCGGGAACCTCAGCCGGGGAGACCCTGCTGTTCCATCCTAAGCGGGGTCTGTCTTCAGTTAAACCTCTCGGATTTGTCCTCACTGACACCCACGGGTGTGTCTCCATCACAGCGGCTGGCTTTCCGATGATCCAGCCCTGCTCATCTAGATAGCATCTCAGGCATCCCTCCCTCCCTCACTGCTTCTGCGTGGCTTCTGAGCCATTGGCAGCCCCTACCAGACCCTTCCTGACCTTGCTGCAGCGTGCCCTCTGCCTGACCTCTTCCTCTCCTAGGCTGGTGGGCACACACCTGCTCACCCTCGGAGGCAAAACCTAGTTGAGAACTTGATCTTGCCAAGGCTTTTCTTTTCATTACTGGGTTACATAAGTCTATTTTCATGCAAGCATATAATTAGATAATTATATAACGTACCCTGAGTAGTTCCTCACCTTTCTGCAATATGCTCCTCCCAGCCCCCCCCATGTCGTTCATTTATACGGTTCCACGTCTACTTTCATATCAACTATACATATATGACTTTATGTACCCATAAGCTTTAGGATAGAAAATGTGGTGTTTGTGTGAGACCGACAATTAATTTACTGTGACTATCTCCACTTGTATCCATTTTTTCATAAAAACAACATAACCCTATTCTTTGTAATGGTTGAGAAAAATTCTATTGTATACGTAAACCACATCTTCTCTGTTTGCTCTGCTGTTGACGGTTGCCTAGGTTGGCTCTGTGACTTAGCTATTGTCAGTAGCGCTGCAATCGACATCGATGCGCGAACATTTCCGCACTCTGCTGGCTTGGAGTCTTTCGGGTAAAGGCAAAGGTGTGGCATAGTGGGGTAGATCTATTTTTAATTTTCTTTGGAGGGCCTCCCTATTGATTTCCATAGTGCCAGGCCTACTTACCGGGCTTCAAGTTGTTCTACAGAGCCATAGTATTGGCATAAAAACAGACACATAGATCAGTGGAAGAGAACAGAGGGCTTGGGTATAAACCCAACCAGAGCCACCCAATTTTTTAATTTAATTTTTTGGCTTTTTTTTTTTTGAGACAGGGTTTCTCTGTATAGCTTTGGTGCTCTATCTTGGAACTCACTCTGTAGACCAGGCTGGCTTCAGACTTACAGAGATCCACCCGCCTCTGGAGCCACCTGGTTCTTAACAAGGATACTAAAAATGTACAGTGGTGAAATGACAGCCTCTTCAACAAATGTTGGTAGCAAAACTGGATACACAAATGTCGTCTGAGGCTAACTGCCCATACCTCAGCCTCTGTGAAAATCAACTCCAAATGGTTCAAAGACCTTAATGTTAGACTAGAAACTCTGAACTGCTGGAGAGGCAATAGGGAAAACCCTTCACTATATTAGCACGGGCAAGGGCTTTCTGAACAGGACCCAAGGCACGAAGCAAACAACATTAACAATTGACAAATGGGAATGCTTGAAATGAAAGATGTCCACACAGAGAAACGAAACAGAGCGAAGAGAGAGTCTACAGCATGGGAGGAGGTCTTCGCTAGCTAGACAGATGGCAGAGGATTCGAACACACAAAAAATTGAACACCCCACCTCAGTAAATAAGCTAACAAAACGAGCAGACTGCTCTCAAATGGTAAACTACAAATGTCCAGTACATACATAAACATCTGTTCAACATCCCATCAGAGAGATGTTAAGCAAAACTACACTGAGATCCATCTCACCCCCGGCCCCGCCCCACCAAACCAGCAGTCATCAAGAAGACAAATGGCAACAGATGCTTGGGCCAATGAGATGGCTCGCTTTGCCACTCATTTTCACTGTTATGCGAAGTCCCTGCAAAAGCCAACAAGGAAACCCGAGTCCTGTATGTAAAAGCAAAGAGCCTTTATTTTATGCAAGTTTGCAAACTCTCTCCGCATGTCCAATGTATTGGAATAAACGGAGAGCCCCAAGCTCAGTTAGAATTGGGTTTTTATAGTAGTAAAGGTGGGGATGAGTGGTTTCTGAGGTTCAGGACCCCTGATTGGCTGACATTTATCTAGGGGTGTCCTGGTGAGTGTGTGCTGGTAGGTGATCCTATCTACAGTGGTTGGAATGCTAGGCATTTCTTTTGGATGGTCTGTTTTTGGGTGGGGCTCGGGTAATCTCAGTTTGTGATTCTTCCTGCAACCAGGTAGCCTTCAGACTCAGGCCTCTATTTAAATTTATTGATGGCTGAGTCCTACTCTGGCAGGTGATAATGGTTGGAAGTAAAGAACTTCCTTTGGGTGACCTACACATACTTAGCTTATCATGGCTGGCTCCCACCTGAGTTCAATCCCCAGAGTCCTCATGGTAGAAGGAGAGTTGTTACCCTCAGTTACCCTCTGACCTCCACAGACATGTCATGGCACACACACACACCCACGCAAAATAAAATTTAAAAATGTTTTAAAAGTAAACAAAAAAGGCAAGCTCTGGCTTCCGTTTGTCTGACTTCGCCAACATATTTAGAAATGACATTTATTTCATCGTTTATTACCGTTCACTTGTTTACTTATCTATCTGTGTGGGACAGAAGTGCCAAGGCCAGAGGACAACTTTTCTGGGGGGATTGAACTAAAGTTATCAGACTTGAGGACTGGAGGGATGGCTCAGTGGTTAAGCATACTGGCTGCTCTCCCAGAAGAACCGGGTTCAATTCCCAGCACCCACACACAACTGTCTGTAAGTCCTGTTCCAGGATCCAACACCTGCATACAGACATACAGGCAGGCAAAACACCAGTGCACATAAAATTAAATAAATTATAAAGCCATCAGACTTGGTTCTTCTACTAGAGGAATGGACTCCGTGGTGAACTGAGACCCTGGTTGCACTCCACGCCATGAGTAGTGAGTGAGTTCTGTGAGAAGCCATGACAAGAAAGGTGGGTTCCAGATTTGTATGGTAGAGGGAGGCGGACATAGTCTTTCTAGAGAAGGTGGATGTGGGCTTTTTAACTGGGTGTTCATGGCAGCATGGGAAACTGAGGAAGATGGCTTCCCCAGGGAAACACCTGTCGAAGGGAAATGCCCGATCATCTAGGGGAAATCAATTTACCTCGTAAATAAAGCTGCCATATTGTGATCCATCTGGCAGGAAATTGAGCCAAATGTCTCCTCCCACCATCTGACACCACCTACAAAACAGATCCAAGAGTACTGGAAGATCTAAGCAAAAAACTAAATGTATTAGAAGAAACTAAAACCATTAGAAGAAAAGCTAGGAGTAAGTTTTATAAAGATTTATTTGTTTATTTATCTCTTTATTTAATTTTGTTTCGGTTTTTCGAGAAGTAGCTTTAGAGCCTGTCCTAGAACTCAGACTGTAGACCAGGCTGTCCTTGAACTCACAGAGATCTGCCTGCCTCTGCCTCCCTGGTACTGGGATTAAAGGCGTGCACCACCACTGCCCGACAGGATTTATTTGTTTATATTGTATGTGTGTGTTTTGCCTGTGTATGTAAGGGAGGCCAGAAGTGAGAGTCAGGTCCCCTCTAACTGGAGTTATAGAGGGTTATAAACTGCCATGTGGGTGCTGGTACCCAAACCTTGGTCCTCTGCAAGAGTAGCCAGTACTCTTAACCACTGAGCCATCTCTCCAGCCCCTATAACACTAATTCTTTAACTTGGAGGATGAAAGAACTCTTTTTAAAAATTGTATGTATGAGTTAGGATGTGAGTTTAATAGTGAGGGGCATGTTGTGGTATAGGTTCAGGGGTATGTATGTTGGAGTATGGGTTCAGGAGGGAAAGGCATTTTGAGTTGTGGGTTCAGGGGTGTGTGTGTGTTGTGTGTATATTGCGGTATAGGTTCAGAAGTGAGGAAGTCATGCTGTGGTGTGGGTTCAGGAGTGGGGGGGTCATGTTGGGGTATGAGTTCAGGTATGTGTATGTGTTCAAAAGTGTGTGGGGGGTTAAGGAATATGTGTGTATGTGTTGGGGTGTGGGTTCAGAAGTGAGGGGCATGTTGAGATGTGGGTTCACGAGTATGTGTGTATGTGTTGGGGTGTGGGTTCAGAAGTGGGAGTCATGCTGGGGTGTGGATTTAGGGGTGTGTGTGAGGGGCCAGAGGTCAACCTGGTGTCATTCCTCAGAGGCCTTGCTTTTTGAGACCAGGTCTCTCACTGGGACCTAGGCTTACTGGCTGCACCAGACTGCTTGGCTAGTGAGTTCCAGCCTCTGATCAAGATGCTTATACATTGTTTGCATTTTGAGGTCATTGTCCTCATTAGTTGCACAGTTGTTTAAAGATTGTTTAATATTCTAATATGAAGTCTTAGTCTTTAAGTCATATGGGTATTAACAATTATAGGTCATCCATGTTTGTCATACTTATAGTTAGACTAGTCAGGTTCTTTAGATACATAGAGATTGAATTCTGCATAGATAGGTAATCTTCAACCACTTCAAGGATCTGTGGAACATGGCATTTAAATAACTTAGGGTTTTGTTGGCATGAGAGAAGACTGCTCCTGGCAGCACCGATCTATTCCCAAGAGAATGTTGAGCACCAAAAACACTCCACTTGGAGTTTGTTTTCTTCTTGCAAAATTGGTCTTTGGGCAAGGAACTTCTCATGCATCAACCACTGACAAAATGCATGATGTCCGGACAGGACACCAGGATACAAGAAAAAAGACTGTCAAATCTTGCCAAGACAGGGTAAGATAGTTTTGAAAAATTTCCTGCCTCTGAAAATGGTCTGTCAGTTACTCTAGGCCTTAGCCAAAGTTGGTTGCTTCAACATTGCAAATGAGACTTTGGGTGATTGCCCAGATAGCCAGTTGTCTCTGTCATTTGTTGCACATTTTGGAAGTTGTTTGATTGCACTTCCTGCAATCAAGTAATATTACTCAAGTAATATTATTTCCCTTCTCAGGTCTTCAATGGGGTTGAAGACTAGATAGTTGTAGTTACTTTCCTCTCATGACTTGGCCAAGTTATTTATAATACAAGACTTAAACTCCTTAGGACAGGATAATTATTGAGACCTAATATTTGTTCTTATTGTATATAATTTTGTATTAGGCTTAAAATTCTCTTATTTAAACAAAAGGGGAAAGTGCTGTAGGAATTCCTACAACCAGTAGCCTTTAAGTTACCCTCCCACTTGGGCGTGGCCTCTTATACTATATATGCCAATGTAAAGTGTGGGGTCCTCCGGCCTCTGTAGCCCAGGCCTACTTAACTCACCACCCTTCTGCCTCAGCTGCCATCACAGGTCTGCACCACTAGGCCTGGCTTGAGATGGACATTTTTATCACACTGTGTCCAGGGACCACACTCTCCTCACAGTTCAACATGTTGATGTGACCATGGTCACCTGGCTGAGGTAGTCTGCTGAGTTTCCTCACCGTGAAGTCCGTCTTCCCTCCAATGGTTCTCAACCTTCCTTATGTTGCAACCCTTTAACACAGTTCACATGTTTTGATAACCCCCACCATAAAATTATTTAGTTGCTACTTCATAACTGTAATTTTGCTACTGTTATGAATCATAATGTAAATATCTAATATGTAGACCCACGGGGGATGAGACCCACGGGCTGAGACCCTCTGGTTTAGAAGAAAGGTGGCTTGTGGTTCACAGCTAAGGGGTGGGTGGGCATGGCAAACCCCTCCCCCTCTTAAGACACCTGTGTAATTTGTTTCCAATTCTGCTCCACTTAGGGATGTAGCCAGGCACTTCTGGTATCAATATAAACATGTGGATATTTATGGTTACTTTAGGTTCTGATCCAGTCTTTCCCTGCTTGAATTTTGCTGCTCACTGTAAAGTGCTGTTTGCATTCAGGTGGGGAGAGTCAAGACCACTCAATAGGCAGGGATGGAGGCCCAGAGAGGGAGTAGCTGCCACTTCAGGGATTGTCTTGTTTCCTTTTCTGATGCTATGCACCCTGATGGGGCGGGAGAGGTGGCACAGCGGTCAAGAGCTCTGCCCCTCCAGTTTCAGGGACTCCCTCTCCCTCCACCTGCTCCTCAGGCATCAGACACGCTGTGCAGACACACACATGCTTGCAGGCATAACACTCATATACAGAAAGCAAGGAAATCTTAATTTAAAAAAATACCACCCTGACCCGAGCAACTTAATAGAGAAAAGGGGTCGTTGTTCAAGCTACAGACCCTCTCTGTAGACGTCAGGGGCTTGAGGGACCCTGTCACGTGGTCCACAGTCAGGAGGGGGACTGAATGGATGCTGCTGTAAGCTCTTTTCTCTTTTTCTACAATCTGAATCCCAGGAAATGGTCACACCCACAGTGGGCAGGCCTCCTCACATCAGCTCCCTGAATCAAGATAATCACCTCCCTCCCCTAGGAACTCCCAGAGCCCCCGCCCCATGGGGTGATTTTAGATCCTGTCAGGTAAGCAGTTAACACTAATTATCACAGAGCAGTGGGCTGGAGACTGGGGCCTGGAAGTTCTAGAAAATCAAAGGCCAAAAGGAGAGCAGCCTAAGCCCCAGCCTTTTGACAAGGAAGGGACCTAGAGCATCCATCTCGTTTACCACCTGGCAGCCATACAACCCCTACCTCTACTAGTCTCTGCTCAGTGGATCCAAGTGTCCAAGGCCACAGGTCTAGAGAAGTCCCTGCCCTGCCTTCAATGGCTTTCCTGTGCCCGTAAAAGGACATTTAAACTCAGTGTGGTGACCCACCGTGCCTTCTCTGGGAGCCTCCAGTCAAATGCTCTTTCTCAGAGAACCCCACTTAAGGCAGTAGTTCCTGTCCCAGATCCTTTCACCCTCACCCATCTACCCACAGAGTCCTCAGAGAATTTGCTGTGTTAGCAGTCTTTCCCTTCCCCACGGGTCTTTGGACTCAGAAAGCGCTGGGTGCCTCTGTTGGGGGGGCTGGCCTTGGAGCCCCGTCAGGTGGAACAGCCCCCAGAGGTCCCTGTTCTTCGCAACTGTGAGCTGGGAAGAGGCGAGCTAGCAGCTCTGTCCTTAAACTCCTCCGGTTTGTTTAAGTGATTACAAAGAACATGTAGTACGTTGACTTATAATTAAAAAGAAAATCCAATAAAGTTAATAAAAAAAAGAAATTAAAGTTTTCATTTCCTGGGGAACTAAACAAGAACGCAGCAGAAGAGAGCACAGGTGTCTCCTGAGGCGATGGAGGCGGGGGTGGGGATTGGAGGAGTGAAGAGCGCTGGAGGGAATGAGGGAGTGGAGGGGTGAGCGAGATAGGGGGGTTTTGGGATCGAGACTGTGGGACTGAAGTATGCTAGGAGAGCTAGAGGCGAAACTGCCTTTGCGCAGTAGACTTCATGTTGTTTATTGTGGGGTGACTGATGGGGAGTGTGGCTTGTGGAGGTGGCGAGGGCCCGCCGTCCCGGGACACCACTACTGAAACGTAGACGGCCCGTGGTGCCCATACATACATGTCCGTGTCTCCAGAGTCTTTTAAGGTTAACCATATCTCATTTTACTAGTAATAAAACAAGGGTTAGCATAATAGTTTAAGGGTCTTCCAAGGGTCTTCCTCTGTTGTAAAGATTCTCCGGTAGAAGGCTCCGCCTCTGGCCAGGAGAGGGCGCTGCGATACCGCGGCATCGTTCTCTGCTCGGAGCTGGGCCGGGGAGCTCCACTACCTCCTGCTCCGCGGGATGCTTAGGTCGAACCAGAGTGCCCAAGAGCACTCCAGTGCCTGCTTCTTTGGGTCAAAGAGATGAAACTGGGTCGGGAGCCTGTTCAGAAGTCAAACCTTCCATGCCCCAGCCTCCTCTGAGTTTCACAGCCAGGTCTCTTCCCTCTTCCCTACTCTGCAGTCTTTGCTCATGGTGCGGTTTCTAGGTGTTCATCCAATAATCTTTCTCAAAGCAGCTCAAGCTGTTTTCTGAAATGTAGAAGTGCCCAGAGAACAGCCGCAGTCCCTTCTGTCCTAGAGGCTCCCCTACACATGACATCGGCTCAAGTATTTTAAATTGGTTGTGACCTCCTCACCTGTGGCAGGACAGTTGGAACGAGGGACCTTCCCCCATAGTAGGCAGAGGGACAGGACAGGACTAGAGAGGCCCTGGCCTGGTGGACACTCAAAACTAGTCCTCCCTGTGTGACTGCAGCCCCTTCAAATATCCCCCAGGAGTTCCCCCTCCTGGCTTCCCTAATCCCCACTACTTCTGATGCCCAGAATTGGTCTGGGAGAGGTAACCGGCTGGATCATTTGGGATCATTTGGCAGGCTCCAGTGTCATGTCTGACTCCCTGTCCTTACTGCAGACTTCACGGGTTCTGTTGTCCTAAGCCTGGAAGAATCACGGGGCTCTGGCTCTGTCTCAGTCTCTATCTGCCCCAGGTCTCTTCTCTCAGACAGTGCCTCAGGTACCCCAGACCTCATGGACTCACGTGACTGTGGATGACATTCACACTTCTGATACTTCTGCCGCCATATTCTGTCCCAGGTGCCGGGACAAAACACCTGCATTACAGTATCGGATTTTAAGCCGTGGGGCGGCGGGGCGGGGGGGGGGGGGGGGGCGGGGGACGACGACGGGGGACGGGGGGGGGGGGGCGGACTCCTGCGTGCTAGACAAGCACTCTGCCAAAGGTGCAGCACCCCTGCCCATTGGCATCTCTATCGTTCCACTGCCAATGGAAGTTCTGCCACCTCTCAGTTGCCCAGTTTGTACCTCCTGGTATTCTGACTACCTGGGCTACCTTTCCTGGAGTTCACTGGGCACACTGGTGGGACCCGGACAACAGCAGCGCTTGCTGGGACTCCACTCCCTCATGGCTAAGATCGCAGCCTCGCTGTGTGGCTGGAAGGAAAGACCTCCGGCTGATACCCAGACATCAAGGGAACACACAGGACCCTGACTGCCTGGCCTTCTTCTGCCTTAGACCTCTTTCCGCCAAGGATTGAGGGCTCCGTCAGACTGTGTGTCAGAGTGTGGGGGGAATCCATGAGAGTAAGGCCAGACCGACCACTGGGGAAGCTGGGAAGGGTGTTCCAGGGCCGGCTTCCCAGAAAGAGCGCCCAGCATCCCCAGCTGTGTGGCATGTGGAGCATATCTGTAGCCAAGCGAATGTGAGGTGGGCCTGGAGGGATGGCTCAGTGGTTAAGAGCAGGCACTGCTCTTCCAGAGGACCTGGGTTCACTTCCCAGAACTCACCATGTCTGTAACTCCAGCTAGAGGAAATCTGATGTCTTCTGCTCTTCATGGGCACCAGGCACACATACACACATGCAAGCAAAACTCATCCACTTAACATGTTGGAGGGGCTAAGCCACCAGCACCCTGAATCAGCACCCTGGACGAGTACAAAGACCCCCCCTTGCCTCTGCCCCTGCATGTGCAATTCTCTGTCAGCTGTGGGGAGCAGGCCAATGGGCAATGTCTCAGGATGCTCCATGTTGTCACCAGCTGCTGAAACTTGAGATGTAGGGAGTGGCATGGACCTGTGCAGACAGACCCGACCAGGAAGTCCTGGGTTAGGCCTCTGATTGTGCCCAGGGTCATCCTGACCCAGACCTGGATGACAGGAGGGTATGGTGGTTGTGACCCTGACAAAAACTTGCTTACTGTGCGACTGTGGCAAGGAAGCCCAAGCTTCATCTTTCCCTACCTGCAGGATGGACCAACAACTATGGGATTAAATGGATTAAATGATGGAGCAGCTGTGAAGGCCAAGTCTGTGTGTCAGGTAAGCTCTGTGCCCCATGGTTTATTCACATCCTGGCTACAAGCTCGAGGACTGCTCTGTCTCCAGTTCCACTGTGTAGATTTAGATCACCCCTGGGCTGATCAGGCAGAGCACAAAGCAAGCATCCTCAGATGCAGACCAGTCTTTATACTAAGTGACACTAGAATTCATGTCGCAAATTCAAACGCTCTTTGAATCCTCTTAATCTGCTTGGTGAGCCCATGGGCAGGGAACCAAGGCCTAGAGAGGCTGTGACACCCAAAAGCACGGAAACAGCGTTGTCTGGCTCAGGTGCCCATGTTTTTCTCCAAATATAAACACAGTGTAATGCAAACCAAGTGCTTGCCACGTAAGCACAGGTTCCAGGAATGTGTGCTCATCTTTAGTAATGGAGGACTACAGCCTGTAAACCCTGGGAGAAGGTGGGGCTCCCATTGGACTCTGAGAGGGCGGGGCTCCCACCATGCTCTTAACTGCTGAGCCATCTCTCCAATGAGTTTTGTGGGTAAGGCTGGGAGAAAGTCAAGATATTGAAGCAGGATTTGAACTTTTGTTTTGTTTTTGAATATTTATTTATTATGTATACAATATTCTGTCTCTGTGTGTGTCTGCAGGCCAGAAGAGGGCACCAGACCCCATTACAGATGGTTGTGAGTCACCATGTGGTTGCTGGGAATTGAACTCAGGATCTTTGGAAGAGCAGGCAATGCTCTTAACCTCTGAGCCATCTCTCCAGCTCCGGGTTTGAAGTTTTTCAGGGATCCACAAAAGGAAACCCATCTAGGAAGAGGGAAGACCATGAGGTACAGGGGTGCAAGAGTTGGAGGCGGATGAAGCGGGGAGCTCTCAGCAGACGGCAGATTCCTGCTGTAGTTTGGATGCGGGTTGCTCCCCAGTTTGATGTGTTGGTTCTGTTCCCCACATGGCAATAGGAGAGGCTGGAGAATCCTTGAGAAGTGGAATCTGGAGGGAGGTCTTTAGGTAACTCTCCACATGTATACTTATAAAAATAAAAATAAATTGCTAAATAGAGTAAGAATTCCAAGGGGCCAGCAAGATGGTTCAGTGGGCTAAAGTTCTTGTTGCAAAGGCTTGATGATCTGAGTTCAAGCCCCAGAACTCACAAAAAGATAGAAGGAGAGGACCACTCCAAAAGTTGACCTCTGACCCTCACAGCTCTTCCCATGGTGTGCACGCACACATACGATTACACACACACACACACACACGCACACACACACACGCACACACACACACACACACAGAGAGAGAGAGAGAGAGAGAGAGAGAGAGAGAGAGAGAGAGAGAGAGAGAATTTTTTTTAATTAACAGAAAAATCTCATTTAATTTCAGCACTGGGGGGCAGTGACAAGCAAATCTCTGTGAGTTCAAGAACAACCTGATCTTCATTGCAAGTTCCAGGCTATCCAGGGCTAAAAAGTGAGACCCTGCCCCACCCCACCCCCCAAAAATGTCTTGAGTCTCATCCTTGCTTCTAGCCCTGTTCCTTCCTGTCTAGCAAGATTATCTTTTCTGCCATTGTCATTTTCCATGTGACCTAGCCAAGAGGACCCTTCACAAAACAAACTTCTTTCTAAGTTTGCCTATCTCTGGCATTTTGTTATAATAAGAACAGGCTAACACGCTACCTGGGGAAGTTGTGCTAGGGTGTTTAAAAGAGAGGGTGACAATGGAGTTACAACCGGAAGTGCAGGCTGGAGGTGAGCAAACCTCTGACTCAAGGAGAGCCACTCTGACTGGAATTCCGGACCCGCTGGCGTCTAGGCCACTGAATCAGTTGTCACACAGGATGGCCACTGCCTGGATGGCTCAGTTAGGGTGGGAAGGGCCTGCAGCTTAGACCACCTCAACAAGCCTGTGGAGTCCTGAGACGTGTGAGCTCATGCACTGCTCACTGTGTGTGTAAAATGCACTAGAACTCTGGGTTCATATTTGGGTCTGGGCATAGACAAAAGCGTGTGTGAAGACATAGGACCACAGGTGTTGGCGTAGGTGAGAAATTCACAGGGCATAATGAGTACAAAGGTGGGCACCCGGGACTCCGTTTTCACATCTGCACAAACCTGGGCACACTCTGCACGCGTGTATGCATACTCTGTAATGGTGCAAATGGAGGTGTGAGACTCTGTGTGTGTGTGTGTGTGACCAGTATCTTAGGAGGCATTCTGGTCAAGGTGGGTTGTAGAGAAGCAAGCCCTAAGAAAAGGTTCCCGCATCCTGTGAATTTGCAATTCTAGGGTTGCCTAGAAATGGCCAATGCAAATCAAATGTAAGTGATATGTAAATAAACGGAGCCCTTGGGACCTTCCTGGAGCCCTGGGGGCAAGAGCGGTGGAAAGTCTGTGGGCTCAGGCTCCAAACCTCACAAGACCCAGAGTCTTCCATGAGATCCCACGGGAGGGTTCCAGCTGCTGCTAAGCCTGGTTCCCAGCTGTGAGGTGGCCGTGGGGGAGGGTGGAAGGAGGGGAAAGGAGCTCCCAGACTCTACCGGGGAGAATGGATGTCACAGTGACAGCTGGCCAAGCTTGCTTTCACTAGTCTCCCAGTTGTTGGGGCGCCAGGGTGAGGGATCAAGGGTAGACGAGGCCCCGAGATGGGCTCGCAGGGCTCCTCGGGGGCTTTCCTTGGCTTTCAGAGCGCAGACCACAGAGGTGGAGGAGCCTTCTGGCCCTCCCTGACTCCCTGTTTACAGAGGACCTGAGATGGCTCAGCACAGAGCCATCAGGCCAAGGCTGTGCCCTAGAGTGTTTGTGCCTGTGCCAAGGAGGACGCGCCTGACTCCAACACACGCGCTGCTCAGGCAGCGCACGCGCCAGCCCTCACCTGCCGTCTACACCGTCTTTAAAGGGGGTTCACCAGTTCAGGATCCCTGGCCTCCAGGCTCCGGGTGCAGCTTCTGAAGGGCTGCCCAGAAATGGGCTCCAGTTCCCACACGTGCAGGGCCCTCCTCCACGTTCCCACATTGGTACCTAGCCAGGGGTGCGTGGTTTCCAGACCTCACATGCTCTGCTCCCCACGTTGTCGATTCACATACAACTGGGGGGTCCAGCTGCCTCCGAAGTTGGAGATCCAGTCTTCATGTGATATTTCTCTTCCCTGAGGCAGAGGTTGCGATTTTCTTCCCTTGAGGCCCCTGGAAGCAGGCAAGAGCTATGTACTCCCTCAGCCTCGGGTTCCCACGGTCACACAGGAGCCTCTTAAAGGCAGGGTTCGGTACTGTTCTTAGGTCTGGGACAGTGGACAGACATCCCGATTTGCCACAGGCTTAACCAAAGGCCCTGCTAAATTCAAGAAGAATGTGAAAGGCAGAAGAGGCCATAATGACTACCCCGTGGCCATCACAGCGTGGGGAAACCGAGACTGACAGAACGGACATGACTTGTCAGTGACCGGCAGGAGTCGAGAGCACCTTACACCCACCCCCGCCCCCGCCATCTCTGTCTTAGACTCCTATATATTTTCTGGTCCCTAGACTATTCCTGCTCCCAGGTCCCCTCTCCTTGAGAGTGAACTTCTAGCTTCAGCTCAGTGCCCTTCCTGGTCCCACTCAGCAGTCACTGTGACATTTGCAGCTGGGTGAGCTGAGGGACTGGGCCATGCCCAGCTCTGGCCTCAGGCAATACCAATGCACAAGGGGTGTGGCCCCTGCTCTCAGGGACCCCAAGGGGGACAGACCCACCCATTCTTCCATAACCATCACTTCCATTGCCTTTGATCAGAGTTGGTATGTTTCCAGTAGGCGAAATCCCTGAGACTCATCTGGCGAGGTCTAGGCTGCCTCTTGCCCTCAGAGTGTGTGGAACCTGGCCTGCGGCAGATGTTCATGAAACATGTGGAATTGAATAGTGTGGTTTCAGAACCACAGTCCAGCCCCAGCGAGAAAACAGTTCCACTGTCTTCGGGAGCACTGACTGTCACCAGGAGCTCCTTGCCCGGCCAGGGCTCACACACTTGCCCTACCAGGGCTCCCGACCTCTTCTCCAGCCAGCCCTTCAATTCCTTCTCTCCAATCTCACATCTAAATATTTCCTCCTGGGCCTCACACCTTCCATGGCTCCCTGGTCTCGAGAGTACCCCAGTTCTGCACTTGGCATTCCCAGTCTTACCTCCCTGTCCCCCCACCCCCCACCCCGTCTCAGACTCGGACCTTTCCAGTAGCCTGGTGCCTCTTCTCCCTTGCCTGCCTGGGATGTGTAAGGCCCCTGCTCTGTGCTCCTGTAACCCCGTGAATCTCTCAGTATTTGTCAAGATGGCGTGGTCTTGGAACATGGCCTTGCATTCAGCACTGGGAGAGACCCCACAGCCCAGCCCTCCCTGCCCTGACTCCTCCTCAGCCCAGTCCCTGTTTGCTGTCTTCCTGTCGCTTGTCACATCAGGACAGACTTGTCCGTGATTTGCTTGTGTGTTTAGCATGAGCTCCAGATGGCTGAGCCGGTCACACCCACAGCTGGCGGTGCTCAAGAGCACCTCCGTGTGTCTGCAGGTGTCACCTCCCTTGATGCTCCCAGGACCCCTTGTTGGTCGCTGTATGCTCCTCATTGTCATTTTACATGAAAGTGGACATCTCACACCTTGTCCAGGGACAGGGACATGATTGGGGAGCTGTGACCAGAGCTGGGCTGCCTCTGGAGTGTCCTCCACACCCTGCTACAGCTATTTATCTTGTTCTGGTTCCAACCATATTCATTTCCTGTTTCTCTGTTTCAGAGCTGAAGAATATTGGAAATCAGAGGGGGAACCATTGACTGGACAGCAGCCTCCAAATGCTGGCTCTCTGCGGGTGAAGTCTGTGTCTTAGGATTCTGCAAGAATGAATGAATGACCTGCAGTAAAGATGGCAGTCTCCAGTTAGACAGTCTATTGGGCGGTTCACAACGGAGGGAAGGGAAAGACAGGTATTACAGGGGACTCCTTGTGTCCATCCTGGGAGAGCGAGGGTTAAGCCACCCCCTACCAAGTCTGCTTGTTTCTCTGAGATGTCCCCTTTTTGCCCTCCTTGCTCAGCTATCCACAGCTAGCCAGTCCAGCTGCGAGGCTGTCTGGGGCTGTCTGGCGCTGAGGGGGTGTGAGAGCATTTGGGCATTGAGACAGAGAGACAGGGCCCCTGGACTTCTGAATTCCCCACTGCGAGGTGAACCACCCAGGAACTCCATAGTCTGGAGATGCACAGCTGTCCCGCTAGTTGGGCAGGAGGACCAGTGATTACTCTTCTTTCAAAATGATGGATTGTGGGAAGATGCTGGGGTCCTTGTTGGAGAAAGAAAATAAGAATAAATACAAAGAAGTGGCTTCCAGGCTGACAATATGTGTGGCAGAGCTGGGAAAGATCTCCGGGGGTGCCACCCACGGGGCTCCACCTCATCCAGGCTAACTCCTCTGGCATTTGCTAGCTGAGCTCAATGCCCAGTAGATATTCCAAGACCCCATCTTCCCTTTAGTGTCCAGCCTGCTGTAGCTATAATCTCTGTCCCTGGTCTCTGAGATCCCCAGAGCCCCTCTCCTGACACAGTGTCTAGGTTGTTGTAGAAGGGACATTTGGGTAGGATTCTTGGGAAGTGTCAGAGATAAGTAGTATCATGTCCTTCCTAGCCACAAATGTCCATACCTTCCCTATTCCCCTACCTCCTCCCCAGTATTGTCGTAGACACTGTGTCCCAGATGTATGATACTTAAGTTGTTGTTTTTGCTAGAATAGCTCTCTCCACTCCCAACCCCCACAAAACTCAGAACTATGTCTGTGTTTGTGGCTGGGGTTTGAACCTATGGCCTCTCCCACAGAACTACTCCCTGAGCCCCACAGTGACTTAGGTGTGTGGAGCTGGCCTCCCCCATAAGAAGGGAGGTCCCAGAGCTCAGGGGCCAGACCTCAGCTGCCTGTACCTGGTACACTTCAATACCCTTTACTGAGTCAGAGCTGAGGGAGAAGGTCCAGACCCAGCAGGTCATAACGTCAGTCAGTCTCTCAGTCTGAGAGGGCAGAAGTCCGGAAGGAGCTCCCCAGAGGTGTCAATGGCCTTGTCGGAATGGCTGGCATAGGTACATGTAGTAACTCTCCACTGGGCTACACCTTCATATAACCTCCTCCCTCTTGATGTGACAGGACCTGTGCCTCGCTTCCAGCGATGAAATGTGTCCCAGGTGATGGTTGTGATGGTGAGTTGGGGTCCAAAGTCAGTGAATTTAAGTCATCAGAGGAGGTAGCTATGGGTGGACCTGACTTCATCAAGTGAAGAAGAGAACAGAGGCCCTCCCTGAGGACAGAGATGCTCTTGCTGGGCCTGAAGAAATGGCTTTCCCTACTTGAGGGAGCCTGGAGATGCCTCGAGGTCAGGGACAGGAATGGCCTCAGACTCTAGGAGCTAATGGCAGCTCCAGGCTGGCAGTCACTGAGCAAACCACAAGAGCCAAAGTGTACCAATGACCACATGACCTTGAAAGGAGACCCTGAACTCCACACCTGGACGCTGAACAGAGACCTCAGAATGCCTGTCCACGGGGACTGTGGATTGTCATGTCACATGGGTGTCATTTTGAGTTGTGGGGTTGTGGGATTGCGTACTCAGCCGTGGACACAGGGAAGCCTTAAAAAAAAAAATACAGCAGCCCCAGAGAACCGACCAGGGGATGGCAGAGTCACAGACTGGCCAAAGAGAAGAGGAAGCTGAACTCTGGTCTGCCCATACCTCCTCCTCCCAGTTTTATCCAATCCTTTCCCACTCTCTCCAACCCAAGACACAACCTGGTACCTGAAGTACTTAACCCAGTTAACGCATACAGAGACCAGCGAAACCAGCAGTGGCTTGAGGAGCACAGGGTTTGGGATTCCCAGACTCCGGGGCAACATGGGGACAAAGCTAAACTTGTCCCAAGCACACACCCCAATCCCAGAGCCAACTGCAAGCCCCCAAATGACAAATACACCCCTGTCCTCACAACCACCCCCCTTACAGGGCCGGCGCCACCTGCAGCTTAGACAGCCCAGACAGCAGCTGCCCCCCTTAGCTCTTCTCTGATTCTTGCCCCCAGGCCAGTTGTGGAGGAAGGGTTCACAGCCACTGGGGTAGGTCAGCAGCTGGGGGAGCCCAGATGTGGGGGAGCCCAGAATATGGAATAGGGTTACACCCAAATGGCCCGCCAGCTTCTCCAAGGGGGACAGGGATGGTCACAGTGTCTGGGAATGGAGCTGGCTGGGGTGATGTGTGTGTGCGTGTGTGTGTGTGTGTGTGTGTGTGTGTGTGTGTGTGTGTATTTCATGCTCCACTCTTATCCCTGGTCCCCCAAGTATAAGTAACTGAGAATCAGCTAAAAGGCGGACTTGTAAGTGGTCCCGGGTTTTCAATGAATAAAGGTGCAAACCAGCCCTTCCTCTGGATCTTGCCTTCCCCAGGTGTCCCACGACCAGGCCGGATGCCTCCTACTAGAGAAGCTGGCAAGGAGATACTGACCCCTCTCCAACACCTTTCTTTGTCCACAGTGAATGCACAGGATTTGGTTTCTTTGTGAACCCCTCCCCTCCCAGCCCCTGGCCAGGGCTCCATCCATCCTGTCTCCCGGAGGCAGACAAAGAAAGTATCTCAGGTTCCCCGGGGCGCCTGCCCTTTGATCTGCCCCTCTTCTTTCCCCAGGGTACTGGGTGCTGCAGGGCTAGGCTCCAACCAGGGACAGGCACCAGAGATAAAATCTGGGATGGGAAGGAGACTCACAGTGCTGAGAGACTTTAAAGTGCCGGTAGATACCCACCCCCTCCCAAGCTCATTTCTGACCGCCTACCTGAGCTCTCCCCCACTCCACCAGCCCCGGCCTTCCTCCTAGGTTTCCTCTGGGAATTCTCAGAGCAGGAACCCATGCTTCTGCTCTCCACTTTCCTGGTGGCCCTTTGGGAAAGGTGCACTGTAAGCCTGGATCATCATGTTGATTATTGCTCAGAGGATGCCCCCTTCTGACCCTTCAACTCAACAGGTTGCCAATGGATCCCCCAAGCTTGCATTCTCCTCAGCCCCAGAATGTTTTTCTTTTCTGTTTGTCTTTTGGTTTGGTTTTGTTTCTTTTGGGTTTTTTGAGACAGAGTTTCTCTATGTATAACTGCTGTCCTGAAACTCACTCTGTAGACCAGGCTGGCCTCGAACTCAGAGATCTGCTTGCCTCTGCCTCCCGAGTGCTGGGATTAAAGGTGTGTGCCACCACACCCAATACCCTCTAGAATCTCAAGGAACACAACAATGCATCCAGCAGGACTTGGATACCTGACAGGCCCAGTGACTGAGACCCCACATTACAGAGTCTCCCTTAGTCTCCCCTCCACTGAGGGGGTGTGCCCAAGGGAAACTCATTCATGTTCCTTTTCTGATCCTCCTGGGGTGGGGAGGCCTCAGACACAGTCCCTTGGACCAAGCACCGTTCAGGTCTCCTACCCCACCTCCACTGCGTCTTTCCCTTCATCTTTGTTGGTATCTTTGCCTGCTTGTTGGGGTTTTGCTGTTGTTCATTTGTTTTGAGACAAGGTCTTGCCTTGCAGCTCAGGCTAGGCTGGAATTCTCAAACCTCCTGCTTCAGCCTCCCAAGCCTGTTATAAGCATGGGCTGTAACCGTGCCTAGCTCTCCTTTATCTTTTGTGCTAGGCTTGCAGATCAGGCAGGCTTGCAAGCAGTTCAGAGTTGAAGTGCCAGCTCAGTCCCCCTTACTGTGTGTACCACCTTATGTTCTGGGATGGCTCCTTGGGCCTCCTTGGTTTCCACTCAACTTTTTCTGATCTGCTAGCTCCTCTTCTTGTCTTGTGACCATGGGATGGCCCCTCCCCTGAGGTAACTTCTCTTCCATTCCCTAGTCACATGTCCCTAACTCCATTTCTACATCTTGCACAGACCTCCCCTCTTCAGAATATCTGCTCCTCTCCTCCCCTGGCTTCCTTTCCCTGTAGTCTAAAGGGAGATTCACATTGAGCCAAGAGACCTCAACCATGAGACCTAAAGCTGGGAGAGCAGGGCATCCTGGGTTTGAGCTTCAGCCCATCCCCTCCCCCTCTGCACACAAACACGCATGCATATACATGCACAAAAACAGAAAAAAAATAAGCAAAAGATCTGAATGGGACATGCTAGAGAGGCCAGAGGTGGTAAGTCACCTCAAGAAGAACTCTGTCGTGGAATCATTTTTTTTTTTTTTTTTGTACAAAGATGTGTCTTTGCTAAGGCGCCTTCTGATTGGTTTAATAAAGAGCTGAATGGTCAATAGCTAGGCAAGAAGAGGTTAGGTGGGACTTCCGGGCAGAGAGAGAAGAGATGAGTCTACGCTTGGCAGAGACGCCAAGGACATGGAGAGGAAGCAGGACGTACAAGATGGAAGAGAGATAAAAAGGCACAAGGCAAAATGTAGATTAATATGAATGGGTTAATTTAAGTTATAGGAGCTAGTGGGACAAGCCTAAGCTATAGGCCAAGCTTTCATAATTAATAAGAAGTCTCTGTGTCACTATTTGGGAGCTGGCTAGTGGGACAGAGAAAGACCCAATATAGCACTCAGCAGGGTGTGTTGGGGTGTGGAGATTTAAACGGCTGGAACTGAAAGCAGTGACCGCGTCAAGCGCCAATGACACAGAGCAGGAGAAAGAACGCTGATTCACTGCTGATGGGAATGTAAAAAGAAAAGCTTTGGAAGGCAGTGATAGCCATCCATATACAAATATAACATGTGGAACTATTGAGGGGTGTTGCCCTCTGAACTCAACAGTCAGTGTTACTATCTTTTTGGGTTTTGTTTTTGTTTTTAATTTATTATTTATTTATGCACTATTCTGCCTCCATGTATGCCTGCCGGCCAGAAGAGGGCACCAGATCTCATTACAGATGGTTGTGAGCCACCATGTGGCTGCTGGGCACTGAACTCAGGACCTTTGGAAGAGCAGGCCGTGCTCTTAACTACAGAGCCATATCTCCAGCCCTATCTTTTTGTTTTTAAAGATTTATTTTATTCTATGTGTGTTGATGTTTTGCCTGCATGTATGTCTGAGGGTGCCAGATCCCCTGGAACTGGAATTACAGACAGTTGTGAGCTGTCCTGTGGGTGTTGGGAATTGAACCTGGGTCCTTAGCCAGTACTCTTAACTGACAGCCATCTCTCCAGCCCTGCCCCCGTTATTACCATCTTAATTGGAGCAGCTGTGATTACCAGAAGAGCATCTGTGCAAGGTCAAGCTGTTGATGGTCCCTTGCAGAAAGAGGCTTTGGAGGTCCTGAGACCCTCACCCAAGCCCCCAGCCTCCCCTCCACCTGCACACCCCTCCCCACAGCGTATGTGGCTCTGACCTAGTGATAAAGTGTAGAGATGGGAAGTTGGCTGAAGAGGGGACTCCACTCTGCAGCTGTGAGCATTTGGTGACACAGCTGTTGTCCTCACCCATACTCCCACAAGCAGCTCTTTAACCATGCTTCTGAAACTAAGGCCAATAAGCTGTTTGGCCCACCAACCCAGTCTTGGGTGGAACTGTTGTAATGGATTAAGTAAAAATGCTACAGATCTCCAACATCTGCAGCAGCAGAAACGCTGCAGGTCTCAAAGCGATGGCAGTGGGCAGAGGATCCTGAGAAGCAGGGACAGCACAGTTCACCAAGTAGCTGCAGTGGGCCATGAGGGGCAGCGAGTTCCATGAGAAGAGATAGACAGAGATGGGCACACCATGAGACCACACCGCAGGTCTCTGAAGGTCCTGGACAGGGAGCCACTCAAAGCGGGCGAGAGACAAGAGACATGGATAGGCACACCATGCAGGGTGAAGTTGACTATTTATTTAGTGGGTTATGGAAGGGAAGGGGACAGAGGTAAAGGAAAAAGGGGGAAGAGCAGAGAGGAATAGAGAGAAAGACAGAGAGGAGGAGGAAGGGAAGAAGTGGGGAAAATGGAGTGAGGCAGAAGCTATCTCTTGGGGGAGAGACTGAAAAGAGAAGGGACTCAGGGTGCAAGCTGAAGATCAGCAGATGGGGGGGAGGGAGTGGGCGTGGCTTGTCTCTTAAAGGGACAGAGCAGACCATTACTTTACCATCTCTCTTTTTTTTATAATAAAAAGGCAGGAGTTTAGGCACCACAGGTTAAAGGAATTGGGGTGATGGGTTCTCAAGACTGCTTCCTGTTTATTTGTGGGTGTTGTCTTGGAGGGGGATTCTGAGAAAGCTGGGTACTGATCACATCCTGGTGTACTTGGTCTGTTTGTTCCTGTCTGGTGTTTGTGGTATGGAAATGTCTGGTGTCTCTTACATCTGTTCAAGGTATTGACAGAACAGAGAACAAAATGAATTTAGGGAAAAAAATTTAGGATCAGGGAATTGAGGGGGTAGTATCTGACCTGTTTAAGGTGGATCCTTCAATTCGGCTCCCTGGAACTCACAAGAATTTTTTGGGTTTGTGAAAACAGAAATTTTAGACATATACATTGTATAAATAGTAGCATATTTATGTCAGAATGGCTGTGACAGATATTTTTGCATAATGAAAAGTATCTTTAAGACTATGAAAGGCAGCGGGAAAGAGATATTTGATAGTGTGCACTTGTTCTCACACCTTTATAACTTGCAGGTACACACCTTAATAACTTGCATTTGTATTTTACTGAAATTTGTTTGGTGAGGCTATCCTTTTAAACTAACAAAACCTCTAAGCTGTCAAACTGCATCAGAGATCTTTGGGAAGGATAAAATTTTACTTGAGTTACTGACTAAAAAAGAACAGAGAACTTACTTGGTTAGAACCTGGAGTGACTCCTCAGGGTCCTCCATGGTCTCTGAGGGTTCTATTTGCCTTTTGCTGTTTAGTGCAGGGTCTGCCAGGCTCCAGAAGATCCTGTGGGCTAAGAAATCTGTAGAAAGACATGCCTACCTTGACCTGAGCAGATAGGCTGTCAATTCCAGCAGTTCTTTCCACTGTCTGGTGATCTTCCATTTGGATGAAAGGCGGTTTGGCCCAGTGGTCAGCACTTGGCAAAGTTGAAACCAAGTGCGGATGAACGTTGTTTTGTGCCCATTTGTCTTCTGTCTTCTTTGGAGGAAGTAGGGTGCTGCTGCTAGGAATCAACCTGTATGTTTTTGTTATGAAAAGTTTTTAATAATTAAATATTTAAATGCCATATTCCCCAGATCTCTGAGCAGTTGAGGGCTATTTATCAGGTACAACTATAGTATAGAATCTGCCTGGAAAGCTGGGTCCAAGCTTGACTGTCCTGACTCTCAACTTAACAGGTAAAGCAGGGTTGGATTAAATATAAAGTATTTTTGTAAGAGACTTAAAAGTACATACCAGTTTAAAACATGAGACTTATTGTTTTTATAGTCTGAAATGAGCTGCATTGAACATAGGTGCATTTAAGTTGCATGTATGAACACGCACAGAGTGAACAGGAATTGGGTGACGTGGATGCTCTTGGTGGGCCCTACCAAAGGCACACCACTGCACAAAACACACATACAACAGAGCCAGCAAGAGGAATTTAGAGACAAAAACATAAGTAAATCAGGGAACCAGGCAGGGTATACCTCAGCAAAGATGGCAGGACTTAGTCACCTGACCTGGCTCTCAGTTAAGATGGCGGTAAGATCACCCACGTAACAGAGTTAACACTGGGGAACCAGGCAGGGAATATCTCAGTAAAGATGGTGGAACTTGGTCACCTGACCTCGCGAGGAAGTCACCTGACCTCAGTTAAGATGGTGGTAAGGTCACCTGACCTCAGTCAAAATGGCAGCGGTCACATACATGGAAAAGCCATAATTTTTGAGCTGCAGGGATTTTAAGTTTAATAATAACAGAGACTTAGAAGTGTGATCCGCACTGTCACTGAGCCACCATGCCACAAGCCACAGTGGGAAGTAAAAGGCTGCAATTTAAAACAGCCGCCTCATGGATCCAACCAATCTTATTGGCAGCAGTAGCGGTGGCAGGGACACTTTGAAGAAAGTCCTTCCATTTACCTGTGCAGTGACAGTAGTTAGAAAGCTCATATAAAAGTGGAGCTGGTGGGACACTGGTGGAGTGAGGGTAGGAGTTGAAGAAGTAGGGCATTAAGGCCTGGGGTTTTAGGGCCTCTAAAAGGCATCCATCCCAGGATTCGTGGACATGGATGGCTTGCTACCCATAGCTGAAACTACGAAAACCCGCGAAACGGCAACACTATAAGGTCTATAATGGAACATCTCCCCCTATAGACGGGGTGTAAATCAGCAGCAAACATCACAGGACCCATGGGAGAGCGTCCTCTGTCTACAGGTGGGGTGCTACAGCTTGACTGGATCCAGTCAGGATGACTCGAAAGCCAGAGAGGCCATTCCGAGTGACCTTTCACGGTGGTAGTTAAAAAGGAAAGAAAAAGAAAAAAGAGAGAAAGAAGAATCTGAGTGAGGGACCCTGGGCTCCCAGTCGTGGGAGGACCGACGCTGGGTCATCCAAACACGATTTTAGCTAAGGGAAGCAATCCAGAGATGAATGTCAGGGTGCAACTGTAATCATAAAGATTGTGGTTGGGGGCTGTCCCCCCATTTCTAGGAACACCAGAAGATTTCTGGGAGCTCAACAGTCAATTCCTTGGGCTCAGAGAAATGATTAAACTGACCAGAATGGGGGAAACTCACCAACTGAAGCCGTTGGTGTGTGTAGAAATCGTGCTCAGGCAGATGGAGCACAGGGTTGTTGTGGAAAAAATAGCGGGTTCCCAATCCTGACCCCGGGAGAGGGGCTCAGGGTGAGAGAGCCTCTCGAGACTCACAGCATCAATGTAATGGATTAAGAAAAAAATGCTGCAGATCTCCAAGTGGCTGCAGTGGCAGAAATGCTGCAGGTCCCCAAGCGGTGGCAGTGGTCAGCGGGTCTGGAGAGCAGCCAGTCCCAGGCAGGGATGGCGCAGTTCACCAAGTGGTTGCAGTGGGCCATGCGGGGCATTGAGTCCCATGAGGAGAGACAGACAAATGGACACACCATGAGACCACACCGCAGGTCTCTGAAGGTGGCTGGTCCTGGACAGGAAGCCATACGTGGGTGAGAGACAGAGACATGGATAGGCATGCCATGCAGAGTGAAGTTGGATATTTATTTAGTGGGTTATGGACGGGAAGGGGTAGGGGTAAAGGGAGAAGGAGGAAGAGCCGAGAGAAACAGAGAGAGAGACGGGGGAAGGGGAGAAGTGGGGAGAATGGAGCAAAGCAGAATCTGCCTCTTGGGGAAAAGACTGGAAACTGAAGATCAGCTTGCCTCAGCAGACAGGGAGAGGGAGTAGGCCTGGCTTGTCTCTTAAAGGGACAGAGCACAGAGCAGACCGTTACAACTCTTCCTAGAGTTTGTTGTTGGTGCCAATGTGGAATGGGTGGGTGTTCGTTCGCATATCCACAAAAGTAGTTAGTACAAGGTCCCTAAAGTCATACTAAGCATTTACTCATCTGATTTGAAAATGTATGCCCTCGATACACATGTTTTTAGCAACCTTATAGCTACTGTCAAGAACCAGAAGCAAACAAGATGTTCCTATAGGTGAGCAAATAAGCAAATAAGCAAATCAGGTATCTCCATCTAGCAAATATTATAATATTATTCAATGAAAAAAACACTGGGGAATCAAAAAGGTATTTCTTTTTTTCTTTTTCTTTTTCTTTTTTCTTTTTTTGAGACAGGGTTTCTCTGTAGCTTTGAAGCCTGTCCTGGAACTCGCTCAGTAGACCAAGCTGGCATCAAATTCACAGAGCTCTTCCTGCCTCTGCCTCCCGAGTGCTGGGATTAGAGGTGCGGGCCACCACCACCTGGCTAGGATGGGTATTTCTAAATATAGAAGCTCAGAGTCATGAGGGAGAAGCAGCTTGGGGTGATGCAGCCCACTGCAGAGCAAGAGCAGAGATGTGAGTCCGTGTGACTCGGGAAATGAGCAATGTCTATGAGATAAAGGTTTGTCCGTAAGAGCTGCACTGTGCCTGATGAAGTCATTTGCCATGGGGCGTGGACTAACATACCGATGCTGCCCCACACACATACTGGAGCTAAATAGTTAATAGTTAGATTGGCAAGGGGCAGGAGTCAGGTTTCTTACTGAGCAGTGTGGAAGGAAGGAGGTAATGGAATGACCAGTGGATTACATGCAGATTACACACAGGCATATTAACAACATATGCTGTATGCACTAGCATACACAGAAGCATTTTCTTACTCTGTTGGCTAAGACCTAGGAGTTATCGTATCGTATGGGGTATGAACATACTTCATGCCTACGTCTTGTTTTCTATTAATAAATTCAGCCAAAGGAACCTGGAGCCCTTGGAAAAATGGCTGACTTAAGGACTTGAGCAGGAAACACGAGATGCCCTTGGAGTTTCTTTACTGCCAGAGGTAAGCATGTGCAGACAGACCAAAGCCCCACAGCCCTGCTGAGAGGCCGCAGGAGCTAACCGAAAGAGCGTCGAAAGACTCTTCTTGTGGGTAATCATGGCTGTTGTTTTTTCCTCTCTTGACATTTTGAGACACGGTGTCACTCTGCAGCCGAGGTCGGCTTCACATTTGCGATCTTCCTATCTTGCTCTCAAGGACTGGTGTGACAGGCACGCACCGCCACACCCCAGTCCAATAGTGGAGAATCTGAGCAACAAAATTAAATAGTATAGGGGTGGGGATGCTGTTCCTCTGGTAACTGCTTACCGATTGTGCATGAAGCCGCTGGCTTTGATTCTCAGCACTATATCAATTGTGCGTGAAGACACATTCCAGCACTTAGGAGGTGGAGGCAAGAGGATCAGAAGTTCAAGGTCATCCTGGCTGCATAAAGTGTTCAAAGAATGGCCTGAGATGTGTGAGAGCCTCTTGAAAAAAAAATTTAAGCAGTTATTTTGATAAATCATATCCCATAATATAAAATAAAGAATCCACAGTGATGTAACCCAATGATCGTCTAGGCATGGTGGTGTGTGCCTATAATCCCAGCACTCAAGACATAGATACCAGAGGATCACAATGTGAAGGCTAGCCTAGACTACAAAGTGAGTTTCAAGTTAGCTTGTGTTACCCAGAAAGACTGAAAAACATGAAAATGAAATAAAACAAAAAATAGTGAATAAATGGAGAGCAGACATCTCTCTCTAGCGTAAGATTCCAAATGCATTATGTTGTATATGGGCTGCTGTCTGAATCTATGATTCCACATCTGTAGATTCAAACAACCACAAGTCAAAAACATCTGGGATGTGGGTTGCCTAGGGGTTGGAGAGATAACTCAGCAGTTAAGAACATCAAGGGCCCAGGTTCAGTTCCCAGCATCCATTTGGTGACTCTCTGGAACTCCAGTCCTAGGAGATCTGACACCTTCTTCTGACTTCTGAGAGCATCACATGCAAGGGCTGCACATCAATATAGACGTGCAGGCAAAACACTCAGAAAAATACACATAAAACTGGGTGTTGGTGGCACATACCTTTAATACCAGCACTTGGGAGGCAGAGGAAGGCAGATCTCTGTGAGTTCAGAGGCCAGCCTGGTCTACAAAGTGAGTTCCAGGACAGTCAGGATAGTTGTGCAGAGAAATCCTGTCTCAAAAAACCAGACCAAACAAAACAAAACACATTAAAAAATAAATTTTTGAAAAATTAAAAAAAACTTTAAAGAGACCCCATTTCAAAAATCAAGAAATTGCAGGGTGGTGGCACACATCCTTAATTCCAGCATTTGAGAGGTAGAGGCTGGTGGATCTCTGTGAGTTTGAGGCTAGCCTGGACTGATGTGGGAAGTGATGTATGCTGTGAATATGTTTTATTGCATTGGTTAATAAAGAAGCTGCTTTCAGACAATGGTTTCACAGAGTAAAGCCAGACTGAAAGAGATATAGAGAGAGTAGGCAAAGTCAGAAAAAAGCCATGAATCCACCTCTGGAGCCTCCCATAACTTTGCCAGTAGGCCACAACCTCATAGTGATGTACAGATTAATAGAGATAGTTTAGGATATAAGAGCTAGCTAGCAATACACTTAAGCTACTGGCCAAAAAGTATTGCAAATAATATAGTTTCTGAGTGATTATTTTAGTTCTGGGCAGCCATGAATGAACAAGCAGCCTCCCCCAACGAATTGGCGCCCAACGACCACATCTATGTAAAATCTGAGAAAGCTTAGAAAGAAATTCTAGGCACAAAAAAAACAGAGTTAAGCATGGCTTTGTGGTAGCCAGATTTTTTTTTTTTGGATGGGCTCTGTTTGCTGGCTCACCATAGCTCCTTTAAGATAGATCTTCCTGACTCAGCCTTGGCAAGGAAGGCTGCACAGCTTCTTTAGGAGCTGGCTTTCTAAGAGTACAAATGACTCTGACTCTTTTAGGAGGTCCTGCTATGGAGCATTTAAATGGGTTTTGTGAGTAACATGTTACAAACTGCTTAATGGCCCAACATAGATCTGCTGTATACCTAAACTGGGACTGGGGCAGTGTGCATGGCTGCAGAAGTAGTGAACAGACCTCTGCCACGTTGGACTGAGCAGAGCCAAAAGGCAAAGAAGAAGAAGAAGAAGAAGAAGAAGAAGAAGAAGAAGAAGAAGAAGAAGAAGAAGAAGAAGAAGAAGAAGAAGAAGAAGAAGAAGAGAAAGAAAGAAAGAAAGAAAGAAAGAAAGAAAGAAAGAAAGAAAGAAAGAAAGAAAGAAAGAAGAAGCAGTAGTCCTGGTCAGAAAAGGATTACAGATACACAATAGAGACAAATCCAGATGGAAAAGACCTCTAAATTGGTCACAGTGTTGCATAAATGTACGTAGGCTTGGGAGAGAAAAGAGTAAAGAAAAATAAGAAGTAAAGAAATGAGCCATGTAGAGATGGAATACACACAGAGAGTCTGGATTATGTATATCATTGTGTTGTCTTTCAATTTTTGACTGTGAAGGAGCTAAGTATGGAGAGACATTTCATTGTACAGACTGTTAAGCTAAACCAACATATATATTTTAAAGGTATCTTGACTTCAAAATTTGGGCCTAAGGATTTGTTGCTTTGGAAAAGAGATTCTTCTTTTTTTTCCACAGAGAATGAGAACCTGTGGATTCCTTCCAGACTAATGTGGTTTGATAGACCAAGGTCCCCTGAAAGGTCGCCGAGAACACCCACAAAAATTACTTCGCCCAACAAAAAGCAAGAAGCAGTTTGGAGAGAACTACGCCCAAATTCCCAAATATTGTTTATAAATATTTGTTTACATTTAAACAAATATGATATACAGATGAATATAGATATGATATGATATAGAGATGAATACTTTGCATTGGTTTGGATCTTGGTTTAGTGATACAAATTTAAGATTAAGGTATTGTGTTTGCACAACTCATTAAAAATATAATGTGTAATTTAAAAACATAGGTTAACAGAGAGTCATTTATAATAATCAAGCTTGTAGTCATGTTAGTTAGGTTTTCTAGATGTACAAAGATATATTTTAGATGGATAGATAGTCTTCAGATCTTTCAAAGACTACAGAATATGGTATTTAAAATGTTTTAAGAATTTAGGACTTTTCATGACAATGAGATACATCTGCTCCCGGCAGCACCAATATACTTCAAGAGGATGATGGATATTGAAGAGACACCTTATGGAGTTTGTTAGCCATTTGGGCAAGAAAATGATCTTGCCTGGACTGCTTGATGTTAGGCTGTATGAACTGGACATGCAGGACCTACAGAAAAATGACTGTTAAAGTTGCCTAAAGAAGGTGAGACAGTCCTTCAGGGTTCCTGCTTCATGAAAGAGTCTGCCAGACACAAAAGAAAGTGACTGACAAACTGCCAATATAGGTGAAATCGTCTTTGAAATTTCCTGCTTCATGAAAAAGTCTGCTGGATACTATGGGCCTGTAGGCTGAAGATGTTTGCCACAAGGTTATAGAAGAACTTTGGGTGACTGTTCAGGTAGCAAGATGTCTCTGTCAATTCTAGAGTTTTGGAAGCTGCTTATAATGCACTTCCTGTTTACTTAGGTAATAGTATATCCTTCTGGAGCCTTTGAAGGAGTTGAAGAATAGATAGTTATAGTTTTCCTTAGTTATGATAAAATATAAAGTAGATATAAATATTATAACTGTAATTATTGCTTGATACCTGTTTTGTTATATGTAATCTTGCTATGTTATAGTTAAAATCTTCCTTTTTATTGAGACAGAAAAGGGGAGGTGATGTGGGAGGTAATGTATGCTGTGATATGTTTTATTGCCATTGGTTAATAAAGACGCTGTTTTCGGCCAATGAATTCACAGAGTAAAGCCAGACTGAAAGAGATATAGAGAGAAAGTAGGCAGAGTCAGAGAGAAGTCATGTATTCACAGCTGGAGCCCACTGAAACTTTGCTGGTAGGCCACATCCTCATGGTGATGCACAGATTAATGGAGATGGGTTAGTTTAGGATATAAGAACTATCTAGCAATACTCTTAAGCTATTGCCAAACAGTATTGCAAATAATATAGTTTCTTAGTGATTATTTTGGGTCTGGGCAGCTGGAAACAAATGAACAGCCTCCCCCAGCATTGGACTACAAACTGAGTTCCAAAGTGAATTTTTAAAAATTAAATTAAAAAATAACAAAGAAGCTATAAATAGCAATACTACACACATGCAGGGCTTATATCCATAAATATATGAAGAACTCTGGAAATTCAACAAACTAAAAAGAACTGTGCTATGTGTTAGTTGACTTAGTAATTTTATAGTTTATATATATATATATATATATATATATATCATTGCTATACACTGTAAAAACAGACAATTTTTGTCAATAATATTCTAACAAAGATAGAGGGGAAATAAAAATTCAGACAGAAAAATAAGGCTCCTTTGTTTTGTTTTGAGATAGGGTCTCATAGCTCAGACTGGCTTCAAACTCCTCTCCTTACGCAGCTAAGAATAACTTTGAACACCTGCCTCAGCCTCCCAAGTGCTGACGAAGACATGTACCAATCTGCCTGGCTCAGAAAAAACAGCATTTTTAAAAGAAGGGGAAAAAAAAAACAATTAAATAAAACGGGCAAAGATCTGCTGGAGTTGTAACCCAGGCTCGGAGGAGTTGACTAACCCGCTTGGGGCCCAGGGTTTAATTCTTTGTACTGAAAACATAAATGAGCCAAAGATCTGAGTCAATGTTTTGCTAAGGAAGATGTGCAGGTGGTAAAGTGGGACAGGTAAGGATGCTGACCAGCATGAGTCACAAGAAATGTACCTTAGATCTGCGCTGAGATACCACAGTTTATGCACTGGTACCAATGGCTGAAATAGAGGCGCATTCCTCGAAGTGTTGACAAGGGTGTGGGGGAGCTGGGACTCCCATGCACTGTGGGGGAAGGACCTAGATGGGTACCATTCTGGAGGACAGTTTCTTACAAGTTAAAGATGGAGCTAACCTATGACTCGACCATTCCATTCCTAAGTGCTTTTCCAAAGGAAAAGAAAACATGCGTGTTCACACAGAGACCGAGCGCGAATGCTCGGCTCTGCTTGTGATATCAAGTCTCACGTAAGAGCCTCCACTTCCTGTTCAGCCCATCATGGATGCTATCTTTTTGTGTGTTTTGTTTTATGCAGGCTAGGCAAGCCCTCTGAAGCTGAGCTGTAGCCCAAGCTCTCTTTTTACTCTTTATTTTGAAGCAAGGCCTCACAAACCTGCCTAGGCCATCCTTGAATTCTCTATGTACCCCCAGACAGCCCCTGAGCTATGATTCTCCACCTTCAGCCTTCTTACTAGCTGGGATCACAGACCTGCGTCCCCAGGCTCAGCTCTGATGGTGGCTCCTGGTTCTTCACTGTAGAACTTTAATCATAAGAGCGGCATTCAGTCATGTGAATGTTGTTTGCTAAGTTAAGGAGGCTGGCCTTGAGTTCTCTCTGTAGCCGTGTCAGGCCTTAAAAGTCCATCTTTGTGCGTCAACCCTGAAATTATAGTTCTCTATCATCCAGCCTGGCTGCTATCAACCATTTTATCTCTCAAGCAACAGGTGTTGGATTTCCTTGGACCCGGGGACATCTCCAGCTTCCTTTGACCCTCACATACCTGGGCTGCTGGGTCACCCTTCCTTTCTGTTGTTCTTTTCGTGGTCTGAATTAGCACTAGTCAGTCAGACCCGCGGGCTACAGCTTCATCTGCTCACAGGGACCTGCGCACTGGGAAATATTTGACGTTCTACCTTCTGACCCAGCAGACCCACCCTGGGAGACGAGGGCCTGGTATGTCCCGTTAGGCCCTTGGGAGTCTAGAACACCCTGTGGTTGAGTGTATGGGTTGGGCCATGTGGAGCTGCCTGCAGGCTGAGGAGGGAGTGGACTTTTTGGTGATGGAGCATCATCTTTTGAGTCACTCCTGCAAGTACTTTCAACAAGCCCATCTTGTTGGCTAGGCTTGGGTGGAATCGTTTCTCTGGTTTGTTGTGTGCCTCAACTGGCAAACAACGTGGTGTTCTGGATGCATCCTGCCAAGTTTGTGGCCTGTGAGAAAGGTGCCCTGTGGGGCACAATGCTGATCCCGATGAAGTCATATCTTCAAGGGATAGATAAGTACATGGTAACTCTCCATACTTCCTGCCCAGGTTCCCTGAGACCCTAAAACTAGTGTAAAAATAAAATAAAGATTATTAAAAATAAAAAGCTAGGGGCTGGAGAGATGGCTCAGTGGGGAAGCTCACTGACTCCTCTTCCAGAGGGTTCAATTCCCAGCACCCACATGGCAGCTCACACCTGTCTGTAACTCCCGTTCCAGGGCTTTGGACCCCTTCATACATGCATGCAGGTAAACGCCAATGAACATAAACAAACAAATAAAAAGCCAACCACGGAGCTCAGAGGGAAGAACTTCTGTCACAGGTTTGGTTTTGAGAAGGGTGATGGGTGCACTCAGAGCCGGGGTTCTCCTGGGCATGTATACAGAAGGCAGTGGCAGAGTCTCCAGGCCAAAAGGACATCAGATCTGGGAGAGAGGTGATGGCTTTGGGAGGGTTGGTGTGGGGATGAGGTTTGAACGTAGTAGAACAGGGCGGCGGGGGGACGCATGGAGGACTTCCCCAAGCTTCCGACTTCTGTTTGTGAGCAAAGGAGCAGATAGAGGTGTGACTTCATGTCCTGTTTGCTCAAGACGGTTCCTCACCGCCCCCACCCCACCCCACAAGCATCTAGCCCACTAGGGTCCCCGGGAACTGAGAAGGTGGGATCTGGAAGCTGCAACTGGATCCTAGGAGGGGGAAGGCCAGCTCGTGTAGCAGAGGAGAACTGGATGGAGGGCAGGGGTAGCAACCTGGTCTGTGGGGTCCAGGGACAAAGGGGTGCACCTCCCTTTTATTGGAATCATGTTGGTCAAGGCAGAAGGACAAGGGGACACGCTTGAGAGGGGCAGACTCAGAGGTGTTTATAGGGTGAGGGAAGAAGAGGGCGTTTATAGACGGATGGGGGTGGGGGTGGGTCGAGTTCTCAGAGTGGAACTCCGCACAGGTGGGAATGGCCAGGGCTTTTCCACCGGCTGCTTCGATTTAGCGTAGAAAATGCATTGCGCTGTGAAAGAAACGAGGAAAGGATTTGAAAACACCTTAATTCCATCTTTTGACTTGGGCAACAGTTTGATTTCCTTCTGAAAAGTTTTTCTTGGCAGAGAGAGGAGGGGAATCCAAAGAGTTCAGGTTCCAAGATCTCAGCTTGCCTGGAGCCAGGAGCCAGGGTCCAGGGACAGCCACTGAGGGTTTTACTCACGTGTCCATAAAAAAAAAAAAAAAAAAAGAATAAAGAGACCCAGTCCCCCACTAGCTCCACATCCTGTACCCCATTCTCCCATTTTTCCCTGGGGCCACCATTCTCGGGACCCACCCCTGACCTCCACGCGTGGAGGGGGCAGGGAGAGCCACAAGGCAGCATCATTGATGGAGACCATGCAGTAATTGAATCCAGGGACCTCAAGACAGGCAGAGGCCGATGGCTTTTCCCGGCCTAATTAGATGTGTGTGTGTGTGTGTGTGTGTATATATATATATATATATATATATATATATATATATATATATACCCAACACACACACACACAAGCTAGGAAACAAATCCATATGGTTCGCGATCCCTTTCTCAGGCTCTTTACCCTCCTGAAGTCATAAATGTCGTGGGCTTTTTAGCACCAGGGGATTGGGAAGGGGGAGGGACCACAGGATAAGGTTTCTCTACCCTAGCCTGGTCCAGAATCTGGGGTTTTTAGCGCCAGGGTCTGCACCTCCCACCCTAGTCCCTGGCTCTCTCTGCTATGCCTGGCACACAGCCTCCATCCACCACCCACGCAAACCTCCCTTCTCCCTCAGGCCTCTCCGCCCATGCGAACTCTTCCATAACTCCGCAGTCTCCCCCCAACCCCAGTCCAGGCCTTCTCCCCTCCACCCGCAGAAAGGCCTATACACATCACCTTCCTTCAGTCCCTCAGCCTCTTCCTTTGTCAGTCTCTCCTCCTTGGGCGACCTTTATCCACCACCAGGCTGGAAGTAGATCAGAGACAAAATATAGGTCTTTCCCATCAACCTGGAGAGGGGTAGTCTTTTTTTTTCTTTTTAAGGAATTTGATATTTTTTTTTCCTGAACAATAAGAACATCTGTGCCAAGGTAGAGAGGATCAGAAACATCTCTGCTGGAGTCTCTCTCTCTCTCTTTAAAAATATTTATTATGTATAAAATATTCTGTCTACGGGCATGCCTGAAGAGGGCACCAGGCCTCATTACAGATGATTGTGAGCCACCATGTGGTTTCTGGGAATTGAACTCAGGACCTTTGGAAGAGCAGGCAGTGCTCTAACCGCTGAGCCATCTCTCCAGCCCTGAGAGGGGTAATCTTAAAGCTGCCCCAAACAGTTTTCATCTGCCGTATATAAGGACCCACGGGACTTTATGTCTATGAGAACACCTCCTTGTGTAGGGAGGGGTAGAACTTGGCATTGGAGCTGTGGACTTCTTCAGGCTGTGTCTGCCGCTTGCTTGCCTCTCCTAGCTTGGATGTTTCTGCAGGTTCTGCATTAAAGCCAGAAGGAGGTTTCTGGGGTGACTACCAAACAGGAGGGCACACATTGAGAGGAAGGAGCCTGCTCGCTTCCTCTGAGAGCAGCCCAGCTTTAGAAATCTAGGTCATAGTATCTTGTCCCTGAGACCCCCAACCCCAAACACACTCCACAGGAATTGAGAAAGACCCAGAGTCCTGTGGTGCTTTAGTGTGTAACAGGAGTTTGGTTCCAGGACTTCTTCAGATACAGAACCCACGGGCGTTCACAGTCTTTCAGGGAAAAGATAGTATTTGCATATATGGGGGGACGTGGAAAATGACATGAAATTATGTACTTGTTTAATACAGCTGCAATTAAATTTTTTTTTATTTTTTGGTTTTTCAAGACAGGGTTCTGTTGTGTAGCCCTGGCTGTCCTAAGACTTGTTCTGTAGGCCAGGCTAGCCTCCAACTCAGATTGGTCTCCTTCTGCCTCCTGAGTGCTGGGATTAAGGGTGTGCACCACCACAGCCGGGATTTAAATGTGTGTGTGTGTGTGTGTGTGTGTGTGTGTGTGTGTACTCATGACACTTTGCAAGTGTGGAAATCACACTTCCAGAAATTGGTTCTTTCCCTTCATTTTGTTTTTGAGGCAGGGTCTCTCTTGTTCTTGCTGCTATACTGCCCTCTCATGAGTTTCCAGAGGGTTCTCTTCTCCCTGTCTCCCACCTTGCTGCAGGACCACTAGAATTATCAATTCAAATCACACAGACTCCAGTTGTTTAGTTTGTCTGTAAATAAATGTAGCTTCCAGGGACTGGACCTGACATACACACTTTTACCCACTGAGCCGTTTATCTGGCTCACAATTTTTTTTAAGGCTTTCAACCCATTATTAGTTGCATCTGTGACTGCAGAAACCACAGATATGGAAAGCTGACTGTATTTGGAAGCCCAAGGTCTCAAAGGCAGCCCCACCTCTGTTGTGCAGCCCGGTGTGGCCTTGGGAGAGGTTTCTTGAAGCCTGTTTCCTGTGTACCAGTGGTTCTCAACCTTCCTAATGCTGCGACCCTTTAATACAGTTCCTCATTTTCATTATTTTCAGAACTGTAAATTTGCTGCTGTTATGAATCATAATGTAAGTGTCTGATATTTGGGGGTGATCTTAGGGAACTCCTGTAAAAGGATCATTTGAATCCCCAATGGGGTCGTGACCCACGGGTTGAGAACCAAGATTGTATACTTCTGGCGTGACTGTACAAATTGTTTGTCCCCACGGGCCAATTAGTAAGAGTTTATTCAACCACAAGGAGCTTGTGTCCCAGGCCAGACATGGAGGGGCATCACTGAAACCCTAAAGGGGTTTGGGGGTGCTTGTGGGGAGAGCCACAGCAGACAGACAGGTGTCTGCGGTCCAGCCTTCAGCCTGGTTCAGCTGTAGCCCAACTCAGCAGTCAGGAAATCTTTCTCTCACTTCCCCCAGCTCCTGCCTCGGAGGCCCAGGCTGTGTCTGCCTCACAAACCGGGGCCTGTGGGTGGCTTCTCCTTCTCCATGTCAGCCAAGAGTGGGGGAAGGAGCAAACCGCTGGCCTTGCTGGAGCCTGAGGGACAATCAGTAGCTTTGCCAAATGTGTCAGGCTGGATTAAGTTAAGGGGCTGGCCCCGTCCCTGTGTTTCTCTCTGCTCCCTCACTTTATCTGTCTTGGTGTACAGTTGGGGGTCTGGGTCTTCCTTGAAAGGCAATATTGGTCCTTTTGGCTGTGAGGCTGGGGTAGAAGTTGACCAAGTAGGTGGGGGAGGCACAGGCTGGGCTCACTTTGGGTGGAGGAGAGCCTCACAGCATCCCCAGGGGCCTGGGGGTAGGGTGTGTAGGAACTGTGAAGAGGGTCTCAGAAGTGAGTTGTCTTATAATCTTTTAAAGATTTATTTATTTGTTTATTTTGAGACAGGGTCTCACTATATAGTGCTGGCTGTCCTGGAACTCACTCTGTAGACCAGACTGACCTCAAATGCCATAGAGATCCGCCTGCCTCTGCCTCCTAAGTGTAGCGATTAAAGACTTGCACCACCACACCTGGCTTTTGGTTGTTTGTATTTTTAAATATATTCAATTATGAGTAAATATGTACACACGAATGTACAGTGCTTACAGACGCTCTGGCCTGGAGCTAGAGCTATAGGCCGTTGTAAGCCACCTGCCATGGGTGTTGGGAATCGACTTAAGTCTAGAATCCTCTAGAAGAGCAAGACATGCTTTAACCATTGAGCCATCTCTCCAGCTTCCGTGTATGAATCCCTCCTATGCAAAGTACTGAGGTGTTCAGAGGCAATGTGACATCAGACCCAGGCAGATAGGCAGAAGGATGCAGCCAATGTCAGGTAACAGGGAGCAGCTCTTGTGGGCAGCAGGTTGCAGTTAAGGCCCCATGCATGGGAGTGCAGGGTGTGCTGGGAGTGGGTAGGCTGATGAAGTAGGAAGGATCCAAGCCACCCAGTCTGACTGCAGTGACAGGCATAGGGAGGGAAGAATGGGAGGTAGGCTAGAAGGACAGGGTGAGGTTCCTATGGGGGAATCTCTAATACCAGGAAGGGAGAGACAGTGACTCAAGGATAATTTGAGATAATTATATTCATAAATATAATTTATAGGGTTGTGCTAGATTTGGCCTCGTGCATGCAGTATTACCTTTAAGAAGCACAGCAAATTGCCGAGTTAGTAACTAATTATCCCCATTTTACAGCTTAGGGAATAAGAGCTCAGTTAGGATTTGGGACCAGTTTCCCCGAGACCTCAGAACTGGGGACAGGGCCTGGCTTGGAGTTCAGGAGTGTGTAACTTTAAAGCCTGTTTTCCTCTTAGAATCCAAGAGATGGAATCAGAAACAACCAGCAGAGACTGGTGGTGGTGGTGGTGGTGGTGGTGGTGGTGGTGGTGTGTGTGTGTGTGTGTGTTTCAACAGGCAAGCTGGAGACGTCTTTTTGGAACATTGTGAGCTACCTGGTGGGATCTAGCAAAGACCAGGGAAGGGAGGGAGGGAAAGAGGGAGGGAGGAAGGAAGGAAGGGACAGTCTTTAAAAGGCTGGATTTCAAGCTGGCAAGATGGATCATGCCTGTAATCCCAGAACCTGGGATGTAGGGGTGAAGGGAGAAGGATCTTTAGGAGTTAGAGGCCAACCTGGGCTACAAAATGAGTTCTAGGCCAACCTAGGCTACAGAATGAGACTGTCAAAAAGAAAGAAAGAAAAAAGAAAGAAAGAAAGAAAGAAAGGAAGGAAGGAAGGAAGGAAGGAAGGAAGGAAGAAGGACAAAAAACAAAACAAATCGGAGCTGGAGAAATGGCTCGGTGGTTAATAGCATTGCGCTAGTCCGGCAGAGGACCCAGGTTCAATGTCTAATGCCTACATGGTGGCTCACAACTGTCTGTAATTCCAGTTCCAGGAGACCTGACACCTCTTTTTGGCCTCTGAGGGAATAAGGCAAGCACAGAACATTTGTACACATAAAAACAAAAATAAATAAAATCCTTAACAAAAAAAAGTCAACTTCTCAGAAAAATCTCAGACCTTTGGGACCCACTGTGGGTAGACAGGGTGGCGAAGCAGTTGGAATGGGTGGAGTAGCCCAGGCAGGGTGCGCAGAGCAGGAACAGGCTTGCAGCTGATCCTCCTATCTTCCTGCCCGGCCCCCCAGGGCTGGCCTGGAGGGCTCTGTGCCAGGTGCCCTGCAGCCCCAGCCTGCTGCAGCTGGGGCAAGGGGCTGGGAGCAGAGGGGAGGGGGCCCTGGTGGCGGCATTAGGGTTCAGACTTCAGGCCCTGAACTGAGATCCCCTTTCTCTTCTTCCCCTGGGGGACTCCAGCTGTCCCTGCCACTCTTCGGAAGGGGATTCTTTAGGAACTTGGACGGCAGGTCAGTTGTCAGGTTCTATCCACCTCTTGAGCTGCAGTTCCCACTCCATTCTCCCTGTATCTTTGGGCCCACCCCTTGCCCCTAGCCTTTCCCTCCATCCCCATCCAGTCTGTATACCTCCAACTTCAGCTCTGTGGGGTGGGTGGGGTTCATGGGTTGGGTCTGCCACACTTTCTCTCATGTGGTCTTGGACAAATTCCTGGTTTTCCATAGTCTTATCTGTAAATTGGGTCCAGTCATGCTTCTCATGCAGGCAAACAAGATATTGCACAGGACAGTTGTGACCATGTTTTATACGCTTTTATGTACTGGACAAATGGCATCTGATATCATTAAGTAGTTTCCAGGGGTCCGTGACAGGCAGTTTTACTAGCTCCTAGTTTCCCTAGGGTTCCCTGGAGTTTCCAGACCTAACTTGGGACCAGACTCTGAATTGGTCTAGAGTACAGGAAACAGGCCCCAGTGATACCCTTCATCCTGTCAGGTTAAAGAGCAGATCACCCACCAAGTCTGGAGTGTGGCTGTCTCTATGTCTCCATGGAATGGCTTTGCTGATGGAAGACTGCCTGGATCGGGGTGGGGGGCTGACTACTTGTTGGGGCCACCTGGGATCGCCTCAGTGCCAGTATGCCAAAGAGATTTACCACTGCCCCCTCCGCTGTTCTTGGCCAACCAGGTACACAGATAGGTCAGGTACTGCAATCTGGCCTGACTGGGAGTCTCCCTCCAGCTCCCAACCTGAGTCATTGTTCTGGGTTTACCCAGCTGCGGGGCTTCTGGCAGCCTCTCCGGAGAGGCATGTGACAGGCCCCAGCCTGACAGGCATGTGGCACTCTCTGGGCACGTGCCCAGCCCATGTGTTGCCCTGTGGAGGAGGAGCCAGCTGCCCAGGGCTGCTGAGGTGACATCGATGTGAACCTACAGTGATTTGGACCTTGTGCACTGGCTTCTAGCCAGTCACACACACCACCCTCACACCCACCCTTACCACACACAGAGAGACACGGATAGACGGGTGAACAGATAGATGCACACACACACACACACACACACACACACACACACACACACACCAGAAAAGATGCTATGAGCATTTTCCTGGCTCACAGAACCTGGTATCTGCTTCTCCGAGTCTCAAGAAGGCAGCATTTTGATGGAACATCTAGGCTGTGGCACTTGAGACTGAATCCAGCCTCACTGAGATAGACAGCGTCTGTCTCCATTCTGAACAGTCGTGGAGCTCCCGAAGGAGGAGCTCATGCTGGCAAGATGATGAGGCATCCAGAGAGGGTTCTGGGGGCCTTAACCAACTTCTTCTACTGGTCGCATGTAGAGACCTTCGAAGCTGTGGAATTTCCAAGGCTGCCGCAGTTGGAGGACACGGGGTGGAGTTTAAGGTTGCCTCGCCTTACTACGTCAGGCTCCAGACCATGGAGACCCCGCTCTCTCTCGTTCTTCATGCAAGACTTCCTGCTGCTTCTGGGAAAGTCCTATCCTTCTCCTTTCTTCTCAGCAGTTTCTAGGCGACTTGCTTGGGGGAGCCTCCTGTCTTGTTCAGCCTGCTTCCCTCTGACCACCATGGTCTGTCTCCTGCTGCACCCTTGACAAGGTCAATCCAGTGACTTGCCCCAGCCCTTCCCCTTCAGAGTCTTTGCCCTGGAGTTCCCTGCTACCTCCTTCTAGAAACTTGGGATTTTCTTGGGACTCCTCAATTCTGCAAAATCCGGGCCTCCCAAGTCATGGCCCAAACCTTGTAGATTTCCTGCTTCACCCTTCCTCTCTGGTTCTACAGCGTGGGACCTGGCGGGGGGGTGTCCCTGAAAATGCTATGGCTGGCAGAGGAATGATCCATGCGAGGCAAGGAAGAAATCTAGTTCAACAGGACTTAGTTAGTCTGTGTTGACTCAGACGTCTAGAGTCTGACAGAGTAGTTTATTTTTGATATATTTTGGAGAAAAGTTTCCTTGTGACAATTATCACAATGCAGCTTAAGACTTGACTACATCGAAGCTCCTTGGCAAAGCACCTTTGACCTCTTCCGTACACATGGGTTTTATTGACTGAGAAACAATATTCAGAGGAAAGGTATAGGGAAGAAGGTTCTGGAGTAAGAATAACAGTAGACTTTTTTGCAAAGTACATGAGATCTCTTTCTTCAGAATGGGTGATTCAGGTGAGGCCTGGCTCTACAGATGGTAAAAGGTCTCCATGTTACTGACTACATCCAAGCCCAGCATTCCGGGTGGAAAACAGGTGTAAACCCCTTGTATTGAAGAGAAAAACACACCAGTTAATATTCCTGGTTTCTCGGCGCTACACAAGAGCGCTAGGACCACAGGCCCTCTACACTACAGACTCTTTCTATAGGGACCTCACTGTCAGATGATTCGAAGGGTTGGGCAGTGGTGGCACTCGGGAGGCAGAGGCAGGAGGATCTCAGCGAGTTCCAGACCAGCCAGGGGTGTACTCTCTGTCTTGAAAAACAAAAAACAAAACAGATGACTCAAAGGTATTCCTTTAGAAGGCTGGCCCTGACATTTCATCACCTCAGGGCAGAGCTCCCAGCCTTTTCTGAAAGCATGCAGGCCTGGCCAGGCCTGTCTCTGTGAGCAGCTGACAGCCACATACAGAGGGAGAGGGAGAGAGGGTCAGGCTGGAGTCCTTTCTCATCCTGACTCCCCACTGCCTTGCTGCTCTGATACCAAGGCTATCTTACTTCCTCTGTTTCTGTTGAGACAGGGTCTCACTTGTAGCCTAGACTGACGTTGGATCCTCCTGCACCAACCTGAGTGCTTGGCTTATAGGAATTGCCACCATGCTAGGCCTGGTTTTCACTTTGTCTCGTCTCACCCCCATCTCCCTGGCCAATACTGCTTGCTAAGCAGATACTCTGCCAGTGAGTTACATCCCTAGCCACATTCCTTTCTTTTCTTTAATTTTTGTTGTTGTTGTTGTTTGTTTTTGAGACAGGCTCTCACTACATAGCTCAAGCTGTCCGGAAGCTTAATATGTAGACCAGGCTGGTCTCAAACTCACAGAGATCTGCCTGCCTCTGCCTCCCAAGCACTGAGATTAAAGGTATGCACCATCATGCCTGGATAAATTTGTATTTATTTTATCTATGCTTTTGTATGTGTGTGCACATACATGCATGCATGTGCCATGATGTATGGGGTGGAGATCAGAACACAATTTACAGGAATCAGTTCTTTCCTTCTGCTAGGTAGGTCCTGGGACCAAGTTCACATCATCAACCTTGGTGGCAGGCCCCTTACCCACGGAACCATCTCACCGGCCCTATATTCCCTCTTCCTAACATGGCCAGAATTGTTTTTCTCCTGTCTGTCCCACTTTGAGCTCCTTCCTCCTTCCAGAACATTTTCTTGCTCAGACAACCTCAGTAGCTCCCCATTCCGTCCAAATTCCTCAGATTGCCATCAAATCACCCCTAGACTTGGCTCTGTCCTCCCCTGTCCCCATGAGTATTTATGGGAGTTCAAGTCAGCCTCCACTCCTCCTCACCTTTGCTACGGTTGTTTCTGGTCTTCATATTCTCTCTCCAGCTCTTCCACCCCACAATCTACACTCTGTCCAGACTTTGGGGTTCAATTCAAGTACTACCCTGATAGGACCCTCTTGGGGTTTCTCAGATCCCTAATGCCTGTTGGGTGCTCCTGCACCACAATACCCACATTTATTTCCTCAGTGATTTTTTTTAGTTGTTAATTTACTTTTTATTTCTCTCCCCTTCTCCCTCTTTTCCCCCACTCTCCTTTCCTCCCACGTGCATGCATGCGTGTGTGTGTGTGTGTGTGTGTGTGTGTGTGTGTGTACAGGTACCCCAGAAGGTCTGCAGAGGACGTCGGATTCCCTGGAGCTAAAGGTTATGGGTAGTGGCAAGCTGCCAGATGTGGATGGAGATTAGAAAGTGAACTTGGACCCCCTACAATAGTAGCAAGTGCTCTTAGTTCTTTAACCATCTCTCCAGCCCTTTGTGGTGATTCCTCTTAGAAATTCACACTGGGGCTCCCTGGTGAGGAAGTGGAGAGACAAGTGTTGAGCCAGGAGAAGGCTGCATTTGTTGTTTTGGGAGACCCTCTTAGCAGTCTTAACAACCCACAACCCCCACCACACTTGTCAGTCCCTTGCTTCAGGCTGAGAAGACCTTCTTGACCTAGAAATGGAGCACTCAGTCTTCACCTTAGCCCATTTGCGATTCCCTTCATGAGTCACAGGAATGGGCCAATCAGAACCAAAGACCCCTGGGGAACTTGGTTGGGATTATTATGACCAAAGTACTCTCCACCCCTAGGACTTTGAACCTGAGGCTTTTTGGCTCATCATAAAGGAGAAGGCTACCCAAGGAAGGGGAGCAGGAGGTGAAGAGGGAAAAGCTGGTTCTGGCCTTTTTGTTTCTAACGATGGACTGTAAATCGCCTCCTGGAGTTGGTTGGACTTGCTTCCTGTTTCTACACAAGACTCCTGGCTATTGTGTCCAGCATTGAGGAGAAGAAAGTTCCTTAAGGCTGGCTTCTGGGCTCTGTCTGGAGACCCCAAGGTCATGGCATGGCCCTCTGCTCCAGCACTGATGAATGGCACCTGAGTTGCCCTGTGCCCCTGGCCTGCACATCCTGTGAACAGTGTTGGCATCTATGGTCTGGGGGAGTAGAATGAGAACCATCTGGACTGCTGATGGAAGCCTTAGTCCTGGGGCAGGGCTAGGTCTCTGGGAGTGGACACTGAGCCCCAGGCCAAGGGTTTGTGAGGTGGGGCCTCAGGCTCCTACTAGATGACTCTGAGGGACCCTTATATTCTGAGTCACTAAGTTATGGGGTAAGTGAGGGCATGACTAGATTTTTTTTTTCCCCCTGAGGGAGTAATCACAGTTTGGGGAGGAGACCCAAACTCACCTCTTGAACCCTTTGGGAATGTTGCTGGAAACATTCGAACCAGTGAGGAGGGAGTGGCAGGTGGGCAGGGATTGCTGGGAAGGAATGCCCCAGGTCTGGGAAATGCCCGGATGTGGTCTGAAGGGGGCATCACTGAGTGCCCAGGGAAGGATGAGGAATGAGAATTAGAATGTTCCAGCATGTTCTGTGATGGTACCTTAGGGAAATGTCCCTAGCTCATTCCTAGATGGTGGTAGGACCGGAAGAGGTCAAAGCTAGGTGGAGCATGATGGGAAATGGGGATTACTTCCTGGTCCTGGGAGTTCTCACCCTGCACCTGGAGCTGATGATAAGGGCCTGAATTGGGGCAGTGTATGGCAGTTCTCCAGGGCATGTGCTGGGAAGGCCTGGCCACTTTGAAGGAGCTGGGCTGAGAGCTGGACCCTAGGCACAGGCCAGGCAGGATAGCAGACAGGGTGTCTGGTGTGACTGGGAAGGGTCAGAGGGAGGACAAGAAGGCTGGAGCAGGGACCGAAAAGGGATAGGAGGTTGAAGAAGTAGTCCTCCTTGGCTCTGCCCTTCTGTCTCCCAAGGCCCAGGGGCCCAGGCTTCTGCCCACCAGCTGCCACAGGCTGACGTGGGTCTGCTTCGCATTATCGGCAGAGTTGCTTCTTTCAGCCATATGGTCAGCAGACCCTCGGCTGGAGCACCACAGAAAATGTCTTCTGTGACCCCAGCCCTGGTCCAGCCCCTTCTTCCCCTGGAGCTCCGCACAGGCCCAGGGGCTCCCGTGGCTCTCTCGACTGGATGCAGAGGACTCACTGTTCAAGTCGTGTCTCTCTTTGCCCATTGGCTGACAGAGGGAGGGAGGCCTGAGGGAAGGGGGTGAGACAACTGGGCCTTCAAAGATGAAGGCATGAGACAGACTGAGACAGACTCTGGGCTCTGGGTTTAGAGGAGGGTGCCCTGGGAATGTCGGGAGGCGTGTCGGAAGTGAAGACTATAGCCTAGGTCCAAGGACACCGAGGACACAGACAGAAGCTGAGGGGTTCCCGTTCGTCCTCTGAAACCCCTGAGGACTTGGGGTGAGTTCCTGCTCTGCAGATTCAAATCCCTACAGCTGAACCCTGTGCTGCCGCGGCCCCGTGCAGTAGCCATTAGTCATTGACATTTGACATGTGGCTGGTCTAAAATTGGATGTGGAGCTGGGTGTGGTGGTGTTCACCTTTAATCCCAGCACTTGACAGGTCGAGTCAGGAAGATCTACTAGCCTAGTCTACATAGCAAGTTTCAGGACAGCCCAGACTGTAGAGAGAAACCCTGTCTCAAAAAACCAAAATGGAAAAGCAATAACAAAAACCACATAGGACTGAGACAACTTAGTGGGACAAAAAAAAATCTAAAATATTTCGCAAACAATTTTAAATATTGATCATTTGTTGAAATAATATATATATATATATATATATATATATATATATATATATAATCTTGGGCTAATCCATTGGTAGAATCTGCTGTTTCTTTTATTTGTGAAAGGTGCCCACTAAAAAGCTTCCAAGTCCACATGGGTCACTTGTGTTCTGTGGGTACTGGACGGAGTGAGCCCATCTCTTACTGAGTGTAATCGAACAGTGTTCCAGGCAAGGTGCTAAGCACGTGCCAGTGAGCGAGACCAGAGCCTGGCTCTGGTTTCCTGGGATTTATAGTAATCGAATAATCACTCAGACGAGTGTCTGAGCACAAGGAGGTCTTTAGTGGTGTGAAGAAGAAGACAGAGCGTGGGGTTTTCTGAAGCTGGAACCAAGAAACCTGATTTGGAACTGGGTGTGGTGACGCATGCCTGTAATCCCAGTCTTGGGGTGTGGAGGCAGGAGGATCAGGAGTTGAAGGCTAGTCTTGGTTATTTATGGACGTTCAGACCAGTCTGGGTTATAGGAAACCCTGCCCAAAACAAAACAGATTAAAGAAACAAGCAAAGCACACCATGAGAGACAGACAGACAGACAGACAGACAGACAAACTAATTTGGACCCAGGGAACCAGTCAGCCTTCCCTAAAGATTCTCTAGACTGAGGGTACCTTGGTAAAGAATGTTCTAGATAGGACAGCACACACAGCGGCGCTGAGGCTAAAGGAAATCACAGTTTTCAGAATTCTGAGGCGTCTGAGAGGCACACAGACAGTAAGGACAACTGTTGGATCAAAGCAGTGAGTCCGGGTGGTGCTCACACAGCCCCACAGGACCTCAGGAAGCATGAGAAAGCTGACTGTAGAGATTTAACTCTTAGGGTAGAGACAGGAGAGGTGGAAAGGGCAGAGGTCACACCCAATGCTGGGAAGGGATGGGGAGTGTTTTAAATCCTCCACAGCTTCCAGAGTCCTAAGAATATAGTCCAGACCCCTTCAATGGACTCCACAGGAGCCCTGGCCCCTGGCTGGCCCTCCTTTTTTCCTCCCCTCCTTTTCTGGGCTCCAGTCTCCAGTGCTTCTCCAAGCTGGGCTCTGTTCTCTCTCCTCCCAGGCCTGCTACCTCATGCATCCATAAGGGCCAGCTTCCACGTCCCTTCCCTGACCTCCCTGGGGTTGGCCTGACAAGGTCCCCGCTTATATTTCTGTACCCCCAGGGCTGCCTGCTGCAGCTTTCTGAATAAAGTGGTCACCAAGGAGGGGAACTGTGCCTCTCTTTCTTCCCACAAGGCAGAACCTGGACTTTTCCATCAGAGGCACCTTTAGGGAGAAGATGGTATTTCTTTCATCAGAATGGAGAGTCCTCTACTAAGAGTCCTCTCATAGTAGGAATCCATTCCTACAGTGGGTAGTCGGTCCATAGTAGGAAGATGGACCCCCAAGCCTGAGCCCTTCTTCTCCATCAGATGGACCGTTTCCCCCATTACTCCGAGGCTTTGCTAGTGCCCAAATCATTTCTCCCATCTCCTCTGTGTCTCTCCTCTCCACCACCATGTTGTTCTCCTGTGTATCCTGTCAGTGGGGGTGAGATACAAGGATGCTCCTGTCTCCCTGAATCTGACTCTTGGCTGGGCTCTGCTCCTTGGGCCTGGAAATCTGGAAGGTTTGCTGGCCCCACTCCCTGGGCCTGGAAATCTGGAAGGTTTGCTTGTTCTTCCTAGAAGAGCAAATCCTTCTCCTGCCTTCCAGGGTGGCCGCAAGCCACTCCTACTAGAGGACCTGGATGATGGACCAGTAAGGGATGGGCGGTTCTGACCACCTGCCTCACCAGCCTCAGAAAGGGCACAGCCTGGAGCCAGGAGTCCTATAGGCTCTCAAGCCAGGCAGGCAAGAGCTCTGGTTAGGATCTGTCCACAGAGTCTCCAGGGAGGGGCTTGCCTGACTCCTGGCCAGGCCAGCCAGTCTGGGCCATCTGGACAGAGGTTCTGTGTGATCTTGTGTATGAGTAAGCTTGTGTGTCTTACAGGCCATGTGGGTGGCTGGGAGCTGCGGGGTCATGACCTGGCCCTCCTAGCAAGCCTCTGGCTCCCCTGTGGTCAGTTTCACTTCTGACATCTGGTCAAGTTCACAGCTGCCCAGCTTCCTGCATGGCAGTTTCTTTTCTTTCTTTCTTTCTTTTTTTTAACTTTTCTTCTCTGAGATCTGGGAGCGAAGGACCCCCACTATTTTCCCCCACCCACTTCATGACCACACATATAAAGTTGCTGGATTCTTGTCAAAACTTACAGAAGACTGGACAGGAACTTATAACATTGGGAATTGTAGGGGCTGGGAGTTTGGAGGGGAGGGACCCTGATCTACACATTCAATCCCAACTAACGAAAAATGGGTGTTTCCAGAAAATCTCTTGGCACCATTTTTTCTTTCTTTTTGCTTTTTTGCTATTTAATGTCCATCACTCATATTTTATGTGTAGGTTTCGGGAGGGCCCAAGAAATGCTTACACAGGATGCAAGGGGGAGGTGATGGGGGGTAGACTGAGGGGGTCTGGAGCTGGATGCTGCCAGTTGGAGGGTCAAAGGTTCCATCCTGACCCAAAGTAAGGCAGGAGAGACTCCAGAACCAAACACATGCTAAATTGCACTTGCAGCTCCCCACTGCTCCCCAACTTCTGGGGAGGAAAATAAATACACGAAGAATGTACCACTTCCCGGGTGCCTGGGCAGGCCAGCAGGTGGGGTCCCTCCGCTCATTGCAGATTGAGGTCCATAAAAGTGCCACCCATGTACAATGCTCCTAGTGTCTTTTCAGGGTTTGGAGGACCCTGGGTGGGGAGGGGTGGTGGTCAGTCTGTGCATACCCTGCCTAGGGCTCCTTCATGCTAAATAGAGGGGCAGCCTACTCATTCCAACAGCAAGCAAAACAGAACAGGCCAGGGAGGGGGTGAAAACGCCACTGAGACCTCATGCCCCTTCCTGGCGGTGCACAGGAAACCAGTCCTTTGCAGAGGCCTTGAACTTAGGAGAAACCTGCCATAGACCATGGGCCAGCATCTGTTTTGTTGTTGTTATTTCTTGCCGTGTTCTCCCATCCAGCCTGCTTTTCTTCACCGTAGCCTTCTGGGTGCAGCCAAACTCAGACAGACTTTGAGAAGGGGAGGAGTGAGAGCATTCCTCCACGCACACATGGGCCGTTGGAAGACAGACGCCAGCTCAGGCACAGCAGTCCCTGGCCTGCCAAACCCGGGGGCGAGGAAGACAGCCCCCATGGAGCTCAGCTCAGTTCCCTTCCATGCTTTTCTGGCAGTGACCCCTGCAGGATCTAGTCTCAGCCCAAAAAGAGCCATGAAAAAAGTAAGCTATCTTTGTGTGTGGTGTGTGTGTGTGTGTGTGTGTGTGTGTGTGTGTGTGTGTGTGTGTGTGTGGTGTTGGGATTGTGGAGTGGGAGTCCTTGGTCCCTGACCCCTAGGGCTGATTCTAGGGGCCAATGTTGGCTCCAGGCCTATGCCAAGAATGAGGACACTAATAGATGTATCGTTTGGCAAATGCCATTCGGGTAACCCTGACAGAGACAGAGGAAGGCAACACCCCACTCCCCAAGCCCTTAGCCTGACTCTAGCAGGATGGGCCAATGGACCAGGTCTTGGGCAGACAGTTCCTCTGTACAATTGGGTAGGGTGGGTAGGGGCCTGGAAGTGGTAGAGGGTGGGGCAAACTTGGCTTCCAGATGTGTACCTGAAAGTCATACCGTCCCTGACATCAGGCACTCCCTCTTCAGAGAGGAGGATGTCAGCCTACATTTGACCTCCCTACTGCTGGGTGGCCTCGGATAGTCCCTGCCTCTCCTGTGAGTCAGAGGGCCGTGTGGACTGGCTTTCAAACCCGCTTTCAGCTCAGAAGGGCCCGCAATCCTCTTCATCTTTGGCCAGAGTGGAGGAGGGAGGGACTAAGGAAGGTCTAGCCAACCACAGTGCTCCCTGTTCCCCAGTTCACAGTGTGGAGTCCAAGACTCTGGTTCTTCAGTGCTTCCCGAGTCTCTGAGGTGCCCCTATTACCATCTGTGGTGCCAAAACCCCGGCTCTGGCACAGCTAAGGTGTGGGAAATGGAGGAAAGGCCGGAGATGGTAATCGGGGCAGCACAGGCTTGGGGTGGTCCTATCTCTCACCGGAGAGGAAGTGTGGTCAGATGCAAGGGCTCCCTCAGGGACAGCAACAGGGCTACGGTTTGGGGAGCAGGGCTCAGAGGCCCTGCACAGACTGTTGGGCTACCCCAGGGGAGGGGGACGTCTCTGTGGGGGCTGGCTAGAGCATCAGTTGTCGGAATGTGGGGCAGGACAGGGGCTCCCGGTCTGTGAGCTCACACTGGGGATGTGGCAGTGGATTCGCTGCACAGGCTTTCCACGATGTCAGCTCTCTGGATGCGGCGCAGGGCGGCTAAGAGGGCGTCGAGTGTTGCGCTGTCTTGGGCACCCCAGCTGGCCATCAGGGCTCGGACCGGGCAGGTCTCATGGGTGAAGGAGTCTATGTGCTCAGGCTGGTAGCCCAGCTCGCCTGCCAGATGTCTCCAGGTGTCCCCCGCGGAGCCTTTGAGCAGCTTCTCCACCTCCTCACGCTTGGTCAGAGGCAGGCTACTGTAGAGGTTGCCGTCACCCTTGAGGGCTGCAGAGGACGGACAAGAGCACCCGTCAATTCCTGACCTTGGACCCTCTTTCCTACAGTGTGCACAGAGAATTGGGTCAAGGCACGCTCCCCCAAGTCTAGAGTTGTAGGCAAAGGAATGGCCGAGATGAGGTCCTAGATAAGGCCTGGGTGGGAGGGGCCTGGACCTTGCTGACTCACAGTCTCTTCCTCCCCCTCATCTTCTGCATCATCTTTTCCACTAGTGTCCCCTCCCCCAGCAATCATCCAAACAGAGGAGGGGACCCGGCTCTTCAGCTCCAGACAACTGCAGCCAAGTGTCCTAAAGCCTGGCTATGGGCTGCCAATTAGGGTGCACACTTAACCACTTGTTTCCTAGAAGTGCGGGCAGGAGGCTAATTGCAGCTACTTTGGGCAGTAATTAACCCCCAGGGGGGACAATTAGCCTGATGAGTCTGGATGCTCCAACTTGTAAAAGCCTCCGTTCCCCCAGTCACCCCAGGGGAAAACATTCCCCTCCCCCACATCTCCCACCCTGCCCAGCCTCTCCGACCCTACCTAGCTAGTCCCCTCAATGCTCTAGCTAAACCCCCAGGCTTTCGCCTTCCCACTCACCCTGGCCTGAGGCAGTCTGAGTATGGGTCTGCTGGTCGTGCAGGCTCTGGCTGTCCACAGAGATGCCACTGTCGCTGTGGAGTTTTTCTCCCTCAGGTGGGGGCGTCTGGTTCACTGGTCGGCTGTTGGCTCCTTGTTTGTTTTGTTTGCAGCTGTTCCACCTGGAACCCAGGGGCAGGCCAGGTCTTGGGATGAGGGTTTGTGTCAGCCAATGCAACCAAAATATCTGTGCCCCTGGTCCAGGGCCATGGTAGGTGCCCTTCGAAATATCTAAGGAGCTTATTTTTTTTAATATATATCAGTGGTTCTCAACCTTCCTAAGGCTGCAACTCTTTAATACAGTTCCTCATGTTGTGGTGACCTCCCAACCATAAAATTATTTCCATTACTGCTTCATAACTAATTTTGGTGTTGATATGAATCATAATTGTAAATTTCTGAGATACAGATGGTCTTAGGTGACCCCTGTGATAGGGTTGGTCAACCCCAAGGGGTCTAGACCCATAGGTTGAGAACCGCTTTTTAAAAAAGGCTGGGAAGGGATAAGGCGTCTATTTCTACACACACACACACGCATGCACGCACGCACGTGCACACATGCACACATACATACACATACACTGAGAGCTTTATGGGGTGGAAGAACTTGGTAAGTGTTCAGTAAAAGTTGGCAGATCAAACAGTGCATAAATAAATGACTTCCTAGAAATTCCACTTTTCCCAACTGACCCTTCTAAAATAACCCCACATGTGAACAGTAATCACACACACACACACATACACATTTCCTTGGCAATTATAAGCAATAACAAAAAAAAAAACTGAAAATAAACCAAACGTCCATCAAGAGAGGATTGGCTAACTACATTGCGGTCCAGGCATGTTGTTGAATGAGAGGCTACAAAAGATCAGATAATCTGTGTTCTGAGAAAACCTCTCCTGATGGAGACTTAGAGGGGAACGTGCACAGTGGAAGGTGTCCGGTGTGTTCCCACTGAGTCTTAGAAAAGTTCTCCATGCCTAAATATAACTATAAAAAAACTAACGTGAGCGCTTCTATAACAGCAGCAACAACACTATAAACAGCTGGGAAAATTTATCCCAAAGAGATTTCCCACAAGATGGGTAGGATTTGAGGAGCTAAAGCGAGGCTTTTACTTCTTGCTTTAGAAGATATTGGTCTCGGGACTGCGGCTACTGCTCCCTGGCAGCAAGCTTGCTCTGCATGCTCATAGATCTGGATTCCATCCCCCGCACAAAACAAATTTGGTCTTGTTTGCATTTGCTTTTAAAAAGCGTGTATGACTTTGATGATTTAAAAACAAAACACAAGAAAAGAACGGGACAAGCATTTAAAGTTGAAAATGCCTTCTGGGGGTTTTTCTGTCTTGAAATCCTTGATGTGGGCACCACAGGAGCCCAGGGGTGACATGGAAGTTGGAGGATGACATGAAAGGAAGGGAAGAGAATGCCCAGGAGACTGTGGGGTGAGAGGGATGGAAGCAGCCAGAGGTGGCAGGAGTTAGCCTGGGAGTGGGGAGGGGCTGGAAGCACGATGGGAAGGGGAACCTTCTTCTGTCTCTCCCCACAACCCGCCACACTCAAGAGTCAAGCATGAGATGGTGAGCGAGGGTGGGTTTAGGGTTGAATTTTAAAAGTGTGTGTGTTTTCAGGCCAAATCTCTCCTCCTTCCTCACCGGGTCTCCTCTTACCTCTTGAAAGCAATGTAGGCCACAAGGCCCACAACCACAGCAGCCAAGATGGAGCAATAGACAGGAATGAGGTTGTCAGTGGTGCCTCGGGTCACTACAGGCTGGGAGCTGCCCATCACAGTGGTCACCATATCTGCCACTGTGCTGGCTATGAGGTCTTGATCTGGAGGTACCTCGGGCTCCTGGGTGCTGGGGGCCGTGCTGTCGGAGCCCTCTGGGGGTGTAGACCTTGTGATCCATCGGTCAGGGATTTCTGGGGAACAGGATCACAGAAGTTAGGACCTTTCCAGGCCTTCCCCTTCTCTTTGACACCCCACTGTTTCATCATGAGCCTCCAACCCCTGAGTCCATGCACACTGGACCAGGCATGGAATTGGGGGCTGGGACTGTGCACACGAGTCAGGTTAGTGGAGAAGAGCAAGGGCTACATGACAGGAGACTTATGTCAGTATGGGACCTTGATTTCTCCATCTAGAAAATGGACTCTCTGAAAAGAAATGGCCTCTACGCAAAATTTTAGCTTGGACAAAGGAACCAGAATTCTAGTCTCTGCCCAACATCCTGGCATGAGGCAAACACACCAAGAAGTCTGAGCTGTAGAGATGCTTCAAGCTGGAGCACTGCCTCAATTGCTTAGAGGGACGTAACTTCTCTGGGTGGTGACCATAGCCCTCTGTAAGGATGTGGCACTGAGGTACCTGATCAGAGAAGCTGCCCTGCAGGGGGCACTCAGCCCTCTTTCCTTTCTCAGATGTTCCAGGCTCTAGGCTGGCACTAGAGGTGGAGGGTATAGCTGACTTGCTTCATCCCAGCCAGTCCTTGTCCTGTGGCCAGCATGTTTCTTGTGTTGTCTGACCCCCAAACAATCTAGCCCTGGCACCTAGAGAAGTCTGGGCCAGACAGCTGGCACCCTTGTTGGCAGGAAGCAGACATCTAGTAGAGAGGGAGGATCTACGAAGTAGGCACTGCCTACTGCCTCAGAAGGAGCAATTCTGTGCCTGGCCACCCATCTAGGTTTGCTCATGCCATTCGGGCATTGCCAGCCTTCCTGGCAGAGGCCCCAACTCCTCCTGGTACTAGTGGGTGGGATTTTCCATTCTGCCACCCAGCCAGGGGCAGAGCTAGGGGTTGTAGGCTCTGGATGATGGCCTGGGGATGCTTGTCTGGGCAAAGCAGCCTGTCCCATCCCTTCTCACTTCCCACGCTTGGGGCAGGGAGGGAAAGCAGACAGGGCATGCTAGTGGGGTTAAGGGAAGGGCACCTTGCTACCCAGCTCTGCCTTGCCCAGACTACACTGTGCCCACCCAAGCTGGAGTTGAAGCTACCCATTAGTCCTCTGAGACTCCCTAGCTCGAGACAGAGATGCTTCAAAGGCCCCATTTTCAGCACCTTCTGAGGGGTAAGGCCTCCAGATGTGAGTCTGGAATCCATCTGGCTGGCAGTAAGGAGAAGGTTGCCATCTGCTGCCCAGTCCCACCCTTCCCCCATCCCAGACTGGACAGAGCTGGAAGCTCTGGAAGCTGGAGCGGGGTAGGAAGTGTAAGACGCAGTTCTGTCTGGGTGTTGGACCCTAGAGGGCCTTTTGTGCTTTGCTAGGAAAACAGGGCAGGCTGAGGGTACAGCCTGAGCCCCAAGACTGCAGCTATGACTCCTTTCAGATTGACAGCCCTGACCCTGAGGCTGATGTGGGTGAGCGAGGGATATAGAAATGAAGGAGCCTCAAGGAAGGACTAAAAACAGTGTCAAGTGTCCGGGACACCTTCCCTTGCCCGCTCCAGCCTCTCTAATGGGGGTGGAGACGAGATCCAGATGTGGCCCTGTCCCCTAGCATTCCAACCCACTAAGCCCTTGGCAGGTCCTGACAGCCATTTCCGGAATGAGAGCTATCAGGAGGAAGAGGGAGCAGGTGACCCCTCCTAAACTTCAATGTGGTGAGGGGGCCGGGCATCTGCCCCAAGGCTGGGTGAGTCACCATGTTGACACCTGAAATGTATATGCAGAAAAGTATGCTACATTGGAGGAGAGCGGGGCTGCCAACTCAAGAATCAAATTCCATTTCCTGAAAGGGTTGCTTGGCCTCAGGGCTAGCATTTAACCCTTCAGAGGTCGGAGCAGAAAGAAGAACAACATAGAGATAAACATTCCTCCGGGGTGCCTTCTGCCGAGATTGCTGGGAAAGTAGGGTGGCATCTGGGAGGAAGTAATTCTCTTAACAGTGGGGCCTGCTCCTCTTCCAGCCAGGCCGCCCTTTGGCTCTCATCACAGCCCTGACCCTGAACCCCACTGGCCGATTCAAACCTGTCCATGGAACTGCGTTACCCACTTGTCTGCTGCCTGGCTGCTGAAGCTCTCTCTCCCGGCTCAGCCTAGCTTCTGAGGCCACATGCCTGTCTTTTCCCATGAAAATCTCTAGCAGAGCCACTGGGGGCCCATGCCCCATCCCTCTCCGTGTAGTCAGTAAAAACACTGCAAACATATTTAGGGTCTCAATGTGGCTTACCAGCCTTCTCCACGCTGCTACTTGAGAAAGCCTAAGTCTGGGTATGGGGGAGGCTCTGTCTGGCTGTCAGGAGCCCCCTCCGCCCCAAGGATAGGGGATCTCTATCTGCATCTGTATCTTATACTCAACTAGAGGCTAACGGAAAGCGGAAACTGCTGCCTCCATCAGAGTGGATAATCTCCAAAACTATCTTCCCCCTCTAGGAACTAGGGACTGGGTTGTGATGCCCCCTCATCGAACCAGTGCCAAGGGCTATCCCTCTCCAGCAAAACTAGGGACTCCCTGAAGACGGCACGCTTGCCTGCTCAGTGTGAGCACACCCGAGGTTGGGGTCCATGGTCATGGCCACAAGCTGGTGGACAGAATGGGAAAGCACCACCAGCTTGCCTCCCAGTCCCCTCTGAGATGAACACTACCAAACAGTGACCATGGTGGCTGTGCCCTGGCTCCCAGGTGTCTCCTCTCCCAGGATCCCCCCATCTCCTTGAGGTGAGCTATCAGGATAAAGCAGGCCCGCCCAGCTCCCACAGCCCCCAGTAGACAAGAGCCTTCCCTGAATGTACCCCCTTATCCTACCCTCTCTGCCAACCCATAATTACCACTCCTCTTTTGTTCCACAGAGCTACTTCCCTCATTACCAGACCAGTTACTGCAGCCAACTCTATCTCACTAAACTGCCACGATGGATGCTTGCACCTCATCCACACACACCATCTACCCCCAACAACCTGATGGCCGTCAAAAACAGGTCCAGAGCCAAGAGGAACCTCCCTGATGTCACTCAGAGCTGAATTGATGTGGGATTGCTACCGCCATCATCACCACCTGCATCTGGTCTCATAGCTGAAGGGTCCTCACTCCTGTAGGTCACCATGCCCACTTCAGCTCAGAAAACCTGCCTCGGGCCCGAAGGAGGCCTGCTTCAGACTCTGGCATCTATGGCTCCTTCCAGATGTCGTTTGCCACCCATGTCATCTCTGGAAGAGGAGTTAGGAAGACTTCTTCCAATGAACACTAAGCCGGGCTTTCCCAACGTCAGTCCAAAGAAGGAATTAGTGAAAAGGATGTTGCGCTGAAGTCGAATCTGGAATCACCACTTCTGTTCCCTTATCAAGAGGGAACTAAGAGGGTGCTTACCAGGTCAAGGCCCGCCGGGGCCCTTATGACCCCTAGAGGGCGCCCTTCCTCACAAATCCAGCCCTGCGCCCCCACTTCACCTAGCCTGGAACTATACTCACCCTCGCACTCGGCATCAGCCCAGGGCTTGCACTCCCGTAACTCACGCTCAGTGTCCTCGCACACCGTGCAGGGCAGGCACGGATCCACGTGGTTGGCTTCGTCTGAGTATGTGCCCTCTGGGCACTCTTCACACACTGTGTTCTGTTTGTCCTGGCAGGAGAACACGAGTCCGGAGCCCACCTCGCACACGCTGCACGCCTCGCAGCGGCCAGTCTCCTCGTCCTGGTAGTAGCCATAAGCACAGCGGCACACTGCATCATCTGCCTCGACACAGGGAGCCGACATGCTCTGCAGGCCCAGGCATTCGGTGCACGGCTTGCATGGCTCAGTGGCACTCACCACATCAGAGAATGTCACACCTGAGGACACAGGCACAGAGGGGGAAGCATCAGCCTCAGAACTTAGTCACTTGGGATGAAGAGCCTCTGTTTGAGCTGTCCTTCAGTTCTCTGACCAAGTACACAGGGGCCGGTTCCAAGCTCAGTTTGGCCTCACTCTGAAGTAGAGGATGTGAACTCTGGAAACTCAGGGTAGCACCCCCTGGGGGAGTGGGGTGTGGCATTTGCCTGCTGGGAAGAGAACAGGGAAGGAGGGAAGAGGCAGAGCCAGCTCTCAGTCCCTTCCATCCTAGGGAGAGAATTTGGCATCAAGACTACAGGAGGAGCTGCATTTGCTGGGGTGTTGAAGAAGCTGAGAAGCAGGGAAGAAGGGGAAGCTTTGCATATGGAGGCTAAGACAGAGAGTATGGGGACCTACAGTGAGTGTCCACGTTGACACCATCTAAAGGCACCAAGGGTCATATCCTGGGAAGTGTGGGTGCGGTGGGAGGCAAAGGATGGAGAAAAGTGAAATGGGCAGAAGTGTAGATCAGAGAGAGAAAACAAACAGGCAGGAAGCCTGGGCAACACATCCATCTCTAGCCGGTTTCTACAGAGGTGCCCTGTTTTCTTTTCCTAGGGATGAGGCAGATCTGCTTCAAAACTCACATCCATAACTTATTAGATCTGTGAGCTAAACCTTTCTGAGCATTTTTCTTTCTCTGTGAAACAGAAAATAATAGCCAGGTATGGCAGGGTACAAGAGGATTGTGAATTCAAGGCCAACCTGCTCTACAGAGTGATTTTTTTTTTTGAGGTTAGCCTGGTCAATACAGTGAGAGCCTGTCTCAAAACTAAATAAATCAGTAACATCCCCACCGCATAGGGTTCTGATGGAGAATTCGTGACAGACTCCATGGATGAGCGGTAATAAGGACTTCCGTGATTGAGATACAGCCAGATAGCAGAAAGCACCTGTCTGGCAAGACATCTGATCTCTTCAAATGAGAGGGTGCTGATATGGGGGTGGGGTGGGGACTAAGCACACTGGATGGAAAGAGCAAGCCAGCGGCTCCTGGGAAAAATGCAGAAATTAGCCGGAAGACCCCTGGGAGTAGGTTTTGGATGGTGTGAAAACTGTGGTCTTTTTTGGCAGAGCATGAAGGTAGGAGCTTAATAGGCTTCCTAGTGGAAACGTTTTTTGAGGATGGAGGGAAAGCCCGCTGGGGTCTCCAGCCCATAAAGTAGGCTCGTAAAGGCAGCCTGTTAACACAGCTGGAGAGGAGTGTGGCAGGGGGAACCCAAGGAGGAGGGCAGAGAAAGGGAGTAAGGAGGGGGGCTGCTGCAGCTCCCTCTAAGCTGCCTGCCCTTGGTTCCTGTTGACCTTCCTCTCCCCTAATACTTGACGTGGTCCTCCCCTGAGCTCTGAACCCACCAGCTGCTGAAGAAGGATGCCTTGTGGGGAGGGGGCATGGTCTAGGGCATCTACATCTAGGCAATGATATTGACTCTGCCTTGGGAGAGACTCTGAAGCCAAGGAAGGTCAGGTACCACCTTCCAAGGGTGCGGAGCCTTCCCATCTAGCCCACGGGTCCGACTGCTGGGGAGAAGGTTACAAAAGTCACAAGTTGGGGGCTGGAGATGGCTCAGTGGTTAAGAGCATTGCCTGCTCTTCCAAAGGTCCTGAGTTCAATTCCCGGCAACCACATGGTGGCTCACAACCATCTGTAATGAGATCTGGTGCCCTCTTCTGGCCTGCAGAATCCACACATATACAGAATATTATATACATAATAAATAAATAAATATTTAAAAAAAAAAACAAAAAAAAAACAAAAAAAAAAACAAAAGTCACAAGTTCAGTCATAGAAATACATGGGTTTGAGAACACTAAGGAGTGGGGGTGGGACAGGCTCAGGAGGGAGCATGCAGAGGTAAGACTAGGCTCACAGGTTGTCTCAGAGTCCCCAGCTCTGTCTTCCATTACCAGCAGCCCTCCTAGTGGGGACTGAGTGCCAGGCAGATGCAGGATCCCACTGGGGCAGCAGTGGAGCAATGAGGTATCAAGCAGCAGAGACCAGGACTCCTGGTCCCACAGGACACAGAACTCACAAGAGGATGAGGACAGAGCTGTCATCCTCCTGTCCCTGTTCTCCACCACTCCCGGAAGATGGGATTGCTTCCTTCTGAAGGAAATGCCAGGCAGCTCCCCTCTGCTCTTCCCACCTGGTGCCATCCCATAGTAAAAGGGCATCCTTGTGCTCCAGGCCACGTCCTTCCTGGCATCAGAAAGCTACAGAGCAGTGGCCTAGAGGAGGGGCAGCTATACCCTCCCAGGATCTCCCAAGGTCAGTTTCCAGGGCAGTCAGGATTTGATCCTCCTTCCCCTCCCCCCAAACCCACAGAGGGTAGGCTGCAACCATTGATCTTGCAATGCAGAAGGTATTTTTAGCTGGGCTGAGCAGCAGCTTCTTCTTCTTGCCTGGCCACACTCTTCTACTGACCTCTCTGCTTAGGGGCTGGGAAGGGGGACCCCTCTGGGGATCCCCCATCAGGTCCCCCTCCTCCACCTGCACACTCCGTTTACTCAGCATCCCTCTGCTTTTTATATCATCTCCTGCTCACTTCTGGTGACCATACAGAGGTTGGCAGGGGACCTGCCGGGAGGCAGAACACTGGCAAGTGCTGTCCCACACATGCTACACCTAACTCCCTTTGCCAGCCTGTACTCACTGTCCAGGCAGGGTTCACACACGGTCTGGTTGGCTCCACAAGGCTGGGCCACGCCTTCACCCAAGTTGCAGGCTTTGCAGCATTCTCCGCTATGGGTGTACAAGCCTGTGGAACATGTCCCCTCGGCACCTCCAAGGGACACCTAGGTGGAAGAAGATCAGAGGGTCAGTCTGACAGGAGAAGGGGGGGTGGTATCTTCCAGGGGATCAAACGCCTCCCTCTTAATACCGGCTATTGGAACCACCTGGGCTGGGATGAGCTCACCCGGGAAGCATTAGGAGGATCAAAGCTGGCAGGAAGGAAGGCTGTGGGGGGGATAGTGCACCCTTGACTGCTGCTGGGGTGTGAGGTCACAGCCTCGATGGCTAACCTTCTGCAAAGTTCACCTTGGGGTTACAGCCCCTCATGGAGCCCTGAGGATGCACCACATGGGGAGGGCAGTCTGGGACCGACTTCCAGAAGGACTGGACAGGTTGCAGCTTGCTCGGGGCTCCTGGCCAAGGGGGCCAGTGGAGCTGAAATCCGGCCCATACTCCACTTGCTAAGCCTCACACCTGCAGGGCTACGATTACCCAGATGCAGGGCCTTTTCCTAACAAAGGGGAACAGGGCCCTTCTCCGGGTCTCATTTCACATATTAAATGTCAGAAGAGAGTTGTCTATGTCTCAGAGGTCTGGGTCTTGGGTTCAAATCTTGACTCTGTACTGGAGGTTTCTGGCCTGCCCTGGTTTCCTTTTGGAGTTTTTCACCTCCCTGCAGATGAAGACAGTGACAGCTTGGTGCCAGGGCAAAGGACAGGCTGATGAGCAAGTCTGGCGCCAAGACAGGGAGAAAGGACGCCTGTTATCAGTAGCTGCTCTCACCATCCAGCAACTCTGTTCCACCAGAGTTGACTCCAGTATCTAGCCTGACTCCATCCCCTCCCCTCTTCTCCCCTCCCATGTGGCCTCTGGGAACAGAGCTGGAACAGGGGGAAAGGGGAATCAAATTCCTACCACTAAAGCATCTTTGCTCATGATGGAACAACTTAGCACTAGATTTCCCCAGAGGGAGGGGCTGCGAGAGGCTCGCTTTGTTTCTGTTCCTTCAAGAACAACCTTAATGTCTAATAAAACTCCAAAGCCTTCTCTGCAGGCTCCAGACCTTGCACACACACCCCCTCTGATGTCGAGCAATTTGGGCTCTTGTCGTGAGACCAGGGAGCTTTACACGCTTGCTCGGCATTTCCCTCCTGCTTCCATGCTGGACAGATCTTTGCCAAGACACCAAAACCCACTGTGTTCTCACCAGAGATTGATGGGAAAGGAAATACAGATGTAGGAGGACACTGGGTGATACCCTAGGGTCAAGGTGGCTTCCATGAGCCCAGCAGGGACAATGCGGGCAGCACAGGAAGCCGCCACCATCTCCTCCCAGATGCCAGCAGTAAGAGTGCTGGCTGGCCACATCTGCAGACCAGGAGCCCTGAGGTGGGCTTTTCTCAGGAGCTGAGATTCCAGGAGGGTCTGTTCTCATTTCCTTTCACCACTTAGGGCTGCTTAAATATCACATCCTCGAGGAAGTGCTCCTGCCATCCCACCACTCCCAGATTAGACAGGCGGAGCTATGGACATGAGGTTGATATTCTGTCTCCTGCCGTACCTGGCACAGAGTCAGGAGCCAATGGACACAATTGTGTAACTTAAGGATAGGAAGCTACCAGATGCCTTCAGTTACCGAGAAATCTGGAGGGCTGACTTTGGATGGTGATGCGTCCTCAGGAGCAAAAAAGAAAGAAAGAAAAAAGGAAGAAGGAAGGAAAGAAGGAAGGAAGGAAGAAGAAATGTGCTGTCCTCCAGTGTCTTCTTCCATGACCTGGGGACTGCGCCCGCCTCTGGCTCTGCAGTTCCTCCATCTCTGGGGTACTGGCTGTTAGCAACAGCGATTACTCAGGGCTGCAATGCAGCAGGTGCTCTCGTGTTTCTGCTCCCGGATGACCACATTTTTTTGTCATCTTGTCAGGTTTTTGGTACTTTTCCTGTTCCTTCTCTTCTTGTCAAAGTATTAGTTGTCACTTCTTGCTCCTGTCAAAGTGTGACCGTAAGAGTCCCTGTCCCAGAATCATGATGTGACAGTTCTAATGGAGTCTTTAAAATGATGTCACTGAACTTGGTTAAAAAAAAGAAAAGAAAAGAAAAAAAAAAAGAAACTGTCTGGGAGCCAGGTGCAAGCATGCCTGTAATCCCTGCATGGGGGAGGGGGGCAAGAAAAGAGGATTTCTAGTACAAGGTAGCCAGGGCTACACAGAGAGAAATGGAGATGAGGGGTGGGGGAGTGTGTATGTGTGAAGTAGGAGCTGGTATGCAGGAACAGTACCCTGAGTCAAACATTTGGCCATTCCCCTTCTTCCCTTGATAGGAGTCCCTCATCACTTGGGACCAGAGTGACAGACAGAGTTTTTAATTTCCTTATGCCTGTTTCCTACTGGTAGGTAGCCATGACAACACCTGCCTCAAACTGCTGTATTAAATGAGTGGGTGATGTGGCATCAATGTTCTTTAGAATTCTTCTTTTAGCAGGTGACACACACCTTTAATCCCAGAGACAGAGGCTGGGGGATCCCTGTGAGTTCCAGGACAGTGGGCACTGTTACACAGAGAAACCTGTCTTAAAAAACCAAACCAAACCAACCAACCAACCAAACAAACAAACAAAAACCTCTTCTCTTCCCCCAGTGTGTGTTCCCTTTGTGGACCTGTGGTACCTACCACTACTCCACGTAACCAAGGTCATCAGAGTTGGAGAGTGTATGCTGGGGGGTGGGGTTGTATGGTCCTTGTGGGAGACACAGTAGCTTAGGGCAAGCATCTCAGCCAAGAACCTGCTCTCCCCACTCCTCCCCACTCCTTTCAGGACTTGTATTTAAAGTCGAGGCCACATAATCCACATTCACATCTGTACTTGTTTTTTGTTGCCTCTGTCATAAAATCCTAGATTTGCTGCAAAAAGTCTGTGATTTTGAACATCTTATTCTTCCTAGATCTCAGTTTTCCTATCTCAAACTCTAGACTGAGCATGACTCCTGCAGGGGTGGCTGGGAGAATTGAATGGGATAGTGCATGCAGAGCTGTCTGGCGCAGAGTCGGGGTTCAGTCGATGGCAGTTATTGAGGAAGTCACATGTCTTGGGGAGCATGAGCTGCTGACTCCTGGGAAAACAAAGCAGCAAGGGAGCCCCCGCCAAGCAGGGAAGTGTGACTAGAGTTCCGACTAATTGCTCCAAAATCCCATCCAAATTGATCAATTTATCAAAGTGACAGGCCCATTTGCCTGATAGTTATATCTATTACATTTATTCATTTCAAAGTTGATAGCATGACTTCTCCATTTTTCAGAATGTTTACCATCTATTTTTGCCATGGCAGGGCTTTCCGTGCTCGGATGAATTGACTGTTTTTGTTTTTGTTTTTGTTTTTTTAAATTGGACAAAATAGAAAACGCACCAGTGTTTGCAACTAGGTGGATGCTTCCAAGGGCTCAATCTTGACCCTCCACAGCAGCTTCAGAGAGGGTTCCTCAGAGAATAGACGCCTGGCCACAGCCACATAGGGAAGGAGAGGTTTTCCAATATCTGGAGAGACTAAGCTGGATTCAAACCCAGGGGTAGGCATTGGCTTCCGGCCTCACTCCCCACCCCTCTGGACAGCCACTGAGGCAGGAGAAGGAGACCGCTGTTGATTCCCTAAGAAGCTGCCTTGTGGAGACTTGAAGAGGGGCTAAGGCTCTGATCACGTGGATCAGGGGAGTGGCTCAGTTCAGAGGCACAGGGCAGGGTCTAAGGCACCCAGCCAGTGGCAGCTCAGGACCACACCCCCTTTCATGATCTGCAAGTAAAGCTGAAAAGGTAAGGAGGAAAGCCCTTGACTTCCAGTTTCCCACAGGCCACCTCTGCTTTCCAACTGGGAGAGCCTGGTGTCCCGCCTAAGTTTCCCGGGGTTCAGCTTCCTCACCTGTAAAGTGGGAATTTAAGCTAAATTTACCTTGCTGGAACCTAAGGAGTATATAATGTAAAAGTACCTAGGACAATGCAGGTCACAGCGTAGGCACTTCACAAACGTTCTTATGTCCTCTCTTCCTACTCACCCCCTAGGGAGGAAGCCAGGTGCTGGAACCAGACTGGGCTGGCCAGGTAAGGTGGAGGCTTTTCCTTCCGGGGAGCCTCCACACCATCCGCCCTCCACGCCAGCCCCGACGCTCACGCTGCCCATTTGCTGCCTACGCCGCTGCATCCCTATTAGAAGCATTAGCCAGCCCGGAGGCTCCGGTTACAGACGTCTGAATGACAAAGTGCCTCCATTACCGGCGCGGCCCGCCAGCAGACTCGCCGGGATGCGCTCTGGTTTCAGCACTCTCTCAGAGGTGCAAAAAGAGGCTCGGACCGCTGAACTGACTCATACCGAACAATCTGCGGCGGAGGTGGAAAGTAGAGCCCTGGGAGCTCAGGTCGGAAGGTTCTGTGCCCTGTCCACCTTGCTGAGGCCTCAAGGCCCCCTCTCCTCCCTTGGGCGCCTTTTCTGAACTCAGGGATGTCCTCCTGCCCCGATCCAGAGGCCACGCCCTCACCTCTCCAAGATCAGAAACACACAGCGCCTGAGGCATCCTTAACCGGGGAGACTAGTCAACAAACACCCTTGCAGCCACTCCCAAATCCCCCGGAGAAAGCCACAGGTACTAACTGACAGCTCCAGGGGACCAGGCTTGAGCTTTGAGGATGAAACCGGAGATTGAAGAGTTCTCCAGCCTCTCGCTTCCATATTCCACTTCCGTCTATCCTTTGGGATGGTGTCACCCTCCATCTCGGCTGTGAAACGAAGCTGATCCCACCCCTCCCCCAGCTGCACCCTTAAGTTAAGAATGAGATGAGGGGTCATCGGGCCACAGGACCCTGGCCCAACTTGGTAGCGAGATCTTGGCCAACTTGTTTAACTCAAAAGTCTCTGCCTCCCTTATCAGTAAGATGAAGATTTGGGGGCACAGTGCTAAATGAAGAAAAAGGTGGAGGGAAGAGTGAGGACGCCACTTTCATTGCCAACCTTTCCTAAGATCTGATAAGAAATACCCAGAGTACTCGAGTTCTTAGCAAGACTTGATGACCTAGCTGGAGTTGGTGCCTCTGAACAACAATCCGACAGAATCCGAGACATCCGAGCACCCCCTGCCTCATTTCAGAAGGGTTCATTGACTTTTATCAAAAGCCTAGCCAGATGTGGGAGGAATGATGACCCTATTAAGTTCTAGACCGGAAGGAGCGCGAAGGGCGCAGGACCGGGGGCTGCTTAAGTTAGAAGGGGTGCAGTGTGTAGCCCCAGGCGCGCACGCAGCTACAAACGGCAATCCTGCACTTCGCAGTGCCCCCTGCGGGTCGTCTGGAGTTTGTGCATTCCCGGAGCTGTGCTTTGCGGGTACCGCCTTGAGCGTCCCAGCGCTACTCATCCCGAGACCCGGCAGGCGTCAGATAGGGTAGGGGGATGCGGTCTCTGTCTCTCTGGGTCCACAGCATTGCCTCAAACCATGTGAAAAGGTTTGCCAAGGATCCACTCTGGGAGCAAATTTGTCTCAGTGAAGCGGATGCTCCCTTCCCAGCCTAGGATGCCCAGATGCAATTCCCGGACTGGGCGAGGCCGCGAGAAAAAACGCTAGAACCCACGCGGGAAACGTCTGTCTTCACTGTCCTCATCCCACTGTCCTTGAGTAGGCAGGCGGGGCCCCGAGCACTTTAGGATACGCAGAGCTTTCCGTCTCTCTACCTCTTTGGTGGTAGTCTCTTTTCTGTACTCCTTTAAGCCTACTTCTCGCTTTTCAACCTCTCTGCCACTCCCGAATCGCTCCTTTGACGCCCCTCCCCCCTATTGTCTGGCCGGTCCCCATTGTCCATGCCCCGTCCCCTCTGCCTCCAGTCCCTTCAGCCGCCTCCCCCATTGTTCCGTCTCTAGCCCCTCACATCTCTAGCGCCGCTCTCATGCCCCTCCTTTCTTTCCTCGGTTCTGTCCTACAACTCCCCAAGGACTAAGATGCTAAAGGGAAAAGTCCTTTCCGGATCCCAGAATTCACACGCCGTCGTCAAAAGAACCCAGGCGCCAGTGACTCCCAAACCTCCTTCCGAGAGACCTCTCCCAGTCCCCTACACCGTCCCCACAGTAGTACCCAAAGACCAGCAGCACTAAGGATCAGCATCAGTGACACAGTCCTGTCCGCATCTCTATCCTGGGACTGTGTCGCCTCTGCGCTCTGAAAGTCCCAAAAGCTAGAAGCGCCCCTGTGGGTCACGGCACTGCAGCTCCTCCGCCACCCGTTCCCAGCATCTGGGACCTTGACGCCCTATTCTGTTCCATGGGTGGTGGCACTCGGATCCCCTTGGGGGTTCGGCTCCTGAAAAAGGTTAACAGGCGTCCCTCCCGCTACCACTTACCCCTAGAAGCAGCAGCAGCAGCAGCAGGCGCGACTGGTCCATGGCGCTGCAGTCAGCACCTGCCCTAATCATTCGCCTCCGGCGACAGCGCTACGCTCCTAGCTCAGTCCGCTCTGCGGGCCGAAGGGTTGCGCTGAGCTGCGCTGCGCTCCAGCGCCCGCTGCCCGCCGAAGCTGGCGGAGGCTCCACTCGCTCTGGTTGCGGGCGGGCGGGAGCAGCTGGGTAAAGGCAATGCTGCAGCCCCGCCTCCTCCCCGCCCATCCCGCCCAACTCCCCCCCCCCCCCACCTCCGGAACCGCGCCCGCCCGGCCGCCGGGCCGCATCGGGGTGGGGAGTCCGGGGTGGGGAGTCCGGAGCGGGGAGTCCGGAGCAGCCAAGGGAAGGCGTGCGGGGAGCCGCGCCCATGTGCCCCGCTGCGGCTTCCCTGCGGGCTGTCTGTCCCACGCACTCAGTGCACTGCGGGTTATCCTGAGCATCAGTGATGCTGTGGATCCAGCGGGGGCCATTGCTCTCCTATTGATGAGGCCTGCCTCAGGGATCACTCTTTAAAACATCTTCCTCAGCCTCTGGGTTCCTAGTTCCCTAACCACCCCTCATTCCGGGAATGCTGCTGCCCTCCTTTCATGATTAAGTCTACACCGAATTCTATCCCCCGTCCCCTCTACTGCTTTCCACTTGTGGAGCGCGGGGTTCCTTGGGACATCCAAGGTGGAATCCATCCCAATATCATAATTTTGGGGGGGGTCTGTCTCTCTGTCTCTCTCTCTTTCTTTCTTTCTTTCTCTCTCTCTCTCTCTCTCTCTCTCTCTCTCACACACACACACACACACACACACACACACACACAGGACTGAACCTAGGACCTCACACATGCCAAGCAAATATCCTATCACTGAACTTTATCTCCAGCCTTTCAAAACCATGAGCTTAAAGAAGTCACAACTGTGCACATAAAAGCCAGGAATACACAAATGCACTCTTGAGCTCACCTGTCCATGTGCTCAAGCACTCACACCTGCCATACCATCCTCACGCATTTGCATGATCCCACTCATCGTACAAGAATCCCTAACACAGATCAGACATACATCTATGCACACACGGTGTGGCATTCGCATATACGCCACCACACATTCACATGTGTATAGTGCACAACCATACTCAAACAAGCCCTCACTGGTACTGAGCACTCAAGTGCACACACCTTTGTGAGTGTACAAACCATACACAAACACTGTTACCTGAGCTCCAGAGCTTCCTAAGGCAGGGACAGTAGTGTCTTCTCTGAACGCCTGCTGCAGTAGGTTTCAGTAACACTCCATAGCGGGGATTCAGTGGGAAAGTGGTTGAATGGACTCAAGAGGCTCATTCCATCTATGTCCTGTGTAGGCGTTCTGAAGTTCTGGAAACCCAGCACATCATATCGCTCATACACCAGGGAATGTGCAGTCAGTCTTTCAAGACAAACATCACCCGACCCTTTTCTGGTGCCCTGCCTGGTTCAGAGCTATGGAGGGGACAAGTCTGCAAAGCCTATTCCAGATGTTAGCTATGTCTGGACTCCAGCTTCCTCTTTGAAAATGTGGTCCCCAATAATGGAAACAAGGGACAGACCAAGAGCACTTGTAAAGATTTCCTAGATCACTTAAACTTAATTCATCCATGCACTGCAGAGGAAGACAAAACAAAATAAAACTATCCTTTGTAACCAATGAAGTCCAGCAGACGGACCCCAGGAAGGTTGGGTAGACATCACTGAGGCTTTGAGCATCCACATTCATGAACCATAGCTGAATGAAATAGTCTAGGCAGCAAGCAGGACCTCAGAAGTCTCTGAGGACCTGCCCCTTCCTCCTGGACAGAAATTGCTCTAAGATGTCCCCTCCCCCAAGGCTTTTACAGATCTGCCTTGCTCTCCACTGAATTCATGGGAGGCAGGAAGGAGAAGCATTAGTACTTCCAGAAGCATTGAGCTGCGTACTACCAGCCTATTGACGGTGTGGCATTAATTTAAATACTCCCGTTATTAATTTATGATCCCAGTTACTATTATTGCCAAGGTTATCCATCTCAACACAATTTAATATGACCCACACCACCATGACTGGGCCTGGGTTATTAATAATTTCCATGGTCTTGATCATTTAAGCCTTACTCCAACAATTACAAACAGCAATGGTTACTATTATTAGCAGTATTTTCTATGATTAAGCTGAAGCACAGGCCTGAGATGTATTGCTGAGTGCCGGCAGCGAGAGTGGCTGCACAGGGTGCAAGGGAGAAGTGTGGCTTTGGGAGTCAGGCAGGCCTAAGTGAGCATGTCTGCCCTCTTCCTCCGGCATACCTTAGGAAGGCTACACCCTCTCTCCTGGCCTCCGCGGTCTCATTTACAAGGTGGGGCTTTTGAGGGAAGATCGAAAGGGTCAAATGGAGCAATGCAGTGTCCATCAAAGGAGGGCATCGGTCCTCTCTCATTCCCTCAGTGTGTATTTACAGAGCGCTTGCTTTGGAACACTTGCTACTGGCTGCACAGGCTCCTAGGCACTGAATATTCAACAGTGAACAAAAGCCACTGTGGAACAGATGGTCGCGATCAGCAGCTCTCAACCTGGGAGTTGTGACCCTTTGGGGGTGGAACGATCCCTTCACAGGGGTCACCTAAGACTATCAGAAATAGCAGATATTTATGCTACAATTTGTAAACAGTAGCAAAATTACAGTTATGAAGTAACAAAAATGCTTTTTGTGGTTTGAGGTCACCACTACATAAGAAATGGTATTAAAGGGTCGACGCATCAGGAAGGTTGAGAGCCACGGGTCTAGATAGAGTACAGCTATTTGATGGACGGGTTATTTTGTTATGTGACACCAGCTTGACCACAGTATCAGTAGCACAACTGTGATCAGAATATTCCTTTGTTGAGGTACCCCATCACCAAGACCACAAACACCTACTCCCAAACCAGTGCATACCACTACGACCACCACTGTCATAACCACCACCATCTCCATCACCACCACGGTTTACGCCATAATAGCTGTCTCCACGAATCCTAGCGCTGCCATGAACTTCTCACCCCCCATCCCCCAAGTCATCGTGATCCTGACCGTGATGAGAGTTGAGTTAGCCTGCATTGTCAACTCAACTAGATTTAGAAAGACTGAAGCACACCCCTGGCTGTTTTTATGAGGGTTTTTTTTTCCAGAAAGCTTTGGAAGGAAGCCACCATAAACACGGTGGCATCTCATGGTAGGGGTCCCATACTGAGTTCGAAGGAAAACTGCTGTAATGTGAGCAGCCCCCTCATGTTTCCGCTTCTGGGCCGTGGTGGCTTGAATGAGTTGTCCCCCACAAGCCTCAGGTATTTTAGTACTTAGGGACTTTTAGGTGTTTTAGGTCCTCAATTGGTGGCTGTCTGTGGGAGGATTAAGAGGCTGCCCTGACCGTCATAGAACCACCTCTGCAGACTCTGGTGCCACCGTGACCGTTATCACCACAACCACCTCTACTCATCCCTTAGAGCCATGGCCCGCCTGAACCAAACTCCCGTGTGACCGTGTGACGTGTGACCGGACGTAAGTGGTCCTGCCCCAGACTCCACACAACGTACATGGGGAGATGACTATGAAGAGGCGGCCAGCTTGGCAGCACCAAGCGGGGGTAGTTTTCTCACAGGGTCTTCTGGAACTGCCTCCTGCGATAAAGCTGCTGCATTGTTTTACAGTGGCAAAGGACTCAGCACCTACAAGGCTGACGGCTCCGCGTGCCCACGTGCTGCAGCTGTGAGCCACCCTGAAAGCCACAAACTCCTTCCTTGCAGACACTGAACATGCCCAATTCCAGAGCCTTTCTGTAGGCCAGGAGACGCGCACAACTATCTCCCATGCTCCATTTGCCGTCTTGGGAAGGCACTGCTGGAATCCCTTTATAGGTGAAGTGTCTGAGACTTGAAGAGGTGAAGCCACCTGCCTCAGAAGGAAGTAGTGGTGCCATTGCTCTGAGTTTCTGCTCTGCACAGAGCACCGCATGGTCACACCTTTCCCCATTAACATCCTGTTCCCAGGTTACTCCTCCCCTCCATCCCGGACTTCCCAGCCTTTACCCACTAGACAGCTGCTAGGGGGGCTTGGGAGAAAGGACCTCCATCTCAGAGGGACTGAGTCCTTATCTCCAGGTCCCTGGCTGCTCCCTCTTGGTGTGCACAGCACAATACAGGCTTAGAGGCTTAATGTGACCGACATTAGAGGGGCACACCATGCCAGAGAGGAGGGGTGAACTCTGCCAACTCCCACCTTTCTTGACCCAAGAGAATGAATTCCTTCTGATCCTTCAGTCCTATGTCCGACCAGAGATGGGGTGACGGGAGGTGGACCAGGGAAAGGAAAAGAAGAAGAGCTAGGCCTTTCCAGCATAGAACGTCTGCCCCGGGCAGGGCAGGCAGCCAGGCAAGGTACGTGAAACTCCTGCCCGCTGAGGAGCTGGCCTGGTGGCTTTGAAGCCTGATGTCCTGATTGAGACACAAGGGTGGAGCCTATTTGATGAGGGGACGGTGGGGTCCGGAGATTGCTTTGGGATGTTTGAGTTCTGATTCTAGCTGAATTTGGTAGTAAGGGAAATGGAAAGAGAGTGATTTTGGAGTTCAGTTAGATTAACTTGTGCACCACAATGGGCCTTTTCACAGTGCCCTTCCTTCTCCACTGCCTGTTCAAGCATGAAAGCTATTGCCGTCTCCCCACTTGAGCTCTGCTCCGTAGGAGCCACATCTAACCCACATTCACCAGCCTTTGCTGCCCGTGAGCCCGACACAAGGATGCCCCAAGAGCACTGCTCTCTTCCTTTAACAGGATGGTTACACCGGGCAAAGGCTTCTGGATTGAGCACTTTTTCTGTGAAGATCTGGGTTATACCCGAACGTTTGTCAAGGAGCCAAGAGACTTGCTCGGTTCACTCAGACACAGGTAACGGGGACATGCTTTCCTCAAGAGGTCCTGTCTTGAGGTGAATGGAGCGTGCCAGGATCTACAGTAAAGGCACGTGGGACAAATGCTGGGGCTCGGGGCTCAGAGCAGCCTCTCCTCCATGACTTCGGTGGCCACCTGTCAGTGGCCCAGTCTGAGCACAACCTTCCTCTAGGAAGGACCTCCCAGCTCCCCACTGTGATCCTTTTAGCCCCCAGGGGCCTGCGAGCTGCCCCACAATTAAAAACTGGGCTTTGGTGTAGCTGCTTGTTTTTATATTAGTTTTTTAATTTAAAAAACATTCTTGCATGCATGAGTGTTTGTCTGCATTTATGTATGTGTACCACATGCATGTCTGGTGCCTAAAGAGGTCAGAAGACGGTAAGGAGTCCCCTGGAACTGGAGTTAATGACAGTTATGAGCTGCCATGCAGGTGCTGGAAAACGAACCTGAGTCCTCTGCAAAAACGAAAACAACAGGTGCCCTTAACCATTGAGCCGTCTCTCCAGCCCTTGGTTGAGATGAGATGGTGTCTCAAGAACCTCAGGCTGGTCCTGAACTCGTTCTGTAGCTGAGATGACCTTCAACTTCTGATCCTCCTGCCCATCTCTTAAGAGTTAAGACTATATATAGGCTTGCGACACCATGTCCAGTTTATGAGGTTCTGGAAAGTTGAACCCTGGGCTTTGAGCATGTTAGGCAAATACCTAACCAGCTGAGCTTCATCACCAGTCTAGACTCGGTTCCTTGTTTGGTTTGTTTATTTGAAACAGGGTCAAACTCAGCGTGTAGCCAGGACGACACTGAACTCCCGATCCTCCCACCTTTAAGGCCCATGAGCTGGGACTACAGGTGTGTGCCATAATAGCTTGTTAGATTCAGTCTTTTCTTCCTACCCTCTGTCCAAGGCCAGGCAGGACGGTCTAAAGAACAAAGAAGTCAAGCTATTCCACAGCTAGAATATCATGAAGACAGTATGTAGGAAAAGAACATGAACCGTCAGAGGCCCAAGTGCCAGTCTGTGCACTTGATGTGTAGCGATGAGCCCATTCCTTCCTTGCTCTGAGCCTCAGTGTCCTCGTCCGCCGTGGAGGCGTAAGATCAGAGCCTGACAGAATGAGCTGTCAGGGAAACAGTGTGGGTGAGTGAGCTTTGAAAGTCAGCGGGGCCCGGAAAGATGCCAATTAGTCTCGTATTCGATGCTGCTATTGATGGTGGCTTCTAGCTAGAAACCGGATGAGGGGTAAGATGACATTTCAACACTGGGGACTGGGTCCAGGGTCCTAGATAAGAGCCAGAGCTGTGACAGGCCTCTGGCTTCGGGGAATTTCCCACGGGAATTAGTGGAGGAGGAGACGGCCCAGGCCCAGGCTTATCTTCACTCCGCTTTGCTAGCCCTGATGTCTGGGAAGTGGGGTCAAGTGCAATTGTCTGGGTTGGTTTCCAGCAGGGGAGGGCAAAGGGCACTGATGCAGAGTCTGGACAAAGTCATGTCTGCTGTGCCTGTGGCCTACAGAGAAGACTCCCTCTGATGGCCAGGAAGGGGGTTGCTGCAGAAGGATTGCTTCCCAGGCCCATTCATTCGGAGGTGGGCTCTGTTCAGAACCACAAATCCCAAGAAGGGGATGAAGGGAACGGACTTTTGGGGACAGAAAACCAGAGGCACCAGATCTTCCCAGAGAGTCTCTCTCTGCATGTAGCAACCGACCACCTTCCTGAGAGGAGGGAAAGAAGGCTGCAGGAAACATCAATCTCTTGTTCTGGGGGAGATAGTCTCCGGGTCCCTGGGAGCACCTGGTTGGTCCAAACAGTGGAGAGGATCTTCCTGATGCTGCTGTCCCCTCTACTGGGCAGGGCCACAGTCATGGCCTTGTTGATCTTCTCATTTTAGGGGTTTTCTCCAACCAGACAGCAATGTATAACGGGATGGGGACATGACGTTTAGTTACACATTTTAAGCTGGTAGACAGATTTCAATGAAGTGAAAAGCCAGCCCAGAGGTAGCTATAACTGGGGAAGTTGGAGCCCAGTGGTTCCAGATTCTTCAGTGGGAGAGTTACAGAGAAGGGAGTAATGGGTTTCAGCAGCCTGTGAGGAGGCCTTGCCTAGTCCCTGGGACCTAGAGGTCATAGCCGCACCCCTCCAGCCCTAATTTTCTACCTGTGACAAGAGGAAAAAAGTCCTTCCTACACTGACCTTGCTCCTGTGCCAGGAAGTCAGGTTCTCGTCCAGTTGTCCAGTCTGCTGGGTGCCCCAGAGGTGGTGGGAGAGGCCCTGGAGGAAGCAGCAGATGAGGAAATGCTGAGTTGACACTCAGAGCCTCGCCACCTGGCTGTGGGCAAATGTATCCATCCCGAGCCCTCCCCTCCACACCCAAGCTCAGCTCAGAAATGCCTTCACAGCCCATTCCTGGGCTCCCCCACTCAGCTGGAAACTCTTAAGCAAAAAGGTCGTCAAGATGATTAAATGCGAACAGATTTTCAGCTCTTTTTCCACTTTAATTAAAAATGTGTTCTCAGTTCAGAGGAAGCCAGAGACGAAGGAGCAGCTCCCCAAAGGCCACTGGGCTGAAAAGTGAAGGAAAAACACTCAGGTGTCTGAGGTTGGCCCTCAATGAGGTCAGGGGACTAGCCTAGAGCTGTCATGTGTCCGCAAGGTCTGCAGAGAAAGTACAGCCCGGAGGCCAGTGGACGTGAGACGTTGAAATAACACAGGTGGTAGCTGGGCAAGTCAACATCCTGGAACTAGTCCAAGCTGGAGTGGGAAAGAGAAGAAATTTTATTTATATACCTGCACTGCTGGGGAGCTGCCAGTGTGGGGAAGGGGACTAGACACTGGAGTCTGATAGAGAATTCAGCAAAGAAAGCGGAGGAGGAACTCACTCCCCACACAACACAGGGGTGGCCCAGGATGCCAATGTACCGATGGTAGCTGAAGAACACTGGAGCCTGCAGAAGCAGTGGGAGCCAGCGACTGTCAGGAGATTTAGGATGCTAGCGTGGGAACAGCAGGTGCCTAGGTGGGGGGCCCCTGCTAGGCAGGTGGCTGAGGCTATAGCCAGGACTTGATGTTCAGTCACTGTGGCTTTGTTAACAGTGTGGAGGGTGGGGAGCAGGCAGAAGCCAGCAGGGGGAAAAAGCCCCCACCATTGTCTTCTCCTCCTTCCTTCTCTGGGGACCTGCAGCTCCAGGAGAAGAGGGAGAAGGAGAGGTGGGAAGGGATTTTGTAGGGACACCTGAGAACATCCGCAGGGGGAGGAGGGAAGGCGGGGGCAGGGAGCTGGCACCGGCTACTGGAACAGCGTAGCCTGCAGCCCTCGGTCACAGATCCTGTTTCCGGTCTGGCTTCAGCCCTTGGCAGACCCTGCCGTGGAGCTTCCCTGGGAGAGAAGAAGACAGGACGATAGTGTTTGAAGTTGCTCTCCGTGTTCTGATCGCCTCGTTGCTATACAGGTCAGAGGCCTCCCACCATTTCCTGGTCCTGCCCCGGGTGGTCCCACCTGCCCCCTCTTGGGATGGGGAGCCTGTCCTTGTTGCTGCTTTGGTGAACCATGATGGTGTTCCTGAGTTCCTCTAGCTCCCAGGCAAGTTCCTATCCCCTCCGGGGAAGAGGTCACACTTCACAGAGGGATGCTCAGACCCTTCAGAATCCAGTCTGGCATCTTTCCACATCAATTTTGGTCTGATACCATTTGACAGTTCCACCAGCCAAACTTAGGGGCCACCAAGAGAGCAAGGCCACCAACTCAGCAAAGCTCAGAAGAGGCAACTGGACCCTGAGCAGGGAAGGAGCACAGGTGTTCCTAGCAGAGGGAGACCATTTGAAACTTTAACATGGAACAGGGGTGTAGGGACAGGAACCCTATCTAAAAATGTAAGGGATCAGTTTGTGAACAGCCAGAGGATGAAGGAGCAATGGGCAGAGATGGAGCCAGCCAAACAAACCGGGGACAGACCCTTTCAGTCCTGGCCCCTTGCAAGTGATGAGCTGTCCTCCCACTCTGGGAAAGCCTTACTGACCCAAGTCAAAACCTCCTGCTTCCCCAATAAGAGTGGCTGGTGGTCCTTCCCTGACCTTGACTGGTTCCTGTCACCTGCATTTTTCCATCTCTGTTTTGGAGGAAAGGACCTGTAGTCTCCCTTGCCCTGCACCTTCATTGCCTGGTACAGGGTGGCCCAGTCGCCTGAGATCCGGACTCCTGACAGCCTGAGTCCCCAGTGGTTTCTGCCCTTGGCCTTCCCTCATTCGCTTGTTCCACTTTTAGAGAACCCAGGGACTCCTCAGCAGGCAGCAGCCTATTTTGCCAGGATCCACATAGAGCAGCGCCTGGCACCGTCCTGGTGATGCGGGAAGTGGGTCTCTGTTGGCGGGCACCGTGGTGCCCGGAACTCGCTATTCCTCCCCAGTGTTAATTATCAAAATTAACAGAACACTATAAATAACCCAACTCGGAGACTCAAAGAGCCTCGCTTCTAATTAATTCATTTCCAATCAAGACACTTCTACGCCCCCCTACCCTAGAATCCAAGGGACGGAAACCTCATTGTGCAGCTTTTTAAAATATCGACCCCCGATCAGCTGCCCCCCTCACTGCTCCTGAGAGCCAAGAGCCCAGAGAAGAGGGACAGGGGAGGGGAAAAATCAGCCTGCTTTCTTGGAAGGGGGAGCCTATAAATAACCACGTATTGGTGCTTTTGATGGACGACATTCTCATGGAGATTGGCTTTTGCTGGGCTGAGGAGACGTGGGGGGTGGGGGTGGGGTGGCTGAGACTTCCATCTGCCGCCTCGTTTACTGGGCAATAAATTTTAAAGCAAGACTGTGAGTGCCGTCCAAGGCCTTCGTGCTGGCTAGAGCTGGGGAGACTGATCGATGGCGGGGGAGGGGGACAGAGAAAGCCAGTTCTGGGATAAATGTGGGCAGGGGGAGAGGAACGGAGGAAGGGGGTGGTCATGGAAAGAGTGACAGGGAAGGGGGAGGGCTTTTTCTAATCTCACCTTGCCAGACGGCCTAATGGCTGCCCTAGAACCCTCTACCCTGACCTATATCTAGCTACTCCTCACCCAAGACCTCCATAGGCTGTGGGTGTCCTTTGAGAGACTAAGTTACGGAGTGAGCTCAGGGCCAGTCTGAAATAGGGAGGAGGAGGGGGGAAGGAAAAGCAGGGAGGAGGAGGAGGAGGAAGAGGAGGATCCCTGGAGAAAAGGCTCACTGGACAAAGTACTTCATCCTACAAGCATAAGGACTAGGGTTCATGTCCCTCAAACGGACAGAGGCAGGGCAGATGGCAGCTACCCTTAGGAGACAGAGCCAGGGATCCCCAGGCAGACTGGATAGCTAGACTGGTTGAGTTGGTGAAAGCCCTGGGCTGGATAAAGTGGGAAACGACTGAGGAAGACTTCTGGGATCTCATGTCAACTTCAAGCCTCCACATGTACATGCCCACATGTGAACATGGGTATGCACCTGCATAGAGTGCACACACGCACATGCACATGCATGCACACACACGTGCACACACACGTGTGCACACGCACACACACATGCAGGCACACACACACACATACACACACACACACACACACACACACACACACACACACACACACGTAATTGTCATTGCTATCATCAGAAACAGCCGTGCCCGTCCTGGTAGCAGCACTAACTCCTCTGTCTCAGTTCTCACTGTGCTCTAAGTAAGGAGCCAGAAGAACCTTAGTGTGGTCACCTCAGTAGGTCACTAGCTGGGAGTCCCTCGAGACGAGGCTTTGTTCCTCAGGGCAGGGCCAGTGTCCATTCAGTGGGGAATCCCTCTGGGGCCAGTATCAGTGAGGAGCCCTTCTAGCCCTTCTCAGACCACAGCGGTCCTTCATGGACAGGTTTCTGAGGGAATAAGAGGCTGACCACCTGTGGCCCTGAGGGCCTGAGAGGCAACTCCAGCTCCAGCCTCCGGCCTACCTTGTCCCTCCCATCTCAGCTGCAGCTGACCCAGGTGGGGAGAGTGGTCATTTCTCGTGTGTGTCCTGTCTGAGGCTTAGTTGAGAGTTGAGAGTAAGTAGTTCGGTGAGATGGGGCTGAAGCAGAGGCTGCCTGGAGCCAGCCCCTGGGCAATCTGATCTGCATTAGCCCTCTCTGCTTCTCATTACTGCAGCCAGGCGCCTTCGGAAACATGTCATTTCCCCTCAGCTTTCCTCTCCTTCCTCTGCCTTTTGAGGTCCCTGTTCCATCCCTGACTTCCTTGGAGACCCCCTGCCTCCTCTAGTAGGCCAGTAACAGTCGCAGGAAGCCACCCAAACACTGGGACCAATGGTGTAGACCTCAGTCTCAACCCGACTCAGCCTCCGCGAGAGGCACCCAAGTTTGCTACTAAGCAAAACTAACTCTTCCTCTCTTCACCCCATCTTTCTTGGGTGCCCCTTATTCATACTCTGAGAAGAAGGCCTGGTGACTGCCCCCCATCCTCCCCATTTTCTCCAGAGATTCCTGAGATCTTGGCAGCATCCAGCTTCGCCCCACGGAGGGCAACAGTGAATGAGCTGTGTAGCCATCAAGCATAAGAGTGATGAAGGCAAGGTCTAGGTGTAACAGAACTCAGGTGGAGAAGGGACTGGAAGCCCAGGCTGCTCACAGGAATCTGCTCTCCAGCCCTGCCACTTTCATGTCCATCTTCCAGACCACTTCCTCCCTCCCATCATCCCCCCAAAACAATATACAAGTGTCACACCCTCCAGGAAGTCCTCCGTCGTTCCAGTCCTGGGTCCTCAGGCACCTTTTGCTTCTGCTTGTCAGCAACATGCTGGCACGGTCCCTGCTTTCCCCTCCCTTTTGGCTTGGGAACTGCTGAGTCCCCCAAGAGTGTCTGTGTCTGTTCCTTAGGGTGCTTTTCCGTCCTGGGACAGAATACTCAGTGATATAGAGAATGAATGCATGGATCCATGAAGGGCTAGTTTAGGAACAGCGTAACTGACCTCTGGTAGAGTTTGGGGGCAGAAAAGAAGGGGGCCCTCTCCCCAGTTGTCACAAAACATCGCTGAGAAGCCAGAGAGACCGAAATAAACTTGGGGAAGTGGAACGGCAATCTCCGTCTAAACCCGTCACACCACACACATGTTTAAGGACCGGGAGGGAGAGTTTGTGTTCTTCTTTTAATGTCAGATAGTGATGTTTACAATTGGCAAGGGACTTTAAAGGACTTTCTTCCTGCCAGCGAGAGGAGGGGAGGCCTCTAGAATGAATGGGAGAGGTGGTGGGTGGAGTCCCTTGTCATCTCCTCCTCGTATTCCCAGCTCCTCCTCTCTCCCACTCTCTCTCAAAACTGCACAGTGGCCTGGGATCCGCCCGGGAAAGCTTGCAGGAGAGAGCAGTCACAGAGCCCAAACAGCCTCGACTAACTGTGGACAGGCCTGGGCAGTGCCCGGATGGAGGGTGCTCTCTGGGCCTTCCAGAATGATCCAGACACACCGATGGGGACAGCCATGTGTGGGCAGCCAGGAATGACAGTAAACCAGTGTGTAATCAGACTCTGTGTGTTTATACATACATATAACATGAACTCCTTCAAGGTTCAATTTATCTATCCAGCCATTCATATAATGTGCTGGCACCACACTGCCATTTTTCTGCTTATGGGAAACCTAACATTTTTATTGAGACCATACACTTTCCACTCTACCATCACCTTTCTCCCCACTCCGGGAGTAGTCATGTGACCAAAGCATTGCCGTCTGATGGTCAGAAGATAGGTATAACATTAAGTCCACCCATTTGGAGTCTGCTGGACTTTCTTCCTGCTGAGGGTGCGGAGTTGGAATGCTGGAAGCCTCCTTGGGGACAGGATGGTGGAGAACATGGCCAACCTGAGACGAAAGCAGAGCCAAGAGATGCTCAGTGGGATTTATCATCTGCACTTTAGCTCTGCCTGGACCATGACCTTAACGCTGCCCCAGGAAGCTTCAGTTACATTGAACCACAAACTCTCCCTCTCTCTCTTCTCTCTCTCTTCTCTCTCTCTCTCCTCTCTCTCTCTCCTCTCTCTCTCTCTCTCTCTCTCTCTCTCTCTCTCTCTCTCTCTCTCTCTCTCTCTCTCTGCCTTTCTGCTACTGACAGCCCATAGCTCTTAACTACCACAGTACTCACTGGCCACACTCACACCTTGCTTCTGCTCCCTGCTGGGCCCACACAGGGTTTCCGAAGTCCCACAGAGTCACACTGCTGCCCTCAAGGAGCTCTGAGCCTTCTCCTCTAGGACTGCTTGACGAGTTCCCCAGTCTACCTCCAGAACTCTGCTCACCATCCATTTGGTAGATGCACGGGCTTTCTACTACACACCAGGCTTGGTGGCTCTTCCTATTTTTCTAGTCATTGCCTGCTTCTGCCTTTAGACCAATGGTTCTCAACCCTCTTAACACTGAGACCCTTTAATACAGTTCCTCAGGTTGTAGTGACACCCCCAACCACAAAATTATTCTTTTTTGTTTGCTTGTTTTGTTTTTGTTTTGTTTTTCAAGAAAGGGTTTATCTGTGTATCTCTGGCTGTCCTAGAACTTGCTTTGTATACCAGGCTGGCCTTGAACTCACAGAGATTCTCCTGCTTCTGCCTCCCTGAGTGCTGGGATTAAAGGCATGCACCACCACCACCCAGTTCCATAAAATCATTCTTATTGTTCCTTCTGTAATTTTGCTACTGTTGTGAACTGTAATGTAAATGTCTGTGCTTTCTGATGGTCTTAGTCCAACCCACAAAGGAGCTGAGACCCACAGGTTGAGAACCACTGCCATAGGCCATGAGTTCTTTGGTGATGGGTACCTGGCATGTGCCAATTTCTCGTGTTTGTTGAGTGTATGTGTATATATGTTAGCACATGTTGGAGTAAGGGAGCAGAAATCCAAGAAAAGGACAATATGATGTAGACTTCATGGTTGAGAAGAAGGTCCTAGAAGGCTCTAGATCCATCTAGAGTTCCACCAGTGAAAATAGCCCATTGCTCTGACCAGTTCAATGAGCCTTCCTGAGGAATCATCACTGGTGTTGGCGCAGCAGGCCTGGCTGTCTCTGCTTATCCTCAGAGACTACTCTCGACTCCTGTTTTTCTCCAAGCCCCATGTATCATATGTCATTGTGCATTCCCCCAACACACACCGTGCCTGTGCCTAGGTGTGAGGACACTGTAACCTCTCCCTTTGGGACTAATGAGCTATTCTTCATACAATACTCTCTCTCTGTCCAACTTGAGGACTGGGGCTTCTGGGAAAGAGAAGGACTCCGTGAATTAAGAGCCAGGCTTGGGCCGGGCAGTGGTGGTACACGCCTTTAATCCCAGCACTCGGGAGGCAGAGGCGGGAGGATCTCTGTGAGTTCGAGACCAGCCTGGTCTACAAGTGCTAGTTCCAGGACAGGCTCCAAAGCTACAGAGAAACCCTGTCTCGAGAAACAAAAAACAAACAAACAAACAAACAAAAAGCCAGGCTTGGGAGAGTTCTGCCATCATGGAGGTAAACATCAAAATCCTCCCATGAGATAGTCTTCAAAAGTGTGGCAAAGAGAAGGGGGAGGATGCAGGTTCCCGTGCCATCATTGCCACTCCATGTGGCCTTGGCAACACTATATGTTCAGCCTTCCTGAGCCCATCCATAGACTGTAGACTGAGGCCCATCCAATGCCAAGTCCAGGCTCCAGCTTGCACATTGCTCTTGGGCAACAGGAGGGCAGAGCCATGCTCCCTGCTTTACCACGCAGGATGCAGCCTGCAAAGGTGCAAGCCTGGAGGTATGCAGGAGAACCATACCCTTCATGCCAGCAGTCAGTCTGAAGCCACAGAAGAGGGCTGCCCCTTTCCTCCCCCATGGCAGTAATTCCAGCTAACTCTCCCAACCATCTCCTTGATCTGTGGTTCCCACTCCTCTGAACTGGGGCCCCTGCATCTGGGTAGTATAGTCCCTATAATCCCGCCCCTCTCAGAGTTTCCTTCCTGCTCCCACTATCCTGCTTTCTCCCTCTCCTCTTCCATTCTGTCCACCCTTGCTGCTTCTTACTCCTCCCCTCCTCCAAACACCTTCCTCCTACTCCTGTCTTGACGCCCCTCCTGATGCCCCTCCCGTCTTCTCTGCTCTCTCTCTCTTCCCAGTCCTCCTTCCTCACCCCTGCCCCCCCCCCGAAATCTCCTGCTCTCCCATCTTCCCACGGGGTCAGTACTCCCAGCCCTAGTCTGCAGCTGGATAAATTTCTATAAACAATCAAATTTGTAATACATTCAACTGTATTACATCCTTATTAGGAGCTTATAGCATTTGGGAAGAGGGACTCGGGCGGCTAAGAGGCGGAGAGCTCTCTGCCAGCCGAGTGCCTGGAAGTGGAGTGCTCCCATTTTCAGATTAACTTGAGCACCAAGTATTTCATTATCTTCCCACATTTCCCAGGTCAAATGATCCCAAGCATTTCTCTTTCCTTCCTCTCTGCCTGAGAGTCTCTCTTTTACCTTTCTGCAGCCCCAGGAGAAATGCTATTACAACAGGAAGGATGTAGAACATGAAGCAAGAAGGACTTCCCAGCTGATAGAGTCTTAAAAGAAATATTGGACGAAGGAGAGGCTGAGAGGACATGGGGGCCTCCATCAGTGGAGAGCTGGGATGTGGATGGGAGGAGAAGATGCCAACCCCCTCAGTTCTAACCTGGTTATCAGGGACTCTCTGGATGGCTGACAGGGGTTTCCAAGTCCAAGCCTCCGGATGGGAACTGGGAGAAACAGCTGCACACATCTGGAAGAGGCTTGCCAGGCTCCATCAACCCAGGCACCAGCCTGTGCTTTTGATGTTTGATCTTGCCCTGGGCAAAGGGAGAAAACCAATGAGATGTCAGGGACTACTCACAGCGACACCCCCTGCCACCATCCAGGCCCCCTCCTCAGATCCCCTGACAGCTCGAGCCAACTTCCAAGGCATAAATGAAATGCCAGAAAATCGGAACACTGACACCCCCACCACCGCCACAGTGGAGCCAAAACCAATTTCCTGGGAGTGGGGGAGGGAGCAGGGTGCTGGAGCCTCCCCTGCCTGCATCCCTCCCTGTGCCTTTCTTGTCTTTCCCAGACCCTGGGAGAGGGGCCGAGTGCCAGACCACAGTCATGCCTCATTTTGATTTCTTTTTCTTTTTCTTTTTTTGCACAGGGCAGGTAATTGATGGAGGTGTTTTGTTTTTTGTTTTGTTTTGTTTTGAAGAGGGGGTAGGGAGTGAACCTCCAAGACCTGTTGCGGGGTGGGGGGTAACAAGGAGAATCAGCCAACTGTCAAGGATGAGAACATAGAGGAGGGAAAGCCATGTGTATTTAAGGAGTGCTTGCTATGTACGAGCATACAGAGTTGGATAAGACAGCCCAGTGCAGGAGGCAGGCGTCTTGTGCAGACATAAGGAGAGTGAGACAGCAGGAAGGGCACCCAAGCAGAAAACAAGGACAGTTCTGCTGGGAGAAGATGTTTAGAGCTTCGTGGAGGAGGTGACCCCTAAAGGGTGCTTTGACGGATGAGTAGGAGCAAGCCAAGCAGAAAGGAAAGGGACGAACCTCTAGAGAAGGTTGGGCAGCATGAACAAGGTCACAGGGTGTTTGGGGAGAGCTCGTGTAGCCTGTGTGCTGCAACAAGGGTGTGGGAGTGTGTGGTGAGGAAGGGAAGCTTTGAGAAGTGCCTGTCAGCTAACTCCGTGTTTATACAAAACGTCACCTTTAGTAAGGTGCATCTCAAAGTCACAGTGGCATTGAGTTCTTGTCACAAACAGGGCAGGTTTTTTGTTTGTTTTGAGATAGAATCTCATGTAGCTCAGGCTGGCCTCAAACTCATTATGTAGCCAAGGATAGCTTTGAACCCCCAATCTTCCTGCCTACACCATCCCAAGTGGTAGGATTACAGGTGAGCACCAGATGTCAGTTTATGCTGTCCTGGGGGATTGAACTCGGGGTTTTTGCATGCTAGATAGTACTCTATGACTGAGCTACATCACCGGTCCAGAAAACGAAGTTTAAGTCTATTGGAGGAATAAGGAAACTGCGGCTCAGAGAAATCAAGTAATCGATGTCAAGTCAAACCTGGCTGTCAGGGCTACATGTACACTGAGAGCCGTTACTTAGTCTCTGACCTTGGTAAAGTCTTGAGAGCCCAGACAGGTGCATCTGCACCCAGCCTAGACCAGGAACAGAGAGGTAGGGGCTTCTCAGGGGAAGCCTGGGCTTGGGCTAGGCTGCCAGGGAAGGTGACGCAGGCCTTGCAAGAAGGCTGGTGAAAGGGTTGGCTAAAGGCAGTGAGCATCCGCCAGACACGAGGAATAAAACTCAGCATTGGTGGGTGGAGTTGAGGGTGATGGAGAGGGCGGGGTGTGGGAAGAGGTGGGGGATCACTCTGGATCCAGTCCTGGGGAATACTAAATAGACAGCCACGGTGATGGATGAAGTGTGGAAAACTGGGCAGTGTGGATTCTAGAGTGGGAAGGTGCTGGCTTCCAGCCTCTACTTCAGTTTTCTAGAAATAGCCACTTCAGAGAGGTATTAAAATAAGTAGCCACTTGGCACAGTCCCTGGCATGCGGTGTGGCATTCACCACATGGCACAGTCCCTGGCACGTGGTGTGGTGTTCACCACATGGCACAGTCCCTGACACGAGGTGTGGCATTCACCACATGGCACGGTCCCTGGCACGAGGTGTGGCATTCACCACATGGCACGGTCCCTGGCATGAGGTGTGACATTCACCACAAGGCACAAGGCACAGTCCCTGGCACGAGGTGTGGCATTCACCACATGGCACGGTCCCTGGCACAAGGTGTGGCATTCACCACAAGGCACAAGGCACAGTCCCTGGCACGCGGTGCAGCGTTCACCACATGGCACGGTCCCTGACATGTAGTGTAGCATTCACCACATGGCACAATCCCTGACACGTGGTGTGGTGTCCACCACATGGCACAGTCCCTGGCACATGGTGTGGCGTCCACCACATGGCACAGTCCCTGGCACATGGTGTGGTGTTCACCACTTGGCACAGTCCCTGGCACGCGGTGTGGCATTCACCACAAGGCACAAGGCACAGTCCCTGGCACGAGGTGTGGCATTCACCACATGGCACGGTCCCTGGCACGAGGTGTGCCATTCACCACAAGGCACAAGGCACAGTCCCTGGCACGCGGTGCAGCATTCACCACATGGCACAGTCCCTGGCATGCAGTATAGTGTTCACCACATGGCACGGTCCCTGGCACGCGGTGCGGCGTTCACCACATGGCACAGTCCCTGGCACATGGTGTGGTGTCCACCACATGGCACAGTCCCTGGCACATGGTGTGGCGTCCACCACATGGCACAGTCCCTGGCACGTGGTGTGGTGTTCACCACATGGCAGAGTCCCTGGCACGTGGTGTAGTGTTCAGCACCTGGTGTCTCACAAGACTTTAGGAAAGGTGCAAACAACTCTGAGAAATAAAGTTGCTTGTTTATTTACGAATCTTTCTCCGTTTTATCTATTGTGTGTGCACATGTGCACAGGCCGCAGGCTGTACACAGAGGTCAGAGGACAGCCCTGAGGAGTCAGTTCCTGCCTTCTAGCATGTGCATCCCAGGGATCAAAGTTAGATTGTCACGCTTGGTGGTGGGTGCCTTCATGCTGTGAGCGAGACAGGTTCTCACGGACACCAGATTGGTCTTGAACTCACTGTGTAGCAGAGAGTGACCTCGTGATCCTCCTCACTCTAACTCCTGAGTACTGGGGTTATAAGCAGAGCCATGGTACTGGGGAACCAAACCCAGGGCTTTGTGGATGCTAGGCAAGGACTCTGCCTACCGAGCTGCATGCCCCACTTACCCACATTTACTGACCACGATGTGCTAGGGGCTTTGGAAGAATTTCTGCTGAAGCTAAAGTTCCAGAGTCACGTACCATGAGACAGGAATTCTGGGGCAGCTCAGACCAGCTAGGGGTCCTGGGGAAGGAAGTCAAGGCACCTGTGAAGAGATTCCACAGGTTCAAGAAGAGCTATGAAGGCTGGCTCTAGGATGGAAGGGGAGGTGACAAAATGGGACAGGGGAACCAAGGCCCATATTCAGAAGGACAGCTGCTGAGGTGCTCCAAGCCAGGGGGATTAGGAACTGTTGGGATCTATTAGTGACTGGAGAGCAAATTGCACCCAGATTTAGAGGCCTAAGGAATTTCAGTCACTCATCTCCTGGCAATGTATCTACGGCGTCGGGATCTGGGGGCTGCTTAGCTAGGCTGAGCTGGTGGAGATCACAGAAGAGGCTTCAGAGAAACTGAGCCCGGTGACTCTGGCCTGCAACCCCAGATAATTGGGAAACTGAGATTGGACTGAAAGTCCAAGGCTAGCCTGGGCTACGTAGTGAACTCAGGGTTAACCGGGACAACTTCGTGAGACCCTGTCTCAGAATATACAGGAGTGAGAGCGGCTCACACGTTTGATCCCAGCACTCTGGAGGCGGAAGAAGGTGAGCTCAAGGCCAGCCTGGTCCACACAGAGTCCAGGACAGTCAAGGCTACAGAGTGAGGCCCTGACACAAAGACAAGTAAACAAATAGTAATCACAGGATTGGGGTTGAGCACAGTGGTAGAGCGCTCCTCCAGCATTCACGAGGGCCTAGGTTCAAGGTACAAGTTCAGTACTGAAAAAAAGAGGCTGCAAAGGGACATCACCTGTGGGTGAGATGGGGAGGACCCTCGATGCTGACATGGCTGGAACAGTGGTTCTCAGCCCTCCTGATGCTTCAACCGTTAAATACAGTTCCTCACGTTGTGGGGACCCCCCAACCATAAAGTTAATTTCATTGCTACTCCATAACCGTAATTTTGCTAGTGATATGAATCATGATGTAATTCATCTGGCATGCAGGATGGCCTAAGGTGACCCCTGTGAAAGGCTCGTTTCACTCCAAAGGGGTTGCAACCCACAGGTTGAGAACCTCTGGGCTTCAGTCCCTTAGCACAGAGGCCATCTGAGCTTCCTTACACCAGGCCAGCTGCGTTCCCCAGAAGTGGCCTAGGACTGAACAAAGAGGAAGCCACAATTTCAGAATCCAACCTCAGGCGTCACATAGCATTTCTGTAACATGCTATTAGTTACACACATTAGTCCTCTATAATGGGGACACAGGGCATGGACCATGTTGATGGTTGGTTACCACAGAAGGAGATCTGGTCACCTCCATCTTACAGATAGGACAACTGGGGTCCACCTAATTAGTTCGGGTAACCCAAAGCTCATTCTAAAACTCTGATTTCCCTCCACCTCTATTCTGCAAGTCTTTACCATCCTCAACTCCTAGAGGAAAAAAAAAAAAACCCACGGGTGGAAAACCCAGGTCTATGTGACCCCAGCAGGAGGGAGGAGGGGCAATGACAATCAGGCCTCCCAGGCCTGTGAAATAAATATAATCACATGTTTGCCTTGCTGAAAGCAAGCTTGGTGGTGGGTTCTGGGGTGGGAGAGGGGAGGGGCATCCAAACAGGCTCTGCCTTCGATGGCTTGTGTTTCCCATTTAAAACCACACTCAGATGGCTGAGAAAATACGCCTGATCCCAGGGCAGTTTTTGGAAATTCAACCTGCTGGGTTTCTAACCCCTTCTCTGGTGCCCCTGAGAACAGGCTCACAGCGCCCACCGCAACTTTGTAGCTCACTCCCAGGGTGGTCCCAGCTCCTAGATCATCCTCTCTGAGGATGGAGGAACTGGAGCCGATGGTCCAATCTCCAGGGGATGGTAGACTCTGTTTTAATGTCAGTTGACCCTGGGGAAGGGTGGCCTTGGGTCTGGGAGACCTGACTTCATAGGGTCTGAGGAGAACGGGCGGTACTGACAGCGGCCCAGATAAAAACGGGTGCATGCAGATGGTCGATTGCTGGCCTATTGCCTGCTTGGTCTTTCCTCTTGCTGCCCAGTGGGTTTCCGCTGCTGCTGCTGCTGCTGACAATGACGATGACGATGATGCTATTGCTGCTGCTGCTGGCTCCTCCCCTGACATCAGGACCAGTGTTTCCAGGCTTCCACCCCTGGCTGGGAATCAGATTGGAACTGCTGAGGCATCCAGCCTCATGGTCTGACTACCAGGTTGTCAGCCTCTCGGGCGTGAGACAAGTGTCGTTACTATTTCAGTGTAAGTTGATCAAATAAACTGTGTGTGTGTGTGTGTGTGTGTGCGCGTGTGTCTATATATCCTATATATTGATTCTTTTCCTCTAGAGAACTTTGACACAAAACATGGAAGACCACAGTGATTAGAGCCTGGAATGATGCTCAACATTCAACCTACCCCCACCCTTAACAATCACACACAAACACACACACACACACACACACACACACATCCATGCGTGCACACACATGTGTACAAACACATAGGAGTCTGCTATTCCCAGCCAAATGAATAATACAGAATGAAAAGCTCAAAACTGACAAGGACCCTTGGCATCATTATTCAAATGGGGAAACTGAGTCTCAGCGAGGAAACAACATTTGTACCAAGGAACCCACTGAACTGGCCATGGAGGAGAGCAGTCTGCTCCGCATGTGTACGTCCAGCAAAGCCAGCAGTGGCCACCGCCCAGGCCACAGTCTCTTCAGGAAACCCAACCATCCAGGATTGGGGAGCAAGTAGGAGCAGAACAGGAATTCGGGGTTCCTTCGGATCCCTGTGTGGAGGAGTCTGCGGTAGAAGCCTAGGAAGTTGGGTCTCTGGGGGTGGGGGAGGGAGCAGGAGGAACCTAGTCCCCAGGTGACTTCACACAGATGACTTCTCTCCCGGTTTTGAGTTTGCCATCCAGAATGCTGAGTTTCTTCCTTCACTCTGGCCTGGCTATCAGCTAGCTCAGAGTCCTTTCTTGCTGACTCTGGTCTTGCAGCATCAAGAGCATGAACTTGACCCCCTTCCCCACACTCTTGACCCCTAGCTTCCTCTGTGGTGGGGCAGCAGGAAGAGAAATAAGTCCTGTGAGGGGATTAGGGTCACTGAGGTCACTTGAGGGCTCAGATGGTAGGGGAGTAGATGGATGCTGGGTGGGGGAGACTTCCTGGCCTGTCAGGAGGGGTGCCTATAGAGTGGCTAGAAGGGATTCCTCTCCTGGGGTGGCCCTTGTGGCTACTCCTCCCTGGGTCAGAGCTTGTAGAAGGCCCTGTGCTCTGATACCACCAGGAAACTCACCCCACAACTACAAGGAGAGCATGGAGGAGACAGAATTTCCCTCCGAAGAGAAATAGAATTCAGGGCAAAGTCAATCCTTGGATGCTGGTAGAAGCCTATAACACCCCCAAAACAGCCGCCTCAGACTCAAGAGACAGGACCACAAGAAAGGAGGGCAGATGCTTAAATGGGAATTCAGAGGCAGTTGTGTAGTGCATGCCTGCAAGCCTGGTACCCAGGAGGTTGAGGTAAAAGGATTGCTGCAAGTTTGAGGCTATCCTGTGCTACATAGTAAATTTGAGGGCAGCCTGGACTACGTTGTCTTAAAGCAGCAACAGCATCAAAATGAGCGAGAATTTATCAGATAGTTTGAAGGGTTTGCAGACAATAAAGCAGGCTGGTATGCGGGATGCTGGAGGCAGTGACAATGAGGACAGAAAAGACATCTCTGGGAGGAGACAGGCAAAACTCAAGAAGACTTTAGCTAGGTACAGAAAAATGGCAAAGCATTCTGGGAAGAGGGAGTTGTGGGTGTACAGCCTTGAATCAGACCCCAAATCCTTTGTTGACTGATTTGGAACTGGAACACAGAGCGCTGGGAGACGTACTAGAAGTGGGACCATGTTCGTGGCCAGGGACTGATCACATAGGACCTTCTAAGGGAAGCAAAGAGGCTGGGTTTTCTGCTAACAGTGAGATTTAAAGCCGTAGGGGAATCCTGAATAGAGACATCAAGAGACCTGATTTGTGTCTTCAAACACTGCCTGATTGCTGAGCGGAGAGTAGGTGGTAAATGCTAGCTAGGGTGGCCCCTGGGAGGGGACGGCAGGTCAAGTGGTTATAGCATCTAGCTAAGAGCGCTGCAGCAGACACAGGGAGCAGAGCCTGCTTCTGGGTTTGGTTTCCAATTCAAGCTGGCAAGCAATGCGGACAACTGCGTAAGGCTGGGGGTCAAAGGGAGGAGGAGTGGAAATGACAGCCGGGCTGTGGTGGCGCTGCCAAGAGGCTGGCGTGCGCTCCATTCATCAGCTGCCACCACAAGTCGAGGCTTCCTCTGTCGAGGCTGCAGAATTCTTGTCCATTCATAGATTTCAGCAGAACGTATTTCCCGAGCTTCAGCCTGGCCTTTTGCGAGCCCTGGTGGATCTTGACCCACCCTTGCCCCGTGTCTGCTCTATTTCTGAAAGAGGGAGTGGAAAGCCCACCTACCTGGTTCCAGATAAGTGGGCGTGGTCTCATATGCTCATTCTAATGTGATGGAAGACCCTGGGGGCTTGACAAACCTGAAAATCAATCTGTGTGTTGAGGTGGTCCAGAGGAAAGTGGGGATCCTACCCATCCCTGTACCCAGGAGGGCTGGTACCGGTGGACATCTTTTGTCATCCTGGGATGGAGTGAATGACGGACAGCACAGAGGACCTAGGTATTGTCAGGGAGACTACGAGGAGGGCTTGTGCCTGGGACTCACTGTCTTCTGTGGCAGCCTCTATGCTTGGAAGGCTCAGACTGAACCAGTGATTATACAAGGTCACACAGCAAGCAGTGTCTCAAACAAAGCCTTAGGTCCTTCAGCAGCAGCTTGAGTCAGTGCTTCAGAATGCCTTGCGGGCACTCTCAGCCCCCAGGGTCACCTCCCCTCTCCCAGCCCAGAGGCTTCTGTGTCAAGTCTTTACCCAAATCTTTTTTCTTGCCCCCAAGACCCCTCCTGTATTTTCACCTGCAAGCCAACTACCACCAAAATTACCACCACTCATAGCTACCATTATTCTCTGGGTCCCTTCATAGCACCCAGCCAGGGCTCCGGCTACCTTTCCACACACACCCCAGCGACTGAGGTACCTAGGTGGGGTCCACAGCATCAGATGGCCGCTCGGAACTGTCATCCCTGCCCCCACCCGAGAGCCTCAGTCTGTCAGCAGTGATGGATGCTGGGCAGTGGTCCCTTGGAACAGATCCTGGATCTAAAAGCCTCACACAGCCATCCTGAGCAGGAGGCAGGGAGGAGTAGGGGGAGGGACACAGGGGTCCCCCAGAGCCCAGCTCCTTGCCATGAATCAGTAGGCCAGCAGAACCAATTAGTGCAGACAAGAGCTGGGCAATGAATCATGGGCCCATTAGTTCCCTGGCTTGCACCCTCCCCCAAAGTGGGGTCCTGGCCCTAGTGGGGGTGCTGCTTCCCTTTGGATGGACTACTCCTTTCCAAAGCCCCTCCCACACAGAACAGCTGAGAAGACCCTGACTGAAGAGGCAAGAACAAATGCTTTGGGTCATTTGCATATAATTTGCATGGAACGGGAGCACTGGACACTTCTTGGCGTGGACCCTCCCACCTCTAGCCTCACCTTGCCAGCCTACTGGCTTAACAGAAGCACAGAACAGAAGACCCTTAACCAGTCCTAGAGTAGGCCTGGTAGTACTTACATTGGTCTTCCAGGTGGAGAGCTAGGCTTGGCTCCTTTGATCACCGGAAACATGAGTCCTGAGTGGGACTTCGGAAATGGCCTCAGCACTGACAGAGAGTCTTATTGGAGATCTAGTTCATCCGGGAAGGGGGTGGATTATAATACCCTGTCAGCTAACCAGTGCCTGGAGCAAATGCTTCCTTGAGTCCTTGGGGGGTTCTCTGCAGTGATGTGACCTGTAGCCAGTGGAAGCTTCCGGTCTGGTCAGTGGTGGGCACCACACCCAGCAGGATGTAATTGAAATTCCATGTGACAAACGTTCTCCAAAGACCGTCTGGGTCTTCCTATTATTCCTCCCTTCTCCTGTATCATAGATGAGATGAGAAGAAACTGAGGGACTTGTTCGGGGTCACAGTAACACACAGTACTGGGTTTGAACACAGATCTCTTTGACTCCAGCTCTTGAGCAGGTAAATTCTGAGCCACTCAGCCCTAATTCCTTCCTGAACTCTGCCTCGTTCCTCTAGCTAACGGCTTGACCTTCCACCCAGCTGTCCCATGGGACCTCTAACAAGGTGATGGAATTGGAGTTGGCTATCCCTTGCTCCCAGCTAGCTTCTCTCTTTCGACAAGAGTTAGCTGAAGGCTGCCCAAACCAGCAACATGGGGATAGTTCATCTCCTGCTCTTCCTCTTTCACGGTGGACCAGGCATGTTGTGAGTGCGCAGTTTCATTATAAAACTGGTCCTTTGTTGGGTTCTTAACTGTCTAGCCGTGTGTTCACTTGGGCTCTGCACCCCACTTGCCTAGGAGATTCCTACAGTCTCCCACCAGATCTGGGGGTTTATCACTCACTTCCTTCCTGCATCTTGTACATTCTTGATCCCACATCCGTTGCTTCCTACCTTAAGCAGGTTGACCTCCCACTGCTTTTAAGGTGAAATACTAAAAGACCGTCATGGTGGGCCTAAAACACCTTTCTAGACCCATCTCTGGCTCCTTCCTCTCAAAGTTCAGTGAACTACTGGCCTCATGGGATTCCTTGCCTTGCCTAGAACATACTATAGGCTTTTACCCTTGCCGTCAGCCCTGACATCCTCTTTTCACCCCCACCGAGCAAACCATCTTGTCTTTCCATGATCAACTAAGATCAGTTAAACAGCATCTCCTCCGGGAAGCTGGCCCTGCCCTCCCCAGCAGGATGGGATGACAGGATACAGCAGACTGCTGGGCTAGCATTTTCACGCTTCTCAGCAGTTAGCAGCTGACCATCTAGCGCTTTGCTGAGAGGCCTGTGACGAGGCCCAGGACGTGCTGACCTCTGCTTCCTGTGACCTGAGACATTTAAGATGGTCAATAAAGGACTCAGGGGAACCAACCTCCCCCGTTGAAACCATCAGAGATCGGAGTCCCACTAAGCTGTTCCCGAAGTTGGCTGTGATCTATGTAGCCCTTGGACTCACATCTGTCTGATCCGGACACCAGATGGACTGCCACATGGGTTTCAAAGTGGAGTCAAGTTAGAGACGAGTCCCTGTTGTTCCGCTCACCTGTTTCCTTACACGTATCTGTTAAATGGGGCGGAAAGTTCTTGCTTCTGAGCTTCCCGAAGCTCTGGAGCTTATAGGTATATTATGGACTGGGGACTTTGTGAACTAGCGCAGGCACTGTGAGGCCTGTGTTGAGGTGAGAGAAGAGAGAGTCAAATCTGTCCAGGGCAGACAAAAGTTCTCCTAAGAGGTGACTCCCCAGAAAATGAGGAGGGTTTGGGGAGTAGGTCAGGGTAGACATACCAGGAGGGGGTGGTTCTTTCAGAGTCAATAATTGTGAAAATCAATGGTGTGGCCGGCTGGCCAGCTGGCCGGAGGCAGAAGACAGAGGAAAGGCCTGGGGGACAAGGCTCCCAGGAAATAAATGGTGTGGGAGTGTAGTATCTTTTCTGTACCCTTCCTCAGCGTTGATCCAGGGTTAAGCTCAACAAAGTCCTGGGAGAACGAGGGTTCAGGGAATAAAATACAAAACAAAGGCCTGACATTAGAATCTTGGGGAGAAAGGTGAGGAGAATTTGGGGGGCAGTGAAAATGTACGTGTGTACAGATTCATTGCCTGTGTTTAGAGGGACACATCATGGTACTGAAAACAGCCTCTCGTTCCGTTCCCAATCTCAGTTAGATTTGGGCCCCAGTCCTCGTGCAGCTGTGGGCGAGCACTTCCCTCCTTGCCTCTAAGCCTCTGTTCTCCGCTTGTGAAAAGCTGAGTGTGTCCTCAGACATCCCTGAGAGTCCACACACAGGTGTCCCTTCGACACTCCGCAGAGAGACAAGCTTCTGATCCCTCTGCTCCCAGATCCTGGGTTCCTTCCATGCTGGCTTTCTCCATGCCATCCCCCTCCGCGTGGCCCCTGCCTCTCTGCTTCCTGGTTTCCCACAGCACAGTCCTCCAGCCTCTCTCTCAGGTCCTGGTTTGGCAATTTAGGGTGGTGGAAAGAGACTGTGGGAGGCCAGGCCAGACCTCCCACCCTTTGTCCCTCCTCATCACCCAGTGACGCCATAGTAACCCACACCCATCCCACGGGAGGCAAACAACAGACACTGGGGGTCCTGGGAAGGGAGGAAAGACAGACCCTGTGTGGGGTCTAAAGGGGTTCTGGGGTGGGGGGTTGGGGAGAGGAGGGAGGAGGGACAAACTATTCACCAGCAGGAGCTGCTCCGGGGCAGGAGGTGCCAGTGCTGACCCAACGCTGGAAGGCACTTCAGTCTGACCCACTCCTTTGGTCGTCCCTGGCCAGCTCCCTGGAAGGCTGTTAACATCCTTCTTTATGAGCTGGGGGCGAGCCAAGCCTCTCACCTCATCTGGGACTCCCTGGCAGCTACCTTTGGTCTTCTCACCATGCCCGGCGCCTGCACTGGGGACGTATGGCTCCTTTCCACATACTGGCAACCTCAGGCCTGGCGAGAGCTTCAATGGAAGGGCAAGTCTCTGTTCCCATGTGCTCTCAGGTGGATGACAAGGAGGTAGGATTCTTTTGGCCAACAGTCTAAACAGATGGACAGTCACCGCAGGGCAATGATGGGTGAACGCCTCAGTGGGCTTCCTGGAAGAGGCAAGGGAGGACAGAGGACCTAAAAAAAAGGAAGGAGGGGTGTGGATGAAGCATGGGATGGAGGTGAGGAGGCAGGCAATCTCAGAAGTAGAAAAGATGCCACCCTGAGCCTCAGTTGGTTTGTCTGTAAAATGGACCAACACTTGCTTTCCTAGCTGCTGTAAGGATCAGCTGGTACATAAAGCCCCCACTCAGAGAGCCCTCATTTCCTGTACTGTCTTCTTCTCCATAACTCTTCCAAGCCCAAAGGGGCCAGCCCCTTCCCTGGACCTCAGTATCCAGCTGCATCCAGAAACATCTGCCTCTCCTGTAAGAAGTCTCCACAAGGCTCTAGGGGAGCAGCAGTGGAGGGCAGGGCGGGAGGAGCGGCTAGATGAGAGGAGCGAGGTGCATCTTCCCCCACGCCATTCCCCCAGGCCCTGCTGGACACAGAGTCCATTGCTGTCTTCCGGTTGCCCTGACGCACACCTGCTTTCCCTCTCAGCTCCTGGGGTGGCCCCTGCAGGGCCTCCAGGATGGGCCTCCACTTCCTCCTGGCTCCCTTCACTGGCTGCCCCACAATGAATTCTCCAGCCTTGTTTCCAAAATTCTAGCCAATTTTTGTCCTCGAGAACACTCTGTGTCATTTCTGCACGAAGGCATCTTCTCTCTGATCAAGCTGCCACGCTTTTGGAAGGTGTTCGAGATAGGGTTTCTCTACATAGATCTAGATTCCTAGAACTCGCTCTGGAGACCAGGCTGACCTTGAACTCAGAGATCGATCAGCCCACCTCTCCCTCCTGAGCACTGGGATTAAAGGTGTTAAAGGTATGCACCACCATGCCTGGCTAAACAGCCACGCTTCTTTGAGTTCTTATGCCCTATCTTTACTAAGGCACCCCCATGAGAACTTGAGGGGTTCCTATATCCCTAATGAGCCAGACTACCATGGTACTGGGGTACCCAGGACTCTTTGTCCTGGCCTCATGGAGAGGCCTCAGACACAGGGACAGAAGGCTACAGAGAACTGAGGAGATTTGAGGGGCAGTCTGGGTTAACAGTGAGGGTGGAGTGAACAGGTGTCACCCACAGCAAAATCATCCTCTTGTGATCTGACCCCATTCCCTACTGCTTCAAAGATAGCTCTTGGAACCACAGGCTGTCCCCAGCGAGGACTTTGGGATTCTTGTAGCTTTCTGTCTTTGACAATGGACAGATGAAGAAACTGTGACCAGGCAAAGGGCTCACTTCCTTTGTCCACACTGGTCCTATTCTCGGTATCCAGGATATGAATAGAATAATTTTTTCCTGAAAAGATCCACATCCTAATGCCTGGAAGCTACAACTGTATATGGAAGGTGTGTAAATTAAGGATCTCAAGCCCAGGAGCTTTTTCTGGGGTGTCCTGGTGAGCCATACAATAACCATTAGGATCCCAACCAGGAAAGGAGAGAGGTGAGACTTGGAGTCAGAAGTAGGGCGGACTGATGTGTAACAGGAGTCATGAGCCAAGGCAGCAAGGCAAACCTCAAACAAGGAAGATAAGCAATGGTCTATCCACTTCTTACCTACCACACAGACCTCTGACCTGTGAACTCACCCGAGAAATCGAGTGTCACTGAACTTGTGGTAGTTAGTTTTAGCTGCACTCAGTGACTAATTCTTTGGTTTGTTTGGCTGGTTGGCTTTTCTTTTTCTTTCTTTTCTTTTCTTTTCCTTTTCCTTTTTCTTCTTCTTTCTTTTCTTTTTCTTTTTTCTTTCTTTCTTTTTTTTTTTTGATAGGATCTCACTTGTAGTTCTCTGTCTGTTCTGAAACTGACTCTGTAGACCAGGCTGGCCTAGAACTCACAGAGTTTTGTCTGCCTCTGCCTCCCGAGTGCTGGGTTTAAAGGTGTGCACCACAAAGCCTGGCTGGTGACTAATTCTTAACTCATCACTAATGATACAGGCTTTGGAATAAAGAAAGGGGAGAGGGGAGGAAAGGTTGAGGAGTGGAGAAAAATGTATAGTGCAACAAAAAACAATTTAAAAGAAAGAAAAGAAAGAGAAAGAAAGAAAGAAGAGAAGAGAAGAGAAGAAAAGAAAAGAAAAGAAAAGAAAAGAAAAGAAAAGAAACTTTATTGTTTTGTGTGGGGACCCCATGAACCTTTCTTCTGTAATTTTTTATCCTTGTTTACCCAGTACTAGCCGCATTCCTATTATGGGACAAGCAGACACCAAGTGACTTGTCACAGCTCCTACATTCAAGGAAGGCAGTCTATGGCACCACAGACACAGACAGTGCCATGTAGCAAGGGTGACTTCAGGGTGCAGACTGAATGGCTGTGGCAGCCCCAAGGAGATGACTTCTGGGCTCAGGGGACAAGAAGTGAGTCCCAATCCTAACAGCTTGTTTGTGTGACCTGGGCAACTATTTGTCCTTGTTAAGTGTCTGTAGTGTGAGAAGAGCCATCACATTTTCCTGGTAGGCTTTTGGGGATTAAATGATGTTTCTGTAGAGATCTTGACTTTGTGTTCCTAGTACACGGAAGGCTCTCAGAAAACAAGGCAGGCTTTTTTTAAAAAAAAAAAAAACAAAAACATTTTTTAATTGATTTTTTTTTTTAGGAATTTTGCATCATGTACCCCAATTCTGCTCATTTCCCAGTCCCTTACCCCTGTAATGTTCTCCCCGCCAAAGAAAAATTTAAAAATATTAAGTGAAAACAAATAAAATAAACAAACCACTTCACACCTCCATCTTTCCCGCCTCTCCCACACCTCTTCACTGTCTCAGTGGCATTGGGAGCTGCGGGGTGTCACACAATGTTTGCTACAATGAGTTGTTGGTCTGGCTCGAGGCCTCTGGCTTCTGGTACACCATCGGTACTGGACTCTCACCGAAATTCCTCTTGCATATTCTGCTGTTGTCCCGACTCATGGAGATCGTATGGCTGTGATTCCACAGGACCAGTCCCTTCATGCACTCCAGCAGGTAATAGCTGGGGTAGATGTTGGGGTGGGCCTCCTCAAAGCCATAGATACGGGTTTGGGTGGTAGCTGATTTAGTCAGTCCAGGCCATTTGGACTGCCTCATCAAGCAAGGACAGAGCTAGCTCTTCTATACCTCATGATATGGGGACAGCTCTCCCACACCCAGGGTGAGGGGTGGGGCCATCTCTCCTGAGTGTGGGGCCAGCTCTCCTGTAAGGGGTAGGACCAGTTCTTCTGCTTCAGTGGCCAGTGAGGACCAGGGCCAGCTCTCCCAGGGCTAGCACAGAGTGGTGCCCACAATCTCTCTCTCTCTCTGCCTGAAAAATGACAGTGAGATCCTGGAGGGAGATGCTGAATAGGATGAGGTGTGTGATATCACCCAGCACCCAACTAGTTCGCAGCTTAGATGAATGCATCCCCAGTCACAGAGAGGACCGACAGATGCAGAATCCCTTCAGCTACTCTCAACACTGGCTGCCACCACCACGGCTGCTGCAGCTGCTGCCTCTTCCTCTTGCCAGGAAGCCCTCTCAGTGCCTCTAGCCTGGAACTCCCTGTACCTCTGAGTACCCTGGTACCCTAGTACCTCTCTGCATGTCACTCCGAGTCCTGAGTGTACTCTCTCCCACAGAGCTGGACCCAGAAGTACAGGGGCTGCCAAGACACGAATGCAGACTCAGAGTGCTCAGGCTCCTTTGAAGACCAGTGTGGGATGTCCTACCTCCTGGACCACACTTGCTCTCTACATCCTGAACTGCTCCACAAAGAGTTTACAGCCTCTGCTGCATTCCAGAAATGGCGCCCCTCACAGAATCTATCTCCTCCTCCATTCTGTTTCTTGGTTTTGCTGATGCTTCTCTAGGCCTGTTGGCAGCAAGCAGTCTGACCTCAGCCAAACTGAGGTGCACATGTTCTGTTTTCCAGGTTTGGGAAGGGACGTATGTATGAAAGATTCGGGCTAGAACCACAGTGGAACTGGCTGGCAGGAGTGGGTGAGCTACGCTGCTTCTCCGGCTGCTTGCAAAGTCTTCTGGAGGACGAGAAGGTCTCCATAGACTCATTTGTGGACAGAAGAAAGTGGAGCGGCTCCCCTTTCCTTTGAGGTCACACTCTGGAACAACCCAGCTCTCTACCTCCCCTGCTTCAAGCCAAAGACTCAAGCCAACTCTCATCTGGACCCCTGCCTTGGCCCCCTAGTGATCTTCCCATTTTCCTAACCCTGCTCTGTAGACTCTGTTCCTAAACTAGGTATTCAACCTGCTGCAGAAGAACTTGTCCAGCCAGTTTCTGTCCGACTCTCTCTTTACTTGTCCCCCGTTCTCTGCCTCCAGCCTCATCTCTTCCCAGCATCTTGCATATACTTCTTTCTGCTTCAGCACCCATGAAGATACCATCCCCTCTGCTTGTCTGCTCCCCCATCCCCTCAGGTTTCATCTCATGCATCCATTCCTTGGACAAAGCTTCCAACTTCCTCATGCTGGCCAGATCTGAGATCCGAGTGTTTGCACAGATCCATCTTTTTTTTTTCCCCACTGATCCAGGCTGTCACTCTGATTCCAGTTGTGGACTTAATTGATTGACATCTGCTTTCCACTGAGCTGCAGGCTGTACATGGGTAGAAGCCAAGACCGTGTTATTTTCTCAGTGTCCCCAGGCCAGCACAGTTTCCAGCATGCAGAGGATGCTCGATGAATAACTGTTTGAAGGAGCAAAACTCGAATGAGTGATGTACTCAGGGGAAAGACACCCAGCTTGGTCTCCAGCGCCTTGGGCTCCTGTGGGTAGGGAGAGGTTAGCTCTCAGAGGCAGCTAGGGAAGAAGAATCCCACCTCTGTCCTGGGCCAGTCATTAGTTACTACTACTTAAAGACAGGGTTCCTGGGTAGCCAGCCAGAACCGTTAGTGCATTGAACGCCCCCCCACACACACACAGCCGCCTTGCTGTGAGTCCTTCTAGGCATCCAGGTCCCAGGAGCCCAGGACTTGTTGCCTTTGCACCTTTGAAATGGCCCTGTCGTAAGCCATCTTGGAGGGGAGAAGTGGAATCTTCGGACCGTTTTATCAGGGGGTGGAGAGTGAATGGGAAAGAGGAAAGAAAGGAAGACAGAATCTTTGAGAAGCTCAGGATGGCAGGAGGAAGGTTTGTGGGAGACAAGCAGGGAGGATGCAGGCAGCACCATCTCTCTCTGCTCTGGAAAATTAAGAGAAAAGATGAGTGTCTACTGTCTAGACACAGCCAGACTGGTTCCTCAGAGCAGTCCCAGGGGACTTCTTGGGGTAGAGGAACTTTATAGGTCACAGGTGGGCCTGGATGGAAACAGTCCAAACTCAGAGGCACCATCAGGAGAACCATATTCCAGGGTGGCTGAGAAACAGAAAGCAGAAGATCACGGAAATAGTGGGACCAGTGCGGAAAAGAGTGTCCAGGAGGTGGGAGTTACTCTGTGCCCTGAGACGCCTGGTTGAGGTCACCCAGCATCCTCTAGAGCAGTGTTTCTTAACCTTCCTAACACCCTGTCCCTTTAATTTGGTTCCTCATGCTGTGGTGACCCCCAACCATAAGATTATTTCTGTTGAGACTTCATAACTACTATTTTGCTACTGTTATGAATTGTAGTGTAAATATCTGTGTTTTCGGGTGGTCTTAGGTGATTCCTGAGAAACGGCGGTAAGCCCTCCGAAGAGGACGTGACCCACAGGTTGAGAACTACTGCTCTAGGGGCTCTCCCTCACTTAGAGAACCGGCTACCTCCCCCCACCCCGCTCCCATTTCCTCCATTGCCCTCTCACCGGGCACCAGAGCCTGTGGGGTCCCCATGTACCTGAGGCTATGGCTTCCTTACAAAGCCGCAGCTCTCTCCTGGCCTCCCTGAGACTCCGCTGTGTGAATCCCTGATTCTGTCAGGTAATGCCACACTTTAGCTACTCCAGCCCTCCCCATTTCCCTCGTCTGTGTGGCCTTTCCACCACAGAAGCACTGTCTAGAACGTTCGTTCCATCACTTACTCCCTCGGAAGTGGAGATCGTCCGCTGATTGGCAGACATCAGCACCCCGGACAGTACCTGTCCCATGGAAGGTGTCAGTCAAAGGGCTGGGAACTGGGAGTGGAGAGGAATACGTGATTTCCTAGCAGGTCCCCGCTCAGCTGGAAGGAAGCAAACTCACAAGGGCAGCAACCCTAATTCTGCCCCCATATGCCAGGAACAGAGTTGGATCCCTGGCTGTCAGTTCAGTGGAGGTTCACCCTCTGCCCTTCCTCCCTCCTTCATTCTGGAGTCCTCCTAGGGTAAGGGTGCTCCCAGCATCTGGCATCCATCAACCCCATCCAGAAGTCCTCGTGAAACAAAGGGGGTGATTAAAGCGATCCCAGATTGGGGCAGGCCAAGCATGCCTGTGAATTGCCCCTGTCCCAGAGCCTCTCCCACCCCAGCCCTGCCCAGAGCTACCAATCCACTGGTCTCCCCTCCCCTTTTCCCTCGGAACTGAGGGGGGGTTGTGACCAGCTCCGCAGGACTGCTGGCTCCAGATGTGAGGGATGTGGAGGGGAGCTGGCAGGAGGGGACGGGCAAGCAAATGGGACCTGACAGGGTCTGGGCACCTCGGGCAAAGAATGTAAATAAAAAATCAGTAAATATTTAGGGGAAATGGAGCGGGAAGTGGGAGAAGGAGGTGGGGAGGGGTTGTGTTAGATTTCCAACAACATCTGGAAGGCAGTCCCTTCCCCCACCTTCTTTGCACTTGGCCCCACCCATGGGGACTCTCAGCTCAGAGTGATGGCTCTGGGGAAGGGCTGGCTATTGGACATACATGCACATGGATGGTCTTCCATGCTTGTCATCATTAAGGCCCCTCCCACAAGGCCTTGCTGGAGCAAGGAGGAAGTGAGGTTCTCAGGTGGCAACATAGGATCCCTGCCCTTAGAAACTTCTTAGAGAAAGGATGTTGACAATACCTAAGGAGGACCTTGACAGAGGGACGGAGGGAGTTGTAAATTAAGCTGGAATAGTGACTCAGATTCCTAGGGGAGGGGCCAGGAAGAGGGAGGTGAGGATCATTTTCAGAGACAGGTGGGGATGGGGAGAAGGAGGAGCAAGGCACAGAGGGCTGAAGCTGGGGATGACGACTGGGCTGGGCAGTCTCTGGCCCTCACCACCTTCCCCAAATCTCACCACTTCTCCAAGGGAGTTCATCTGAAGGACTCCTTCACTTCTGTCTTGGGGAAGGGAAGGAAAAGAAAGCCCCATTCCAGGCCAATGCTGGAAAGCAGCAAGCAGAGAGGCCCCTGAGCCCCCTGCACTGCCCACTGTTGGGCAGGGTGCTTACTGTCCTGATTGAGGTCAGACCCCCAGGAGAGCACCCAAGGGTCTTTGGGCATTTCTCACGTCTTCTCTTGATGGAATGGTGGCTTCCCTCAGCTAGGCCTCCCAGAGCCAGGCTGCACTGGGTGTAGAGCAGGGCTCTAACGAGGGTCACAGGACCACAGTGTCATCTCTGCCTCCTGCTTCCAGGCCAGAGAACAACCGGCCTTTTGTCCAGCAGAGGATGCCCAAGGGGTGAGGTCACCCCCAACATGGCTCTCTTTGTCCCATAACCAGTGAAACATCAAGGCTGAGTCTAGACTGGCTGCCTGCATTCTCTCTCCCCAAGCCCTGGCCATCTCCCAAGGACTTCCTCCAGGTCACAGGGAGATACCCTCAAAGGGAAGGTGGCTAATACGGTAGGTACCAGAGGAGGTGAAGAGAGTACAGAAAGGCCCAGAGTGGGGCTGAGAAATAGTCTCCAGGAAGTGCACAGCCCTTCCTCACAAGGAGCTTCGGGCACAAATGTGGCTTGGCCCAAAAAGTGCTTCAGAACTCAAAAGGAAAAAAAAAATGAAGAGGTTCTGGTTGCTGCTCTAACTTTAGACCAAAGGCTCCTCAGAAAACTGGTGAGCCCCAACTACATCAGAGTGGGGAGGGCTTTAAAGAGACCTCCAGGATCTGCTCCCCATGGAGGCAAAAGCACCTCCATCCAGGGACTGTGGGGCCTAACTGAGCAGAGAGGCCCTGGGATGGAAGAATGGGGCCTAGAGAAAAGCCAGGGCAGGGTCTTGTAAATGCAATGTGATGTTCCTAGATGGGCCCTGGGACCACATCCTGTTCTGCCTCATACTTGGGGCAAAGTCAGGTTTAACAGTCTGGACCAGTTGTCTAGGCAGACGATGCTGAAACTTATCAGGGGACATTAGGCCAGGGTTAGAGAATCCTAGCGTTACCCAGTGCGACACAGCACAGGAGGATAGACAGGGGCTCCCTGAAGCCTGTGACAACTGGAACAGCTGTCTGTAGGGAGGAAGCAGATCCCACATGGCCCTGACTGACTGGGCAGGGAGGACAGTGTTGCCATTGGAGGAATTTGCTGCTGTCCAAAGACTGAGGAGTGTATGGAAGGCTGGGTCCACCCAAGAAACTGAATGGGTCAAGGGAAGTCAGAGGGCATTGGGTTAGTGACAGGACAAGATCTGACCAGGTCATCCTCTAACTGTGGATTCTCAGACTGCAGTTCCTTCGGTCCCCCACCCTACCTCCTCCCACCCCACCCCATTCACTCCGGACAAGGCTCCACCCCATCTGGGTAGAATGCTATGGGAGCTGAGAATAGCCTTTGCTGGGGTCAAGGAAGGGAGGGACGCTGGGGACTAATTGCCCTAAATAAATGAGCAATTAAGACTGTTAGAAAAAATAGCTAGATGCCCCCACCACCGCCCTGAATTATCACCATGGCAACCACAGCCAGCTCCTCCCCAGAAAAGGCTGAGCCACTTGTTTGGCTCACATCCCTGTCATTCAGAGAGAAGGGTGGCCAGAACATCTTCTGTCTGGAGAACCAGAAAGGGTAGAGGAAAAGACTGGGTAGAAGGGGAGGAAGAGGAGTAACTGGGATCACCCGCTGGCTCAAGACTCTCGATGGCTTGAAGTCAGACAGTGGGGCAAAGGGGATTAGTACCGTGCGCATACTTCATGGCTACCGCCTCCAATCCCAACAGCGTTGCAGCCAGGGTGGTAGGGGCTTGGGAGCGAATGTTGCCAGGAGCAGACCTTGCCAGGTCCCCATCTCCTCTCAGCACCTCGCCCCTCCCCCCTGCACTTCCTGTAATGGCGTCTCCAATGGGGAGCCCATTAGTCCTTCTCAGGGTAGCGCCTAAGTACTGTGGCTGATAAATATAACATGAGCCCATCGATTAGAACCCTCCTAGTCCTGCGCAGCACGACTCCCTAATGACTCACCCTCCCCTCAACCTAGACTCCCACCCACCCCCACCCAGGACCGTTTTCCTGGCTTACTTGGAACTTGGAGGTAGTTATTACTGGAGCAGAAGTAAGGAGTTGTGGGCAACCCCCCCGAGCCAGTTGGAAAGGCCCCTGCTTCAAGACCTGCTTGGGCAAATCTGGACCTGGACTCCAGGGTGGACTGAAAGGCCCTTCTCCGTCTGTCGGGGTACCAGAGAAGGTGCTGGCGGTCCCAGTTCACGGGACCCTTCCTCTAGAAGGTGCAGAAGGCAGAGGACCGCTGCCCTCTGTGAGAAGACACCGATCAGGCCTCTGACGGCTCTACTGGGGACTCTTAGAGAAGGCTCTGGTGCCACGAACTGTGACCTTGCCACCACACCCTCTTGGGATCCTGAGTATCGGCTAGCCTTGATGTACCTGTCTAAGCCCACCAAGGCCCCTCACCTTCCCACAACCTTCCCCAACTCTGATGCTCTCTGTCATCGCTTCAACCAACTGTGGGGTGCCACACTCTCATCAGATTAGAACCCCCCCTCCCCCCGCCGGGAGAACGAGGGACCATCTGACTCATGTTGGGGGCTAGAAGGCAGGAGTTATCTCCCCAAAATTTCCAAAGTCAAGTAGGAGACTTTGGTGAGTGGTTCCTGGCCCTAGAAGGTAATCAGACCAATTAGACCTCGTTAACCACCAATGCTGGGAACTGAGATCCCTCTGCACGCTTTCCCACAGCCTGAGTGATACCCCCTCGCCACTGGAGCCCACTGCTGAAGACAGCATGGAAGGGCTTCGACAGAGAAGTCAGCTATAGCTCTCGACTGGGTGCCAGAGGGGCTTAGTGGGTGGATGGTGGCCCAGGCCTGGGAGGGGTCTGCGGTTTTAAAGCATTGTGGCTCTGGGTGGAGACAGCCCACAGAATCCTCTAACAGGAAGGCTGAGCCAGGCTGGCTGCAGCCAGGAAGTTAATCCTTAATGTGCCTCTGGCCTTGCTGCTATACAAACTCACCGCTTAAACAGGCCGGGTGGGGACCAGCCACAGAGCATGCATTCCTCGGGGCGGAGCTTGGTGCCATGGCAAGCCTTGTACCAAGGATGCTGCCAGGCTGTGTGTGCTCCAAGGGTGCCTGTCTGCTGAAAGAGCTTCCCATAAAAGGTGGGTGTGCAAGAAGCCATGGGTGTGTCTGACCCACTCTCTGCCGTGTGCCCCATCCTGACCTTGGGCCTCACTCAAACTTCTAGTAGGTACCCTAACGAAGGGGTGAGTTTTATATGTGTGTGGTGTAGATACACACATGCATGGGGTATACACACGCGACCAGAGGTCTCCCTCAGTCACTCGCCACCATATTTTTAAAATCACATTTTTATTAATTCTTTGTGCATTTCAGACAGATATACAATGAACTTTAATTGTATTCATTTTCGTTCCTCTTAGCTCCTCCCAGATCTACCTTCCTCCCCATTTCCTTCCTTAACTTTATTATGTCCTTTCGGGGGGCATTCTGAGACAGGGTTCCTCTGTGTAGCCCTGGCTGTCCTGGAACTCACTCTGTAAACCAGGTTGGCCTCAAATTTGGAGATGTACCGGTCTCTGCCTCCCTAGTGCTGGGATTTAGGGTGTGCCACCATGTCCTTCTTGCCCTATTTTTTTTCCATTGGATCAAATTTGTGCTGTTCATGTACCAGGTGGCTTGGAAGACTGAGAGAGGGCTCAGAGGGATGTCCAGCATCTTTCCAGCAGGACCAGGTCTCTCTCCTTGTGGCCTCATTCAATGCGGACTCCCCATTGAAGGCCTTCCTTTTAATCTAATCAGGCTGTAGGCAAGGGCTTCAGCAGGTCACCTGCAGGTCAGAGAGACTCCATCCTTTCCCAGAGCGCACCCCAGCCATAAGGACGAGTTAGTTGGGAGCTTCCTCTTCATCCGACTGCACAACGTAACCTCTGCCCTTTCCTCAGCTCCCCATTCCTTCCTTCTCTGCCCTAGCACTAGAATTCTAGGGTAGGTCAGGAGCATCTAGAGGCCTCAATAGCCTGAATTCAGACCCCAGCCCGGGATATATTTAGCCGAGTGCTTCAGACACTAGACAAAGCCACTTCCAAGGAGCTGGTGGGGATGGAGTTGAGGGCAGGGGGTTGCCCTTCCTGTTGCTTCCCCTTCCTGGTGTAGGGACCCCCTCAGTTGCCCTTCTGGGGTTACCAGGAATGCCATCCACAGGGCAAGGTCCTGAATGTGGGTGAATTGCTCTCTATTTCTAGACCATCTGCTGAGAAGGGAGCTCTGAGGTTCTGCCCCCGCCTGAATGGGCACATTCTGGAGCTTTCTTTCGTATTTTCCTACCCGGTTCAGTAACCAAGGGAGCTTAGAAAGACATTTAACTGGTCTGGGTGAGACCCTGTATCTATCTATCTGTATATGTATGTCCATCCATCCACCCATTCATCTACCATCCATTTTCTTTCTTTTTTCTTTATCTTTCTCCTGTCTCTCTCCCTCTCCCTCCTTCCCTCCCTCCCTCTCTCCTCCTTCCCTCTAGCCCCCCCCCCGCCCATTGTCTCTCTCTCTCCTTTTTCTTTCTTTGAAAACCCTCACTACGTGAGTTGGCTGTTGGCTGTGTACTATGGATAACTATAGGATTTTGGGCCCACAGGCAGAAGTGCAGAAGAGGGGCTTGCTGGATTCTTAGGCCCCGCGCACCCAGCCTGTGGAATCAGAGTCTGTATCTCAGCAAGCGTCCCCAGGGGAATCCCACGGTAGCTACAGTCACTATTCTAGGACCTTCCACTGTAATGAGCAGGACTCCAAACAGGGATTTCCCAGGGCTGGTCAAGCAGCCAACTGCCAGCGCCAACTTCTGCACCCCTTTAACATAACTCAGGGTTCTGGTTTATTTTTTCAAAAAAAAATTTAAATTTGTATTGGGGGCACATATGTCATAGCCAGAGGGTTTCTTGTAGAATCAGTTTTGATTCTTCCTTTATGTGAGTTCCAGGGATCAAACTCAGGACTTCAGGTTTGCACAGCCAGGATCTAATACTGAGCCATCTCACTGGCCCAAGAGCTCCGATTTTTTAAGACCTTGTCATGTTTGTCCCCTCTGCTAGGTCCAGAGGTGAGTTCAGGGTCATTTCCAGGTCCCCTGTGTATGTTCACACTCCCTTGGTTCTCAGCCCCTGCCCTGCTCCCTGTCTCCAGATGGACAAATCTACACTCAGCAGAAACCACACAGAGAGAAGCTTGTCTGGTGCCGACTCTCTGTCTGAAGCAACTCAGATCTATGGACAGTTGCCCACTGTTCTTCCCCATCAACTGACACCTCCGCCACCCTCCATCACGAAATCTCAAGTATCTCCATCATGGAACTTCTCAGGACCCCGCTGGCATCCTCAGAGTCCACTTCTTGGGCATCTTAGATGGAACTTAGGTCTCTCAGTCCTTCCAACCCTTTGCTGGTTACGCACTGTCCCTAACAACATGTAAAGTTCTCAGGGGAGCACAGATGCCCTGCCCTGCAGGAGCTCACTTGGGTCACTCAGCCTGCCCCCAGCTTAACAGTAGGCATCATGGGCACCAAAACATACAGAGGCTACACAACCCCCTTTGAACCCAAAACAACCGGCGGCCCTTGGGTCAGGGCTGGAGGCCAGGGGGCAGCGCTCTTCCCTGACTCTTCCTCCCCTCCTGCCCCATGAGGAATGTGTCTTCAGAGCTCCACTAGCTCAGCAGCTGGCTCTGGCTCACAGAGGGTCTGTGTCCTGACCCCAGAGCCCCTCTGAAGCTCCCATTGTCCGGCATGGTGTCGAGGCCGGCTGGGAGCACATCTCAAAGGTTGGAGGGTTTTCCAAGGCAGTAAGGGCAGGGCCATACTGGAAGGATGAGGTCGTGGGATACCTGTGCTTCTTTTCCATCACTCAGCTGTGAGCCTCTGCTGAACAAGAAGTGGGACAGTCCTAGGGATATCTTCCACATTTGCCTGCCTTAACCCAACCCTTTCCCACAGTAGGGCAAGTGGGCAAGAGAGAATTAAAAGAACAGAAGACAAAGAACAATGAGAATAAATAAATAAATAAAAAAGACCAGGTGACTAAAATGATGTAAGCTGATGATAGAAATCCTTCCTGGAGCCTAGCACACTGTCCTGGACGCGGTGACTGTCACACCCCACCTTCAGGTCCAGAGACTATCATTCCGTGTGAGGCTTGGTGATCTACGCAGGGTCACACAGAAAAGAGGGACAGAGCTAGCTGAGTTTCCAAAGAGCATGCAGGTCAGGATGGCAGAACATTTATGGGAAAGATTAAAGAAGATGCTCCTTTTGTCCCCAACACCTACCTGCAAGGGAACCCCTATGGGTCTCCAAAACACAGCTGAAAGCACCCTAAATCTTCTTCCAGCACCCTCCCTTAGTGGGGTCTCCAACCCCTACTTCTCAAGATCTGAAACTCATCTGCCCACTGTTCCCCACTTTCAGCAGCTCTTCCGGAGGCCCCTGCTGGTATGGCAGGGAACACTTGGCTCCCCCTCCCCCACCCCGTGGGGCACCAGGCCAGCACTGCTGGAGGAAATAAAGGAAGGCCTGAAAGGAAAACACAAGATGTCACTGATGGTTTTGATGAAAGCACCAGACCTCGTGAATCTCACCACACACTGTGCTTTCCCAAGCAATCTTCCCCGGAGCCCCCAGCCGTCTGAGAACTGCCTAGTCTGGACCAGCCTTCGAGCTGTCATTTCGGCTCCTGGCTCTCCTGGACAGAGGCAGAGCTCTTTTCCTGGGAGAGAACTTGAGTTGAGAACATCCAGGGTCCCCTGGAACCTGATGCTGTGAGAACAAGGTGAGTATCTGGGTGGGAAGGTGAGCTTTGCAGCACACAGCACTGTGGATCAGCTTGCTATGCACATGCTGCAAGGCTGGAGTGACAGAGGAGGTGGCTCAACCGTAGTCAAAGGATTGAAGACGTTTGCTGTCCATCAGGGAGACTAAGACCCACCCTGGAGCAGCCAAGGGGAATGTGTGAGACACATTTGGGACCTCCTGGAGTGAGGAGGGAGGCTAACCCTCCTAGGAGGCGCTGGTATAGTTGCTAAGTGAAGGATGTGCCTAAGAAGTCACCCCCAGAGTTTACAGAGTCCAGGCTAACTTTCTGGAGGAAGTAACTTGTTCTGGGAAGGACAGATAGAAGGAGCTGGGGAGATGGATCCGAAGGTAAGAGGACTTGCTGTGTGAACATGAGGAAGTGTGTGCAGATCCAAGTCCCCACAGAAAAAGAGGGGCACGCCCCTGCTGACACCCACATGTCACTCCAGCACAACGGAGAGGTCAGGGTCAGGAGGGCTTTCTGGGTGCACAATGGCAGGCCTTTGATAAGAACCTCAAAAAGTGGTCCCAAGCTACTTTGAGAATCATGGGAGACAGGTGAGATGCCCCTGCTTGGCTCCCAGCAGAATTAGCAAAGGATGAGGTGACCTCTGTGGCTGTCTTATGACATCTTCACTCACAACCTGGTCACAGTCCTGGGGGTGACTACCGCTCATCATCATTAGGGATTTCCCAGAGTTCTTACATAATTTGCCCACTCCCCTCTTCTCAGCCTCCAACACAGAGGCATCAGCTGTCTCTATGCCCTACAGTCCTGGCTCCTCCCCCTCCTCAGTTCTCTTCCCCAAGGCCTCCTAGGTAACACTCTAAAAGCAGGAGAGATTATGTATCTCCCCTAGCTCAACAGCCTTCTGTAGCTCCCACTGCCTGAAGGGAAAAGTTCACTGTCTCCATTCAGCAGACCCTAGAGTCTTACTGCAGCCAGTCACCTCCAGATCCCTGGCAGCCTTCATCTAGTCCTGCCTTTATAAGTGGCCTGTTTACAGCCAGGCGGTGGCAGTGCAAGCCTTTAATCCCAGCACTGGGGAGGCAGAGGCAGCGGCAGTGGATCTCTGTGAGTTTGAGGCCAGCCTGATCTCCAAGAGCTAGTTCCAGGACAGGCACCAAAGCTACAGAGAAACCTTGTCTCGAGAAAAACCAATAAATAAATAAGTGACCTGCTTATTTCTGTCTAGAATGTCCCTTTTCTCTTAATTGAGAGCTAAATCCTAGATACACTTCAATACCCCAGAAAGACACCTCCTCTGTACTCTCTTCTGAGCCCTTCTGTACTCTCCTCGCCAGGGGTTTTGACTCATGGTTGTCTTTTAGTTTAAAAATCATTACTGAGTATGTATGCATGGTGTGACTGGGCACACATGCCATGGCACATGTGTGGAGGTCAGAAGACAACTTTGTGGAGTTGGTTCTCTCCTTTCATCTTTATGTGGGTTCTGGCAATCAAATTCAGGTTGCCAGGCTTGTGTGGCCAGTGCCTTTACCCACTCCTGGCTACCATTTTTTTTTTTTTGGTAACTGGATATGGAATATCAATGAAAACTGAGGGCCACAGTCTGCTGCTGCCAAGAAAGATGGTCCACTGGGGGCCGCCCACCCCCAGGGCTGACACTGTTGCTGAGCCAGACTGTAGATCAGCTCCCCTGCAAGACAGAATAGGGTGGGGCCACAGAAGCCTCTCCTGAGCCTGGCACAGATGGGTGCCAGCAGCCCCGGATAGAGCCCAGGCACTGAGTTGGCATGGCTCTGCTGCCGGAGATGAGGGTGAGACAAACAGCAATTAGCGGGAGTACAGGCTTGGGCTCTTAAGGCTAATTACCAATTAGATGGGGCTGGGCGATTAGCAACATGAAAGAGACAGTCAGCAAATAGTCACTGCCTGGCAAAGTGGAAGGTGGGGGTGGCCAGCGGCTGGGTCTCCTAGTGGCTCGCACAGTGCAAGAGTTAGGAAGGATCCTGTGTCCCCAAGGGGACTTGGGCAGATTCTGTTTCCTTTTGGTTCCCAGGATTAGCTTCAGACTGGAGCCAATGGCCTGGCTCGTGGATGATTCCGGAGTAACGGCAGTGAGTGCTTTGCCACCCTGGGCCAGGTGAGCTCTGCAGGACAGAGCCCTGAGGAGCCTCCATGGCAGACGCCCAATCGGATGCATTTGTCTCTGGAAGGGTGCCTGCTCTGCGGGAGGGAGAGAGAGAGAGAGAGGGAGACCAAAGCTGATGGTTTCCTTCCTCCCTGCTCCTGGCTCAGCACTTCTTACCTCTTGCTCTCCTTCCCCTCTCTCTCCCTTCACCTCCCCCTGCTGCTATCTCCCCCCCCCCCATCCCCACATCTTTTCACTGCTGGCTCTGCCATCCCAGGCTCAGGCTCTCTGAGTCTCTCTCTGTCTCCTTTTCTGAATCCCACAGTCCCTGCTGTCACTGGGGTAGGAGGTGGGCAGCAACAGGAGGAATTGAAGGTGGACGCAGATACAGTGATCTCCTGACCCCAGGGGTGGAGTGGGGTAAGGAGGTAACAGATGTGAGTGATCCGACAAAGTCCGCTGTAGGACCCCAGCCGCATAGGCCAGGGCCCGATCAGGTTCTGCCACTCATTCCCTTCCCATCAGTGTCTACTAGAACCCTGGCCAACCCTGTAGGGCCAAGAGGCAAAGGGGATTCCCACCTACTGAAAAGGCTTCCTTTTCAAGCTATCCCAGGCTGGCCTGGCTGGTTGCAGGAGCTGAGGGTGAGGGTAGGAGCCTCGTGTGTGTGTGTGTGTGTGTGTGTGTGTGTGTGTGTGTGTGTTACGTGTTTAGGAGAACACAAGCACAAACTGTCTCAGACATCATGTATGCGTGTTCTCTGGATCTACAGAGGAAAGGAAGCTGCTGTCCTGAGGAGGCCGCACTCTGAGGAGAGCAGAGGGATGAGGGGGGGAGACTGGGGGAGGAGAAGAGCTCAGCGGGTCCACAGAGGGCTGTCAGAGGAAGAGCGTGTGGAGGAGGAGGCCTCAGACCAGAAGGCAAGCTTAGCTGTCTGAAGGCGTGGCCTAAAGACCTGCTTGGTGCATCTCCTGTCTCTTGGCAGCTTTGACCATAAATGTGTGACCCAGAAGATCAAAGCACCATGGACTCCTGCACCAGTGTAGGTGGGGCTCCAGGGGAGTGCCCAGGGGCTTCTAGGGACAGGTGTCACACCCCCAGCTTCCCCTCAGAGTGGCTGCTTTGGAATCCAACCCACTGCGGCGGCAGGGAGATTGACCACTTGTTGGGGTAGCGAAGAGAAGCATCTGCCCGCAGGAATGCGGAAGAAGAGGAGGAGCTGTCCCCAGGGTGGGGTGAGGGGGCGTGCTGGGGCCCCTGGTAGGGCTTTTAGCTCTGTGTGCCTTGTCCCATCAGCCCCCACAGTGGATGATTTCCTGGGCTACGGCCCTGCTGTGGTCAGAAAACCATGACCAAGCCAGTGGTCTCCATCTCTGGCCTCTGAACTCACCCCTCAGCTATGCCCCCAGGACAATGGGGTTCTTTCTGCATAAGATGGGCACGAGAGGACCCGTCATGGGCTTGTGACCTGAGGGACAGGCCTGCCCCAGGCCATGGGTGGCCTTGCTCACACTTGTGGTCACTAGCTGGCCTTAGGCCAGGGTGGACAAAGGAGAAAGAGGGGCTCTCCTCACTCTCTGACAAGTCAATGCTTGGGCATGAGAGGGCTCTCCCGGGCATGGCTGGGCCTGAAGAGCACCTGCCAGGGCTGACCTGTGTCTGGTGCCAACACTCAGTGCCTAGCAAGTAGACTCCCAGAGCAGGGAGGCTGGAAGAAGAGCTCAGGGTGGTGATGCTAAAGGAGCCTGCTTGGGGAAGGAGAACTCAGAACACACCCTGGCTCCTTCCCTTCCTGGTCCCTCAGAAAGGAAGGTTCAGTCTGATGAGAGAGGTGCTCACCAAACAGATGTCCAAGAAAGTCAGGGACAAAAATGAGAGACAGAGAGACCTGATTGAGGATAAGGGCTCAGAGAAGAAAAAAACATCCCATCAAGAGATCGCCAAGAAGGCTTCTGAAGGACGTGCAAGGGTGGGAGTGGGGGGACTTGCTCTGGCAGGCGTGGTTTGGGCCTGGAAATATACCAGGAAGGGGCTTACCCTAGGGGGAATGCGCAGAGAAGAACACAGAGAGGCCCTTCTCAGCCATAACCGTAGCACAGCACGGGGTAGGGGGGAGCCCAGGTTTCGGCCTGGAGCCCAAAGCCCTTTCTTGCCCTCTTGCAGCACACCCTTGAGCAGTGGAGAGATGGGTAGGGGGCAGGAAGCGCGGTTCCAGTCGCCCCTCGCCCTCGGTGGCCGGACAGCTGTTCTGCGCAGCTGCTGGGGGTTTGTTGGGGGAAGGGGGGCTGCGGCGGATTTGATTTGATTCAGGCCCCAAAATAGCCATTGTAGCAGGAAGCGGCCCCTGCCCCCAGCCCCTTCAGGACACTCCATCCAGGGGCTGAGTTTGACACCTTAGAGGTTCTACCTCTTCCCCCGCTTAGCCCCTGATCTCTCCAGCCCCGTCCTTCCTCCCCCCCCCCCCCCAACTCAGCCCGAAGCGCTTCACCTGCTGGCGCTGCGCTCCTCGCCGCCCGGCGCCACACCCCTTCCTCCAGGAAGCCCACCGGGGTCTGGGCCTCCAGCGCCAGCTCTGCCCACACAGGATCCCAGCTCCGCCTCCAGCCCTGAGCGTCTCGGCCGGGGCCTGTGGCCAGGCACGGGCGGGTTGCGGAGGGCACACAAAGACGCGGGCTGCCCCGGCCTTTGATGAGTAATAGCTATTCCCTGGAGCCACGATTCCACTCGGCTGCTCCGGCGCCCCCTGCCCCTCCCCACTCCAGCTCCTCAAATAAGACTCGTTTTTGTTCGCAGGACACAATGCGAGAAAATGTCACCCAGGGGGCGTGCCCCCTGGCCCCCAGCCCTGACAACCGGAGCTCTTAATCACTTGGCCTCCTTCCTCCCCAGCCTCCCTCCTCAGCAGCTGGTGGAGCTGGGGGAGGGGGCGGCAGTCAGGGCGGCAGCGGGGGTGGGGGGAGAGGGGGAGCAGGTACCACCTTCTTGCTCTGAACTGTCTTCCAGGCCCCACAATCTCCTGTATTCATTTGGTTCTTCTCTACGCGGTGGCAGCGGCATCAAAACTGGCAGAGGCCTCCGTACCAGAGAGCTGGGAAGGAACTCCCCAGCATTAGGAAACTATCAAAGCTTTGAAAAGTGCAATAACGAAAAAAAAAAAAAACATCCTCAGAAGTGGCAGTGGTGGGTAAGGACCGATGTCTCTCTCCTCTCCAGCCACTATGTCCAAGCTGACCTGCCCAAGATGACCTTTAGGCCGAGAACCCCCTGAAGAGATACTTGTTTGGATAGATTTAGGGCAGGAATCTTTCCATGTAAAGGCTCTGTGACCAGTGGTGGCATTAACGATTGGCTCGAAGAGGCAGAATCGGCCCCTCCCTGTTTATCTCCCTAAGAGCCCGTTTGTCTCCGCCATATCAGTAGCCTATACAAGAACCATGTGCTAGCTAGGCAAACCCAACCTCTCCCGTTCTCTTCCCAACCAAAAGACTTCTTCTGTGTACACTTCTAGACCCTGCTCTGGGGAGGTCTTTTTCTCTTTTGACCCTGTGTCTCATTTACCAGTCAGGCCCGTTGTCTGTCCCTCTAAAGCCTGTGTCCACCTGCTCGCTTTCCGGTCTCTCAGACTCCCCCTCTCACCTGCCCACACCAGCCCCCTCCCTCCTACCTCCCTGCTTCCACTCTGGTCCCCCTCCGACGCATTTGCCACACAGCAGACAGAGCAATCTTTATGAAATGGAAATCAAATCATGTCACTTCCTCACTTAAAAGCCTCCACAGACTTCTCATTGCCCAGAGAATGGAACTCAGATTCTGCTGTGAGTGAGGTGGGGAGGGCGGAAAGAAGGGCAAGGAAAAGGGGGTTTTGATTTTTCCTTGTGTGTGAGGAGGGAGCTCACCCCACCCCCCCTCACCCCCCCATGCTGCCAAAATCAGGCGGTAATGATACGGAGAGGCCGATAGTCTTATTTTGAGGAATACATTGGACTGATCAAACTTGTGTACCGAGATCCCGCAGTGACTCAAGAAGTCGCCCTCCGTGCCCACAGCTCCTGTCATTCTTCTATTCCCTGATTCCATGAGATCCGGCAGAGAGAAGGGGAGCTTACAACCCAGTGTGTAATTTCCCAGACCATTTGTGCAAGCATTTAATCACTCAGCACATGTATTGAATCCCTCAACCGAATCAAGCCCCGGTTAGGCATGGCGGTCCATAAATAGGAATTATGGCCTGGCGCGGAAGGCGGATTACAGGGAGACAGAAGATGTCATGGGAAGCCTGTCTGGAACCCTGGGGATGTAACGTAGGGAGGACAGCAGGACGCAAAAGAGACAAATGTTTGTCCTTGAACTCAGCCTTCACAGAGGAGTCAGGCAGAAGTCCAGGCTGGAATTCTTGGCAGAGAGGTAAAGTCCCTGAAAGGATATGAAGTGTGGTACAGACAGGTCAAGGAGCATGCTGGGAAATGAGCTCGGGCTGGGAACGCAAGGGTCAGACCATGAATGGACTCGGAAGCCTTGTTAGGACTTGGCGTGGTCCTCAGACCACAAGGCTACAGAGGAGTTGCTAGAGCAGAAAAGCACATAATCAGATTTGTGCCTCAGAAAGCTCTCTCTGGCAGCAGAGAGATATGATAGACCGGAGAGGGAACAGGCTGGAGTCAGGGAGACGGGCTGGTTCCGGAAGGAATAGTGACAGAGGAGGTGGGGGCCTGTTCAAAGTAAGCCTGTCCAGACTTCGTGACCATGGAGTGGGACCAGAGGGCTGGATGGCAACACCTGGATTTCAAGCTTAGGCGATGGGGGAGGGAAAGGCTGGGGTGTGTTGGAGTGCAGACTCCTGAGGGACCTGGAGACTTAGTCTACCCTTGGAGACAAAATGTGCCTGGGGAGAGGGCCCAGGAAGTCATGTCAAGAGTATGGATCTCCAGAGAATCCCTCTTGGCATTCCAAGGAGGTTGCTGCCCCTCACCTTCCAGAGGAATGCCCGTGTACGGTGAACCAGGAACTGCTGTGTACCTGCAGGAACCAGCACCACCCAGAGGGTAACGGTGGTGCTGGGAACCAGTGAGCTTCAACCCCCCCACAACTATGCCTTAGAAAATACCTGACTAAACAAATCCTCACATTTTTCAGATGCAGAAATGGAGACTCCGTGGGTAGGATGGCCTTGCCAAAAAATGATTGCATTCTGGTGGGGAGGTGGATTCTGCATTAACTTTTGATCCATGCACAATCTATTTCCATTTAGCGTAAGTGTGGCAGACAGAGGGAGCTGGCACACAGGGTCAAGGGGGCGGGGGGAGGGTGTTCTGGGAGAGGGTCTGGAGACCTGGGAATGGCTTCCCTCTCTAGGGTGGATGACTCCCAATCTCTAGAGCATGTCACCCTGTACTCAAAGACACTGGCTCCCCCTAGTGGCTTCTTGGAACATTGCTTTTGGTCCCCTGCTGGCATGGAGTTGAAGTCCCAAGAGACTAGGACTCAGTTCCGCTAATCCATCCAAACTGAGCCAAGTCCCAGTGACCCTCACTGGGGACAGACCCTCCTCCTCACAGAGGGCACAGCCACTCTCAACAAGGCTGAGAGCTGGCCCACAGGTGCTTGCTTCTTCAGGGACAGAAATGTTTCAATGACTTCCAGCAAGGGGCAGGGAGACTTAAAGAGTCAATCCACACCTGTTTCTCATGGCCAGGCCAGCTGGGAGCTCCTGGAGGACCAGAGACACCCCAATTTCCCTGCTGTTTCCTCCAGGTTGAACATAGGTCTTGCAACGCTGCTATTCAGGTGGAAATGGAAGCCCATCCCACCCATCAGCCTTTCACTCCTGACTGAAATACCCACACGCATGGAACCTCCACAGTTCAATCCATCATGAAGTTAGTAACATGTTATTTAGGTGTTTGAGATCGAACCCAGAGGCTAGCATGCACTATCATATCTAGGCAAGGCGTCTATGCTGAGCCACATGCCCAGCCCTTGTCATGTAGGCATTTAAATAAAAGAGTTTCCAGGGCCTGGGGAAATGGCTCAATTGGTAGTTTGCCCCTTAAACAGGAGCACTGGGCAAAAAAAAAATGAAGGACGGCTGTATATGCTTGTGATCTAGGAAGATGGAGACAAGAGGGTCTTCAGGGCTTGCTGATCTGCCAGTCTGACTGAATTAGCAAGCCCTAGGCTCAGGGAGACACCTTGTCAACAAGATGGCAGAGTGTGGTGACACATGCCTTCCATTCCAGCATTCGGATGGCAGAGGCAAGCCTGTCTCTATGAGTTCAAGACCCATCTGGTCTTACACAGTGAGACCCTGTCTCAAGAAAAAGAACAAAGACAAAAACAAGGTAGAAATGTGATTGAAGAAGATACCCAAGATCGGCCTCTGGCCTCCAGATGCTACATGTGTGTGCAAGCATGCATGCAGGCACACATGCACGCGTGTGCTCTCACACACACACATGCACGCACGGTGGGAGAGAGGGAGAGACTCCAGGTACCTCTGGTGGCATCAGTGGTAGTGAAGAGCTTCTGGGGTGCACCCAGTTCCCAGTTCTCTGGTGCAGTCTGCGTGTGGCCTCCAGCTCCTTCCCTGTTTCTTCCCTTGGAGGGCAGTAAGCAGCCACCACAGCATTGTCAAGAACCCTGCTGCTGCTTCTCCCCGTGCCCAAGAGCTGAAGGGTTTTTCACGCTTGTCACCGCGGAGGTGGGTGATGCCATTTTTGTGACTTTACCTCTTTTTCCCAGGGCAAATTGGTTGCATGGTCCACCTAAAGTACAATACTATGTCTCCTCCTTCCAAATGGGCTGGATTTCTGGGACAACAACAACAACAACAACAACAAAAGGTCCTGAGTAGGGAGAGCTACCTATCCTGGAATAGCCTTGGGTGTGATCCCAGGACTAGCTGGCATTCACTCAAGCCCTGAGGTGCTTCTGTGCATCATTTTGGGGTGAGCGATGTGCTCCATCACCCCCATTTTGCAGGAGTGGAAACAGGTCAAACATGGAACTGGCAAGTGTGACGACCGGGTGTCCTGACTCCGGTGTCCTTTCCCACAACTGCTCCCTCTGCACAGCCGGGGGCCTCCGGGAGACCAGGAGACCTGTGTGGTGATGGCCTCAGGCCTGGCCACCTGGAGAGATGGATTCCCAGGATCCACTCAGACACAGGCCCACCTCCATCTCCCACCTTTCCTTCCAGTCTGTATGTTAGCATCAGACTGCAGGTCAGGAGGCCCTGGAAGGTTAAGAGCTGGGCTTCTGTCACTTCTGAGAATTGGCCCCAGCAGGAAACCTGGCAGGCCGCAGTTGGACAGTAGCTGTGTTGGAAGAAGGAAGCGGCCAACATTTGAGATCTGCTTTTCTGAGCTCACTCTTGAGGAGCTGCGGAGTTGGGCCAAGCCTGGCATCCTGGAATGATCTGAATGGTGTTTTGCTCTCTGTGAGTGCTAAGTGCCAGGGTAGAGCAGGGTTACAGTGTTCCTTGAGACCCTAGAGAAGCGCAACTGTGCCACAGCAAGGAACCCAGCCCAGAGGACAGGCAATAGGGAGGAAACCCTCCAGCTCCCTCTCCCACCACCTCCAGCGTTAACCAGTGAGCCAGCCTTCCTGGAAGGAGCTGGTAAGCGAGGCCTCTGCTCACAGGGCGGAATTGAAAGAGCGTGTGTGGAGTTGAGATTAACCAAGCGGAACCTGGGCATAGTGGTGCGTGCACGCCTTGAATCCAAGCTCTCAGGATGGTAATGGAGCTCTGTGAGTCAGAAGCCAGCCTAGTCTACATAGTGAGCTCCAGGAAAGCCAGAGTCCAGAGAGGGGGTACACAGCATTTCCTGGGTCTAGTAGAGTGTCTGATATGTATGTGGTAGGCAGTTGAGAGCCATCCATGTACAGTGAATGAATAGATTAGGGGTAGCAATGTCCCTCTCAAGGAGGTATTTAGAGGACTTAAAGGATATTTGCTAAGGGTCAACACCCTTCCAGGAAGTCAACACCTGCCTTCAAGTGTTGGTCTATCTAGATACAGAAAATGTTCACAGAGTGTGTGTTCTTCCCCTTCATCTTCTAAATTAATTCTGCTTAATGTAATAGGCCCACAAAAACTGCCACCTGTGCACTGCCTGGCCTTAGTGCAGGACTCCAAGGTACACTCTGTGGTGTGGCTCAGGCCTCCAGGAGCCTAGAGCAAGCCAGCAAACACACCAATATACAAGTGTCCAGGTGCCAAGGTGGTTAGGAAGGTGTGTCCTCATCCCACTGAACAGAGTGGGGGGTGGGGTCAGGAAGAGTCTGTGTACCACTCTTAGAAGGGACCTGGGAACCACTGTGGAAGAACACCAGTTGCCAGGGGAAGGAAAGAGAGGGAGCCTGATCTCCCCACCTCTCTCCCCCATAACCTTCCACCATCACCAAGAGAAGCCCTGGCTTTAGTGTCGCTATGTCCAACTCTGATTCTCCTCCCTCCCACCATTCTGCACATCTCCGATCCGCCCCATCCCTACTCTTCACAGTGCCCTGGTCTCTGATGCGCAGACTCCTTTCTGCCTTCCCAGAAAGCCCCTTGTTCCTGGCAGTCTCCTTTGCAGCTTTCCTGCAGGGACCCAGGAAAGGTAAGCACCTCCTTGCTTCAAATTTACTTTTTCTCGTTCCTGCCCTTCTTTCTTTGCTTTGCTTTGCTTTGGTGGAGGTGGAACTCAGGACCTCGGACATAGTAGACACGCCCTTAATTGCTTCTCTTCTTTGATGACTGCCCCAGTCTTTTGAAGACCCTTCACGTCCCCCCACCTTTCTGACTACCTGTTCCTTGACTAACAGGGGACAGTGAACCTCCCCACTACCCAGAACATCTCTTAACCCTCTCATCCCAACACCTCCTTCCTGGCAGGCACCTCATGTCCTTCCTCACTCTCTTGGGTCCCCGTGGCAACTCTTCCTCAAGGGCTCCCAGTCAGGTACCATTTTCTACTGCCTGATAGGCCTTCCTAGATTCCAGTCTCTCTACCCAACTTCCCCTCTTGGGGAAGAGCCAGCCAGCCACTGCTGCAGAGGATTCCAGGACTGGCTAACTCCAGCCCCATCCAGGGTAGGGACCCCTTCTCCTTGCCTCGTCCTGCAGCCCCCACCTCACTGCTGTTTTCCCATCCCTAAAGAATCTCTGACACACTCAACTGCCACTTCCTTGTGCCCTGCTTGTCATCTTCTCCTGTGCTTGCAAAAACATTCATAGACTACGGAACTCCCCAGGGAGAACACCAAGTAAAAGAGGCGCTATAGGAAGCCAGGTGTTCAGTCAGATCCCAATTATCCATACGTTATAAATGAGGGAAGGATGTCAAAATTCTAACAGTGTCTGTTTCTTACGATTCGCTGGGTTTTATTTCAGTTTTTGTGATCCAAAAAACAGCATTATAGAAAAGAAGAGAAAAATGCTTTTAACTAGATGTTTTGTGTTTATGCCTAAGAGGAATAAGCATTTCCTTTTGCTGCATAATTATCATGGCATGTTCTCTGTAATTAATTAATCAATACTGTGAGTAATTATTTTGATATACACATATCATGAGATGATTATTCCAATCAAGTGAGTTAACACCTTCTGCTTATTTTTAGAAGTCTAGGAAAGCAACTTAAGTTACATTTAGAATTTTTTTTCTTGCTTGATTTCTTCTTTCTTTCTTTTTTTCTGACGACAGGATTCCATTTACATAAAGTTTTGTCACTTTGTCTGTCGTCTTCTTTTTAGCCTCACTCTCTCCTTCTCCTCATCCTCCTCTTTCCCTCTTCCTTCCCCTCCTCCTATCACTTGAGACTGTGTCTTGCTATGTAAGCCAGGCTGTCTCCACCTCATGATCCTCCTGTCTCGTCCTGAGTTCTCTGACCGTAGGCATGTGCCACCGTGCTTGTCTTTCCCCTCTTCTTGTTGTCAAAGATAGATGTGTATATAGTACCTACACATACAGAACTCAGCCATCTGTGACAGCACACACCTTTAAATATTACACTGGAAAGGCAGAAACAGGTGGCTCTCTCTGAGTCAAGGCCTGCCTAGTCTTAAAATTTTTGAAAATGAACTCAGAGTTCCAGAAGGTGAAAAAGAATGAGGAACACCCTACCTCACTGCTCCCAACGATACACATTTTAATTAATTAACTAGTTAGTTTATTAGTTGGTTAACTAACTAGCTAACTTAGGCCAGGTCTTGCTCTGTAGCCCAGACCGCCCTCTAACTCATCTAACTTCCCCGCCACAATCTCCGTGGTGTGGAGAGACTGTAAGTAGACGCCAAGACTCCCAGCCACTTCCAAGTCTCATTTCTTTGTATTTTGAGAATGGGCCTTTGTAGCCCAGGTTGGACTTAAACTCACTGTCAAGGCAAGGATAGCCTTCCTTGAACTCCTGATTCTCCTGTCCCCACCTCCAAGTGCCGGACAGCTGTGTGCCACCACACCTGGCTACACTCTATCTCTCTTTTATCTGTTAGTGTTGGTGTCCCCTCTGTGTTTCTGAACACAAATGCACTACCTGCAGAATTCCCCACTGTTAATATGTGCCTATTGCCTCCCACCAGGGAGATGAAGATTGAGCGCATGCATGTCCCCCATCCCTTCTTACCTGGAGCAGCCGTCTTGTATTTCAGGCAATCTTTGAAGTGCTAAATCATCACTAGGAACACAATAAGCTATTTCCTATGCTCACATCTTAGGAATGAATTTAAATTTTTTAACAATTCTGACTTGTTTACTATATCCCTATTGCTGACCAATCCTCACACCGAAGTAAAATCTTCTCATAATACTCTTGTTTGTTTGGTTGGTTGGTTGGTTGGTTGGTTGGTTTTGTCTTTTTTTTTAATTTTTGGTTTGTTTTGGTTTGAGACAGAGTTTCTCTGTATCCTTGGCTGTCCTGGAAACTCACTCCGTAGGCTAGGCTGGTCTGAAATTCATAGAGTTCTACCTGTTCTACCTCCCGAGTGCTGGGATTAAAGGCACACACCACCACCGCTGGCTTCTCATTATGTTTTGTTTGTTTTATTTCTGTGTCTGTGGAGGAGACTGCAGAAGTTAGACGAGGTCATCAGATCCCCTGGAACTGGAGTTATAGGAGATCGGAAGCCATCATATGAGTACTGAAATTCAAACCAGGTCCTCTAAAGAGCAGCAAGTGATCTTAAGTCCAGAGCCATCTCTCCAGCCCCTATCTTGTTTTCTTTTGAGGCAGGATCTCTCACTGACCTGCAGCTTGGCAATTAAGCTGGGGAGCCTCCTGTCTTTGCCTTCCCAGTGCTGGGATCACAAACTTTGTGTGTATGTGTGTGTGCGCGCATGTGGACATGTATGTGGAAACCAGATATCAACATATCAGTCTTTTTCTTAATTTTTCTCCATCTTATTGGTGTGTGCATGTTCATAATGTGTGTATATGTTTGTGTGTGTGTGTGTTTGTGTGTGCAGGTCGGTGCAGGTCGATGGTTGGTGTTAGGTGTCTTCCTCAATCCCTCTCTACCTGCTTTTTCAGAGAGGGTCTCTCTCTGAACCCGGAGCGCACCCATTAGGTGGATTGACTAGCCAGAGGCCCCCTCCAGTCTTCTTCACCTTCTCAGTGCTGGGATTCTGGGCACTCACTGCCACACCTAGATTGTTTTAGATGGGTTCTAGGAGGTTGAATTTAGTTCCTTGGGCAGCAAGCATGCTTTTGGATGAGTTATTTCCCCAGCCCCTCTCTTGGTATGTTCAACAATTTCCCCTCCTCCTTCCCCTCTGCTCCCATCTACTCTCCACATTTCTAGGCTTACAGATAACTTCGGGATAGCTTCCATCCTCTTAGGTCCCTTTCCCCCCTTCCAGTTTGATGTCTTGTTTTCTGAACCCTATCTTTTTTCAACTTTCCTTCCTCCTTTGCTCTAGTGCATCCTTAAGTAATTTCTAGAGAAATGCACAAGATAAAACATTTCTGTGACCTTATTTAGAATATGTCTCCTGATAGCTTGTGGGAGTTAGCTCTGTCTTTCCTCCATGTGGGTTCTGGGACTCAAACTTAGGTCACCAGTCTTGTGGCAAGCATATTTTCCCACCGAGTCAGCTCAACATCCCACAAACACTTTAAGTCTGGGTTTTTGTTTTTTCTCAGTTGCACTCTTTACATATACTGGATGAAGCCTTTTCTCATACAAATAGGTTGCTGGCATCTTTCCACGTACTTAGGTCTTTAATTTCTCCTGTTGACATTTATCATTTTATCACACGGGTATAAATGTGTATCCCTAAATATGCCATGGTCTTGACACCACTATAAGTGATAAGTTTCCAAGTGTGACTTGCATCTTCCATCATTCCTATAACAGTGGTTTTGCATGCTCTTTAGGGTTTCCTACATGTGTAATCACGTCGTCTGCTAATGGAGTTTCACTTCTCTTGTTTCTTTTCCGCACAGGCTCTGCATCCCCAGGACTATTCTGCATGAATGAGAGTGAGCATCATCTTCAGCGGGGGCGGGGAGCTGCATATATCTGTGTGAGTATTCACAAGTGTGTGAGAACACAGGTATAGGTGTGTGTGCATGGGTGTGTTCCTGTGTCTGGAGGCCAAAGATTGATGATGTAGGGTGTCTTCTTTGACTGCCATCCACTTTATTTAGCGAGGCAGGATATCATGCTGAACCCAGCACTCATTGATTCAGACAGCCTAGCTAGTCAGCTTGCTTTAGAGGAGCTTCCTCCCAAGCTCCTGATTACAGGAAGGTGGCCAAGCCCACCCAGCATTCCTGTGAGCTCTGGGGAACTAAACCCTAGTCCTCAAGCTTGGCGAGTGCTCTGGCCATCACGTCTCTCAGGCCTGGGCATCTTCCTTCATTTAGAGAAAACATTTCATTTTTCATCTCTTCCTCTTTTTCTGAATACTGTCTTGTTTTCATGAATGGTAAAATCTTTCTCTGAATATGTCAGTTACAGCAAATGGTTTGTTTAGATCTTTGCTGCTTAGATCTCAGAATATGCTAAGCTTTCCGTTTGTGTTCTTTTGTTTGGGTTTGTTTAGTTGATTTTCTCTCTTGTTACTGTTTTTCTTGTATGGAATTATTGTCAGTTGTCTGCTTGCTCTGGAAGAAGAGTAAGACCCCCTAGGGTGACTCGTTAGTCCTCAGATCCTTTCTTCCTGTGGATTTGACAGTCCCGCCACAAACTACATTTTCAAGCCCGCTTTGTGACCTCGTGAGATCAAGTAACTGAATTTTCACCAATAAAACTGGGCAGAAAATATATGTGCCATTTCTGCTTCATTTGCCAAAAATAAAATCTCTACTGTTTCCTCTGTTTTCTCCTTCCGGCAAATCAGAACACAGATGTACCGTGGCAAGATGAAGATTATCATTTAGGGGGCAGTGATTCACACACACACACACACACACACACACACACACACACACACACACGAGGGCGGGAGAGATGGCTCCAACATTAAGAGTACTGGTTGCCCTTTCAGCTGACCAGAGTTACATTCCCAGCAACCATGAGGTGTCTCACAACCACATGTAGAACTCCAGTCCCAGGGGACCCTTTTCTGGCTTCTGTGGGCACCAGGCAAGTGCATGGTACACAGGTTATACATACAGGCAAAAGCATTCTGACAGATAAAATAAAAATAATTTTTAAACATCTAACACAACAAAGAGAAATTGAGCCTCTGAGTGAACTGTAGATCAAAGCTAAATTAATTGCTGCTAAGCATAGTGGCATACACCTGGAATCCAGCTTCAAGAGAAGTTAATTTCTTTTGTTGTTGTTGTTGTTGTTTGTTTTTATTTTTTGAGACAGGGTTCTCTGTGTATCATTGGAGCTTGTCCTGGAACTCACTTTGTAGACCAGGCTGGCCTCAAACTCACAGAGATCCGCCTGTCTCTGCCTCCTGAGTGCTGGGATTAAAGGCGTGCACAACCACCGCCTGGTGAGAAGTTAATTTCTATCTTCTTTGTGTGCCTGTGGAGGATATATGTGTATGTATGTGTTTTTGTGTGTGTACATGTGAACGCATACATGTGGAAGCTAGAGGTCATTGTCAGGTGACTTCCTCAATTGCTCCCCACCTTATCTTTTGAGGCAGGGTATCTCACTCAGCCCAGATCTGCTAATTTAACCAGACTGGCTGACCAGTGAGCCCCCAGGACTCTCCTGTCTCCATCCCCTTAGCACTGGGGTTCATATAGGCTCAGGCAACTGAACTGACATTCTGTGTGGGACCAAACCCAGGTCCTCAAGCTTGTTTTACTGACTGGTGTTGTTTTTCACTTTTTACTCTTGGCTCTTTTGTGGGGCCCGCCACCCAGCTCCCCAATAAATACACAGAGTCTTATCCTTTCTTACGAATGCCTGGTCTTAGCTTGGCTTCTATGTTTATCCTACATACCTTTCTTTCTGTGGCTTGCTGTGTAGATAGGTGACCGGCCCCTGGTGTCCTCTCTCTTTTTCCTTCTTGCTCCTTGGTCTTCTCCTCTCAGATTTCTCCTCCTATTTATTCTCTCTGTCCGCCAGACTCACCTATTCTTTCTCCTATTGGCCTATTCAGTTCTTTATTAGACCAATCAGGTGTTTTAGGCTGGCAAAGTATCACAGCTTCACAGAGTTAAACAAATGCAACATAAAAGAATGCAACATGTCTTTGCATTATGAAACAAATGGTCCACAGCATAAGCAAATGTGACACATCTTCAACTAATATCCCACAACAGAGCATCTTCCAGTCTGTCATGTTTTATTGTGCATTTTATTTGTTTTTTGAAATAGTCGTCTCTCATACGTAGTTCAAACAGGCCTTAAATTTACGATTCTCCTGGCTTAACCTCCAGAGTACAGAACAGCAGGCATGTGCCACCACACCTGTCTAGCTTACTGTCATTCTCCTGAGTTCTCCAGATGCCATTTGACTTATGATGACCCAGAAGATTAAATGAAGGATCCAAGATTTACAATAGTGAGAAACAGCACTGCTCTCCTCAGCGAGCAACTCTGTCTGGCAGACCATCGGTTTTTATTAATCATTTCTTGGGTTTTGTTTTGTTTTGTGGTTTTTTTTTTTGTTTGTTTGGTTTGGTTTGGTTTGGTTTTTGGTTTTTCAAGACAGGATTTCCCTGGATAGCTTTAGAGTCTGTCCTGGAATTCACTCTGTAGACCAGGCTGGCCTTGAACTCACAGAGATCCACCTGCCTCAGCCTCCCTAATGCTGGGATTAAAGACATGCGCCACGACGGCCCAGCTTTGAACAGGTTCTTGCTATGCAGTCCTGACTGACCTGGAACTCATTATCTAGACTAGGGCAGCCTTGAACTCATCAAGATCTATGTTTTGTGCCTCCTTAACACTGGGATTCAGGATGGCCCCACATGTCCTGCTATTGTTTGTTTTTTGAGGCAGGATATTAATATGTAGCCCAGACTGTCCTTCAACTCATGACCCTTACGCTTCAGCCTCCTGAGTACTAGGATTATTTGTATGAACCACACCTGGTTACACTTATTTTTAAATGGATTCAAAGTATTAAATTTCCCATTTTTATTTTGAGTATATGGAATTCATATTTTAAAACTCTTTGGGGAACTTGATAGCTTTAAAAATAGAGCAGTATTCTATAATAAAATAGTTTAAGAATAGCTGGAGGAGATGTAACTCAGCGATAGAGTGCTTGCCTAGTATGCTTGAGGTCCTGGGGTCAGATCTTAGTACTGTCAAAAATAAAATTAAGGGCTAGAAGGATGACTCCATAGTTAAAAGTGCTTGTCCTTGTAGAGGACAGAGTTCAGTTCCCAGCACCCACGTCGGGTGGCTCGCAACCATGTATGACTCCAGCTCCAGCAGAGCTGATGTTTTCTGGCCTCTGCCAGCACCTACATACAAATAAAAAAAATACATACTTCTTTTTAAAAAATCTAAATTTATTTTTTTTTAATTGCAAGAAGTGGCACACAGTGGTGGCGCACGCCTTTAATCTCAGCACTTGAGGAGGCAGAGGCAGGCGGATCTCTGAGCTTGAGGCCAGCCTGGTCTACAAAGCAAGTTTCAGGACAGTCAGAACTGTTAGACAGAGAAACTCTGTCTCAAAAAAACAAAACAAAAAAAAAAAAAACAATTCAAGAAACACTGAGAGAGGGTGGGTTCTTTCATCGGGGAATTTCAAGTGTTAGCACACTTGAGTCTGGGGTTCTTCTCTGAAAGAATGATCCACTCTGGTGCTTCAGAACTTTCCAGGACTCCCCAGGACACATAAAATAAAGCAAAGATTTCCAGTCACGCCTACCATAACTGACGCTTGCTCCTTTCCCTAGTGTGTAGTCTTGGGGGTCACTTTCTCACCCATTCACTACATCCCGGCCGTGTTCATCTTCATTTGATGTCTTCAGTGGACCAAGCTTGACCTGCCTCAAGTGCTTTGCACTGTAGGAAAGTCATTCCACCACGACAGGCCAGCTATGGAACATAGCCACTCACAGCCCCCCTCAGAACGACTGAGAGAAAGCCGAGTGGAATCACAGTCCTGTTGGAACGACTTCTGGTCCTCCTGAAACACAAAGGAAGCTTGTGAAGGGATACAGGTCTCTCTCGCCCTCACCTGCCTGTCCTCCAGGCACATTGCTGCGAGGCAGCTTGTCACAGACCACCAACTCTGATGACATCCTAGGCTCCTGTCCCCCACCCCGCAGAGACAGTTGCCGACAGCGGCGTGGCATGGCATCCGCTCCTCAGAAGGGATGGCTGTCATGTCACATGCATCTCTCTGACCTTTGTTGTTGCTACTGCTCTTGTTTCCACGCAGAGGGGTCAACAGGAGGTGGCACCTTGGGCTCCTCTTTTCTCACGCCTTTACCTGCCAGACCTCCTGGTGCTGCCTACTTGGTGTCTGCCACACACATACGGATCCTTTAGGTCACACACTCTCCATTCCTCCACCCTTCCTATCGCTCACTTTTTTATAACCTGCCTCCATCACCTTCTCCTCATGAAGACTTCCTTGATTAGCTTGTCCAAGATGGACCATTCTGGAAGACACTGTGAGCTCCAATTCCAATGCCCAATCTCCCTTCCATCCTTCTTCCTCGCTGGGGAGAATGCTCATTTTGATTTGCTAGGCTGTTGGAGATCATAAGGTTTAGAAATCAAGGCCTCCCGTCAGAGCCTTCCTCTTCAGTCCTTGAGCCCCAATATGTCAATGCTGTTCTTTTGCCAGGAACTGGCCTGGAAATGGGCAGGGACACAGGTCTGCCCAGTAACAGAAGATGCCTGATAGGCATATCTGAAACACTTTTCTTCACTCTTATAAAAAAAGTCCCCAAAATATGGCATGCCCCATTCTTGCCTCCTGGCTCTTGGTTATATTATGAGATTAGGCTTGGACCTCTTATAGCATCTTGTGACCTTGAGGTGACAAGTGTGAAAACAACAGCCAATACCTAAAGGTGTCAGGACTGACAGATGGAGGACTCCATCATCCATGTGATGCAAAGTTTCACTGTCACTTAGCCTGGATCTAGAATCACGACAGAAACACACATCCGCGTGTGTCTGTGAGGAAGTTTCCAGAAAGGTTTAACTGAGAAGACCTACCTTGAGTGTGGATGGCACTACCCCATAGGCTGCACCTACCCTGAGTGTGGATGGCGCTATCCCATAGGCTGTACCTACCCTGAGTGTGGATGGCGCTACCCCATAGGCTGCACCTACCCTGAGTGTGGATGGCGCTACCCCATAGGCTGCCTTTTGGACTAGATATAAAGGAGAAAGAGAGTGAGTAAAGTGTACCAATGTTGATCTGCTTCCTCCCTGCAGATGCAAGGACTGCACCCACCCTGCTTCACACTCCACCCACCCTGCTTCACGCTCCTCCCACCCTGCTTCACGCTCCTCCCACCCTACTTCACGCTCCTCCCACCCTGCTGTTCTCCCTGCCCAGTGGACTGTGCCTTCAAAAGGTGAGCCAAAATACTCTTCCTTCCTTAAGTCACTTTTGTTGCAGATCTTGTTACAGCAATTAGATAAGTAATTAACAGTGTGAGGGTCACTGGATAAGCCACCTTCCTACACTGGATCTTTCCTTATTGCTTAAGAGAGTTGAGTTCACATTGCTGCTGCCGCCCAAAATCCTGCCACACAAAATCCTCATATCCTTCATGAAACTACTCAAGGTTTTCATTCCTAATTTGATTTTGTCTAGCAGTGTATCTCAACCTTCCTAATGCTGTGACCCTTTAATTAGCTTCCTCATGTTGTGGTGATCCCCTGCCAGAATTATTTTTGTTGTTACTTCATAACTGTAATTTTGCTACTGTTGTGAATTGTCGTGTAAATATTTTTGGAGGAGGATTTTCAATGAGTCGCGACCCACAGGTCGAGAACTACTGGTCTACCCAGCCCCACCTCAGAGTGTAAATTCTAGGGGGCCAGAGTCCCCTGTCTTCTTCATTTAGCCCACCATCCAACACACCTGGAGTGGGCTTCTTTGTATACACGCGTTAAGTGAATAAATCAAAAGAGCTGTGATCTTTTACTTAATTGCCACCTTCTCTGTGTGTGGAGTTCCAGACCTAACACTGCTAAGCTGTTACTTACTGATCATGCAGTCTCTCAGCTTGGAAAATTACAGTCAGCAGTAAGACCACATCTGCCACTTGTCAGCTGTGTGACTACAGCGCGTTACCTGACTTCTCTCACCAGACTTCACACGAGGGCCAGGAAGACAGCTCAGTGGGATGAGGCACTTGCTCAACCTGACAACCTGAGTTTATTCCTCAGACCAGCTCCTGTGATCTGTCTTCTAACCACACATACACTGTTGCCACACGTGACCACACACATAGACACTCACGTCAGTAAATCAATGTCTGTATTTATATTTGATGTTTATGGGTGTTTCACCTGCAGGTATGTCTGTGTAGTATCTGTGTGCCTGGTGGCCCTAGAGGCCAAAAGAGGGCATCAGACCCCCTGAAACTGAAGCTATAGACAGTTGTGAGCTGCCACATAGGTGATGGGAATTGAACCCAAGTGCTTTGGAAAAGCAGCCAATGCTCCTAACCCCTGAGCCATCTCTCCAGTCCTATAAATGTAATTTTTTTAAACTCCATTTTGTTATTTTCAAATGGAGACATAAAAATGGGGCTTAAAAGGCATTTGTTTTTAGTAAGTGCTCAATAAGGGTTTATTGAATAAGTGTACTGCCAAATATCTTTCAGCAAATATAAATTTTCAATACATTCTGGCTTTTTAAAAAGTTTTATTGGTGTGTGTGTGTGTGTGTGTGTGTGTGTGTGTGTGTCTGTGTGGGTGTGTATACACTGATAATGCCCCCTACAGGCCAGAAGAAAGCATTGCATCCCCTGGAACTGGAGTAACAAGAAGTTGAGGGCCACCTGCTGTATGCTAGGAACCAGGCTCCAGTCCTCTGGAAGAGCAACCCCGTGATCCTAATCACCAAGCCATCTCTTCAGCCCTCCCCCATTTTGACTATTTTATAAGCCCCCCCCCTTTTTTAAGTGCTGAGGTTTGAACTGAAGATCTAGCACACAATAGGGATGTGCTCTGCACCTGAGGCACACGACCAGCCTCAGCAGCTTCACCAACAAGACCCTTCCCTTCCTTGGCGAATCCCACACTAAAATACAAGCCCGCGGTTCATTTATTCAGTGGTTTATTAGGAGAGAAGGGTCTGTAATGATCTGTTCTGTCTCTTTAAGAGACAAGTCACACTCCTTCCCTCCTTTTCTCCCCCCTCTTTCCTTCTCCCTTTTTTCTTCCCTTCCATAACCCATTTAATAAATATCCAACCTCACTCTGCATGGTGGAGACCTGCAGCGTGGTCTCATTGCATGCCCATATGTCTGTCTCTCCTCGTGGCCACTGGAGGACCTACAGCATTTCTGCCACTGCAGCCGCCGGGGATGCAGCATTTTTCTTTAATCCATTTCAGGGTCTTCACATAGTGAGTCGTCCTCATTTGAGTTATATAGCATCATTCACATTTTTTTTCAGACAAAGTTTGTTTTTTATTAATTTTGAAGTACCTTGCTTATATTCACCGCTTACTACCCTCCCTACTCCTTTCTCCCACCTCCCAGCAGTCTCTTTCTTCCTCCTCATGTCTCTTTCCTGTTCTCTTCTCTTGTCTTTTCTTTCCGAGACAGGGTTTCTCTACAGAGTACTGACTGTCCTGGAACTTGCTAAAATAGATCAGGCTGGTCTCGAACTCTTGGAAATCTGGGTCTGCCTCTTCCTCCCAAGTGCTGGGATTAAAGGCATGCACACCAAGCCCAGCTTGTTTCATGTCTTTGTGTGTATACGCACGCATTCCCTGAAGAGTTGTGTATTTACAGAGCAACTTATCCACAAGAAATAACCTCAGTACTTCACTTTAGATTTTATCGTATCGTGGAGAGGAACGTTATAAAAGTCACTATTTGTAAATACAAAGACTCTTTCTTACTTGAGTAAGTATAACCCACGTCTGCGCTCCAGTTTCGTCAATTGAACAAATAGTAGAAGAGAGAAAAGTGGAGCACAGGGAGAAAAATGACAAACGCTTGTTGACAACAGGTAAACTTAAGAAAAGGTACACAAATACAACTAAAAAAACAACAAAACAAAACAAACAAACAAAAAACAAGCAAAGAAAAACAAAAACAAGTGCCCAGAAGACTTAGACTCTAAATGAAGCCCTTTTGCTGGAGTAGTGCAAGACATGAATCAGTCTCTTTTTTTTCTACCTCACCCTTTTCAAAAGGCCCACGCATCCCCTTCACCAGCCAGTTACTTCCGCCACCAAGTGGAAGTCCAGCTGCTTTCTGATCCAGCTTCCCCCCCCCCCCCTCCCCGCTGCTCCACTACTAGCAAGCACCGCGTTACAAACTAGGCACGTGCATTTACTACCTAGGAACTACCGTGCCCGAAAGGCTTTACGGCAACATCCCATCAGTTACCACCAAACAGAAGAAGGTTTCCTGCTTGGGCCCGCTGCTGCATAACCTTTTGGGAGTTGTAGTTGAACTCAATAAAGCCACAGGGCCCACGGAAGTTAGCAAACTACGCTTCCCAGAATTCAATGTACTCGCCTCCACCAATTGAAGGGACGGATCTTGAAGAGGGCGGGAGAAAGGGAGATTCTGCCTGCCGCACGCGCAGTTCGCGAGGCTGGGGAATTCATGTGGAGGTCAGAGTGAAAGCAGGTGAGCGTGGTTGGAGTGGTGCAGGCCTCTGTTTGTAAGTTTCTGTAGCCTTCCTTAGCTCTCCCGCGTGCAGTGGGGGCGTGGGATGCATGTGTTGATACGCCTAGTGGAGAAGGGGGAAAAAGATTGAGTCCAAAGCGAACCGGAGGTTTGTGCAAGGGAAGGGACAGGATAAGGGAAAGTCCAGAAACCAGTAGAAATAGAAGGGACTGGTGTCTCAGTGTCATCGGCGGGGGATAGATGTGCGTAGAGAAAACGGGATAGACTTGCTGTTGAGGGCTGGCAAAGGGAGGGAGGTTTTGAATAAGGCGACACAGGGGCGGGGCATTAAAAAGTTCAAGGCTGAGTGGTTTCTGGTCCGTCCGCTACGTGCTCTCTCCCACCCCCCATCCCGCCGCAGCCCCACCTCCAGTCCGTCACTGCTCTGCCTCACTGCACCCCTGCCAGCTCTGGCTTTCCTATTAACCGGTATGGGGAGGAGTTTTACGATGCCTTCTAGAATTCGAGCTCCTCATTCTAACCCTGCTTCTACTGCTTAACCTCTCCGTGCACCTCACCAGTAATAATTTTCATAAAGAAACGGAAGGTTGAATAAAACCGTTGGAGACTGCCTAACTTCAATGTTAACAGGCATTATCCTCTTCGTTGTTGGCATGATCCTTGTAGTACATTATTTGAGTTATTTTTCCAAACCCAAATTGCACAGAGTCAACCACACACACACTCTTGTGGCCTATTCAGCTAGGGAATGGGAGCGTGGTTTTCTGTGGTACTAAGTTCTCTGTGGGTACGAAGCATCGTTCCTATGATGAGCCAGGTGCCCTAGACTTTTCTAGGAAAAACACCTGCAAAAGCAAAGGTGATGCTACATTTTGCAAGATGTGGAATGTTGTTACTGGGTGTTCAGTGAGTGAGTTAGCGCTCACAGATACGTCAAGACCTCTTGTATCGGAGAGGGCTTTCCCCGAGGATTTCGTGTCAAGTTGTTTTGTTGTTTTTACCTCTTGTTTAGGTGTGAGTGGGTGCAACAGAAGGAATCATGGCTGCCAAAGTGTTTGAGTCCATCGGAAAGTTCGGCCTGGCTTTAGCCGTGGCAGGAGGCGTGGTGAACTCTGCCTTGTATAATGGTGAGGCCCTGAGGAGGGTGGTGCTTTCTGGATGGTTTCTGTTGCCCTGCCTAGTCCACTTGGCACCCCTGACGCTAGCAGCTGTCTGAAGGTGTGTGCGGTGAAGGAGGCTTATCCCACATACTATGGCTGTGTGTTAGCAGAGGCCCTGTCTTCACCTAGGCAGTGGTTCTCAACCTTCCTAACGCTGCGACCCTTTAGTACAGTTCCTCATGATGTGCTGACCCCAACCATAGAGTCATTTTCGTTGCTACTTCCTAGTTGTAATTTTATTACTGTTATGAATCTACTACTTAATAACGTAATCTTTATTTACACTTGATATGTAACAGAATATGTAAATATCTGTGTTTTCCAGTGATTTTAGGTGACCCCTGTGGAAAGGTCGTTTGACCTCCTCAAAGGGCTCAAGGCCCACAGGTTGGGGGCTGATGACTGAGAACCTTTGTCCAACAGGAGCCTTCCTGTCTGGTTGCTGGTTGATGTGTCTAGTGCTTTAGCAGTCTGAAGTGATGTCTATTAGCCTCTGCCGAGCGGCAGGATCTCCTTGGTTCTCTTCTGCACGTGGGTGAAATAACTTGGCAAAATCTCTCAATCTGAGAGAACTAGTCCTGAGAAAGGTTTTGCTCAGCTAGTTGCATAGAAAATAATTTTTGGGATGCATTGCCGGGCATTTCATAGTTTCACAGGGCTTAAGCTGGGTTTTCTTTGACCGTATTATATGGCCTTATAAGCAAGCCCCTCCTCCTGGTCCACTGCTTTCTTGTTGGTCAAAACTAGAAAACACTAGTTTTTCTCTTAGGATTCCCTCCAACTTCGGTATTCTTTCAGAACGGCAGCAGATTTCATATACTTCCTGTCTGGCTTTTGTTTGGGGTGTCTCATTTTTTTTGAGACAGAATCTTACCGTGTAGCTCTGGCTGTCCTAGATCTCTCTTTGTAGATCAGGGTGGTCTAGAACTCACCGAGATCCACGTGTCTCTGCCTCCTGAGTCCTAGACTTAAAGGTGTGCATCTCTATACCCAGCGCAAATGCAGTGGCTTTAAGCAGCTCAGAGCCGCATCCTGCTGGTTTGTTTTTTAAGACAATGTCTCCTGTAGCCCAGTTTGGCTTTGAATTCCTGAACCTCTGGCTCCATGCCTTTTTGATGAGTATTACTTTCAGAGTGAAAGTTTTTGGACCAATTCTCAGTTCAAATAGGAAAAGAGGAAGTAGCTACTTCAGCCAGGGTCTGGTGGCATACTCCTGTAACCCCAGTTCTTGTAAGGCTGAGGTGTGAGGGTCTTAAGTTCCACGCCCACCTGGCTACACAGTGAGACCCTGTCTCAGAAAGTCAAAGAGGAGAGAGGGAGGATGAGAGAGAGATCTGGGGCTCGTGTGGCACACCTCGTGTAGCTTCACCTGTACGCTGGACCATTTTTAAATTTCACTCTGAGTTCACAGGATAGCCATTAGATTCTGGGCAAGCTAACCATAGCGGTGTTCATCTTTAATCCCAGCACTCTGGAGGTGGAGGCAGGTAGCTCTCTGACTGAGTTTGAGGCCAGCTTGGTCTACATAGTGGGTTCCAGGACAGCCAGAACTACATAGTGAGAACCTATCTTGAAAAAAACAAACGAAAAAACCTCATGGAGTGATACCCCGCCCCTTACACTCCCAGAACTGGCAGGGAGGGGTGAGACCAAATTGTGAGTTCAGGCTAATCTGAGCTATATCTTGAGACCTTATCTCCAAAAGAAGGACAAAGCAGTGGGAACATCTACATTTTAGGATTCCCATAGTGAGGACCCTGCTTCTGGGAACAGCTGATTAAGTTGGAGCTCATATATGCATGCCTCTAGTGAGGATCTCTTGAGTTATAGAACTCTAGGGAGGCCATTCCCGGCATTGTGCTGTGGGAGTTGGGGGTGGGGCAGGATGGTTAATCAGAAACTCAGTGACCCGTTCTTTAAAGGGGAAGGGGTGCTAAGGAGCAGCCTCGGAGTACCTGGGGAGATCTACAGGGCAGAAAGTGATTGGTCAAGAAGATGGCGCGGAAGGAAACGTAATTAATGAGAGAAAGAGGCAGGTCTCTAAACACTTGAGACGTTAATTAAAAGGGAGAAAGGGGCGGTGAGATGACTTAGTAGGTGAAAGCACGCACGGCACCTGAGGGACCTGAGTGCGTTTGATCCCTGGAGCCTGTGCTAAGACAGAAGAACCAAACAGGCTCCACAAAACTGTCTTCTGACGACCACACATGCGCCATGATGTGCTTGTGACCCTTCTCTCCCCTCCTCCCCAAAAAAAGGATTGGCAAGACATCTCAGTGGCTAGACGCTTGCTGCCAAGCCTGATAACTCAGGTTATCAGATCCCACTTGGTGAAAGGAGAGCACTGACCACTGCAGCTGTTTGTCCTCTGACCTCCACGTGAGCACCGTGGCGTGCACACGCACACATACACAAAAATAAAGAATTTTTGCAAATTTTAAAGAAGTAAGGATCTTGCAAAGGTATACTCCTTCCTGCTAGAGTGACAGGGTTTTTCTGACCTGTCATTATTTCTTCCTAGTGGATGCTGGGCACAGAGCTGTCATCTTTGACCGATTCCGTGGAGTACAGGACGTCGTGGTAGGGGAAGGGACTCACTTTCTCATCCCGTGGGTTCAGAAGCCAATTATCTTTGACTGCCGCTCGCGACCACGGAATGTACCAGTCATCACTGGTAGCAAAGGTGAGTCTTGCACGTAGCTGATAGAGGAGATGTGGAGGTGTGCTGTGCCGTTCTGTTCGTCCCAGAAACATCGGTGGGTTACCAGGATGCAAGAGGTTAAGGATGTCTGTGCCGGGCACAGTGGCACACAACTTTAATCCTAGCACTAGGGAGGCAGAGGCCACTAAATCTCTGAGTTTCAGGATAGCCAAGGCTATACAGAGAAACCCTCTCTGTAAAAACAAAAACAAACAAAAAAATTTCCTGTGTGGGGAGACAAGGCATAGTGGCTCACGCCTTTAATCTTAGCACTCAGGAGGCAGAGGCAGGTGGACTTTAGGCCAGCCTGGTCTACAGAGTGAGTTCTAAGTCAGGCAAGGCTGTGTAGAGAGATCCTGTCTTAAAAAAGAATTTCTAGTATGGGAGCAGGTGGGAGTACTGGGGGCATTGGAAGAGGGCACACCAAAGTATAATGGTTCACGTATGAAAGCACCATGATGTATGTCCGGGGGTGGAGCTCAGTTGGTAGAATGCTGGCCTAGCATGCCAGAGTCCCTAAATTCAGTCCAGCACTACGTAAACTGGGGGTGGTGGTACTTGCCTGTAACCCCAGCACTCCATTGCAAAGGATCAGAAGTTCAAGGTCATCTATGGCTAAGCTCTGATATTTGAGTTCCTGTTTCAGAAGAAATAGAAGGAAAGGAAATGCCATTATAAAATCTTTTACTTTGCTTGCTAACTTAAAAGGACTAGAGAGATGCCCACTACCAAGCCTGACAACCTGAGTTCAGTTCCCAGGCCCGATATGTAAGAGAAGTGAAATGATGCCTGCAATCTGTCCTTTGACCTCTTCACACACACCCTGGCATGTGCACACCCCCCCATACACATAATACATAGATAAATACATAAATGTTAAAGGTTAGTTTTTTTTTTTTAAAAAAAAAAAAAAAGAGTTCCAGGCTGGTGAGTTGAGTCAACGAGCAAAACTCCTGGCACCAAGCCTGAGTTTGATCTCTAAAAACACCATTGTAGAAGTAGAGAACTGAGTCCTGCAAGCTGTCCTCTGACCTCCGCGTGTCTACTGTGCTGCACCCACACATACACATGCACGTAAAATAAATAAATAAATAATTTAATTAAAAAATAATTGTAGAGAATTCGTAATGTGATTGCCCTGGAGAGGTGTGTGTGGATTTGTAGACTGAAACATATTTAAGGTAAACACAGGCAGCAGGATAAATTCAGAGACAAATATAACGGGTTAACCCAAGAGTTTCATATAGAGGGCTGGAGACGTGGCCCAGTGGTTAGGCACACTTGCTGCTCTTACAGAGAGCCTGGGTTCAATTCCCAGCACCCATATGGTGACCCCAGTTCCAGGGGAGCCAACAAGCATGCACGTGGTGCTCATACTTGCACATGCAGACAAACATCATACTCATGAAGTAAAATAAATCTTAGGAAAAATGTTTACATGCTGTTCTAACTTTGAGGAAATCTAATTTTCTTTTCCTGCTGTGGTTGACCCTTTCCCATCAGCTCTTGGCTCCTGCCTTTTCCTGCCGCGGTTGACCCTTGTCATCAGCCCTTGCTCCCCAGAGTGACTGTCCAAACCCCTGTGACTGACGACTTTCCCTTTGCCTTGCTTTCCACGGTTTCTGCTCCAGTGGGGCAGACCTCCGATCGCTCTCTCAGTGGTCGGGCCACACTGCCCCGCGCTGAGATGCCCACTGGATATCTAGGGAGAGCCTGAAATGGTGGTGCGCCCTTACTGTTCCCCTCCCAGTCACGGCGCAGGCAGCAAATCACACTCCTGGGAAGAAGGATCCTGTGGGCTGGGTGCGCTGAGCACTGGGTGCCCTCGGGGCTGTTCCCCAGCAGATGCTTGCTTCTTGTGCTGTGCCAAGCTTGGTGCTGGCTTGAAGGCTGGAGTTCAGGGGTGACTAAAACTATTGGGACTTCGTTCCTCACGAAGACAGGTGTGAAAATAAGCAGCTGTAATTGTAAGAGAAGATGGCCAAGGGTGCGTGGAGCACAGAGCTGCCCGTCTCCCTGTGCTGACTCTGGACTGGAGAACCCGGAGAGTGACAAGCTAGGACAGAGGAGGGAGGAGGGGAGCAGGAAGTCTGCCTGCTGCTCCTTTGCAGTGTGCTGGGTCTGGCTCACCTGCAGCGAAGAGAAAGTGAAATGAGGTGCGGTAATGGAGAAGACTAGGTCCGATTTAAAATCCTCCTAGACTCCGCCTTTGAACCCCCTTCTGTGGTCGCACAGCTGCGCTAAGGGTGCAGTGTGTGCCTGCATTTGCTAAAATCGAGACTCCCAAGGTCAGGCTGTGTGTATTCGTGAACTGTAACCATGAGCAGCCATTGGTGCTGGTTACTTAAGTCCAGTGTGGCTGTGCTTTAGCTCCGCCTAGGCTTGACCTGCCAGGGAGCAGATAGGGGCTGGTTGTGGTGGGTGGTGAGCCTTTTGAATTCACCTTGCCAGGGGCTCTGCCACCTTTGTTTAGACTTTATCAAAATTCCTTGCACTTTAGCATGATCTGCCCCCTTCTCTCGGGTAGCAGGAGGTGGGCCCTGGCTGAGTGTGATCCTCTAGCCTTGGTCTGCTATATATGTGAAGGTGTTCTTCGCACTGATTTCCCCTCCAGTTTCCCCCACCGTTTGTGCTTTCTCCCCGTTCTCACAGACTAGTACTGTCAGTTTGGCTAAGGCTTCATCGGGCTGCAGCCCAGGTCAGCAGGCTCCGGATGCTGGTCCCAGGTCCAGGTCTCGCAGGCCTGAGGCCTGACTTGAGCGCACACACCAGCCCTTGGAAAGGCTCACTCTAGAATTCTGGGCATTAGCTTGTGTTTTGTTGAAAGGTGTTCACAGCCCCAAACACTCTTCAGTAGCACCATGTGAACTGCTCTCATCAGAGGGCATTCAGTGTACTGAAGCCAGTGCATCCCCATCCTGCCAGTGATTTCTGAGTCTGCGGTGCCAAGCGCTCTACTGGGCTCTCCGCTGCAGAACAGACAGAGCCGCCCCTTTCCTCTCTGGTCTGACCGACATTCTGTGTATGATTTGTAGTGGACTTGGGGTAGGAAGGGCGTAGAGAAGTCGCCTGTGGTTTTGTGTTTAACTCCCATGCGTTCCCTGCTCTAAGATTTGCAGAATGTCAACATCACACTACGCATCCTCTTCCGGCCAGTTGCCAGCCAGCTCCCCCGTATCTACACCAGCATCGGCGAGGATTATGATGAACGGGTGCTGCCTTCCATCACCACAGAGATCCTCAAGTCGGTGGTGGTGAGTGAACAGCCGGAGAGCTGGCCAGGTGGTGGTGGGTGGGTGCAGCTGTCGTTTCCCCTCCCTCGGTAACCTGACCTGTGCTCTGTCTGTATTCCCCTGGGGACAGGCTCGCTTTGATGCTGGAGAATTGATCACCCAGCGAGAGCTGGTCTCCCGGCAGGTGAGTGATGACCTCACAGAGAGAGCAGCAACATTTGGGCTCATCCTGGATGACGTGTCCTTGGTAAGATCCTTGGGGAGACTGATGGGGAGGGGCTTCTCTTGCTTAGGTGATGGGCTTTGTTTCTGGGCACACAGGGTTAGGTCTTATGTCCACTTAACTGGTTGTGGGGCGTGAAAACTTACAGATCCCAGAGGCTGTTGCCTTGGGTCTGTTTTCCATTGAGCATTCTTTATGCTCCATCTGCCACACACGCTTTCTTATAACTTCAGATAGCCCTGGATGGTCCCTAACCTCTGAACTATTTCCCAGGCTCCCTAGAAAGTGATTCCTGTTGGCCTCATCGGGCACAGGGAAAGAGTGGCAGGTCTGGGAGAGGCCGAGTCTCCCTCTCTACAGTAGACCCAGCCTGGCTCCAAGATTCCTCAATGCTGAGGATCCAGAGCTTAGTTAAGGGGGCCGGGGAACCCCTGGTGAAAGGTGACAGAGCGCAAGTGAGTGACTGTCCCCAGGCCCCGTTAAAGGGGCAGGAGACCCCTCTGAGGTATATGCTGACCTCTTGAGACTCTATATTCTCCGTGTTAATGTGATGTTGGGTGTTGTAACTTGGACAGGAAGCAATATGGGCAGTATAGTGTTTCAGACCGAGGTGAGGGGAAGGGGTTGTGTTTCTAGAATCCCTGGGAAAGTCTTGGAGTGATTTGTTCGTGTAACAAGGCAGAGGGCTTCCTGTTCTGTGGCTGGCCTGGGAATGGCTGGGCTCCCTCAGCATCTGAGCAGCTGTTCAAACAGCCATCCCTGAACAAACTCTGTCCCCCAGGCATGGCCTCTCTTCTCTCTCCTAAGAGAAGGGCATGTGGCTCCCTCTACTGGCAACCTGCCAGGCTGCAGCCTTGGGCTCTGCAGAGCACTGTACCCCAGGCTCTGCCACAGTTAACACGACCTTGGCTGTGAGATTGCATGGAGTAAAAACCTAAGAGAAACTTGGCATCTTTCTAGACTCTGACCACATACTCCATCCTGGGGAAATGTGGGCTGACCACAAGAAACCACTGCTAAGAGGTGCGAGGAGAAAATTAGATTTCCTGGGGAATTTGCTGCCCTCAGCTGGCCCTCTCAGAAAGAAATTTTATTCTTTAATTACACATTTAGCTTCTCAATTCTTAGGATTGTATTTCCATATCCAGAGTTTGAACAAGAGTACAGAAGAGTGTCAGGCAGAGTTGAGCAGCTGCCGTATAAGACTTAGCTGGGCATATTGGCCCATGCCTGTAATCCCGACCCTGTCTTGCCATGAGTTCTAGCCCACCTGGGCTACAGAGAAAGGGTCTGTCTCAAAACAAACAAACAAAAAACAAAAACCAGAAACAAACCAAAAGAATTAAGGGCTTAATGAGAAAAATTCTGGAAACTGGGGCCAACATTTTCTCTGCTAAACTTTGAGGTTGCTTGTATTTTAAAAAGCAGAACTTGGGAGTGGAGGAAGAAATGAAGCAAACTGCCTTTGGTACCTAAACCAATGCATTTCTTCATTTTGTGCCCTTTTTCGGGCTTTTCCCCCCTAGATTTATTTATCTTTTACTTGTGTTTGTGTTTCATCTGTGTGTATGTAGCCGTACTACACGTATGCATCAAATGCTCCATAGCTGGAATTACAGATAGTTGTGAGTCACCGTGTGGGTGCTAACAAACCTGGGGGTCCTCTACAACAGCAACACATGCTCCGGATGCAATCTCTCCAGCCCCTGTGCCTTCTTTTTCAATAGAAAGTTGGATGCAGTGTCTTGCTCTAGGCTAGCCCTTAGGCTCATCGAGTTCTGGTCCTGTTCTCTACTGTCTTTCGAGACAGTCACATCAGCCAAATAGTCCCAGCTATTTGTGATTAGGAAGGTCTGTAGATTGTCTGACCTAAGCTCTCAGCCCGGCCAATGGCTTTACCTGCTCTTCTTTTAAAACCTTTACCAGACCTAGTGTGTTGGGTTGCCATGATTTGCACACCACCGTTTCTGTCTTCCTGTCGAGGAGTGGACGTGCTGTGAGAAGGAAGTGGACTGGTTAATCCATAAGCAGAGAGCATCAGGCTCTCGCATCCCTGGGAACCAGCTGTAGCCTGTGCTCTCAGGGGCTCAGTTTTCCATCTGCTTTCCCCCCACCCAAGTCTTGGAACAGGGCATCAAAAGATCTTGGAAGTGCAATAGTCAGTCATGGGGGTCTTGGAGCCCACAAGTCTCCTCTAGGGAAGTGATTGATTGAGTAGATCCTTCTGGTGTCCATGGGCCCCATCAAAAGCCCCAGGTGCCATTTTCTTCATGGAGTGACCACAGTGAGGGTGACAAGATTCTGTGTAGGCACAGTTTGAGCAGCTAAGAATACAGAGGTGTGAATGAGAGATCAAGATGGAAGAGCGTCTCCCTGTGCCTCCAGCTGCTGCTAGAGCCATTCCTGGCCTCTTTCTTCGAGTGGCCAGGGAGGCCTCCAAGCAATGCTGTCTAAGTAATTACTGCTTCAGCTTGTACTCACTTTCTCCCCATAGACACATCTGACCTTCGGGAAGGAGTTCACAGAAGCAGTGGAAGCCAAACAGGTGGCTCAGCAGGAAGCGGAGAGGGCCAGATTTGTGGTGGAAAAGGTGAGCGTTCAACCAGATGGCAGGGGCAGTTTTCCCCTTCTCCTGTGCTCGGCTTCCCCATCTGCTGGGTGGCCTAGAAATTCGTCATCTGTCATCTGTCCGGATAACCAGAAGGTTGAGGAACCTTACTCCTACAATCGGTTCCAGAGGCTTTGAGGGCCGTCAGGGATATGGGGTTATGCTCCTAAATCACGGAAGGGTCACTCTTTTCCTGTTCTCCCAAGATCAAAAACCCTCTCCTCCACATAAAAAATGTTACTCCTGGACTCTCTGCAGTTTCATTGAGGAATTACTTTTACACCGCGGTTACATAGTGAAACTGACAGCAGAGAAGATCAAACATGCCAGATGTGCTGTCGGTTCCTGGTGGGGGGGTTCTGTTGCTGAATCCATCCAGATGTTTGAGAGGAGTAGAACACAATGTATTTGCTCAGTATCCTGTTCTTCCTGGTGTATGTAGAGGCTGTTTGCTATCTGCCTCTCCCCACTGCTAGTGTTCCTAATCTAAGGATGTTTAATTCTTAAAATCGAGAAGAGGGACTTAGTTGTCGGAAGCGCAAACCCTGAGTGGGCAGGAATGTGTTTCTCTTTGTGTCTACTGTGACTGCAGAGCCTGTCAGGTGCAGCACCGCCTGGTGATGTTGGGTGCATAGGAAACATTTGTTGAACAGTTAGCTTAATGGTTTGAATTGGGTGTTAGCTTGGTGAAGGGTGCTTCACTAGCGTGTGCTGTGTACTGGATTCTGTCCAGCACCGATACGGAGGACGGGAGGGAAGACTGTTGATCTCGGTGTCTTAAGGACAAACTCCCCTCTCACACTCTGAAGTCATATATCCTGATAGATGTCATCCTGTTGGTATTGGTACTGTGAGCCAAGGTCATCTTTGGGTGTCGGTGGAGAAGTCGGTGTTTTCCACAGGCGACTTCAAGGCAACTCACGGGAGCGCACTGTGCTGTGAGCTCTTCTGGGCGCTTAGTTCATTTGCAGCGCTAGGGGTCAAACCCAGGGCTTTGTGCAGGCTGGGAGCGTGCTGTCGCTGGGCTGCACCCCAGCCCAACTCTGCTAGGGTGGTTTTGGTTTGGGGTTTTTTTCTGTAACCCTGGCTGGCCTAAAATGGCTTGTGTAAAGCAAGCTGGCCTCACACTTGGTGTGGTCTTCCAGTCTGCCCCTGCCACCTTAGTGCTGTTAGAGCTCTGTAACCCTGGCTGGCCTAAAATGGCTTGTGTAAAGCAAGCTGGCCTCACACTTGGTGTGGTCTTCCAGTCTGCCCCTGCCACCTTAGTGCTGTTAGAGCTGTCAGTCACTACACCTGGATGTTCTGGCTGTGGACGTCATTTTGACCTGGCATTGGAGGGAAAGATGGACCCGAGGATTGATTCCAACTTCCCTTTTCTATTTTCCATGGCTTTGCATCAGAGTAGGAGTGACCACGTCTGTACAGCTAAGCAAAGTGTGCCTGAGGGGAAAGAGAAGGGCTGGGTGAACAGTATTGACTCCATCACGAGGGAAGGATTCTTCCAGAGCGCCTTAAGGACTCTGAGGGTGCCTGACACGCAATGCTCCGGTGTCATCCCAGTCTCTACTCCTCTCTTACAGGCTGAGCAGCAGAAGAAAGCAGCCATCATCTCTGCTGAGGGCGACTCCAAGGCAGCCGAGCTGATCGCCAACTCCCTGGCCACGGCCGGCGACGGCCTGATTGAGCTGCGGAAGCTGGAGGCAGCTGAGGACATTGCTTACCAGCTCTCCCGCTCTCGGAACATCACCTACCTGCCAGCAGGGCAGTCGGTGCTCCTCCAGCTTCCCCAGTGAGGCCCCCCTGCTTGCACCTTCTCAGGCCAACCAGGCCGTGGCCTCGATCACTCTGAATACACTTTCCTTCTGCCCCACCCCAGAAATCACTGTGAAATTCCATGATTGGCTTAACGTGAAGGAAATAAAAGCAGAATCACTTCAGATCTGTAATTACCAAATGAAACTTTTGTTGTTCCACTTTTTTTACCCACTTTCATATCCAGAGTTGCCAAGTGCTTATGCAGACTGGCTTTGCGCCTTTGGAGCCTGCCGGCCTCCCACCCCAGGCACTGACAGTTGGCAGAAGACAGGCAGGGCAGTGTGTGACGGATAGGCGCACAGCTGGCAGCCTGGGTAGACCTATAGCCTCCATCCTGTCGTATATTGAAGGTCTGAGGACGGTGGCACACACAGTTGAACCAGAAAGGCAAGCCCTCAGTTTTCCCAGCCATTTGAACCTGTGCAGACACAGCTGGGGAGGGCCAGAGGAAGTGGTCTATCTTAACCGTAAGATCCATTCCTTCTGACTGTGGCCAGCGGAAGCAGGTGTGTGCGAACAGGGCATGGAGTGAGGAATCTGCCCGGCAAGGTGGGTGGGCCTAGTTCTGCTGCCCCCATCAGAGTCCTAACACCGGGATGGACTTGGAGTAGCACAAGAGGCCTGGACTGAGATGAGTCCTGCTGAAGACTTCCTTTCCACTCCCCACATTGGTCCTCTCAAATACCCAATGGGATTCCAGCTTGAAGGATTGCATCCTGCCGGGGCTGAGCACACCTGCCAAGGACATGTGCATCTGCCTTCCTGCTCCCTCTAAAAGATTGCCCTTCCTTCCCAAGGGCTGCGGGGCCGTGCTCCGAAGGAAGCAATCAAGGGAAGAAAATGCAATGTAAGCTGCTGTCAATAAATGACACCCAGACCTTCCAGCTGCCTTCGGGGTTTGTTTTCAATTTGTGCGAGCGAGAGGATCAGAACAGAGTGTCCCAACAGTTGCTTGCGTGTGCACGTTTGTGTCACCAGATGGGAAGGAATATCGAGCGAGACAGAAAATGCTTTGGTTTTAGAAAATGCCTAGTGATGTCTGAAGCGAGCCTTGGTACCAAACCTCGGGTGAGTTTGTCGTGAAATGAATTCATAGGAGGTGAGGCAGGGGCAAGAGGTTAATTGTCTTCTGTCTTTTAGTATCATTACAAACAGGGTTGCTCTGCCCACAACTCTGGACACTGCTCCCCAGGAGGGATGCAGTTGGTATCAGATGCCTACAGCCACGCCCAGATCTAGACATCGGGTGGCTTATGCAGTGGGTTATTTTGCTTTGCTTTCACTCGTGGGATTGGCAGTGCCTTGACATCCGAGGGTTACCAAGTGCATGCATTTAGGTCGTGGAGAGAGAGCTGACGTAGGACCGAGAGGTGAACACTAGCAACCACCACCTAGGAACAAGGTGGGAACCCCTTCCCTTTCACCTCCTGGCCTTACAGAGGGGCCCTTAGGAAGACTTCAAGCTCTTGTCTGACCTGGACCCTCCAATTCCTCTCCCACCAGACCAGGCTGAACAGTTGGACAGATTTAGGGTGGAGCTAAAGGATGGAATCTCCCAACTACTCTACATACACCCTTCCCTAGGCCTGTGCAGAATCTGGTCTCTTACCTCCCAAGGAACACGAATGTGATGGGCTCCTGGCCCTCAAGCCTGACCCTAAAGCTTCGTCTTGCGTCTTGCCGCTCACCCGGGTGTCTCTTGCGGTCCCAGACCTCCTATCTCCTTGCCTGTCCATTTGCCTGTGAGACTGGGAGGCCTGAGAAAGATGAGGTGCCTGACTCAGGCACATTGAAGAAGACTACAGCAAAAAGCCTGATTCTTAATAAGTTCCAGACCAGCATCCACGCCACAGCCTTCCTCTTTTCCTGCCATTTATTACTTGGACACCCTTGGGAGGAGGAGGCAGGAGGCTCCTCTCCCTCAGGCCCTTTCAAGGACCCTTGTGTTTCCTGCATTTGGCAGGAGATTGGGTTTCATCTCCAGGTGTCCAGGAGCCCTGAGTTGTAAAGTTGCCTGTTGGTGGTGTCTGGGTCCCTTCTGCCTCAGGTCAGCCCTGGGTGTGGCAGGCAGGCTGGCCCCCTACTGGTTTTGCTGTCAGCTTCCCTATCGTGGGTGGCAGAGGTGCTTCCCAGTGGCAACTTTGGGGCCTCTCTCTGCCTCCACTTCCGCAGAGTGATTCTTTCCACAAATGTTCAAGAGCTGTTAAGTGGCTTCTTAGCCCCTTGATGGCCTCTGGGTTGTGAGACTGTCACAATGGGCCTTTATCAACGCCATTCTCCCAGCCTGGGATGGAAAGCCGTGTCCTGGCCTGGCCAGGAAAGGGAGAGAACAGGAAGTGGCTTCCTCCCTGTTGGCTCCATGGAGGATGAATAGTTTCGTTGTTCAGGCTCAAAGGCTTGCATGCTCAGACAGTGGACCCTGGACAGGGAAGGGAACGAAAACCTCAAGGGCTTGCCATTTTTCTCACTTCTGAGAATTTGACAGATTCATGGTGTGGGAGGGTAGCCATTCCTGTGTGGGTTTCTGTTAAAAAAAGAGAGAGAGGGAGATTTTCAGATATCAATTAGCAAATGACATTATTCGTTATTTTTAAACTTTACTTATTGATTTGTTTATTGGAAGGCAGGCTTTCGCGTAGCACAGGCTAGCCTGGATCTTCTGATCCTTCTGCCTCTACCCTGAGTTCTAGGGTTACACGCACACCATGCCACCATGCCCAGTTTGCAAATGCTCTGTCCTAATAGGGCCTCCCAGCAACAGCAAGGGGAACAATGTAGTTAGGGCCTCCCTCTGACCTTTGCCATCTGTCACTAATTTTGGGTAAAGCCACTAGCTCCGATAGGAAGTAACCTGGGTAAGAAACTCATAGGAGTCTCATTTGTCAATAGCACCTCCTCGGAAAACACTGATCCTCGCCTTTGCCTGCCACTGCCCCCCATACCGTGTTGCACCTCTTCTCACAGTCACCCCATGTTGGACAGCCTGTCCTACCCCGACATCACACAGCCTTGCCTTTGAGTCTTTGTTCAGTTGCTTCTCTTCAACAACACTTGCCCAGGGTCCCCTGTCCCCTTGCCCCACTGCCTCTCCCTGGCCTGAACACTGAGCTTCCACATTCCTGTGAGGCTCTCAGCATTCCAGCCTGGAGTGCAGTTCTGCGTGCACGTTTGTGTCCGTGCAGATGCATATTCTCTGCCATACCCTGGGTCAAGGTACCCTTCCTCTTCCTGCCCTGGGAGTGGCTGCTCCTTACGGGAACTGATGTTTGTCAAGTGAATAGAAAAAGGAACAGAGCTCATGGGGCTGAGTTAGAAGGAAGAGCTGGGAGCTAAGTCTCTTGTGACATTTTGTTTGTGCTAGAACAAATAAAGCTCACCTGAAGATCAAAGAGTGGAGCTAGCCACTAGTTAGCCTTAGAGGCAGGCAGTGGTGGCACACACCTTTAATTCCAGATCTCTGTGAGTTCAAGGCCACCCTGAGCTACTCAAGATTGACTCTGTCTAGAAGAGAAACAGAGCTCACACAGAGGTGATCCCAGCACTTGGAATCCCGTGCCTTTAATCCCAGCACTAGGGAGGTGGAGACAGGAGTGATATGGCTGGACTGAGAGAGGAATATAAGGTGGGAGGAGACAGGAGCTCGGAGGCAGTCTGAGGATTCAGCCTGAGACGCCGTCTGAGGATTTGTAGGACAGGATGGCTCCTTTGGTCTGAGCATAGGTAGAGGTGAGAACTCTAATGTTGGCTGCTCTGCTGCTCTGATCCTTCAGCTTTCACCACCCCCCCCCCCAATAGCTGATTCTGAGTTTTTATTATTAAGACCGATTAGAATTCATGCTGCAGGCTCTTGCTTGGGGCTAGTCGCATGTATCCCAGGCTGGCCTCAAACTCACCGTGTAGCTGAGGGTGACCAGCAGCTCGTCATCCTTCTGATGTCTACCTCCCAAGTGCTGGAGGGTCCTGGCAGTGCCCCAGGCACACTTAGTTTACGTCAAGCCGTTCTTGCATCGTGTTCTCCGTGTCAGGAAGGATACCTGCTCACAGTGCCCTTCCATTCCTGAGAATTGTCCCTCCCTCCATATGGTGACCCCGTGAGCAGAGACTGACCCTCTGAGGTCACCTGCCAGCAGCCCACTCACCTGCCCACCTCTCTGCATTCATTCTCCTTTGACCCCTGTCCTCGCCCTACCTCCAGCCCAGCTTACAACCCCTCTTCCCCAGAACTTCCCCTCTGGCTGGCCTCCTTGAAGCTGTCCTCAAATATGACATCTCCCTTTGTAAAGAAGAGCCCTGGAACTCTGGCAACACCAGGAATGAGAATCCGGTGGCAAAGGAGTGATGAAACTTGCCCCAGCTGGTCGAGGCTTGGGTGCCTTGGCAAAGCCCAGATGAACAGAACTGGCAGAGAGAACGGAGGGAAATGCACTGGGCCTTGTCTGTAGCTAGAAGAGAATGCCTTGTTTTTGACGCTGGGTAGGTGGAGGAGAGGCAGTTTCTCTACAGACCCCTCTAGTCCAGCGACTGCCGAAGAGCAGGTGAAGCCAGAATGGCAGGGCTACTGTGGGGGGAGCATAAGGCTGTCATCATCCTGGGAGATGAGAAAAACTGCCTGGCGGGGGAAGGCTGGGACCCTCGAAGATTGGCTGCCCGAGCTGTAAGTCACCTGCGAGTCAGTTAACGGTAACTGCTACTTGTTTTCATACGGCTCACGAGCTAGGAGCTGTTTCCACACGTTTGAAGGGTTGGAGGGGGGATATCAAAGGAGACTATTTTGTGATACGTGGAAATGTCCAGGCTTAATGTCCATGGCTGAGTTTGTCTGGGGCACAGTTATCTATGCTCTCAAGTGCTCCAACTGTGTGCAGCATTGCAGGGTTGCAGCAAAGCCGTGTGGCCCACAGAGCCTGAAATACTGTCTCTCCCTTTCTAGAAAGCACGGCTGACCCCTGACTTGCAAAGAGCTCTGGAATCTGGAAGTCTCAGGTCCCAGGAGGAGTTGTTAGGTGCAGTGGGCTGTCACCAGGGTCCTTGATTGTGCCCAAGGCTGCAGTGGTCTGAGGAGGGCTTACACCGAGACTCTGATGTACAGACCCGCACTGTCTGCTGTTCACTGGCTTGTACACATCTCCAAGGCCCTGGAAGGAGGGTGGGGGAGCAAACAGGGAGTAGGAAAGAAGGGGAATCACATAGTCTCCAATGGGTCTGAGGAGCTCTACATGTAGGTCAAATGCCTTTACTTCCATAGCTCTGTCCTCTGGGAATTATTTGCTGCTGGACCACTTGACCATGCAAGAAGACACAGCCTAGGATGGAGACAAGGGCAGAGATGAGCCCCCTGACCCCCAAAAGTCGGGTTTCGGCAGCTTCAGCCTCTAGCTAAGGTTATATCCATCTGAGACAGTCAGAGACCCAAAGAGAACTTGCAAATGTTCTTTATGGGAGATTGTGCCAAACATGATCTTTTGCAATTTCGGGGATTTTCTCCTTACCCTGAGCCACCACCACCTCTACCTTTGTCAAGTTCCTCTTTGGCTCATCTTTTCCTCCAGGACTCCATGGACATCCTAGACAGCATGGAACTGAGCAAGGAGTTTTTAGCTCCTTGGGAACCCTCCTTCCTTTAGGTGTGCAGGGCCAGGAGCCTTGCCCAACATCCCACAGGATCCAGGTAGCAGGGTCTGATGGAGGAGGGTTATCTGTCTATTGTGTTATTTTCATTGGTCAATAAAGAGACTGCCTTGGCCCTTTGATAGGACAGAAAATTAGGTAGGCGGAGTAAACAGAATAGAATGTTGGGAAGAGGGCAATGAGCCAGATGCCATGGAGCCAGCCACCAGGTCAGACATACTGAATCTTTCCCGGTAAGCCACACCTCGTGGTGCTACCACGAGATTATTAGAAATGGGTTAATATCAAGATATGAGAGTTAGTCAGTAACTAACTCTCTAGAGATAATGGGCCAGGCAGTGTTTAAATGAATACGATTTGTGTGTTGCTATTTCTGGGACTAAGCTAGCCGTGCGGGAGCCGGGTGAGGCGAAAAGCAGGCCTGCCCGCAGCTCCTTTCTACAAGGGTCACTGGAGAAGTCCAGATGTCTGCACACTGTCTAGTGCTACTCCCAGCCTGGCACTCAGCTCTCAGCTGCTTCCGTGCTTGGGGCTGCCTGACTTGGAAATCCTTCCTTTGCACTCACAGGTGCTGGCATGATCTTTCCTGTCTCTCGTGAACACGGTTTTGTCACCAGCTAGACTAGACTGGGCAGGACGCAGAACAGTACCTTCTCGTTTGAAGCCCCTTCATGCCAGTGACCTGCAGCGGTGCTTCCTGCCAGGATGAAGATGTCCACTGGGTGGAGCTTCCCAGTCTCTCACTCTAGAAGGCAACTCCATAATGGCGAATCAATCCCACACTAGTTAGGTTTTAAAGGGGTACTTATTTTGGGGGGGTAAAACTTACATACACACAAACCGTCAGGAAAGGAGCCTAGTCGCTGGAGCAGGAGCCGGAACCAAGAGAGACCGAGCCAAGACTTGCGACTCTTTGTAAAAGAGAAATATACCACGCCCCAGTGGGCTGGTATTTCAGTGGCTATTGGCTGAATGAAGGAATGGAAGGCGCTCCTGCAGCATTGTGGGCTCGTACTTCAGCGACTATTGGCTGAAGGAGCGGAAGATACTCCCGCAGCCACTCCAAGTAGAGGGAGCGCTTTAGAACCGGAGAAGTTTGGGGTTGAATTCTGGCTCTTGGGGGATCGCTGGTCAATTTTACAAATTCTTCATCCTGGGTTTGTTTGTTTTTTTAGATATGTGTTTACCCTTTATGATTTATTTTTATTTTATGTGCATTGGTATTTTGCCTGCATGTCTGTCTAAGGGTGTTGGAGTCTCTGGAACTGGAGTTACAGACAGATGTGAGCCGCCATATGGGTGCTGGGAATTGAACCCCTGTCCGCTGGAAGAGCTCTTGAATTCTGATCCATCGCTCCAGCCCCTGATTTTTTGTTTGTTTGCTTGTTTTTTAATAAATAAAAACAAAATTGAGAGGGATGGAGATGTAGCTGAAGGAGAGAGCACTTGCTTAGCAGGTCCAAGGTTCGGGGGTTCCCTCTGCAGTATCCCACAATAAAATCACAGCAAGAGCAGCTACAGCAGAAATCCCTGAGGATATGGCTCTCATCCTTTGGATAGAAAAGGCACTGAATTGAAGGGTTGGTTCCCAGTGCAATGTCCAAAGGTGTGATTGGGGCAGGGGGCTGATGTGCTTTACACGTAAGCATTAAAGCCTGGGTTCAAATCCTCAGCACCCCTATAAAAAGGCAAGTATCACTATTGTGTCTGTAACCCTAGCATGGACTTGGATAGAGACACAGTGGTCCTGGGGTCCTGGGCCACCAGCCTAGCCACAAAACAACTAATAAAAAGGAAACTCCAGGTTCAGCAAAACAGCCTATCCTAAGACAATTCAGAGTAATAGAGCAGGACACCAGGCTTGGTCTCTGCACATAGGCTGGTCGATGCATACAACTCTACACACACACACACACACACACACACACACACACACACACACACACACACACTGTTAGTCCATTGATGGATTTACAATGTAATGACATTAGGAGAGAGGAAACTAGCAGTGAGGCCTCATTGGAAGAAGTCAGTCAGCATGGGCTAGTGATTGGCTCTCCTCTCTTCCCCTCCTCTCCCTTCCCCTCCCTCACCCTCCCCTCCTCTCCTCTCCTCTTCACCACCAACTGCTATGAAGTGAGCAGTGTCCCCCCACACACGCTTGCTCTCACTGGTTTGAGTTTCTGCCTCATCACAGGCCTGAAAGCAATGGAGCCAGCTAACCATGACTGACGCCTCAGAAATTCTGAGTCCAAGTAAACCTTTTTTTTCCCCCCTGTGAGCTGATTTTTCTCAGGTATTTCGGCTGCAGCAAAATAAAGTTGGCTAACATCGTCATCTTGACAGTGCTGTGGAAGGATAAGCAGCAAGACATGGATGTACTCTCCAGCAGAGCGCTGCGGAGAGTTTCTGCCTCCTGCCGAGGTCTTAGAGCTGCTGTTGTCTGTGGGAAGGGTCTGTGCTGGGCAAGTTCCGAACCCAGTGTTTCTTCTCAGAAGTCACCCTCCTCATAGCGCCAAACCCTGAGCCAGGGGTGGCTCTGGCTGTTCTTCTCCACCGTGGCTATGGCTGCTCTTCGCCACCAGATGGCAGAAGCCTGATTGCCATCGCTGCTTCCAGGCTGGTTGACAGGAACAAGATGGTCAGAAAAAGATTCATGTGTTCTGGCCAACACTGAAGATAAGCAAATAGGTTGAGGTGACCCTCTGTAGATGACTTCCTGATATAGAACACCCCGGGCATCTGTGGCTCTAAATAAGCAAACTGTCCCAACCTCAAGCCAAACTGGTGCCACCCATGTTTCTACCAAGAAGAAGCGAACCTCCAGGCAGCTCTGGTCCCACCCGTTCTTAGACCCGTGAGGTTCTCAGGGTGCTGAATGTTTAGATTTTAGTAGCTTGAGGTCAGTTTGAAGGAGTTTATCCAGTTGTTAATGAATTTATAGGACACGAAAGGAACATCCGATTTTCTTTCTGAGATACTAGTTTTCCATTCAGTTTCCCAAAACTCTTGGGAGGAGAGCCACAATTAAACTAATAGACTGGGGCTGGGGAAATGGCTCCGCGGTTAAGAGCACTGGCTGCCTTTCCAGAGGACCTGGGTCCAAACATTTCCAGCACTCACACGGCACCTCACATCTGTCTGTAACTCAGTTCCAGGGAATCCGACGCCATCACACCAATGTGCCTAAAATTAGATTATTTTTTAAAATCTGATAGGTCAAGTGCTTAAGGACCTGAAATCTTGTGGGTGTTTTATGAATGGATAGACCTGAAAAGGCAAATGCTGTGAATGATCTTGTTTATTCACGCTTCCAGCCAGGGTCATGGACACGTACTGAGGGCATTCCTAGGTTAGATGTTCCAGAGAATGAAAATGCAGATATGACACAGGTCATTTTTCAAGAAGCTCAGTCAGGGACTGGAGAAGGAGCTCCGCGGTTAAGGGCACTGGCTGCTGTTCCAAAGGATGCAGTTCTGATTCCTAGCACCTACAAGGTGGCTCCCAACTCTCTGTAACTCCAGTCCCAGGGAATCAGATGCCCTTTTCCGGATATGGCAGGTACTAGGAATACAGGTGGCACACAGATGCATGCAGAACCAAACAACAGCAATAATAACCCGCACACATAAATAAAATAAGAGTTTTTTAAAAGGCTTAGTCCACATGATGGCTGATCGGGTCATCTGTATTAAAGGGCCTTATAATACTGAGTTTCTTTTTCTTCTTCTTCTTGTTTTGTTTCTTTGAGACAGGGTTTCTCTGTAGCTTTGGAGCCTGTCCTGGAACTAGCTCTACGTAGACCAGACTGGCCTTGAACTCAGCCTCTGTCTCCCAAGTGCTGGGATTAAAGGCTTGCACCACCACCGCCCGGCTTTGAGTTTCTTCTTTTTCCTTCAGATTTCTCTTCTTTATTATCTGGCTCAGGCCAAAAGCTAAACTATAAGGAGGTGAAATGGGGAAGAAACAAAAAGGGAGTGGTTGGAAGGGAGCCAAATGGTTAGAGGGCTTTGACTTCGGCCGTAAGGGATCCACAAAGCAGAATGTGGGCTCCTCTACACCGTGACTAATGCGCTCAGATCTGAGAGTGAAGCGTCGTTCCCACCTCCTCCCTGCCACAGGCTCAGGGAATCACTGACCCCAGCCCCACCCTGCTTCGTCCTGCACATCTAGAAGAATCTTGACGGCTTAATACTCCTGACTGTCAACGACACAGAGAAATGTAAAAAAGAAAACGGAATGGACCATCTTCTCTTTGCCCACAGGTAATACTTCAGACATACACACAACACGTGCATACATAAATCATGTTAAATATTCATTTTTGGAAGGAGGAGGATAATCAGGTGCTATAAATATGATCTTTCTCAAAGACTAAGAGTATTGCCCTACTGAATTTTTTTTTTTTTCTTTTTGTGGAGGAAGGAAATTTAAGTGATCAAAAAGTGGTTTGGGGAGAACCGAGAGAAATGGTAGTGGGACTCTCTCTCGCTCTAGTCTTTCTGTGCTTTTTGCATTACACTGGTGGGGGGGGGAGTGTTTGTGCACGCCACAGCACACGTGTGCAGAACTTCGATGATTCAGTGTGGTGGTGGCGGCAGCAGCAGTGGTGCATGCACACGCCTTTAGTCCCAACAGTCTGGAGGCAGAGGTAGGCGGATCTCTTGAGTTCCCGGACAGACAGGGATGTTACACAGGGAAACCCTGTCTCCAAAAACAAGACCAACCGAAACAAAATAGTCCTGTAGGATTTGGGGAATTAAACTCAGGACATCTTTTCTTTCATGCGGATTCATGAAGGGTTTTTTGGGTTTTTTTTTGTCTCTAGTTGACTTTTACTGTTGCTAAGGAAATCTTACACTTGCTGCCTGGTTCCTTTTCTTAACTTATTTATTTTGATTCTATATACATTGATGTTTTGTGTGCAAGTGTGTCTGTATGGGGGAAGTGGACCCCCTGGAACAAGAGTTACAGCTGTGAGCTGTCACGTGGGTGCTGAGGATTGAACCTGGGTCCTCTAGAAGAGTAGCCGGTGCTCTTAACCACTGAACCATCTCTTCAGCCCCTTGCTGTGTGGTTCTTAAAAAGACCCGAGATCCCTGCACTTGGTTTGATCACAGGTCACAAGATTGTACCCAGGGTCTCTTCCAGGAAATATCCTTTGGGGTAAGAGTGACAGCAACGCTCTGGGCCTTGAGCTTCCCAGTGGCTTAACATTGCGAATTATTTGACTTTGGCTTTTTTGAGGAAGTTGCTGCTTTCTTCCTGATCTGCAGGCTTAGCTGCTCCAGATCTGCCCTTCTGAGTGCCCACTGCTCTGGGATGGAGTGTTGAGACGCCCAGCTGCGGAGGGTGTGCTGGTGGGCAGACGAGCTCCCCAGGACTCTTGGCTCAGACCAGATTGTTCTGTTGGATTGCTGTACATGGCTTGGGCCCCGTAGCTCTGAGAGTCACAAACAAACAGGAAGCCAGTCCACTTCCTCCTTGGTGAGGCTGGCCCCCAGTCTTTATGAGCCAGTTAACCCAGAGAGGAAGGAGCCGCTTAGGATTCAGAAGGCAACTTCCTGGTGGAGGTAACAGGGAATTTTGGTCCCACCGTTAGGATGGGCTCCCTACCACGTGCACCTGTTTGCCCAGGTTGGCCAGCATTCCTGATAATGCAGGTTTAGCTCCAGTGGGAAGGCTTTTCTGATTAACCCTGCCTAGGTCCCCTTAGCGCCCACCACTCAGCTGTGTGCTCCTCTGGACTTTAGTGAAGTTGCTCTCCGGGAAACAGGCAAGAGAATGCGCTGCCCCAGAAGTGATACTGACATATTTCCTTGTGCTTTTCTTAGTGGCTGCCCCACACAGCTCTCTCTGTTCCCTGGGACGCCCAATTAATATTTGCAGACTAAACCAGTCACCAAAGGTACAGCAAGAGGAGCTGGCTCTCAGTGGGGCCAGCAGGCGTTGCTACACGGGGCTGTGGACATGGGGCTGTGGGGCAGCTGAACCAGAGGGAGTGGTGAGGACAGTTACAAGAGTGGGAAACAGAGGTGTGGCTGGGGTGGAGGCTGAAGATGAGAACGACAGATATTTGGCGCAGTCAACAAGTCCTGAATGCCACCAGCCCACGGGGGGGGGGGGGGGGGGAGATAGGCTGCCTAACTGAAAAGTCCCTAAGACATCAGAGGGCAAATGTTCAAAAGGAACTAACATTATAAAAACTATTGCCAGAGGGGCTGGAGAGCTGGCTCATCAGTTCAGAGTACTTGCTGCTCTTCCAGAGGACTCAGGTTCTAGTCCCAGCGCCCACGTGTTGGCTAACAATCCTCTGTAACTTCAGTCCTAGGGGATCTGATGCTCTCTCCCGGCCTCTGTGGGAATTCATGCACGTGGCACACAGACATAGAAGCAGACGAAACAGCCATGCACATAAAATAAATAAATACAATTTTAAAAGCTATCGGCAGATATAAACACAAGGTTGAATATCTATCTAATCCTTTACAGTGTGACTCACAGTACAAAGTAGGAGACCATAGCGCCTGGGGCGATCTTTGTGACTATCAGTTACCTTGGAGAACATTAGATGTGGGCCTGGCAGCCTGGGCTGAGTCACTGTCGGTTATAAAAAGAAAGGGGGAGGAGGGGGAGGAGGGGAAAGAAGCCTCTCTCCTATCAATCTGTTTAGTTGTTGTTTTGTTTTTTAAGAAAACTAGATGTGGAAAGAAACACACACACACACCAAAACTCTGAACACCCAGTCACCTTTTCTTTGTGGTTGTTTGGACTTAGAATAAGTTTCTTCGTGAAGCACCTGGATGCAGAGAAGTGAGACAGATATGGAAGGGTGGGGAAGTCCACGCAGGTGAGGATGGCGGGGAGGATGCAGTAGGAAATGATGGGCGTGCCAGGATGGTGCCGTGATAGGACAGCATGGAAGCAGATGTGGGGAGGGGCCAGGAGGGAGCATGGGGCTCTCCGAGTTGTGTGACAAAAGACCAAAGCAAGATCTGGGTGTGTGACTCAGTTCAGGGCCTTGACTCCAGCACTAGAGTTCAAAGGGAGGAAGGGAGAGGGATCGAGTCCTTGAGACCTAAGGGCTACCATGCTCATAATGAAGATCAGGAAAAGCGGATCAAGACATAGCCTGGTGGCTGATCCCAGCTTGCCGGAGCATGAGGTTCCTAGCACAGACAGTCTTCCCAGCACTGTCGGTGTGAACTTCTCCGGTATCCTGTGCAGTTTCCAAAGCTTTGCCCCAGAGCCAATTCAAAAGCTAGGGAGAGCCGGGCGGCAGTGGTGACGCACGCCTTTAATTCCAGCACTCGGGAGGCAGAGGCAAGCAGATCTCTGTGAGTTTGAGGCCAGCCTGATCGACAAGAGCTGCAGAGAGACCCTGTCTTGAAAAACCAAAAAGAAAAAAAGAGACAAGAAAAGCAAGCCAGAGAGAGCTCTCTCCAGAGGTCAGGGCAGAGGCCAGTCGTGATGACCGGTCAGACACTCCTAGCCAGCACCCCCGCTCAGCCCAGTCCCCATCAGACAGACGAGAGATAAATGGAAACCTCAGGTTAAAAATACCCAGCCTTGTTGTAAAGAGTTATAAGCACAGGAAGGAAGTGCGGGGAGGCAGGCTAGAGAAAAAGCCCCAAAGAATGAGGTGTTATTAATGGCTGAGAGTGGCTCAGGTGGAGGTTCTGGGGCACACTCTGCCAGTATCCTCGGTGGACAGGCCGTTCAGGCAGGTTCTCCCAGAGAAATGATTTGGGTCCACTGAAAGCAGGGTTCAGATCCCCACAAAAAGTCTTGAGTCAGGTTTGAGGTGGACGAGCAGAGACCTTCAGGTCAATGGGACTGGAGGCCCAGAGGAGGAGCCTGTCATCCTTGTTACGGTCTCTGGGAAGAAAGAGTCATGGAGGCACCAGCCCTTCCGCCTGGGGAGAGTGGAAAGGGATTTAGCTGACCTAGAATCTCACCTGCTCTTTGGGAGGAAGGGAGACCAGTGAAACAGATGGCTGAATCCAGGCAGCACAGTGTCAGTGCCACAGAGGTGCTTGGGTACAGGAAGCCTGACTCTCCCTTAGTCTTAGTAGCTGTGTGACCTTGGACCAGTGCCCGGTTCTCTCCTGCTTCTGTAGAGGGCTGTAGGTGGTGACCTGGGAGCATCATGGGGAGGATTAAGAGAGCTAATCAAAGCTACTGGTCCCTGCAATGTGCTTCTTAAAGCGGACTACTGGGGAAGGGGGCGTGTCATGGAGGGCAGTGCGGGTGGGAAAGAAGCTCTTTTTGATTTTCTTATTTTACGCGAATGGATGGTTTGTCTACATGTACATCTGCACACCAGAAGTCATTGGGTCCTATAGGACTACAGTTACAGAGTAACTGGTTATGAGCTGCCATGTGGGTGCTGGGAATGGAACTCAGAGCTCTGGAAGAGCAGCCTGTGCTTTTAGCCGCTGAGCCATCTCTCAGAGGTTAAGAGAGATGCTCTTAAGACACTAATGCCAATGGGTGGTCTTTCATGAAGGAAGAGAGCCAGGATTATTAGAGAGACCCTGTGTCAAAAAAAAATCAAATACAAGAATAGTTTGCGAGCTGGAGAGATGGCTCTAGCCATTAAGAGCACTGCCTGCTCTTCCAGAGGTCCTGAGTTCAATTCCCAGCAACCACATGGTGGCTCACAACCATTTGTAATGAGATCTGGTGCCCTCTTTTGGCCTGCAGGCATACATGCAGACAGAATACTGAGAATACTGTATACACATAATAAATAAATAAATATTTAAAAAAAGAAAAGAAAGAATAGTTTGCACTTTGGAGGCTAGGGTGTAGTTCAAAGCCAGAATCCCCTCCCCTGATGCACTTGAGGCCCTGGGATAGAACGCCAGTGCTGTAACCATGACAACAGCTTTTGTACCTTATAGCACAGGCATGAGTCAAAAGGAGGGCTTGAGAAGGTGGCTTCTGAATCAAATTTGTTTGTCGGACAGATTTCACTGGTAGAGCCGAGGAGGGTAAATGAGAAGGGAAGAGGATTTTGACAGGGAAGCCAACAAGTCAAATGGCCCCAGCTTTGGCCAGGCAATAGACAAAGGAAGACAAAAAGGAAACTCTTAGCAAGCAGAGTAACTTGGGAAGCTGAGAGGAGAGAGGAGAAATCTCCATGATGTACTCTCCCTCAGCAGGATGTACAGTAGTAGTCTCCTTACTGGAGACACGGTTGATAAAGCGGGAGAAAGGGTTACAGGAATCTTATAGAAAGGTGAGTTTCAGGAGGAGGCCGAGATGGCCAGATATCTGGAGGCTGGGGGGGAGGGGTGGATGTGGAGAAGGTGCAAGTGATAGGTGTAAAAGATTCCCTTCAGACTTAAGCAATCCTCATTTTATGTATTTAAAAGATTTATTTATTATGTACACAATGTTCCTCCTGCATGTATGCCTGTACATCAGAAGAGGGCACCAGATCTCATTATAGATGGTTGTGAGCCACCATGTGATTGCTGGGAATTGAACTCAGGACCTCTGGAAGAGCAGTCAATACTCTTAACCTCTGACCCTTATTTTTCTTTTTTGAAGCAGGGTCTCCTTACATAGCCCTTACTGTCCTGAAACTTACTATGTAGAGCAGGCTGGCCTCAAACTCATAGAAATCCATTGTCTCTGCCTCCTGCATGCTGGGATTAAATGCATGTGCCATCATACCTAATCATCACTACTTTTAAAAATTAGTTTTATAAGCCCCTACTACTGTTTTAATGTACAACTGAACACAGAGTCACTGGCTTTGTATGACAGATGAAGCCTCCCAGGGAGAGGAGATGGGAAGCATCCCAGGGCCAAGAAGTTTCCTTTGTCCTATAACTGTAGTCAGAAAGATGGTCAAACATCATTGTTCGTGCTGCATCGTAAATGGCCTATATATTATCATTGGGTTTGTGCTAAGTTAAACTTTACAAAATAGAAAAATAACTTAAAGAGATTCTTGCCAAAAAAAATTGCAGATAAAGATCATCTGAATTCAGGAAACGCTAGCACACGAGAAAATGGCAAGCCAGGCATGGTGGTGCATGCCCGGTCTCTCACCACTTGGGAAAAGCAGAGGAACACAAGTGTGAGGCCAGCCTGGTCTACACAACAAGGTTCAGGCCAGCCAGGGCTATATAATGAGACCCTGTTAAAAGCAAGGAGGGGAGAGTGGAGGAGGGAAGGGAGGGAAAGACAAAGAGAGAAAGGTTGAGATGTGCAAACCATGGTTTGAGGAGATGTACTAACCATGATTGATCCCCAACACCCCCCCCACACACACACATAATGCCCATTATGGTAGCACAGAAGAATCCTGCGCTTTCTTGGCAGGCTAGTCCAGCTGAATCAGCAAGGTCTAAGTTTAGTGAGAGACTCTGTCTCCAAAAAGAAGGTGGAAAGTGACTACGGAAGACATCCAGTGTCAAACACTGGCCTTCATAAAGCCCCTCCATGTGTGTGTACCTGAACACACACGTAACAGGAACACTCCAAAAGAAAAAAGAAAAAGAAGGGAGGGTTGGGGAGATGGCTTAGTGGGTGAGCGTGTCCACTACCTGGAGTCCTGAGCTTAGAACTCTTGCCCTGTGTAAAAGATGTGGAGGTGGTTGTCAGCTCCTGTAATCTTGGTGCTGTGAGGGACCCAGACAGGAGGGACAGTGGAAGTTGTTGGCCACCAGCGTAGCTCCAGGTTCAGTGAAGGACCGTGTCTCAAAAGAATAAGGTAGACAGTGGTAGAAGCCACCCAAAAACCTCATTTGACCTCCAAGTATACACTGGCACCTGCAGACATGTGTACACCACACACACACACACACCACCACCACCACCACCACAGAATAAACACTTTTTGAAAATGAAAGGCAGAGATGAAAAGTAAGTGAGGACTGAAATCAGGAACAAGACAATATTGTCCACTCTCTTCATATCTATTCAATATACTTCTTGAGGGTCTAGCCAGAGCAGTAAGACAACAAAAGGAGATCAAGGGGATACAAATCAGAAGAGAAGAAGTCAAACCCTCACTATTTGCTGATGATACGATAGTTTACATAAGCGATCCCAAAAACTCTACCAAGGAACATCTACAACTCATAAACACCTTTAGTAGTGTAGCAGGTTACAAGATTAACTCAAAAAAAAAAATCAGTAGCCCTCCTTTACACAAATGGTAAATGGGCTGAGAAAGAAATCAGAGAAACATCACCCTTCACAATAGCCACTAATCGCATACAATATCTCAGAGTAACTCTAACCAAACAAGTGAAAGACCTTTAAATCTTTGAAAGAAATTAATAGAAGACACCAGAAAATGGAAAGATCTCCCATGCTCTTGGGTAGGTAGAATTAACATAATAAAAATAACAATCTTACCAAAAGCAATCTACAGATTCAATGCAATGCCCATCAAAATCCCAGCAAAATTCTTCACAGACCTCGAAAGAACAATACTCAATTCATAAGGAAAAGCAAAAATACCAGGATAGCGAAAACAATCCTGTACTATGAAGGAACTTCTGGAGGCATCACAATCCCTGACTTTAAACTCTGCAACAGAGCTACAGTACTGAAAACAGCTTGGTATTGACATAAAAACAGACAGGACCAATGGAACCGAATTGAAGATCCAGATGTCAATCAATCCACACACCTATTAACACCTGATTTTTGACAAAGAAGCAAAAAATATAAAATGGAAAAAAGAAAGTATATTCAATAAATGGTACTGGCATAACTGAATATCAACATATAGAAGATGAAAATAGATCCACATCTATTGTCATGCACAAAACTCAAGTCCAAATGGATCAAAGACCTCAGCATAAAGCCAGTTACACAACCTCATAGAAGAGAAAGTGGGAAGTACACTGTGCATTGGCACAGGGAACCACTTCCTAAATATAACCGCAGCAGCACAGACACTGAGAGAAGCAATTAATAAATGGGACCTCCTGAAACTGAGAAGCTTCTGTAAAGCAAAGGACATGGTCAACAAGACAAAATGGCAGACTACGGATGGAATGGGAAAAAAATCTTCACCAACCCCACATCAGACAGAGGACTGATCTCCAAAATATACAAAAAACCTCAAGAAATTGGTCATCAAAAGAACAAAACAATCCAATAAAAAAAATGGACAGAGAACTCTCAACAGAGGAATCTAAAATGGCTGAAAGACACTTTAAGGAAATGCTCAACATCCTTTGTCATCAGAGAAATGCAAATCAAAACAACTCTGAGATTCCATCTAACACCTGTAAGAATGGCCAATATGAAAAACACTGATGACAACTTATGCTAGAGAGGTTGTGGGGAAAAGGGAACACTCCTGCATTGCTGGTGGGAGTGCAAGCTGGTACAACCCCTTTGGATGTCAGTGTGGTGATTTCTCAGAAAATTAGGGAACAGCCTACCTCAAGATTCAACAATACCACCTTTGGGTATATATCCAAAGGATGCTCAATCGTGCCACAAGGACATGTGCTCAACTATGTTCATAGCAGCTTTGTTTGTCATAGCCAGAACCTGGAAACAACCTAAATGGCCCTCGACCGAAGAATGGATAAGGAAAATGTCGTACATTTGCACAATGGAGTACTACACGGCAGAAAAAAAAACAAAAAAACAAAACACACACACACACACACACACACACACACAATGACATCTTGAAATTTGCGGGCAAATGGATGGATCTAGAAAACATCATATTGAGTGAGGTAACCCAGACCCAGAAAGACAAATATCATATGTACTCACTCATAAGTGGCTTTTAGACATAAAGCAAGAAAACCAGCCTACAATTCACAATCCCAGAGAACCTAGACAACAATGAGGACCCTAAGGGAGACTTACATGGACCTAATCTACATGGCAAGTAGAAAAAGACAAGATCTCCTGAGTAAACTGGGAGCATGGGGACCATGGGAGAGGGATAGGAAGGGGAGGGGAAAGAAGAAAAAATATATAGCTCAATAAAAACAATAAAAATAAAAGATGGGAGTGTGATAGGGACGTGAAGGGAGCTTATTGGAAACTTGATGGGAGAGTGAAGGGAGCGTGATGGGGGCATGATGGGAGCATGATGAAAGCATGATGGGAGGGTGATGGGGGCGTGATGGGAGTGTGATGGGGGCGTGATGGGCACGTGATGGAGGCGTGATGGGAATATGATGGAAGTGTGATGGGAGCGTGATGGGGGCGTGATGGCAGCATGATGGGGGCGTGATGGGCACGTGATGGGGGCGTGATGGGGACGTGATGGGCACGTGATGGGCACGTGATAGGAGTGATGGGGATGTGTTGGTGGTGTGATGGGCACGTGATGGGGACGTGATGGGAGCGTGATGGGCACGTGATAGGAGTGTGATAGGAGTGTGATGGGAGCGTGATGGGGGCGTGAAGGGAGCGTGATGGGAGGGTGATGGGGGCGTGATGGGAGGGTGATAGGAACGTGACAGGAGCGTGAAGGGAGCATGATGGGAGCGTGATGGGAGCGTGAAGGGAGTGTGATGGGGGCGTGATGGGGACGTGATGGGGGCGTGAAGGGAGGGTAATGGGAGCGTGATGGGCACGTGATGGGCACGTGAAGGGAGAGTGATCGAAGGGTGATGGGGACGTGATGGGGGTGTGAAGGGAGGGTGATAGGGGCGTGATGGGAGCATGATAGGGACATGATCGGAGGGTGATGGGAGCGTGATGGGAGGGTGATCAGAGAGTGATGGGGGCGTGATGGGAGGGTGATGGGGGCGTGAAGGGAGGGTAATGGGAGCGTGATGGGCACATGATGGGCACGTGAAGGGAGAGTGATCAAAGGGTGATGGAGACGTGATGGAGGCGTGAAGGGAGGGTGATAGGGGCGTGATGGGAGCGTGATAGGGACATGATCGGAGGGTGATGGGAGCGTGATGGGAGGGTGATCAGAGAGTGATGGGGGCGTGATGGGAGGGTGATCAGAGAGTGATGGGGGCGTGATGGGAGGGTGATCAGAGAGTGATGGGGGCATGATGGGAAGGTGATGGGAGCAAGAAAAAAAGTGAGGTGAGGAAGAAGGAAAGAGAAAAGTTGACCCTCTTCTTCATATGTCTTTGTCGATAGTTCCATTATGATGTTAAAATGATGTGTTATCCACATGGACCAGGAAGAAGGTCAAAATAATTTTTGCCATTATTAAGACAACAATTAGAAGTGGACCATTGTACCATTGTTAAAAAATGAGACTCATCTCAAATATATACTATGGCTTGAGATATTAGTGGTAGCAGGCTGTGTGTACAATATAGAAATAACTGAGCCAGGTGTGATGCATGCCTTGAGAGGTGGAGGCAAGAGGAACAGGAGTTCTGGGCCAGCCTCCACTCAGTAGCAAGTGTGAAGCCAGCCTGGGCTTTGAAAGCATGAGGACCTTAGTTTGAATCCCAGCAGCTGTATAAAAGGCTGAGTGTGACTGAGTCCATGGGCCTGTAACCCCAGTGCTGGGGTGTGGAGGCGGGAGGATCACTGGCACTTGCTAACTAGCTCTCCCGCCTAGCTCTCCAGGTTCAGTGAGAGAACCTTGTCTCTAGGGAGGGAGTACAGTGGAGAGTGATTGAGCAGGATTCCCGATGTCCTCCTTTAGCCTCCACTAACAAGCACACAGACATATAACTTTTGAATACACACACACACATTAATTAAACATATATTGAGGGTTAATGTTCAAATGCTATTGCTGATAAGATATAATACCTTAGCCAAGCATAGTGGCACATTCCCTTAATCCCAGAGCTCGAGAAGTAGAGGCAGGTGAATCTCGATAAGTTCAAAACCATAGTGAGTTCCAGGATAGACAGGGCTAGTAGTGAGATCGTGTCTCAAAATAACAACAGCTTGATGTGGGAGACTGTCACCTTAAAAAGGCTTTAATTTCAGCAAAAGTTTTAAAATCATGGGTCTCGGATCTCAGAGAATGAGCTGCCTTTCAGCAGCCCTCCACATCAGAACCACTAAGGATTGTGTTTACCCTGCGGAACAAAGGGTTCTTGTATTCGGGAGTGTGGCTGCAATGGCTCACTTGTCCTTCATCGCCTTAGCTTTTCCCTTCCTTCTGGAGATGAGGGAAAGATTAGTTGAGCTCCCTGGAGAAAAGCGTTAGGTAAATACAGGACGTTGCCGAGCTATTGTTTCTATTCCTAACAACACTAACAGCTCGGGGGGGGGGGGGTGCCTCCAAGGGGTTCAAGTGAACATCTAGGCCAGGGGTCTATAGCACTCCAACTCTGGATCTCTCAGCCATATGAATCTAGGGGTCCCTGTGGCCTGAGTCCTAGGGGGCATGGAGGCTGCTGGGGCTTAGGAAAATGGAAGCCCGAAAGAGGGTAACTCTCTCTGGAAGGAAGAGCCTACCTTCTTCTGGACAATAATGAACTGGGCCAATGACTGGCCATAGAAAGCACTGCATGTGTCAGCCTAGGGATCAAAGCCATGGGGATGAAGTCTTCACTAAGGTAGAGGTACCTGGTATAGGCCCACCTGCCAAGAAAGTTAGGGTGGGGTTCCTGTCTTTCTTTCTGTTTCCCCACACTAATTACATTTTGTAGTAAAAATAATTATGCCTCCCATTTAAAAGCACATCTGCGTGAGGAATTTAACAGGATAGAAATGATACTTCTCCACAGTTTCTAGCCAACTCATGTTCACTGAGCTTATGCCTTGGCTGTGAAGTCTTGTATCAGCACACACGGAGGAAATGCCAGGGCACAGAGGAGCCGGTGGGTAAGTTAAGATGTGCAGGTCATGATGGCACAGATGGATAGGGACTTGAGAGGTTCCGATGAAGAGGAACCAAAGTGGACGGGGGTCAGACAGAGTCATAAGTCAAGGCCGGGCCTTGAAGGGTCAGGGATTCTGATCAAGGAGAGCTGGAGATACTGACATTCCCAAAGAATGAACCAATCCCACAAATGGAGAAGCATGGGACACATGTGGCCAAAGTGAATAGTTACTTCAGAATATGGGAGAAATGTAGGGTTGCAGATGTGTATGGGAAATGAGAGACGCTCCCCACACTTAGACCCCTGTTTCTCACGCATGACCAGGACAAGCCTTGGGAAATTTCTAGATGAATGAAAGTCAAGACAAAACCTGTCTAGGGCCCGCCAGTGAGTTACTCGGAAATAGAGATTCAGATGGACACTTGCGAGGTTTCTGGCCTTTGTACTGACCAGACACAGCTGGGTGTGTGGGAAAGTGCCCGGGGCCAGGGGCAGGTAGATTGCTTCTCTGGGAAAGCCTGGAGCTGGAGGTTCCAAGCACTGGGCGTCCTTCTCAGCTGTTGGCTTGGTCTTCTTAAGCCAAATCTTCCCATGGAAGCTGGGTGGCGGATGAGCCTGGTGACTGGACTGAAGCTGTTGGAAACTCCGATGGGTTGGGCTGGGAATGGCAGAGTGTGGGATCGCTGCAATAAAATGCAGGGAAAGGAACCCTTGCAGTGTCCTGGGGTGTGAGGCACAGGGCGTGGGGCCCTGCATTCCCGGGTGGCTAAGACGCTCAGTGTTGATGATTATCATTATTATTCCTGCTCGGGTTTCTTGGAACTTTCATCCTACAGGACCCTGCCTGGCTGGGCAGGCGCGTCATCAGCTAGCAAAGGGTGGGGCAGGTGGCTCCTGGCAGCCGGGGAACACGACATAGCTGGGGTTTTCTGGCAGTTCTGAGATCCTTTGTAACCATGGATGCCTGGGCAGAGTTTCTCCTGGGGAAACTGAGACACATCAGCAAGGAATAAGTCAGTCAAAGTCCTTCAGCAGAGACCTCTCCTTCCCGTCCCTTGTTCTTCATAAGGCCAGAGGCGTATTCTCTTCAAGCTGGGGCTGATCTTGTAGGGCTGGAGGAGAGTCAGGAAAGGTGTGGATTCCAGAAGAGAGAACTGGGCTGGGGCCAGGACATCAGAGCTGTTACCCTCGGTGCCAGGTGCTGCGGGCATCATGAGGTCAGGCTCTTGATTTCAAGTCTCTCTGGAAGGTTCTGCCATATGGGTGGATCTTCCGCAAGCCCCCAAGGGAAGGCAAGGCTGGAGACGTGCAAAATGCCCAGCTCTGTCCATCAGAGGCCAGATTCAGCATCCTGGGATAGGAAGAGCCTAGATCTCATAAAGATGGGCCAGGCCCTGGAGCAAAGGGCCAGACAAAGGATCATAGACTGAGAAAGGTGTGTGTGTCCGCGTGTGTTGTGTGAGTCTGCGTGTGTTGTGTGCACATTTGTTAACACCAGCTCGCAGCGGCGACGAGTCTCTGCTTGCTGAGATGAGATGAAAGCGAGAAGGGCTGGAAGGGAATGTGAGTGGCAGGCTGATGAGTAGGTACGGGGTTGAGTGGAATCCTACAAAACACGTGGATTCTGGCCCACTGGGGAAGGAAGGGAGTGGGCCTATTATAGGCTGCAGACTGAAGCCCTGTCTCCTTTCTCCTTTTATGCAATGCCACTTCAAGAGCAGCGGCCCCTGCAAACGCCTTCTGGCTTAAAGGGAGAAAGTGGGTCAACGAGTAGGCTGTGGAAGCTGGAGGACGGGAGGTGATAAACAGTGCTCCAGCAGCCTCCACCATCGCTCCCAGGACCCACATCTCCCAGGGCCATTGCCTGCCGTGTATTCCTGAAGCTAGCTTTTATTACCCAGCTACCATGAGCAAGGCGGGTTACTTGGCTCATAGCGCAATACATGAGATTCGTTCTCTGCTCTCGGGAGGCTCTCTAGATGGAGAAAGACAAATCTTTCTCTTTGAAGAACTCCTGAGTTGAGCCCGGAGACATCTCCTTCCTCCCCGGCAGTGGCTGTCCCTGCTCTACCTCTGCCACCAGTCTGCTAATTCTCTGGAGGTTCACACATGGAAAAGCAAGTTTCACTAGAACTCCTGCTGGTGTCTTGACACCCACCCAAGCAAAACATCCATCCTTCAGCTACGAAAGCCATCCCTTGAGCGTCCTACCATGTCAGACCGCCATAAGACTCACTGTGACACCAAACACACCCCTTTGCCTATAAGACCTGTACCCACTTTCTTTCTCCTACTGGTGATCCAAAAACCCACAACAGTTTCCCAAAGTTAATTAGATACAATATGAGCTTCTGGGGGTTTTCAGGGCTCTGCCACAAGCTTCCATTCTTACTGCCATTGGTGTCCCTTCAGATCTCCAGTAGTGTTCCATCCCGTTCCCAACAGTGTCTCTTCCCTCCCATTCCCAACAGTGTCCCTTCAGATCCCCAATAGTGTCCCTTTTCATTCTCCAGAGTGTCCCTTCCCATTCACAGCACACAAATATCAGTAACATAACTGTCAACATCTGAACCCCACCAGAAGCTTTTCCAAAGGACTCCTTTCCACATCTACAGCCAATTCATTTGACAAATATGTACAGAACAGAGGCGATGGACCAGGTCCCATGAGAGTCACTAAAGTAGCTCTTTTAATGTTGGGGGGAGATGAGCCTTCTGTCACGGAGTGGGGCCATGCTTGACCAGGGAGGACGGATACTAATGAAGATGATGCAGCGAAGATCCCGACAGAGCGGCGCTCCTGGCTTCTCCAAGCCTTGCTCCCACCATGGTCTCACAGAGCTTTCCCTCCTCATCTCTTCCCATCACAGAGAGTGCCTTGCTGGGAGGAATGGAGAACGTGCTAACGAGATGTTCACATGGCACAGTCCTGAAGGCACCACATTGCTCTCCAGTGGAAACTGCTTCTCCATTCCTGAAGTCAGCATCCTACAGGAAACAGGGGCAGAAATTAGACTCTAAAATTTCTGTGTTAAAAAACAAGCTCTTACTGGGCAGTGGTGGCAGACACTTTTAATCCCAGTACTCGGGAGGCAGAGGCAGGAGGATCTCTGAGTTTGAGGCCAGCCTTGTCTACAGAGCTAGTTCCAGAACAGCCAGGACCACATAGAGAAACTTTGTCTCAAAAAACCAACCAACCAACCAACCAACCAACCAAACAACCAAACAACAAGCTACAAAAAACAAAACAAAAAACCAAGCCCTTCGGAGGCTGGGCTTGGATAGTAGAATGCTTGCTACACAAGCATGAGGACCTGAACTCAATCTCCAGCATCCATGTAAAAAACCACGTGTGAAGGCCCTCATCGTAATCCTAGCACAGGGGCGGCACGGCCCAGCAGCTGTCTGGGGTTTACTGGTCAGCCAGTCCTGCCAAGTCCGTGAGTTCTAGGTTCAGTGAGAGGCCCTGTTTCAAACTCCCAAGATGGCGCGTGAGGGAGACACAGTGCTGATGTCTGGCGTTGATACACATGCGTGCCCATGCACATGCTCACCTTGCCCACACACCCTTCAAACAGCGGAAGTTATGTAGGGCTGCAAAAGGCCCTTACCATTTCACCCAGTTAGGAAATAACAGCACCCAGGCCCTGACCCAGAGGGCAGCCATCTTGTGGAGGAAAGAAACCCCCTCTCCTTAGCTCTAGCTACAATGGTAGGTGACTCTCCTGTGTGCGGTGTGAGACTTGTCCTTGAAGGAAGACTCTAACTCCTCCTGCGGTTGTTTGATGTGGGTGGGTGTTTAACCACGATAAGCAGAAGCAAAGTCTTCCAACTGTCTCACCAAGGAAGATGCTACAAATTCCTCCTCCTTGCTTATCTGCCCCAGACAACACGGCAAATTATGAAATGTTCAATATTCTCTGCTCTGAAGGCACATAAGCAACTCCAAACCAACATAAGCAAGAACCCTTTGGAACTGTTCGCTCTTATTTCCTTAAGTATCAACCATATGGATAATTTTGAAAGAACGTGACAATTGGGAGCCAGAACATGCTGGCCTAGTCTCTTGGAGCTCTTTTAGGGTCCTCTTATAATTGGGTCTCTCCCTGCAACTTTGTGGCACTGTCTCCAAGGGGTAGAATTCCTGGTCATGAAACTGTGATAGCTCCCAAGAATGCCAGGGAAGAAGCTGCTGTGCCTGTGGAAGCCAGCAGGAAGGCAGTTCTTTTTGAGGTTTGCCTGACAGCAGTGAGAGCATTTGGGGCTCTACAGTGAAGCAGGCGTGGAAAATAACATGGTCAAAATGCTGCCCTGAGTGTGGAGTTTCCCAAATCAAAGGGTGGGTCACACCATAGGGTGATGAGTCCTGCTGGGTGGCAGTGGCGCATGCCTTTAATCCCAGCACTCGGGAGGCAGAGGCAGGTGGATCTCTGTGAGTTCAAGGGCAGCCTGGTCTACTGAGTGAGTTCCAGGCTACACCAAAAAAAATCCTTTCTCTAAAAAGTTCCTCCAAAGGGAATAGTCCCTTCCTTTCCCATCTCCCTTATTTTCTCCCGGTCTTCCTTCTTCTCATTTCCTTCTTCCTTCCTCTCTTCTTCTTTCCCTTTTTCCGCCTTTCCTCTTTCTTCACCCTTCCCTCTGCCTCCCTCCATCCCTGCCTTCCTTCCTCTCTTCCTTCTTCGCCCTTTTCCTCCCTATCTCCCCTTCTTCCTCTTCCCTCTCCCCCTCTCCACCCCCAGCCCTTCTCCTTTCTGCTTCCCTGTGGAACCCAGCGGCGAGTCCCTACATCAGGAGGCCTCTCTAGTTCACCGTCACTTACCCCCTTTTCCTATTCATTCTACAGTGCCTCAACTCAACTTCATGTCCTTTATACCACCGTCCCCCTCTTGTCAAGCCCTGGTTGAGTGCTCCTTTCTCTGAATTCTAATTTCATTGCATAAGGTGTGTTATTTGATATATTTGACTATGCCACACCTGATATTGTCCAGCTGCATAACTCGCCTGAGTCTTGGTTCCCCAGGCAGGGCGTAAATGTGAGAGAACAAGACCATTTCAGAGTCTCTTAGAGCGCCGAGCACGGGGAGGAGTCACTGTAGGACTTGATGGAGCTTCTTTTTTTCTATTTCTTTTGCTTCTCATCAAACGTGGGAGGATGGCACTGAGAGGCGGCCGCTGGAGCAGTCAAGGCCCACAGCTTGTTTGGGTGGAGAAACATATTATACAACATCAATTAAATTCCTGATAGACAGAATCCCTGCCTTTAGACGCGCACTATGGAGAGCCCTGGGGGCAGTCTGGAGGTTGGAGGACATCTTTCACAACACCGTGCAGTTCAATTACCTATGGGGAAATCTGCGGTCCAAGTGGTTCCAAATAGCAGTGTGCACCTTAGGAAGAATCCGGGAAACCAAAGAATGTGGGAAAGCCCTCTGTAGGATTGTCACCTGTCGACATGGGAGAACTCACCTGAGACTAAAGACCAGTGTAAACGGTAAGCTGGAGGTACGGGAAGGAAGGAGCAGGGTAGACAAGGTTCTTTGTAGTAAGGCTTGTCTCCAGACTCACGTCTCAGCCCAAGAGATTGAACTTGAAGAGGAAGTTGTATATGCAGTGGGGACTATTAGATTATTATAATCTTCCCTACCACCTCGACATCTTCTTTTCCCTCCTCCTTCTTCTTTTGAGACAGGCTCTCATGAGTTCTGATCCTTCTGCATCCACTTCTTAAGTGCTGGGATTACAGGCGGGCACCACCGCACCCAGGTGATACCCTCCCGGGGATCAAACCCATGGCTTTGTGTATGCTAGACAGGCACTCTGCCAAGTGAACTGCATCCCAGCCCAGAGCCTTTTCTTAAAACTGACCCGCTGCCTCATCTCCTTTACCTCCTCTCTTGTTAGAAAGGCAAGTCCCGGAACATCCAGCAAAACGGTTCAGGTTTCTGTGGAGAGTGGGATGTATTTTCTGTGCCTGCGCTAGTAAATCACCACAGACAGGGTAACGGAATGCAGCACCCATGTGTTGCCTTCCGATCTGGAGGCCAGAAGTCTCACTGGGCTGAGGCAGACAGCATTGTGTCAGAAAAGGGGAGAAATGGGTCCTAGCTTGCCTACTTGTGCTTTTCAGGGCGGCCCACATTCCTCAGCTCACATCCTTGTCCGTCGCCACAGTCACATCACGTGGTTTCGATCCTGCTTCCCTGACTTCCCTAACTGTATCTCAGAGTCCAACACCTCTGTCCCAACCCTCTAAGGGCTCTTACAGTGCTGGGCCCATGAGAATCCAGTGTAATCTCCACCCATTAACTGAATCACTTTGGAAAGTCCCTCTTGCAATGTAAGGTAACATATTCACAGGTTCAGAGAAGGGAATGTGGGTCTTTTGGGGAACCACTCTTCTACTCATGACCGGAGCCGGTGAAGAAATCTGGGAGGAGCTTGGGGTGCCAGGTGGTACAGCACTGTGGCTAGAAGAGCTGGTGTGGGGACTGGAGAGATGGCCCAGTGGTTTGCTCTTGCAGGGAACTGGGGTTCAATTCTGAGCACCTATACGGTAAGTCACAACCAGCTATAATTCCAGGTCCAGGGAATCTGTCACCCTCTTCTGGGCACCAGGTATGTGTATGCTGCATATACATACATGGACTCATATATTCACATTAAAAAAAAATCTTAGGGAAAGAAAATCACAGTTACGGGCTCTGGCTACCCCAGTTCACTCTTGCCTCTGCTGTGTAAGAACAATGAGACCTTATGACGTTTCCTGCTTGTGGTCTCAATACCTTAGTTTTCTTGTCTGTAAAAGAGAGATACCTACCTTTGCCTTAGTTACTTTGATTATATGGGGGTAACAGTGATTAGACTTAGGACAGGAGGAACCATTCAGTTAACTGGAAATATCTTTTGTGGTGAGGTATTTCGAGACAGGGTTTCTCTGTATAGCCCTGGCTGTCCTGGAACTTGCTCTGTAGACCAGGTTGGTCTCAAACTCACAGAGATCCACCTGTCTCTGCCTTCTGAGTGCTCGGATTACCAACATGAGCTGCTAGGGCCATCTATGATTGTTTAGTTAATATTTATCTATTTAATCCCTCCCGAGATTTCTGCAACACTATTTAACTTGACATTCGGCCACTTGAAGACTCAGTAATGTCCCAGCCAGGTACCCAGAGTGATCACATATACCTGACTGATTTGAGAGTGACCTGCTCTGGGTTCCTAGATGCCATTACACATATATGAGCATCTCTGGTCCCCACTTTCTAAGGAACCAAGAAGCCCCTTGTTCTCTTCCTCTTATTGATTTCCTCTCTAAGTACCGCCATGGATCTAGCAGTTTTTCCCATCGGCAGGACTGCCCAAATAAAACGGAAGACAGCCAGTGAAATCTGGGTTTCAGGTAAACGAGTAATTTTAATGTAAGTATATTCCAAATATTACTATCTGTTCAAAACAGTGCTTTATTAACCAGTTATTTTATTAACCAGAACATTCCATTCCCTAGCATCACCAAGGAACATTTCACTTTGTTCTCTGATGCAGTTTACAAGGTAAATTGATATTCAATTCCAGAAAGTTCCAGTGTCTTTTATAAGTAGTTCTATGTGGTAACCAGAGGAGGGAAGGCAGATGATGGTTCTGGGTGGATGGTGTTCAGAAGAGTGGGTCCCTCCTGTCTCACGACACAGACCCTTCTGCTGCCCAGCTCTGTGTTTCACAACAAACACAGACAAGCTCCTCACTAATGCAGTGCTGCAGTCTTCTTCCCTGGGATCTAAGGAGCCCTCAGGATACTCAGTCTGTTGATGTACATTGAGGTTGTTGGCCCGCTTTCTTTTGAAAGCAGGTGCTAGATGGACATGGTGGGGACATGTAACCCCACAACTGGGAGGCTGAGGCAGAAGGTTTTCATGTTGGAACCCAACCTGAACTGCTCGGAAAGACCATCTTTCAAAATTGAATCATCCAATCCATCTGCATGCTGTACAAAGAATGTTCTACATTGCAGTCTAGGATAAAGTCAACCCTTACCACCTATGGGATGGGCATTAGATTGCCTAGTCTAGGATAAAGTCAACCCTTCCCACCTATGGGATGGGCATTAGATTGCCTAGTCTAGGATAAAGTCAACCCTTACCACCTATGGGATGGGCAGTAGATTGGTGAATATGATCTGTTGTAACCAGCTGTGGTTTGACTCTACAAGGTTGGTCTCTCTACTGACAAGAAAGTTTGCTCAAAGCCTTTTCCCCAAAGATCCATTACAGATGCCTCATCTAGTCTAGCATCCTCCTCCCCTGCTGATCCATCACCCCCAACTCCTCCTCTAAATTTCCTTCCATGGTCTGTGGATTAGTTGCCTTACCCTGTCCCCAGTCTTTTCTTTCTTTCTCCCCCTCCCCCACACCCCAAACAGAGTCTCTCTGTGTAGCTCCACCTGCCCTGGAACTCACAATGTAAAGCAGGCTCGTCTTGAATTCATAGGGATTCACCTGCCCCTCTCTGTCACTCAAGTGCTAGGACTAAATGGGGTGCACCACCATGCCTGGCTAGGTTATCATCATGATTGAAGGTAAGGGCTCAGGGCTGTGCCAGCCAGACCTCTCCCTGCAGTCCACCAACCTCCACCCTCTGGAGCACTTCTCAGCTCTCCACTCCATATATGTCCTGGTCTTGTCCGACTGCCCTGCCTAGTGCTCTCAGCCAGCCTTCGGTTTTCCCAACAATGTCCAGGCATCTTGTGGTGTTGGTGCCTACATTTCCATACTCTTCCGAGTATCCTTTCAGAGACTAAACGATGCAAAATACTCAAACGGCTCATGAGATCCTTTATTTATTAATTTTTAAATTTACTTTTATTTTGTGAGAATGTTGGAGCGTGTGCATGTATGTGTGTATGCCACATGAGTGCCTGATATCGGTGGAGATCAGAAGAGGGTGTCAGAAACCATGGAACTAGAATTAGCTGGAGGCTATGAGTTGTTGTTGTGTGTGTGTGTGGGGGGGGACCAAATCCTGGTTCTCTGAAAAATCAGTCAGTGCTCTGAGCGGCTGAGCCAGTCCCCACTCCAGTCTCCTCCAGCCAGCCCTCCGCTCCCAGCCCCCGTGAAATCTTAAAAGAAATCCTGGGCATTATTCCTGAGAAACAAACAAAGCCACTTTAGCAAAAGTAAGGCCTTGAGGGCTAGTTAGGGATTCCAGATGCATCCTCAGGTACCGAGGACAATTGGTATCCTCAAACCTTATTTACTTTCTAGGAAAGGTGGCCCCAAGGGGCTAGGGAAATTAAAGACTTACTGGTATAACCTCTAAGAAAAACTCGCTCCAGATAAGGTCTCCTGGCTCTTAATTGTTTATTGTTATTGTTATTAACCCAACTCCTATGAAAAGCTGCCACAGCTCTGTTAACAACCTCAGGTCTGGGTTTAATTAATACCTCTGAAGGCCGAGCCCTCAGGCAACGTGTTGTCCGCCCCCACAACTTCACAGCCAGGCTCCTCCTCCTCCTCCTCCTCCTGACTCCGCTCACAGGGTCTTCTTAGGCGGATCCTCCAGCTTCTGCCAATCACGGCTCTTCCAGCCCCCTTGGTAATCTCACGTGTCTCCTTTGACCTTCTTTTTTCCCTTTTTCCAGCTACTAAGTTATCCCTAAGAGTCTTCAAGAATCACGCCTCGGGCGAGGGCTTTGAAATCTGAGGTGCCCAGAATTCCCTAGCAGCCCCCAATTCCGGCCCTGCTTCCAGGGTCTCCTCTTGAGAACATTTCTCAGGTGGTACAGCCGGTTGGATGGGTTGGCTGGTTTAGGGTTACAGAGTTTGGCACTGATTCCAGCCCCTCTCAGCTGCCCTCTTTAATTAATTAATTCCAATTAAAAAAAAAATCTCAATTGGACCTCAGTGCATGCCTCTGAGGCACATGTCACATCAATTACAAACAAATTAACCCTACTACCTAATAGAGTCAATGAAGCTCTTTGAAGACTCATACAAGTGCAACCTAAGGGTCTTAGAGCCCTCAGCTATAGACAGATCAGGAGGTCAAACCCTAAGGAGGAAGTTGCGCCCAGTTCCCTAAGGCCAGGCTTCCTCTCTGCCTTTGCTTAGCTTAAATCGCAAGGAAGCTAAGGTTTGCAGGTGGTGGCCTCGTTTCTCTAGAGCAGCGCTTCTCAAACTATGGATGCCAAGGGCCCTTTCACAGGGGCCGCCTAAGACCACCGGAAAACATGGCTATTTACATTACGATTCATAACAGTAGCCAAATTACAGTTCTGAAGTAACAGCGGAAATAATTTTATGGTTGGGGGTCACCACAGCATGAGGAACTGTATTAAAGAGTTGCAGCATTAGGAAAGTTGAGAGCCACTGCTCTAGGGCAAGACTACAAAGTCTCTCAAATTTAAAAGTCCACCTCTCCATTATGGGAACTGGCCATTTGACGGAGGTAAGGATATATCCGCCCTCTCCCGCACCCCCACCCCAAGACGGCTGTTCTCTATGTAGTCTTGGCTGTCCTGGAACTCACTCTGTACACCAGGGTGGCCTAGAGCTCACAAAGGTCCTCTTGCCTCTGCCTCCCAAGTGCTGGACTTAAAGGTATGCACCACCATTGTCCAGCAAGGTCAGGATGTGTCTTTACTGTGTGTTTCAACACTAAAATGAATATTGAATTGGTTTATTCTTTGGCCATCATTATAGACCTTGCATGGAGGGTAACGCTGAAGATGTTACTGACTGGGAGGAGAGCGGTAGGCAGAGATCCATCAGGTCAGAACCCGAGTCACAGATGATTACAAGCTGTCTGGGTCCTGGGAATCAAACCAAGGTTCTCTGGAAGAGAGAGACCAGTACTTCTAAGTGCTGAGCCATCTTTCTACCACCTACAAATATTTTTTCATCTGGGAAAAGTGAGTAGGCAGACTGAGATTAGTCCTAAGCCTTTGTTTTACTAATACTGTCCTTTTTGCCTGACTGGAATGAATAGAATACTAGTAGACCCGGTAAAGCGCCTCTCCTTATCTACTCAGCTCATTTATTTATTGGCATGTGTTGACCGTTAATCACTTTGGTCTTTTATGTCTGTCGGCATCCTGGCTGTCCATTTGAGTCCAAACTTTCAGAGGGCAGAGACCAGATCTGTTCAATTTGCTTTGTATGGTATCCAGCAAAGAGCTACAGGATGGGGTCAGAGAAGTCCTGGACTTGGACTCTGGACATCAGGTTCTAGCTCTGTCCATCTGACTCTTAAAATTACGGCCTTATTCTAATTGGCTGTTAAAAACATTAATACGGGACCAGGTATGGTGGTGCACGCTTTTAGTACCAGCATTCCAGAGGTGGAGACAGCTGGATCTCTATGAGTTTGGGTCAGCCTGGTCTCTACAGGGAATCTCAAGCCAGCCAGGACTACATAGTGAGACCTTGTTTCCATGAAAGGAGTGGGGAGAGGCCTCTAGTCAGACATGGTGATGAAAATCTGTAACTACAGTACTTGGGAGGTGGAGAAGTTCAGGTCACTGTTGGCAACCTAGAGTTTCTGAGCCAGCGAGAGTTACATAAGACCCTGTCCCATAAAGCGGGATGGGTTTCTGACAGCTTCTGCTCACTGTCTTAGTGGAGAAAAAATTAGTGAAGAGTTATCCAAGACCAAAAAAAACCCAGAATGGATATGTGGTGAAGGTCTCCTACAGTGACTGACAAGCTTGAGTGTGAACGTTGGGTGGAGGGGGGGCGGCTTGCAACCAAGCTCTTCTTGTGGTTTGCAGGATTAGTAGCATTGGGAGGCAATCCTCTGCCTGTGATGAGTGAAGGGAAAAGAGTAGAAGGAGAAGAGAAGAACTGGGCTCTCTAGCTGGATCTTGTTAGCTAGACTTGAATCCAAACACTTGCAAAAGCATGAGTCTGTAAAGGTTTCTAGAGGCAAATCCTGGGGCCCAAGAGAGAGAAAGAAGGAAAAAATTAAAGAAGATACAGAGACAGAGCTAAAATTAGGATTTCTTTCCACTGTGTGTTGAAAGTACTAGCTTTCACTATTAGGAATATGTGAAGGACTGGAGAGATGGCTCAGGAGTTAAGAGCACTGGCTATTCTTCCAGAGGACTTGGATTTAATTCCCAGCACCCACATGGCTCACACCTATCTGTAACTCCAGTTCCAGAGGATCTGACACCCTCACACAGACGTACATACAGGCAAAACACCAATGCTCATAAAAAACATTTTTTTTTTTTCGAGAAATGGGTTCTCTGTGCAGTTTTGGCTGTCTTGGAACTCACTCTGGAGACCTCACTGGCCTCAAACTCACAGAGATCCACTTGCCTCTGCCTCCCAAGTGCTAGAATTAAAGGCATGTGCCACCACCACCCAGTCAGTAAATCTTTTTCTTTTCTTTTTAAAAACTTTGTGACAGCTTTTAGAGTAGGGTTATCAAATCCTCCAGGGGACTAGCACAGTGGGAACCAGAGAACCTGGGTCTTGGTTTGGCTCTGCTGTCTACTGGATTGGGTAACTGGCTAAGCCATCAAAACATTCCTTGGCTTAAGTTTCTTTCATTGTGAATAATGCCTGTTCTGTCTGCCCTTGCAGTTGTTGGAAGATCTGATGAGATAATGGATAAAAACTCCCTGTAGGAACCACAGAGACAGGTGAAATGGCTCAGTCTGTAAAACTGCTCATCCCCAAGCCTGAGGACCTGACTTCAATGCAGAGGACCATATGGTAGAGAGAACTGACTCTCATAAGTTGTCCTTTGTCACATGGAGTGGCCAACCACACACATACATAACAAATAACAAAAGTGTAATAATTTTTCTAAAAAAATACACAAAGCACTGTTAAAATGGAAAGTTGAATTAATATAAACTGTGATTACAAAAACAAAGAGTTGGATGGAGAGTCATAACACTTGGAAGGTCACCTCAATTTTTGGCCATCACTCTACACACCCCTCATCCAAGCAGGATAACCTGACCAACAGAGAGGGTGGAAGAATGGGTCAAGTGTCCAGGAAGACAGTCTGAGTGTACTAGACCCCGAACTCATTCTTGAATTTCATTTTATTGTGTATGCTTCCTGTCTTCTGTTCTGCTTGAAGACATTCTCTTCACCTGTTGAAACATGATGTAGATGTTAGTATTTATCCACTGGAAGCACTCACTATTGAAGACGATGGCCCAAAGTTTCAAAACTCTGATCCCTGGGGCTTGGAGTCCAAGTATAATAAACTCCAAACATCTGTTTCTGGAAGGCGCCAAAGACAGAGTCAGCTCTTGGACCCTTTATTTATAAAGTTTCAATTTCTTTCTTAATGTTGTCCCAGACTCAGGTCATTTTATTTGCTGGAGGATTGGGTGGGCCAGGGATACAGACGATGTACTGGGAGAAAAAGTTAGCTGCATCTATATGGAAACTGTTTCCATGTTGTGGGGGGGACGCCAGCTTTAGTGAAGAACATTAATAATGTATATGCTTAATGGTAGAAGGAAGAAGGCTTGAGAGAAGGCTCAGAAGTTCAGAGCACTTGTTACTCTTACGGAGAACCTGGGTTCAGCCTCCAACCATCCATAACCCCAGTTCCAGGGGATCCGACAGTCACAGGTTGCACGTACATACATGCAGGCAAAACATGCAAAGACACAAAGTAAAAGAAATAAATACAAAAAAAAAAAAGTAATGGAAGGAGTTCCAGTTAAGGCTTGGAGAACTTCAGGAAGCTTTGTTTCTGATGGGAAAGGGTTATCCTGACCTAGGAATGTCACCTTGGGTCTCCCCTGTGGAGCCTTCCCCTTGTCAAGTCATTTCCTCTCCTTGTATCCTTAGCACTTTCTACTGCAGACACTCTCTTGGCTCTGATCTCGGATAAATGCTACCTTGTTAGCTAATAGTACCATTAATTATATTAATGATTAATAGCTAATTAGTCATAATGTGGTCATACTTCTAACAGTGGAGCCTTCCTTTCTTGCACCAGTTCTGGGATTCCAGCGCGCGCGCGCGCACACACACACACACACACACACACACACACACGCGCACACACACACACACACACACACACACACACTTCCCTATTCCTGACCATGGGACAAGCGCCACAATCCATCTGTTTTGCTGACCATAATGGCAGTTTCTAAATTCCTCTAGTTGTTACCAGCTATCCTATTTATCTGGAGAATGACTACTGCTTATGTCTGTCGCTGCTTTTATTCCTGTTGTGTCACTCACTCACTTCACTAGCAAGGTGGCCAGCACTTTTTTAAAAGTTTTTTTTAACATATTCCATAGTCAGAGACAGTTACGCCCAAATCTCACTGTGACCCACTTTTCCACTTTCTCCCCCTTTTCACTTTTATCTTTCCCTATTTGGTGGGATCCCCAAACTCCTGGCCACAAATCCCTCACCTTCTGCATTTAGGCTTCCTTTTGTCAACCACGCCCCCCCCCCTCCAGCGCCCGGAAACGACGCGCACGCGCTGCCCACGCCTTTACCTGGGCGCTCGGGAGTGGGCGGAGTGGGCGCGGGCCGGGGGTGGAGCAGGCAGCCGGCGGTTATCTGCGCGGTTGAGCGCTCACATTGTGGCAGGAGGGAGAAAAGGTGCGCCCAGGCCGAGCCGAGGGCCGCGCATGCGCGCCGACCCCACAGCCGGGGATGGGGCGGGGGGAGGTGTCGGGATCCCGACCGCGCGGGGGGAGGGGGGGCGCGAGCGCGGGGGCGCGGGCACGCGCGCGCGGGCGCGTTCCCGCCGGCCTCCCTGCCCCCTCGCGCACACATCCCTCCAGCGCACCCCCCTCCCCCGCCGCCCGCCCCGCGGCCCCGCTCGGCCTCGCGCGCTCGGAAGGGAGTCGCGAGACGTCGGAGCGGCGGCCACGTAGCGCTGCGGCGGCGGCGGCCGAGGCCGGGTCTGAGGAGCGGCCCAGAGCGCAGACGTTGGGCAGGGGGAGGGGCCGGCCCGGCGGGCGGTGGGGACTGGAGCGACGCGGCGCGGCGACAGGCCCCCGCCGCAGGGATGGGCCGCCGAGGCGGCGGCGGCGGCGGCGGCGGCGGCCCGGGTGAGTAGGGGCCCCTTCCCCGCGCTCTCGCCCCCCGCCGCGGCGGCGCCGTGGCAGTCGCGTTTCCTCTGCGCCTGGCCGGGCTGGCGGGGCTGGCGGAACTGCGCTGGGGCAGCTGCGTGCGCTAGGCCGAAGCAGCCCCCATCCGGCGGGCAGGCCCCGGGCGCTGCGCGTCTGCGGCTCCCGGCTTGGCCGCGGGTGCCGGCTTCTTACCCCCCGCCCCCTCCCTCCGGGACTCTCGCTTAGCTGCAGTTTTGCAGCGAGCCGGCTCGCCTCGAGGCCTGACGGGGTGGCCGGAGTGCACGGGTTAGCGGGCGGAGGGAAGCGTTCTCCTGCCCTGCAGCTGGTGTCTTGCACCCACTACCTCCCCCGCCCTGCGGTTGCGCCCAAACCTCCAGCCTTCTGGAGTATTGTGGCACTAGAAGATAACACACATGTGATGTATGTACACTCGCCACCGGCAGCACCACACTCAGCCCAGTGGGCGATGCAGACCTTTCTCCACCCCCACTTCGTCCTCCCCTCCAATCAGGCTCTGCTGAAGAGTCTCAGGTCGGAGACACCAAAGAGAGTGACACCCTGTTACATCTCTACGAAACATGATCATTGTCGAGGGATGTCTCCGGAAGAAATGATAGATGTCCCTGCCTCGCCCTGATGTCAGTCTTGGGGATTTAAGATCCCATATGCTCCTCTTTGAAGCGGGCCAGTCTGTGATTACATCTAGCTCATCCCTCCCCCAACAACAATATCACGAACACGCGCGAGCACACACATATGCACACGCACACTCGCGCACTTCCTGATTACAGAACGGCCCCTGTCATCGCGGATCCATTGTCAGAAATGGCTTGTGCCCATCAAAGGAATGTGCCTTTGGAGGAAGATGTTTTCCACAACCAAGCTACAGGATATTCCTCTGTCAACCACTCTTTGGTTGCCCCTGGATCATACCCATGTTTAAGCATCGTCGTGGTATTTCCCTTATATGTTTTGCCAGCACACTCTCGGTATCACCTGAGCGGTGCTCTCCTGTCCCCTCCCTCCCCCTCCCCCCCAGTTAATTAGATACTTACCGCACACAGTAATTTCATCTTTTTTTTTCTTTTGGTTTTGTTTTTTGTTGCAACGTTTAACGTAACAAGGCATAGCCTGTGTAAGTAGTGTAATCTTTTGGGATGAAGGTCTATATACTCTTTTTCCAGAGGATGGTCTGATCCGTATTGTTCTGAGACTGGCAAAGAACACACGCTTTGTTGATAGCATGTATGTTGGCTTAGGAAAGGAAAGCTGCCAGTTGTTCGAACGGTGTGCTGAGGGCTGAGGCAGTTGATGTTCCCCAGGGGGGCTGGTGTGTGGTGGGTAAGTCGCCTTGTGTCAACGGCTTGCTTATTTGTATCTTCACTGTACACATGTGTTCACACAGATACTGTCTTCGGTATAAAAGATTCACCGCCAAGTTTTGTGATCCTAAACTCTTTACTGGGGCGGTGGAAGTCTTCAGGGCCCTCTCTGCAGTGAAACAATATGTAACATAGGGCTTTGTATGCAACTAAACAGTCATCTTGAAGCTGGTCCTGGAGCCTCAAGTTAAGATCTATGTTATGCAAAAGTGAAAGCAGTTTGAGATTGTGTTTTGTTTCTGTTGAGCATTAGACTGACTTTGGCTCTGTACTAAAGAGCAAAGAAGCTTTCATATGTATCATTGTCAGTTTTTAAATTTTATTTGTATGCATACTTTACTTGCATGTATGTGTACCACATGTGTGCCTGGTGTCCACAGAGGTCAGAAGAGAGTGAAAGAGGGGGGTGGAAGCCCTGGAACTAGAGTTAAGGATGGTTGTGAGCCACCATGCGTGCTGGGAATAGAACCTGGGTCCTCTGTAAGAGCAACAAGTGCTCTTAACTACTGAGCCATTTCTCCAGGTGGCTTATTATTGTGATTTGTTCTTTGGGTAAATAAGAGCAGTTAGGAATTAGAAGATATTTTCCTCTGTCTTCCTGTGAAGAGCGAGATGGGTGAGAATCATTCAGAAGTTAAAACTAGAGCCAAAATAATCTAGAGTTGACCAATTGATCCTTTATCTTCATGGCATAGTCTAAATGTAGCAAATGTAGTCAAATGTGTTGTATGTTCTATAGTGGCCCTATGGGACTATACGGTACTTAAAGATTGAGGCTGATCTCTTTGTTGCTCCATGGTAGAGCACCTGCTCAGGGTTAAGGATTGTTTTTCCCAGCTTTGCTAAATTTGATTTCATGGTGCCATCAAAACCGTCCATTTTAATGGGAAAATTTTGGTTATAATTGGAAAATTTGCTCTCCACATTCGGAATCTCGCGCTGAGGATGAACTTTGCACTACTCTGTCAATAACAGTTGGTAAATGTCAGTTTGTGTGTGTGTGTTTAAATTACTCTACATTCCACTTTTGTCTTTGGATCGTAATTCAACCAAGAGACATATGTTCCAGCTTACAATAGTGGGCGATAGGCAGTGATAATAACCACATTCCCAGGTCTCTAGAAGCATACAGTTTTCACTTTAAAAATAATAATTAGGGTTCTGAGAGCTTAAGGAATTCCTGGTATTAACTAGCATTTTGAAAGGCAAGAGAGGCTTGGAATCTTGCACAGAACCTGTTCCACACACCTGGAGGATAGCCTTTATTCTAATAATTATTCAGTGTACTCTGTGGTGTTTGAAAGTATGCTGAGGCTGCATATGTTGCATTTTTATTACCTAATATTACCTAATGTGCATGACTGAAGTGACTTATATTACAGGTTATTTTTTTGTTGGTGGCACGCCTGTAGTTTTTATCATCTGAATTATTTGCCTATCCTAAACTCAAAGGACTTCAAAGTTTCAAATATGTTTAACAGCCCTCCCCCCCCCAATCAGTGAATGTAATGTTAGGGGAGGATCACTGGAATCTCAGGGAGCAGTGTGCTGGTCAGGTAACATTTAGGGCTATGAGGACAGCATCCTCTCTGCTTGCCAGGTTCAGGTCATGGATGCAGGGAAACAATTGCTCAGCGCAGCAGTGAGACAGACAGAGGAGTAGTGATGCCAACAGCTCACCCTCATTAGGACTAGCAGCTTTGGTTTCTTCAGCACTTCTCTTCAGACAGCCTTCCTTAGGAGGTTTCAGACCAGCAGCTCCTCTCTGGAACTGATGCCTCAAGATCTGCTTCCAGACACCCAGAGTGGTTCCTATTTGTGCACTAAGTTTGGGGAGTAAGCTTGTAGTGTGGTAAGAAAATACTTTTCAAATCTGTATTATACATATCTGCATATATATATACACGTGTGTGTGTGTGTGTGTGTGTGTATAGAGGTTAGTAGGGTTACTGATGTGTTAGTAGGTTTACATGTCTGAAGCCTATTGAAGAACTAAAGTATAATGTGAACTATATTTACCTTTGTCTCTTTTCTCATAGGTTTTTGATGATTTTGAGTTCTTTCTCTTGTTCTAAAAAGCCAGTTGAAAGATAACCAGAAAGTGGGGGAGGAAAGAGTGGATTGTCTTGGAGTTTGAACAAATAGTCTTTGAAACTAGTTCTTGTGGAGTAGGTGACTGCGTGTCCTTGGTAATTCCTGGGTTGTGTGCCACTGTTTTAGGTGTTTTTCTTAGCTCTTGTTTTTGTGTGTGTTGACTTTGATGGGGTGACCTGGGACTGTGTTTGGTGATTTTAGCTAAAGGAAGAGTTCCTTGGAACCTGACCTTCCAGTCCCACTGTTTACTGCCTTATGGCATTGGACCAATCACCTTGATTCTTTGTGCCTCAGTTTCCTAGTCAGTACAATGAGATTCTTGTGATGATTAGAGATAAAGTATGCAAATTCCCAGCACAGTTCCTGGTCTCTGTGCACATCAGGAACTCAGTGAATAGTGGGATTTGGAGCTTGTCAGAGTGGAGATCATTGTAACATATGACCACACTTAGAGATTTGATGTATTTCTTTGTTTATTCAAATTTAGGATGAAAAATTGCAAATATTTGACTTGGAGCTGGACTGTAACTTGCAGGTTTAACATGATTATTAGAAAGTTGATTTGTTTGTGTCAAACTTGGTAGAGACAATAAAAACCTAGCTCTAAATTCTGCAACATTACCCCACAGGTTGTGCTTGTTTTTAAGTCTATTCAGAACTTATGTGATAAAAAGGGTGTTTTCGGACATTAACATATCTCAATGAGTTCTGTGTCCAGAGTCGAATCACATGCAAAACCTTGTGTAGATTCTCATGGTTAGCACAGCCATCAAGTGCTTGGGAGAGTCAGTGGAGGTGCAGATGCTTGTTTATATGGCAGTTATGATTGACTTTAAACAATACTTGTGAATATTTTGTGAGAATACTTGTGAGAATTCCCAAAGCTCATCTGATTTTTTTGATCATGAGCTGTCAGTATGGCTATAGGTTGACTGTACTTTGTACGTTTTTGCTTTGGTGGGGGAAGAAACGAAAGGTAAGGTCTTGTACCTGTTAAATTTAATTAATGGTTTGCTTTTGATCTATAGATTGTGTGGAGCCTTGCTTATTAGTCAAAAAGGCAAGTTTATGGCAAAATATGACATCTCATTTTCTTTTAAAGCTAGAGATTGACAGTTTTGAAAAATAGGTTCAGCCAGGCGGTGGTGGTGCACATCTTTAATCCCAGTGCTGGGGAGGAGGAGGCAGTTGGATCTCTGAGTTTGAGGTCAGCCTGGTTTACAGAGTGAGTTCCAGGACAACCAGGGCTACGCAGAGAAACCCTGTCTCTAAAAAACAAAAAAACAAAAACAAACAAACAAACAAAAAACAAAAAAAGAAAAGAAAGAGAGGAGAAAAGAAAAATAGGTTAAGGTCATATATGCAGTATTATTTGATGCATATAACTTTTAAAATAGTTTGGCTACTGTAGAATAAATTAACTCCTGTCTTTTTTTTCAGTATAGCATTGTGGTAAGTCTACGACAGTTCAGATAAGGAAGACACATATCAGCGGTGTTCTAGGACTGACCTCAAGAGAATCTGCTAATCCTGATTTTCTTTATTATTGAGCTGCCTAGTGACTTGCCTAGTGGTGGAATCAGTCATTAACTTTAAATTATGATAAAGAGGGATTGGCAAACAATGGTCGTTGACTTGCCATAGATTCTGCAGCACACCAAGACAAAGTTACCCTTGGCCAGAGTATGGAATGGTAATAACACTAACATCGTGTGCCGGGAATGAAAGCCGTGTGCCGGGAATGAAAGAGCAAACAAAATAGAATGGGGCTACACGTTCTAGTCCATTGTAATAGATTTTGCTGAGTAAATTTTTTTCTGGAAGGGATACTTTCTTTTAACAAACACTGTTTTTCCTGAGTAAATAAATCAAATGGTTTAGCAGAAAGTTAATCTTCGAGCTCCCTCCCCCCCTTCACAAACCCATGAACGAGTAGTGAGATTTTGGTCTTTACTGTGCATGTGACATTAGAAAGTTAAACCAAGACATAATGTCAACCGTGAGAGTAGATTTTTAAGTGTATCTATGCCTCTCAGCTTTGGAATTTAGACTCTTCTGGGTTGGTGTTGGAACAGAACTTTTTACTTATATTGTGTGACCTAGAAAATGAGAAGACCTGAATGACTTTTCTCTTCAACATGTATCACTCTTAACACATTTAGAGCAGCTTCTTGTGCTGGAGGAGAGAGTGTGATCTCAAGTCTGTGAATAATCTGTATGATTGAGCAACTGGAACGGCCAAGGACTTTTCCTGTTTTAGGACACGATTGGAGTTTGAAATTACCTCGCTTGAAGGTTACTCATTGTAGATAGCCTTATACTTTTTATTTTACTTATATGAGTGCTTGCTCTGTCTGCATGTTCCTCTGCTTGCCAGAAGATGGCGTTGGATCCCTTTATAGATGGTTGTGAGCCACCATGTAGTTTCTGGGAATTGAACTCGGGACCTGTATAAGAGCAGTCAGTGCTCTTAACCCTGAGTCATCTCTCCAGCCCCCTTATACTTTTCTTTTTAGCTTATAGAGTCATTTAAATTAAAATTAATTAATCAGAGTTCAGAAACCAGTCAAGCATGGTGATGCAGGTTTTTAATTCCAGCACTCAGAAGGCAAAGGCAGTTGGATCTCTGCGTCTGTGGGTTCAAGACTAATCTGGTCTCCCTAGCAATCTCTAGGCCAACCAGGGCTGCTTCGAGACCCTGTCTGGGGAAAAAAAACAAAAAACCAAAAAACCAACCACAACAACAAAAGATTCAGAAACCATCTCAATGTCTTCCGATAAAGAATTCATTACACAAATTATCATATATTTACATAGTAGGAATATATATATATATATATATATATATATATATAAAATATACACACACACACATATATATGTATAGTCACTGCAACAAAGAATGAGGACACTGTATTGCTGTGGAACACATACAGTAATGTTACTTTAAAAATTTATTTATTTATTTATATTTTCTGTATGAGTGCTTTGCATGTATGCCTACAGGCCAGAAGAGGGAATCAGATCCTATTATAGGTTGTGAGCCACCATGTGATTGCTGGGAATTGAACTCAGGACCTCTGGAAGACCAGCCAGTATTGTTAACCACTGAGCCATCTCTCCTGCCCCCCAGTAATGTTAATTTTGAAAGGCCAGAGGAATTAGTGTGGTGGCTTTTGCCTGTAATCCCAGAACTTGGGAAGTTGAGGCAGAGGATTGAGAGTTCAAGGGCAGCTTCAGCTACATAGCAAGTTTAAGGCCTTCCTGGACTACATGAAACTGCCTCAAAACAAAACAAAAACCAGAAACAAAATCAAAAGGCACAAATTAATGTTTTGAGTGGGTGTGTCACTGTTTACATTATGGGGATTTTTTCTGTGTAAAAGTAACTTCTTAAAAACTTAGTAGTTTTCAAAAAAAGCTAATAATACTGGTTGTCTGTGGGGCTTAAATCGAATGATGGGGAACCTGAGTTGAAGGTAAGTAGTTGTTCAGTATATACTTTCTTTAAAGTAAAATTTTATTAAAGTTCACACAGAAAAATAGAAAAATCATTACATTACAAAAATGTACAGTTTGATTTGTGTGTGTGTGTGTAATCAGTACCCAGAAGAGGAAGTAGTTGTTGTTGTTTTTTTTGTTTTGGTTTTAAGAGGCAAGGCCTCATCATTTAGCTCTGGCTGTCCTGAAATTCCTTGTGTTGACCAGACCAGCCTGGCCTATATTCACAGAGATTCTCCTGCCTCTGCCTCTATGGGCACCACCACACCAGGAACAGGAATATGGTTTTTTAATAAACATTATTTTAGATTTGTTTATTTTACATGTATGAATGTTTTGCCTGCATATATGTAAGTATACTACAAACATTCCTTGTGCCATGGGTCAGAAGAGGGTATCAGATCTCCCGGAGCTAGAATTACGGATGACTGTGAACCACTGTGTGAGTGCTTGGAACCAAACCAGATCCTGTGCAAGAGCAACAGTGTTCTTGATCACTGAGTCTGAGTCATCTCTCCAGCCCTGGAAATTGATTTTTTAAAAAAACGAAACAAAACAAACAAACAAAAAAACCTCTTACTATATTGTTCATACTGGATTTGAACTCTTCAGCTCAAATCTCCCTGTATCAGCCTCCTGAGTAGCTGGTACTACAGGTGCTGCCACTGTGACCAGCTGAACAGCAGATAGATGACTGAAGTCTGAAGCCCCTCCTGCTCTTTACCTCTTGCTGTTTCCAGTGTGTGTGTGTGTGTGTGTGTGTGTGTGTGTGTGTGTGTGTGTGTGTGTGATGGGAAATGTCATTCAGGTAATTACAGCTGAGCTAACTGTGGAGATGGACATCCATGTAGTCCCAGCTGTTGGGGAAGCTGAGGCAGAAGGATTATTTAAGCCTACCTTGGGCAACATAAACCCTGCCTCAAATAAATAAATAAATAATATATACACACACACATATGGTCTGAAAGGTATCTTTCTATAATTGCTAAGTATTTCTTTTACTATCATTTTATATACCAATATCACAGCTGGATATGGTTGTGCATATCTATATCTCAGCTCTTGGGAAATAGAGGCAGGAAAGTATATTTTGTAGTGTAACAAGTTCTAAATAAATAGCAATATAACAAAACCTTGCTTTGAATATTTTAGAATTTGTTAAACTTGTCAACCAATTGTCTGATGGGATGCAGTTGTCATAGATACACACTTAAGTAAATCTTGAGGCATTATTGTTCCCATTAAAAACCTCATTTAATAGATGCTTTTCCTTTATTGTAGTGATGTTGCCCACCCAGCCCCTTTGCTCAAATACAGAAATGATGAAAACTTATACATCTGTAAAGCAGAGTCTCAACAGGTGGTTTATTTTGCCTGCAGAGAACATTTGACCATGTCTCGGAAAGTTTTTTTTTGGGGGGGGGTTGTTGTTTTTGTTTTGTTTTGTTCCTGGGGGTTGGAACGTGCTGCTGGGTACCGCTAACCCTCTAGTACACAGGTGAGGAGTCACCACAGCCATGAACTAAATGTTTACAGTGCTCAGGCTGAGAAAGCAGTGACTAGGCTGGTGCTAGGAGGCAAGTGACAACTTCATTAGATTGTGTATATGAATGAAACTCATTTATTCTGGCTTAGAGAAGAAATAAGACAGGCTGTTTTCTAAGTAAAAATAGTCCTAAATATGAATGCTGTAGTATAAGGTTTAGTGAACAAGTTTGTTTTTTGAGACAGGGTGTTTCTATGCAGCTTGGAATTTGGAATGTAGGCCATTCATCTCAGAGATCTGCCTGCCTCTGCCTTCCAGGTGCTAGGACTAAAGCCATGTGCCACCACACCTGGCAAGTTTGTTCATGGATGTTGGTGTTTGTGTGCAGGGTGCATGTATAGATGGCATAGGACAAGTGTAGATGTTTGTAGAAGGAGCGGCGGGCTGCATTCCCATCTGGCTCCTGCATGGCTAGCTTTACACCCAGAAATAACAACACACAAACTGTATTCATTTAGACACTGCCTGGCCCGTTAGTTTCAGCCTCTTATTGGCTAATTCTCACATCTTGCTTTAACCCATATTTAGTAATCTGTGTAGCTCCATGAGGTGGTGGCTTACCGGGAAAGATCCTAACCTGCGTCTGTCTCGGAGAGGAGAGTCATGGCGACTGCCTCACTGCCTTCTTCCTCCCAGCATTCTGTTCTGTTTATTCTGCCTACCTAATATTCTGTCCTATCAAAGGACCAAAGCAGTTTCTTTATTAACCAATGAAAGTAACACATAGACAGATGACCCTCCTCCGTCAGATGTTGGTCTCATCTTGAGACAGGTTTCTTGTTCACCTACGCATACACCAGGCTAGCTGGCCTGTGGGCTCTGGGATTTTCCTGTCTCCACCTCCCATTTCACCGTAGGAGTGTTGACATTACAGAGGTAGATGACTGAGTCCCAGTTTTGTGTGCATTCTGGGGAGCTGAACTCAGGACCTCACAATTGCATGGTAAATGCTTTACCCAGTGAGCCATCTTCCATCCCCCGCCTTTTAAAAAACAAAGTCTCCATGCAGTTTTCCAGTGGGCAAAGCCAAATTGTCTTGGAATATGGCCTTTAACTAAAGAGTTTCACAAAGAAAAAATCTTCACATACACACACACACACACAAATATATAATAGTAATGATTTATTTTTTTTAAAGCAGATAAATCTATGATTTTGATGTGGTCTTTGCTCTAAAATTTCAAATTGTGACCTAATATTAATATATATCTATATTAAATTTTCATTTTATCTTTTTAAACTTTTTTTTAAAGATTTATTTATTATGTATACAACATCCTTTCCATGTATGCTTGTATGTCAGATGAGGGCACCAGATCTCATTACAGATGGCCGTGAGCCACCATGTGGTTGCTGGGAATTGAACTCAGGACCTGTGGAAGAGCAGTCAGTGCTCTTAACCTCTGAGCCATCTCTCCAGCCCCCCTTTTTAAACATTTTAAAATATTTATTTTTATTTTATCTGCATTGGTGTTTTACCTGCATGTAGTCTGTGTGAGATGATCAGATCCCTGGAACTGGAGTTATAAACAGTTGTGAGCTGCCGTGTGAGTGCTGGAAATTGAACCTGGGTACTCTGGAGAACAGCCATTGCTCTTCACTCCTGAGCCTTCTCTCCAGCCCCTAAATTTTACCTTTAAATTTAGAAATATTTAAGTCTTGATAATAATATAGTATGCTAATATTGCCTAGTGGAAAAAATTAAACATTCTTAAATATATACACAGTAGAAATGACTGGATTTTGTTTATGTATTTTTAATATTTTTGTGTTTATTTTATGTGTATGAGTATTTTGCCTGGCTGTATGTCTGTGCATCATGTGTGTTCAGTGCCTGTGGAGGTCAAAAAAGGACATGGGATCCCATGGAACTAGAATTAAGGATGGTTGTGAGTCATCATGTGGATGCTGGGAACCGAACCTGGGTCTTTTACAAGAGCAATAAGTGCTCTTGATGACTGAGCCATCTTTCTAGCCCTACTTATATATTTAATCAACTAGGTTAATCAGTTAGTCTCACTATGAAGCACTAGCTAGCTTAAACTTAAATTTAGACCAGGCTGGTCTCAAAAATTATAGCAGTCTTCTCCCTTGGTCTCTTAAGTGCTGACATCACAGGCATCCGCCACCATACCCAGTACGATGATCTGATTTTATAGGGGGGATTTTTTCTTGTCAGTCTTTGGTAAAGAAATGAGCACTGTGCATTTATTACAGCTTGTCAAGTCTTCAGTCTGCCTTTCCATTTTCCTGTCCTTTTGACACCTTTCTTAGTTAAGAGTTTTATTGCTGTAAAGAGACACCATGACCACGGCAACTCTTAAAAAGGAAAACATTTAATTGGGGCTGGCTTACAGTTCAGAAGTTTAGTCCATTGTCATCATGGTGGGAAACGTGGTGGAATGCAGGTAGACAGGCTGGAGAGGTAGCTGAGAGTTCCACATCTGGATCTGCAGGCTGCAGGAAGAGACAGTGAGCCACTAGGCCTGACTTGAACTTCTGAACCTCAAAGCCCACCTCTCAGTGACATACTTCCAACAAGGCCACACCTATTCCAACAAGACCACACCTCCTATAATGTCATTCCCTGTGAGTCTATGGGAGCCATTTTTATTCAGACCACCACACCACCTCACATAGAAAGCTAGATTTTTAAAAACGTCTTTGAAGATGTCATCTGGGGATGGCAGTACGCTAAGCTCTGGGAGATGCCACAGAAGCCACCTATTGCAAGGCTAGACTGCTCAGATCTAGAACTGATATTTATTGTCTCTACCTAGTCATGTTAAACTTTTGGACCTTGACTCCACAGAAATGAGCAGGACATGTGTGCTCATTCACTCATTCACATCTACCCCTTAGCTGAATTAAAACTTCATGCCACAATGCTTACCCTTGCTCATGGGCATTCTGTTTCTATTCAGGCTTACTTAATTTAGACAAATTTAATTGGGCTGGGCAGGCAGTTTGGAAAAGCTGCTCCTGAGGCTGGAAGATGGATCAGCTGTTAAGAGCACTGGCTGCTCTTCTACAGGACCAGGTTCACTTCCCAAAACCAACATGGTAGATCATAACTGCTTAACTCCAGTCCCAGGGAATCTGATGCCCTCCTCTGGCCTCCTCAAAGCACTGCATCTACATGGTGCACAGGTATACACGCAGGTAAAACACCTCTCCACGTAAAATAAAAATAAAGGTTAAAAAATAAAGAAAAACCACTGCTCTGTATTTTTCACAAAGAGTAACCTCTTAAAATAGAGGTTCAACTGCTCACTAGATTAAAGGGAGTAGAAAACATAGTGATAACATCATGATATAGATAGACTTGGGAGATGACTCAGTAGTTGAGAGTATTTACTACTATAGCAGAGGGCCTGAGTTTGGTTCTCAGTGTCCAGATCAGTAGGTCTATAACGACCTGTAACTCTAGCTCCAGGGGATCCAGTGCCCTCTTCTGACCTCGTCAGGCTCTTGTATCACATGTGCTCTTAGTACCACATGGACACATATACACATAATTAAATAATTTTAAGAAATCATTATTTGTATGGCCTTATCCTACTCAGAGTGGTAATTCTTTCAATACCTGAAATTCCTAAAGGGGTTAAGGTTGGGTTCCATTTTGTATTACATTTAAATTGATGACCTTCTATAAGACTGCATGCTTAGCATTGCTTAATATATACACACATGTACACGCACATACATTCACTACTGGATCCTGTTATACTGGGTAAAACTGATAGAACTAATGACTATATGGAAAGATTTTTAAAACCATGTATGTGAAGTGCACAAGCTGCATTGCCTTAGTGCACGTATGGAGGTCAGAGAGCAGTTTGTAAACCACTCTGAGTCAGTTCTCTCCTTCCACCATGTGGGCTCTGGGGTCAGAACTCAGGTCGTCAAGCTTATCGGCAAACACTTTTACCTGTTAAGCCATCTTGCCAGCCCCCAGAAGACTTTATAAAACTCTATAGTATAATCTCCTTTAGCAGCAGTCTTGTTTGAGCAGCAGTGTACATGTAGATGGTTATAGAATAAAAACACAAGGACCCAGTAGTAAACATTTATTTCTATAGAAATCAGTGAGTGAATTTAGATGATATTTCAGAGACACTCAGGAAGCAGAGGCAAGAAACTTATGCTCACAGTGAACCTACGTTACATGGAGACCCTATGCCAGACAATAACAATAATCAGAACCTAGTCTTCCCGAGGACAAAATTCCAAGTTACTTAGTTGGAGTGGTCTTTCATTTTTATACCCAAATTGTTTATACTTCATATTTATACATGTTTATTTAACAAACTTATATACCATTTACTAGTTAATCTTCTTAGGATCTTTCCAAATATTATTGTATCATATTATTATTATCAATTATTATCATTCCCATTTTCCAACAGGTCAGTTGCTAATGTTCTGAAGTGACTTTTTGTTTGTTTGTTTGTTTTTGTTTTCAGAGACAGTTTCCCTGTGTAGCACTGGCTATCCTGGAAGTTGCTTTGTAGACAAGGTTGGTCTGAACTCAGAGATCCACCTGCCTCTGCCTCCCAAATGCTGGCCTTAAAGGCATGTACATCCACTACCTGGCTCCAAGGTGCCTGTGTTTTTGCATTGATAAAAGAACTTTGAAACTATTTTAGTTTCACCATTGAAAAAGTAATTTAAAAGTTTAAATCCCATAAATATTTCTGACTTTTAGAAACTCGTGTGAGTGTCAGTATGAGTATGCCCTTGTATAGCTATACTATCACAATCAAGGTGTAGTATAATTCCCACCCAGATCTCCCTCCTGTCCCTTTGCATCATCCCCTCACCCCCAGCCTAGCCCCCATCACTGTAGCTTTTTCTTCTGGAAAAGATCATAGAGATGGGATCATACAGTATGTTCCCTATAAAGGTGACTTCTTGCATGCAGTGTCTTTGAGGTGTATCCAAGTTTCCGTGCACATCAGCAGTTGGTTGGGTATAATCGCTAGGTAATATCCCATTGTTGAGTGTACCACTAATTGTTTATCACTCAACATTTGAAGACATTTGTATTAGTTCTAGTTTTTGGTGATTATAAACAGAGTCATTATAACATTCACAGGCAGGTTTGGGAGGACTACTGGGTCACATGATGTATATTTTACCACTATAAAAAGACACTAGCCTATTGGCTAGTGCAGTATTCGTTTGTGTTTTTGGAACAGTTCTTGTTGTGTAGTCTACCCTGGCTTTGAACTCAGGTTCCTCCTGCCTCAACCTCCCAAGTACTTTGATTGTACCACCACACCTGACTCCTTGAGTTTTTATTTTATTGTATTTGAGACAGACTTTAACTGTGTAGCACTGGCTAGCCTGGAACTCTCATATAAAACCGTGCTGGGCTGGAACTCATGGCTACCCCTCTGCTGTTACTTCCCTGGTGCTGATGCTGGCATTACAGGTGTGAACCACCGTGTCTGTCTCTTAATTTTTAAATTTTATTTAAGTTTAATCATTATTGCATGCATATGTTGTCTGTGTGTAAGAGAGAATGTGGTGCCATGGAAACGGAGATAGAAAGGTCCCAGGGACTTACTGGCTGGCAAGCAGGCTCCAGGCTCAGGGAGAGTGTGTTTGTGGTGCTGCATAGTGGAACTGCGTGAAACTGATCCAAATACGCCTAATCCATCTCACAGGGACCCTAATTTGTATCCCCCAAAAGCATGGTTTTCTTCTCACATATTCTGAAATCCCTTTTCTCCACATGGACCTAATCTGTTTCAGTCAATATATATCTATACCATAAATGCAGATGGTTCTGTAATATTTCTGTATCGGTATTGCTTATTTTTGTTGTTTAAAGTTTTTGTTCCAATAGATAATGCTATGGGGTGTCCCACTCACATGTCTTCACACCTAGAGTTAGGAAAAGCGCTGAACTGCACTCAGGCCCCTTGTTCCAGATGCAGTCATGATCTGTCGGCAGCAGGGCCAGTTAATGCCAAATGTCAGTCAGGTTATCTTGACGTTAGTCACTTTGAGATTTTAGCCATAAAATGTATTTACATGTGTTTGTGCATGGATTCTGGTGAAAACCCAAGCCCATTTGCTCACTGATAATCTTTATCAAATAAGCTGAGAATATGCGTTTCCAGTGCAGGGTGAGGCTGGGAGGGGCAGTAGGACAACCCAAGCCCAAAAAACGTCTCTTTTGAGAAACGCAAAGTAGATTTTTTTTTTTTTTTGGCAGACAAAATCTTTTAAGGTGATTATAATTTTATATAGGCAGTTGCAATAAGTTTTTTTATGAATTTGAATGATTTTATGTTTACAGAAAAGTAGCACTTAGGAGGCTAATGAGTTAGAGGACAGCTTGGGCTACATAGTGGGGATTGGGAAGGACGGAGGGAGATGGAAGGAGGGAAGAAAAGGTTGGAAAAGCTATCTGCGCTTTTCTCAGTTCCTCCACTGATGAAGTCTTATGTAGCAGTGTTTCTCAGAACTAAGAAACCAACTTTACTCTGTTCCTTTTAACTAGGTTTCAGAGTTCAGATTTCATTAGTTTTTTTGGGATACATACTTTTTCTATTTGAAAATGAATTAAGCTTTTAAACATTAAATGCCTGAACTTTGTCATAGATTAATGTTATTTATAAAATTTATATATACATGTGTGTGTTATATATAATATATGAATCTCTATTTGTTTAAACAAGTAGAAATTGTTTAAACAATATCTTTAATGTTAATATCTCAAAAAATTATCTTTTAACATTCATAGACAATTCTGCCCAGGGCAATTTTAAGGTAGGGCTAGAGAACTTTCTCCACCCTCCTTGCGTTCCTGCAGAAACATGATTTATAGTCACCTGTAAGTGTGCTTCATGCACAGTGCTGCCTTTTCCAGTGTAGTTAGGAGCTCCCATCTCCAGGAGCACAGGGAAACAGCTACTTTCATTCACTAGGAGGTTGACCTATTGAGAATGGTAGTCAAGAGTCTCTTATGTAGGCACTTTGATTGTTAGCTAAGCATTTAAATATCTTGTGGGTTGTCTTGTTTCTAGAACTAGGGTCTGAACCCAGGGCCTTATGCATTCTAGGCAAGTGCCTCCCTCATTCTAGCCCTGTCTGGTGGCACTGGCTTTGAGGCAGAATACCATTGGTTATCATTCCCTGGGTATTTCAGTGCCTGGAACCCCTGCTGAGACTGACTGCTGCCACTCATCCAGACTCACTAGATTAATTTGAGTCATTCCATTTAGTAGATGATGTTATGGCAGAGAAAGAAGGAATTGGTGACATCAAGTAGATACGGCATTTTAAAATTATATTTTTATTTGTTTTCTGTGTATGTGGAGACCAGAGGACAGTTTGGGGAGTCAGTTTTCTCTACCATATCGTTCTGAAGATCAGGCACAGATTGGTCAGCTTGGTGACAAAGTACTCTCTGGGCCCTCTGCAAGAGTCACAGGTGTTTTAACTACCGAGCCAGCTCTCCAGCTTTCAGATATGAATTTTTTTAAATAATTAGTTTTTGGACTGGAGAGATGGCTCATAGGTTGAGAGCACTGGCTGCTCTTCCAGAGGACCCAGGTTCAATCCCAGTACCCACATAGTAGCCCACAACTGTCTGTAACTCCAGTTCCAGGGGATCCGACACCTTCACACCAATGCACATAAAATAAAGTTAAATAAATAAATTACATTTAAAAAGTATGAATTGTTTTAAAATGATTTTTTATTTTAGATTATGGATTACTTACATATTTATGTATTCGTTCATTTATTTATTTGGTACAGGGTCTTATTATGTACTTCTGGCTGACCTGGAACTCACTCTGTAGACCAAGTTGACTTCAGAGTCATAAAGAACCCCCCCGCCCCGATCAGCCAGGCAGTGGTGGCATACATCTTTAATCCCAGCATTCAGGAAGCAGAGGCAGGCAGAGCTCTGTGAGTTCAAGTCCAGCCTGGTCTACAGAGCTGGCTCCAGGATAGCTGAGGTTGCGCAGAGAAACCCTGCCTCGAAAAACCTAAATAAATAAAGAAGAGCCTCTTGCCTCTGCCTCCCAAATTCTGGAAGATTAAAGGTACTGTATGAACTGGGTGGTAATGGCCCATGGTCTGGTCTTTAATCACAGCATTTGGGAGGCAGAGGCAGGCAGATCTTTGTGAGTTCGAGGCCAGCTTGTTCTACAGAGTGAGTTCTTGAAGAGCCAGAGCTATACAGAGAAGTCCTGTCTTGAAAAAACCAAAATAAACAACCAAAACGGGACCTGTATAGATGTGTTGCTTATGTTGCCTGCATGTATGTCTGTATACCATGTGCATGGCATTACAGGTGGTAGCGAGCTACATGTGGGATTTGGAATTGAACCCATGTCCCCTGGAAGAGCAGCCAGTGCTCATAACTGCTGAGGACTCCCTCTAGCTCCCTTTATTATTTTTAAAAACAGGCTTTCATTTAGCCCAAGTTTGTCTGAATGCCTTATGTAGCCAAAAGTGACTGTGAACTTCTTACCTGCTCTCACTTACCTCCTGAGTACTGAGAGATTGATTGCAGGCTTCAGCCCTGCTCAGGGTCTTCTGCTTGTTGGGCAAGAGCTCTGCCAGCTAAGTGCCAGCTCCACTGTTTTTGTTTTTTTGAAAAAACTTCTTAAGCTTTCAAAGAAACAATAACATAGGGACAACTTTAGAGCTCCATTAAAAAAACAGGGAGTGGGGAGGGGAAGGCAAATCTGAAGTACATCTTCCGTTTTTGGAGTCAAAAAGCAGAAAAGATGTATGGCAGTTGTCACATTTATCAGTGAGACTCATGAGGTAAGAGAAGTCCTGGTTTTGTGTGTGTGTGTGTGTTGTGAGTGCCTTGGGCAGAGCATAGCACTGGGTGTCTTGGGAGCATATACTTCCCTTAAAGAACTCTTAACTCTTAGTGGGATTAGAGAAAATGGTTGTCAGGAGAATACTGAGGTGAAGGCTGAGACCAAGATGCTGAGGTGAGCTCTCTGTTATGAAAACTTAGGGAAGGAGAAGATATGATCTGTCTGCTCTTTCCAGAAGGCAGGAAGCTCTTTCAGACCTGGTCATGAAAAGCTTTGAGGAGAAAGTGCTATGGAACAAGGATTGGAAGGATGATTAGGACCTTATGACAGGCATGGTGGGGAGGGGACTCTCCATAGAAGGAAAGATGACATGTTCACAAAAATTACTTCGGGTTTCATTGTAATATTTTTCTCTGTTATCAAGTTTTAGCCCTCCAAATATTTTAAAATTATGATATTTAGAGTCTTTCAAAAGATAATACTGGTCAGGTGGTGGTATTACACACTTTTAATCTCAGCATTTGGGAGGCAGATACAGGAGGATCTCTGAGTTTGAGGCCAGTCTGGTCTATAAAGTGAGTTCCAGGCCAGCCAGGGCTACACAGAGAAACCCTGTCTCGAAACTCTCACACCCTCCCAAAGAGAGAGAATACTGCTTTAGGGAAAAAAAAAATACAAGCCTAGCACTCAAGAGGCCAAGGCAGGAGGATTGAGAATTTGCTTCAAAAAACAAAACACAACAACAACAAAAAAATCAAGATCCCCTAAACAACAACAAAACAAACAAACAGAGATAAAGATATAAAACTCTTATATTAAAAAAAATCCTAAGTATAAAAAAGTAAAGAGGGAAATGTAAATTTAGACATTGGTGACTCATGTCTGTAATCCCAGCAGCTCAGGAGTGGAGGCAGCAATATCCAGAAGATACCCACAAGTTGACTTGAGTAAGGTCCTCTGTCTCAAAAGAATTGGGGGTAGGGAAGGAAGGGAGAAAGAGGTTAAGTTAATATATCCATCTAACCAGTTTCAGTTTCACTTACCTGTATGGAATTAGTTTTGCTTATGAATATTTATGTTCATTATACTTCTCAACCTACAGCCCCCATCACTAATTTGAAGCAATTTCAGATACTATTTTTTTTTTTTTTAACAATATAAGGACTCTTTTAAAAAGACAGCTACCAGTCTGGGGTGTAGCTCAGTTGATAGCATGTTTGCCTGACATTCTTGAAGCCCTGAGTCTGACCTTCAACACCACAGAAAACTGGGCCTAGTAGCACACACTTAAAATCCTGGTACTCATGAAGTAAAGGCAGAAGGATCAGTTCAAGGTCATCCTTTGGCTACAGAGCGAGCTGTAGGCCATCGTGGGCAACATGAGACTCTGACTCCACAAAACAAATAAAAAAGACTAACTACCATTATTGTTATGCTCAAAAACAAACTTTTTGATTATCTTTAATCCTAGAGTTTGGGAGGAAGAAGCAGTCAGATCTCTATTTGTAACCAGCGGGGTCTATGTAGAGAGTTCCAGGCTAACAGAGTAACATGGTGATACTCTTGTCTCAAAATAAAAAAGCAGCCCCAGGAGGGGAGGGCACTGCAAGTCGCTTAATCCAGTTAAGTCCCTTTAGATCTCTGGGCTGGTTGACTCTGGTGCTTCACCTTGTTCCCACCTCTGCAGTTCTTTTGTTGAAAAATGCAGTCATTTGTTGTATAGTTTCCTATAGTCTGAATTTCACTGATTATATCCATTTGATGTCATGTGACATACTCCTTAATTCTTTTTATGGCCCGAAATTGGGTTTTAACTTTCCATGCTTGATCAGATTACCGTTCAATTCTTGCCTGCCATTGGGGAAGATTATTTAATAGGCAATAGCATGCAATTCTTCGTATTGTTATCTAGCCCTTGAGTAGCATTGCCTAGGTATTCATTCATTAGGAGTTGCAGGGCAATATGCAGTTGTATAATTCATTTATTAGCTGGAATACTAACAAAAAGAAATTTCTCCCTTTCCAGAGGTGATGTGTGATGTTCTCCATATAAAAATATCCCTCTCCAGAAGAGAAGAGGAAACACAAGAAAAAACACCTGGTGCAGAGCCCCAATTCCTCCTTTATATATGTGAAATGCCCAGGGTGCTATAACATCGCCATGGTCTTTAGCCGTGCACAAACGGTAGTCTTGTGTGTTGGCTGCTCTATTGACTTCTGTCAACCCATGGGTGGAAAAACACAGCTGACAGAAGGATACCCTTTAGGGGCAAACAGCACTGAAAGCTCCTGATTTAAGATGAGTGGGAGCCCTCCCAATAAACACATTTTGGATTAAAAAGTATACACACACACACACACACACACACACACACACATCTAACACCCAGGGCTACACAGAGAAACCCTGTGTCAAAAAAAAACTGGAAAAAAAAGAAAAAAAGGTACATTTTGATATAACCAAAATCAGAGTTTATTCGCATGTGGGGTGGGTAGGGTTGAATTGTGTTTGCTTGCATATGTGTGTGTAGACATTCGTGTGGGGGACAGACCTCAGCCTTGGGTGTCATTCCTTATAAGCCATCTACCTAATATTTTGAGACTGCATCTCACTGGGACCCAGCGCTCACTGATCATTAGGTTAGGCTGGTCGACCAGTGAGCTCCAGAGATCATTCTGTCTCTCGCCTCGTTAGTACTGAAATCATAAATATGAACCAGCTCTGTTTGTTTGTTTTTGTTTTTTTCAGACAGGGTTTCTCTTGTAACAGCTCTGACTGTCCTGGTACTCACTCTGTAGACCAGGCTGTCCTCGAACTCACAGAGATCTACCTGCCTCTGCCTCCCAAGTGCTGGATTAAAGGACTACCTCCAGGTTTTTACACAGGTGTTGGTTATTGAACTCAGGTTCCCATTCTGAGGTAGCACATTACCAACTGAGCTGTCACCTCAGTCCCCACAGACTTTACTCTTGATTCCAGCAAAGGTTTGATTTCACTATGCAATAGGTAGGTGGGTGTGTGTGTGTGTTTATCAAAGTAAGTTATCTAAAATACTGTTTTATATAATTTGAGAAATCTCATACATAATTAGTTGTTCTGTATCGGAGTATTTATCTAACATGGATCCAGACCCTGGGTTTGAATCCTAATACCACATACGTATAGACAGAAAGAAAAGAAAAAGGAAGAAGTGAAAATCTCAAATAAAATAAAAACTGAAGTTAAAGATAGATATGATAATTCAGCATGATGGTATATGTTAGCTAGCACTCAGAAGATAGAGCCAGGTAGATTAAGTTCAGATCCAGCCTTGACTACATAGTGAGTTCAAGGTCACCCTTGCCTACATAGAGACCTTGTCTAAATAAGGAAATGATAGGTTGGTAGAGTTAATTATAAGCATGGTGATTTATATCTGTAATTCCAGAAAATGGAAACTGTGGCAGGAAGGTTATGACTTGGAGGCTAGCCTTGGCCACATAGTAAGTAGGGCCTGCTTGGGCTATGAAATAAAAGTTTGCCTTTAAAAAATTTTTTTTAGAGAGCTGGAGAGATGGCTCTGTGGTTAAGAACACTTGTTGGTCTTGCAGAGGATCCAGGTTCGGTTCTTACTACTCACAGGGTGGCTCACAACCTACCTGTAATCCCAGTTCCAAGAGATCTAATGCTCTTTTCTTACCTCAGGCACCAGGCATGCATATGGTGCACATACATGGAGGCCAGACACTCAAACAATAAAATAATTCTTTAAAAATTTTAAATAAAAATTTTAAAAATGAAAAAAAACCAGGATGATTTGTACACCTTGAATCCCAGCACCCAGGCAGGAGGCAGGGTTAATGAGAGGGATGCGCACATACAGGTGTGTGTGTGTGTGTCAGTGTCTGTCTGTCAGTGTGTGTATCTGTGTATGTCTGTGTGATTTCTGTGAGTTCGAGCCTAGTCTACGTTATAAGTTTCAGGCCAGAAAGAACTGTATAATGAGACCTTGTCTTTAAAATAAAAGTAGGCCAAGTGGTGGTGGCATACACCTATAATCCCAGCACTTGAAAGACAGAGGCAGGCAGATTTCTGTGAGTTCGAGGCCAGCCTGGTCTACAGAGCTAGTTCCAGGACAGCTAAGGCTACACAGAGAAACTCTGTCTCAGAAAGCAAAAACAAACAAAAAATAAAAACATGTTTTACAGACCTAAGTCTCTATAGTAGTGGTTCTTAACCAATGAGTTGAGACCCCTTTGATGGTTGACTGACCCTTTCACAGGTTGCCTGAGATAATCGGAAAACACAAATATTTACATTATGGTTCACAACAGTAGCAAAATTACAGTTATGAAATAGCAACAAAAATAATTTTATGGTTGTGGGTTACCACAACATGAAGAACTGTGTTAAAGGGTCACAGCATTAGGAAGCCTGAGAACCACTGCCCTAGAGAAACAGTAGTTTGTTTTTTTAAAATGTTATGTGTATGTGTGTGCATCATGTATGTGCCGAAGCCCTTGGAATTAAAAGGAGGTGTCAGATCCCCTGGAACTGAAATTCCAGGTGGTTGTGACCTACCATGTGGGTGCTGGAAACCAAATCTACTCCCCTGGAAGAGCAGCCAGTGCTCTTAACCTCTGAACCATCTCTCTAGCCCCAGTGGTTGTTATTTTTAATAAATACAATAACTGTAATATCCCCACGTGAAGGTAATGTGAAAGGGGCCTTATTAACAGTTAACTGTAGCTGGGTCTGGAGAGATGGCTCAGTGGCTAAGAATACTGGCTGCTCTTACAGAGGACCTATGTTTGATTCGCAGCACCCACATGGTAACAGGTTCCAGGGAATCTGCCACTCTCTTCTGGCCTTTGTGGACACTGTACACATGCAGTGCACATGCGTACATGCAGGCAAACCACCCATACATAGAAAATTAAATAAGTCTTGCTGGGCGGTGGTGGTGCATACCTTTAATTCCAGCACATGAGAGGCAGAGGCAGCTGGATTTTTCTGTGAGTTCCAGGACAGCCAGGGCTACAAAGAACCTTGACTTAAAAAACTTAAAAAAAAAAAAAAAAAAAAAAAGAGGAAGAAAAGAAATTTTAAAAGCTACTGTGGGAGAAACAGGTATTAACAAGGACAAATGGCCATCTCTTTTGTTGCTTGCATGCTCAGCCTTCTGAGACAGAGGGATCTTGGCTTGCTCATATTTGTGTCTGTGACACGTCATACATACACAATAGGTGCTCGGTAGATAATTGATGAATGGTCATGGAATCACTAGTATTTTGAAGCTTGGTGTACATTTTCAGTGTTTTTTAAGTTGTACTTGTGTTATTTCACCTTATGAACACTGATCTTAGACATTGGATCTAAAGGTTTGATGAACTCATTTCTTTTTTTAGGGTTGGGATGAGTTATTTTGTTTATTGTAGAAACAATACCTGTTTGCTTCTGTAAAGAAATGGGGATGGGGTGAGGGAAGGCCAGCCAGAGGGCTTAGTGGGAGAAGATACCAAACCTGGGGAGCTGAGTTTGATCCCTACAGCCTATAAAGTAGGAGTCAACTGACTCCACAAACTTATTCCCTGACATATACACCCGCATATACATATCACGAACTCACAATAATAATAGCATTCTAAAAAAAATGTGAAAATTGGGGGCTAGAGAGTTATGTACGCATCTATGAACATTTTTCTAGACAAGCATGAAAATCTGAGTTAGAATTTCCAGCACCTCTGTAAGAAGCCAAGTGTGTTGGGCATACTCAGTGCTGGGGGGGTGGAGTGGGGCAGGTGGATCATGGGTTTGCTGCTGCCAGCTTAGCTTCTATTGTTGGAAGGCCACTTGTTTGTTTCGAGTTATTCTCATAGGATTAAGATGGAGAGTGATGAAGCAGGACACCCAGCATTTTTCTCTATTGGTGTGCATGCACACCCCTCCCCCACCATATCCCACACCAGATTAAATTAAAAGAATGAGAAGATCTAGATAGCCTCATCATTACCCCTCACTTCAGTTCTAAAAACAGAAACGGAAAAAGTTCTGTGTACCTAGTTAGATTTTACCTTCAGGGAAGAACAGGCACCACAGTTACATACAGGACAATCTCTTGTACTCTCAAAGTCCTCCTGACTCGTGTTTTAGCCAGTGGGCCGCCTTCTCCTCCATCCATAAGGAGTACTTATTAAGCAGGAATGTTGTGAAGTTTAAAACAAAATGTTTTAGATTTTGGTTATTTGAGACAGCGTCTCTGTGTAGCCCTGGCTGATGTGGTACTCATTGTGTAGACCAGGCTGGTCTTTAATTCACAGATCATCTTGCCTCTGTTTTCCAAGTGCTGGGATTAAAGGCTTTTGGCACCTTAGATCAATGTGTTTTTAAGGAGTGAGGTCATGGAAGCATTCGTTTAGCCATGTTTCTGCAGTCAGAACTATTATCACCTGCTCTACCTATATTTCTTGAAGATGTTACAAAAGGCAGTGATAGAATATTTCCAAGGGCACTTGTGCACATGAAATATTCTAATTCATACTTTCATTCTGTCTGTCTGTCTGTCTGTCTGTCTATCTCTGTCTCACACACATTTAAAATTTACATTATTTTTTAATGTGTATGGATATTTTGTCTGCATATATGTCAGGACCATGTGTGTGCCTTGTACTTGAAGAGACCAGAGAGGGTATCAGATCCCTTGGGCTGGAGTTACAGATGGTTGTGAGTTGCTTTGTGGGTGTTGGGAATCAAATCCAGGTCATCTGAAAGAGCACCTAGTGCTCTTAACTGCTAAGGCTCTCTTCAGTCCTAAACATAATTTTTTTTGAAGAAGAAGAAATTCCCATGGTTTGAGCTAGTGTAAGAATTCTTTAGTTTCAGAAAGATAACTATATTTAAAGATATTACAGCAAAAATCCTCATTACTCACTTAAGTTTTTCTTCATTATTAATGAAGGCAAGCAGTGTGGTGACATATTTCTTTGTGTTCATATCACTGCTTTTATGTTTGGCCATAAACTAGGTTGTGTTATGACAGAGCAGTTTTAAAACAAAGAAAAGTAGTCCTGTGAAATGGCTCGGCCAGTAAAGGCACCTGCCGCCAAACCAGATTACTTGTGCTGTATCCCCTGGCAACTTTTCCTGACCGCCACATGCGAGCCATGGCATACACACTAGCACACACACACACCAAATGAAATAAATAAAAAGTAAAGTATTCAGCCGGGTGGTAGTGGTGCACACCTTTAATCCCAACACTCGGGAGGCAGAGGCATGCAGAGTTCAAGGCCAGCCTGGTCTACAGAATGAGTTCCAGGGCTAGCAGAGAAACCCTGTCTCAAACTCTCCCTCCCCCCTCCCAAAAACAAAGCAATGAAGTTTGTAATTGTGTCTATTCATAGCACATACATTGTTAGGGGTGAGGGGTTAAGGTTTTCTTTAGATTAATATAGGTACTGTGTGTTAATCATAATGATTAATGTGAAAATCATCTGCCCAGTGTTTCCTCCACCTGCTATCTGCAAGCCAGAAGTGTCTTGCTCACTTACCTTGGCTCAGTGCCTTTGTTATTCATCGATACCTTTAGACATTCCTGTGCAGTTAAAATATAAATGTCTGAAACATAAATACATGGTTCCTAACAATTTATCTTATATTCTGAAAGTAATTTCTTTGGGATTATGAAGAAGTTATGGAATGAATAGTTTGTTCAATACAGAAATGAAGGTGTGTACAACTTCTTTCTTAATGAAATGTTTTGGGGGAAGGATGAATAAGAACTCTATGTGGCGGGCTACTCAGTGGTAGAGCATTTGACTAGCATACACAGAACCTTAGAACTATCTCTAGTACCGCAATTAAAAACCAAAAACAGGCTGTATGGTGGTGGCACACACCTTTAATCCCTGTACTTGGGAGGCAGAGGCAAGCAGATCCCTGTGAGTTTGAGGCCAACCTGGTCTACAGAGCAAGTTCCAGAACAGCCAGGACTACACAAAGAAACCCTATCTCAAAACAAACAAAACAACAAAAACCAGAGTCTGAAGAGGTGGCCCATCATTTAAGAATGCTGGCTGCTGGACTGGAGAGATGGCTCAGTGGTTAAGAGCGCTGCCTGCTCTACCAAAGGTCCTGAGTTCAATTCCCAGCAACCACATGGTGGCTCACAACCATCTGAAATGAGTTCTGATGCCCTCTTCTGGCCTGCAGGCAGACACGCAGACAGAATATTGTACACATAATAAATAAATAAATAAATAAATTTTTAAAAAAATGCTGGCTGCTCTTGCAGAAGATCCACATTTGATTTTCAACACCCACATGACAGCTCACAACCATCTGTAACTCCAGTTCCAGGGAAGCTGATGCCCTCTTCTAAGGACTGGAGGTTGGGGCAACCATCCTTCTCTTTACTTTTGAGAGAGGCTTAGCTGACCTGTAACTCACTATGCAGATCAGGTTGGCCTTGATTTTTAGACATATGCCTTTCTCTGCCTCCTGAAGGGATTACAGACATGAATCATGCCCAACCTGATGCCCTCTTTTGGGCTCCACTGACATCAGGCACACACATGGTAAACAGACATATATGGAGACAAAAGGCGCATACAATGTGGAAAAACCTTTATATGTTCAAATATTTCTTGGCTGAAATTATTCATGAGCAGTTGTGAATAAAGCGAATAGCCAAGAATAATTCTCTGTACCAACTGAAATTTACACATACACACGCATGCTTGCAGATCATTATATCATCATAAGTCCTGCCTTTAGCCTACAGTTAAATTTCAATGTTAGGTCAAGAATAATGAACAGAGGATTGTCAGTGTGCGTGTGTATGTGTGCATGCATGTGCATGCACATACTTTTCCCCCGAGACAGAAGGCTTGCATGAGGCTGCAGCACAGGAATGTGTTACTGGCCCTCCCTAGCTCCTCCGCTGTACCTGTTATCTGGCATGTAATGAAGTAAATCTTGCTCGAAAGTCACAACTTCTTGAGGACAGCAGATGCTCTACTCAGAACGAAACTAGGTTACTGCTTCTGCAACGTGTAGTGGTTTGCATCAAAAGCTGTTTTGGTCTTGACTTTGAGATTATCCCTTTTCTTTGAAGTGGTCATATTTTAATTTTAAAGTGTGTCTTAGTCACTGTTCTATTGCTGTGTAGAGACACCATGACCATGGCAACTCTTATAAAAGAAAGCATTTAATTTGTGACTTGCTAATAGTTTCAGAGGTTTAGTCCATTGTCATCTTGGAGAGAAGTATGGTGGCATTCAGGCAGCTGCTGGAGTAGTAGCTGAGAGCTACATCCTGATCCATATGCAGAGAGAGGGAGAGCCACATTTGGACTGGCTTGGGCTTTTGAAACCTCAACGTGTACTCCCAATGACACACTTCCTCCAATAAGGCCACGACTAATCCTTCTAATCCTTTCAAATAGTCCTACTCCCTGGTGACTAAGCATTTAAATATATCTACCTATGTAGGCCAGCCTCATTCAAACCACCACATTCTACTCCTTGACTCCATAGACTTGTAGGAGTGATGCTAGGGACCAGGGTACCATCTTGCACCCATGCTGGGAACTGGGCAAAGGACAAAGCGTGTTTAAGTTAGCATGGCAGAAAAGTAGGGAGAGAATGGGTCTTGAATTTTATCACTAAACCAGAGTAGAACATATAATAATTAAAAAATTCATTCAGTACAACTTCAAAAGTCCTTATAGTCTATTACAGAGTGTTTTTAATTTTATATTTTTTTCAATTTTTTGTTTTATTTATTTATTTATTTATTTGAGACAAGATCTCTCTCTGTAGTTCTGGCTGAGGTGAAACCCTCTATGTAGACCATACTGGCTTCAAACTCACACAGATTTGCCAGCCTCTGCCTCCCGAGTGCTGGGGTTAAAGGCATGTGTTACCATGCCTAACACTTAATTTTTTTCTTATGTGGTTGTTGAACGAAATTTTTGTGTCATAATAAAGATGAAAATTTATAAATTATTGTAATCAGAGACAATCAGTATACACACACAGCTTTGACATTTCTGTGACTTGGAGACTTTTCTGTCCACCTGACTACTGATAGCTCTTCAGAAGCCCTTTCCTTTCTTGTGGGTGCCAGCTGCTTGCTTTTGAAATTGGCAAGTTCATGAAACCTGGAGAGTGGAATTGGTCCCACTACAAGCACAAAGCCATCACTGTGAAGAACGTTGATGATGGCACCTCAGACCACCCTTACAGCCATGCCCTGGTGGCTGAAATGACCGCTATTCCTGAAAAGTGACAGCTGCCATGGGCATGAGGAAAATCACCAAGAGGTCAGAAGATCAAGTCCTTTGTCAAATTTTATAGCTACAATCACCTCATGCCCCCAAGATAGTCTGTGGATAACCCCTTGGACAAAAATGTCAACAAGCTCTGAAATGTGAGGCCAGCAGCAGCAGGCCAACATCAAGTCTGAGGGATGATAGAGGACATGGAAGGACAAGTGGTTTTCTAGAAGCTTCACTTTTAGGTATATTTCTGTTTTCATCATTAAAAATTAACAACAAAAATAAGTGTCTAATTTATTTCACAAACATGATCAGATGAACTTGGATGTTTTGAGCTTCAGATAATAGAAAATCCTATTTAAAGCAACTTGAAAATAAGTGAAATTTACTCTCATCATCAACTGAAAGTCTTTGTCAAGGATTGGCTCAACTCTGGTTCAGTGATAAAATTCAAGACTCATTTTTCTCACTTTTCTGCCACACCAGCTTAACATGCCTTGTCCTCTGCCCAGTCCTAGCAGAGGTGCAAGATGGTGCCCAGTTCCTGGCATCATTTCTACACAAGAGGGCATTCGGAAGTGGGTAATACTAACCTCTGCTTATGCTTTTTAGGACAGTTTACAGCATTTTCTCAGAAGTTTTCAGCATAGTCCCACTCAACTCCCAACATCCCAACTTGATTGGGTGCCTCCAGATCACTGGCCAGGCGCGAGGATGGATAAACGAGTCAGAACTGTGACACAGCCTGTAAGAAGTGCAAGTTCACAGCCCATCTGGGCTAGAATGAATTCAGGCAACATAGACCCTGGCTCACAATAAAAGGTTGAAAGAGAGCTGAGGGTAGATCTTAGCAGTAGAGCACTTGCAGCATGCCCAAAGCCTTTTTTTTCTCGGGACTGAAAACAAAAACAAACAAACAAACAAAAGCCCAGTTTTTCATACACTGTACAAAAGGTAGAATGATACTGTGTTTAAATTTAAAACTTGCAAAGTAATAAAAAATAATGTAACTTTTTGTCTTTCCCATTTGTATTTTCCCATTAAATATGTGATAAGACTTTCTGGTTGTCTGAGGCAGTCTTGCTCTGGTTGCTCAAACTGACTGGACTCCTACCCAGGCTTGCCTTGAGTTTCTTTCACACGTCTCCCCTTTATTGCTCTCTGCCATCTTCACTGTCCCCTCTTTCTCAGCCTCCATCAAAACCATCTCTGTTCTGGTCAGGCAGGATGGCTCATCAGGTAAAGATGTGTATGTGAGGTAAAGGTGCTTCTGTTCCTGCTCTACTTTTAACCATATCTTCTGCTAGCCCCTGGGTTTCTTTAGGTGGACCAGTGCCTTGTCTATTCCAAAGTAGACTGTGATTCATCAGGAACATGACAGCTTTCTCTGAGCTTCCTCTGTTCCCGGGACATCTTTTATTTAGCTTCTGCTTTCAGCTTCATTCTTCAGAACCCAGTCAGGTCACAGGCTCTTCATACAGCCGTATATCATGTTCAGTTCATTTCTTCATCCCCTTTAAATAATGTCAATGGCATTCATGACTTACTTTGAGTATATAAGGTTTACTTCCTGACAAGCTTGTGAAAATTAAGATCAATACAGTAGTTGGGTATGGTGGTACATGTTGGAGACAGAGGCAGGCAGATGTTTGAGGCCAGCCTACCTAGTATTCATAGGGATTTCCTGTCTTAAAAATAAATGAATAAATAAATACAGTGCTTATTAGCAGTAATAAATAAGGAAAATCTTCCTCTTAGACTGTGTAGACAGTAGTCAAGGCTTGTACATTCACAAGTGCAGGAGGAGTTGAGCAGGAAATACTTGCTGTATAAACTCGTCTTCTGGAAGAAAGAGAAGTTTCACATATGTGCCCCAGGCTGAGTGGTACCAATTTTAGTAACAGTCACCTCACAACATAGTGATATCCAGTGTTGCGTGTGATTCATTAGTCTCTGGGGCCTGCAAAGATGCCCCAGCAGTTAAGGTTGCCTGCTGCTCTTCTAAGGGTTCAAGTTTGGTTTCTAGCACACACAGGGTGGCTCACAGTCATCTGTAACTTCAGCTCCAAGGGATTCAATGCCCTCTTCTGGCTTCCGCAGGCACTGTATATATGTAGCATTCACTTACACAAAACACATGTATGAGTGCACATAAATATCAGAGTTTTCTTTGGGCTGTCAGCTCACAAATAATGGCATGGAGATGTACTAATTATGAAAACTCAGCTTTAGCTTAGGCTTGTCCGACTATCTCCTATAGCTTACTCCATTTATTTTAATCTACACTCGGTTATCTCACCTCTCTGTACTGCCGCAGGCTGGTGACTCCACCTCTTCCCAGAGTACTCTCTCTGTCTGGAAGTCCCGCCTAGACCTCCTGCCTAGCTATTGGCTATGCAGCTTTTTATTACACCAATACATCTTCTCACAGTGTACAATAGCTCACAACACATAAATAATATAAATCTTCAAAAAATATTCACTAATCATAGTGTAACACCCCAGATTTCAATATCAGCCTCTCTATGTTCGCCTGTACTCTCCCAAAAGAGAAAGGCGCCATTGGATTGGTTTCCCAGCATCCACCAGGGGAGACCTGTCTTTGATCTTTTTGCTCAAGCTGTTATTTTCCACTATTGTAGGCCTAGCTCTTGCTTGTCAACTAATATATACTTAATGAGATGTCCAAGGGATCAAGAATATCACTTTTATGTGAAATATTGTGTTGCTTTCATATAGTCTTTGGATTGTTTGTATTCAAACAGTATATTTTTAAATTATTGTTTAGTTGTTTTTCAGTACTAGAGATTGAACCCAGGACCTCCCACATGCTAGCTAGGCAAGGTAGTTCATTACCACTGAACTACATCTCAGGCCCTTTCTCAAGATATAATTCATGCACCATAGAGCCTTTTTAGCTGTATAGTTCATTGTTGATGTTGTTGTTTAGTGTATTCGCAAGACTGTATAACCATCACCAGTACATAACTCCATAACGTTTTCACTGATCTGGAGTCCATCAGCAGTGATTGTCATACCTCCCTAACCTCAGAGCCCACGGGTCACTGATTGACTTTATGTGTCTGTGGATTGGTTTATTCTGGCTGTCTCACAGGAAAAGAATCTTTAAATTACGTGGATGTTTGTATCTAACATAATGCTTTTAGGGCTCTTCCATGTTAGACTAGACATCAGAGTGTCTCCCTGTTGAGTGTCTGATACTCTCTGACTATGCACTGTTTTCCCAGCTGACATGGTCTGTGCTGCTCTTACATTGGGCTCTTAGGAATGACACTCCTATGAATGTTTGTGTTTATGTTTTGATGAATGCATGTTTTCCAGTCCTAGATATGTGCTTAGAAGTGGAATTGCTAGATCATCCAGTCTCTCTTTGCTTAACCTTCTTAGGACTTAGCAAACTGTTTTTCAAATTGTGCCATTTTATATTTACAAATAATGTATGGAATATATGTTTTTTCCATATCCTCTCCAACTCTTGTTTTACCCTTTTTTAAAAAAAATATATAGCTGAGCAGTAGTGGTGCACACCTTTAATCCCAGCACTTAGGAGACAGAGGCAGGCAGGTCTCTGTAAGTTTGAGTCCAGCTTGGTCTATAGAGCGAGTTCCAGGCCAAGGCTACACAGAGAAACCCTATCTTGAAAAATAAACAAACAAACAAAAAATTGTAGTCATCTTAGTAAATATGAAGTAGAATCTCATTGAGGATTATTTACATTTTTCTAGTGAGCTGTTTTTCCTTCTACATGTTAGCTTTGGAGAAATAACTATTCAGATATTTTCTCCATTCAGTCTTTTTAATTTGAATTAGTTATTTTTTTAATTTACTTACTTTTTATTTAATGTGTTTTTTTTATTCTGCCTGCGTGTGCATCTGTGTGAGGGTGTCACATTATCTGGAACTGGAGTTAGAAACAGTTATGAGCTGCTATATGGGTGCTGGGAATTGAACCTGGCTTCTTCAGAAGAGCAGTTAATGCTCTTAACCATTGAGCCATCTCTCCAGCCCCTGAATTAGTTAATTTTAAGATTTATTTTAACCAAGTGTGGTGGTGAACAACTTTAATCCCAGCACTGGAGAGCTGGAGAGAAAGAGGCAAGCAGATCTGTGAGTTCCAGGTCAGTCTGGTCTGCAGAGCAAGATCCAGGATTATATAGCCTCAGATTTGCTCTGTAGCCTAGGCTGGCCTTGACTTGCTGATCCTCCTGCCTTTACAGGAATTATAAGTATGCACTACTCTGCCTGACTCCATTTTTTGTTTGTCTTTTTTTTTCATTTTTTTAATTTTTTGTTTATTTGTTTTTTTATTGTTGAGTTCTGAGAGTTCCTTTTTTGTTCTGAATACCAGACCTTTATCAAACCTATGATTTATTAATATATCCTTCCGATTCTGTGTTGCTTCTATTCCCTTGATAATCATCCTTTAATGTACAAATATTATTAATCTTAATAAAGTTCAGTTTGTAGTTTTTCTTTAGGAGTTTGTAGTTTTTCCTTTTCTTTTGCCCTCCCCACCATCTCTTCCTCCTCTTTCTCTCCTCTTCTCCCCCTTTAGTTTGGCTCACAGTGTGTGGGGATGGATATACTTGAACCTAGTAGGGAAGGCATTTGAACAGAAGCATGAAGTGGCAAGCCACACTGTCTGCAGTCAGGAAGCAGAGAGATGAATGTTTTTGCTCACCTGGCGTCTTCCTTTTTATTCAGTCTGGGACCACATTTCATGGGATGGTGTCACCCACCTTCCAGATGGATCTCCTTGGAAATGTCCTCAAAGACGTAGGTGATTCCAAATGCAGTCAGTTTGACAGTGAAGATTGTCACCCCTTGTTAGTTTGACATCTGAACACATCACTGCTAAGCTTTAATTCACCACTCCTCCTCAAAGATTTATGACTATCTCAGAATGCAAAATGCATTTCACACATCTGAAAAGTTCCCAAAGTATTAAGATCATAATATTGTTCAAAAACCCAAGTCCAGATTCTTTTTCTGAGATTCAAACAAATGCCTTAATTGTGATGTGAGCATATAAAGTAAAAACCAAGTTACGTACTTGCAGTATACAAAAACACAGAGTAAACCTCCCTAAGAAAAAAAATCAGGCCAAAGCAGAACAGAAACTCATCAGGACAAACACACTATCTGGAGCTTGGGATGGGATCCTGTGGGCCCCAGTAACATTGGGCAGCCCTGGTCTCGAGCTCTTGTGCTGGTAGCACACGGAGCCTGAGACTTTCCTCAGTAGATATACCATAACCCTAGCATCTCTACCATCCAGGTGTCAACACTTTCTGTGCACTTTAATGCCTGACCCCAGGAAAGCATCTTCTGGATTGTTTCCCAAAGCAGAGAGACTGCTCTGCAGCAGTGTCAGTTCCAGCCTCGCCTTCAGCTAGACCTGACTGGAACTGTTTCCTACTGCAGGTTTCTCTTCCGTGGTACTGATCTCTTTAACAATGTTCTCTGTACCGGCCTTGTCTATATACTTAAAGTCACAGCTCTTTTCAAGTTAATCCTAATTTTTCTGCTTCCTCTCACTGTAGATGTGACTGAGAGAAGTAAGCAGTAACTGTGCCTCAGCCTGGATATTTGCTGTCATGACTTCTCTTTCTCAGAACACCTTAGCTCATTCATTCGAATTCAGTGTCACTCAGATTTTCAAAACAGGATGCCGCCAATTCTTTGCCAGAATGTAACACAAAAGGCCATTAGCCCAGTTCTCCTAGACCAGGCCTCCATTGATTGCATTGACATACTGGTCTTCCAGTCTCCCATTAACCTGGCCCATCTGGCTGTTTACAGCATTCTAAGGTTTCTCAGCCTACAGTTCAAACTCTTCCACATTCCTCTCCCAAGCCAGTTGCCAGGACTGGTGAACAACACAGTCGGGTTTTATCACATCAAAAGCCCGACTTCTTCATAGACATTTTCTTTGTGTCAGTTGTGTTTTTCTTTGCAGTGACAAAACTGACTGAAACATCTTAACGGAAGGGAAGTACTGGCTTAAGCTTGAGGGAAAACAGTTGATAATAGCTGGGTGCTAGATGGCTAGTCACATGGTATCAGCAGTCAGGAAGCAGATACAAGCAAAGGGAGGTGAGTGCTCTGTGTGTGTGGGGGGGGGGTGTGGAGTAGGACAAGGTCTCCCGGAAGGCAGACTATGCATGAACTTGCTTTTAGCCAAGAATGGCCTTGGCCTGCTCATTCCTACCTTCTACATGCTGGCCTCTACCAGTGGTTCCCGTTTTGTGTGTGTATGTATATGCCTATGCATGGAGACACTCAGATGTTGATGACAAGTGTCTCCATTAACTGCTCTCCACTGTAGTTTTTGAGAAACTGAGTCTGGAAATTACTGAGTTGGCTACACTAGCTGTCAGCAAGCCCCAAGGTCCTATCTCTGTGTCCTCAGTACTTGAATTATAGATACCCCCTATTGTGCCTAGCTTTTTAACCAGGGGTGATGGAACTGAACTTAGACTTGTTTGGCAAGAATTTCACTGGCTGAACCTTCTCCCCAGCAATGGGGTATGTAACATACCATACATAAACCTCTGATCTGCCAGTCATACTTCTAATCTCTTCAGGAAAGCCCTCCTCAACACCCAGTTCTCTATGCAACACAAACTTGGCGTGTGAGGTGGGATTTAGTCTTCACAACAGTCATTGGGGGAGCATCCTGAGAATGGGTGAGAGTTAATTGCCTTGTCATAGACTTGGGTAGGTAATATATTGCAGTATATAATAAGCTCTTGAGCCTGTACCTTGCTTCCTGTCTGACGTCTGTAAACCATGCTAACCTTTCTGTATACAACTTCAAACTTGGTCTCCTTTTATGCTATTGTTAATTTATTTATTTAATAATTTATTTAAGGGCTGGAGAGATGGCTCGGCAGTTAAGAGCATTGCCAGCTCTTCCAAAGGTCCTGAGTTCAATTCCCAGCAACCACATAGTGGCTCACAACCATCTGTAATGAGGTCTGGTGCCCTCTTCTGGCCTGGGACAGAATATTGTATACTAAATAAATAAATAATTTAAAATAATAATAATAATTTATTTAAATTTATCTTATGTGCATTGGTGTGAAGGTGTCACATCCCCTGGAACTGGAGATACAGACAGTTGTGAACTGTTATGTGGGTGCTGGGAATTGAACCTGGGTCCTCTGGAAGAGCAGCCAGTATTCTTAACCACTGAGCCATCTCTCCAGCCCCTGTTAATCCATTTCTGACCAATATATGTGCTATAGAAATAAGAAGAAAAGTTGGTAGGAAGCTAAGTGAGAAAGGCAGAGAAAAATTCAGTCCATATGCTTTGTCTAAATATGCAGATAAGAAAGAATAAAATCTGCTTTTTTCTTATCTTGGAGCTTGGAGCCCTGGGAACTCATTGGTAGGTTTTAAGAAATGGATAGCAACCTAGAAACTGCATGTGAAATTGTCTGTACTCATTTTTAGGGGTGTAGAGAAGATTCTTAATTTTTAAGAGACTTTTAACAGTGTTAAGAGCTTCTACTAAGAAGAGATGTGTGCAGGCTTGCTGGGAGCAAAAGGCAGGTGACGTATTAGCAATCCATCTTTCCCTTTGGCTATATTATGGTTTGGACTAACCCTTTCTATCTGTTGAAATATATTTTGTTGTAGACTATTTATTTATAGCTGTTGGTCTAAGATTTGATATTTTTCCCCCCAAAAAAGTGTTACTTTTTTGAGATGCCAAAAATATTTACTAGAAAGAAAATAACAGATCACCAGCCTTTCCTGACACTATTCCACACATCTAAAGTAGGTGTTTGTGTGTGTGTGTGTGTGTGTGTGTGTGTGTGTGTAAGCCATGTGGTATGCACCTGTAATCCAATCACTTAGGAGGCAGAGGCAGAACAGAACCCAAGATTGAGGCCACTCTAGACTATATAGTGAGACTGTTTGGCTAGCACATATGAAAACTTGAATTTGGTTCCCAGCACCACATAAAACAGTGGTGGCACCCACCAGTAATCCTAGCTCAGGAAATGGGGAGGGGGCAGAAGATCAAGGTGGGATCTAGAGAGATGACTCGGGGGTAAGAGCACTGGCTACTCTTCCAGAGGACCCAGGTTCAATTTCCATCACCCACATGGTGGCTCACAGCCATCTGTAACTCCGGTTCCAGAGGATCCCATGCCCTTTTCTGGCTTCCTTGGGCACCAGCTGTACCCATAGTATAAGATAGACAAAACACCCATGCACATAAAATTAATAGTAATTTTTTAAAAGTTCAAGGTCATTCAAAGTTACATAATTTGAAGCCAGCTTGAAGAATGTGAGACCCTATGTCAAAAAAGGAAAACAAAGTAATAAAGTATTTGTAACTTTTAATTTTTGTGAAATATAAAATTGTGGGGTCAGGCATGGTGGTACATACTTTTAATACTAGCACTCGTGAGGTTGAGGCAGGCAGATCTCTGTTAGTTCCAAATCACTCTGGTCTATATAGAGAATTTCAGGTCAGCCAAGGCTACATCGTGAGATCCTGTTTGTTTGGTTTTTTTTTTTAAATTTATTTATTATGTATATAGTGTTCTGGGCACCAGATCTCATTATAGATGGGTGTGAGTCATCATGTGGTTGCTGGGAATTGAACTCAGGACCTCTGGAACAACAGTCAGTTCTCTTAACCTCTGAGCCATCTCTCCAGTCTGAGATCCTGTTGTTTTTTTTTTTTTTTAAGTAAAGAAAATGTTTATCTTCATTCTTTACATAGTTTTTTTTTCTTTTTTTAGCCATCTTTATTTCATGCACGTTGGCGTTGTGTTTGCATGTATATCTGTGTGATCCTCTCAAACTGGAGTCACAGATAGTTGTGAGCTGCCATGTGGGTGCTGGGAACTGAACTTTGGACCTCTGGAAGAGCAGTCAGTGCTCTTAACCGCTGAGCCATCTCTCCAGCCCCTTGTTAGCCATCTTAAAGACTACTGTATTAAAAATTGTATCCTACAGAACTACCCTTGGTCATGGGTAGACTGAGCCCTCCCAGTGCCCCAGCATCAAACTTGATAAATAGGTAAAAATGACTTTGACTTTGGGGTTGTCTTCTCACACCTTCCTGCTGGACGCAGAGGTGGGCAGAGTCACACCACATTTTCTTCTGGTTCTTGAGAGGTGTTGAATTTTAATAGAGCCTCAACTTTGTCAGATTTTAATAAAAACTATCTCAGTAATACACATAAAACTCCTTACTTTAAAAATAAATAGTTCCTTTTGTTTAAAACATATTTCTGCCTAGAGATGATGTTTGTGGATAGAACTGAATAGTGGAAAAATGCTTTGAACACTCATTGGGATTCCGTAGATCTTTCAATGTAGCTTACTTAGTATTTGATTGCATCTTTGGCCCTAGGGGGTTATTTGGTGAAAGTTAAAATTGCTTAAGCTGGCTGTGTGATGAGTAATACATACTTGGTTTTGTTCTTGTGTGGAAATGTGGAGACTGTTGATGCTTGCAAGTCATTAGGTAGTAACTGGAAGCAACCCTGCTTTGTCCTCTTCCAGCCAGCCTGTTACAACTCCTGAAGTACCTAGCAGATGGGAAGCACTTAAGTGTTCAACAAGTATGTGACAAAGTGCTTTGCCTAAATACAAATCCTTAGGATTATTTTTTTCTTCCAACCTTTTTTTTATTTTTATTTTTTTATTTTATTGATTTTTACTGAGCTCTACATTTTTCTCAGCTCCCCTCCCTTCCTCTCCCCTACCCTCAACTCTCCCCCATGGTCCCCATGCTCCCAATTTACTCAGGAGATCTTGTCTTTTCCTACTTTCCATGTAGATGAGATCTATGTATGTCTCTCTTAGTGTCCTCATTGTTGTCTAAATTCTCTGGGATTGTGATTTGTGGGCTGATTTTCTTAGCTTTATGTTTAAAAAACCACTTATGAGTGAGTACATGTGATACTTGTCTTTCTGTGTCTGGTTACCTCATTCAAAATGATGTTTTCTAGATCCATCCATTTTCCTGCAAAATTCAAGATGTCGTTATTTTTTCTCTGCTGTGTAGTACTCCATTGTGTAAATGTACCACATTTTCCTTATCCATTCTTCAGTCGAGGGCCATTTAGGTTGTTTCCAGGTTCTGGTTATGACAAACAAAGCTGCTATGAACATAGTTGAGCACATGTCCTTGTGGCACGATCGAGCGTCCTTTGGATATATACCCAAAAGTGGTATTACTGGCTCTTGAAGAAGGTTGTTTCCTAATTTTCTGAGAAATTGCCACACTGACATTCAAAGGGGCTGTACCAGCTTGCACTCCCACCAGCATAATCCTTATGATTATTTTATAAACCAGAGAATCGGCCATGCTTGAAAGTTTTGCAGTGTGCTGCTTGGCTCCCATGTTTTGATTGGTAGACTACTAAGATATAGATTTTGGTACAGTGTAGGATTGACAGTAACAAAATCAGGTTAGAAATTAACTCTGCTTTTTGTTCCCTTTATGAACATAGTTGTTCATACCTTTTCTTCCTTAATATTATCACTTGTTTTATGCAGAACAGGCCAGAGAGGCCAAATTGACTCCCATTACAATTGTTAAAGTTATAACATCAAGTGTACTGAACAGTTTCTTATTAAGGTTATTTAAAAAAAAACCAACATATCAAGATATCATTTATTTAAGGCAAGTAGAACCAGTTTTATGAAAAAAAGCCAGGAGTGGTGGCCATACATTTAATCCCGGCACTTGAGACCAAAGTGGCCTAGTCTACGTAATGAGTTTCAGGACAACCAGGACTATGTAGTGAAACTCTTGTCTCAATTAAAATAAGGAAAAAATAAGCTTTACTTATTTTAATTAATTAAAAATCAACCCCAAAGTTTTGCACTAGGTATGAAGTATATTAATTACAATATTTTTGACCAGGTGGTGGTGGCACACACCTTTAATCCCAGCACTCGGGAGGCAGAGAAAGGCTCTGTGAGTTCGAATCCAGCCTGGTCTACAAGAGTTCCAGGACAGGCTCCAAGCTACAGAGAAACCCTGTCTCGAAAACAAAACAAAATAATAATAATATATCTCAAGTGCCTACCACATGAAGGCATTCAGCAAACACTGGCTTCCTGCCTCTGTCAGCTAGGCAGGACTGTTTCTTCAGTGTTACTCATTTGACTCAGCTGTTGGGTGCTTGGCCACATAGCAATACAAGGCATGTTGCAAACATTGTATATGCCTGATTTTTTTTTTAATGGATGGTTTTAGTTTTCTTAGAACCACATCGACCTGGTGGTTACTAATTCTCAGAATTTTGACTTCTCCGCAACTGACACATGAAAAATCACCCAGTTGTAGAGAGGATCTAGGGAGCCGTGCAACAAATGTCAGACTGAAAGCGGTTCTAGTTACACTTCGTTTATAACTTCTGAGGACCAGGACATTTTTCTTCTGTGATCATGCCACTTAGATGCCTTATTTCCATGGCCTACAGTGTTCATGTTGTCTCCATTGTTGGTGGGTTCTCACTCTGGTGCGTGTGGTGGCTGCTGCTGAAGGAAGTTGCCTGCGTGAGTCTCTTGAGTGCTCCATGGCCTCTTGTGTCCCTAGACTGGTATCAGTAGGTCCTGCAGCCTCCAGCATGGCAGACATCATGCACTAGTAGGTATTTATTTCTGTAATACATGTTATATACTGGCACTATTGTAAGCTCTAAAGGTAGCTTGGTGAATTTAACAGATGTGACTCTTGACTGATAGCATTTACATTCTGACTGGAAGTAGGAACTCACACAGCCTGTAAAACAATAACCATCCCAAGCCATTTGAGAAATATAACACATCATGGTGTATGGAGTTTGATTTTAAATTTTGTATGTTGTGAGAAACACGTGACCTAAGGAGGAAATGGTGCTATAATTTTTCCCCCGTTTTCTTTCTCTTTGTAGGTAAGATGTTCCAAGTCCCTTGTAGCTCTCTTCGGAAGAAAATCAGGAGAGTTCTCTTCTCTTGCCGTAAGAACAGCCCTGTTTGACTTGCACGTTGGTGCTGTGACACTGGAAGAATTGCACACAGGCTCTTGGAGTTTCTTGTTTTCACTTGAGTGGTTAGTTCTCTGTAGATGGAGAACGATTTCATTCTTAACTGCCCTGTTTTCAAGGTATTCTCTATAGTCTGAGCTGTTTTATAAACTGGGCCACTTCCCAATGAGCTACCCAGCCAGTCCTTGCCAGGAGCTGGCTGAGAACTGTGCAGTGCGTGCAGCAGGAATGGCACAGGAAGACAGCCGTCGCGGTCAGGCGCCACCTGCCTTCTACCATGGTGCCAGCCAGGAGCTCGACCTGTCCACCAAAGTGTACAAAAGGGAGTCTGGAAGCCCTTATTCTGTGCTAGTGGACACCAAGATGAGCAAACCACATCTCCACGAGACCGAGGAGCAGCCATATTTCAGGGAGACAAGGGCAGTGTCTGATGTGCACACTGTCAAGGAAGACCGGGAGAATTCCGATGACACGGAAGAGGAGGAAGAAGTCTCTTACAAAAGGGAGCAGATCATAGTGGAGGTAAACCTTAATAATCAAACTTTAAATGTATCTAAAGGGGAAAAGGGTGTCTCTTCTCAGTCCAAAGAGACTCCTGTTCTTAAGACAAGCAGCGAGGAAGGAGAGGAAGAGAGTGAGGAGGAGGCCACAGATGACAGCAATAACTACGGAGAGAACGAACGGCAAAAGAAAAAGGAGAAGCGAGTGGAGAAAGTCAGGGTTACACAAAGGCGAACCCGAAGAGCTGCCTCTGTTGCTGCAGCTGCCACTTCCCCTGCACCTCGCACAACTCGAGGCCGTAGGAAGAGTGCAGAGCTACCCAAGCGGAAGAAGCGGGCCGCCAAGGAGCCCAAAGCTCCTGTCCAGAAAGCTAAGTGTGAAGAGAGAGAGACTCTGACCTGTGAGAAGTGCCCCAGGGTCTTTAATACTCGCTGGTACCTGGAGAAGCACATGAACGTTACTCACAGGCGCATGCAGATCTGTGATAAATGTGGCAAGAAGTTTGTCCTGGAAAGTGAGCTGTCCCTTCACCAGCAAACAGACTGTGAAAAAAACATTCAGGTAGGTCTCATCACCGAGAGGGCAAACTTTCCAGGATAGAACCTGGCTGTTCAGAGTCATCTGGTGTCTGCCCAAGAGAATAAATACAATAGAGGCTGAAGGGACTGATTTCACCAATTTATCGTTTAGACGCTGCTGCTTGGGTCTTTTCAAAACCAAGGCTTAATCCTGTCTTTCAAAAGCATTATGCTTACCTGACTCTGGACTAGTGGGAACCCAGGTTCACTGGAAGGGGGATCTGTTGTAGATGACTGACTGGGATGTAAAGTCAGCGCCGACTTTGCACTGAGAGTCACTGTTGTAGGACCTGGGCGATAATTCATTCTGGCATCTTCTGTCAAGGTGGGAGATATTGAGTGAAGGTCAGGAGTAGAGAAAGGTTCCTTGCTGTTTAAAAGGATGCCAGAGTCTAGTGCAGCTGATGGGGACAGAAACCCCGACTCAGACCTGTGGAAATGGAAGATCTCCTGCAGTGAGTTTCCTTTCACCGTGGAGAGATGGCAACAGTAAATGTGTCAAGAGGCAAGCCCATGGGAATATGCAAACCTTAAACAGAGGCTGAGCTGTTTGAAAATGTTGCTTACCTGGCAGCAGGTTATATAATGTTGCTGTGACAAACATGGTATTCAAACCAGACTGGCGTCTGGGAAAGACTGTACTATAGCAGGTTAAGAGGTGCTGAAGGTATTGCAGCTCTATTGGTTTGTGCATATGTTTGGTGTATAAATATATATATATATTCATACAAGGTAAGTCTCTTATGTTTCCATGTGTGTAATAAGCCACCATTTTGAAGCTAACTTTTTAAAAGATAAATTGTTTTACTTTTGTTTTGGGACTACTAATATTGGTGACCACCTTTAATTTTCTTTTTGACAATTGTTTTTAATCAATGACTGAGATTAGTGGTTTCCTTTAAAGGGATTTTTTTTTTTAATCTGATTTGACTTGTGTATCATGACTTGATCGAGACATTCTGGGTAAATAAAAGAAGACCCCTCAGGGTTCTCCAGCAGTTGTCTGGGCAGGCATGTCTGGGCAGGCAGTTGTTGCCAGGTCAGTCCAACGGAGCATAGTACAGTGCTGCCCCCTAGAGGTCAAATGTGGATTTCATATTGGCTCCTTACTGAAAAGACGTTCCTCATTTCTGTCTCTAGGAGCTGCTTATTTTGTAGGCTCTTTTTTTTAAAACAAAAAACATTTATTTATTTATTTATTTATTTATTTATTATGTATGTTCTGTCTGTGTGTATGCTTGCTGGCCAGAAGAGGGCACCAGACCTCATTACAGATGGTTGTGAGACACATGTGGTTGCTGGGAATTGAACGCAGGACCTTTGGAAGAGCAGGCGATGCTCAACCTCTGAGCCATCTCTCCAGCCCTATTTTGTAGATTGTTTTTCTTTTCTTTTCACTTGAATCTGCTTAGCTTTACAGGAAATAGCAGCTCTTTTCTATGAGCTCCTGTGCCTTTCCTCATTACGATGTGTGCACTTTTGTGCTTACGTTGTATGGGTTCTGTTGGATGAAAACTTTTCACATTCCTAGACTGGAGAGATGGCTCAACAGTTTGGAGCACTGTCTGCTCTTTCAGAGGACCTGAGTTTGTACCCAGCACCCACGTGGCAGCTCATAACCATTTAAACTCCAGTTCCAGGGGATCCAACACGCTCTTCTGTCCTTCTTGGGCACCAGGCACACATGCAGTATATATGCATACAGCAGGCAAAACATTCAAATACATAAATAAAAATAATTTTTTAGAAAGGAAACCCTTCACATTCCTAAAGAATTTTGCACTCTGTTTCTTCATACAGCGCCTGGCAACCTCATAATAAGGGAAAATTAACCCTTGCAGAAGAGGAGGTCACAGAGTAGCATGTCCTTTTCCAGGGCAGTGTCCAGCCAGCACCTTGTCTCTGAGCTCTTGGGTTCTTCTCTCCTGCAGTGACAGTGGTACTCAAGAGGCTTTGGTAACTGAGTTCCCTGTGCTCATTCCTCAGAGCCTAGCAGTTGTCATGCACTTTGTGATATTGTTTTGTTGATTTAGTCATACTTTATGCTTGATAGTGCAGGGTGCTAAGGAGCTATGGTCTGAGGAACCAACCATTGTGATGGAAGGAGGTCTGGGATCGGGTGAGGGGAGCAGGAGAATGGCCAGTGGTTTAGAGGTTGTATTAGCTTCTGTCAGAGGGAAACGGCAACAGAGTAAATTAGATTTAGGGAAAGTTAGTAAACCTTGAGCATTTGTTACAGTATTTTTCAAAATGTGTTCTCTAATGCAGAAGGATCTTGTTATAGTTTTCAGATCTGTAATACTTACATATCTTGCCTTTATTTGTTCTAATTTCAAACTTAACTTATGCTCTCTGGTAAATACCTCTTAACTGCATGGCACCCTGGGTAGGAAACAATTGTGTTTGCTGGTCTATGCCATAAACAAGCCTAAAGGTCTAACAGGTATGCTGGCACATACTTATGCTCCCTGTACCTGGGAGATAGAGGCGGGACCATGATTTGAGGCTGGCCTTGGCCAGATAGTAAGTTTGAGGCCACTGTGTGCAACACTGAAGTGGTAATAGCAATTAGTTCTTTGTCATTAGTGGAATTTTCCACTTCTTACCTTAGATTCTGCCATTGTTTGCATGCTCCTAAGGTATAAAAATAGATCTTGGAAAATAGAACTTACAGTTGTTGGTGTTAGAATATGGGCTTCATGGAGGAATAGGTTTTGTCAAGATTCTGACCTTGTGCTACGAATCTAAAGTAGATCCATTTCATCTGCCAGGAGGCAGAATGGCCTCCTGAAGTCTTGATAAATGAAGACCCTTTCTGTTTATCCTGCTCAGTGTGTTTCCTGTAACAAGTCCTTCAAGAAACTCTGGTCCCTTCATGAACATATCAAGATTGTCCATGGATATGCAGAAAAAAAATTTGCCTGTGAGATTTGTGAGAAGAAGTTCTATACCATGGCTCACGTGCGGAAACACATGGTCGGTAAGTCTGTCTGCCCCTCTGCTCTCTGCCTATGGCGATCTCTGGGGTTCTGTCTGCTCCACATTGGGCAGGCTGAGTACAGCCACCATCCTGCAATCAGTTTTAACGTGTTGAGACTAAATACAGCATGTCTTCAGCATCACCGAGTTGGAAAGTGCAGTATTCCCACCAGATTCTCTCCAGCGTCGCTGTTGGTTTTCCCTCTGGAGCTCTGCTGCTAGCGTGCCATGCCTGTGGCAGCTGTCTCTTCCAGGCTGGGTCTTCTAGTAGAATTGTTTTGAATTTAAATGCTTTCTGTGTTACAGCACACACAAAAGACATGCCGTTTACATGTGAAACCTGTGGAAAGTCTTTCAAGCGCAGTATGTCACTCAAGGTGCACTCCTTGCAGCATTCTGGAGAGAAACCCTTCCGATGTGAGGTAAGGAACAAGCCACACACAGGCCAGATCCACAGCTAGGGTTGTATTGATGGTGCAGCAGTGAGAATGGAGTGTGGGGTGCAAAGCACAAGGCTGTGCACTGAAGCTTCGGGTGTGCACCAGGTTTCTGTTGTTCTCTCTCTGCTAGGCAGAGAAATGTCCCCTTAGTACACAGTTGAGTTTGTTAGGGTAGCTTGGAAGTAATATGCAGTAACTGACTTTTCTTTCTCAGTGGCTCAGAGAAGTAAAGTATGAGCCAGTGATAATTACGTGAAAAAATTTCCCTTGTATTCATAACTCAGCTACGGGAACATGGCAAATCCAAACAGCTGCCATAAGCAGCTTGTGTTTTGAGTATGAAAATAAACCTGTAAGCCTGTGAGGGTAGGCTGCAGTGATGCCTCTGTGCTTGGCATCCAGCACCATCCCCTGTGTCCAATGCAGAACTGCGACGAGAGGTTCCAGTACAAGTACCAGCTCCGCTCGCACATGAGCATCCACATTGGGCACAAGCAGTTCATGTGCCAGTGGTGCGGCAAGGACTTCAACATGAAGCAGTACTTTGACGAACACATGAAGACACACACTGGTAAGGATCTCTTGGCGAAGGTACAGATAGCCCCTAGTACTTGTCGGTAGTCATTTTCGGATCTGTCTTTAAACCCAAACCATAAATTTGTTTTACTTTCCCGTTTTTTATTTTGTTTTGTTTTGTTTTTGTCTTGAGGAAAAATCTTGCTGTGCAGTCCAGGCTGATCTCAGACTCAAAGCAGTCCTCCTACCTTGGTCTTGTAGGTGCTGAGGTCAGAGGCATGTTCTACCATACCTGGGACAGACTTGCTTTGTAAATGAAAGTCTCACTTTAAGAAAGCCTGAGATATAAAAATTCATCTATAGCCAGACGGTGGCACATACTTTAAACCCAGAACCAGGGAGGCAGAGGCAGGTAGATCTTTGTGAGTTTGAAGCCTGCCTGGTCTACAGAGTAAATTCTAGGACAACCAAAAATACACAAAGAAATCCTGCCTCAAAAAAAAAAATTAATCTATAATACTGAAAATTTTCTTTTATAACTATTTTTAAAAGAGTTATTTATGTGAGTGCCTTTTGAATTTTTTTTGTTTGTTCTTTGTGACAGACTGTCATACTGAAGCACAGGTTATCCTGGAACCCATGACAATCCTCCTGCCTTTGGCTCCCGTGTGCTAGGATTACAGACAGGGGTGTTCCCACCATGTCCAACCATAAATGACTTGCTTGTTTTGTCCTCCTTTCTGAGACAGGGTCTCTCTGTTGACCAGGCTGGCCTTGTCTCAGAGTCCTGGGATTAAAGGCGTGGGATTACACACCCAGCCCTTTCAAAATTCTTAGGATTGATTGGATTTGATTTACCAAAATTCAGTATCTTTCAAGAAAACATCCACTAAATGAAGTTAATCATTTTAATCATCTCTGTGTATGTAAGGATATATGCACCATAGCATTTGATAAGAATATATATATATTCTTATCAAACCCTATAGGTAAGATAGGGTTTCTCTGTAGCCCTGGCTGTCCTGGATCGCTCTGTAGACCAGGCTGGCCTCGAACTCACAGAGACCCACGTGCCTCTGCTTCTCAAGTGCTGGGATTAAAGACTTCAGCCACTACCACCACCAGGGGATAAGAATCTTACAAACCTTTAACTCGTGTTGCTGTAAGAAGGAAAGCTACCAGATATAGTGACTGGAGTAGAGCCAGGTTCCCTGAATACTTAATACACAACAGAGTGAGCACCTGCTGCAAGGAAAAGAGGGTGGTAGCTGAAGAGACCGTGAGCTGGCACAGCGGTAGATAATGGAGAGAGACACGGTGTCCATAGGCCCCACCTGCACCATCCACCACTACCTCCCATTTTCCTCCTCTCTCCTTCCAGCATGGTAGGCTGTAAGTTGTATTTGTGCCTACTGTGACCTGTTACGTCTCCGTTTGGGGAATCAAGTGCTGTGGGTGGAAGCGTGAGTGGCAGGAACACCAACCCTGTTTGTCTGTGCTCATCCCAGGAGAGAAACCTTTTATCTGTGAAATCTGTGGCAAAAGCTTCACCAGTCGCCCCAACATGAAGAGGCACCGCAGAACTCACACAGGCGAGAAGCCTTACCCCTGTGACGTGTGTGGTCAGCGGTTCCGTTTCTCCAACATGCTGAAGGCTCACAAGGAGAAGTGCTTCCGAGTGACCAGCCCAGTGAACGTACCGCCAGCTGTCCAGATCCCTCTGTCCACGGCGCCAGCTGCTCCTGCTCCAGCTGTGGCCAACACTCCTACGAGCCCAGCCCCTGCCGTCAGTATGAACCCCGTGGGTGGCGCGCTTCCCTCAAGGCCGGTCCCACATCCTTTCTCGCACCTGCACATCCACACGCATCCACACCACGCACATCACCTCCCCATCCCACCTGTGCCTCACCTGCCCCCACCTCCGGCCCTCTTCAAGAGTGAGCCCCTAAACCACAGAGGCCAGAGTGAGGACACCTTTCTGAGACATCTGACAGAGAAGAACAGCGTGCCCCAGGCCCAGCATCATTAGCGCCAGCCAGAGTGTCATCCCCATGGTGAGTTGGCAGAAGGGGTGCAGCTGTGCCTCTCTGGGGTCTCCTTGTCTCCATGGCCCCTTCCGGACTTTGACCATTGTCCTGGGGAGCGATCAGACTGACCCAAAGGAGGGAACAAGAAGACTGCCCTCGCAACCAGGGGAACCACTGAACTACAGCCCAATCTGCTTGCATTTTCTGATGACTTTTATAAATTTCAGATACTTAGATTGTGGGATTTTATAATTTCATATCAGCGGATGAGGTATGCTTGCTTTTATATCCTGGTCTTCTCCTCAAAGAGGGGACAGGCCTGGTTTCCTTTATACTAATCGGGAAGGCTGTGAGATTAATCCAGAGCATTAACTGTATCACTGTGTAATATAATAAGTTCTTTTCAGCTTCTGGTGCTGACTGCAGTCAAGCTGGCCACAATTCACACAATATCAAGCATTATAGAGAAAATGGGAATTTTCTTCTTTGTGTAGCTCTTTTAACACACTCTTTATTTTACTACAGAAATTATTTTAGAGTTTTTGTATAGACTTTAGTAGTCTGTTTCTAAAATGAAATGTATTTCAATAAGCTGTGTAATTTTTTCAGTGTAGCTAAACCCATGTTGTAAAATAGATAAATTTTTATAATCATCAAAATGTGATTCTTAAAGATGCATATAATAACTTCTATTTCAAATTTATTCTAACATCCGTACAACACAAAGGTGCTTCTGGGGCTGGGTGAGGGTCACCAGACCAGGTTACTGCAAGAGCAAGGTTCATAAGTACTCAGGAACTTGACCATCTTTGCTGGGCATTCCGTCCATCAGCTCCCTGACATGCTCCATCCTTGGTGTCCCTTTGAGCCCCTCTGTGGATTCAGTGGGGTGGTGAGTTGGAGTAGGATCACCAAAAGCTTGTCTGATTTGAAAATCTGAGTAACATTGTGAATACCTTCAGAACGAAGTGGCAAGGTTTCCCTTCGATCACGTCTGTTTCTCACTTCTCTTAGGAACTTTGTCATACTCAGCTGTTAGGGGAAGATAAATTGGAATCTCTAATTTTGAGGTTGCTATGTTTCCCAGAACCACTAGGAGAAGCTAAATGGTGAACTGAAATCATAAGTGTGATTGCTGATAGAGGCTGAGAAATGCGAATGAGAAGACAATTGGCTTCTAAGTTTTAAAATGTCTGCAGTGTCTAAAATGGGGGTGTCACTCTGATCTGCATATGCCATTTAAATTGTAGTGAGAGGAAACCCCAGGTACTGCTGCCTCGTCCTCCACAGTTAGGCGAGGAAGGAGCAACACCCCTGCCTCTGGGCAACTTCCACAGGGCATGATCACCCTGGAGCGGATTATATAGGAAACTGAAGAGAAGGGCCGACACAGTGGTTTCAGTCAGCTGGCAAATGTGGACCACGAAACTACACGTTTTCTACTTCTTCACCTTAGAGACTGAGTTCCAAGAGTGGCCACCTCCACTTCTCTTCCTCACTTCTCTTTCCTCAGGCTCGTAAATCAGAACTTTAGCTGTTATTTATTTATCTTTGATATGAAATGTGCAGATATGCGTCACGCACTTTTTTTTCTGGCCACGTAACTCTGGAGGGGGACACGTGGACCCTGGATTGAAGTTAGGTTCCTGCTTCCACATATCATACTCTGCATTAGCTTTTGGTTTAATATTTCTAGATTTACTACAGTTTTACCTTTGTCTTCTGTAATGCATAGGAAAGATTGTGTGCTGAGACAGGAAAGTATCTCGGGACACACTTTTCCTCCAATTCTAGGCATAAATTTTAACGAATGGTAGTTTTAATATTTGCATACATTCTTGGAGCCCCCATATACCCAAGCCAAATAGGAAGCCAGTTCCTTCTCTGATCACTTCCACAGTCTCCTTTGTATCCCATGGAAAGTCTGCAGATCTACACTTTCATGTAGACATATCAATATTTCATGGTCAAGCCTATAATATTAAAATACTTTTATCAAAAAAGTATGTTATAGCTTAGTTAATTGGTTTTATCTTATTTTGTGCTAAATACAGTATTGGACAGAGATTCTAAATTCTAGACTTGAGGCTGTTGAATCAACCATTTTATGGATGTACTATGAATACTCATTGAAAAATTCAGGTAGTCAGATCTGATTTTTTTTTATTCAAATGACTATAGCCATAAGAAAGTGTCTGCTACATAGGAAATCCAGTAGTAACTCAATAACCACCACTATCCTTAACAAAAGCAGAAAGTAAGGAATTAAGAAAGTGAATTAGCACTGTCACACTGTGTAATACATTCTTACTGAAATGTATTGTAGAACATTCTAGAAATGCCAATTTTTTTCCTGGATAAGTATATCTTCCCTGACTTGGGATTTGTAAGAAACCTGTTCTTTAAAAAATTGGTCTCATCAGTGTCATGTTTGAATAATGAACATATGCATAGTGAAATTCACACCGAGATGCTTCTGAGCCCAGGGCCACAGGGTTGAGCCTGAAACATGCAGGTGCATTGGGTTTAACGTGCTGAAGACTCAAACTCAGGGTTGAAAATATGCTTGAGGTCCGCCACTAAGATGGAAGTTGCGTCATGTGTGTGCTCTCCATGTGCGCTGTGGTACCCACGGTTCTGCAGAACCTGTTCAGTTCTTGTCATCTGTTCATGGAAAAAGATCATGGAGGAGTTTGAGTTCTAAGCCCATATCTGTACTTTTGTAAAGACATAGACCTCATTTCAAAATAACAGATATTAAATTGAGGCTTTCTTGTTGCCATTTTATGCTATCTTCAAAATCACATATTGTCACAAGGATTACTTTATCTTCAAATGGTTTTTATTGTTACCAATTTACTTATATGTAGCCCAGGCTAGCCTCAAACTCACCGCTTGAGGACTGGGTCTAAAGGAGTGAACTATAACAGCCAGCACCCAGGAACTTGTTGTTGTTGTTGTTGTTTTGAGAAATGGTCTCACAAAGCTGGCCTTGAACTCCCTATGTGGAGTACATAGCCTCAAACCAATGACTCCCCCAGCTCAGCTGCCCAAGTGCTGGGATTATGGGTGCCTTCGTCACCCTGCCTGGCTTCCACGAGGGCGTTTTTGAGTTGGCATTACATTTTTAGAGGTTGGGTTGTACATCTTTTTTTCTTTTCTTATAGATTTATCATTTGGATATACACTTTTTTAGCCTAATGAAAGGCTGCTACTCTCAGATTGAGTTAGGTAGGCTCATAATGGTTAGACTTTAAAACTGAATGAAGAGAAGATGAACCATTTAATGGCATGTAGCTTCATTTTTCTGTATATTTTTTACTTAATTCTTATATTTAGCAAGTGCAGAAGTCTCCGTATAAAACTTTAATAAAATTCAGAAAAACCCTTTGAAAATCATTTCCATGTACTGTCTTAGTCCTTCAGCACGGGCCCCTTCCAGAGTTGCCTGTCTAAGAACCTCGGCTTCTGAGCGTGACCCCCCCACACACACACTGCCAAGCAGATGCAAACTCTCTGAAGCTTTGAATTTTTAACTTCTTGAATTTTTTTTTTCAGTTTTTACTGTTGTTAAATAGATATGTATTTAGTTTCATTTTTATCTCACTGGAAGATTTAAAATTTGAGAATATGAAGTAGAGAACTCCATTGCAGGGTATGTGTGTGTGTGTGTGTGTGTGTGTGTGTGTGTGTGTGTGTGGATTTATTCCTCTCTTGCAGATTTTGGTTAGGAAAACACACTATGGTAGGTGAGTTTTTATGAGAAAGAGAGAAAACCTAAAATGCCTGTCAGAAGAACCCATTTCTGTTAAAGCTCCTGTTTACGCTGCCGTACAGAAATACCACTTTTGTTGCTTTGATGGTCCACATGATAGAGATTTTAATGCTGTTCCAGACTATATGTGGAACACATCATGAAAAGAGGTATGTTAGATCTAACCATTTTATCAACTTAAAAAAAAAAATCAGTTGGAATTCTTCAAACTCTAAAGTGGAGTAAAGAATTACCAGTTTTTAAGTTTTTTTTTTCTTTACTTAAACTAAGTTAGAAAATTTCCCAAGAATTCTCTCTCCATCTTTTTCTTTCTTTTTCAGGAATAAAAGGTCATTGGCCGTTAGAAATAATGGCATCGTTACGCAGTAGCAACTCACTAGCTAATCTGCTTGTCATCCGTAGCATTCATGAGAAGTAACGCTGACCTTCCAACCCTGGAACTACCTCGATAAAGCAACCCAGAGATCCTCGCTACACTCTATGGAAGCCATAAACGTTGTCAGTCTGGCCACCTTCACAGTTCTATACTTTTGTACTCACTAAGCTTTTTTATAGACTTACATTCAGACCTTTTCATCTTAGAGGATAGCTTTTGCAAGACTCCAAGGAAAATAAAATTCCTTAAATTCCCAGCCTTGAAACTCTAGTTTCAGTAAATTTGTTTAAGAATCAGATGCCATACTATTTTTAAAAATCATGTTAAAATCAGAAGTGCTTTGCAGACCTACATATTCTGCAAACAAGTTCCTTTTTCTTGTTTCCTTGCTAGAGGCTGTGATGAAGTGGTCTTTCCACTCTGCTCACTCAGTGACATTTTCCTGGAGTTGTCTCTCTTACTGTAGCACAGGAGTGAGTAATTGCTGTCCGTCTGACCCTCTGCTGTCTATCACTCTGCTCTCGAGTGCCTTCGACAAGCCCGTGTCCTGGAGCCTTCTTTCCCTGGTCTGGATCCTACCTCTGATTGTTTCATTCTCCATGAGTATTGGAATTCACCCTTATTCCAAAGGGCTTAGCTACAAACTCACTAGAACCTGGCTGAGGATTGGGAACACATCAGTGTTTTGTTCCTCCATATTGCTGCTGGGTTACCCTTGTAGCTTCTCTGCTTGTCTTACTCCCCACATACGACACCTCTAGTACTAGAGCTGTTCTTGTCCTTTGCCACCTTTCTGTCCTTCACTGCAGGCTGGGTGTTCCTCTACAATCGAAGGTCATCCAGTGTGTCTCTGGGCCATCTTTTTCTCGTCTGAAGTCTTCCTGAATGCTGCTATTGCTGCACATCCTTTCTTTCATAAATGTTTTACAGGGTTCCTCCCGTGATCTTATTTTAGTCATAGGAATTTAAAAGTGCTCTCGGGTTAACAGAAGTCCTTTATTGATTTTTTTGATCAGCCCCTCTCATCCAGCCACCTGTCCCCCGTGCAAACCCCAGTTTATTTTCTTTTCTAGTTGTCCTCTTACAGGTCATTTCAAAAGTGTACTTGGTGTATACATATATGAAAGATGTAATAAAAAGGAAACCGAAGTGTGTTCTGTGTGTAGTATGTGCACTTCATTGATAAGAATTCCTTTAGCAACTGGCTGGTCTTGCTCATCTCAGATTAAAGTTTGTGCTGTGTAATGGGTTCATTGTCTCCTCCTAAAGTGGAAACAGATGAGCTCCTTCAGAGAGGAAATTGGAATTATTTTTTTGTAGGTGAGTGAACACTAATGAGCATTTGACCTTAGTCTTTGCTTTCTGACTTACAAGCTCTTGCCTCGATCCTTAAAGTTACTGTTACTGAGGCATCCAGGACTGATAGCTGCATGAGGCAGGCATCTCAAAGGGCAGCTGTTGATAAATTTGTAATACTTTTTGTCTGGGAACAGACAGGATGTTAATTGGTGGGGTAGTACCAAATTGTGAGAACCAGTTCAATAATATAGAGTCAAGACGTTTGAATGTTTCACTGGCTATTTAGAATGAGAGCAGTATGCAAATTGTCAGATGTAGATTCTGTACTGTAGAAGTCATTAGCTAGCTTCAGCTTGCTGTTTTCCATCCGTGGTCTAGACAGTCACTTCTGGAGCACTGGATGCCTAAAAGTACCTGCTTTTAAACCAGTCAGTTTTCTCTCCAGAGTTCCAGGCCTTCGGGTAGTGGAGAGCCATACTTACCTATCACTGGGGGGCACTACATCCCTTGGAAAGGATGGCCACTTGTTTGTGTGTTATTAGGATGCCTTTGGCCAGGTATCAGAGGGATCTTGCCCCCTCCGAAGTGTTCCGTTGCTTAACTCCAGGTTACCGTTGTCCTATTTGAGCATCTGGTGAGATCGGGAATGTGACAAATTACTTGAAAATGATTTTCATAGGAAATGGAGATACTCAAAAGGATCTGGAAGCTGGGTTTTGCTTAAGGTCAAAAGGAAATCTGATGCTTGTGCTGGCTGGTTTCAGTGGAGTCAAGAGCCTGCCTGTCCGGGTCTGAGAAGGAAGCAGCTTGTTTCTGCATCCCTGGCTCCTCTAAATGAACACAGCCTCTCCAGTCTGCCTTGTAGGTGAGCGGGGCCGTGTAGCCAGAAGCAGGGTCTCGTTCACCCTGCATAGGACCTGAGACTGCTTGGCAGCATTGGAAAGTATCTTCCCATGTATGATTCTAAGTTGAAAAGAAAGAAACAGTGTGGTGTAATAAGTGTTTACTTCTCAAGTTCTATCGCCAGATGCTCCAGAAAATCAAGTCAATTATCTTCCACAAATTTGAATATAATTTTTTTCATTCCTTGAGCTAATTCTATTCCATCTGCAGTACTTGTTTTGACCATAAGGGAGCGCTAAAGTACTTTCTTCTCAGCTTTTAATGCCCTTCTAGGGTATCCCTTGGCTCACTGATTGAATTTGAAGAAAACATTTTCACATATCTCTAAGTTCAGTAGTTGCTCCGGCCTCATGATGTTAGCAGAGATTCCTGGGTCTGAGATCTGTGTGGGCCAGGCAGCATAATCATCCAGCCTTTGTTAACACTGGTGACATGAGATTGGAAGCGAGGCCCTTGTCACGAAGGATCCAGTGTTTACTAACTAAATGCAGAGCTGAAAGGCACGCCTCTTCCCTATTTCCTCCTCTGCGTCCCATTGCAGCCCAGCACCATCCCATCTGTGACAGCAGTGGGGCTGCTGGAGTGTGTGTAAGGGCACGTGCTCTCACTTGGTCTGCTCCAATAGGTATCGGTTATACCAGGTCTTCCAGTTGAGTGGGGAGGCCTCCCACAGCATGCACCCCTTCAAGCCAGAATTTCCTTGTCTTTGGGCTCCTGGCCCTCATCAGCTCTCTGGAAATTTTGATTGTGCTCATTGAGCATCTTCAGATGAAAAGTTGGGTATTCACTAGGGGAAACACCAGCCTGTGAACATTTACCCTGTAAGATCAGGAAGTGTTTACCCGTGGAAGGGCATCCCTTATTGATTTCTTTCTTGCTGATCCCTTTTCCCCAGCAAGACCCAAGAACCTGATCAATGCCGGACGCATAGAGTTGGGGACTCCTTGTAACTCCAGCACTAGGCAGAAGTGGAATGGAAGCTGTGACCAGGTTAGGTAGCAGGTGGCTGTCCCCATACTGCTGAGGTCACTTGTGCTTTCTCTTTTCTTAAAGGAAACTCAGTTTGCTTGCCGGGAATCTTTAGTCTTAGGTTTACAAAGCTTGCTGTTGAATGTTTGTCCAAATGAGTGAGAGAAGAGAGAAGCTCCTTGCTTCTGGTCCAGCCTGCAAAGTCAAAAGATTGACTGTATAGACTGAGGCAGTGTCTCCCTGTGTCTCTGTAGAGGCACAGTTGAAGGTCAAGTCAAGGTGGAACTTAGTGAAGGAAGGTACCTGTCATGCTGTAAAGAAGCTTAAAGGACCTTGGGGGGTTGGCAGGTGGGTAGGACAGGATCTCTTGAGACGGGAAGCATGGCAGAAGAGGCGGGCTGCTTGGCCCAGGGAGCTGTGTGATGGATGGAGTTAGGCGGCCTCTGAGCTGGCCCACAATGCCTGGCGTCCGAGTCATCCTTTTTCCTAGCGTCCTGTCCAGCCCCCGCGGTGATAAGTTTCTTCCTGTGTTAAGTATACCAATATTTTTTTAGCAATGAAATGCACTTTTTTATTTCAACTCAATCATGATTTTAAGTATAAAAAATTTATAGATTGTTAAAACTACTTTTTTGTGTATTTTTAACCACTCAATGTAGCATTGTATATTTTATTCTTATTAAGACTCTGGTACAAGGTGTGCCATATAATGATTTTTTTCCCAACATGCTGGGCCTTTGGATGTGTACGGTAACCAACTTCATGCTAATGTTCAAAGTAAAAGAGAAGAAAAAGTAGCCATATTCCTATGTGTCTTTCTTCATTTCTTCCTTAAGCTCAGATGACATTCTGAGGGTCCCTTGGTTAATGACTGCTCATTTTATATAAAATAATCCTGCAAGCCACACCTGGATTATTGGTTGGTATCTCTGGTTGGTAGCACCTATCCCAAGCCCCAAATCCTGCCTGAACTTTTATGAATAGCATATTTCTTGTCACTTGCCCGCCCAGTCCTGGAGATTGCATCCCGGGCTTGTGCACATTGGGCCAGCTGTGCTGCTGCTACCTCCTCAGCCCTCGTCTCACTTTGGATTTTGACCCAGGGTCTTATTAAGTTGCCCAGGCTAGCCCTGAACTCACTCCAGAACTCAGGCATGCCATCCTCTTGTCTCAGCCTCCTGAGTATCTGGGCTCACAGGTCTGCACCACCAGGTTCAGCTGAGTGACATGCCTCCCAGGCTGTTGACCACAGTTAGCCTGATGTCCCCTCTGCAGTGTTGCTGCCTTGCTGCTCCTCGGCTGCAGTAACACTGCCCTGACCAACTGAGCAGGAATCACAGAACTTCCGAGGGGGTGTTTGGGAAAGGATCAGGATTGGCTGTGACCCAGCTAAACACAGGGCAGACAGCTTATCAAGTGTAGTTAGTGAACGGTAGCAATTGGAAATTCAGTACTCGATGTAGCTCCTTTCCTCACCCCCACCCAGTTCAGTCCCTCAGGTAGTCACACCACCTGTGTCCATTGAGTGCTTGGATCTAGGACCTAGAGAGTCAGCAGTGGGCAAGGTAGGGAGTCCTTACTGTCTGGGAGCGTGCTTTCCAGTGGAGACGGGCTGACAAGTATTTATGTCAACTGAGTTTGAAACCAAAGCCTGTAATTTAGCCACTTGGGAGGCTGAGGCAAGAGGATCACAAAGTCGAAGGTTGCCTGGAAAACTTAGCGAGACCCTGTTTCAAACATATAAAACAAGAAGAGCTCTAGAGTTGGTGTTGAGTGATTAGAGTGATTAGACCTGGCATGAGTAAGATCCTGGGTGCTATGCTTAGCACTGGGGAGGGGGCATGTATATATTTAAAATTATGTAATGTGGTTTCAGGTGATGTGGGTCCCTGCAACCTGAAGCTTGCCCTCTGAGATAGGGCTGTGCCAGCTGGAAGATAAGCCAGCTTTGTCACAAGCCCTCCCAGCTCACATCCACCCTGTTTGTTCCTTTTCCAGGGTTCCAATTAGGGTTCAGTGTCTCGGAAGGAAACCTTATTGTTCACATTTCCCTCTGTTTGAAACCTCTCAGAATGGAACAGAGCTGTGTGTGTGTGTGTGTGTGTGTGTGTGTGTGTGTGTGTGTGTGTGTGAAGGTGCCCTAGGAGGCCAGAAAGAGGGTGTCAGTTCCCCAGACCTGAAGTTACTGGTAGTTATGAGCTACCCTTTGTGGGCACTGAGGGTTCTTAACTGCTGAGTCACCTCTCCAGCCCTTTTGTATCTGACAGATACTAACACACTGTTTTGTTTTGGGTTTTTTTGAGCCAAATTTTTTATTTATTCATTTTTTGCTCTTGAAGTCCTCTTCGATGACATCCTTGGCCTGAGATTCTTTGCCATAGTCCTTAACCACTACACAGCTGCAACCAGCTACTTTCTGTGGCTTTCCCTCTCGATCAGTTTTACAGAGGCCTACCCATTCCCCGAGTTTCTTGTTGTCATCAACCTTAATTAGGTTGATTTGGTGCTCAGCACAAAGTGCCTCCACCAACTTGACATACACAGGCTCATCACAGTTGGATGCAAGCACACAGAGATGGGCTTGGCGCTTGTCTAAGGCTTTGGCAGCTTCGCGGATGCCACGTGCGAGGCCATCATGGATGAGGGCGGTCTTCAGCACCTCCTGAAGAGCAGTGTTGACGTCTGTTACACCTCCAGCAGCAATGCCTTCCTTGGCCATGGCAGTGGATTACGGTGAGGCTGAATCTTGACCCGCACCCGTGGCTCCGCCTCCGCGCAATTCCGCAATTCGGCGGCAGGGGAAAAGCTGTTTTTTGTTTGTTTGTTTTTTTAAAGATTTATTATGCATACAGTGTTCTGTTCATCTGCATGCCTGCAAGGCAGAGAGGCACCAGATCTCACTATAAATGGTTGTGAGCCAGCATGTGGTTGCTGGGAACTGAACCCAGGTCCTCTGAAAGAGCAGGCAGTGCTCCTAACCTCCGAGTCATCTCTCCAGCCCCTCATTTTGCTTTTGAGATAAGGTCTCACAGTAACCATGGTTGGCGTGAAGCTCCCTGTGAAGATCTGCTTACCTCTGCTTCTTCAATGCTGGGATTAAAACCACAGCACCCAGCTGGTTTTGTTTTTGAGACAGATGTATGTAGTCATGGCTACATACTTCTTGTTATGTGTTTGAGGGTGACATTGAACTTCTGTTCGTCCTGTTTCCAGCTCCCAAGTGCTAGGATTATAGGTGTGTGCCACTGTGCCCAGCAACACTTTTTTCGTATTATTACATGCTATAGCTACCTTTACCCCAGCACATATTACATCAGTGGCTCTTAGACATTGACCACAACTTTAGTAAGAAATATATTTATAGCTGACTGGTGATGGCACACACCTTTGATCTCAGCCCTTGGGAGGCAGAGGCAGGTGAATCTCTGAGTTCAAGGCCAGCCTAATCTACAAAGCGAGTTCCAGGACAGCCAGGGGTACACAGAAAAACTGTCTCCAAAAACAAAACAAAACAAAACAAACATAAGCAAACATATATATATTCTATCTAACAAACATGTAAATGTTACATAAGTAAATAAAAAAATCAAGAAAGATAGCTGTATACACTGTGCTTCTATTTATATGTTTATTTGAGTCAGTTCCACTATGAGCCTCTGGCTGACCGGGAGCTCACAGTATAGTACAGACTCCAACCTCAGCCTGCCAAGTTCTAGAATTACTACTGTGTGCCACCGGGCCCAGCTTTATCTCTTTATTTATCTGCCTGTTGATGCTTGTGTGTGCCTGCTCGTTCATGTGAGAGAGAGAGAGAGAGAGAGAGAGAGAGAGAGAGTGCTTATGTGTGTGTTGGCCTATGTGTGTGTGTGTGTGTGTGCTTATGTGTGTGTTGGCCTATGTGTGTGTGTGTGCTTATGTGTGTGTTGGTCTATTTGTGTGGGTGGGTGGGTGGGTGGGTGAGTGGGTGTGTGTGTCAGCAGGCCAGAGAATAGCCTCAGCTGTCACCCTCAGGGATGTCATCTCCCTCCTTTGAGAAAGGGTCTCTTCTCACTGAACCTTGAACCCATCGATTGGGCTAGACTTGCTGCCTCTGCAACACTGGGGTTATAATGAAGTGTCATCGATGCCTGGCCTTTTAGTGTGGATTCTCAGATGAACTCTGGAACTGTCTTCCTCAGCCCCTGGCCTTATTACTTTTTTTTTTTTTAATGTGAATCATGAGCTCCTAAATTAATTTTGAGACTCATCAGTGAGTCCTGTTTGGAGTACAAAACCCTGTCCCACAGCAGCGCATGTGCACAGCTCGGTTCCATCCCTTCGCAGCCGCAGCCTGAATTCAATTTCACAGACAATCAGGCTGTTTTAACTGGATTTCCCAATGTCTTAGCAGTGTCTTTTTCTGACCCTTTACACAGACTGGCCATCTTCGTTCCTGTCTCCTGCAGTGAAGAGCTTCACTCCCAGACACTTGCAGTCCCTTCTCACTGGAGACCATACCCCATTACTAGTACCGTAATAGGAGGCTAACTACTAGTACTTCTTTGCAATTCAAACATAGGCCTTCTCTTGGGAAATGGGTGCTGGGGATTGAACCCAAGGGCTTACACTTCCCAAGCAAGTGCCCTCAACTTAGCTTCCTTCCAGGCCCTTCATAACCCATGCTTTCTAAGTTATTGTGACTTAAAGTTTCTTTGTGCTGGGCACAGTGCACACCTTCCATCCTAGCACTTAGGAGGTAAAAGTGGGTGGATCTCTGTGATTTTCAAATCAGCCTGATCTTCAGAGTGAGTTCCAGGTGAGCCAGGGATACACAGTGAGACCCTGTCTCAATGAAACAAAGCAAAAACCTCCTTATGTCCCCACCCTTTATAGTGCGTCAGATTTCATCAAATTCCCCATGTGTGGTGCCGTCTGGCAGCTTCTGCCTTTATTTCCTTGGAACATGACTCCCGATAAAGACACAGACTTGGAAGGTGGTGCAGCAGTTGAAGCGTTTGCCCCACAAGCCTGAGGACCAGAGTTGAGATACTCCCAAACCCATAGGCATGCTGCAGAGTGCAGAGACGGGATCCCTAGAGCACGCTGACTAACCATACCGGGGAGCTTAGAGGACATGCCTTAGTCATGAAGGAGCAATGAAAGATGGTTCCTGACGTCAGCCTCAGGCCTCCATGCGCGTGTGCACATGTGTGTACACTCGGAGAGATGTGAAGAGGGAAGGGGGAGCCCAGGCTATGATCAGGTATGGTGGTGGCACACACCTCTGCCCCCAGCCCTTCTGCAGTGGAGGCCGGAGGATAGAAGATGATCCGAAATGCCCCGGGTCAGTTGACCCAACAGCTGATGGCATGCTCAGAGCCCCAGTGAGCACATGACCACCCAACCCACCCTCAGAGTCAGGGACATAAGATGTGACCCTCAGATTCAGAGACATCAAATGCTGTCCTGGGCCACTAAGATGTGAGTCGGGCAACAGCAGTGCAGCAGTAGGTAACCTGAAACAGCCCACAGATATTGGTCTACACAGCCGTACCCTCTCCTCCGCTGCACCTCCTTCCCCCCTGCACCCCCGTACAAGAAACGAAATACTCTTGATTGCAATTGTCAGCGCTTAGATTCATTTCTAGACCACTGCTTCCTCTATTCTGTTCTGTAGGAAGGAGGAGGGATTTTACCTACACAACCATTTCAAGCTTCCCCTCGGGCATGCGCTCCACGTTCTGTTGCCAGCCCCATTCCTGAACTCTGCAGTCAGGACATGTCAGGTTTTCCAGCCCTCTGGCAAGCCCCAGTTCAGCCCTACTCATCTGTACAACGTGGATTCTTCCCGGGTCTGCAGAAGGGGATCTTAGAGCAGAGGAAGCAGGAACACATGGGCTTGTTCACCGGTGAACAAGACACATCTCTCCAGTGGTTCTCAACCTCCCAAACGCTGTGACCCTTTAATACAGATCATGTTATGATCTCCAACCATAAAATTGCTTTATTGCTACTTTGTAACTGTAACTTTGCTACTGTTATGAATCATAGTGTAAATATCTGCTAGGTGACCCTGTGGGAGCCCTGAGACACAGGCTGAGAACCCCTGAATCATAGTCCATGGCTGTGAGTAAGCAATTTAGCCACTTGGAGCTTATTGCTGTGTCTGCAAGTGGTGGTATTCCTAACCACTGCCATAAGGTCACCATGAGGATTAAGTGAAGCCATGCGGGGAAAAGACTCAGCTCAGTGTTTGCCAGGTAGGTTTGAGGACAGGTAACTTCCAATAACATGTGACTCAAAAATGTCCCTGGTGCGACCCCACCCTTAAAACCCCCTCATTGATTTGGCTTGTATCCAGTGACCTCCTTCTGGTAAGTGTGGTATGACAGGAGTGACTGGATGCCACTGACAAGGTGAAACAGAGAAGAACCCTAGAAATTTAGTCTGGGGGTGGAGGCCTGCCATCCAGTCCTCAGGAAGTCGGGTCAAAGGCATCCTCAGCTGTGTAGTCAGTCCTGAGCCAGTATGGGCTATATGACACATAATCTCAAAAGCAAAGTCACTTCTGGACGTGGCCTCGATCTTCAGTCACCAGCTGCCATGTCATGAGGACACCCAGGCAGCCTGTGCAGGACACCACGGAACTGAAGCTGGCCAGCAGCCATGTGAGAGATCTTGGACGTAGTTCTGCAAGAGCCTGCCAACAGTCACATAAACAAGGTCAGAAGATCACTCTCTAGTCACGGCACAGCCTTGAGACTGAGCCGGGAGCAAGAGCCACCTGACAATAGAAACTCTGAGGGAATGTGTTTTTAGTCACTGAGATCTGGGGGGCAATTTTATTTATTTACTTATTTATATTTGGTTTTTGAGACAAGGTTTCTCTGTAGCTTTTGGAGCCTGTCCTGGAACTAGCTCTTGTAGACCAGGCTGGCCTCGAACTCACAGAGATCCTCCTGCCTCTGCCTCCCGAGTGCTAGGATTAAAGGCATGCGCCACCACTGCCCGGCACAGCAATTTTATTTTTTGTTGGGAGTTTGGGTGGCCCTGGAAATTGAGAGCCTCACGCATGCTGGGCAAACACTCTTTGAGCATATAGCCCCAGCACCTTGTCCTTCAAGTCTCAAGAAGTTGCCCAGGTTAACCTTGAACTCACTCTGTAGTCCGTGTACACCTTTAACTTCAGATCATACCCTCAGCCTCCCAAGAAGCTGGGATTGCAGGACTGTGCTACCAGGCCTGCTTCTGGGGATAATTTGTTATGAAGCAATAAAAGTATAATCACAATGACCAGGGGTATGTGTTTGTGTGCACAAAGCCTTGGGTCAGTTCCCACCGTCACATAAATCAGACAGGGCGCACATGCCCGCCTGCAGTTCTAGACCTCAGGAAATGAAGGCAAGAGAATCAGAAGCTCAAGCTCATCCTTGACAATGTGGTAAGTTTGGGGCCAGCCTGGGCTACACGAGACCCTATGTCAAAACACACACACACACACACACACACACACACACGATTGTGAGAGTCAGACAACACATTTGTACACCACTAGAAACCCAGCACTGAGGGGGAGGCCCACGTCCAATGACTGGTATACAGATCAGACCTGTTGCTTTAGACGAGATGGAATTCAAGAGTCACCCTCTCCTGAACCCCTGTGACATCATCTGCAGACTTCATGGTGACTTATCACAGCCAGGCCTAGTGTCCAGCACGACCTCCGACCTGGCCTACTTGCTTCACTAACCAGCTTTTGGCTTTGGGTGCTGGTATCAGTGCCCAGAACATCCGACAGGCTGAGTGGCTGGAGGAAGGCAGTTCTCACGTGGGACTCTCCAGCCAACTCGTAGTAAGGTCTCCACCCCAGTGGTAGTTTAAGTACGGTGTGCTAAAGGGTGCAGTGTTGAGCCAGGGAGAGCCCTCGATGCAGGTCAGGGGATTTGATCAGGGAAGTCTGCCTGGGCTTCTGGTGAACACAGACAGTGAACTGGAGGAAGAACGACTGTGGGTGTTCTGTTACACATGGAGAAACAGGAATGAGTGTAAAGTCACAGGACTCTGAGTTGCTTAAGCCACTCCATTTGAGCTGGTCACAGAGATAAATGCCTTTAATCCTGGTGCTGGGGAGACGGAGACAGGCAGATGTCTGTCTGAGGCCAGCCTGGTCTACAGAGTGAGTTCCAGGCCAACCAGAGCTATACAGTGAGACCATTTCTCAGAAAAACCGCTGCTGAGTTACACAGCAGGCAACCAGAACATGGTTCTGAAGTCGGCACCGCATGCACCTGCAATCTACAATCACAGCTTTGAAGCTGGGCAGGTGAGAGGGGGCTGGGAAGAACTTTGAGAAGTTTGATAAGAAATCCTAGATTGCCTTGAACAACCTTTGGTAAAAATGCCAGGCATAGAGGCACTCGGGAGGCAGAGGATATTCAAGACCAGCCTTGTCTGGATAAGCAAGTCCAGGCCATAGTAAGACCCTGTCTCAAACAAACAAAAAAAAAGAAAAAAAGAAAAAAAGAAAAAGAAAAAGAAAAAAAGAAAGATATCCTAAACAGAGAAGACTTCATCAGTCTTCCTTTTCCTTTTGAGACAGTCTCAGGGAGCCACCTTGATGGGACTGGAAACGCTGTGTAGACCAGGTTGGCCTTGAGCTTGCAGCAGTCCTGCCTCTGGCTCTCAAGTGTTGAGTGACAGATCACACCCAGCAGAAAGCTTGAATCTTCAGGAATGGACATCAACAGAAGCAGCTGGACACACTCAGTGAACGCGCAGGAGAGAGGAATGTGCCCTTGGAAGCCAGAGGAGCGGCCAGCTTGGCGGAACTGTGTTGGGTTATTCTATGCAAAGCAGAGTTTGCAAATGCTCACGGCAAATTCCAGGGCAAAGCCTGCCTGCTAGTTTGCTGCTCATGGTAACATGTAAGAAGAAGAAAAAAATACACCAGGAAAGAACTGTTGAATGAAAAGCTAGCCACAGGGGAGGTAGGAATTCCCGAGACAAGATGGCTCCATGGGTAAGGTGCTTGCCTCAAGCCTGAGGACCTGAATTCAATCCCCAGAACCCATGAAACATCAGAGAACTGACTACATACATGCACATGCACGCACACGTGCACGCACACTCAAATAATTTTCTTTTGTTTTTTATATATAAATAAAGCAAGCTGGGAGTAGTGAATTGTGCTTGGGATAAATCCCAGCACTTGGGAAGTAGAGGCAGAAGGGATAGGGTCTTCAAGGCAAACCTGGACTACATAAAACCGTGAAGTGCGGCTGGTGAGACGGCCCAGGAAGGAAAGGACCACCAAGCCTGACGGCCTGAGTACAGTTGATGGGGTCCACATGGGAGAAGGGGACAAGCGACTCCCACAGTTTGTCCTCTCACTGCCGTACTTGCACCATTGTGGCCAGGCACGTGCATGCAAACTAGAGCATGTGAGCGCACACGTGCACACACACACACACACACACACACACACACTAAAATGTGATTTAAACTGGTTGGGCATGACGGCTTGCACCTTTAATCCCAACACTTTGGAAGCAGAGGCAGGTTGATCTTTGTGAATTTGAAACCAGCCTAGCTTACAAGACCCAGGACAGCCAGGGCTACATAAAGAGACCCTATCTCTAAATGAGATAAAACAGAGCTGAAGGGGCTGGAGAGATGGCTCAGTAGTTAAGAGCACTGGCTGCTCTTCCAGGGGACCCGGGTTCAATTCCCAGCATCCACATGACAGTTCACAACTGTCTGTAACTCCACTTCTAAGGGATCTGACATCTTCACACATAAAATTAAAATAAATAAAATAAAATATTTTTTAAAAAACCAGCTTGAGAGATAGCTTGGAGGTTAAGAGCACTTCTTGCTCTTGGAGAGGACCTGAGCTCCATTCCCAGTACCCACATGGTGGCTCACAACCATCTATAACACCAGTCCCAAGATATCACCCTTCTGTCTTCCTGAGACACCAGGAACATGTGGTGCACATACATACATACATATACATAAAATGAATAAGTGTCAAAATAAATAAAGGATGGTTACAAAATCCAAAAGAGGCTAGGACTTAATGATCTAGAAAATTTCCAGCCTAGCCAGCCTATAAGCAGTGTTTTGTTTTATTTATTTGTTTATTTATTTATTTATTTAGGCGGAGTCTTACTATATAGTCCTGGCTGACCTGGAACTTCATATATAGACAGTTCAGAATGGCCTTGAACTCAGAGATCTGCCTGCCTCCCCTTCCCCAAGGGTCAGGATTAAAGTGTGTGATACCACACCCAGCCAAAAGATTTTTCCCCCTTTAGTTTTTCGAGACAAGGTTTCTCAGTAACTACGGAGCCAGTCCTGGAACTTGCTCTATAGACCAGGCTGGCCTGAAATTCACAAAGATCCACCTGCCTCTGCCTCCCCGAATGCTGGGATTAAAGGCGTGAACCACCACACGCAGCTCCCAAAAGATATATTTTAAAGAGAAAATAAAAATAGAAACGAAAAGAAAGATGCTGAAGTTCGGGAATGGGGTTGAACATGATAGCTCATGCCTGTAGTCCCAGCTCTTGGGAGGCTGAGGCAGGAAGGATGGCAAGCTCAAGGCCACCTGAGCAACTTAGAAAACCCTGTGTCTAAAGCTGAAAATGGGTCTACGGTGTAAGGGTATGCCGGCTTAATATGCCCGAGGCTCTAGAGTCGATCCTTAGTACTCAGAAAAAATAAATTATGATAAAAGGGAAGGCAAGAGGATCGAGACTCCAAAGTGATCCTTGGCAGCTACGGAGTCTGAGACCAGCCAGGGCCAGTCCCCTCAGGTCTGGCGATGACCACAGAGCCGCCTGTCTGCACTCTGTGAGAACACGCTCCCTCCCACTCCTCTCCTTCCTTGGCTGGCAGCCTTCGATCTGTTTGGCTTGTTGAAGCCGCTGGTGACCTTCACCTTCATGAGGTGCTTGCTCCCTTTGGGTGCCCGTCTATACCCAAACCGCCCTAGTCATAATGGATGGAGGGCCCACCCTATTCCGGGTTGAGTTCATTGGTTTGTTGGTTTTGTTTGTTTTTTTCTCATGGGACCCAGACTGTCTTTAACTGTATGGTTTTCCCTGTATAGCCCTGACTGTCATGGAACTCAAAAGATCCACCTGCCTCTGCCTCCCAAGTGCTGGACTTAAAGGTGTACACCACTGCCACCTCTTTGTTTCTTTTTAAAGACAGAATCTTTGGGGCTATGGTGGCTCATGCCTTTAATCCGAGCACTTGGAAAGCAGAGGCAAGTGGGTCTCTTAATCCTAAACCAGCCTGGTCTATGAGCAACCTCCAGGACAGCCAGGGCTACGTAGTGAGTCTCTGTCTCAAAATATAAATAAATAATCAAGCTGAACTCTTGATGTCCCTGTCTCAGCTTTCCAGGCTAGAGGTACTGTGCCTGACTCAGAAGGGATTACTTTGGGGAGCTCTGCAGAACCCTTGGGTGAATGGAATGGGTCCCTGCGATGCCTGTTCCGGGCCCACGGGGTTCTTGAAAGATGTATGCCCACAGAACTCAGTAGACTTTTTAACTAAGAGGAATGGATCACAAGATGGAAGAAGTTTCCAGGTTTCCCAAAATGTTCCTGTCAGGAAGAATCCTCCTTAGAATTACAACCCACACGTCTTTAATCCCAGTACTCGGGAGGCAGTGGCAGGCAGATCTCTGTGAGTTCGAGGCCAGTCTAATCTACATAGTCTACAAGAGCTAGTTCCAGAACAGCCAGGACTATTACACAGAGAAACCCTGTCTCAAAAAGGCAAAGACAGAGGGGGGGGGGGGGAGAGAGAGAGAGAGAGAGAGAGAGAAACTATGTTCAGTTTATAGAGAGCACCAGTGAAATGGGTCCACACCTAGGATTCTGTCATTTAAGATTGCTGTAATACTCTGCAGAATGGCTCAGTGGTAGAGCACTAGCAGAATTAGGCCAAGCCCTAACTCTAATCCCTACTATGGGGGAGTAGGGGAGTGAGGGTGGAGGGAGGCAACTTCTGAACATCGGTGGTCTCCAGTAGAAAGGGAACAGCTGACCATGTTCATCAATGTCCCTGAAACCAGAGCTGGTCATCATTGAATTCAATTCTGTCAAATTTGCAAAGTTACAAGGGCCCAACAGCGCTTTAAGGTTTGGGGAGGAGCGTACCTAGGATTAAACTTGAGCAGAAACAGGACACAAGCTCTACAGGCAAGCGCTACAGGCTCAAGGCTCAGACCCCATGCCATCCTCCACCATTGCCCTGGTGCCCACGTAGAGAGGCGAGCATCCTTCAAGAGCCCAGTTCACAGGTGGGTTGGCTCAATGGATACAAGCTGAGAACAGACTACGGCTGCAGGATGGCCCCACTCTGATCACACTCCGAATAACACAGGTGCAGACCAGTCCTCCCAGCAGGCGGAGCTTCAGCAGGGTTCCAGAACATCCGGGACTCTCTGGGAAAAGAAGAGCGGAGGAAAGAAAATCTCAGAGTCATGCTCTGCCGGAAAGGGCTTGATTGGTGGCCGTGAACTTGGAAGATGGGAGTACCAGGGTGGGAGGCACGGGTCAGACCTGTAGCTGGACCTATGGGAGTGTGCATGAAGCGTGAAGTGTTTGTGATAAACATCCACCAGGGAAGACACACTGCAGGACCCAGTAGGATACCTGGATCACTGGCAAATTTGCGAGCCTATGCTGCTGTTCAGCTCACTGCATACACACAGGTCTGTGCTGTGGTTTCTGTATGGTTCGTCTCCTCTGGAATTCATATTGGAGATTAATCACTGTCCTGAGGTATTAAGGAGGTGGACTTTAATCTGAGAATAGTATTTAGAAGTAAGGGGTTGGGGAGGAGATTAACAGTAAATGAGGTTAAGGTGGTGATGATGGTATATGCCTTTGGTCCCAGCACTCGGGAGGCAGAGGCAGGTGGATCTTTGTGAGTTCAAGGCCAACCTGGTCTACAAGAGCTAGTTCCAGAATAGGCTCCAAAGCTACAGAGATACCCTGTTTCAAAAAAACAAAAAAACAAATAAACAAAAAAGTGAAAGGAAGCTCTCGATGCCCCAACTGTGCTCACCCTAAGGCTAAGAATGTGGTAAAGACATGTAAGAACCTATCTACCTACCCACCAGTAATTGAACTCAACCTTTTTACACAGGCTAAGCAAATACTCTACCAATGAACTATATTCTGAGCCCTCTTACCTTTATTTTTAGGCAGTTGGGGAGGGGAGGCCATTTCAAGACAGGGTTTCTCTGTGAAACCCCCGAGTGTCCTGGAACTTAACTCTGTAGCCCAGGCTAGCCTCAAACTCAGAGAACTGCCTGCCTCTGCCTCCTGAATGTTGGGATCAACTTTCTTTTAATAATAAACGTATGTTTATTACATCTTGTTTGGTGGGAGTGTGTTTGGACCCCACAGTGTGTACACTTAAGTCAGAGGAAAAGTTTTGGGAGTGTGGTTCTCTACTTCCTCCACGTGAGACCCAGGGATCGAACTCAGGTTGACAAGCCTGGTGGTAGGTAGGAACTTTTAGCACCGAGCTATCTCACCAGCCCCTCTAATTACTTTTTAGGTTTTGCTAAATTGCCCAGGGTGGTCTTGAATTCCCCTCTCTCACTCTCTAGTAACCGGGCTATGGGTCTGTGCCTTGGGGTCAGGCTCTGTTGCTTGTTTTTTTGAGACAGGGTATCTCCAGGTAGCTCAGGCTGCCCTAGAACTTGCTGTAGCCTGGAACATCCCGTCCTCCTTTGGGATTCAGTGAATTTTGGCTTTATGGGCCTGCAAACCACCCCCAGCTACTGTCCATTTTGTGAACACATTCATTCACGAGTTTCCTTTCTGTGACTATAAAAGTTCATGTCAGGCTGAGGATGTAGTTCAGTGACAGAGTGCTGGCCTAGCCTATCTAAACCAAACTATTCATGGGTGACTGTGTAGACCAGTGGTTCTCGGCCTTCCTATTGTGTGACCCCCCCACCACAACAGCTTCTCATATTGTGGTGACCTCCAACCATAACATTATTTCCATTGCTCCTTCATAACTGTAATGTTGCTGTTGTTATAAATTGTAAATATCAGGGTTTTCCAATGGTCTCAGGTGATCCCAAGGGTTGAGAACCACTGGTGTGGACAGAGGTTATTTATAGTGATCTTTCATTTGTATTTTAATAAAGCTTGCCTGAAGACCAGAATGCAAAACAGCCACACTCGTCAGCCATACAGGCCAGGCAGTGGTAGCACTCACCTTTAATCCCAGCAGCCACACTCGTCAGCCATAGAGGCCAGGTGGTGGTGGTACATGCCTTTAATCCCAGCACTAGAGAGGAATATAAGGTGGGATGAGACAGGAACTCGCTCTCTTTCAGTCTGAAGATTTCAAAGAGGCAAGAGCTCTCTAGTGGCTTGGCTGCTTTGCTTTTCTAATCTTCAGGTTGAACCTCAATATCTGTGTCTGGTTTTTTATTATTCGTGCTACATTTGGCAAACAATGTTTGGGGTATGAATTCACGAAAAAGTCATTTGCCTGTGGTTTTTTAGTCACTGGCACAGGCTGGAGCTGCACCCGCCTTGGCTTCATTTCCTCTCCCCAAGCCTCTGAGCAAGTTTGGGATTTTTCTATTGGAGCCTCTCTGAAACAGTCCCCAGCTGCCACCCAAACTCCAGAAGCACCTGGGCTCCAAATGCCACAGGATTCATCTTTCCTAGACTGGCTGGTTCTGCCTTCAGGCAGCAACCCCACCACCACCACCAGCCAGAGCCTTACCAGTAGGCCACAGCCTCGTGGTAATTAAAAGATTAATAGAAATGGATTAATTTAAAATGTAAGAGTTAGCTAGAAATATGCATAAGACATTGGCCAAACCGTGTTGTAGTTAATATAGTTTCTGTATGATTATACTGGTCTGGGCAGCCAGGAAAGAAAGAGAGATCTCTGCTTACAACAAGTCCCAAAGGAAGCCTTTACAGATTTCTTACAAAGATTGACCTCAGTAGTAAATAGAAGGATACCAAATTCAGAAGTCAGACAAATAATAATTGAATCTCTGACTTTTGAAAATGCCAATTGTCTATTCAAAAGGATAATTAGACCATTAAAGGCAAGGTCAGCACTTTTGGAGGAGTGGATTCAAGATATAATTATATTGACTCTCATGAACATAATCATACATGAATAGCAAAGGTGATTTCCAGAGCTTTGAGGAAAAAAACTCAAAATGTCAAATGTTATAATTGTAGCAAACAAAGTCACCTTAAAAGGGACTGTAGACAGGCCATTCCTGGATACAATGTTTTTTCTAAGAATAATCCATTCAGAATGCCCCTCCCTTCTGGATTAAGAGGAAGGTGTGGTAAAGGTAATCCTTTGCCATTGGGAAACTCTGTGAGGGGCCTGTTGCAGGCCCTTATGCCAAATCCAGTTGAGTCACTTCCTGCCATCATAGAGGAAACTCCTTCCCAGAGCACTTAAAAAACCTAATGCCTTGCTCTGGATGTTAGAACAGCTATAGATAGAAGAGAGAACAAAAAAATTCAGGAGAAACCATAAAGCAATTTTTGCCAAACTTCTATAAACGAACAAAGACCAAAATTAAAAATACAAATAAATGACATTGTCATTGAAGGTCTGGTAGACACAGGTGTGGATGTAACAATAATTTTATCAGAACCTTGGCATCCAAATTGGTCTCTTCAGGGCGTAAATGTTCAGTTTTTAGGGATCAGAACTTTATCTCAGATAAAGCAGCATATGAGGTGGGTCAAATGTATAGGGCTGGAAGGACAGAGAAGAATATTAAGACCATATGTGGCTGACATAGCAATGAATTTGTGGGGACATTATTTGTTATAGCAATGGATTACTCAGATTAACATTGCCCAAATCTTAGAAACAAACCATAAATTAATGTATGTTTCTGGGAAATATTAGAAGGCTTTATAAAGAACAGTCACTGACCATTCAGGTTGTATAAGAACAGGTTACTGATGTTTCAGAATCACCAGCAGCCCTACCTTTAAAATGGTAGACAGACAAACCTATATATATATGGGTTAAGCAATGGCCTTTAACAACAGAGAAACTGCAGGCTTTAGAATAGCTAGTACAGAAGCAATTAAATACTCAGCATATTGAAGAGTCAATCAGCCCTTGGATTTCTCCTATATTTGTTGTTAGAAAAGAAATTTGGGAAATGGAGAATAGTAACAGATCTAAGAGCTGTTAATGAGGTGATTCAGCCTATGGGCTCTCCACAGTCTGGCATTCCTTTGCCTTCTCTGGTGCCTAAAGTATGGCCTCTTATAGCTATTGATTTAAAAGGTTGTTTCTTTAATATACCTTTACAAGAAAAAGATAGAGAGAAATTTATCTTCACAGTGCCTGCTTATAATCCTCAGCCTGCTAAGAGATGTCAATAGAAGGTTTCCCACAGGGAATGTTAAAGAGTCTCACCTTTTGCCAATATCTTATAAGTCAGCCATTGGTAATGATACCTAAGCAATTTCCTGAATCTATAGTTTACCATTACATGGTCAACATTTTACTATCTGATTCAAATATAGATACTTTAGAATGTTTGAAGAAGTAAAAAAAGTTTTGGCATTACAAATTGCTTCTAAGAAATTACAGAGGAGATTCTATTAATTATTTAGGTTATAAAATATGTTTACAAAAATTAGACCCAAAATTTGCAAATTAGGAGAGATTTGCAGACTCCTCATGACTTCCAAAGATTGCTAGGAGACATTTCCCATCTACAGCACACAATTGGAGTAGGTCCTGATGACCTGATTAATTTAAACAGAACCTTAGATGGTGACAACGACTTAAACAGTTCCAGGAAATTATCAGTTGAAACTGAGAGAGAACTGGCTTTGATTAAAGAGAAATTACAGGAGGCACATGCAAAACATGTGGATCCAAATCTTAACTGCATTCTCATTATATTGCCCTCACAACATTTCCCTACAGGGATTTTAATGCAGAGGGAAGATATTATCTTAGAACGGTTCTTTTTACCACATAAATCGAGTAAAAAATTAAAAACTTATGTGGAAAAAGTCTGAGTTAATTCAAAGAGGAGAACTGAGACTTTGTCAATTAGCAGGAATAGACCCAGCAGAAATTATAGTACCTTTTAATAATGATGAAATTCACACATTATGGGAAGAAAATGAACCCTGGCAAAGAGATTGTAGTAATTTTTTGGAGACATTAATAACAATGATCTCAAAAGCAAGAGAATTCAGCTTATAAAGAAAACTAATTGGATCCTTCCCCGCATTGTACAGGACACACAAATAAATGGAGCCCCTATATCCTATACTGATGCAAATAAATCAGGAAAGGCAGGTTACAAATCAGAAAATTTAAGTAAAGCGGATCAAAGTTTGTATGATTCTGTCCAAAAGTCAGAATTATACGCTATTCTCAAGGTACTAAGGGATATTAAAGAACCTCTCAACATAGTTACCGATTTTCAATATACAGAAAAAGTTGTTTTGCATATTGAAATGGCTGAATTTATATCAGATGATACAGAATTGACTTTATTAATTATTCAGTTACAAGATACAGTCAGAAATAGGAATCATCCCATATACTAACACACATCTGATCCCATATGGGTCTGCCAGATCCTCTAGCACAAGGTAATGCAGAAATCAATCAATTATTAATTTGAAATGTGATGAAGGCGTTGGAACTTCCTGAATAAAATCATGTCAAAGGTTTTAAAAAAAAAGTTTTCTGCTGGGTGGTGGTGGTGCACGCCTTTAATCCCAGTACTCAGAAGGCAGAGGCAGGAAGATGTCTGTGAGTTTGAAGCTAACCTGGTCTACAAGAGCTAGTTTCCAGCCAAAGATACAGAGAAACCTTGTCTCAAAAAACAAAAAGAAAGAAAGAAAGAAAGAAAGAAAGAAAGAAAGAAAGAAAGAAAGACTTTTCTATGTGGCAACAAGCCAAGGAAATTATAAGGAAATATCCTACTTGTTCTTTATACAACCAAACACCACTACTGCAGGAAATAACCCAAAGGGTATGCAAAGAAATTAAATCTGGCAGATGGATGTGTTCCATTTTGTAGAATTTGGAAAACTAAAATATGTACACCACACCATTGATATTTATTCAGATTTTCAATGAGTAACTCCTTCGAGTTTGGTTGGAAAAGGCTGATTCGGTAATCACACATCCGCTAGAAGTTATGACCATACACATGTACAAATAAAGGCAGACAACGCTCCAGCATGTGTCTTGTAAAACTCTAGGACCTAACAACTACGCATGCACATACTGGAATGTTGGGGATTTTCCATCTCCCTGAGTCCTTGTGAATGTTCTCCAAATAGAACTCAGTTATTAGAATAGGGGCACGATAACCCTCAGATAGTCCCTCCTACCTCACCTGATCTGGCAACCACTCTCCAGCCAATTATTGGTAATAGCCCTTTGAATAAGCCAATCATAATAGTTAAAGAACATCCCCCAGACTCCCCCCTTGTTTCTGTGGCCTTTTGCTTTAAAAGTAACCTGTACCAGCCATTCGGGGTCTTTCTGGCATCTCAAATGCTGAAAGACCCTGTCATGCCAGAATTAATAAAATCCTAATGCTTTTACATCAGCTGTGGTGTGAGAGATGGTCTCTTGGGGTGACTCCTCCTGGTAGCTGAACTTCAGGGTCCAACAGTCTCTAAGAAAATGAAACAGTTTTTTGCATATAGTTCTATAGGGCAGGCAGTTATAGAAAGATCAAATCAAGCTCTAAAGAATATGTCAAATAAACAGAAAGGGATGATGAATACCCCCAGAAATAGATTGTATAATGCTTTATTAGCTTTGAATTTTCTAATTTCTATTGAGAGAGGAGCAACAGCTGCAGAGAGACATTGGATAGTAGAAAAAAGCTACAGAATTAAATCAGCTGATATACATTAAAGATGTACTGACCTCAAAATGGAAACCAGGACATGTGTTACGCTGGGGAAGGGGTTTTGCTTTTGTTTCCACAAGAGAAGAAAAACTATGAATACCATCAAAATTGATAAATATTCAATTTGAACAAGGGATGTCTTTTATTTAGATGATAGTTCATCAAACAGCATGGCCATTTGACCTAAACTAACCTATAAAACTAACAAGTGCTTTTCAATTGATCAGATATAACTTACCAAAAAAAGAATCTCCCCAAAATTAGGTTGGGGAAGGCTTTTGTTTCTTTCTTTTCCAGAGAATAAAGGTATCCGACTAAGGAATCTGAAGACCACTGGTCAAATAAGACACCTGAAGAAAAAGAACAAATCATCCAGACAAAAATGTCACAAACAAAAGAGTAAATTGGCCTATTGGTATATCCCATTTACAACAGGTTAAAATTTCATAAATCTTCCCAAAGTTTTGTTTCTGCTGTTCTCTAAAGACATACAATGCAAATGGTCTTTTATAGTCCCAGTCCAGTTAGAGATTGAAGCTGGCTTTGGAGTTGGAGTGTGGCTCTCCTTCTCTAAATCCAACATTCTTGTTAAAGTGAAATCCAAAATCTGCCTCATGTCAGAAGAGCCACTTGATATAGGACACAAGAAAAAAAATTAAGGATTATTTTATAATTTTATAATCCTTTGGTTTTATATTGACTCTTTGAAAGCTTTTCTTAAGGTATAACATTTACAAGATTAATATATTTTTTAAAAAAAAAACTTTTTGTTAGGATATTAGCGGTCATATAGAGTACTAACTAACTCTAGAAAAAGGTTTCCTCTACCTTCCTGTACATGATTTTGGGTTTGAGTCTCTATCAGTTTTCTGCAGTGAACCATGAGCACACCTAACAGGGACCTTTAAAGTCTCCAAAAGGAGGATGGGGCCCCACAACAAAGATTCCTCCAGATGATAATAACACTACTAAGCTGAAAAACATCACCTAAAGATCGACTTTGGACTGCAAACTGCTCAGAACAGTTTCGAGGTGGCTGGCTGGGATGTTCTAGTCTAACAGACTACTCTAGCCAGGATTTGAGACAAGCCCTGCACTTCCCAATTATACAGAAGACTGGACAACAAATGATACAGCTACCTCTCCCAGGACTTGAAAACTAACCCAAATTTTTCTTTTCTTTAGGATCCCCTAAAAATACCATCTCACCCAGACAGCAGGAAATAAAATTTAAGAATATGACACCCACATTCCTGAGAGGTAGGGTGAGTAGTCTTTGGTCGTTCAATGGGTTATGGATATTTGGCATTGTTTAGGGGGGTTGGTTACAAGTTATTATTGGTTATGGCCAGAAGGAAAGTTGAACAGAAGAGATTTAGATTAAGAGTTCTTGTTTTGAAAAGAAAAAAAGGAGAATATAGATATAATAGGATAAAAGGGAAGATTATTGAATCTACTTTTAAAAAGCAACTACTAGTTTTAATGTTTTACATTAGATTAGACTTTTGTATATTATATAAAAATTTTGTATATTGATACAAATTTGAGATTAATTTTGTTAGAACATACATTTTGCTCTCCCTTTCCGCCTCTCCCCTGAAGAGGCAGCTTCTGCCTTGTTCCTTTCTCCCCACTTCTCCCCGTCTACTTCCATAACCCACTATATAAATATCCAACTTCACTCTGAAAAAAAAAAAGTCATACATTTCTACTCTTGTTCAAGGTACTATACTTTTACAACTCATTTAACAATGTAATGTAAATTTTTATTCCTTGTAAGCTATTATTACCAACTGATTAAGATAATAAGGAAATGCAGGTTAGTAATTAGTCACCTATTACAATCAAATTTGTATTAGGTATGTTTTCAAGGTCAGAGATATATTTTAAATAGACAGATCATCTTCAAACACTTATGAGATCTACAGAATATGGCATTTAAGATGTTTTGGTAACAATGATTTTTTTTAAAAAAACTTTATTTTTTAATATTTATTTATTATGTATACAAAAAAACTTTATTTTTATTTTATGTGCATTGGTGTTTTGCCTGGATGTCTGTGTGAGGGTGCCTCTGGAATCAGAGTCAGAGACAGTTGTGAGCTACCATGTGGGTGCTGGGAGTTGAACCTGGGTCCTCTGGAAGAGCAATCAGTGCTCTTAACTGTGGAGCCATCTCTCCAGCCCCGATTTTTTTTTTTATGACAATTAGCCATGTCTGCTCCTGGCAGCACCAATCTACTTCAATAAAGATGATGGACATCAAAGAAACTCCATGTGGAGTTTACTTTCTTTGTGGCAAAAGTAAGCCACTGGACAAGAAAATGCCCCTGCCTCGACTGCTGACAGTGTGCTGTCCTAACTGGACAAGCAGGGCACAAAAGTAAGTGACTGACAAACATGGTCAAGACAAGGAGGGACAGTCCTTCAGAATATCCTGCTTCACAGAAAAGTCTATGGGGTGTACTAGGCCTGTGGGCTGAAGATGGATGCCCCAGTGTTTCAGAGGAACTTTGGGTGACTGTCCAGACAAACAGCTGTTTCTGTCATTTCTCATATTTTTTGGATGTCTCTTGCCTGCACTTCCTGCTTACTCAGTTAATCATATTTCCTTCTTGGGTCTCTGAGGGAGTTGAAGATTCGATAATTATAGTTTTCCTTGTTTACCAGATTCAGAAAGCAAGTTATGATAGAAAGTAAATTAGGTACAAGACTTTGGACTCACCAAGATAGGATAGAATTTATCAAATGCAAATGGACTAGACATTGTGATATATTTATTGCCTGTATATATTGTATATAGTTATTGTACTTGTTGTATATAGTTTTACTTATATTAGTTATGGCCTTCTTTTTTGTTTTAGATGAAAAAGGGAAAATGTAATAATATTTCATCTGTATTTTAATAAATAAAGTTTGCCTGAAGACCAGAATACAAAACAGCCACACTCGTTAGCCATAGAGTCTGGGCAGTGGTGGCACACACCTTTAATCCCAGCAGCCACACTAGTTAGCCATAGAGTCTGGGCAGTGGTGGTGCACACTTTTAATCCCAGCACTAGGGAGGAATATGAGGCAGAATGAGACAGGAACTCGCTCTCTTTCAGTCTGAAGATTTCATAGAGATAAGAGCTCTCTAGTGGCTTGGCTGCTTTGCTTTTCTGATCTTCAGGCTGAACTCCAAAATCTGTGTCTGGGTTTTTGCGATTTGTGCTACAGTTATTATTCTAGGGTCAGTGACTCTAGACTTTAAAGATACACTATTCAAAATGTGTTGCCATATTTTGAGGAAGTCGTGTGCAATATTTTGAAGATTCCTCTTCTGAAGATTAGTGTCCATGCAACCTTTGCATGGTGGAACATGTCATTCGGGGTGACTGAAATCTGTATTCCCGGGCCATGGTGCCCGAGCCACTTTGATGTGGCTCAGTAGAAACTTCTTTATTCCACTGAAGCAGAGTTGGCATTTTTATGTGAACAAAGGTGATTATGGGGCCAGCGTGATGCTCAGTGAGTAAGGGGATTGCCATGAAAGTCTGATGGCCCCTGACCTTAACCCAGGCACCATGGCACATGCTCCCTGCCCACACATCACACACACACACACACACACACACACACACACACACACACACACACGTTGAAAAAAAATTTTTTTTTGAGACATGGTCTCTCTATGTAGTCCTGGCTGTCCTGGAGCTCACTGCGTAGGCTAGGGTGGCCTCGAACTCACAGATCCACCTTCCCCTCAAGCGTGTTCTGTTGTTCTGCCAGCGGTAGCCAGTCTTCACTCAAATTCACCAGGTCGTTGGCATTTCCAGCACTCTGCAACTGATCTCCTGGGCTCAAGTCCCCAGCTCTTCTCTTGACCTGGGTTGGGGTCAGAGGAACTTGGATCACAAAGGGATGGAAAAAGCCACCACCTCTGGAAAGGCCCATGTTCTTTCACTTGCATCGGTGGGTGTGGGTCTGAAGAGATCCAACCCAAATATGTCCCATCTCAACAACACACCCTCCTTCTATTCGCTCCCTTTGCTTTGGCGCCCTTCGCAGAAAGATGCGGCCCCTGTGGGCGATCGAGGTAAATAAAGGACTCCTAATTTGTAACTAGCTAATGTCTAAAGTTCTAATTTCGGAGCTCGCCAGAGTGAGCTCTATTTTGTGGTCTGAGATTGTCTGGGCTGTTATTTGTTAAACCAAGCCACATCGCTCACTCTGGCCTGCCCACATTCCTGCTCTGGAAAAGTCGGCAGCTCCAGGCCTGTGGGCTGGCGTTCTCCCAGCGCCTCCACAGGGTGTTCCTCTTGCCTGGGCCCAGCGTGCACGGGAGAAAAGCCACACTCTGAAATCGGCGCACCCGTCAGCGCTGCGCAGCGGCTGGTCTGATTTTCACAAGCTCACAACTGAAAAAGGCGGAGAAGTGAGGTCCACGAGTTGAGTTCTGTTCTTCTCTTTTCTTCTGTTCGGTGATCCTGACCCCCTGCGCGGCGTTACTCTACTGAGTTACTCTACTGGCTTCTGGTCCCTTTCCAGGCTTAATTAAGGGACATGTCTAGCAGAACCACCTGCAACACTTCCTGCCTCCTCTACTGCCCCAACCCTGCCCCCAACAGACGGCCCCCCTGCCTGTCCAGAGTCCCTGCCACCCAGGTGTCTCCCACATGCTCCGGAGTGAGCCTCAACTCCTATGTTCTAGACTGAGGAGGAGGGCTGACCCCAGGAGACATCTGTCTGCTATCCTAACTTTTATTTTTATTTCTGTTTCTGTCGTTGGGGGTTGAACCTAGTGCCTTGCTCATGCTAGGAAAGGGTTACATCTGTAGTCCTTGTTTACTTTTCATTCATTTTGAAAATACTGCCACTGAGTTGCCCAGGCTGGTCTTGAACTTCCGACCCTACTGCCTCAGCTTCCCGAGTAGGCCGGTTTACAGGCTTGTGCCACCAGGTCAGGATACCAATATTATTTTTAAAGCACGTGGCCTTCAGGACAAAGGCCTGAGTTCAGGACAGCACCATGGCTACATCCCTCAGGAAGTCACTCCTCACTTCTCCTTTCCTTTCCATATTGGCGTCTCTCTTGTTCTACTCTCAAAATAATATAAAACATTCTTGTCTGTTCATCTGCAAAAGGGACTGATCCAAAATGAGAGGAAACGGTTCCAAATGCCTTCTTAGCGGCTAGTCATCATCCCATAATTGCATGCTGAACGCAACACCTTCTCTCCCGAGTTGGGTCTGCCTTGTGCTAAGACACTGGTTTCCTCTGAGCACCCTGTGCCAGATGGCAGGAACCAGCAAGTCTGGAAAGCGCTTTCTCTGCCCATGAGTAAGCCTCACACAGTCAGGAAGCGAATGCTCAGCTTCGCCAGACTATGCTTCTGGTGCCGCCCAGGCTGTGATGGAGAACCGGGTGGAAACTGCCTCTCCTTCCCTCAGTCGGGACAAATGGAGCCACTGAACCACCAATACCCTGTTTCCATCAGTCCTACCAGCACCTTTGAAGTCTCTCCACCTGGCTCCGTTTCCTCCCGGCTTCCTCAGAGAGCCGTCTCAAAGTGTTAGGGAACGACCATGTCTTCTTAGGGTTTCTATTGCTGGAATGAAACACCACGACCAAAACACAAGCTGGGGAAGAAAGGGTTAAGTCAGCATACTCTTCCACATTGCCCTTTATCACTGAAGGAAGTCAGGACAGGAATTCAAACAGGTCAGGAGCCTGGGGCAGGAGCTGATACAGAGGTCATGGAGGGGTGCTGCTTACTGGCTTGTTCCTCATGGTTTGCCCAGCCTGCTTTCTTAGAAAGCCCAGGACCACCAGCCCAGGAGCGGCCCCACCCTCAATGGGCTGTGCCAATCCACATCAATCACTAATGAAGAAAATGCCTTACAGGCTTGCCTACAGCCCAATCCTACGGAGGCTTTTCGTTAACTGAGGTTCCCTCCTCTCAGATGTCTCTAGCTTGTGTTCGATTGACCTAAAACCAGGTAGCCAATGTACTAAACCATGTACTAGAGAATGGCTGTCTGGAAGTCGGAGCTTTCATCCGAACCCCAGCCCATCTTTCTGGGTAAACAATTCATCTTCGCATACCCAGCTCAAGTGCCGGATGACTTCCCAAGCAGAGACGGTCCCTCTGCCACCCACACTCCACATATAACTGGTCACAGCCTTGTGCAAATTGTCTGAGACAGGGTCTCATGTAGACCAGGCTGGCCTCGAACTCCTGATCCTCCTAGCTCTGTATCCCGAGACTGGGATTACATATATGCTCCACCATGGCCTGGTGAACTATCACAATCCTAATCCCACCTACCATAACTAGTAGCAGGCTTGTTTGTTCCCTGGTCCTGTGTATGCCTCGGAAGAAGAAAATTGTATCCATGGTCACCTCAGTCTAGCCGTAGCCGGCAACAGTAAGTATGTAAATGAGTGTTTAAGGAGGCTCTCCAAATGGAATAGACAAGTTATCTGGGTTTTGGTTTCTTAAAATGAGGTCTCACAATAAGGCCTACAACTTAATCTGCAGACCAGGCCATCCTGGAACTTGTAGCAACCCACCTGCCTCAGACTCCCAAGTGAACTATGTTCTTTTGAAGATCTTGCCTCAGGATGCATAAGAGGGGGGGACTGGGTGTCTTGTTCTGGGCTAGCCTGAGCTGCAAGAGTACGCGACTGTCTCAAAGAAAATGACAGTACTGAAAAAGACTCTGTGGTGAGCCCCAGTCACACTTCGTGATTGGGCAGTCATGCCTGAGAGGTGCTCAGGAAAGACCTAGGGTTCCTAAGCCCTCAAACGAAGCTTGCTTGATCCAAGTGTCCAACCTAGTAGTCTCTTGCTTGTCAGGACTTAAAGAAATCACACCTGGGCATCATGTATAGTGGTACATGGCTGTCCAGAAGGAATTTAGACGTTGAATGCACCTCTCTTCCCTGTGTGGGCACAGACCAGACACCTCAAAGCACTTGGTGATCGCTGTGCCCTGATGTGCAGTTCTCTGATGGCTGAGAAGATACAGGCGGGGGCCGAGGATGTGGCTCAGATGCTGGAGTGCTTGTTCTGTACACACTAAGCCCTCAACTTTTTTTTTTCCTTTTTGAGACAAAGTCTCACTATGTAGCCCCAACTGTTGTCTCTGCCTCCTGAGGGATGATGGATCAAAGGTGTATACCGCCACCCCACCCCCATCTTAAATTCCCAATTTTCAAAATAAGGTGGGGGGACCTGAGCCTGGTGGCACATGCCTTTAATCCCAGCATTCAGGAGACAGGGGCAGGTAGATCTCTGAGTTCAAGTCCAGCCTGATCAACAGAGCCAGTTCCAGGACAGCTAAGGCTACACACAGAAACCCTGCTTTAAAAAAAAAAAAAGAGGGGGAGTTAGTATCTATTTTATGTCTATGAATGTATTACCTGTGTGTATGCCTGTATACCACGTTCATGCCTAGTGCCCTTGGAGTTCAGAAGTGGGCAACAGATATCATGGAACTGGGTTGCAGATGTTTGGGAACCACTCTGTGGATACTGGGAACTGAACCTGGGTCCTCTGTAAGTTCTGTAAGAACAAGAAGCACTCTTAACCACAGAGCCCTCTCTCCAGCCTGTTCATCCTCCACTTATTTTTCAGTACTGTAAAAATCTGAATGTAGTGGTGATGTCTCTATCCCAGCAGTGGAAGTAGAAGAATTGAGTTTAAGGTCATCCTTGGCTACATAGAGTTTGAGGCCAGCATGGCCTATGTGAGGCTCTAAGCTCCCACCCCCATGCCCCAAAATATATCATGCAAAGAATAAGTGTGACCAATAACTGAGTCAGTCCCACATGTTGGAGGAAGACCCAAGTCCTTCTCTGGTACCTCAGCTGCTCTCTGGGTCACCCTAAGTACCCTAGGATTTGTAATTAGCTACAGCGGGAACAAGTGGTCCTTCCCTGTGGTACCATTTGGGGCAGAGCAGGGATCTAGGAAGAGCTACTTTTGATGTGGGCCACTGAATCAGAGGCTCCTTGTTGGTGTGGTTTGAAACACTGCCACGGTGTGTTTGGATGATGGCTGAATTAGCCCTCCATAAAGACTGGAAATGGAGCCATGTCTAAATATAACTGGAGGGCGCGTGCAGTGGAGACAGGAGCAAGATGGCAATCCCAGGCCAGCAGGGTGGACTTGCTTTGCCAAAGAAAACAGAGCAGCCCCACCCTGCTTTGCAAAAGCCGTCTGTGTGGAAGAATGGCTCTGGGAAGGACCCTGTCGCAGACAGTGTCTGTGTCTTCAGCCTACACCACATACAACAGACATGCACTCAGCGAGAGAAATAACAAATCAGCCTATGGGCCAGAGTAAGAGCCATAGGAGCGTAAATAAGGAAGTTCTCCAGGCTGGAGATGCGGCTCAGTGGTGGAGAGCAGCAGGTACTGCTCTTGCAGAGGACCTGGGTCCAGTTCCCAGCACCCACAGCGGGCAGCCCCATAGTCACCCAGTGCCCCTGGGCTCCACAGGCATTGGAGCACACCCATAACTTCTTTTTAATCTTAAAACAAGAAAGAAGAAATGAAAGGAAGTCACCTGCGTGTGCGAGCGACACAGTAAGGGGAAATCTCACGCATCGCTCCCATCACCTTCCGGCTCTGGGCATTTCTAATTTAATTGGTTCGTTAATGTTGTGTTTACGTGCATGGGAGTGGCATGTGTGATGCCTCATTCGTGTGGAGATCGGAGGACAGCTTCCAGGAGTCCCTTCTCTCCTTCCATCCATAAGGGAGCACCTTTGCATGCTAAGCCACCTCACCAGACACATTAGGCATTTTTTTTTTAAGGTAGAGGAAAAACACAGGCTGTAGTTAAGTTGGGAGGCAGGACTCTTGTAAACTTGTGATAGAGAGATGTTTGGGCTTCGGCCTGTAAAGAGGTTAATAATCGGCCTTGAGTTCAAACCCCAGCATTCCACAAATTGGGCATGGTATCGCTTTTAATTCCAGAGTGAAAGTCGTCTTTGACTACACAGGGAATTTGAAGTCAGCCTGGGCTATGGGTGACCCTGCCTCCAAAAAAGAAAAAAGCAAGAGCACAGCCAGTCACCTGCCTCATAAATGTAGCACAGATGAACGACCTTTTAGGACCGGGTCCTCCTAGAGGCACTAAGTCTGCATTAGAGAACACCGCAGCAGCCTCCCAAGCCGGGACAGTACAGCAATTCTGAGGACAGGAAGAAGCGCCCTAGAGGAGTGGGGTCACATCAGGTTCCTAGGCATTCCTGCCTCCAGAGGCCACAGACGGTGCCGTTGTGTGTCCAGAGCTGCCTGGCTGCAAATGCCAAGCAAGGTGCCCAGGAAGATGGGTTTTTATTAGAAACCTTTCATTTTTTCAGACATTTTTATTTCTAATTTAGTCTTGGCAAAAGTCTGGATGTCCTTAGCCCCGGGGCAATTCTGATTTAATATGAGGTGGGCTGTGGAGTGCTGGAGAAAGGAGACAGCACAGCAAGACAAAAGCAAGGACTCCGGGCCAGCATGTCGTTAACTACAATAGGGACTCTCTGGGTCTCAGTTTCCCCATCAGTAAGACACAAAGAATTGGTTGTGCCCTGGGCTTTGTGTACTCCTGGACACAGGATGACAAAGCCCATCCTTTCAGGGCCCATCCTCGAGACAGGAGAATGACAGGCCAACCTCCAGGAACACCCCAGTTCGGTACATAGCGCCCTAGTTGCCACAGCCCTTTCACCTGCTGGGTTTTGGGATTCTCTTCGTTGCCAACTCTCAGTTGACCGTGTGTTGGGAGTCGTAATGCAGGTACAGCTGCAAGTTCTCACATTCATACACAGACCTCTGCGGTAGAGGACCCAGGGACTCAGGGGTCCTGGTCCCCGCCCCGGCCGGCCCCAAGCGGCAGGCGTCCTGGCAGCCGCGGTGGACCCCTGAGAGCGCCGGGCAGGGACGTGGCGCCTTCCGAGGCGTGGCCGGGGCTGGGTGGAGGCCGCTGTCCGAGGAACTAGGGTCCCTGCCACCGATCTAGGGTCCTTCTGGGACAAGCCGTGCTCGGCTGTCGCCGGCTCACAGAGACCACAGCGGGAACGCCCTGGGCACCGCGGCGCTTGCAGCGAGGCCGGGGCCATGGCAACCTCAGCGCGCACCGCCCGTCCCCCGCGCCACCCCCGCGTCTGCCGCTGTCTCGGTGGAGTCCCGAGTCTAGGCGTCTGATTGTTCAGCGCCGAGACAGGCTGGCTCTGCTCAACTTCCAGACGCCTCCGTGGTCCTAAGGGAGGAAAGGAGGAATCTGTGCTTTATTCTTTGGGTGCCCCTAAACTGCGCTGACCTGCAAGGGTAGCAGGGGCAGCCCATTTCACAGACGGCAAAGTCGAGGGCTCACAGCAGCGGGCCCCGGGAGGCCCTCTATCTCCAAACAGGTAGATTTCAATCGCTCCACCTGGCTGCAGCCTCTGGGGAGGGGAGACCAGGCTTCAAGGGTCTCTGACCCCTGTTGGAGTAGACTGAAGAGGTAGGGGAGCCCCTTCTGGGTTCCCGTCCTCCTTTAGGAAAGACTCCACCGCCCTTGCCCTGGCTTCTCCCCATCTCCTCAGAGTTCAGGGCTTCGCAACATCACTGGGCACGTGGTGCTGGACGTCTGTAGCTTACAGTTAAGACCTGAATCTCAGTTTCCCCCTTTCACTCCGCCAGAATTGGAAGCTAGGCACGAAATTTTCTGTGTTCTCCTTAATAAGTTCAATTAAGAACCGTTTGAGAGTTTCAGAGAGTACACTTGAGCCAGCCCCCTCTCTCTTTTGGGGCCCCTTTTGTTTTTGGCGCTCACACATCCCGACCAAGTGTTGTATCTCTGAGCCTAGTGTCCTTTCCCCATTTTAGGCCTCCCAACGCTGTTATTCTGAGACACTCACCTTCACAAAGTTCCTCTGCAGGACTAAACAAGGGTTTTCTTTTCCTTTCCCACCGCACCGTCACAACTGGGCTCGCCTCCCCAGCACTGCGCACCCAGTGTACTCAATAAAAGATTTGGGCGCTCAGCAAGTAAAGGCCATGGACACCAAGCCCACCTGAGCTCAAGTCACAGGACCCAATGGTGTAAGAAGAGAATTGATTCCCGTAGGTTGTCCTCTGACCTCCACACGTGACATAATATGTCCACTGTGTGCGTGAAGACACAAGAAAAGATTTGGGGGCTGGGAAAGGGCTCGGTCTGTAAAGAGCTTGTGTCCCCAAACCAATGTAAAAAAGACAAGCATGGAGAGAGACGGGGAGGGGGTGGCATATACGTGTGTGCTTTTTTCTTTTAAAAAATTATTTTAAAATTTTCTGTGTGTGTGTTCACGTGCCTGAGTGTATGTATGTGCACCATGCCCTGCGTGCAAGACCTTGAGAGATCAGAAGACATGTTAGATTCTCTGAGCTGAAATTACAGGCAGTTGTGAGCCACCATGAGGCTATTAGCAATGAAATTTTTTTTCTTTAAGACAGGGTCTCACTATATAGCCCTTGCCGGCCTGAAATTCGCTAAACTGACCCACAGCTCACAGAGATCTGCCACCCTCTGCCTACAGAGTCCTGGGATTAAAGGCCTGCACCACTATGCCCAGCTAACACATGTGATCCCTGTCCTGATGAGGTGGAGACAGGTGGATCCCTGGGACAAGCAGGTTTATCTGGCTGCGTAGCCCTCTACCTCCCAAGTTCTGGAATTATATGTGTGTGTCACCACTGCCCAGATACTTGGTTGTTTTTTTAAATAATTTATTTTTTATGTGCATTGGTGTTTTGTCAGCATGCATGTCTGTGTGATGTTGCCGGGTCCCCTGGAACTGAAGTTACAGAGAGCTGAGGGCTGCCATGTGGGTGCTGGGAATTGAACCCAGTTCCCTGAAAGAACAGTCAGTGCCCTTAACTGTTGCGCCATCTCTCCAGCCTCAGCCTAGCATTCTTAGTGAGTTCCAGGCCAGGGGGAGAGCCTGTATCAAAACGACAAATAAAAGTCTGGAGAGATGGCTCAGAGGTTAAGGGTACCTGCTGGCCTTGCAGAGGACCTGGGTTTGGTTCCCAGTTCCCACGTGACAGCTCACAACCGCGTCTTATTCCAGTTCCAGAGGATTCGAAGCTGTCTTTCGATCTCGTAGTAACATACATACTTGCAAGCAAAACACTCATATGCATAAAATAAAATAAACAATCTAAAAAATGATAGATAATAAATAATACAAACAGTGGACACCTGAGGACCCCCACCAGAGTTTGTCCTTGGTCTACACGTGCAGTGTGCCTATGGCGTTGCCCCCACGTGTGCACCTACGCACACATACATGAGCACGCACAGGAAGATTTTGTGGATGCTGGGGATTGAACCAACTGTCTGTAACTCAGTTTGGATCAGGAATATAACACCATCACACCAATGTGCTTAAAATTAAATAAATTATTTTTTAAAAAAGAAGAAGCTGTGCCTGCTAAATGACTCTGTGTGTGCCCTGCAAGCCTCATGGCCCTACTTCAAGCCCTGGAACTCCCAGTGCAGAGAAAGGATCCGTGTCCAGAAGTTGTCCTCTGATTTCCTCTCATTCACACCCATGTGCACACATGTGCACCATTTTGTATCGTGTGCAGGTAGGCACGTGCCAGTGTGCACATGGAAGTCAAGGGACAATTTTCAGGAGTTAGTTCTCTCCTTCTACCGTATGAATCCCTGGAATTGAAGTTGGGTCACTGGGTTGGGTGACAAGTGCCCTTACCTGCTGAGTCATCCAGTCAGTCCAAATATCTATTTTAAAGTTTCAAATGTATTATTGACATAAATTTACACTTTTAAGGGTTTGCTTCTTTTCTGTGTTTATGCCTGCGCACCACGTTTGTGCATTGCCTGAGGAGGCCAAAGGAGGGCGCCAGATCCCCTGGAGTGGGAGTCACAGGCAGGTGCGAACGGCCCAATGTGAGTGCTGGCAGTCAAAACAGGGTCCTGTGGAAGAAGGGCAGGGTTCTTAACCGTTCGTCTAGCTCCCCAGCCCTAAATTCCTATGTTTATTATTGGCAAAAATTGAGATACAAGAGACAAACCCCTAGTGGTCAAAAGGATAAATACACTGAAGTTAACCCCCTCACTTCAGCCTCTTGGTTGTGCCTCCCCACCCCACCCTGTTCCTCTTGGTTATTGAAATGTCCTTGCAGAAATGTTCTATTTTAGAATTTGGGAATTTTTTTTTAGTTTAAAAATTACACTTATGAGTGGTGGTGGTGCACGCCTTTAATCCCAGCTCTCAGGAGGCAGAGACAGGCAGATTTCTGTGAGTTACAGGCCAGCCTGGTCTACAGAGTGAGTTCCAGGACAGGGTCCAAAGTTACAGAGCAACCCTGTCTTGCGGGTGTGTGTGTGGGGTGGGGGATGCTTATTGGGCTGAAGAGAGATCTTTTTTAAAAATTGCATTTATGCTGGGTGGTGGTGGCACATGCTTTTAATCCCAGCACTTGGGAGGTGGAGGCAGATGGATCTCTGAGTTTGAGGCCAGCCTAATCTACGGAGTGAGTTCAGGACAGCCAGGGCTACAAAAAGAGACCCTGTCTCAAAAATAAATAAATAAATAAATAAATAAAACATTATATTATTTCGTTTGTGTGTGTGTGTGTGTCTACACATATGCCACAGCATGCTTGTGTAGGTCATTTGACAACTTCTGGAAGTCTGTTCTTTCTCATCCTGTGGGTCCTAGAGATTACAGGTTTGGGAACAAGTACCTTTATCTCTTGGTCATCTCACTGGCCTGTTTTTTAGAGATTTCTTCTTTATTTCCTTTTTTCTCTTCAGTTTTTATTTTGATTTGTTTTTGAGGCAGGGTTTCTCTGTGTAGTTCTGACTGTCCTAGAATTCACCCTGTAGAACAGGCTGACCTTAAACTCACAGAGATCCACCTGGTTCTGGTTCCCAAGTGCTGGGATTAAAGGAGTGCACCACCACTGCCCTGCTAGAGATTTTTTTGTTTTGTTTTGTTTTTGTTTTTAGAGACAGGGTTTCTCTGTAGCAACGGAGCCTGTCCTGGAACTTGCTCTGTACACCAGGCTGGCCTTGAACTCACAGAGATCCACCTGCCTCTGCCTCCTGAGCGCTGGGATTAAAGGCGTGCACCATCACTGCCTGGCTAGAGATTTCTTAAGCAATATTTTAAAGATTTGGTTCACAGAAATCCAGAGTTGAAAACACCCATATCACAAACACTAGAGTGGAGACTTCTCTGAAGAATTAGAGAAATCCTTGGAGGTCCCTATTTCTACTTGAGGAGACTGAAGCCAGCATATTCATGTGTGTTCTAGAACACAAGTTGCTGACACAGGATTTCACCAGTATCGCGCAGATCCCGCGTGTGTGAATGTGTTCCTGTGTGTCCTTATAATAAACTCTTCCTCCGAATAGATTTGACGTGGTAACGCACAACACATGTGTAAAATAAGGCAGAGCAGAGTCTATTTTGTTGCAGTGAGCAAGGTGGATAAGGGTCCTCACTGCGCCTCCCTTCCCCCACTCTTCACCGGGAAGAAGTGCCTGCATGTCTCCCTGCAGCCAGGAGAGAGGCTGGGGGAGATGAGCAGAGTGGGCAGGGACGGTGTGACCCAGCCCCTCTTGCGTGAAGGCCAAAGGGCCTCAGACTGGAGTCTAGGCCCTTACCCCAGTGAGGTTTGAGAGTTCACAATGATCTCACGCCAAAACTTTCCATCCGTCACCCATCAAATCTGTTTCCCTCTAAATGACAACTCTCTCCTTCCAAGTGGACCCATGACTGACCGCACACTGTGGCTGGTTCCCCGTGGCTCCACCCACGCTGCGGCGGGGGGTCCCTATGGCTCTTGGAACACCTAAGAAGGTTCCTGCCTTAGTCCTTGCAGTTTCTTTGGCAGGAAGCCACTTTCTTACAGGTTGCCTCCCACTTCTCCTCTAACTGAGCTCAACATCCAGTCCGCGTGGGCTCTTCTACTTCCCAATAGATACGTGTCTCTCGCAGTGACCTGGGTTGTTCCACGTTTCCCAGGGTGTCTGTGATCACACGGTATCTATGCACTTTGCTAATGCTGGTCCCTCCCACTGGACCGGAGCTCCCTGGCTTCTGGGACAGAACCAGGCGCAGCTGGTTCACCAGGTGCGCTGAAAGAGCCTGAGTGACTTCCCTTAACAGCCCTCCAATGACTTCCCGAGCATTCGCTATCCAGTGACTTGGTCTCCGGACCGCGGCGATTCTGATGTATTTTACTGGCCTCGGGCAGTTACAACAGCACGGGGATAAATCTCAACAGGATGGTGTCAGGTGCCAGGTGGAAACAGCTCCTCACCTCACCGTGGGGCTGAAAGAGAACCTGGGAGAAGGGCGGTCCTGCTGCAGAAAGGGAGTACGCCACAGGGCTCCTGGGGAGCAGGTAGAGGGTGTGGTCCCTGCACTCTGCTGACATCAACTCACTGTAGAAACCTAGCTGAGGATTAGATAGAACCCAGCCGCTGTAGCCATTCATACCAAGTGTCTGCAAAGCTTCGAGCCTGGTGTCCCCTCCCACTTCCAGGCTCCGTGCCCTTAACCTGCCTTTGGCTCCCCAGATGAATCAGCAAGTTCCAGCCCCTAGGGTTTCTTGTAGCACATCCCTAGGGGAAGTTGAGCGACTCATCTATGACATTAAGAAATACGTGTGGGAGGCCAGGAGGCTCTAAAGCCACCAGCAGCCTGGATAAAGGGGCACCCAGGGCCCAGTCTGAGTCTGGGAGGCCTCCAGCCTAGAAATAACCAAAGCAGAGAATGTGGGGCTCCCCAGCTGGGCTCCCCAGCCTCAGCTGAAAGCCGGCAGCTTGGCTACAAGCAATTGTAGAAAGTCGGTTTGAAAGCAGAAAGACCTCGAAGAGAATGAAAATGGGTATGTACCCTGCTTGAAAGGACCCCTTAGATGAAAACCAAGTATCTCCCAGAAACAATGGAAGGAGGCTCAAGATGCTTTATTGGTGAAAGGTGCTTGCTGCCAAACCGAGACAACCTGAGTTCAGTCCTTGGGACCCACATAGGAGGAGTGTACCAAGTCCCGTACAGATACTGTGCACCATAGTCCATTTGCATACACGTACACACACACACGCACGCACACACACACACACACACACACACATATATATATGTATATATATATATATAACATATAATCAAAATAATGAAAATGTTCAAAAGGATACACAAAGGCAATAATACCTCATTTTAAAGAAGATGCTGCTTAAGGATGTAGGTGAGCTCCCCTGGTGAGCTTGGCATCATTGCCCCTTTTAATATTCAACACAGAGAGATGGCTCTACAGTTAAGAGCACTGACTGCTCTCCCAGAGGACCTGGGTTTGATTCCCAGCACCAATACAGCAGCTCACAGCCATCTGTAACTCTAGTTCTGGGGGACCTGATGTCCTCTTCTGGTCGCCACAGGCATCAGGAACACGTGTGGTATACAGTACAGATATACATGCAAACAACACAAACGACATGTAAACTACTTAGCTTCCACATAAATCGCATTGTGGAGATCTCTGGTGCATAGACCACTTTCAAAGACTCCAGCTCTTTGGCTAAGGGCATCGCTCGGTTGGCACAGTGCTCACCTAGCAGGCCCAAAGTCTTTGGTTCAAGCCCCAGTACTGCATAAATCAGGTGTAGTGGTTCACACCAGTAATCCAGCACTCTAAGGTATAGGCAGAAGGACTGAGGTTATCATTGGCTATGTCATAAATGTGAAGCTAGCCTGAGCTACATGAGACTCTGTCTCAAACAAACAAGACTTAGATAGTTCACATGTGCATGATATCGTACGCCCAGAGGATCCTATGCAGACCCACCATTTCCCCAGTTTACAGTGGGGAAACAAGCTTGGGCTGGATAAGACACCAGGCTTAGATTCCTGTTCAGATGTGGAGCCCTCCAGAACTTGCTACTGTTCTGGTGTGGCCACGGCTCTGGAAGCCAACGGCTTAGTCATTGTTCTATTGCTGTGAAGAGACACCATGACCACAGCAACTCTTACAAAAGAACATTTAATTGGGGGCTTGCTTGCAGGTTCAGAGGGTTAGCCCATTATCAGCGTGGCGGGAAGCATGGCTGCTCACATGGCAATGGAGCAGCGGAAATACTGACCCATCCACAAGCAGCAGACAGGAAGACTCTGGGGCTGGCGCGGGCTAATGAAACCTCAAAGCCCACCCCCAGTGGCACACTTCCTTCACCAAGGCCACACCTCCTAATCCTTCTAATCCTCTCAAACCGTTCTCCCTGGTGACCAAGCATTCCACTAGATGAGCCCATGGGGGCCGTTCTCATTCGCTCCACCACAGCCCGTGTGAGGGCATGACCACGACCCTCTGGGATAGCTGAAAAACAGACTGGCAATGGCAAACAGCTGTCACACCTGGGTTCAGGTCTCAGTTACCAGCCCTAGGTCACCTGATTCATTTTGTGACTTCCAGAGCCTTGGTTTCCAGGTCTGTAAATGAGGATAAGAATGCTTACATCAGTCAGGATAATACTTCAGCTCACCGTGCGGGTGAACGGAGTGCGGGTGAACGGAAGCAATGTGTGCTACTGCTTAGAACGACCTGACACACGGCTGCTCTTAGTCTGCCTGTCATTCCTGTTATTTTTAGAGGATCTCACACTCGTACGAAATATCCACAGGGACATTTAAGGTGGGGTCTCCTCCTTTCCAGGGGTAGGCAAGATGTCATCCTGCGCTCATCCTAAACCGTCCGTCTCCTGCCTCTCATCCCCCTCTAAGAAGCTCACACCGGCAGGTCTCACTACCCGGATGAGTCTCCCTGCGATGGCCTGGCTGGACAGAGTGGACAGCACACTTCAGACACCCCATAAGTCCATCATGTGGTCGCTGGACTAAGCCTCCAGCAGGGCCTGGAGCCCAGACAAGCCAGGCAAGCTGCCAGGGCTTCCTTGGGGCCCCTCTATTCTGGGAGCTGTAATTTACACACGCCTCCCCACCCTATTTGCTATCTGTGGCAGCAGTCACAGCTCCCAAGGGCTCTGCCCATCCCCAGCTAACTGGCCTTTCATAAACAGCTCCTAAGCTGCCCTGTTATCTTGGACGCTTGGGTTCTGGGAGGAGGCCGGCCACCCTGGGAGGATCCCAGGGAGTGGACAGCAGTGAGAGGGAGCCCTTACCCACAAGAAACGGGGATAGTATCCTCAAAGTCTAACCCTGAAGTCTGCTGGGATGGGTGGGGTGCAGAGCAACGGGGACCCTGTTATTACCTACTCTCCCACCCCTCGGGTACACACGCATGCCCTAGGAACAGGGTCATTCATCCTGGCCATGTTCTAGAGATGCGACTTACTCAGCCATGGAGTCACGAAAAGTGTGTGTGTGTGTGTGTGTGTGTGTTCTCTGCCACCTCACGACCTTTCTCAAGCTCTCCCTCTCCTCAGCCCTCCTCCCACTTATTCTTTGGGCCACAGCTTAGAAGCTGCTTCTCACGGAAGCCTTCCCAGGCATCACAGCGCATACACCCATCCATCCAGACCTGGGGTGGGCATCCCTTCTCAGCTCCAGAGGCACAGGGCACAGTGGCCTTGTCTGCGCCCTGGTTGTCTAAAAGTCTCCCAGAAGGGTTCCTCCTTTGTGTTTAGTTTTGTTTCCCTAGCACTTGGCACATATGTGTTCAAGAAATGCCTTGAAAGAATATATATATATGACTCTAGGATGTGTGGGTCTCTTGGGAGGTTCTTAGGGAAGGGAGCTTGGGGTGGTACTTGGTCACTTTGCACCCTCCATTTTCTAGGAAAGCCTGGGCTTCAGTGTTTATATTCCGTTCTGTTTCTTTCACGAGATAAGGTCTCACTTCACTCAGGCTAGCCTCGAATTTGCTTTGCCATGAAAAGTATGATGACCTTAAACTTCTGGTCCTCCTGCATCCGCTTGAGTGCTGGGACGACAGGCGTGTACCACTATCCTGTTTATGTGGTGCTGATCGTTGATCCCAGGGCCTCGAACCTATGACTTACCAACTGGACTACACCTCTAGTGCCCACCTCCGGCCTCCTCCATCTTCAGTGTTCTGTCCCTTTGCCCTAGACGTATTAACTGCAGGTTCGTCACATGCTTTGTCCATCTGCACCTGCCAAACGGAGCTACCCTGGCCGTGGACTTACTCAAGGGAACCCCGGGGTTTCTGGGAGATGCTATAGAGAGGTAGGCATGCTCAGGGTGAGAGGGGGGCAGGTGAGAAGGGCCTCATGAGTCACCAGCAGGAAACCCATTCCTGTAAGTGACCACTTGGTGCCCAGCTGACATGGCAGAGTCACATTCTGTCCCCTCCACTGAAATAAAGGCACACGCTTTATTATTTGAGACACGGTCTTACTATGCAGTCCTGGCTGGCTTGTCAAAGCTGGTCCTGAGCTCACAGAGATCCACCTGCCTCTGCCTGTGCCTCCCCTGTGCTGGGGTTAAAGGTGTGTAGGACAACTCCTGGCTCCAGACACTCACTTTCGCTATTGCTTTCCTCTGAAGGGGAAGAGGCCAGAAATTACCATGGCAGTCACTAGGTTGTGGTTGGGTTGTTGTGCCTGTTGTCCCTATAGACGATTGGAGGGCTCTGACCTCTTAGATCTCCTAGCCCACACTACATTTGCTTCATGTCCTACTGCAGCTTCCCCTGAATGGGTTCCAGACCTGCTGGGAAGACATGGTCCTGCAGCAACTTGCCTCTCTGGAGACTGTGAGCCCACTCCTAGGGACAAAGTCAAGGAGCTGAGGAGTAGGCCCTCAGCCTTCTAGGGGGACCTCACAAGAGCAACAAGAGATCCACACCCCACCTACTCCCACTTCTGGGGGTGACCAGAGCTAAACCCAGCAAGGACAATAAACTTGGTGGCAAAATATATAAGGTCAGAAGAGTCATGTGACTCAGCCATGTCTGCACCTCGGGACCCAAGCACTTGCCGTTTCTGACACCAGCATGCCCTTCTCCTGGCCTCTCTATTCTTCCCTCCCTCCCCTCCTTCCTTTCCTTTTTTCCCTTACTTTCCTCCTTTTTCCTTGTTCTTTCCATCTGACAGGGTCTTTTATGTGGCCCCAAAACAGCTAGCCTCAGCTTCTGTGTCACAGCACTGGCATCCCCTCTGATTTCTGTTATCAACCACTCTATTATTTCAGGTATTTATTAATAAATGTATATATCAGTGTGCGTGTGTAATGTGTGTTATATGTTGTGTGAGTGCAGACACTCTGCTATGGTGCCACATGCAGAGGTCAGAGGATAACTCTCAGGGGTCAGTCCTCTCCTTTCTCTGTTGGCTCCAGGAATTGATCTCACATAGGTAGGCTGTGGTAATTTGAATGTAATTGGCTCCCGTAACCTCATAGGGAGTGGCACTGTTAGGAGATGTGGCTTTGTCGGAGTAGGTGTGGCCTTGTTGGAGAAAGTGTGTCACTGTGGGGGTGGGCTCAAGATATATGCCCAGTGTCTCAGACCACTTCCTGTTGCCTGCAGGATCAAGGTGTCACTCCTTCTCTACTCTCAGCTTCGTCTCCAGCACCATGTCAGCCTGCATGCCACCATGTCCCTCCATGAGGATAATGAACTGAACCTCTGAACTCTAAGTGAGCCACCCAATTAAATGCTTTCCTTTACAAGAGCTACTGTGGTCATGGTGTCTCTTCACAGCCATAGAAGCCCTGAATCACAGGACTACTGTGGAACAAGGACTGACTGACTCTGGCTGGCCCCAGATGTTTGTTTAAAGGCTCCCTTTTAAGTCAGGCCTTCCTTGATCACCCCACTTAATTATCACACACATACCCATGTGAGTGTGTGTGTGTGTGTGTGTGTGTGTGTGCATATGTGCACATGTGTGTTTGAGTGAGAAAGGCCTCACATACATAGCCCAGGTTAGCCTTTAACTCCAATCTTATTTCATCTACCTGATGAGTGCCAGGATCACAGACATGTACCACCATACCCCCATTAATCACCCCATTTAAATGGACTATCTGTTCCTCCTTCCTTCCCTGCTTCTCTACCAGGGTCTTTTCCACGGTGCTTGCTGCTGACCGGCGCGCCGGGCTGACCTTGGGGGTGAGCATTCATCCATTGTGTGCTGTCTACCTCCTTTCCTGCTAAGAACTCTGTCAGTTAGGTTAAGATGGAACTCTGATGTAGTTTTCTACTACTGTGTGACACATTGGCGCCAGATTTAGCAGCTCACACCAGCAAGTATTTATCTCCTAAGATTGTGTGAGCGGGAGCCCCTTAGGATTGTGCTCCTTTCAGGGCCCACTTGGGTGGAGTCATGTGATGTGGGATTCCCCTCTGTAGGCTGTGAATATCATTGATTAATAAAGGAACTGCTTTGGGCCTATAGCAGAGCTATAGGGGAACAGAGCTAGGCGGGGAAAACTAAACTGAATGCTGGGAAGAAGGAGGCAGAGTCAGAGAAAAGCCATGGAGCCACTGCTGGGAACCAACAAGCGGACTGCTGCTGCAGTCATGGCCATGCTCATTCATGAGCGATCTGCAGAGCCTGGCTCTCTCTGGTCAGGGCTTGGTTCCTTCTCCTGGGGCTTCTCTCAGGGCTGCTTCAACCCAGCAGCTGCTTGCACTAGAGCCAGAGCCCAACCAAGGCAGAGCCACAGCCGTGTAACTCAGCCTTTGAGGCGATGGCCCTTCACTTCATGAGGAGGTCAAAATCTGGGAGGCACAGGGAATTTGACATCAGCTGGGGCTACTTAAGACTTTGTCTAAAAAATAAATAAATTAAATAAATAAATAAATGAAATTAAAAAGAATATAGACCGGCATTTTAGCATCATCATGTGTAGTTTAGTCTTTAGTTCTCTTGGGGACTTAGGAGCCTTGACCATTAACTGATCCCAGAAGGACCCTAAACCACCCAGCTTTCTCCCAGCCTTCCCCACCCCCAGCCAGCAAACTGTGATTGTGGCACATTCCTAAACACACTGGCTTATTGTGCAGATGAAAATACATACAGATGTAAACAAGCCCACAGTGCAGGCTCCACCCACCTCTGGATGGAGCCATGATGCACAGTTGTGTATTCATTCTTTGGGGATGCCCCATGCAGCTCCCTGATAGCAGAGTGTTTGCAAGGCTCTGACATGGAGTGACATTTAATTGGGGGTTTGTTTACTGTTTCAGAGGGTGAGCCCATCTATGACTATCGTGGTGGAGAGCTTGGCAGCAGGCAGGCATGGATGGTGCTAGACCAGTAGTTAAGAGCTTATATCTTTTTTTTTAAGATTTTTTATTTATTATGTACACAGTGTTCTGTCTGCTTGTACACCTGCAAGTCAGAAGAGGGCACCAGATCTCATAGATGGTTGTGAGCCACCATGTGGTTGCTGGATCTTGAACTCAGGACCTCTGGAAGAGCAGACATTGCTCTTAACCTCTGAGCCATCTCTCCAGCCCAAGAGCTTATATCTTGATCCACAAGTATAAGGTAGACAAAGGAGAGAGAGAGAGGGAAAGAGAGAGAGAGACTGGGCCTGGCATGGGGTTTTGAAACCTTTAAGTCCATCCCACTTTCTTCAATAAGGCCACACCTCCTAATACTTACCAAACAGTTCCACCAACTGTGACCAAGCATTCAAATAGATGAGCCTATGGGGGCATTCACATTCAAACCACCATACCCTCTGAACTTCACCTAGCTTGGAGAAAAAAGCAGGCAAGGTTCCCCCCCCCCACCAAGACTGTATCTCTGTGAAACAGTCTTGGCTGTCCTGGAACCTACTCTGTAGACCAGGCTGGCCTTGAACTCACAGAGTTCTACCTCTGCCTCCTGAGTGCTGGGGTTAAAGGCATGTGCTGCCACCAACCGGGCAACACTAAATTTTTTAAAGTTATCTCTAACACCCTCAGCTCATTTCTAAGCCTTAGATTCAGTGACAGTGCAGAACTGTGGTCTCCTTGAAAACAATGGCTGAAAACTGCATCTCTTGAATGAATAAAATAATGAATGATCGGGACTGGAGAGGTGGCTCAGTAGTTAAGAGCACTGGTTGCTCTTCCAGAGGACTCAGGTTCAACTCCCAGTACCCCTATGGCAGCTCACGACTGTCTGCAACTTCAGTTCCAGGGAATACGATACCCTCACTGATATATGTAGGCAAACCACCAATGCACATGGACTAAAAATAAATAAATCATTAAATCAAAGTACGATGTGAATGTATGATCATGATGAAGTGTTTAGGAAAAAGAATGAGTGAATGAGCAAATAAACGGATGAGAGCAAAGAAGAAAATCATTACAAAGCCAGAATCTTTGCTGATTGGCATATCCCTTTGCTTGGGTAGCTTCTTCCAGAATATCAGCTGGTTCCCTGACACCTTCATCCTGACTCTGCCTGTCTGTCTTCCTCACTGCCTGACCTTGGACTCAATACTTCACCTCTCAGCCTCATTTTCCCCATCAGTAAAACAAGGTATTCAGTAGCAACAAAGCCTCCTAAAATACAAAATATCTCTTACTTTGTCTGGAATTAGGCTGAAGGTTCCAGGCCACAGGTGCACACCTGGAATTGGGCCTGAAGGTTCCAAGCCACAGGTGCACACCTGGAATTAGGCCTGCCGGTTCCAAGCCACCAGTAAGGCTGGTTCCTGGTTACCATCAACATCTATTCCGCCAGCCTTGGGGAGGGATGATTCCTGGAAGCTCCCCGGCTCAGGGGAAGGTGTGATAACGGCTCGGCCAGCCCTTCCTTTGGTGAGCACAACCAGTCAGATGACTGGCTGCAACCCGACTGAGGCCAGAATATTTGCTTCGGGCTCATTTACGCTACACAAGCAGACTAGATGAATCTTCCAATTGTTCATCTAGTCCGCTTGTGTAGGGTAAATAGTTTTTTTGGCAATAGTTTTTTTGGTTTGGTTTGGTTTGGTTTGGGTTTTGGTTTCTCGAGACAGGGTTTCTCTGTAGCTTTGGAGCTTGTCCTGGAACAAGCTCTTGTAGACCAGGCTGGCCTCGAACTCAGAGATCCGCCCGCCTCTGCCTCCCGAGTGCTGGGATTAAACATGTGCACCACCACCGCCCAGTCCAAGCAATAGTTATTTTTAATTTTCAAGTAAGGAGGCTTAATTTTCTTTTTATTGATTTTGTTATTTTGACAATTTCTTATGTGTTTATAATTTATTTTACTTTATTGTTGCTTTGAAACAATGTCTTACTGTGTAGCCTTGGCTGGCCTGGAACTCACTTTGTAGATCAAGGTGGGCTTGAACTCACAGAAACCCACCTATCTCTGCCCCCCAAGTGCTGGAACTTAAGGCTTGCACCATTCTATCTGACCGTTTTAATTGCTTAATTGTGTCTACTCTCGGGTGCATGGTGCTTGTGCGCGCACCAATGTACACGTGTGGAAGTCAGAGAACTTGTGGGAGGCAGTTCCCTCCTTCAGCTGTGGCTTAAGGGGGGGTCTAACGCAGGTGGCCAGACTTGCTCAGTGGGCACTTTTACCACTGAGTCATCTTACTGGCCCAACATTTATTGAGCAGCTATTATAGAGCAAAGCCTCTGTTGGGCCTGTCAGATACTCCCAGAGTAGGACCATGAAGGGCCTTGCATGCTGCGGGGTTGACCATCTAGGGACAGTGAGGTATCGCTCACAGGGAAAACACAGGGGCTGTAAGGATACATATGAGGTGCTGATCTTGGAAGTGAGCGGGGTGAGAGCTTCCTTATAGATGTTACAAGAGCTAAGCCTAAACTCAGAGAGGGGTCCTAACCCCAGACAGAGGCTATAGCACATGCAAAGGCCTGGCAGCCACCACCACCCAGCCAAAAGACAAAAACAAAACAAAACAAAACAAAAACCTTTTTTAACTAAAACAAAAATAAAATAAAGCTGGTTGGTGGTGACGACGCACACCTTTAATCTCAGCACTCAGGAGGCAGAGGCAGGCGGATCTCTGTGAGTTCAAGGCCAGACTGGTCTACAAGAGTGAGTTCCAGGACAGGTTCCAAAGCTACAGAGAAAGCCTGTCTCGAAAAACCAAATAAATAAAAAAAAATAAAAATTAAAGTTTCGGACTGGAGAGATGGCTCAATGGTTAAGAGTATTACCTGCTCTTCCAAAGGTCCTGAGTTCAATTCCCGGCAACCACATGGTGGCTCACAACCACCTGTAATAAGGTCTGGTGCCCTCTTCTTGCCTGCAGACATACACACAGACAGAATATTGTATACATAAAAAATAAATAAATATTTAAAAAAAAATTAAAGTTTCCCCTGTGTATCTCTAGCCCTTGCCTGTAGTCAGCCCAGGAGAGGCAAACCCTTGAACATTAACGTCCGCTTAATGATGAGTGGGGAATGCATGAACAAGCAGTGTTCCTTAGTGTGGCTGGCACTGTCGGGTGCTCTCCTTCCACACCAGTTCTCTCACGTCACCTTACAGTCTGCCTGTCAAGTGAACAGGGTTGCAGCAGACCCACTTCACAGTGCAGATCCATTTCCCATCTGAAGCCCAGAACGGGGAAAGACAGCTAAGGCTGTACAGCCTGGGAGGAATGCCCCTGCCTGGATCTGCCTTCCCTAGATGATCTGCCCCTCTCCCACCCCCTCCAAACCTCCTTTCCCACCACTGCAGCTCCCTGAGGACAGGTCCACAGGCCTGAAGATGGGATAAGGGACTGAAGAAGCTGGGATGGGGAAGGCAGACAGGGAGGGAGACACACAAACAGGCAGAGGCAGAAGGTTCTCCTAGGGTGAGTCTGGGCTGCCCAGGGGGAAGAACCAGGAGCAGCAAAGTCGAGTTCAAAAGGAACAGAAGCAAGCAGTCAGGGTGGAACTTCTCAGGGGACCCACTGCTTGAAGGATGGATCATCCGTTTCTCCTAGAGTGTCCCTGGGGTGCCAGTTGTTGGACCTGCTGAACCACAGATGACAGAAGTCCCCTGGGGGGTCACAGTAGCTCAGCTAGCTATTCTGTTCTGAGACCTGTTTTTCCCCCAGTACAAGAGGTTGACCATAGGTCCTCCCACATGCTAAGTACTTTACCTTTGCGCTATTCCCCAGCCCATCCCTCCTCCCACTGTTTGACACAGTCTCATAATAACCCAGGCTAACCTCAAACTCACTAAGTAGCTGACAATGACCTTGAACTTCTATCTATCTATCTATCTATCTATCTATCTATCTATCTATCTATCTATCTATTATCTTACAACATTATAAACTAGACATCGTGATGCATGCCTTTATGTATTATTCTTGGGCAGGAATGTTGAGACAGGGTTTCTTTGTGAATCCTTAGCTGTCCTGGAACTCACTCTGTAGACCAGGCTGGCCTCAAATTCAGATCCATGTGCCTCTGACTCCCTAGCGCCAGACACAAAGACATTAGCCACCACCAGTCCATCTTTAATCTGGGCACTCAGTAAACTGAGGCAAACAGATCTCTGTGAGTTCAAGGCCATCTTGATCTACATAGTGAGGCCTTGTCTCAAACAAAAGAAAAAAGATAGTTTTGCAAAATGACGTTGACCTTCCAACCCGCCACTGTAGTGATATTTCATTTGTATTTTAGTAAATAAAGCTTGTCTGAGGGTCAGAGAGTAAAACAGCCGCACTGATCAGCCATACAGACCAGGCAGTGGTGACACACACCTTTAATCCTGAGTCACACTAGTTTGCCATAGAAACGGGACGGTATTAGTACAAGCCTTTAATCCCAGCTCTAGAGGAATATAAAGAGGGAAGAGACAGCTCTCAGGCTCAGTCTCATTCTGAGAATTCGCTTGTGCAGGATCACCATTTTCAGACTGAGGTAAAGGTAAAAGAGCCAGTGGCTGGCTGCTTTCATTTTCTGGTTAAACCCCAATATCTGTCCCTGGGTTTTTTATTAATTGTGCCTCAGCTGTTTTCTGTAGTGTGGTGGTTATCACGTTCGCCTCCCACGTGAAAGGTCCCCGGTTTTAAATCAGGCAGAAAGAGCATTGCTGATTCCTAGTCCGGTGGTGGTGGTGGTGCATGCCTTTAATCCCAAGGCAGCCTGGTCTACAAAGTAAGTTCCAAGATGGACAGGGGTGTTACACAGAGAAACCCCGTCTTTTAAAAACATTCCAGCCACATCCCAAGGACTGGGATTAGACACAAACTACCACATCCAGCTTCCTAGAAATTTCAAATTTATTTATTGCTAAATTACCCAGACTAGTCTTAAGTTTACTGTACAGTCCACCGGGGCCTTGAACTTGCCACCATCCTGCCTCAGCCTTACAGGTCTGTGCCACTAGGCTTAGCTTTCCCTGACGCTCCTTTGGAAGGCCTGTTTTCCTGTCCAGTCTCCTTCAGACTGTAAACTGCTGTAGGACAGGGTCTGCATCCTATCGAATACCTCTTCCCGAGCACCCTACACAGTAAATATTTGTCTATTTTTATGAGCATGGATGTTTTGCCTACATGTGTGTCTGTGTGCCATGGAAAGCCTGGTGCCTGTGAAGATCAGAACTGGAGTGACAGATGATTATGTGGGTGCTGGGAATCAAACCCAGGCCCTCTGAAAGAACATGCAGGACTCTTAAGAGTTTTTGTTAAAAAAAATTAGACCACAAACAAACGAGGGTAACTTGGCTATGATGCATGGGTAGCAGAAGAATACACACTGTTCCCAGCTTCTGAAGTGTCTGACCTGTGCTACGCTGTTGTCCTGTTTCTCTGTGGACCAGTGGGCGTGGAACAGCCTCTTTGGATCCATAGACAGGCCATTCAAAATCAGACAGGTTCACCAAGTTTAGTGAGAAGCACACAGTGTAGAAGCCTGCACAAGCCTCGATCAGAGGATGAAAATTCAGCGTTGTCTCCGTGGGGGTAGAGGTAGCGGGCAGACTCACGGAATGCCCCAAGTGCCATGGGGTGGCAGACAGGCTTCTGCGTGTTTGGGTGAACCCAGGGACTCAGGCCAGGATATTGCAGAAAAGCTCCTTGCCATGCCCTTCTGGGGCTGTGGACCCAGGCAACTAGGCAGGCCGGTGCCTGTGCCCAGGAGAGCACCCCACCCATCCCTGCTCTGCTCCTACCCATATGCCCTCTGGACTTGACTGGGATCTGAGGGTTCCAGGGAACTGTGTAGTCTCTAGGCAGCTAGAGGAGGTCTCCATTAAATAACAGCTAATTCTTAAAACCTGTATGATCTCGATAATCCTCCCTGGTCAAGAAAAGAAGGGCCAAAGGGATCCACGTGCCTGACGTCACACAAATTCGAAAGCAGACATCCTAATTCCTAACCAGGCTGTTCTAGAAGCCAGAATTTAAGGATGTCCAATCTCATAATGTTCAACCTAATAACGAATAGGAGCCAGGCGCGGTGGCACATGCCTTTAATCCTAGCACTCCAGAGATAGAAACAGGATTATCTCTAGGAGTTCCAGGCCAGCCTGGTCTACATAGTGCATTCCAGGACAGCCAGGACTCTGTAGGGAGATTTTGTCTCAAAACAAAAACAAAACTAATTGGGCATGAGGGCACATGCCTTTAATCCCAGCACTTGAGAGGCAGAAGCAGGTGGATCTCTGTGAGTTCAAAGCCAGCCTCATCTACAGAGAGTTACAGGGCAGTCAGATACACAGAGAAACTCTATCTCAAAACAAAAAACAACAAAAAACTAACGCTGGTTGTGGCGGTGCATGCCTTTTGTAGAGGACCGCAGCCTTTAATCCCAACACTAGAGAGGCAGAAGCAGGCAGATCTCTGAGTTTGAGACCAGCCTGGTCTACAGAGTTCCAAGACAGCCAGAGCTATATAGAAAAATTCTGAAAAAAACAAAAACAAAAACTAATAGATCCAAGTGTGCTTAGAAAAGAAAGTGCTTCATTCAAGAACATGAGCCTCCTACCAGATTTAGTGCTGTTGTTTCAGCATGAGGCCTAGGTGAGTCTCAACTGAACAGTTGAAGTCTGGCTTAGCCGACAAGAGACCCTGGTCTCTACACACACAGAGGGAGAAGGAGGGAGAGAGAGACAGAGAGGGAGAGAAAGACAAAAAGAATGTAAGGCTGGGTTCCAGGCCAGCCAGGGCTACCTAGTAAGACCCTGTCTCAGAAAAACAACAGAAAGAAAAAGAACACAGTGAGCCTCCCTTCATCTCCCTATCTCTAGGGCCGGTTTTTCTTGTGCCAGAAGAGAGCACTTCCTTCTAAGAATGCAGTTGTGATGGGCCTAGAGAGATGGCTCAGCAGTTAAGAGCACTGGGTGCTCTTCCAGAGTACCAGAGTTCAATTCCCGGCACCCACACACAGCTCACAACTGTCTATAACTCCAGTACCGGAGGATACATGTAGACAAAACACCAATGCGCATAAAATAAAAATAAATCAAAAATGAGGGCAAGGCTAGGCATGTGGCTCAGTTGGAAGAGGGGTTGGTTATTCAACATACACAAAGACCTGGACTCCATCCCCACCACTATATAACCCCGTGTGGCAGGCCAGAGCCATCCTAGCACTCAGGTTGGGGAGGCAGGGAGAGGGAGGTCATACTCAGCTACATAGTATGTTTAAGGCTAGCCTAAGCTCCATGAAAGCCTGTCCAAAGTGTGTGGTAGCGGGTATGGCTTGGCTCCCAGCTGGACTTGGTAAGGACTGGGAATTTCACACCACCTCAACTACATAGTGAGAATCACCTGAATGAAAATATAAATGTGTAAAAAAAAAAAAAAAAAAAAAAAAAAAAAAAAAAAAAAACCCTTCAGGTTTCAAGTCTTGTCTTTGGCCACTTCCTAGCTCAGTGACTTGGGGCAAGTGACATATTTTACCATGTGTAAATTGTGAGCAGCTAGTGGCACAGAGAGACTGCTGTGGGAAGGAAGAGCAGAGAATTGTCCCGGCTTGGAAGGGAGGCTTTCGGTCCTGGTCACAACTGCTTTACTGCTGGCATGCCTGAATGGGACACACTTGGTCACACCTCCCACCTAAGCCCACCATCACCTGCCCCCAGGTCCCTGAGGGTCCCAGCCATCTTTTTCCTCTTTGGGTTTACCAGCAGTGCAGAACTATGTCTGAGCACATAGTGCCCTCAGGCGAGGCATTGCTTAATGTCCCCAGGTTTCTGCCTCTGTAAAACTGGAAACACTAACGACCGACACCCAGCCGGTTCCTGGAAAGATTGGTGGTCCTCTTCTCCCAGGTGGGTCCTGGGAACTGAACTGTCCCTTCCTTCCTATTACCTTTGCCCCTGCTGCGAGGTCACCTGCTGAGCAGGTTGTGACCTTGGAGTCCTGGCTTCTTGGCTCTGCCACTGGAACCTTGGCGAGTGACTCAACCTCTGCGTGAAGACCTGTTGGAGACTCTGGCCACCTGAGTCAAGGGTCACCAGAGACTTCAGCAAGCTCTGTCACCTCAGATGACTCTCCACCCCACAAGCTCGCTGCCAGGTCAGGTGACCCAAGTCCCACAATGAAACTGGTACAGAGCGGGAACTTAAAAGAGAGGAAGGGTGACTGACACCAGGAGAGAGGCACAGTATGAGGTCATGGCTAAGGCAGCTTGGGACCCTAGCACTATCATCTCTCAACAGCATGGCCCTGAGCAAGCTCAGTTACTTCATCATGCCTTGATTTCCTCATAGGCCTGACTGGCACCATCTTGGATTGGATCGTGGCTCAACACATTCAGATCTTTCCAGCACCTACCTACTGGCCTGTGAGTACACATGGGACTGGTATAGTACCACATGCCTTTAAATCCCAACACTCAGTAAGTGGAGGCAGGAGATCAGGAGTTGAAGGTCACTCTGGACTATATAGCAAGTTCCAGACTAGCCTAGGCTCCAAAAAAGTGTCAAAGGGTAGGGGCACTGCCGTGCAAAGAACAAAAACTGAACACTGTGTGAGCTGGTCTTGGGCAGAGTGTGGGGCTGGAACTGTTTCTGCAAGAGGAAGGATTGCAAGGTGTGATGACTCAGGCCTTTAATCCAGCAAAGAATTGGAGGCAGGAGGATTGGGAGTACGGGGCCAGGCCTAGAATAAGTAGGTGAGGTCAGCACAAGTTATAAGAGAGCCCGACTCAAACTAAAAAAGCCAAAAACCGGGTGGGGTGGCACATGCCTTTAAACCCTCGGGAGGCAGAGGCAAGTGGATCTCTGTGAGTTCAAGACCAGCCTGGTCTACAGATTAGTTCCAGGATAGCCAAAGTTACAGAGAAATCCTGTCTCAAATCCAGCCAACCAAACAAAAAACAAAAAAAGCCAAACAAGGACTGATAAGGTAAGCTGGAAGAAATACAGTGGTACCTACTAGTTGTCCAATGACCTCAGCAAGCATCAGGGCTAGAGAAGGTAAGGGGGTGCTGGCGGTTTAGGGAGCAGGGACAATGGAGAAGTCATCATCGGAGTTTGAAGGTCAGGGGTGGTAGATCAGGTTGGCAACTTTTCTGCCTAGCTGCTGTTGTATTGGTGGGCGCACGGAGCTCTGGTATTCAGGTATCCAGCCTGTCCTGCACAGAGTTCACCGAAATTTGTTGACCGGTTTTGCAGCAGGAGCAGGGGGAATTAGGAAGGGCTGGTTAGATGAAGGTCTGGGTGCACCTACTTCTCACCCACTGAGCCTGTTTTATGACTCAAGTGAGGTGTTCTTGTGTTTGAACTCTTGGACAAATCGTTTCTCATGGGTCAATTGCTGGGGTTCATATAGCACGGGCTCAGGAAATCCAGGTTTCATTTCTTCTCTCTGGTTCGTCGTCACCTGAGGGCTGGGAAGGATGGGAAAGCTCCCCCAGAGGGGGATAGCGGGATAGGGACGGGAATGCACTCTCAGGACTTGGGAGTAAGCGGAGGTTTTTATCTGCACCGCTATGCAGTGTTGTGTTGGTTCTCCAACTCCGTGTTTACGCGGGGCTGGGTGGTAGAACCCCTCCGCCGGCAAGCACGAGTACCCGGTAATCTGGGGACAGGGTACCGAGGACTCGGCGGGCTGCCGTGGCTCCTCCCGGAAGAGCAGAGGACACGGAGCTCGGCGCACGTGGACGGCGTGCTGCTCTGCGGTTCCGGTCACCAAGCTTGTCCCGCGGAGCTCCGTGACAGGGCGGACCGGCAGCCGGTGGAGGGAGGGACTGCGTGCAGATTCCCCACGCCGAACCCGGCAGGAGGCGGGCAGTGTGACAGCGACTCACGCTCGTGCCACGCGCACGCAGAGGGTGCCCCGCACCCACGCTCCTCGGACGGGACGCGCCACGCTCCACCCGTCCAGCCCGCCCAGTCCCACCGCGCGGCCTCGGGGGGGGGGGGGGGGGGGGGAGAAACAGCCGGGAGGCGTGGCCTGCGGGGAGCCCGCCCCTTTGATGTGCGCCGGCGCCGCGGTGATTGGCTGGGCGCTTGTGACGTGCGGGGACTGCGGTGGGCCCGGGTGCTGCGGCAGCCGCAGCGCCCGCCGCGGCTCGAGCTCCGGCTCCCCGGCATTTAAAGGGGACGCGGCGGCGGCCCCAGGGATGGGGGGCAGGTGGAAGGGACGGAACAGAAGCAGATCATCCACGGTCCCTCGGGACAGGAGGGACGCGTGAGCCGGAGCTCAGAAATCCGGGGGTGGATAAGACCGCGTTCCCCCAATTCCCGTAAGCACCCCTTGCTCCATCTCGCCTCCAAATCCCTTAACTAGCCCCCTTCCCACTACTTTCACTCCAAACTCAACCGGGACGGACAGCGCAGCCGCCGCTGCCCCGCTTGAGTCCTGGGCTTCGGGAGGATCGCGATCTCAATGTTGGGGTGGGGGCCGTGTAGAGTTTGAGGGTGTTTTAGGCGCTTGGTGGTGGGGCAACCTCTGGGGCAGAGAACTGAGCCCCCTTCTCTCCCAGGTTCATGGTGCCCAGTGTCCCTTCATCTCCGGGGACTGTCGTTGCTCCCCGCCACCCACAAGTCCTCCTTCTCCCCGAGCTGCGCACCCCCCGCCCGCATTAGAGCGAAGTGCCCGCCAGCTGGGGGTGTGCCAGAGTGCCTGCTTTCCAGTCACCTCTAAAAATATCTCTCCTGCTACCCCACCGGCAGCTGCCATCATCTCCCTGCCCCTACCCAGTGAAGATCAAACTCTACTTGTCTACCCAGGCAGGGGACCCCAAAGGCGACGCCTAGTCCCAGATTCCTCACTGGCACCAGGGCATAGATCATTACTCCCTAGCTAGCTAGAACAGGGACCATTACGGAGTCTCTGTAGCAAACGGGGAGGTTCAGATAGTTTGTCCACGAGGCAATAGAGACCCCTGAGTTCTAGTCCTGTTTTTGATGCTGTGTGATGCCCATGATGTTAGCTGAACCTCTCTGGGTCTCTTCCCCTCCCCCCTTTAAAGGGTTAATGAACAAGAAAGAGGTTTGTGAAGTTGGGAGTGTTAGGGGCAGAAATCCCAGCTTAATTGTCGGATCTGATTCCTAGTGATAGACATTTATTCTTCAAGCAGAAGGGGGTTGTTACCGTGATATTTCTGAAGTCTTCACCCCCATTCTCAGCCTGCATGTTTCTTGTGGAAAACTCCCCAAACTTTCCTATGGGCTCTATCCTCTCCCCCATTAGGAGAATTTTTAAGCTTAGAGATTAAGCCAACACACACGCACACCTGTCCCACCTTCCCACAGACTTAAGAGTATTTGTGTCAACGGAGGGAGGGTGCAGGCTGGGAGCCTGTGATCTATGGAATCAGGGCCACAAACGTTGATCTTAGATGGGACTAGAAAAGAACCACCTTCTGCCCCAGAAAAATCTGCCTGCTCTCCCTGCCCTAGCATGCTGAAGAAACTTGGATTCTGTCCCTTTCTCCACAAGGGGCTCTGCTGGCCACATAGGTTTTGGGTTTTTTGTTTGTTTTTAGGTTTTGTTTGGGTTTTGTTTTTGTTTTTTTGAGACGGTTTCTCCATGTAGTCCTGGGGTCCTGGCTGTCCTGGAACTCACTATGTAGACCAGTCTGGCCTCAAGCTCAGAGATCCTCCTGTCTCTGCCTCCTGAGTGCTGGGATTAAAGGTGTGTGCCACCACCACCTGGCTCACCACACAGGATTGTATCATCATACAAACCTGTCAGAAGTGAGTGACTTTTGTGTGTGGTTGTTTTGAAACAGGAACTTTTTGTGCAGTTCAGTCTGGTCTTGAACTCAGATTCTCCTGCATCACCAGGCCAGGCAACTGCCCGTGGCCTTTTCAAACCTCATGAAGCCAAATAATAACTAGATATATGTAGGGATGGGGTTTCACTGTGAGGCTGCCTTAGTCTATGGGGAGAAACACAGGATGCCTGGCTGTCTACACAGCAGAAAGAAAAAGAAACAAGATTACCAGGAGAGGCAGTGCTGGATTCTAATCCCAGCTCTTGGGAAGCAGAGGCAGGCAGATCTGCATTCAAGGCCAGTCTGGTCTACATAGAGAGTTGCAGACCAGCCAGGGTTAGGTAGTGGGACCCTGTCTCAAAAACAAAATTGAAGATTTCCATAAATGCTCACTAGTATTAGGTAAAAACATAACTGTGTCTATGACTATGAGACATGAGCAGTTTTGAGTATAAGATTACTATAGTTTTTTTAAAAGGAAGACAGGCAAGTAACTCACCATCCCCTCTCCCCCAAGAGATGAAAATTTATCTTAGCAGGGCAGGGTGTTTATTACGTGTACTCAGTCCCTGTACTCAGGAGCCTGAGTTCAAGTCCATATTGGACAACCCTGTCTCAAAATTAAAAACAAAAACAAAATACTGGATTAAGGGTGTGCTGTAAAGATACCGTTAAAGAACTGTGGTCAATCGTGATTATGGAAAGGAGGGAGGGAAGGGAGAGACAGAATGAGAGAAAAGAAAGCTGGTCTATGTGGCTGCTGGTAAGCGGTTTGTATCTTTCTTTGTATCTGCCCCTTGCTCCTCTCCACGTCTGATGCTGTCCCTCTCTTTGAGACTGCTTTTTACAATGGGTGTGGCACCTCTGACCTTTCTCCTCTTATTCTTGTCCTGGGACGAAGGTTATATCAGCCAGGATTCCGTGACAGGCACCGTGACAGTTCCCCTAATATCCTTTGCATGCCGTTCCCTTATCCCATCCCCTTCTTCCACTATCTCAGCAGGATTTGAATCTGAATTTCCCAGGACGCTGCCACTTTTTAGCCCTCTTCCAATTACTAGCTATGAGGTGGGGGGCTGGTGTCACTGAAAGTTACTTCCAGTCTCTGATGAAAATCTTTGCTGTGAGAAAGCCAGGGTAGCCAGTGACTCATCTCTATAAGGACGGTTCCAGAGTCTGTGTCCCCCTGGTCCTTCCCTAGTTTATTCTCTCCGCTGCTCTTGAATGGTCAGGGAGCGTCACCTTGCCAGGCAGGGTTAACCGTGCTACCTGTTGTAGCCACTAGAGGGCAGCAACCAGCCAGATCTTTGCCCATCTTTTCTCTGTTCTTTCCAATTCCAAGCTATATCTAAGTTTAAGGGGCTGACCTCTCTCTAGTCTCTCAGTCCGGGGGTGGAGAGGTAGGGGAGTAGGGAGGCACCGGAAGCCGTAGATGGTCTCTTGTGTAGCTGCACTGATGAAGGCCCCAATCAAAAGATCAGACCCGGCCACCTAAACTCAGCCTGTCCTGTTGCTGAGACCCCTGAACAAGGTAGTGCCAGAAGTAAGTCTCATATCTCATGTAGAGCCCAAGGCTCTCAGCCTCTAAAAAGTGGTGAAAGCATTTGTGAGCCAAGGGCCACATTGCTTAAACAGTACAGCCTCTAGGAAGTGAGTTAATCCCTGTTCTCTGCCTTCGTGGGTCCCATGAACCATGAATGCGATTGGAAATAAAGGTGATTGGTAAACTATGACATGCCCTGCTCGTGTGGGGGTAAAGGTCATACTGGAGAAAGAAGCCCTGGACCAGCCTCTGAGGTGTGGTTTTGAAAAGTCTCAGCCACTTTTTGAGCAAGTCCCTTAGCCTGTCTGGATCTGCAGGAATGCTCCTTGTCACCTCTCTGATGAGTGAGTCTGGGAACTGGCCGGGGGCGTTAAAAGCAAGGAGCATGGCCTGAGTGTGCTTTTAAGATCTTGCTCTTGCTGAGAACCTGGGAATGGCTCGTGTGCTTGATGGAACAGAGTCAGGTGGCCATAAGTGGCGAAAGGGACGCCAGGGAGCCACTTTGTTTTGAGACAGTGTCTCTCTACATATCCCTGGCTGTCCTGGAACCACTCTGTAGATCAGGCTGGCCTCCCACTCAAGAGATGCGCCTGCTTCTGCCTCCCCTCCCAAATGCTGAGACTGATGAAGATGCAACAACCTACTCCAAATGGACAGGTGTGGCCTTTTGTGGGATTTATTTGGTTTTCTGTTTGTTTTCCCAGGAGTTCTGGATGATAGCTTGAGAACAGCCAAGTTTCTAGAGGTGGAGCCCAGGATAATTTAGGGACAATGAGCGGGTGTTTTCCAGCTGTTGGCCTGCGGTGCCTGTCTAGGGTAAGTGGGGTCCTTCAGGATGAGGCCTCAAGCCCCATCTTTTCCACCCAGAGCTAGGAGGAGCCCCTTCCAGTCCCTTTTAGATTTGCCCTCTCCACTGGTGCCCTCTCCACTGGTGAATCCCTGGACATTTCCCTGGTGTAGGTCCTGGTGCCACTGACACTCCCACAGGTTGATGGTTAACTCCAGGCGACTACAGGGGGGATAAAGAGGAAGGGACAGTTCTCTTAGGGAGTCAGGGAGCCATGTTCCAGTCCCAGCTCTGAAATGACTTAAACCGTGGTTGTCTTACAAAGCCATGGGAAAGAATAGTGGGGGAGGGCTTGGGATGTAGCTGTTCTCTCAGCGCTGGGAGGATCATGAGTTCAAGTTCATTCTCAGCTACACAGCAAGTTTGAGGTCAGCCTGAGCTACCTGAGACCCTCTCTTTAAAAAGAAAGAAGTGGGTGCTAGCATGTGACAGCAAACCAGGTTCCATGTGGGCGAGTTGGGACAGGAAGCCTAGGCAGAGAGGCTTCTGTCTAGGATGGTGGATACTGGTCACTCTGCCCCTCTCATACAGCTGCTGGCAAACAAAGGCATCAGGGGGTGTAGATGGGGGCTCCTGCTGTGTCCGTGTGGTGTGCTTGTCTTTCCTTGTGCCCCAGTACTCACCTTGTACCCCCATCCTTTCTCATGCTGTTCCCCCTTTGCCCAAAGTCTCGCTTCCTTGAGCTCTTATTCCAGTAGTCTATCCCTCCCCCCCCACTTCCTCCCAAACAATCCCCTCCAGCTAGCTGCCAGTCCCTTCCTCCCTCTGCCTTTTTAGCCACTGCTGCTCTCTTTCCTTTCCCCTACCTGTCTCCCAGGTATGCCGTGGCCTGGCGAGGGGGGCTCCCACCTCCCTAAGCCCCATTGCTTCTCCTGCTGCCTGCTTGCTTCGGACTCTGGCAGAAACCCCACCCGCTGACACGTTCTTCCCAGGGAATTGGCAAGTGATTAGTGATGAGCCCTACAACTCCTTGGAGGAGCTATGTCTCATTCCTAGCCCCCTGCCCAGTGCCATCTGGCTGGAAACTCCCAAAGAGCCTCTATGGGTCTTGTGTGGTCTGCATACTTACCTGGTAATTTCAAGGGTTAAAATCTAATTCTCTGGCTAGGACCTAGGAGGGTCCAGAACCTGGCCTCCCAAGCCCTTAGCCCTTATAGCTGACATCTAGGCCCCGGGGAAGACCTCATTGCCCACCTGCCTTGGTGATGCCAAAGGCTTTTCCTAGAGACTAGCTGCTCCATTAGACCTCGATGCCACAAAGGGAAAGGAGGTTGCTCCCCCAGGCACATGAATGATTGATTCTCTCTGCTTCTACTCTCTGCTGAGTTAGAGCAGTGGATTGCCACACAGGCCACCAGAAGTCTCCAACCTAGTTAAGGAATGACTCCTCCCTCTTCCTAAGCTGACTTTGCTAAGCCCTAGGGACCCTATGAGAGCAGCAGAAATGGAAACCAAGCAAGTCTTTGGCTTCAAGACTAGTATGACCCCGCTTGCGTCAGCCCCCGCACGATTAAGTGAGAGACAGGCAAGGGACGGCGGGGTGTGGGCCATCCATTGGTTCCGTCTCCAACTTAACCAGCCTTGGGTCCTCCTCAGGTCTTGGATGTGCCAGCGACCCTGGCTGTGGCCCGCTAATCAGGCTCTCCCCGGCCGGCTCCCGCCGCGCCGCCTCTCGTTTGCCCCTTCCTCCTGCTCCTCTTCCCCCTGCTCCCAGGACGGCAGGATGGCTGCGCCCGGCGCGCCTCGCTTCCTCCTGACCTTCGACTTCGACGAGACCATCGTGGACGAAAACAGCGACGACTCGATCGTGCGCGCTGCGCCAGGTCAACAGCTACCTGAGAGCCTGCGTGCCACCTACCGCGAAGGCTACTACAATGAGTACATGCAACGCGTCTTCAAGTACCTGGGTGAGCAGGGTGTACGGCCCCGGGACCTGCGTGCTGTCTACGAGACCATCCCCCTGTCGCCAGGCATGGGTGATTTGCTGCAGTTCATAGCCAAGCAGGGCTCCTGCTTCGAGGTTATTCTCATTTCGGATGCCAACACCTTCGGCGTGGAGAGTGCCCTGCGTGCCGCTGGCCACCACAGCTTATTCCGCCGCATCCTCAGCAACCCGTCCGGGCCGGACGCGCGGGGACTGCTAACACTGCGGCCCTTCCACACGCACAACTGCTCCCGCTGCCCCGCCAACATGTGCAAGCACAAGGTGCTCAGTGAATACCTGCGTGAGCGGGCCCGCGACGGCGTGCACTTCGAGCGCCTCTTCTACGTGGGTGACGGTGCAAATGACTTCTGCCCCATGGGGCTGCTGGCGGGCGGGGACGTAGCCTTCCCGCGCCGCGGCTACCCCATGCACCGCCTCATCCAAGAGGCACAAAAGGCCGATCCCAGTTCCTTCCGCGCTCACGTGGTGCCCTGGGAAACAGCCACCGATGTGCGCCAACATCTACAACAGGTGCTGAAGATGTGTTGAAGACCATCGCCTGCAAGGGGTGCCCGGGAGAACCGGCAGAGCGGAGACAGGACTGGGAATTGGTTAAGACCACCTGGTTTTACTTCTTCCCCCTCGCTTTGCTACGCTCCTCTGGGCAGTTTTGGAATTTTGTTCTCTTGTGGGCTGAGAGCGGAGGTTAAGAGCCGTCCCTATCTATGCAGTTATCATAGTTCGGCTGCCTCCCCTCCAGGGAGTGGTGAGCACGCCTTGGAAGGCAGGCAGTGTCCCTCGAACTGAGAGAAAGGGGCTCCTGGCAGTTGGGAGAAGGAACATCTCCCACTTCTTTAGCTGCTGCTTCAGCTGGGCTGCGTGACCTCCCCTACGCAGTCTTCTCTCAGAAGGACTCAGGATCCCCCAATTCGCATGCCAGCACCAGGTTCCTCTTGCAGACCCATGATGCTCTAGGAAGACAGCACCTAAGCATCCTTGATCTTGCTTCAGCCACCGCAATCCGACACTACTGCTGCGCTGGCTGCGCCTGGCTTCCTCACCCCCCCTCCTCCGTCCCCGCCAACGCCAGTTACCCCCAAAGGAAGAAAAGGCCAGAGGTAGCAGCCGCCTCCTGCTGATGGAACGAGGTAGAACCAACCAATGACCTCGGAGAGTGTGACAGATCCTCTCACTCCGTCCTCAACTACCGCAGCAAGAAACTAGGGACTTCACCAAAGTCGTCCTCCGCATCCCCCTCCGCCCTTATGGAACAGAAAGCCATGTTTTTAAAGCAGAGTCAGGGAAACCCAAGCCCCTCCCCTTCTCTGGTGTTTCAGACCTATAAAGGAGGTGAAGGGGGTCCAAGTGATTCATCTCTTGCGCACGAGGGGCGAGAATGGTGCCCTTTGCTCTCAGCCACATTTAAGTGGGGGAGGCTCGAGGAGCAAGAGGGGAAAGAAGCCGTGAACGGCTGCCTGGGACGTCAGGTCTAGCGGGAACAGGAAAAGGGGCTGAGATGGAGGAAAAACGGTCCTTCTGGGTCCTTCTGTAGGGCTCTACTGTGTTCTAGAGCTTACTCCCTTTCCTTCACAGCCCCCTGGCCCTCTAGCCCCGCGGGGCAAGTATCAGGAGGTCAGCAGTTTTATTCAGAGCTGGCAATTTGCTCTTCATGAGCTAGGGGTCCTCTGGGCAAGATGCCTGAAATCCGTGGCTTTTAGTTTCTTGGTTTTTTTTTGTGGGTTCCCCCCCCCATCTGCTGCAATCTCCTGGGTACCACCTCTCTCTAGCCCACCCCACACACACACACACACACTGCTGTGTGGAGCAGGGACTGAACTCAGTTCACAGTCCAAGAGGTAGACAGGTCCTTAGTCCAGCCTTGACTGTGGCGCTGGCTTCTTGGGACTCAGGAGGCCCACTGAGGCAGTGCTGGGTTGGTGCAGGGACAGATCTGGCTGTCAGGAGCTGGGCTCCACATAGTTCCCAGGGAAGAATCCAGTGCCCTCTGAGCTGACCCCTTCACACCAGCCATCCGAGTAGCGGCGCGTGACACAGATGACGGTGCCTTCAGAGAAGGAGAGCTCATTGTCCTTCTGACGGGTGTATGGGTATAGTGATACCACTGCAGGGGCAGGAAAGGAGATCTTGTGAGGTGTGCCCTCTGCTCCCCCCATCACGGGGAGCTCCTGAACCTTCACAGCCCCCCCTCCCCCAGCTCAGGCCAGCTGCTCTTTTCCTAGCCGGCTTCAGACCCCGGTTCATCGGAAATGAAGGGGATAAGAGACAAAAATAGGGTCACCTCTTGGCAGGGAGAGCCAATGCCTCTGGGATGAAGAGTGGAGGTCAGAGCCACAGAGGCCAGAAACGTGGCAATAGATTCTGGTGCCTCTCAGTCCCCAGAGTACAGTACCTTTCTCCAAGTAGGCTGCAGGGACCCAGCTGGGTTCTTCTGGTCCAAAACCCGGTGGCGGAGGAGGCAGTAGTCCCAGGTCATCCCCTTCTAGAGCTGGAGGTGGGGGCAGGGGTAACTCTGCAGCTGGGAAGAAGAAAAGATGGGGGGGGGGGAGGAACACAGGTGGATCCTTAGGATCTGAGTGTCATCACACCAACAATGCCTCCAGCCCATTGGTGAGGCTTGGAAGTACTCAGCACAGGGTAGGCAGACCCTGCTGGGCAACCCTTAGGCAGATTGGTTAAGCCGGTAAAGATCCTTGCAAAGTTAACTTTGAATGAGACGCTTCAAATCACAGGGCACTGATTCCTCTGAGGTTCCTGAGGAGCACAGGGCTGGCGTTCAAAAGGATCTCAAGGTGGGGGTGGAAGAAGTGGGCATTTCTCACCTGCAGGGGCCTGGGACACCTCCAGCGGGGGAGGTGGCAAGAAGACCTCAGCAGAGACTGGGGGAGGCGGGGTTGCAGGTGCTGGAGGTGGAGGCGGGGTTGCAGATGCTGCCTGCCCCTTGGACAGGGGGATCCCACTGGCACCTTCGGCGCTGCTAAAGACCAGAGCATGGCGCAGATGACGGAAGCCTTTTGACTCAGCGTCCCTAAGGGACCCCTTCAGCCCAAAATCTGGCCTCAAATTATTTTCCTTATCCGGTGGTCCTTAGTTTTCTCAACCCCAGAGGTCTGGCAGGAGGCCCCTTCTAAAAATCCACCTTCCGTCTACCCACCCATTAGACTCAAGCAAGGGCTTACCCCGCCGAGGTCAAGGAAGAGACAGAGGAGGCAGCCGAGAGCTTGCCGTCGGGCACGACTGGGAGCTGCACGGGCTCGGGGATCCGGGGTGGTCTCCTGGGGAGAAGTAGGGTGGCATGAGGAGGGAGGGAAGTCTGTTGAGCAGAAGTGGGGTTAAGAAAGGGTCGTGGAAGGGGAAGCTGGGCGCCAGGCTCAGGAGCACCAAGGCGCCAGGCGCTGCGGGCAAGGGGTAGGGGAGCAGTTAAGAACCGCAAGGGGCCGAGCAGGCCTGGTAGGAGTGGCTTTGAGGTCTCACCCCAGAGTGGCGGAGGCAGGTGTAGCGGGCGCCTTGATGCTCTTGCGAGACAGGGTCCCGGTCCGAGACAGCTGCGTGCTCAAGTCCTAGAGGGGGTAGGGTTGACATCTGAGGCAAGGGGAACAATCCTCACCCTCAACCCTAAGAAGAATTGGGGGAGGGCAAACTGGGAGGGCTAGCCAGACTCAGTTCCTACTTCCACTTCCCAGCACTCCTCCCGCCCAACCCCCCACCCCAGACACGGGTGCCATTGCCTGAGCCACAGGACCTTTAAGTCTGCAGCAGGTTCCACAAAGCCGCCCCACAGAAAGAAACCCGCAGCACAGACTCTCGTCAGAGGGCCACTTCCTCTGCGTAGCCACAGTTACTGAATGGACCTTTGCACCCCCACACTGTCTCAGATCCGCAAGGATCTGTGTCGCTTGGTGGTCCTTAACCAATAGGACGTCTGCTCCAGCAAAAGCAGAGGAGACGCCTGGAGCGGGGAGACACATCTCACAGAACTGTCCCACTCAACGCTTCCATAAACATAAAGAACTGACCCTCCCAAATTCAAGGCAGAGGGAGGGCAGAACCCAAGACACTTAGGAGAGTCGACAATAGAGGGGCAACTCCCAACGCAAGAGAAACTTCGGGACTCCCCCCAGGATGAGCATCTGGGGCCCATGTTCTCTCACCCAGCCCCCCACTAGAGACAAGACAAAGGGAACTTGAGGCATAAAGGATAGGGTGGAGGCTGGGCATACAGTTCAGGGGTGGAGCTTATGCTGGGTTTATAGCAGACCTGGGTTCCATCCACAGCACCATCGAAAGGAAAAAGGAAAAAAAGGATGTTGGACAACAGAAAGAATTCACGGGACCTGGGAACTGAAGGAACTTGTTCTTCATTCTCCCCCCTGGGGGCTGCCATCATATCAAGCGGTTAAGACCCAGGAAAGTTTCTAATCTAATCTGATAGGTAGCAGTGGTGACAATGAGCTATGTCCCCTCCACCAAGCCAGCTTTCTGTTGCTGCCTCCTGTCCCTACCACCAGCATTCTGGGGTGACTTCTTAGAGTCGTGACCTCAAACCCCCAGACAGAGGAAGTTGCTGTTCTCATGTGGCTGAGAAGTGGTTCTCATGCATGTCCTGACACCCTCCCTTCCCCCTCTTCCCCTTCACACACACACACACCCAGTACCCTTGGGTGGGGGGCAGGGACAGCTCGTGACCTTTGCAAGCTGAGTGAGTACAGGGCGGAGGGCAGCTAGGGACCTTTGGAGGGTGAGGCGCTTAGGCCGTGACTCCTGGCCAAATGGAAGCTGGAGAAAGGAAGGGGTTGTGAGATAATGCAAGAACTCAGAAAGAAGCCAGGAGGGAGCCGCATGGCAGGAGAGGGTGGGCAGTGGGGAAGAGCAAAGTTCCCCTTACCTTGACGCCATGGCCAATGTCATCCAAGCAGCTGAAGTTGAGGGGTTTTCTATAGTAGGGGGTGAGGGACGGTAGGCTCTCAGGAGGGATGACCTTCTGGCTAGGAGGCAGCCGCAGGACAGTAGCTAGGGTGCCAATCTCCCTTCTGGCCACCTTTTCCATATGCATGTTCACCATCTGCATGACAGAGTTGGGAGGTGATGGTGAGGGGCAGCCTCCAGCACCATTCCCTCTAAGAGAGGGAGACACCTTGCAGTCAGGAGGCAGAGGCAGACAGAGCTCTGTGAGTTCAAGATCAGCTTGATCTATATGATGAGTTCTAGGCCAGCCAAGACTGCATAGTGAGACCCTGTCTCAAGATAAAGAAAGGAGGAGGAAAGAATGGGGACCCGGGGAAGTAGGGAAATCTAGAGAAAGCCAGTTTTGTCCCTGTGGCCATACAGCAACTGGGCAAAGAGTAGCAGAGGATGGAGCCACTTTGGAGCAACTTCCTGGTAGAAGAGAATGAGGGTTATTATTAGCTGTGCGGGAAACAGAAGAAAAGAGAAAAACATCCCTGGGGGTGCTGGGAAGGGATTGAAGGACAGGGCAGCCTTTGGAGCAGGAGGGCATAGCGTGAGGTGGCAGAGACCTGCAACTAAATCATCCCCCCCCCCTTTAGGGGACAAATATGTGAATTAACTTCCTCTTGGAATGTTCCCTCAGGCCTTGAGGGATGGGATCTTGGGTCTTCAGGAGGAAGAGGAAGACACACCCCATACACTTGCCCCTTGGGGAAGTGTGGTTAGACCCAAAGCATAACTTGGCTAATGCATGTGCCTTGTGGGGTCAAGAATCCAGGAAGGAAGGCTGAGAGTATTTATGAGCCAAGGGCAGGGACTCCCTGGGACTGAAGATGGGCTTGCCTAGCCTGCGTGCGGGACACTTAATAATCATTCGATGAAAACAGGATGATGGCCTTTAGTCTCTCCTGCTCTCTGCAGGTTCTGTGAGCTGCAGATAAGGCTTTTAGATATCAAGGGCAATACAGAGAGAGAGAGAGAGAGAGAGAGAGAGAGAGAGAGAGAGAGAGAGACCGCTTTCAGAGAACTTTGCACCTAATGAGGTAGCAAGGACCCCACAAAGACACAGTCATGACGGAGGTCTCCAGAGTTCAGACACTGCCAACATTCTATAGTCAAGTTGGCGGTATTTGGCTAAGGAGAAAAGCAAGAGACTTTTGTTGTAGAGAACATTTTAGTGGGACTGAAGAGCTGGGGCTGAAGGGGGGTCCCTTCCCAGACCCTTACCTGGCTCAGTGTGCTCATCTTGGCCTCTACCTGCCGCAGGGAAGCAACCTGAAGGTCCAGCATTCGCAGAGTGTTCCCAGCCAGGTTACCCACTTGGTAGGCCACACTGGCCAGGGCCTGGGTGGTGAAAGCCATGGTCTCTTCTAATGCCTTCCGCTTGTCTGTGGCCTGAAATACACACAGCCTTGGCCTGAGACCAGCACATTCCACTGCTTCCGAGGCAAGGTCTGGTGGGACCAGAAGAGAGTCTAAGGTGAGAGCTCAGCTTGGAGAATTGCTGCAGTTCTCAGATGCTTGAGGTAGCTTCCGGAAGGATGATGTTGCAGTAAGGGACATCAGGAAAATGAGTCTGGAGCCTGAGAGCATTGGCTGTAGGGATGGGGGAGGAGTCCTCTCCTCCAAGAGTTAAGGTGAGGCCTGAGTTGAGAGGCTGGGACCCTACTGCCTACCTCAGCAAGTGCCTCTTTGCAGGCTGGATGGTGAGGAGCAGAGAGGAAAGGGGGAGGTGATGCTGGCCTGAGGAGTCATAACTAAATTTAAAAAGCTACCAACCAACATCACACCCTTACCCTAAACCTGAAAACCAATCTCCTTGGAGTGAGGCTGGGAGTCTGTCTAGAGTCCCTAGCTGACCCTGAACTTTTCAGTCCCAATCCCTGAACTTTTAGTCCCAATCCGCAGGCAGATGTGTGGGAACTTAGTCAAGGACTCCAGAATCAAATGACTGCATTCTCTCCTTCCCTCTGACAGCTTTCTAATATGCTTTTTTTCTTTCTTTCTTTCTTTTTTTTTTTTTTTTTGACAGGGTTTCATGTAGTTAGTATAGGCCTCAAACTCTCTGTGCAACCAAGATTGGCCTCAAACTCCTGATTCTCCTGTCTCTGTCTCCGAAATGTTAGAATTATTGTTCCTACTTGGGGGCCTTTGTTTGTTTATTTGCTTGTTTTGTCCTTTCTTTCTTTCTTTCTTTCTTTCTTTCTTTCTTTCTTTCTTTCTTTCTTTCTTTTTTCCTTTCTTTCTTGTTTTTTGAGACAGGGTTTCTCTGTAGCTTTGGAGCCTGTCCTGGAACTAGCTCTTGTAGACCAGGCTGGCCTCGAACTCACAGAGATCCACCTGCCTCTGCCTCCCCAGTGCTGGGATTAAAGGCTTGCGCCACCAGCACCCAGCGGTGTTTGTGCTTCTTAGTGTTCTTTTCACTAGATGGATGATTCCAGCTTCTCCACTCTTCTCGCCACCCTAAACTTGTACCCTGCTCACCTTTCTTATCATACTTACCCCGGTCTTCTTTTTTCTCCCTTCACCACACCCCCCAGGCAGATAGCACCGTGAAAACAGAGAGCTGGCTCATTACATCCTGGGGTCTCTGCTGACACAGTCCCCAACATACAGGAGAGAGTAAATAAATACGTGTTTGTTGACTGGCAGGTGGAAGGGGAAGCCAAGGCTAGCTGAGCGGTTTCTTATTCTACGCCAGACACTGGCCGGTGTCACACTGCCAGCCGGTGGGAAAGAGGTGGCCAGAGAGTGGCTTAAAAGACCTTTTTTTGGTTCCAGACCAGACTTGGGTGGGCTGGGTAAACCTTCTTGGGTCTCTTGGTTCCCCAAACAGCTTCCTCCTTCCCCATTGATCATGAGCTGGCTGCAGCTGGTCCCTCTCAGGGGTGGGGGGCGGGCAGAGATGAGGTAAATTAGAAGAGGCAGTGTACTGACAGGCAAGGAGGTATACCCTATGGCCTCCTGGCTTGAAATTTTGTGTATGCCACAGGCCCTGTCACCGGAACTACCAGAGCTGTGTCCTCACTGAGCTCCAGAGTCTTCTCCTGTAGCCTGAACTGGAACCTTCTGGAAAATCCATGCCATGGTCCTCCCCTCCCCACTTTTCTATTCTGACAGCAGGAAACCGATGTTCATTTGTGCGCCTATTTGCATGTCATCTGCATATGCAATAACATTTACATTTCATCAACATATGTCACCCAAAGCCTTGAACAGGCAGAGAAGCTAGAAAGGATTATAGGCCTTGTTCTAGATCTTTGTTTAAAGGGTGAGAAGAAAGGGCTCCTCTGCTCCTGGAAAGTTCCCTCCCCAGCAGGGCACATGGACTTAACGACCCAAACAAGAAGTGTCTGTCTGGGTCCAGCTCTGGGTACCTCCAGCCCAGATGTTTCTAACCTCTCTAGCTTTGATCTTGGCCCACAGTTAGGTCTGGAGGAGCAAGGATCTGGGACCCTTCATCTAAGTTGAGCATTTGTCATGCAAATGACCCTGTTATACCCTCAGTCAACCCTGACTGAGAACCCTACACTCTCTGCTTGCTGCTATTCCCCACGGGCTTCTGACATCTGGTTAGTGGGGGAAGGATGGGATGGAGATCTTATTAAAGATACCACCCAAAGCTTTCTTCTGTAGACAGGCAGGGATAGTCATTGATTGTGTGGTCTGGGAGTCAGAGCTCTGCACAAAGGAATCCGGGGATTCCAGCCCGGGTCAGGGCTTCTGATACGCTGAGAGTGTTTGCCAAGGCTGTCATCTCCAAAGAGTGGGTTCCATCACTACTGGAACGGTAACAGCAGCGGGTGATGGGCCCTCGGCAAATGCTTCGGCACCTTGTTCCACGTGATACTTCTAATCCACGCCAGAGAAGCAACTCCACCCACCCCCAAATAGTAGCACAGGCCTGTAATTCCAGTCTTCTGGGGCTGCAGCAGACAAGTCATGAATTCAAGGCCAGCCTGAGCTATAGCGTGAGAACAGCGGGACAGGAAGGAAGGAAGAGAGAGAGAGAGAGAGAGAGAGAGAGAGAGAGAGAGAGGGAAACAAAGAGAGAAAGATCAATGGGAAACTTACCATAGATTCCTAAGTCAATAGGTGGAAGACCAAGGACTCAGCCTTGTGGCTTCAGATCCTACATACACACCAATTGTACAGCTGGGACTGGGCCCACCAGAAGCATTGTCCCTGCCAAGGGAGCGTGCCTAAGTGCTAGAGGGGGTGCAGAGCTGGTTTAGAAACCACATGCCACCTCATCTACGGGCGGGTCACTCAGCATCACACACACACCAAAATGACACAGAAGCACTGTGGTCTACAGGGGTTAGCAACTGGACTCTGAGTTAGAATTCTGGCTGCTTTTTTGTTTGGGGTTCTGGTTTGTTGATTTGATCTCCTTGAGGTAGTGTCTTGCTCTGTCATCCTGATTGACTTGGGCTCACTTATGTAGAGACTATAAGGCAGGTCTTACGCTTTGGAGATCCCCCTGCTGTAGTCACCCAAGTGCTGAGATCACAGGTAAGGGCACCACAGCCAACTACAATTCTGAGTTTGAATCCTGCCCCATTGACTATCTTGGAGGCTTTTGGAAATACAATTTAACCCTTTCCAAACCTCAGCTTCCTCTTTGTGAAGCAGGACTGGTACTCACCCCACAGGACTGGGGTAGGGGCAGAAGGAGGCTGTGGGAGGTACGGAGAAAACTTAGTTACCATTGCCTCTTCTAGGTCTGCCATTTCCCACAAGTGTTTGCTCCCTTTTCCTTTCCAGCCCCCTTACTATAGGATGAGGCCCCTCCTGTTGTGTCACAGTTTGGCCAGGGGTGAGAGGTCACAGACTTAGTCTGTCACTCTTACTAGAGCAGAGGAAACCGAGGACAGTGCAGATAAACTGTCCCAAGTCATACACTGTATCAGACAGGCAGAAGGATGGAGAGAAAGGAGTTCAGGTGAGCAGGCAGAGAGCCCACACTCGCTCTGCTAGTCTCGAGCCGGGTGACCCTAGACAAGTCACTTCCCACCCCAATGGCTCCTTGCACATTTCTAAACCCAGAATTCTAGCCGTTGTTGTCTCACAAGGTGACTCTGAGGACAGACAAAAGACCAGGTGGGCAGTCACTCGGACCCCTGCCCCACTTCCTTCCCCTGGAACCAATGCAATGGAACCAGCAGGAGATCAGCAAGGCTACTCCAGGGTAGACTGGGGCTTAGCTCAGCAGAAAAGCACTTCCCAGCCAGTCCTGGGCGCCCTTCGCAATGCAACTGGAACAAAATGACAAGACACAAACAACAGCCAGGTGAGGTGGTGGGAGCCTTGTAAACCCAGCGCTGAGGGACGCCTGAGACAGGAGGGCTTGCCTGAGCTACAGAGAACTGAAGAACAGCCTGGGCCATACAGTGAAACCCTGTCTCAAAAACCCCAGCTAAATAAAAATTTTAGACTACTCTGTAGTGCCTCCTTCCCTCCTCACTTCTCAGCAGCCCGACTGTAAGTCCCAGATCTCTTCTCTCATCCTGATCTGCTCTGACTCTCCTGTTCCCCCTCAAACATCAAGGAACAAACTGTGTGTGTGTGTGTGTGTGTGTGTGTGTGTGTGTGTGTTTGTGTGTGTGGTTTCCTGACGACCCCACTAAAGCCAGCCTGCAGATGGTACCAGCACCTGTGAGAGGAGAGGGTCTTGTAGGTCTTTGTAAGAGTCGAGCTGGAGCAAGGTGGGAGAGCAGAGTGTATGGACCCTGATGTGTAGACATCTTCTACCCCGAGGTTATGTCAGAGAGACCAAGGGCGGTGGTGGCACTTGGGAAACGGAGATGATGCTGCCGCCTGAAGACGGCTCAGCCAAGGCAAGGGCAGACACCTGTCAGATGACCCTGACAGCGGGACTGGGCTGCAAGTCCCTTCCAGGGGTGCATTAGTGTGCGCTCCCTCCACTTACCTGCTCGTAGTTGTCCTCACAGTAGTTGGCCACCCGCAGCAGGGCGCTGTGGTTGCCCCGAAGAGCCTCCCGGCCCGTGGGGATGTCAAACTCCTGCAGCTGCTGCAGCTCCGCCATGGCTCGGGCCTCGGTGGGGTTCCCTGGGGAGCCTGCTGGTTTTGAGCCTCACCCTGCCCCTGATTGGCCGCTCTGCCTTCCCTCCCTCTCACTGCTTTTGGTTTCCTCTGCGTGAGAGACCCAAACCTGCCTGCAAAGGGTAGGCATGCTCATTCCGGGACTAGAGGAAGTCAGACCCTGGGTCCCGGGCCTGGGCCTCTCTGTCCCCCTGCTCAGGAGAAGGGGGAAGCCAGGGGTCTGTTTTGGGGGCTCAGCCTCCCAATCTCACCAGGCAAAGGAAGCCAAGGTCAGGGCATCTGTGATTGCTCCCTGGTCCTGAAGAGGAAGCTAGCCGATGGGGGGATGGGGTAACAGAGACAGGAGGAAGGGGCTGGCCTGCGATGGGGGGTTGGATTTTCCACTCATGGGAGAGGGGAGGAAAGGGCAGAGGGTGGGGGCTTCCTTGGGAAGCTTGGGGATGAGTCACCAAGGGATGGGGGAGTGGAGGGTGGATGGGATATGGAGATAAGTCACACAGGGCGGGTGGCGGCGGGGCTGGCAGTGCAGCAACAATGGAAAACAGCCCATGCAGCAGCAAGAAGTATCAGGGTTAGACACCAGGAAGACATGTCTAGAGTTCCTGGAGAACTGTGGGCAAGCCTGTGAAGGGTCAGGTAGGAAGTCCCGTGACCCATGTTTTGTGCCTGCTGTGGGTAGGAGAAGATGAAGTGGACCCAATGAGAAGTATGAGGAACTCAGATGAGCAACAGGGAGGCCCTGGTTGTGGGATAACACCATCTAGATGGATGTGTGGGATTTGAGGCATCATTGGTGGACAGAGTGCTGAGTGGGGCTCGTTGTATTAACGAGGCCTTTAGATGGGTTGATGTTCTGTCCTAAACTTGAATTCTTGGGGCACCCAGCTGTGAGTGGGACTTGATCCTGGGGCAAAGATGGCCTCCTACAGCCCCTCCCCCTCCCAGTTTGTCATCCTCCCGGCAGAAGAGGAACCCTCACACTGACCGCATTGGTTCCTTAACATTCCCTCAAGAGATCACTTGCCATTGGACAAATGTCAGCCAGAGCAGGAGCTCGGCTCTGAGACATGTCACAGTCGTCAGGTAGCCCTGGGAGAGGCAGGGGAAAGAGCAGGTTGTAGGTGAGTGTTGGGAGCTGAAGACAAGGGAGTCCCACACGCCAGGGAGGGCTTGAGGCCAAGAAGACAGGACATGGCATCAGGGTGATACAGGCCCTGGAGTCAAACAGTGAGCCTTGGAGGTGAGGGTATGTTTTTATGGAGCAAATGAAGACTGAGCCCAGAGACCCTTGTAAGGTGAAATTATGGAGCCCCCTAATGGAAGACACAGAGCTTCTGGATCCGTTTGGGGAGAAACAGGCTTAGAGCAGGCTCTGTGATGGAGAAAGACAGGCAAGGGGAACATGTGGGCTGAGGGAGGCTGTGAGGCGGGCATGGCGTGGCGGGACCCTCACACGGGCATGGCGTGGTGGGAGTCACCAAAGGAGAGCCGCTGATGCAGTCCAGGGGCCTACAATGGAGTGGCCTGTTTTTCCCTTTGTGGGTGGAATGCCAGTGTCTGCGGCGGCAGAGTGAAGAACTGGGCGGACCAGGACTCACCCCCCTGAGCCCATGATCAGCTTAGGCATTAGCGATTAGGCTTGGCTGACCATCTGCTTTATCTGAAGATTTCCAGCTGATGAGGCCCCAGGAGGTTCAAACACCTTCGTGTCTGGTCCTGGACTGCTGATCTGGAGAGAGTGCTAGCAGGTAAGGAGGCTTTGGGGGCACCGGTCTGGGATCTAGTCTTAGTTAGCTAAGGTTAAGCACCAGGCTGGTTCTCCTGGTTACCATGACGTGATGATGGTAATGATACCATTGTCAGAAATAGAAATAGGAAATGTGCCCTGGCTGTTTTGTGCCAGACAGTCTGACAATGTTTCCCATGCACTATTTTCTCATTTATTGCATGTGCATGAGTGTTTTGCCTGCATGTCTATATGTGCGTCACATGCATGCCTGGTTCTTCCAGAGGTCAGAAGCGGGCATTGGATCCCCCTGGAACTAGGGTTATGGATGGTTGTGAGCCACCAGGTGGGTGCTGGGAATTGAATCCTTGTCCTCTGCGACAGCAAGAAGTGCTCTAAGATGCCGAGCCGTCTCTCCAGCAACTGCCATGCATTGTTTTCTTAGTTCTCACAGTAATTAATAGTGGGGTTAGGGATGTAGATCAGTTGATAGGATTCTTGCCTAGCGTGCTCGAAGCCAGGTTCCATTCTCAGCAGCACACCCTCCAGGTGCTGAGGTGCTTGCCTCTAATCCCAGAACTCAGGAGGTAGAGGCAGAAGAGAAGGATCAGGAATTCAAAGTCATCCTCAGCTACAAAGAGAGTTTGAGGCCAGCCTGGGCTACATGAGACGCTGTCTCAAATAAATAAATAAATAAATAAATAAATAAATAAATAAATAAAATCAATATTACTATTAGTATCCTCATTTGCTGATGGAGAAACTAAGATTCAGAAAAGCCAAGGGACTTGTCTTAGGTCATACAAGGAGGGAGCAGCAGAGCTGGGGTCACAGCTGGCCTCTGGCTGACCTTACTACCAGGCATATTGTCCCTTGCCAGGCATACTGATTGTCCCTCCTCAGGAGACAAAGCATCTCCCATTCACTCTTTGTCCCAAATTTCCCCACTTAAACTCCATTTTCCCCTTCCTTTTCTGTTTCCCCCTTAGAAAGGTTCTTTTCCCAAGGGCAAAGACTGAGCTATCCCAATCTGACTGATCACTTCTCCTAAGCCTTTGTTTAGACAGAACAAAGGGTGGAGGGAAATGTTAGCCAATGAGGGACCTTGACTGGGGGGTGTGGTCAGGAAGAGTGTGGAACTGGAAGCCTGGAGGGGAAGTGCTGATGACTGCCGGATCCTGTCAGGACACAGCTCTCCCTCTAGGGCAGGATGGCTCAGGATCTCAGTGAGAAAGAGCTGCTGAGGATGGAGGTGGAGCAGCTGAAGAAGGAAGTGAAGAACCCTCGCGATCCGGTGAGCCGCCAGTCACGCCTCCTCTCCGCTTCTTTTTCTCTTTCTTTTGGGAATTCAGAGGAGACACTAGGCCCAGGACTTATCTCTGGACTTGGGTGGGATCCAGAAGACAGCTGGGGTCCCCCTCACATTCCTGGGCACAGAGGAGAGGCTAAGGGCTCTGGGGAGCCCAGTGTGTCCAGCCCTGTCTCCAGGCTGTGCTGGCCATGCATCCCGTCAAGGGACTCACCCTCCTGCCCGCCTCTCTCTGCCACCTTCTTCCTCTTTGACCTCAGCCCTACCCTACCATTTTTCTGAGATTGCCAAGTCGTAGATTACAAGACACAAACGAAAGCTGTGACCATGTTTTGTCATCTTACAGATTTCCAAGACAGGAAAGGAAATCAAGAACTATGTTCAGGCCCAAGCAGGGGCTGACCCTCTGCTCCAAGGCATCCCAGAAGACAAGAATCCCTTCAAGGAGAGAGGCACTTGTGTGATAAGCTGATGGCCCAGAACACCCCCCCCCTTCCTGTCCCTCCTCAGCCAGGCCCAACCCAGCCACCAATGTTTACCTCCTCTTAGACTTAAAATGAGTAAAGATGCTGAAGAAAAAATACACACCGAGTCAATTCTCAATCTGCTTCCCACCCTGTCCTCCAACTGCCTTCTCCACCTTCCTGCCTTTGCTTATGGTAGGGCAAGGGGTAGAGGGACAGAGGGAGGGGCCGCCACTGGGCGATGTGGCCAGGAAGAATGTAGAGTTGGAGGTACAGAGGATGACACCACTTGGAGAACGTTTTACAGCTGAGCAGGTGGCCCGCAATGCCCTGAGACCCCAGAGGGCATTCACTCCTCCTAGAAGGGCCCCACCCCTGACCTTTCTTCTTCTCCTCCTCCAAGTAGTTTGGGCTAAAGATTGGGATGAGGGCTCCCCTGCCCCATGCCCTATCCCGATATCCTCTTCCTGGTTATTTAAAGCACAGCATGGGGAGGAAGCTCAGATGGCAGAGTGCTTGCCTGACATGCAGGAGACCCAGGGTTCTATCCCAGCACCACATAAACCAGGCCTGGCGCCTTGTCTGGTGTCAGCACTAGGGAGTTAGTTAGAGGCAGAAAGGTCAGAAATTCAAGGTCATACTTACTACATCGGAAGTTTGAAGCCATTCTAGGCTAGATAGGACCCTGCCTCAAAAAAAGAAACAAAATAAGAAGCAAAACAAACAAACAAACAAAAAAAAACTACATTAGCTGGGGTGGCCTGAAGACAGAGAAAGGTTTTGGAGGGTCTTGATTACATGGTTTATTTAACGTACTGAGTGTTTGTTGTGTGTTAGTGTGTTAGGTAGTACAGCCAGAAGCATGAGCAAGACTAGTTGGTCCTTATTTTCATGGAATTTGGCAGAGAAAACCTGAAGAGCTTGCAGAGACAAGGGCCATGCAGAAACACACAGCAGACGCAGGTTCAGGGCAGTGAAGAAGGTCAAGGTGACCACCAACAAAAGGACACAGCATAAAGGGGGTGAAGCAAAGAGAGATCGTGATAACGACTTGAAAGGTCTCTCTCTCTCTCTCTCTCTCTCTCTCTCTGTGTGTGTGTGTGTGTGTGTGTGTGTGTGTGAGAGAGAGAGAGAGAGAGAGAGAGAGAAAGAGAAAGAGAGAGAGAGAGAGAGAGAGAGAGAGAACTCTGGTTAAGAGTGAGTGCTGTTCTTGAAGAGGACTGTTGCTTCTGGCCTCCAGGGATGAGCATGTACACGCACACACACACACACACACACACACACAATATTAAAAATAACACATATACACAATTAAAAATAGATAGTAAGCAAAATATAAAGAAAAAGTTTAGAAAAATTGCTTCCGTGATTTAGGCATAGTGGCACATGCCTATAGTCTCAAGAACAGGGAAGCAGAGGGAAGAAGATCACAAATTCAAGTCCAGCATGGGCTAAATAGTACACTCCAGGCTAGCCTGAGCTATTCAGGGAAACCCTGTCTAAGAAGAAAGGAATTTTCTTCTTTCCCTTAGGGGTAAACAGAAGCTGAGGAAGGTATTTAAGCATCCAAGGGACTGGCTCAGTTAACACAAGATCAGCCAGGTCCTGCTCAGGCCTGAGAATAAAATCACAGCACAACTCTGAGGCCTTGTTAGCCAGGAGCTCTTGTCTGAAAGAATCATAGACCAGCATTCATGGTACAGAGTACTCCTTGAAATATAAGAGAGGTTTATGGGATGCTACAGGAACCCCGAGAAGGGCTCCCTAATCCAGCTGAATGGGCACACTGAGTTCTGGGGGAGAGGATGGGAAGGGTCCCCAATTCCTAGGAGAACTGAGCGCAGAAGGCTTATGCTATGAGTAGATGAAGGTGGCACTCCCGGGAAAAAGGATATTGAAACAGAGGCACAGAAAGAAGAGAGAAAAGAACCCCGGTTTGGTGCCTAGCATGGTGGCACTGGGAAGATTGATGTAGCTTGGTTTGAGGCCAGCTTGGGACATCTAAGTGTGTGTGTGTGTGTGTGTGTGTGTGTGTGTGTAGTTTTAGTCATTGATCTATTGCTGTGAAGAGACACCATGACCAAGGCAACTCTTATGAAAAAGTAAGCCTTTAATTGGGGGCTTGCTTAGAGTTTCAGAGGTTCGTCCATTATTATCATGGTGGGGAACATAGCTGCATGTATGGTGCTGGAGCAACAGCTAAGAACTTTGTATACGTGGGCAGTAGGCAGAGAGAGACTGGGCCTGGTGTGAACTTTTGAAACCTCAAACCCTATCCCAAGTGGCACACTTCCTTCAATAAGGCTACACACTTATTCCAACAAGGCCACACCTCTTAATCCTTCTAATCCTTTCAAACAGTTCCACTCCCTGGTGACTGAGCATTCAAATTTAGGAGCCTATGGGCTATTCTCATTCAAGCTTTTTTGGTGTTATGGTCTGCTTTATTTTGAGACAGGATCTCACTATGTAGCTCTAGCTGGCCTGGAACTTGCTGCTTTGACCAAGTTGGCCTCAAACTCACAGAAATTTGTTTGCTTCTGTTTCCTGAGTGCTGGGACTAAAGGCATGCACCCTCATGCCCAGGTGAAACTGCATTTTTAAAGTTTAGATGTATTTGTTTTATGGATATGAGTATTTTGCTTGCATGTATGTGTATGTACCATGTAAATATCTATTGCCTGCAGAGGTCAGAGGAGGGCATCAGGATTCCCTGGTATCAGGGTTATAGACTCTTGTGAGCCACCATGTTGGTACTGGGAAGCAGCATGTGTCCTCTGCAAGAGCAGCAAGTGCCTTTAACTGCTGTACCATCTCTTTAGACCCAAGAACTATATATTAAATAGACCAGCAGTTAGGTGTGAGCTGAATCCAAGAGGAAGTTCCAGGTTCTTAGGATCCCCACTAGAGGTGGATTGCATGGTCAGGAGGGTCTGATTTGTTGGGCTACACGACTTTACCTGCCAAGAAGTGACTTACTGACTTTTTTTTTTCTTGTTTGTTTACTTACTGGTGGCAGAATCTAGCATAGTATCTCAGGCTGACCTTGAACTCACAGCAGCAAGTCTACCTCCATCTCCCAGGTGACAGGGGAGAACCACCACACCTAGTGGAAGTTTGTTCTTGATAAGATCGAAAGTGGAAAGAGAAGGTGGGAGAGGAAACTGAGAGGTGATTGTTCCTTCAAGGGAGAGGTGAAATAAACAACAGTGACCTTAAGTAGAAGGGGGGTGGCTTGGAGAGTTTCTTTGGGAAATAACATCTATAGATCTTGACATCTGATTGGTGGGAAGAAGAGCATGTATTTGTGAATGACAGCTGCATTAGTCCAGGTGAGCTAAAGGACTGGAACCAATAGACCATGGATACACATTATAAGGGGATTTGCTAGATTGGCTTACAGGATAAGGGACTGGGCATTCCAACAGTGTCCATCTCTATGTTAGAGAGGCTAAGAACTTTGTAGCGACTTGGTCCACAAAAGTTGGATGCCTCATTGTTGGAAGACCCGGAAGTTGTCTGGATAGTCACTAGTATTCATTTAGTCCACGCTGGAAGGCGAAAGAAGCTGGCATTCAATATCAGCAGAGGGTGGCGGGTGGCGGTAGACAATCCTCAGAAGGAAGAAGCTGAGGCAGGCGTCACTACTTTTTCCTTAGACATCTTTATATTTGGGTCACCGTTTAGAAGGTGTTAGTTGCTCTGAAGGCAAATCAGTCACCCAGTTAATACTGAACACTCTGCCAGAAACACCTCAAGGTATGTCTCCAAGGAGATTCTACACCCCTCCAAGCTAAGAGGCAAAACCAAACATCAGGGACTGGGCAGAGGGTTCTGTGATTTTTAAGACCATGTGCTGCTGAGAATGGTGGCGCAAACCTTTAACCCCACCACTCAAGGTCTCAGCGGCAGTGGCAAACGGATCCAGGACCATTCCAGGACAGCCAGGACTATTATTACACAGAGAAATCCTGTCTCAAAAAACAAAACAAACAGCAAAAACAAGCTTGTATACCACTACTCTTACTGAGAACCCAAGTTCAAATCCCAGCACCTACATGAGGCAGTTAGCTCATAACCACCTATAGCTCCAGCTCCAGGAGATCTGATATTCTCAATCTCTCTCCTCTCTCCAGACTAATAAAGCTCTAGCTGCTCTAGAACTCACTAAGGAAACCAAGCTGGCCTTGAACTCAGAGAGCTACCCCTGCCTCCTCAGTGCTGGGATTAAAGGTGTGCCACCACGCCTGACTGATTCTTATTTTAAAGACTAAGGAAGGGCTGGATAGATGGCTTTCTGGTTTAGAGCACTTACTGCTCTTGCAAAGAGCCCATGCAGTTCCAGCACCCACATGCTGGCTCACAACTACCTGTTAACTCAGATTCCAGGAGACCTGACATTACTGGGCTAGGGGTTTTTGTTTGTTTGTTTGTTTTTAAATGATTTATTTATCTTTATTTTGTGTACATTGGTGTTTTGCCTGCAAGTCTGTCTGTGTGATAGTGTTGCATCCCCTGCAACTGGAGTTAGACAGTTGTGAGCCACCTAGTGGGTGGTGGGAATTGAACCCAGTAGCTAGGATTTTGATCCCAGCAATAACTCTAAGCCTTCTTGGCTGAGATCCCAGATGGAGGAATCATTTCTTTAGCTCGCCTTTGTTCAGACTGTCATGCCCCACATGCCCTCAGGAGGCTGTACTTACCTAACCACTCCAAGGTACATTAACAGTTACAGCATCCCCTGAATCCCAAACTCTGTCCTTGACCCAACACTTTTCTATCTGGGGTTTGTCTGCTTGCTTTTTCTTTTCTTTTCTTTTCTTTTCTTTTCTTTTCTTTTCTTTTCTTTTCTTTTCTTCTCTTTTCTTTCTTTCCTTCCTCCCTTCCTTCCTTCCCTCCTCCTCCTCCTCCTCCTCCTCCTCCTCCTCCTTCTTCTTCTTCGTTTGTTTTGGTTTTTGTTTGTTTCAAGACAATGTTTCTCTGTGTAGCCCTGGTTGTCCTGGAACTAGCTCTGTCGACCAGACTGGATCTGCCTGCCTCTGCCTCCTGAGCGCTGGGATTAAAGGTGTGCGCCACCACTGGCCTGGGTTATTTGCTTTATTTTACTAAGATAGTCTCACTAGGTAGCTCAGGTTATGCTTAAACACCAGATCCTCCTGCCCCAGCTTCTTGAATGTGGGATTGATTACAAGTGTCACACGATAGCCAACTTCTGCTTCCAGAATACCAGAATGAATATCAGCTGTCTGAGCACAACACACAGCTTCCACTCAAAGGAAGTATGGTGCTGGGTCCTGGCAGCATCACTCCTTCCTCTTGAGCCCAAGCCTCACGTGAGCAGGTTCAGAGAACAAGAACAGGCTTGGGGTGGTGGTGCACACCTTTGATCCCAGCACTCGGGAGACAGAGACAGGCGGATCTCTGTGAGTTCGAGGCCAGCCTGATCTACAGAGCTAGTTCCAGGACAGGCTCCAAAGCTACAGAGAAACCCTGTCTTGAAGAAACAAAACAAAACAAAACAACAAGAAAAGGGGGAGATGGGGAGATGGCTCATAGTAAAGTGCTCACTCTGCAAGTACAAAGCCATGTTTTTAAGAAGGCAGGCAGGAGAAAGCAAGGCATAAGGTGGCATGGTGGCCCACGCCTTTAGTTCCAGCAACCAGGAGGCAGGAGGCCAGCCTGGCCCACATAGTGAATTCCAGGACAGCCAGGACTTGATAGTGAGACCCTGTCTCAGAGAGGGAGGAGGGGTGGGGAGGCAGAGACAAGAGGACACTTAGGACTCACTGGGCAATGTACTGACTTGCTGATTGCTGAATTCTAAACCAGTGTGAGACCCTGTCTCAAAAAAGAAAAGAAAAAGATGAAAGGCATTTGGCTTACACACAGAAAGAGAATGAGCATGATCTTTTTTTTATTTTCGAGACAGGGTTTCTCTGTAGCTTTGGAGTCTGTCCTGGAACTAGCTCTTGTAGACCAGGCTGGCCTCGAACTCACAGAGATCCACCTGTCTCTGCCTCCTGAGTGCTGGGATTAAAGGCGGGTGCCACCACTGCCTGGCTGAGCATGACCATTTTGTGAGTGAGTCTCTAATGACATTCACACCACCCTTCCCATCTCAAGCTCATAGATCTCCAAGGGTTGGACCCCTGAAATGAGAGCCCTGAGAGGTACCATTGGGTCTTCAGAGTGCACCAGACAGTTTTCCCAATGGAACCTAGGTTAGGTTTGCTTTGGTTTTGATTTTCGAAACAGCCCTGGCTGTTCTGGAACTCACTCTGTAGACCAGGCTGGCCTTGAACTCACAGAAATTCACCTGCCTCTGCTTCCCAAGTGCTGGGATTGAGGGTGTGTGCCACCACCCCCGTATGTTCCCACAGTTTCCCCTCCCCCTACTCCTTTCAGTTCCCACCCCACCTCGATGGTTTTATTTTGAAATATCATTGGATTTTCATAAAAGTGGCAGAATTGCGAAAACAGAATTCCCCTCTGACCTTACCCAAGTTTCCCAATAGTAATCTCTTATATGACCATGCCATTTATGAAAATGGAGAAATTAAAAAATGGGTGTGGTGGTACAAGCCTGTAACCCCAGCATTCGTGAGAAAGAGGCAGGAGAATTACCAACAAATTCCAGGCCAGCACATTCTACATAGTGAGTCTCAGGCAAGCCAGGGCTACACAGTGAGACACTGTCTCAAACAAACAAACAGTAGGAGGCTGAGAAAAGACTTCAATGCTGGCAAGCTTAACAACCTCAGTTGAATCCCCACGAGCTGGAAGAGTCAACACAGAGCTTTGCTCTGACGTCCACAGAAAGGCCTTGAAATGAGTGCACACACGCACGCACACACACACACACACAATTAAAAACCAAGAAAGCATTAGTACAATGCTGCTAAGTAAACTCAAGACCTCACTTGGATTTCTCCAGGGTTTTCACTAATGTCTGCTCCAGGATTCATCTTAAGTTTATTGCCTTTCTTTTTTACTGGGAAGAGTTTTTTGGTTAAAGACAGCATGGTTGAAGACATCATGGCTGTCTAGAAGTCTCTCCATGATCCACAGATATTGGAGAGTACAACCCAACCCCTAAGTCACTGCCTATTTAGGGGGACAAGCCACTGCTCCTTTCAGTGACCTGCCACTAGAGACTCATCTGATGTCTTCAATCTCTGGGCTCACCACAAAGGGGCTAACCTCAATATCTTATTAGACCTGTTCATCTTCAGCTGCTATGCTCCATGACCTTGACTACCTGACCAAAACCTTAATCAAGTCCCAGGCCACCCTGAGAATGGCGGCCCGGAGAAAGGAAAAGTAGTATGACGCAGCCGGCCTCCCAGTGTGGTTAGGAGATGCGTAACTCGGGAGATGGAGTAGAAGGGATGGAGTGGAAGTGAGGGATAAGAGAAAAGACAGAGAGAAAAGTACCAAGGATGGTTCCTTCAACTTGATCATGGTCCTTGAGTGATGGGTGAATGGGGATGCCACAGGTAGAGAGACCACCACACACAGGAACACAGGAGCGCATGCGCGCGCGCACACACACACACACACACACACGCGCACACACACTTTCACTGAGAGTCCCTCAGGCATCTACTCTCACCCTCTGTACCCTACTCATATCATTAAGGCTGGTAGCTATCTTCCTGACGGGAGGAGATTGCTCAAGAGGGCTGTGTATGTGTGAAAGAAGAAGGTCAGAAAAAGAGAATGGAGGCACCCAGACAACTCACCCAGGCCAGAGGAGGAAGGGCAGTGAAGGGGTCAGAGAAGCGAGAGTGCTCCACGAGAGTGCTCCGCAGAGACCAGGTGATTGCAGTTCAGAGGATCCTGGGCTGGGGAGAAGGCATACTCTTGTTTTCTTTTTGAGACAGGATCTAATGTATCCTGAGTTGTTCTCTAAGTCACTAAGTAGCAGAGAATGACCTTTAATTTCTGATCCTATTGATCCTCCTTCCTCAGCCCCTCAAGTGTTGGGATTACAGGTTTGTAACAGGCCGACTGTGCTAATTACTAACTACACTAACTCTCTGTGACTGTAAAACTCACAAGCACTCCTCTGTAAAGGTTTTGTTCCCTCCCTCTGCCACACCCTAAGTTAAAGACCCTTTGCCTTAGGCTAGCTTCCTGGGGAGCTCTCTCCTGCCCAGGGCTTTTCCTGTCTCTAGTGCAGTCTCTTTATTGTTTCCTTCTCTTAAATCCCTTCTTTGCTCTGGTGATTTTGTTTGTTTGTTTGTTTGTTTGTTTGTTTTAAACAAGGTTTCTGTGTAGCCCTGGTTGCCCTGGAACTTGCTTTATAGGGCAGGATACCCAGGAACGCAACTCCGAGATCGGCCTGCCTCTGCCTCCCAAGGGCTGGGATTAAAGGCTTGCCCGCTACCATGCCTGTCTTGTTTAGAATTTGAGCCAGTTTTGTCAGTACTTATCCCAAGTTGTTCTGAAACTTGTTATATAGTCTAGACTGGTCTCTAACTCACTGTCCTCCTGCCTCAGCCTTCCAGGAGTCAGGATTAGGGGTTCAATTTTAATATTTTCATCAAAATTCAGTCCCGACCTGTGAGATGACTCAGCAGGTTAAAGTGCTTGCTGTACAGGCCTGATGACCCAAGTTCAATCCCCAAAACTTACAGTGGAAGGAGAGAAATGACGCCGGAAAGCTGTCCTCTAACCTGTGTGTGTGCTCCTCCTTGCGCATGCACGCACACGACATACACGACATGCCCCCACATAATAATAATACAGTGAGGTTTTTGTGGGTTTTTTGTTGTTGTTGTTGTTGTTTTGTTTTTGTTTTTGTTTTTAACTTTTAATTTACACTGTGTTCGGTGTCTGTCGCCTGTGGAGGCCAGAAGAGGGTATTGAATTCTCTGGAACTGAAGTTACAATAGATGGTTGTTAGTTTCTTTGGAGGTGCTGCGACTAGAACCTGGGTCCTCTGCAAAAGCAGCAAGCCCTCTTAACTGATGTTTCTCCAGCTCCAATTAAACAGTTTTGGGTTTGTTCTCTCTCTCCCCCCCCCCTCAAGGATTTCAGACTCCTGGAGGGCAGGGGTCAAGGCTCGCTTTATCTCACTGACCTCAGAGGGTGCTGGCACACAGTGTGAAAGGAGTCTGTGTTCCGCAGTTCACAGGCTTACCACGTGCCAGACAATGTGGCCAGAGCTGCACACACATTATCTTATCTGCAAATGGAAACCAAGGCAGGTAAGGGACTGCCTTGGGAAGGTAGGCTCCAAAAGCAAAACTTTGCTGGTGCCAAGGTGCTGCCCTCTACTGGTGACTCAAGGGGACAACATGCCCAGAAGGTAGTCTGTAGCACCTTCCAGAAAAAAAGAGTCCATCTCTCTAATTGGGAAGAAAATCTTGAGAAGGGACTTCTCACACTCCTGTGAAAAAAGAGAGGTTTCCCCCAAAGCTCCAGGAGCTAGGAGAGAGAAAGATGGGGTCAGAGAACAGGAGAAAAAGAACAGAAGGCTGATGGGGAATGCTAGTCGAAACCAACGTTTTTAAAACAACATACATTGAATTGGAGAGCTTGCTCGGTTGTTTAAGAGTACGTGCTACTGTTGTCGAGGATCTAAGTTCAATTCCCAGCACTGTATCAGGTGGCTCATAACCACCTGTAATTCCAGTTTCAGGGAGCTGATGCCCTCTGGTCCCTAAAGGGCACTTGCATACATATTGTGCACATAAACCCACATAGGTAACACACGTAAATAAAATAAATGATTAAATGTTAAACATAAATGTCAAAATGTATGCTTACATGTTAAGGGTAAGTATCTTTTCTTTGGCTTGCTTGCTTTTTTTCCTGAGACAGATAGGTAGAGCCAGTCTGACCTTGAGTTCACTACAGGATCTACACACACACACACACACACACACACACACACAATTCAAGGCGGGAGTAGCAAGCAGGCAGCACCCCTGGGTCATCTCTATCTCTTTAAATTAGATTTATTCATTTTAACTTATGTATAAATGTTTTGTCTGCATGCATGCCTGTGCACCTCATGAATGCTTGGTGCACCTAGGTGGTCAGAATAGGGCATTGATGTGGGTGCTGGGAATCGAACCCAGATCCCCTGCAAGAGGAACGGGTCCTCTTAACCACTGAGCCATCATTCCAGTCCAGGTCCCAAATAACCACACATAGAATTCTTTTTGTTTGTTTGTTTGGTTTGTTTTTTTCGAGACAGCGTTTCTCTGTGTAGCTTTGGAACCTGTTCTGGCACTAACTCTGTAGATCAGGCTTGTCCCGCGCTACCGTCTCGCCCGCAAGAACCACGCGGGACACAGGATCCTACTGCAGAAATAGTTTTAATGCCCCTTGGGAGAGCGGGCATCAGCCAACATGGCGGAGACCCAGATAAGATGGAACCCATCCCTTATAAAGGAAACAGACCCTGCTTCGGACGTGTCACTCTTGGATTGGTCCGTTGCTCCCAGTCCCAGGTGATACCTTGGGAGTAGTGGAAAAATACCAACACATGTGAGCTTTCTAGCTCACCTGGCGGTGCAGCGCCATCTATGGTGGAGAGTGTGGTTGCGGCCTTCTACACAGGCTGACCTTGAATTCACAGAGATCTGCCTGTCTCTGCCTCCCGAGTTCTGAGATTAAAGGTGTGCACCACCACTGCCCTGTACATGTAGACTTCTTATTAATTATGAAAGCCTGGCCTGTAGTTTAGGTTTGTTTCTTACTAGCTCTTATAGCTTAAATCAACCCATTTCTATTCATCTATGTGCTGCCACAAGGATTATGGCTGTTACCTCTCCTCCTGCCTGTCTTGCTTGTTCTGTACCTGGTTGACAACTCCTCGTGACTCCTTGATGGAGGAGTGTTAACTGTCTATGTGTTACTTTAATTGGTTAATAAAGAAACTGCCTTGGCCTTTTTGATAGGCCAGCCCTTAGGTGGGTGGAGTAGACAGAACAGAATTGTGGGAGAAAGAAAGCAGAGGCAGGCAGTCGCCATGACTCTCCTCTCCGAGACAGTTGCAGGTTAGAATCCTCCTGGTAAGCCACCACCTTGTGGTGTTACACAGATTATTAGAAATGGGTTAGATCAATATGTAAGAGTTAGCTAATAAGAGGCTACAGATAATGGGCCAAGCAGTGTTTAAAAGAATACAGTTTCCGTGTAATTATTTCGGGTAAAGCTAGCCTGGTGGCCGGCGGGAATGCAGCCTGCCGTTCCTACTACAACTCCTCCCTTCTTCCCAGGGTCCTCTCTGCCCCCCAAATCCTGCCTAACTACTGGCCGTTCAGTTTTTTAGTAGCCGATCACAATGACAATCCTTACGTCATGTAATCAAACACCACACAACATTTTTTCTTTCTTTTTTTGGTTTTTTGACACAGGGTTTCCCTGCATCAACCAGGCTAGCCTTGAAGTCACAGAAATCCTCCTGCTTCTGCCTCCCAAGTACTGGGATTAAAGGCGTGTGTCACCACTACCCAGCTCAGATCATGTTTTTAAACTTATATTTCAGTGGTGCACACACACTTTGTGTGTGTGTGTGTGTGTGTGTACTAGTTTGTGAGACAAAAGATGTTATCTGACTGAGAGTCTTAGTACCAATAAATAAACAAATAAACAAAAAAGCAGGATGGGGGGACCCCTGGAAACCCCAATTTGAAAGCTCCTGGCCAGCAAAGCTCTGAGCTGGAAGTGAGGATTCACTGCAGATGGTAGCCGAGAAAGCCTGACTCTGTGCATAGCTCCAGTTCCTCTTGAGACCACAGCAGGCAAGGTCTCTAAGTACCCTGGACCATCTCCAGGCACCAGAAGTCCCGTTGATGGACAGCACCAATTGCTAGATGTTTTTCCTAATTGCCCCCCACCCCAGCTTCCACCCATAAGCTCTCATTCTCTGCTTCTGTCACAAACCAGACTAGAAAGGCACAGGCAAACACACTAAATAGCTGTCTGTGCTAAGTTTTCCCTCTTGCACTAGTGTTTCTTCTTTCTAGTACTTACTTGAGCTTCTAGAACTTTGCTATCCTTGGTTGTCTTTTTAGAAGCTAGCATTATTGACCACAGCAGAGGAGCAGGCAGAGACGAGGAGCTGCTTTTCCCCCTCCCCTCGCTCTCTCACAACACATGCGTCCATGCATTCCTGATGAGTTGAGTGGAGGTGAACGTGTGTCAAGGTGTGTGTGTGTGGAAGTCAGAGGTCAACCTCTGGGAGTCAGTTCTCTCTTTCCTCTGTATGCCAGTTCCAGGGTAGAACTCAGGTCACCAGGTTCGTATGGTAAAGACTCCACTCATGAGCCATCTCACTAGCCTCTTTCTTTCTCTGACAGAATCTCATGAAGTCCAGGCAGTCCTCGACCTTGCTGTGTAGCTTGGGATGACCTTGTTCTTCTGATCCTGCTGTTCCTACCTTTCCAGTACTGGGATTACAGGCATGTGACAACACACCTCGCTAGGGTTTTCCTGTTTGTTTTACGAATTCTCAAAACACCAACAGATAAAAAGGCACCACTGTTATTCTTTTATCAAAGAGGCTTAGTACATTCAAATTGATCACCCAGATATATCTAGCTAATAGAGGGAGGGTGCGTTTATCCAGGTCTTTGTATGACAACCAGATGTGAACTGGTCTTGTAAATACAGCCTCATGTCTAGTAAAAGCAAAACCAGATAGCTGGATAGGTTTTGTTTTAGACAAAGTCTTTTTAAAAATATTTATTTATTTGTTATTATTTAGTTAGTTAGTTAGTTATTCTGAGACAGGGTCTTTTTATAACTATTTTTTATTGATATTTATTGAGCTCTACATTTTTCTCTGCTCCCCTCCCTGCCTCTCCCCTCCTCCCTTCAATCCACCCCCAAGGTTCCCATGCTCCCAATTTACTCAGGAGATCTTGTCTTTTGATACTTTCTACTTCCCAGAGACAGGGTCTTTCTACATATCCCTGCTGTCCTGGACCGGCATTGTCTTCAGGCGGTTGTGTGGTATCCAATTGAGTTCTTTTTTTTTTTATATTATGTATACAATATTCTGTCTGTGTGTATGCCTGGTGGCCAGAAGAGTGAGCCACCATGTGGTTGCCGGGAATTGAACTCAGGACCTTTGGAAGAGCAGGCAATGCTCTTAACCTCTGAGCCATCTCTCCAGCCCTCCAATTGAGTTCTTTAATGATCTGCCACATCTTCTGATATGTAATGGCTGTTTGGGGTTTCCGAAGCGAGGGGCCCCCTCAACTCTTAAGCGATTTTCCTCTTGATTTTGCGGTTTAAAAATGTGTGTGCATGTGGATGTGAATGTGAAAGCCATTTACATGAGGTCAGTCTCAGGGGCAGTTCCTCAGGCATCTTTCATGGGTTCTCTTGTTGGCTGGCCAGCGAGCCCCAGAGACCCTCCTGTCTCTGCGTCCCCAGCGTGGGGACTATAAACAAGTGACGTGGGTTTCAGGTCCTCACTGTTGCATGCAAACAGTTTTCTGGCTGAGCCATCTCCCTAGCCCATGGTTTTGCTATTTTTTCTACAGGCAGTTTTCTTACAGGTTTTTATAATTTATATTTAGTTATTTAGATTTATCATTTATGCATATAAATGCATATAAATGCACATGCAAATTCCTATTCTGTGGCTACCTTTCTCCTTTCACTATGCCAGGCCATTGAGTGCCTTGCATAATTTACCCCTGAGCGAAACACCGGCATGTCCTCTTTTTTATTGGACATCTTCTAGTAAGGGCACAGAGTAGCACGCTCATCTTGGGAAGTATAACACTCTTGTGTCTTTAATTAAGGCTTTGTTTGAACTGAGAGATGTACATATTCCCCTATGTTGTCACCCAGGGCTTCACTGCCTTCTTCGCTTTCAGGTCAACAGTTCACATGGGATTTATGGCTGTGCTTGGTGTACAGTAGAGAGGAATCCGATTTCGTATTTTTCCATAGAAACACAATGGCCAATGTCAAGTAGGTCTTTTCCCCTATTCTGTTGTACCAATTATTATTATTATTTACATTTTCTTTTGGTAACACCTTTGTTATATATATTTCTTCAGTGTACAGTTGATAAGCAGGTTTATCCTCTGGTCGCACAAGTCCTCCCTCCTCTCGTGACTACATATTTTTTGAGGCTGGGATAGCTCATTCAAACTGATCCATTCAGGCGTCTTAAAAAGTGCGTGGGTCGGGTCGGGAAAAGGTGTACTGAGAATTAATAGGAAAGCCAAACGAGGCTTTTTGTTTCTATGGCATCCTCCCAAGGGTGGGAACTTATAGCCACCGTGCCAATCACTCTGTAGGGAGACCATAATGCGTCAGCAGGCTCCCTCGTCACTTACCCTACAGGGAAAAACATCTCAAAATCCAGGTATGAATCCAAAGAAGATAACAACCCATGCACGTATCTTCCACCCTGTTGGAGACGTACGCCTTTTCCCGCAGGTCCAACGCACATACGCGCGCTGCTGCAGAATTCCTATCCTGCGCTTGGAGAAACACCCTGTGGACGGTGAGAAACGGTCCTGACGAATTGTCTAATTGAAAAACGAACATCGCTAGGGGAGCGCTAAACCAAGAACAAAACACGGTCTCTGACCCCCAAATGCACAAGCCTCCGGGTACCACTCGCTTGTGGCCAATCAGAGGTCCTCTGGAGTCATTTGCCCGCCCCCTAGCCCTGTCCGACCACTTCATTCGCAGCTCACAAAGCAATCCCGCCGCACGTTCTGCACAGTAGCCAATAAGAGAATACGGGGCGGGGCCTCCGGGCGCACCGAGTAGGCGGTACCGCGCCAGGAGCGCCTCGGGAGCCTTCGGGTTCTTTCGGTTTTTCCCTTCAGGGTAAAGTTCTGTTCCGTCTTCCATCAACACATTTACTTTTCCGCCTGACTCGGCGCGCGTGCGCAGTGCCGCCCGGCCCAGGCTGCTCCAGAAATGTGAGCGTGTTGAACCCGGGGAGGGAAACTGGATGGCCGTTCTGCAGGTCAGTGCATTCCCCATCCAGCCTCGACTAGGTCGTTACTACCTGCAGGCCCCAAAACAGGGATTCTAAGACCAAAAATGATGCCCAGTGAGGTCCCACCGAGATTTGAACTCGGATCGCTGGATTCAAAGTCCAGAGTGCTAACCATTACACCATGGGACCCGCTGGCGTCTTTAGGCGCCCGGCAGCCTTCTCAAGCCACATGACGTTGGGCAACCTTTGCTAAGCTTCGCTACAGTTGATTTGGGCCCCTGGCCCAGGGCCACCATGGCGGGCAGACGCGGAGCCACCGAGATTCCCGTGTCCCTACGAGTTCCAAACGTCCCTGTGTCCCGAGGCGTCACTGCTTCCGGTGCTCCTCCAGGGGTCCCGGTCTCGCCCGCAAGTGCTGGGGGCGGCGAGTTGTCGGGTTGGAGCGAATCTGGAGAAAGCAGGCGACACGGACCCCGGGCAGGACGCTCGGCTCACGCAGCCTGAGTTGTTTAATGTGTTTATTTTAGGAGGCGTGTGGCGAGGACGCTTTGGCCCAGCGGGTAAGGACGCGGACTGGCACGTGGTGGCACAGCCGTTCAAACCCCGGACGCACCTGGGAGGCTGAACCCGGGCTACCGGAGGGGGTCCCCAAGCTGGGGGCCGCAGCCGGCGCTCGGCGCGCGGCAAGTTACCATCTGTAGGATTGCCCGGGGCGTTTCCAGTCCTGCTCCTCCGCGTGCTCTTCTAAAGCCCGGGCTGCCGAACCTTCTAGCATTTGGATCCTTCGAAAGACCCATCCAGTCGGATCTTTAACAACAGACCCCCCTTTCCCCCCCCCTCAAAAAAAAAAGACGCATCTCTGGGCTGTCTCGCGTTTCACTGACTCGAAATGTGTTTCTTCAGGTCAGTCGAGCAGTAGTTTACGCGTAATTTGACTCAGCAATTTCACCATCCGGACGTTATCCTACTTACCGGGCATCCATCAGTACCAGGAGGCGCGTTCAAGGAGGTTCTTTACTATATATTGTTTATTATAATACAGTGAGAATTGACAAAATAAACAATGGAGATTCCGTAAGTGCTCCACAAGAGTTTAAGAAATAACTGTGTGCTGGGCACAGGAGTCCGTGTGCTCACTGATAAGCACTAAGGAACCAACAATGTTAAACACACAGGGTTGTTTGTCTCTTCAATGAGAGTGACATATAACCTATTTCCACCTAGAAGGCTGGGAATGGACGAAGTTAACAGCCTGGTGACATTTATCATTAGTGTGTTTTTCTCTGTCTGTAGAAACAAGTTTTGTTTGTTTTTGTTTTTTGAGACAGGGTTTGTCTGTGTAACAGCCCTGGCTGCCTCCCGAGTGCTGGGATTAAGGACCATCACTCCTATAGAAACTGTCTTTATGGAAGATGTCACATGTACTTTACAAAGTGTTTCAGTGTAGTTGTGTCTTAAACTTTATTGTGCACACATTTTTGAGTTAATTGTGCACCTAGGATTGAGTTAATTATTGCCAGGAAAGTTTTCACCAACTTGTACTGTGCTTAAATATGCCTAAAATAAACTCCTTGGTGTCAGACTCTCAAAGTTTGAACCAGCACTGGCTACTGAGTTGTGTTAGATTTTACCACCTTCTTGCCTCCTGTGGATCATTACTCTGCTGGCCTTGATGGGGACACACACACTATAAACTTGTATTGAGACAAAAGGCAAGCCAAACAAATACATAAGATGCCATCCATGTATGTGTAAGCAGAAGAGTTAGTTACACACTAGTGCAATCTATTTGCTGTGTGACCTTGTATTAGTCAGGGTCCTCTAGACTAACAATGTATATAATGAATATGTGTGTATGTATACACACACACACACACACACACACACGTAAAGGGGATTTATAGACTGACTTGCAGGCTTCAGTCCAGCTACTCCAACAATGGCTGGCTATGAAATGAGTTCATTGGTCAGAAGCAATACTGTATGGAATACCATGACAGTCGATAAAGCACTCTGTAAGTCCATGGATGGTGGTTTTGACAGAAGCATTGCATGCAGGAAAGGCAAATCCATAACCAAATAAGTATCTGCTCTGGTACGTGTGATCCAATGTAGTCAACCTGCCACCAGGTCACTAGCTGAACTCCTGGGGAATGGTGCCATATCTGGGGCTTACCGTTGGTCTCTGTCATTGGCAGATCTGGCACTCGGCTGGATCTGTAGCCAGGTCAGCTTTAGTGAGTAGAGCTTGCAGCAGAAGGTGTGGTCCAGTTTAAAGGCGTGTCTTCACACATCAAGATCTGGATTAGAAGTGGATTCAAATTTAGCAAAAGTCCCCCACAGGTGTGCCCTCCATTTTTGGATTTTAGTTAATTTCAGATTTATTTACATTGACATCCAAGAATAGCCATCATGGGCATGTCTTACTTTCTTAAGGAATCCAGTGTTTTGCAAGTCAGTGACAGCTGAACTGTGCCCCAAGGCAGATGCATTTACTCTTCAGGCTCAGGATGTGTGTGTGTGTGTCTGTCTGTCTGTCCATCTGTCTGTCTTTAGCTTGGCCAGATGGACTTAGGATCCAGAGACAGACACACAAAGCAGAGACTTTAGAATTGGATTCAATTCTGGCAGTGTCCGTGACAGCCATCGACCTCAGTGCAGTAAGGCACCGAGCTGTGTCCATTGGCTCCTCAAGTGACATGCCGAGCGAACTGTCCTTGCTGGCTTCCTGGTTGACTCAGTCCCCTGGCGTCTTGGCGACCTTCCTGTGACTCTTTTGTCCACCCACTTGAGTGCTGTGAGTTACCCTGTTGGACTCTAGTGTCCAAACCGAGAAGGAGTCACCCCCAGAGACCATCTCATACACCACAGCCGATGCAAAAGCATGAGAATTTTATTAATTCTGTCATGACAGGGTCCCTCAGCATTCGGGAAGCCGAGAGACCTCGAATAGTACAGTCTACTTTTAAAGGAGAAGGCCCCATAGAAACAAGAGGGGTTGTTCTTTGACCATTATGATTGGCTTATTCGAAAAGGGCTAATACCAATAATTGGCTGGAGAGCTATTGTCAGATCAGATGAGGTAAGAGGTCATTTTGACCCCATTTCCCAGGGGACTGAGTCAAAACATACGTGTATGGGTAATTGTTCAGGAACTGGGTACATGCATGTGTAGCTGTTAGGTCCTTGGTTCCCAGGGGAAGAGGGGAAGCACTAAGGCACGAAGGCTGAGAAGGTTTGGAATTGTCAGAAATGGCTTCAGAATTGTCTTAAAGTCTTACAACCCACTGTCCTGCTAAGGGCCTCTGCGGTATAATGTATGATTTTCTTTACCCCTGCATGTCATCAAGAACATGGTTAGCCCAAGTTCAAAAAGCTCTGTTGGTGACAGTTTGACAGTTTGTCTCTGAGGAGTGAATGCAAAGAACTTTTCTAGCTGGGGGGTGGCACACGCCTTTAATCCTAGCACTTGGGAGGCAGAGACAGGCAGATCTCTGAGTTGGAGGCCAGTCTGGTCTACAGGGGGAGTTTCAGGGTAGCCAGGACTACACAGAGAAGCCCTGTCTTTAAAAAATAAGTAAATGGAAAAGAAAAAAGTTTTAACTCTTGTATATTATCAGAAGAAACACTAAAGATTGTCTGCTTTGAGAAATAAATCAATTCTACTTTGAGCCTTTTAGGGGTTACCTTCCTTCAAGATTGAGCCTTAACCTCAGGCACTTCTGGACCTGTTTTTCTGCGTATTTTGTTCTTACAAAGGCCCTATGAGCTGGACATGGTGGCGCAGGCCTTTAATCTCAGTTCTCTTGGGAGCACAGGCAGGATGATCTCTGTGAGTTCCAGGACAGCTAGGGCTACATAGAGACCTGCTCCCTGCCCACCACCGAAGGTTTCTGATTCACACAGGACAGCCTGGTCTACAAAGCAAGTTCGGTGGTGGTAAAGAGCTAAAAAGTTTATTTTCAGTAAAATTATGATTAGGGCATAGATTGTTTAAATCGGCATTCCACTTCTTTTTTCCCAGCATACACAGAGGCTACTAGGTAACCAGGCAATCTACTTAAACAGTCAGGGAGAAGCTGATGGCTCTTGATCAGATAGCAGGTAGCCAGATGCTGCAGTTTCTATGGGCCTAGGTCTGGAATTTTGCTTTAGGCAATAGAAACAAAGAAGGAACCCAGGCCTCTAATGATCAGTTCCAGGGTCTGCTGTTGTCAGCTGTTCTGATCATGGGCATTGTGGGGTAAAACCAGAGCAGCAGCTTGGGCAGGTAGTAATTCTATCTCCTTGGAGATCTGTGAATATCTTAAATGAGATGTTCTATGCCTGGACCCTAAGCACTGACCAAATGCCTGCTGATAAAGATAACTGCAGGAAGGCAGATCTCTGCACTTAACCTAGGAGAGAGGAATGAAGGCCTGGCAGTGGAAAACTATTCTGAACTGGAGAATTAATTCTCAAATACGTAACAGAAAGGGAGTTAGCTACACCAGAAATGTACAGCAAAGGACAGCCACTTTATTCACAAAGCAGTAACACCAAAAAGCCTTGCCTTTTGGTTTAGCCCTTATCAGATCCCTTGGTTCTGATAAGTTGCTCTTGAAAAGATGGCAGAGCAATTACTGTATAATATTGTGGCTCGTAGCGGTCTTGACTGTTTCTCTCTCCTGGAGAGATGGTTCTAGATCTTGAAGAAGAGAAGAGATTTGAGCAGGCTGGTGATAACCCATCAAAATGGAGGCTGTTAACAGCTGCTACGAGCTTGTCTGGGGTTACAGACCATCAGCTATGCCTTGCTTTGCATGCTGGGAATCTCAAATCCCCTTGCTTGGGTAGTAAACACTTTAGCTTCCCATTTCCCCAGTCCAGTTTGTTCTGGGAACCAAACCAAGGTCCTCTGCAAGAGCAGGAATTACTCTTAAGCACTGAGATATCTCTCCAGCCCCTCATTCATTCATTCATTCAAAGACAGGCTTTCACATAACCCAGACTGGCCTTAATCTTCTTACCTCCACCTCTTGAGTTCTGGGATTACAACTGTGCACCAAAACATCTGGCTTTGTATAACATTATTTTAATTCGACTTTTTCAAAACTTAAGTGATTGCAGCTTAGCATTATGAAACCGAAGGCCGGAGCACAATGACAGTGTAAAGTTTCTTTGTCTGTGGAACGATGCCCACCATCGTGTTAGCTGCTTCTGATTAGCTGCTCGCTGAATTTTGTTTTCATCTGACATAGAAATGTACCAGAAATGGCTCAAGTTTAAGTTTCACCTGCGCATGAGGGTGATGCAAGTGTATGGCTGTCTACCTTTATTTACAGCTGATTTGCTAAAGAACTTTTCAGGTCAGTATTCTTTATATACCCCAAATCAATAAAAGCAATCAATTTTTATTGATTCTTTGGAAATTTCATATCATGCACCCTAATCCCACTCACCTCCTTGTCCCTCCATATCCTTCCCCCACCCCACAACTTTCTCCCCTCTAAGAACCCCCCAAACAAATTACAAACAAAGCAACACGAACAAACAAAAAGCCCACCTCGCTCCTCCTCTTTCCAACACATCGTCATTCGTCCCAGGGGGTGCTTCGGTGTGTCAGGCAGCATATACCCTTTCGTCCAGTCAGCCCCAACCACAAAATATTCATTGCCTCTGGCACACCCTCATCACTAAACCCTCACTGAAACTCCTCTTAGATATCCTGCTATTGCCTTGAGTTATGGAGATTCCACAGGACCAGTCCCTTCATGTCATAGATGGGGTCTTAGGGTAGGTCTGGATGATAGCTGAGCAGGTTGGCCTGGGCCACTGGGACTGCCCACCTCAGGCAAAGGGCATGGCCAGCTCTCCTAGGCCTGTGCTCTCCTGGTCAGCACATGGTGAGGGGTGGGGCAGGGCCAGCTCTCCTGCTGCAGTGTCCAGGGAGGGGCAGGTCAGCTCTTCTGCAGGGTCAGTGAGGGGCAGCACCAGCTCAACCTGACCCTTGGATTTTGACACGCATGGTTCCTATAACCCCCTGTGGGAACAAGGACCATGGACACCATCACAGACCCCCCCAGCTGCACCAAGAACATGGACCCAGACTTGGATCCAGATGTTGCCATGGCCCCTGTGGCAGCACAGGCCCTTGGACACCACCATGGTCTCAGGTGGCTGTCCAGACCCTAGACATCCATACAACCCTTCGTGGTAACAGGAGTCACGGATACCAACTCAACTCCGAGTGCTGTCATTAAAGCCGTTATCTACTTTTATTTGTACATTTATATATGGTATGTGGGGAGGGGGCGGGGCAGATGACCATGGAGGTCTGTGTTGATTGGTACCCCCCAATCAAGGGAACTTCATACATGGGAGGGCATCCCGTGCTCATTAACTGTTAGGTCATCTCCGCTGCCCTGACCAGGACCGGCCCATTTCTAATGCCTGTGAACTGAATGACTGAGCTATCCATATCTCCTCACTCTTCACTCCAGCTCTCTTTGGTGTCCTTATGGGCCAGTCCTACAATTTTTGTTGCCCACAGCCAATCCATTTTGTTTATTAAATATCTGGTTCCTTGCATCCTTAAGTGGAACACTGGAGATGGTTCTTGAAGTAGTGGAGAGCTAGTTTGAACTGGACCTGAGCGTTGGTGTTGGCCCTGTATGATCTGTAGGACTTCTCCAAGGCAGCCATCTCTGGATCCTTGTCCGGTGACCGCAACTGATGCTGTACGGTCACCTCTGGGCATGAGCCCACCAACAGGCTCCCCAGCCCATCAATGAAGAACTCTGCCAAGAGAGGAGGACCGGGAGACAAAGGGAGCTGCAGTCAGCCAGCCAGGCTTTCCCACCCACACTTGAGGAGGACACCTGGTTCCTAATCATAGGGTGGTGTGGGAGAATTGTCTGTATTCTGTCAATCATGTTTTAAATAAATGCTGATTGGCCAGGCAGGAGGTGTAGGTGGGAAAACCAGACAGGAAGTGGAAATGATGCAAGGAGAGCAGGAGAATTCTGGGGAGGAGGAATTCTGGAGTGGGCTGATTCTTCCCTCTCCTGCCCAGATCACCGAAGCAGCAGGATGTGAGCTGCCCAACTGAAAAAGGTACTGAGCCACATGGCTAACATAGATCAGAAAAATGGGTTAATTAAGATGTGAGAGTTAGCCAATAAGAAGCCTGACCTAACGGGCCAATCAGCTTTATAACTTATAGAGTCCTTTGTGTGATTTTTCTCTGGGACTTAACAGCTGGGGGAACTGGGCAGGACAAAAACCCCAACAAGCTGGCCCCCCTCCTGTTACAATAGGGAAGCTGGGAGCCATGTGGAGCCACACACTCGGCTCCAGGGAGTCCTGGGGTTGGAGGAAGAAACAGATAACCTGGTTTCTCAATTAGGAGTGTGGGCAGAGGAACCACTGGGTTCCATTAAATGGTCCTGTGGGCTCTGGAGTGGAAGGGGGGGAGGGAGGGCGCAGTCACCAAGTGCAGTTTTAGGTGACAAAGACTTTCTGAGAGAAGAATGGGAGGCAGGGTCGGGAAAAGTAAAGGACAGCCTTGGGGAAAAGGAAGTGGGGTGTCTCAAATGGGCAGAGGCAGCCTAGGAGACCCTGAGAGGTGAGGGAGGCAAGAGACCATGAGTTCCATAGTCTGGGGCAAAAGTGAGAAGGACTTTCCCAGGAGAACCCCCACTCCACTTCATCCAAGCATCACCCCCTCCAAGCCTCCCACCTGAGTGAGCCACTCGTTGCAGGCGGGGATCAAAACCAACTCTTCGGAGTTGTTCCGTGTGAGCCAAGAAGAAGTTTACAACGCCGCTGGTCACCACGCATTTCGGGAAGCCATCAAGGGCCTGGAAATTTCCCTGCCTCTGGTGAAGACAGTCCCCATTCTCACTCTGCTCCAACAACAGCCTGAACTGGAACGCATTTCCCTGCACACTGCCGCCCACCTAGTCAGCAAACAGAAACCGGGGTCTGAGCAGGGTCAGGAAGCATCCTTCTAGAAAGGACTCCCTCCAATAGAATAGAAGGTGTACTCTATGGATCTCACCTCCAAAGGACCTTCAGTGGCTCTGCCATGTGACCATAGCTCTTCTCACACTGCTGCTGGGTCCTTTGGATCACTGAATCCCCCTCTCCACATGCAGGCATGCACATACACACACATACTCTCCACATGCAGGCATGCACATACACACACACTTGCTTTGTAGCTGAGGCTGGCCGTCAATTCCCATCATCCTGCTTCCACCTCCCAAGGGGATCACAGGCATGCGCCATCACACACAGCTAATATTTTTCCTTAGGGTTTATTGTTGTTGTCTTTGAGATAGGGTCTTACTCTGTAGATTAGGCTGGTCTCGAACTCACAGAGATCCTCCTGCCTCTGCCTCCCCAATGTTGGGATTAAAGGTGTGCACTACCATGCCCAATTGTATTTTTGTATTTAAAACAAGTGCAGGGGGTGGAGAGAGCTTGGAGATTAAGAGCACTTGTTCTTGCAGAGGACCTGAGTTCTGTTCCTATCCAACACCCACATGGCCGCTCCCACCCATCTGTAACTCCAGTTCCAGGGCATCCAACACCCTCTTCTGGCCTCTGTGGGTACCAGGCACGCTTATGGTGCACAGATATAGATGCAGGCAAAACGACTCTACACATAAAATAAAAATAAATAAATCTAAAAAAATTAAAATGTGACTGAACAGGAAGACCGTTCTCTTAAACCTCATGCAGTCCAAGAAAGGAATCAGAAATGATACATGAGCATGCGCTTTTACAAACAGAACAGTTGTGAGGGTCTTGTGTGGGGTACAAACTTTGCTCAGAGAAAGCCACCGAGTGGTCGCTCTTATATTTCTGGTAGTGAGCCTAGCCTTTAAGGGCTGAGCCATCCCCCAGGTCCAGCAGTCACTCTGGAGCCTAGCTGTGAGCCCCTCTCCTGCTTCATCCCCTCAGACACTGACATTCCTATTCTTCCTCCATCCCTCATTACTGCATTACGGCGGCCATCTTACCACATCCAGTTCAGTTTTCTCCAGGACATCCACCAGTACCTCAATCTTGGTCTTGCTGTCGAAGAGAAAGTCGTCATCCACCCAGAGGACATATTTCGTGGTCACTTGTGAGATGGCCAGGTTCCTGCCAGCAAACCAGCCCTGCAGGTGGCATGGGTTTGGATCAGCAGTTGTCATCTGGGGGAGGGACTTCCTGAATTCCCCCAGCCAGGCTGCCTCCCACCATGGGGGAAGTTGGAATCTCTGGGGTTCAGACAAGGCTGACACCTGCTGGGTCAAAGGGGCGCCTGGGTCAAAGAGCCGAGACAGTGACTTCCTGGATTCAGAGACTGAGACAAAGAGTGGGGGTCCCTCTTTGGTCCAGAGGCCTCTGGGAATATAGACTGGAGCCCGTTTTCACATCAGTTCCCTTCCACCTCCTGGAAGATGTTGGTGCGGGGAGCATCTGCTATCAGTGGTATCCTTAGGAGAGTAAGCAGGCAAGGTGAGGGGGAGAGCCTAGCCTGAGCTCAGTCACAGGGAACAAAAGTCTGCTGTTACCCCTAAACACCACAATCGGATGTAAGCCCCTGTAAGTCACTCATAAGAACCCTGTCAATTTCACACCAAATCGGCATGAAGATGGAATAAACTAATTAATGTGGAAAAAGGAGATTTCTCCAATTTCCCTCTGCACCTGAACAGCAGAGCCCAGAGCCCTCTTACCACAGGACTCTGCTCCCCAGAGAAGACCATTGGAACAGCTGAATAAGGGGTCCGCCTGTTCTGAGAGCTAGGTGTGAGGGGAACATACCTTCCCGAAGGGCATGAGGTAATACTCCACGTAGTCATCTTTAATTTTCAGGGGCTCCTTGCTGTCATCAGCCACAATCACAGTTAAGTCTGGGTAATATTTTCGAATACTCTGCAGCAGGATATTAAGCTTGTGGGGACGGAGGAAAGTCTTGGTGGCAATGGTCACCAGGTTCCTGAGCTTCCTCTCTAGAGAAAAATTTAAAAGTGGATGCTGGAACCTGATGCTGGATTTGCTCTGTTCAGATGGATTTTGTTTTGTTTTGTTTTCTGCTGGGCCAGGGATTGAACCCAGGGTCTCACGCATGCTAAGCAAGCGTTCAACAACTGAGCTACAGTCCAGTCATCTGATGGCTTCTTTCTCCTCCGACTGGTCAGAGTTGGGGACCTCAGGCATTCTGTACACAGGGCATGCTTAATTAGAATTTGTCAGCTGCACTGGGAAATAAAGACGTTATAATGTATAATGGCGTTCTTTCTTTAGACCACCAGCTCCCAAATAATGACACGGAGACTTTTTATTAATTATGAAAGCTTGGCCTTACCTTAGGCTTGTTCCCAACTAGCTAGTATAACTTAAATTAACCTGTTCCTTTTCATCTGCATTCTGCCACATGGCTTGTTACATGTCTCCTCAGGCCTGTACATGCAACTTCCCCTGCAAACAGCTGGCGAATCCCCTGCCACTCAGATTCTTCCCCCAAGTTCCTTTCCTTAGAAGTCCTGCCTATCCCCTCCTGCCTAGCTGTCTGCCATTCAGCTCAAGCCAATCAGAAGGTGTCTTATACAGGTGAGGTAAAACAGCGCCACATAGGCCAGGTGGTGGTGGCACACACCTTTAATTCCAGCACTCGGAGGCAGGCCAGCCTGGTCTACAGAGCGAGTGAGTTCCAGGACAGGCTCCAAAGCTACAGAGACACTAATCACTAGGAATTCCGACTCACACCTGCAATCCCACGATTCAGAGGCAGAGACTGGAGGATGGCGAGGTCCAGACCAGCCTTGACTATGTAACAATACCCAATCTCACAAAACAAAGAGCAAAATCACTAAAAGAATGAATGTTTACAGATTCAACATTAAAAAAAAATCACTAAGAGCTGGAATGATGGTTTGGTGGACGAAGCACCCGTTGTACAAACACGAGTTTGTGAGTTCAAATCCCCAAAGTCCATGTAAAATTAGGCTCAATAGCTGTATCTGTAATTCCAGTGCTCCTGAGGTGAGATGGGAGGCAGAGACAGGAGACTCTGGAAGGTTGAGGGCCAGGTAATTTGGTATATGCAGTGGCAAACCAAAAAAGAGACCCTACCTCAAATAAGGTGGAAGGCAAGGACAACACCTGAGACTGTCCTCTGAACTTCATATTCCCACTCTGGCATGAGTGCACGTGCATCTCTCTCTCTCTCTCTCTCTCTCTCTCTCTCACACACACACACACACACACATACATGCAAGCATGCACACACACACACACACACACAAGCACGCACACACGCACAATCTATAACTGCCTGTCATCTCACCACTAACAAGGCTGAGTCCAGAGGATGACCAGGCTAGCCTGGAACACGGAAGGAAGGGGTGGAACTATGACTCCGTTGGTGGAGAACCTGCCTAACACATCCAGAGTTCTGGGTCTGATCCCTAGTAAGTGAGTGTGGTGGCGCAGGCACAAGATTCCAGCCCTTGGGGGAAACGAGGCAGGGCGCTCAGAAGTTCAGTAATATTCTCATTCTCAACTATATCCATAGTTTGAGCTCACCCTGGGCCACATGAGACCTTGTCTCACAAAAGGGCTGAACTCTTAAGAGCACACACTATTCTTGCAGAGGACCAGAGTTTGGTTCATGTCAGGTGGTTCACAACCACCTACACCTCTAAGGCGATTCAACCTCTGACCTTTGTGGACACCCATACACAAGAGCACGTGTGCACACACACAATTAAAAATAATAAAAATGAATTATAAAGAAAAAGTGATCCCTCTGTCTTAGGTACTTTTCTATTGCTGTGAAGAGACACCATGACCAGGGCAGCTTACACATGAATCATTTAGTTGAGGGCTTTCAGTTTCAGAAGGTGAGCCCATGACTGCGGTGGCTTGAATGTAACAGGCCCCATAAGCTTATAAGGAGTGGCACTATTGAGAGGTATGGCTTTGTTGGAGAAAGTGTGTCACTGTGGGGTGGACTTTGAGATCTCATGTATGCTCAAGCCATGCCTAGTATCTCCACTTCCTGTTGCCTGCACAAGATGTAGAACTCTCAGCTACCTCTCCAGCACCATGTCAGCCTGCATTCCACCATGTCCCACCATGAGGATAATGGACTGAACCTCTAAACTGTAAGCCAGCCAATTAAATGTTTTCCTTTATAAGAGTTGCTGTGGTCACAGTGTCTCTACACAGCAACAGAAACCCTATGACAATGACCGTAATACCGAGAGCGAGACAGCAAGAAGGCAGGTGTGGCACTTTAGAGTCGCTGAGAGCTTACATCTCATTCACAAGTGGAAGCAGAAAAAGCAAGGCTGGGTATGGGATTGACTTTTGAAGCCTCAAGGCCGCCCCTCAGGGACACACCTCCTCCAACAAGGCCACCCCTCCTAAATCCTTCCTAAACAGTTCCACCAACTGAGGACCAAGCATTCAAATACATGCTCTATGGGAGCCCTTGTCATTCCAAGCACTACACTCTCTGAACTTCATCCAGCCTGATGCAAACCTAGATCCCCAATGACAAGAGCCTTACCTGGTCCAGGGTCATACAACTTGGGTACAATAGGTTGGTTGATGGTCACTGGAAACCTGGCCACTGAGGACTTGGACTCTAAACTCACTGGAAGGAAAAGAGTGGTAAGCGCCTAGGTAGTGTGAAATCTGACAAGATTCTGCTGCCCTGAGGAAGCCAAGGAGGCCAGCAGCTGCAGGGGAGTCCTGGTTGGGAGGAGACTGAGGACCCACGCAGCAGGCTGGGCATCGGCTCCTGCCTGTGCATTCCTGGGGCAGCCAGCTGGAAGGACATGCTGCTGGAACAGGCTGGAGAGTCAAGGATCTGGATAAAGTTTCACTCTGCCATGGCCTATCTGAAATAAGTTCCTACCTCAGCTTCTCCGGTAACAAAACCAGGTCAGTAATACCCACTGCACGGAATGGCACAGAGGCATTTTCTGAAGGTAAATGCTTTAAAATCTGGAGGTGGAGACAATGCGTTCTGTGGCTAAGGAGAGTAACCTGGGACATTTAATCCTCCTGATCCCACCTACCAAGTGCTGGGGTTTTAGGCATGGCACCCCCATGCCCCATTTTATGTGGTGCTGGGGATCGAAGCCAGGGCTCTGTGTATGCTGGGCAAGTCCTCTATCAACTAAGCAAAGCTGTTACTTGTTCATATTGCATTTCCCCCTGCTACTGTGCTATGTCAGCTACTAAAAAACTAAAAACTTTTAACTGACACAAATAGAAACAGGGGTTGACTTGAGGGTGGCAAGATTTGTTCTCTCAGGAGTTCTGTAATGGCGGGATGTGGAGAGGGACGGGAAACTGGGCACATTCTCTCTTTCCGTGAGTGCTCAGGACAGGGTATCCATGCACAGGCTGGTTGAGCTGGTGCCTCCTCGACAGAAGCTGAGACAGCTTCAGAAGTTGCAGAGAGATCACCAAAATGGGGCTGGAGAGATGACTCGGAGGTCCTGAGTTCAATTCCTAGCAACCACATCTATAATGAGATCTGGTGCCCTCTTCTGGGGTGCAAGCATATATGCAGGCTGAATGTTGTATAAATAATATAAATAAGTAAGTAAATAAACAAATGCTCAGCAGGTAAAGTTGTTTGCTGCCAAATTTGGTGACCTGGGCTTGCTCCTTAGGACTCAGGCAATGGAAGGAGAGATCCGGCTCCTACAAGGTGTTCTCTGACTTTCTCTGACTTCCATATGATCTCTGTGGTATGTCCATGCCCCCAATAAACAACTGAATGGAATTTAAATAAATAAATATCAAAGCTGCAGAGACTGACTAACAGAACTAGATAAGGCTAGCCAGGCATAGGGTCCTGGCATTATGGAGGCTGAGGTAGAGGAATTGATTGAGTCTAGCCCAGGATACGCAACAAGATCCTGCCTCACAGACAGCTAAAATCAAAAACTAAGCTTAGTGTGGTGGTACACACAGGGAAGCACCAACCGACACAACTACATATGAGAGTTTGGGATATCCTGGGCTACATGAGAGCCTGTCTCAAGAAACAGCAGGACTAGGGATGTAATTCAGTAGAGTACTTGGGTACCAGACAGGCAGTCCTGGCTTCGAGCCAGTGCATGCCTATCGTCCCAGCATGATATCTCTGAGATCTCTGAGACCATGAGTCAAGCAAAACAAAACTCCATCAACAATAGAAAGAATCAGTGGTGCTAAGGTTTGGTTCACATAGCATAGGCCACTGTGGTGACACTGTGGGGAGCTGGGGTCTGATGGGAAGTCCCTGCGGCCTTGAAGGTAACAACAGCAGGGCTTCTGTTCCTGTTCGCTTCCTAGCTGTGAGCCGAGAGGCTCTTCTCTATCATACAACCCTGCCATACTACGCTGCCTCACCCCTGGCAAAAGGGCCAGCTCACCAGGGACGGAAGCCTCCAAACCTGGGGCCAGAGGAACCCTTTCCACCTCTGTGTTATCTCGGGTAATAGCTACAGTGGCAGGACGCTGACCTGGCATCTGCCCTGTGTGAAATGAGCAGTGCCAAGGACCATTCTCAAGTCCGTCCATGGGGTCAGTGGCAACAGGGGGGCACTACTGGGTGCGGTAAATAGGAAGGTGACTGTCTAGGCTTGGAATCTGGTGCACAGGGAGGATATTCTGCAATCGGAAGACAGGCTCTCACCCATGTCCACCTTGCGGAGCTGGTACACCGTGCTGGTGTACGTCACATGCTGAAGGATGAATTTCAGGAGCGTCCGGTCACCGGTGGAAATGGTCAGCCGCTTCTGGCCTCTGCCCTGCACCACACTGTTTGGGACGTCAGCAAGGGTGTTTAGTGTCCCCAGAGAAGCTCTCAGGGTGACCTGGGGGTGGTATTAAGAGTACTCATATTATTGGGGGCTACCTCTATCCATCTCTTTGTCCTGTCCAATGAAACTTTATACCCATCAGACTGTACCTCCTTAGTTTCCCTGAAGTGAGAAAAATCCATTCGCAGGAAAGGCAAGTACCCAGAGTACCCAGGACGGCCAGCAGGGGGCAGAGCACCCAGAGAGGAGAAACCCATCCGGGGATAAGCACAGAACACGCTAAGGCCCTATTTCTCACCCCTAAGACCTAGAGACGCATGGATTTAAAGGACTTGTTCCTGCAAACACCTTTATCTTTGGGTTTATGAAACACTGCTCTTCAAGAGTCTTCTTCTAGGTTATTTCTTCTTCCTCCTCCTCCTCCTCCCTCTGAGGTCTCAATATGTTGCGCGGTAGCTCTAAAGATCGCTCTGCCTCCTGCCACTTCGTCCCTAGCAGCTCGAACTACAGACGGGGGCCACTTTACCCTGCTCCCCTGCAGCTGTTACTGATTTCTGTTTGTCAGTCACTCTTCCTCCCCCTCCGTCTGACATCCAATAGTTTTCCAGGACTTGGTTCTGAGTCTTTTTCTCTTATCACAGCACAGTTCCCTGCCAGAGGGTTTTATCCATCATCAAACACAAGTGGTTTCAAAATGTTTATCTCAGCGCAGTTTGGTGGCGCGGGTCTTCAGTCCCAGCCTCTGATGTCTGCGAGACTGAAGATAGCCCGGTCTGCAGAGCGAATTCCAGGCCAGTCAGGGTGAGGTAGTGACAGACCTTGTCTCAAAAAAAGGAAACAAAACGTTTGTGCCTGACTCGTCCTGCTGCCTTCACCACTTGCCCTGTGTGGTGGTTTGAATAGGAATGGCTCCCAAAGGCTCATATGTTTGAACATTTGGTTCTCAGTCGGTGGAATTGTTTGGGATGAATTAGGAGGTGTGTCAGTGCTGAAGGAGGTGTGTCACAGAGGCTGGCTTTGAGACTTCAAAAGTCCCCTTCCATTCCCAGTGTGCTCTCTGACTCTTGCCTTCGGTCTGAGATGCGGCTCTCAGCTGTTCCTGCCACCATGTTTTCTCCTCCATCATGGACTCTAACCCTCTGGAACCGTAATCCCAATTAAAAGCTTTTATAGCCGGGCAGTGGTGGTGCACACCTTAAATCCCAGTGCTTGGGAGGTAGAGGCAGGCAGATCTCTGATTTTGAGGCCAGCCTGGTCTACAGAGTGAGTTCCAGGATAGTCAGAGATACACAGAGAAACCCTGTCTCGAAACAAACAAACAAACAAACAAAAAGCTTCTGTAAGTTGCTTTGGTCATGGTGTTTTATAACAGCAACAGAAAAGAAACTAAGACAGAAATTGGTACCAGGTTCATGGGATATTGCTGTGACAGACCTGATCATATTTTTGAAGCAATGTGGGAGATTTGGGGACATCAGACTGGGAAAACGGTTGAGTGCTATAAGCAGAGCTTAATGGGCCATTCTAGTAGGATCTTGAAAGACAGCAATGCTGGCAGCTATGAGGACTATGGAGACCCAGCGCAGGAGGTTTCAGAGGGGAACAAGATTAGCAACTGGGTTAGACATTGTCCTTGTGATAGTTTGGTAAAATCTGCTTTCGCTTTCATCCTAAGAACTTGCCTGAAGCTAAGTCTAAATGTAATGGACTAATTTCTTCTGCAGGGGAAATTTCAAGACAGCCTGTTGTTGACGCTGCCCTGTGGTTCTTAGTAACCACTCTTAAGCAGGCCTACAGAGTGAAGATGAGCAAGAGAGGCAAAAAAAAATACAAAGTGTACAGTTTGCGAGAAAAAGAGCAAGGCAGCAAGCAGCGTCCTTCCCTGGCTTCTGCTTCCCAAGTTCCTGCTTTCGGTCCCTGCCTTCACTGTGATGATGCACTTTGATGTGGAACCATAGGAACCATAAGCTCAAACAAGAAAGACCTTTTCTCCCCAAGATGCTTTTGGTTGTGGTTTTTAGCACAGCAATACAAATCCTAACCAAGACACCCTGCTGGGAAGGCTCGCATGCAGCTCAAACTTAGTATATTAAAAAACTAAACCACTGGGCTGGAGAGATGGGTCAGCTGTACAATCATGAGGACCAGAATATGGGGTCCAGCGCCCATATAACAAGACGGGCGTTCTGCGAAAGCCTGTAACTCCAGCTCTGAGAGATCAGACAGCTTTTCTGGCCTCCGTGCGTATGTGCACGTGAGTGTGCACACTCATACCCAAAATACTAGTCAGGCATGGTGACTTAGGTTCAACTCTCAGCACAAAACAAACAAACAAACAAACAAGACCTGCTAAACTGTTCCATTACTAATAGAAAATGCTGCTACAATCCCATCACCCCCTCTCACCCTGGTGTAGAAGGCACTAGCTTCCACTCCAGCTCTCAGGTACCCAAAGAGTGACTTTTTTTTTTTTTAATGGATTTTCGAGAGAGGGTTTCTCTGTGTAGCCTTGGCTGTCCTAGAACTCCGAGTGCTGGGATTGAAGGTGTGGGCTAACACACACACACACACACACACACACACACACACGCCTGTTAAGAGCGGCCATTCCTGCTGTGCTATACCCCTTTCACCTGCAGCCCGCCTGGGAGCAAGTCCTGCCCATTAGCTCCACCAGAAGATGAAGGGGGCAGCAGCAGGCTTCTCTCCGTCCCCACAACTCTTTTCTCCGATTGCCTGCAATAGCCAGGTATCTGTAGGAAACCCACTGGGTTATGTCACTCCTACTGAAAACTCCAGCCAATCAACAGATAATTCTCTGAGAAGTCCGTAGGCCGTGAGGCTAAGAAGCATGCAGCCACGCCCCGCACCAACCAGGCACGGAGAGGCAAGTAATGGGAGTGGCTAGAGGCGCGGCTCAGGGGCGGAGTATCGCCTTGAGTGTGTGAGAGCCCAGATTCCATTCCTAGTGCGCTAGTAGAGTCAATCACTGATGAGAAAAATGACAGGGATAGGATGAGAGGGCATGTGCGGGGGACAGAGGAGGCCTCTGGGGACACAGAGCAGCTCATTCACACACACACACACACACACACACACACACACATACACCCTCCATTCAGTCTGTGGGGTTGGAGGATGCAGATCTCACCGCTGCGCTGAGAAGGCACAGTGGGTAAGAATACTCGTTGCACAAGTATCAGAACCTGAATTCTGAGTGCCCAGGTCCCACATAAAAAAGTCGAGCAACCCCAGTAACAGATAGAAGATAGGTAACGAGACAGGAGGGTCATGGGGACTTGCTGGCCGTGAGCTCCCCAGAGTCTCAAAGGAATAGAGTGAAGAGCCCTAGCGGAGGACATTGTGCTTCTCTGGCCTCCATTCGTTTCCCTGTGTACGTACATCTGCACACATGCTCCAAGCCTCGTTTCCCAGGGCCCGTTTGCAGGTTCTGGCTGAGATTATACCTCACCCATCAGACATCCGGTCCTAAGACCTCAACCTAGAGCTACACTGAGAGGGGAGGGAAGCAGGAAAGCCTGCTTTTGTTGGCAGAGGTCATACAGGCAGTAGCTGGGAATGTAGCAGCAGCTTCCTTCTCCTACAGCAAAAACAAGCATGGTGGTGGTTCTGAGCTTTGTGTAGCTTTGGAAGCCTAATGTCCCTGTGCAACGCCCCCATGTCCCACTTTGTATTCGTGGACAGGGGCTGGCTGAACGCTGAGATTCGTCATCGTTGTGGGACAGTACCAGAAATGCTGGGATGGGAGCTCTTACCTCATAGACCGGGGCTTCTGGCCCTTCATACTGGAGGCCTAAAAGACACAGGAGAGACAAGAAAAAAAAGTCTGTGAGGACACTGACAGAGGACGCTGACACTCCCTCGGACGCCTCTCTACCTCTGACCCCAGCATATCTGGAGAGCCCACTAGTGTCATTTTCTATCTGACAGTTGGCAGACACAGCCCCCATTCCCAGGGCTGTGCAATGGCTACACGGTCCCAAACCCACATGGGTCCTAGGCTTCCAGTGCCTGTCCTCAGCTTTGGGTTCTGTGAACTCAAATAGCCCCTTCCAGATGGCCCTGCTAGCGAAGGGGAAGCAAAAATGGAAACAATGAATGACCCTTAGGTGGATCTGGGAATAGTTGTCCTCTCAGAGACAGAAGTTCAACTTGCCAGGAGGTGGGAGAGAAGATGTGATGGCTAAAGATAATTACCAACCTGACAGAATCTCGAATCTCATGGGAGAAGGGCATCTGGGCATGTGTGTGAGGTCAGGAGCGAACCCGCCCACTGTGGGTGGCACCATTCCCTAGGCAGAGGATTATGGGTTGTGGGAATGGATAAGCCCAACACTAACGTGAATGCATCTGATGTCCTCTTCTACTGATGACTAGCTGCTTCAAGCTCCTGGTGCCTTGATTTCCCCACCATGACAGTCTGTAAACTGGAACTATTATGTAAGATAAGCCTTCCTCACTGACTTGCTATTGTCGCGGTGTTTTATCAAAGCAACAGGGAAATAAACTAAGACAAGGGAGTTAGTGGTAAATAGGTATAAGATTTCAGGGTGTGTATGGTTTGTATTGCAGGTAGGGTGCTTGCCTAGCATGCACAAGGCCTTGGGTTTGACCCCCAACCCCACAGAACCCTGGGTACAGTGGGTGTGCATGCACTCCCAGTACTCAGGTAGTAGAGGAAGGAAGGTCAGGAGTTCAAGGCCATTGGCTTACACAGTGACACAAGGATTTGGAGGCATAGAAGACTGTCTCAAAAACAAACATGTACCTGTGCACAGTGCTCAGCCCTAAAGGAGACGACTCTACCCTGTCCCCTCTGAGAATCAGGAAACATCAGAGAAGCATGGATAAGAAACCTGAGGGTCAGAAGATGGGGAGCGTGCTGTAGAAAGCTGTCCTCTGGATATGCTGTGATCTTTTCTGTCATGAACTCACAGCACAAGACCAAACCCATCATGGAGGGAGGAAGAGCTCATGAGGTCACACCCCTGTGTAAGGAGGTGTCGGCAGTTAATGGTTAGAGAAGGGGGAGAGAGTTTCTTCAGTTATAGCTGCTAGTAAGTTGCTGGCACCACACTCATGCAAGCAAGCCTAATAAAACTCATTGGGTCATATGTAATACTTATTTGTAATTTTTTAATTAGATTTTTTTATTTTATATGTGTAAGTGTATTTTGTCTATGTGTCTATGAAGGATTTTTGTCTGTTTTGGTGTTGGTTTTTTGAGACAAGGTTTCTCTGTATAGCCCTGGCTGTCCTGGACCTTGCTCTGTAGACCAGGCTGACCTGAAACTCACGGAGATCCACCTGCCTCTGCCGCCCAGGTGCTGAGACTAAAGGCGTGGGCCACCACTATGCAGTTTGTCAGGATATCTTATCTGAGTAACAGGAAAAACAAATGAACAAACGAACAAACAATGAAACGATACCCTCCAAGGTTTCCAAACTCTCTGGGGCGGTACTTACTCCTTGAAACTACCAAGTGTATTAGGCCATTAATATTATTTCATTAAAAGTGACAACGCACAGCAAACAGGCTGGAGAGATGGCTCGGCAGCTAAGAGCGCTTGCGACACAATCAAAGGACTTGAGTGCAGGGCCCAGCTGAATATTAATCCTACGCACGCCTGTTATCCTAGGTCTGAGGGGCGCAGAGACAGGAGAATTGCTGGGACTTGCTGACTTCCAGCCTAGCAGAGAATTATGAACTCCAGAAAACCTGCCTCAAGAGGAAAGGCAGAAGTAACAGAGGTACCTGTCACGGTCTTCTGGCCTCCATACACATCTACATGTATTCACATACGTGTATACTCACACAGACACACATATATGTTATTTATGTTATGCATAAATAACAGATATTTTAAAACAAACAAACAATACTACATGTACTAGATTTTTGGGAACCTATTCTCTTTTGGGTGGATACCTTGACCAGCCCAGATATGGGGGGAGGGTCTTGGACCTTCCCCAAAGTAATGTGCCTTACCCTCTCTGAGGATTGGATGGGGGGGGTGGGAGGGGGGGTGGAGGGAATGGGAAGAATGGAGGGAGTGGGAACTTGGATTGGTATGTATAATGAGAAAAATATAGTTTGTTTCTTTTTTAAAAAATAAAAATAAATTTATTTTTAAGATTAAATAAATCTTAAAAATTAAACAAAAATAAAATAAATAGATATCATTATCATTATTATTATTATTATTATTATTATTATTATTGGTTTTTTGAGACAGGGTTTCTCTGTAGCTTTGGAGCCTGTCCTGGAACTAGCTCTTATAGACCAGGCTGGCCTTGAACTCACAGATCTGCCTGCCCCTGCCTCCTGAGTGCTGGGATTAAAGGCGTGCGCCACCACCACCCAGCTTGATGTCATCTTTTTTAATAAACAAGTTACCCAAAATGTAAAATCATTTTTCAATGGCTACTTAAAAACATGACCAGGGAGCCAGGCGGCGGTGGAGCATGCCTTTAATCCCAGCACTCAGGAGGCAGGGGCAGACGAATCTCTGTGAGTTTGAGGCCAGCTTGGTCTACAAGAGCTAGTTCCAGGACAGACTCCAGAGCTACAGAGAAACCCTGTCTAGAAAAACCAAAAAGAAAAAAGAAAAAACATGACCAGGGTTAAGGGTCTAACTGGCTGGTACCGTGCTTGTCTGAAGCCTTGGACTCAGTTAACAGTGCTCTCCCACCAGACTACTTTGTTAGTCATCGTACAGGATGTAACTAAGTGTGACTTCAGCGTGGAGGGAAGCTAGTAAGAGCAGAAGTCAGAGGAGGAGGTTTTGCTGGGGTCAAGCCTCGGCTCGGGTTCAGGTCCTGAGGCGGGAAAGGGGCGTCAGCGCAAGGAAAACTTCTGACCACCACATGGGTTACACTCAAGTGGCCCCAATAGCTCAGGCCATCTTTATTTATACTCAAACAGATTTTTTTCTTAGCAGGGTTACTTGAACAGTTTTATTATTGGCTTCTATTTTTGACTTTAAGAAATGCATCATAGGGCTGGAGAGATGGCTCGGTGGTTAAGAGCACTGACTGTTCTTCCAGAGGACCTGGGTTCAATTCCCAGCACCCACATGGTGGCTCATAAGTGATTGTAAAATCCAGTTCCAGGGTGATCTGACACCTTCACACTACTTCACATAAAATAAATACATCATAAAAAAATTCTTTAAAAAAAGAAATACATCACAATTAAGGAATACACTGTGATCATTACGAAAGCCCCCATTGTTCCCCTTTATGCTTCCCCAAATACGTCTTTCCACCCCTGCACAACCTTATTCTAGACATAGAGTTCAGCATTTTTGCAGGCTTGGTTAAACATCGAGCCAGACACAGCCTGCTCTGTGGACCACTGCAATGACAAAGTTAAAAGGTAATAGACGTGGGTGGGCACAATGCTTTAAGGACACTATTCAAAGCCAAACAATCCTTCCATGTCTGCGAGATACGCTTTTATACAGCTCCCTTTTCTACAAGAGGATCCCATGTCTCAATCTCTCTGTCAAAGGCAGACTTTGACAAAGCTTTTCCCATCTCACTAGACCACACTTCCTCCACCAATACAAGTTCCCGTGTATGGTAAAGTATGTATGGGTCTCTCCATCCCAGATTTCACACTGCATTTTCTGCACTGGAATATACTAGGTCTTATGGTTGAGTCTACATGCTTGGTGTCCAGGGAACTTCCTCTCGACAGCTGGCACTATGTGTATCCCTGCGGCCTTTTCCCTATTCTGTGTGTGCATGCCCTACCCTCCCTTCCAGAACTGTGAGAGCTGGTCAATGTTCCAAGTGCTGTTTTCTCAGACGTACCTCACTGTCGCTATTGAGTTGTAGTTAGTGATTCCAGAGAAAGGATTTAACAGGTACCAACCTCCTGCTGGATCTTAAGGGAAAATAATTGAAAAGGAACAGAACTTCCAGGGGAACTACAGCAGATGCACGTGTGACTGGCAGAACAAAACTAAAAACCACCAGAGAATCACCAATATAACAAGAGACAAAAGAGCCTGCAGATTCCTGCACTGCCCCCTGGACGACTGGTCCTTGCCAAATGAGAGTCCGGTTCCACGGGTGCCTTGCCGTGAGGAAACCCTTTGGACAGATCCGAGACTAGGCTGCATGGCTCCCAACAAGGCTTAGCTGCCACGGGGCCAGGGAGCTGCTTCTTGCCCGCCTTGTTCTGTCTGGAAGGATGAGCCATGGATTTGGCGCCTGCATGCCCTCTGTCTGGGGCACTCTCATCTGTTAGCGGTGTGACTGGATAATTCAGGGCTTGCTCATGAAGACTTGATGGATCCCGAGTGCCACTGTCACCCAGCTAAGCAAGGTCTTTTCCATGGCTCATGGTGGGGGCCTCTAGATGCCAAGAGAGCCCATAGCAGGGGAGGAATCCACGGGACGGCCCAGCATTCACCCACCACTTATGTAAAGGAAATGCATGGATTGCCTGTGGTCTCCTGGCATTGCTGTACTTGGCTTTGAAACATCGGGTGATGCTGAAGCAGAGGGATGCGTAAAGACCCCGGGAAGGGCTGCTCTTGTTTTTACTTTGTCTTTATTATTTTATTTGCATTTAATTTTGGGTGTTTAGTACTGGGATGTGGGGTTAAAACAGTCTCAATGTGCATCTGAGGCTGGCCTCAAATTTCTGATCCTCCTGCCTCAGGCTCCTGACTTTTGTGTGATTTCTGGTGTGTCACTACACTGAGCTCGGAAAGGAATTTGTTATTTTATTCTACATTTTTAAATTTTTTATTTAGTGCATAGGGAGTGGGGGAGTATGCACGCCATGGCTCATGTGGGAGGAAAAGAAGAGCCTGAGGAAATCTGCTTTCTACCATGTAGATCCTAAGTACAGACCTCCTAAGTAAGTACAGGTGGCAGCCCTGCCACAAGCACCTTTACCTGCCGAGCCTGCCCTAGAAGGGATCTGAACAGACATAAATACTCTTTTCAGAACACCATCCCTGGAGATGGGTTCATCAAGACGCTCTTGATGCTAGGGAACTTTTGAAAGCCAATTATCCCCTAAGATGCCCCCCGAGGCCCACAAAATTCCAACTTTTATAGTATCTTAGAGCCACAGGGAATCCACAGCTACAAAGAGAGACTCCGGGTTGTGGAACCAGGGAGTCTAACACAGAATGAAATCCCACCAAGCCTCCTGCATTGTGCCAAGCGCACAAGGGCACACCTTTTGCTTAAGGAGAGCAGAGCATTGTCTGCAGCCTCTCAGGACGCAGATGTACCCACCTGGGATGAGAACTGTGTGCAGGGGCATCACCTCCACTCCATGCACTGGGTATCCAAAGGGGAGATTGGGTGGTGCCAGCAGAGGCGGTGGGCGGGGCAGCCCTTTTCTTCAGGAGACAGTAAGCACGAGAGTCAGTGTATGGCAAAACACATTTTATTTTTTTTTTTATATTTATTTATTATGCATACAATATTCTGTCTGTATATATGCCTACAGACCAGAAGAGGGCACCAGACCTCATTACAGATGGTTATGAGCCATCATGTGGTTGCTGGGAATTGAACTCAGGACCTCTGGAATAGCAGGCAATGCTCTTAACCACTGAGCCATCTCTCCAGCCCGCAAAACACATTTTAAAAGTTACCCTCACAATCAACAGGATCTAGTGAAATTATCACTAGCACATACACACACATATGATTCAAAGTAATAAAAAGGAAATCCTAATGAAAGAACAGCTTCATCCCTGACAGGCCAGTTCTATCTGGCTGCTTCCTAAGGTGGAATATATCTATGCCTGAAACAAGTACCATAGATAATGCAAGCAGGAATCAAGGTTCATGTTCAGTAACGGCCCACTAGTCCTGCATAAGAAGCCTTTCTCCAAAACCTCTCGGCTTCTAGTTACTTTTAAAGGGGCTGTCATAAGCAACGCCATCTTGTTGGTCTGAGACAGGTCTGCCATGAAGCCTAGGCTGGCCTTAAGCTTACAGTTCTCCTGCTTCAGCTTCCCCAACTCTAGGATGGCAGTTAAGTGCCGACCATGGCCAGCATATACAAAATGCCTCCACTAAAAGCCAGTCAGATCTCACTTTAATGCCCCTTCAATCAGGAATCCTGGTATCAACGCCCTGTGACTGCAGAGTGGGGACTGGGGCTGTGACTCGCTGGCAGAGCATCTGCCAGCACCTGCAAGGATCTGGGTCTGATGCTCAGCACCACAGGGAAAGAACTGGGGGTGGGGCATGGAGGGCCTGCCTAGCTAATAGGAGGCCCTAGATTCAGTCCCCAGTACTGTCAAAAGTCAAAAAGTGACACATTTTGCACAGAGCTGGCAGACAGTATGCTCCCAGCATACAGAGTCACTTTCTATGTTGGCCTGGGCACCTAGAGCCACCACCATGACTGAGCGATGTTGAGCAAGCTCTGTTCCTTTCTCTCTGTTGGTTTTACTGAAGCGCTTTATGCACACAAACCCCTCCAGATCTTCCTTGGAGGACTTTACGCTCTATTGTCTTCCTCTCTTCATTCCCAACAGTTCCTCCCAGGGGCCCATCAAGAGGGCAAGGTCCAAATTTTGTTTCTTAGGGCCCCTCACTCCCTCAAGTACTCAGGATGGGTGTTTGTTCTCCCCGGAGACCTGAGAGACCCCACAGCCCGCATCACCTCCTCTGAAAGTGTTCAAATTCCGCCTGTCTCCTGGCATTCACAGCTGGGAGGTCGCTCTGGTTATAGGCACCCTGAAAATTGTATTTTCTTTTCAGCTGGCCGGAATCACAGTCACACTGATTTTTTGGGAAGAGCCTAAAACAAGCAAAAGAAGCGTATACATGGATGGCTGATGGGAGAGAGGGGACCTTAGCCCTAATCCACTCACCCTGAAAAATCTCTTCCCACAGGGCTCTCCTAACTGGGTTTACACCCTGGAACCACCCAGCAGTGACCCCTTGCAGAGACAGATTGAAGGAGGTCGGAGGGAGGGTGAGGAGGACTGAAGAGCCCCTCCCTCCGACCTTTTTTTCTTCTTTTCCTTCTCCCTTCTAAGAGAAGATCTTGTCTATTTGGCACAGACTGGCCTCCAACCCATGGCAAACCTCCTGCCTCAGTCTCCTGAGGGCACCACGGCTCTCCACATAGCTTCTTTCAACCCAAGAACCACAGGCTTCAGTTGGCAGAAAGTCCCAACAGGGCAGGCACCAAGAGGCAGCATCTTCCCCGTGAGATTGTATGGTTTCTGGATGCCGTGGAGGATACAGCCCAGATCCCACAGAGCATGCCTGGTCTCTGAGAGTCACTTTGGCAATCGGCAGCTGTTCAGAACTGCCCATGAGGCCTAGGGCTCCACGGAAACACTGGGAAGAGACATGGAGGGAGACAACAAAGAGGCCAGGGCACCCAGAGTCTCACCAGATGCCATCGTAGGTGAAGAGGTTCCTCAGGTGGTTCTCAGGTAGAAGCTTCAGCTCCTGGCCACCCGGCGCAGGCTTCGGGATCTCTGGCTCAAATTTGCTCAACACTGCTTGAAGGGACACACTTAGGAACATAAACAGAACCACGGCAAGTCCCAGGATCAGGAGCGACAGCCTGAGGAGCCACAGAGTTCTGGAGCTGGCAGGACACACACAGAACACACAGGAAAAGCAAAATATATTTTAAAATGTTTGGTTTGAAGGAGCTGGGAAGAGAGGTTAGTCAGCGAAGTCACACACGGGGACCTGAGTTCAGTCTCCGGGACCCACGTCAGAAGCGGGGGACAGCCTGGAAGACAGTTTGGCAGGTAAGATGGCTGCTATGTAAGCTAGAGGACTCGATTCCCAGAACCCACAGGGGAAGGACCGGAGCAGCTCCTCTGACATCCACACCAGAGTCGCAACATTTGCACATACACATTCACACACACACTCAATAATACGAATATTAATTCGTTTTGTTTGTTTTGTTTGAGACAGGATCTCACCATATAGCCCTGACTGGCCTGGAGTTCATTATGTAGATCATTCTGGCCTTGAATACATAGATGTCTGCCTGCCTCTGCTTCTCACACTGGGACTAAAGGGGGGTGTGCCACCATTCTTGGATTAATAATTAATTTTTTAAAGTTGGGTATGTTGGTACATGCTTGTAACTCCAAAATAATCTGGAAAACAATGGAGGATCTTGGAGGCTCACTGGCAAGCCAGTCTAGCTTAATACTGAGCTCCAGGTCAATGAGAGGCTCTCTTAAAGAAGATGAGAAGTGGCTGGGTGGTGGTGGTGGTGCACATCTTTAATCCCAGCCCTCGGGAGACAGAGGCAGGCAGATCTGTGAGTTCGAGGCCAGCCTGGTCTACAAAGTGAATTCTGGGACAGCCATGTGAAAAGTGTTTCTAAGGAAAACTCAGAATCAGAGAAGGAGGGAAGTGACAACAGAAGGACCCGGGAAAATTCCAAATTAAGGGATGGGCAAAATAATCTCAAAGGGGGCGGGGGTGGGATGGGGGAGGCACAGAAGATCACGCATCAGCCTCGTGTGTGTCCAGGTGATTAACTGATTTGCAGAACCATCGGAAGCGGGCTCACTTGGCCTCGTGGTTTCAGAAGTTCAGTCAGTCATGCAAAGGGGGCCCAAGGAGGTTCCTCATGCCACAGCAAAACAGGAAGTTGGGAAGGGAGAAAACCAGAACTCTGGTTTTCTCATTTTTTACTTTTTGTTGCCCCAAGCCCTAGGGACAGTACCACCTACATCAGAGTAGGTCGTTTGTGTTGGGACCCTCTTCCAAGGGAGACGGGAACCCTGCTGCCTAATCCTTCCTGGAAACACCTCCACAAACTAACTCATTTAAGGTTTTTGTTTGGTTGGGCTGTGTGTGTGTGTGTGTGTGTGTGTGTGTGTGTGTGTAGTTTTTCAAGACAGGATTTCTCTGTGTAGCCCTGGCTGTTCAGGAACTCAGGCTACAGATAGGTTCGCCTTCAATTCAGAGATCATGCCCTGACTCCCAGAGTGCTGGGAGGGCTGGGATTAAGGATGTGCCTGGCTCAGGTAGAATTTTATTGCCACAAATAGATGCCAGGACCACAGCAACTCTTGAGAAAGAAAACATTTCGCCGGGCGGTGGTGGCACACACCTCTAATCCCAGCACTCGGGAGGCAGAGGCAGGCGGGTCTCTGTGAGTTCAAGGCCAGCCTGGTCTACAGACCTAGTTCCAGGACAGGCTCCAAAGCTACAGAGAAACCCTGTTTCAAAAAACCAAAACGAAAAACAAAAACAAAAGTGTTTCATTTGTAAAAGACCCTACCCCTACATAGTCATAGCTTAAGCTTCCTTGTGCACCCAGAAGTGGACTGACTGCTGCCTGGAAACCTTTCCCAAATCGAACTGTGTTTTCAGGATGCTGCCATGAATCGCCTGCCAGTAGACTCCTGAAGTCTGACCCAGGCTGACAAGTCAATCTGCGCGGGGGTTTCGTTCTCATCTCTGAGGTTTGCTTCCCCATCTGACACCTGTAGAGACCCTTCCTTATGAGACCTCCATTTTGTTTTGATCAGCGTTGTGTTGGTGTGAAGAGACACCATGACCAGGGTGACCCTTATAAGAGAAAGCATTTAACTGAGGGCTGGCTTAGGGTGTCAGGGGTTCGTCCACGATCACCACGGCAGGAAGCATGGAGGCATGCAGGCAGGTACTGGAGTAGAAGCTGACAACCTGATTCACTGCCTGAGAGATTCTGCCATTGGCATGGGCTCTTGAAAGCTCAAAGGCCACCCCCAGTGACAGACTCCCTCCAGCAAGGCCACACCTCATCTTTTGAAATAGTGTCACTCTCTGGTGACCAAGTATTCAAATATATGAGTCTATGGGAGCATTCTTTTTTTGTTTGTTAGTTTTGAGTCAGGGTCTCTCTATGTAGCATCATTGCCCATCCCAGACCTCTCTCTGTAGACCAGGTTAGCCTTGAACTCAAAGAGATCTGCTCCCTCTGCCTCCTGGGTGCTGGGATTAAAAGTGTGCACCACCACCGCTCCGATAAATTTTTATTTTTATTTTATCTTCTATGTATGGGTATTTTGCCTGCATGTATGCCTGTGTGCCACATGCATTATCTTACACCCGTAGAGGCCAGGAGAAGGTGGGCAGTTACATACAGTTGTGAGTCAGTCTCTCTGAGTAATGGCTACCCTGGAATTCTCTTTGCAGAACAGGTTGTCCTGGAACTCACAGAGATCCGCCTGCCTCTGCCTCCCTAGTGCTGGGATTAAGGCATGCGCCACCACACCCAGCTCTTCATCGATTTCTTAGCCTCTTAAAAACTATTAATTCTTTATTTCGTGTGGGGAGATACATCAGTGTGCATACGCCGCAGAACATGTGTGGACGTCAGGAGACAGCTTTTGGGAGTGGCTTCTCTTTCTACCATGCGGGACTCAGGGATTGAACTCAGTTTGTCTCTCTTAGTAGAAAGAATCTTCATGGCCCACAAACTTTCCTTTAAAAATAAACAAGCCAACCTCACACTTACTGTCTGGCCAGATCTGATCTTCATTTTCTCGTCCTTCTACCCCCACACCCAAGTGCTGCTTTAAACTGAAATTCTGGAACATGTTCTTTGGTAATGCTATGAATTGATCCCACGGCCTTGTATATGTCTGGCAAGCACCCTACCACTGAGTTACATTTTCAGCCCCAAGTTCTTAGACTGCTGATTCCCCAAAACATCTTACAGTATAATCATTAATAAAGATTTAATTTTTACTGGGTAAGTGCAAAGGTTTTGTCCTTCTTAAACAGAACAGCCTATGTGTGTCCATGGAGGGTGGTTGAAATATTAATGAGTCTGCTCTTCTGGTGGGACTGTATTTAAGAAACATCCAAGAAAGGTCCAGAATGTAACTTATAAAGTCCATGCCAAGATAAGGAGCCGGGGTGGCCATGCGTATCGGAGGTGGGGTGAGGGGGTGGGGTGGTGACACTGTGTCCCTCCGGTTCCTATACCACTGACACAGTTGCTTTTGAAATGAGCAGAAACTGGCAACAGCTGAAGCCTGCGCCCTGGATAGTGCTTCCTCTTGTTCCTACACAGGAAGGTAATTTATCATTATTGCTATTATTACGTTTTCCAACTTTGTCTAACTTTTATTACATTTTCCCTTTGACAAGTTCATGCACGTATAAGGACCACTCTGATTATTGTAATCCTCCCTCTCTGACCCCCTCCCAGCTGTCATGTCCGTGTTAACCTGTGTCTGTACACACCACAGAAATCAGCATGATTTGCCTTCTGCTTTAGAAACCCATCCTTAAGACTTATTTTTTTAATTGTGTGTGTGTGTGTGTCTGTGTGAGAGTGTATGTGAATGTGGGTGCCCACAGAGTCCAGATGAGGGTACCGGAATCCCCTGGAGCTGGAGTTACAGGCAGTTGTGAGCCACCCACCATGGGTACTTGGAACTGGACTTGTCTTCTGCCAAAGCAGCACGGGCTTTTAATCGCTGAACCAGCTCTCCAGCCCCTAACAGGATTTTTGTGCCCTTTGTCACCAACGGCCTCTCCTGAGTCATGACTGTAGAGAAACACCTGTAGTGGCAGAGATGGAACATTGAAATGTGTATCAGAACTTTAAAAAATACCTGCATAGGGGCTGGAGAGATGGCTCAGTGGTTAAGAGCACCGCCTGCTCTTCCAAAGGTCCTGAGTTCAATTCCCAGCAACCACATGGTGGCTCACAGCCATCTGTACGAGATCTGGTGCCCTCTTCTGGCCTGCAGGTAGAGTACTAAGAATACTATATACAAAGTAAATAAATAAATCTTAAAAAAAAAAAATACCTGCATAGTGAAAGACATTTCTGAAGTGAAGCAGGTGTCTTAGTTAGGGTTACTACTCCAATGATAAAACCAAAAGCAAATTGGGGAGGGAAGGGTTTATCTGGTTCATAGTCCCATATCTCTGTCCATCTTCAAAGAAAGTCAGGATAGGAACTCAACAGAACAGGAACCTGGAGGCAGGAGCTGATGCAGAGGCCATGGAGAGGTATCACTTACTGACTTGCTCCACATGGCTTGCTCTGCCTGCTTTCTTATAAAACCCAGACCTACCTGCCCAGGGATGGCCCCACCCACAATAGACTGGGCCCGCCAACATCATCATTAATTAAGTAAACGCCTTACAGGTTTTCCTACAGGCTGATTATTTATTTATTTATAAATTTTGTTTGTTTTTTGAGACAGGGTTTCTCTGAGTAGCCCTGGCTGTCCTGGAACTCACTCTGTAGACCAGGCTGGCCTCCAACTCAGAGATCCTCCTGCTTCTGCTTCCTGAGTGCTGGGCTAGACCACACCGTGCACACCATCATATCACTGATGGTGATTTAAAAAGTGAATCCTCCCCTCTTCCACTCACACATAAACTCTGTGTGGGGATATCAGAGGGCACTAAAGACAACAGGGAAAATAGCAGCAATAGTAATAACTAAAGCGACTCTCCCTGGAAGCAGTCAGGTGACCTGTGAAACTTCGTCATTCTCCGTCCAGGTGTAACGGTGACTTTAATCCCAGCTCTCCCAAAGCAGAGGCAGAAAGATCTCTGTGAGTTTCTGGCCAGCAGAGCAGAATTAGTGAGACACACACACACCTCAAAAAATTTTTTTATAAAAAGGGAAGAAAGAAAGGAGGGGGAAAGAAAGTCACTACTTTTTTTGTTTGTTTTGTTTTTCGAGACAAGGTTTCACTGTAGTTTTAGAGCCTGGCCTGGAACTAGCTCTTGTAGACCAGGCTGGCCTCGAACTCACAGAGATCCACCTGCCTCTGCCTCCTGAGTGCTGGGATTAAAGGTGTGCACCACCACCACCACCTGGCTTCTTTTCTGTTTTGAGACAATGTCTTCCTATGTAGCCCTGGCTGGCCTAGAACTCTCTATGTATTATCATGGCTAGCTCAGATTCACAGAGCAGGGCCTGCTTCTGCCTCCCAGAGTGCCAGTATTAAAGGTGTCCGTCCGTACTTCACTTGGAGTGCCTGTCTGTAAAACTGGTTCCACCGTCAAGGACACCGTGACAGGACACTCTTCCTCTGGACATATTCTGGAGCAGAGGTTCTTTGGCTGGTAGTGTTGATAGTTCTAAGTAGAAGGGGCCCAAGGATGGTCACAGGACCATCTGCTGGGAGGGCGGCCATTACGACCTGCTCTCGCTCAGCGGCAAGTGTGATCCTGGGAGATTCTAGAGCACATAGGATAGCTGGCTGAATGGAAATGGGGCTCCATGGGGCTCCACAGTGCGGCTCCCATCCGGGCATCATCTACAATAGGGTGCAACCTTGGACTGATGCAGTTGTGATCCCCCATGCTCCTTTGAGTAACCCCTCATCCATGCTCTGTCTGTGAGTGCCCACACTCACTGGTCTGGCTGGCTGGGCTTTGGTGGCATCACACTCCCATCTGTCACTGGTGTGTACTGGTGTGCTACGTGGAGTGAAGAAACATTTCTCACATCATCCCAGAAGGAAACAAGTATGCACAACCACAAAACCACCAAGGGTCTGACACAGAAAATGACAGCCACTCCGGTATTAAAATGGAAACATGGGTAGTACATGTGACAGACCAAACAGCTGCAGAAGACATAGGGTCCAAAAGGATTTGATGATTCTGCCGCGGTGCTGGGGGTTGAACAAGCATTGGCAGTCTTGGGGGCCAGTGAAGATGGACCCTTCTCTCATAATCAGCTTTGGCTCCACCTCCTGTTTCTCTGGCAACTCTAGAATAGGAAGATTCAGATTCAGCTTTGCCCCTCTTTAGGATTTTTTGTTTGTTTTTTGAGACAGGGTTTCTCTGTAGCTTTGGAGCCTGTCTTGGAACTAGCTCTTGTAGGCCAGGCTGGCCTCGAACTCACAGAGATCCACCTGCCTCTGCCTCCTGAGTGCTGGGATTAAAGGCATGCGCCACCACCGCCCAGCTTCTCTTTAGGATTTAAACAGCCAAATTAAAGGGGTTGGGTGTCAAGGCTCCACTGAGCCCTATTAACTTACTTTCTCCTAGTCAAAAGAATGAAACCTGAATTCTATCTTGGGCCTTGGCTGGGGATCTGGTATTCTGATCTACCCCAAATATCAGAACATTGGGCACCATTGTTCCCTTCCCTAGTTGTTAATATGACCAGGCCTGTCAACCACCTGGCTAGGAGACTCCCCTCCTCCCAAAAGTTGATTCCCTTGAAGACGCGTTAAGGAAATGTCCAGAAGCTCTTCTGCCAATGCCTGGACTTCTTCTAAACATCCCTCCACTCCACAGCAGCTGCTCACTGACCTCTATTGCTGAACATGCCTGCCCTCCTGGATCCTACATCCCAAAACACAAGCTTCTCTCTTCTGCCCACTGTTCTTTTCCTGGAGGCTGCTAAGATCTATAACTTTGCTGCTCGACTTTCTCTCAAATGCTAATAAAAACAGCCCTTAGTTTCCTTCTGAGTCGATTTTAAAATGCATTTATCAGCAAGACCAAGAACCAACAAAAAGACACTCAAAATCCCTGGTTTCAGCAGATGCTTAAGAACAGATAGGCTAGGCGGTGGGTAGCACATGCCTTTAATCCCAGCACTCAGGAGGCAGAGGCAAGCGGATCTCTGTGAGCTGGAGGCCATCCTGGTCTACAGAGCGAGTTCTAGGATGACCAGGACTACACAGAGAAACCGTCTTGAAAATCAACCAACCAAACAAACAAACAAAAGAACACAGATTGGGTGGGAGGAGCTGGCTCAGAGGTCAAGGGCTCAGACTGCTCTTGCAGAGGACCTGCACTTATATCCCTGCACCTGTAACTCCAGCTCCAAAAGATCTAGTGCCTCCTCTGAGCTCCACTGGTGACTGCACTCACATGCACAGACCCAGACATAGACACACACACACACACACACACACACACAGATACACACACAGATACACACAGACATGCACACACACAGATACTACACACATACACACAGATACATACAGACATGCACACACACAGACACTACACACACACACACACACACATACAGATACGTACAGACATGCACACACAGACACACACACACACACACAGAGACACACACACACACACACTGTGGGAGATTTACTGCTCCCTGGATCAGTTTTGCCCACCCTTTGCGCTTGGCTTCTCCTGCTGTTCTGATCTGTCAAACACTAACTCTGCAAGGAGTTATTGCTCCATTGTTCCTGTGTTCTGAACATTCTGACCTTTCTGCATGATGTAGCCAGGGACTTTCCACCTCACCATCAGACCACCGTTAAGTTGCCGAGTAAGTTGTCTAGTTACCCATATTCACAATGAAAATTTCCTCCTTTCCCTTACCCTGTATTTACCTGGATTATTCCCTTGAGTAAACGAGATTTGATCAGAATCCTGTCTTGTCTCTATCTCTTGTGTCTCTTGTCCCATCCCATTCTCACTCCCCTTCTAGGGTCTCCGTTGACTTACCTGCAGGCCAGGGCAACACACAAATTTTAAAATAAATTTTAAAAATTAAAGAAAGAACCTAATGGCTGTTACGATGGCTTCGTGGTTTGAGGGTTGGAGCACTTGTTCTCACAGAGGACCCATGTTAATTTCCCAGTACCCATCTGATGGCTCAGAACTGTCTATAACTACATTTCCAGGGCAGTCTTCTGGCCTCCACTGCCACCAGGTGTACATGGAACACACATACATGCATGCAGGCAGGAATGTATACACATAAGCATAAAGTAATCTTTAAGAAAACAGACAACACAGCTGAGCTTCAAGGCCGAGTACAGATTCCTAGGACAGCGAACCCACCCACCCAGGCTGTGTTAGGCTGTCTTCCCTACTGACAGAACTCAGGGGCAGACTGACCCATACAGGAGCTCCCCTGCCTCATGAAGTTGATCCTCACTGCCCTAAGCCGGAAGGTGGTGCTGCACAGGAGACGTGGAGGCTCCAAAAGGCCGATTTCCACCTAGACCAAAGGTCAGAGAGTTTGGACCTTCCTTCTAATTCCTTCAAGGTTATTGTGCTTCAAACAAAGGCCCCACCTAGGCGGTCTGAGAGTTCTGCTCTCTCAAGGTTATTGTCAACAGGTGTGGCTAATTGCCAGACCTTGTGCTTCAGGAATAGAGCTGTCCCTACCTCAAACAAAAGTCTAAGGATCCTACTAAATTCCAGTTCCCTTTATGAAAATGAGTTAGGATTCCACCCAGGGAGTGGTTTGCCTACAGAAATGTTTGGGTCTAGTGTGTGAGTGTGACTTGTTTTGTTCTAGCAACAGAATGTTAAACTATGAATGTAGCCCGTGATCTTCAATTCTGTTCATGTTAACACAGTCTTTTGTCTTACTCCTATGTTTTGGGGTCAGGGGTATTTTAAGCAGTTGGAAATTAAACGCGGGAGAATTTTCAGTACTCACTGGAACTCCCTTCCAATACTATTCTGGTTAGTAGACTCAGGTGGGCTTGGTATTGGTGTAAATTAATCAAGTCACCAGCACTCCTAACGCCAGAGGTCAGCACTGGGTCAAGTCTCACACTAGTTCACAGACAACAGGTGAGTGTGGAAGCCAAAGAAGCCTATTGCACAGCAAGGGAAAGAGACAGAAACAGACGTGAGAGGATCCTGACCTGCATGCAAAGGATCTGGGACTTGGGTCAGGGTCAGAGCTCCTTGGCATGAAGAGTCCCAAGACTTGGTTGCCCTTGTCCAGTTGTTTGGGGCTCAGAAAAGGGTTTTAAAAGCAGGAAAAGACAGTCAATCAACAAGGTCAGCAGTCTGCTTATGGTTTTTCCAGGAACCAGGATGGTTTTTTTAGTAACCGGGATATGGTTATCAAGTGGTTGCATCAAAGACAAGCTAACTTCTTCGCTCACTGTGGTAACGGGTCTTCAAAGTAGCTCCTGCTGGTCTGTGCCTCAAGTTAGCCACAGTTTTGTGTAGCCCTTTCTCACTTTGGCTTTTCTGATCAGCAAACACGCACATAACCTTTGCAATTTCTGCAATTAGGTAGTAAAAGTCGTGGTGGTTTTGGTCTTGATGGCAGTCTCAGATGGTTTGCTCTGAGGAGGAAGTCCTTAGGTCTCAAACCCGAAACTGAGATGCCTGCTTAACATATCAAAACAGACGGTGGCATCCAGGTCTCCCAGCAACCCTTAGTCCCTAACTGTTGCATGACCCTCCAGGAGGGCATACCCCACTTCCTACCATAAATTTCTCCAGTCCAGGGGCTGGGATGCCCTTCCCTATAAAATCCAACCATCTTTGTCACCCCTTACCCTCTGGTCTCTTGGTCTGGCTCCTTTCTTCTCTCTCCTCTTCTCTCCACTCTGCTATGGAATAATCCTTCTGTACATAGTGTCAATATATATCACTGTGATTGGTTTAATAAACAAGCTGACTGGCCAATAGCTGAACAGGATAAAGTTAAGCAGGAAAGTCAAACTGAGAACAAGTTTGACATACAAAATGGGATAGAGGTAAAAGCCACAAGCTTCAGGGCATCACATAGATTAATAGAAATGGGTTAAGCTGTAAGAGCTAGTTAGTAACAAGCCTGAGCTATTGGCAGTGCATTTACAATTTATATTAAGTCTCTGAGTCAGTTACTTGGGAGCAGGTGGCTGGGACAGGAAAACCACCTCCACCCCTCCCCTCACATGGCTTAGTCTGGTCATGGTCACTCAGGATTCTCCCAAATGTCTCTGCCTCTGGCCATGCTCTCCCTTTTATCTACAATTAACTGTCTACTCCACCATTTCTAGGAACAGTCATGTCCTTCCTTTTTAATTTCTTCTTTTCACCTGAAGAGGATCTACAACCTCTCGCCAAAGGGCACAGAAATCAGCTAGGAAGTAGGTACTGGAGCCTTACTCAAGCCTTAGACTAATTACAATGTTTTCATTAAAATATGTTTAAATCCGAGTGTGTCAGAGCATACCTGTAATCCCAGAACTCAAGAAGCTGAGAAGGAGAGTTTGAGGCTAGCCAAGGATAGGAAGCAAATTCTAGGCCAGCCTAGGCCTCATAGAAAAATAAATAAATGTTCTGAGAACATCTAGGTTTGTGATTGATTGATTGAGTATATTGATTGTGTGATAGGGGAGTTCAGCCAATCATATTCTGTTTTGGGGGCATGCCGCCCTCAGGCAAAAGCCTGCCTATAAACCTAGCAAGCTAGCTCTGCTAGCTCTCTTTTTTCGCCTGGCTCCTGCATCCCGATGGAGCGTTTGGATTCTGGTGTAAGCTGTTGTAAGTCTTACTTCTGTTTATTAAAGCTGTATATTTTGTATCAAAATAGTCTGGGTTCTTTTCATTACCAATCACCCTGCGGCTACAATTGTGACACTGGAATTCAGCCCTCCCCCCAGCTCTGACAAGTTTGGTGAATTCGTAAGTATCTTTAAACGGTCTTGGCTTTAGCTCACAATTAGTCAAGCAAGTATATACCCCAAGTAAACAACAGCTTTTGGGGGTTTGTTGTTGCTGCTTTGTATGTTCTGTTGTTTTTTGTTTGAGACAGGGTCCCCTATGTTGCTGTGCCTCTCCTAAACCTCTCTATGCAGCCCAGCCTAACCTTAGACTCACAGAGATCTTCCTGTCTCTGCCTTCTGAGTGTTGGGATTAAAGAAGCATGCCACCACACCTGGCTTGGTGTGTGTGTGTGTGTGTGTGTGCGCGCGCGCACGAGCATGTGTCTGTGTGCATGCACAGGTGCAGTGGCGTGATGGGGTGGGGCATACACACCAGGCAAGTGCATAGATTGGAGGACAGCTTTATGCGATTGGTTCTCTCTCTACACCTTTCTGTGGTTCCTGGGAACAAACCTAGGTCTGCCGGGCTTACAGTACAAGCGCCTTAACCCACAGAGCCATCCCAAGGCTCTTTCGTTGCATTTAATTTGGGGAATTTTTAATTTTCGCACAAAGAGGCTTTTATCCCAGAAAGGCATGGCTTTCAGTGCCGTTGCTTACTGCTCTAATTTAATGACATTTGGGAGCTTCGGGTGAGCTCTGTAGCTTTGAAAACGTAATGTGGAATTTCATCTGAAGAACTCACAGCTGGGGAACTGGGTCCCAGCACCTACCTGGGACGTTAGGTCTGGGATGTTCAGTGTTAGGTCTCAGACTGTTCATGTACCCAGAAATGAGCTCAGCCTGGATTGTAGGATTCTGGGTGTTAGGTAAAAGCCAGCATTGCTCCGGAACTTGTGAAACCTCTTCCCTGGTGTGGCTACTTCCCTACAAGCAGATGTGAAACAGCAATGATTTCTGAAGATGAAACCTAAGGTTTTAACTGACGCTTAAGACTGAAAATACCATGAGGCAGAAGGACCGGGCCAGCCTGGGCTACAGAGCGAGTGTGAACTCCCAGGGTTACATAAACCGTGTCTCAAAGAACAAACAAAAGGTGCTACTGCTGCATGCCTTTAATCCCAGGAAGACACAGGCAGATCTCAGAGTTTGAGGCCAGCCTGGTCTACAGAGCGAGTTCCAGGACAGCCAGGGCTACACAGAGAAACCCTGTCTCGAAAAACCAAATAGTAACAACAAATGAACAAAAACTTAAAATGTCAAAACAGAGACAACTGACAAGTATAACATGGTGTGTGTTTCTTGGTTTTTAGTGTGGCTTTGTTTTAGGTGTGGGGTGAAGCTATGGCTCGGTAGTACAGCATACACTGAATATTCCTAAAGTGCTGGGGGCCAATACCCAGCACCACCAAAAACTTCCTGGGAAGTGTAATATTTTATTAAGTCTGAATTAAACATCTTAGCTCACCAAGTCCCCCCACCCTTGGTACTACAAAGCATGAACTCAGGCCCTCGTGCAAACTGGACAAGAACTCTACCACTGAGCTACATCCCTGGCCTTGTTAATCCTTTACTGCATACACATCTCACATACTTTGAAAATCTTCGGAAAGTCTAACTTTTTGGTTGCTCTAAAATGAAAGTAAAACTGGTAAGAAGGCACAGCTGGTAAAACCTGGTGACCAGAGTTTGACCCCAGAACCCACATAGAAAGCTTAATGCAGCCAGGGTAGTGGAGGAAGTGCACACCTTTAATCCCAGCACTCTAGTGACAGAGGCAGACAAATCTCTGAGTTCGAGACCAGCTTGGTCTACAGAGTGAGTTCCAGGACAGCCAGGGATGCACAGAGAAATCCTGTCTTGAAAAACAAATAATAATCAGCCAGCATAAACTGGCCAAAGTGGTACATGCTTTCAATCCTAGTATTACAGAGGTGGGAGGTCCAGCATTCAGGTCATCTTTGGCTACATAGTGAGTTCAAAGCCAATCTGGGTTACATGAAACTGCATCTCAGAATTAGAAAGGAAAGAAGGCAGCAAAGTGGGGGAGAAGGAGCTGGCAGGATGGCTAAGCATATCCACATTTAAAGGTGCTTGCTACCCTGATGACATGAACTTGACCCCATGCAACCAACAAGGTAGAAGAAAGATGCCCCCTTTGTGCATGCCCTGCAGACAAAAGCCATCCTCAGAAATGCACAAGTTCGAGACCAGCCTGGTCTAAAAGAGCTAGTTCCAGGGCAGGTTCCAAAGCTACAGAGAAACCCTGTCTTGAAAAAGAGAGAAAGAGAGAGAGAGAGAGAGAAGTTGGGACTTTTGTTTTTCCAGGACCTAGTAGGACACCCAACACATAGTAGGAATCATGAAACATCTGGATAAGTTTTAAGGTTTTTTTTAAGTAAATGTGTGTGTGTGTGTGTGTGTGTGTGTGTGTGTACGCAATTGTGTAGGTTTCAGACCTTTTAGAGCTAAAGTCACAAGTGCTTAGCATAGAGTAAAAGGGCCAGTCAAAGAAACCCACCCTGGCCCTGAAACCAGAGGCAGTGAAAAAAACCCACCCTAGCTCTGAAATACAAGCCAGTGAAAGAAATATTTTAGCCCTGAACCCAGAACCAAAGAAACACACCCTGACCCTGACTGAAACCAGTCCTAAAGAAACACATATTGGCCATAGAAGTGGAAGAAATATGCCCTGGCCCTGAAATTAGGGTCAAAAGGTTTAAAAGGGCCAGTGAAAAAAACATACTTTGGCCCTAAAACCAGAACCAAATCTGCCCCTGACCAACTAAACAGAAAACCAACCAATCCCTGAGCAGGGAGACAAACCAATTTCTGAGCAAAAAACCAACCAATCCCTGAGCGTGAGATCTAGCCAATCTGAGCTCAAGAGACTAAAATCTGACCGATTCCTACCCTCAAAACCTTTCCCCTGGAAAAACTCCTCCCCTGAGAAGCCCCTTATAAACCCTGCACCTGTTCCATTGGCTGCTGCCTTTCCCACCCTGGCAGAGGCATCCACTCTCCTGGATTCTTCCCTACCAATAAGCCTCTTGAATGAGGTTTAGGAGACCTTGTTACTTCGCTGGGGAACCAGAGCAGAACTGTAAAAACTTCGCTGGGGAAACCCTCCCCTGCCAGAGCAGGGCTGTTACATTGGGAAGTCTCTCCCTGGAACAGGGCTGTGAGCTTCTATGTGGTATTCCTTGGCTCCTGACTGCCAGAATACTTTCCTATCAGAGCTGCAAGGCTTACCCTTAGGGCCCCCTAGATGTTAATGCTGGGAATCAACACAGGGCCTCAGCAAGAGCATTGTGTGTTTTTAACGACTGAATCAACTCTCCAGCTTGCAACAATTGTCAAATGAAATTCTAGTAAATGTCCCAAATAATCAAAATCCATTGGATTGAGTTTAACTCCAGTCTGCTCCTGCCACCATGATCCTTAGACAGCTTTCTCCCTCGTTTCCCCAGCTGTAAAGTGGAAATATCGGTAGTTCACTCTTTCCCAGGCATTGTTAGGAACTCTTCTGGGAGATGGGAGGACACAGCTGACGCGCCCCAAATGTATGCTGCATAGGGGAACAGTGACTCCCCACGTTGGTCTCCTTTATCCTCCCTTGGTCACCAGGCTTTTCTGTCCCCTTACAGAGGATTATAATCCTGGAGCCCACTCCTAAATGCTCCTTAGGGTACAGAATGAACTGGACTTTTAACCCCCTTTGGAGAGAGGGTCTCCTGTAGCACAGGCTGGCCTCAAACTCATAATGTAGCAAAAAAGAAAAATGCCCGTGAGCTGCTGGAATTGGACCATCATTCTGGCTTTGGAAATGAATGTAAAAATTAACACACATTCAGTGTGGTTTATGGGACAGTATTCGCTCCCTGAGTTGGTAGGGTGTGTTGAGGGGAGCTATCTCATTTCAGAGGCTAGAAGAGATGCTGGTTTCCCCAGGACCACACTGACCAGCATCAAGCAGTAGCAACAGAGAAACAGCAAACAGCATGGATTAATATTGTAGATCTAAGAGGCAGAATTCTAGTTTTTCATAAGTGAAAGAAAAACGAAGTTTGCCAAAATGTGCCAACCTCAAATCCACTGGCATGGTTCCTGTTGACTGACCCTGAACGAGCCTCAGCATCTCTGCCTCTTCCCTCAGGCAGGAAGTTAGGGAGAATATTGAAGGACCCTGGAATTCCTTAAGTCCTTAGCCATGGAATGATACACGAAAGCTCTGCCTTCCTCCCCTCACTCCCTGCATCCTTTGTGGAACCAGTGTGTGCTTTAAAGAGGTAGGGTGGGAGCAGACCGAGAGGTGGCTCAGATGCTAAGAGAGCTTAACGCTCCCCAGAGGACCCGACTCGAGTTCGATTCCCAATAAATCGCTATCAAAAAAATCAGAAAAAAAAAAAGTTTAGGTAGAGTGGGGAGGCTGGAAGGATGGCTCAGTGGTTAAGAGCACTGGCTGCTTTTTCAGAGGTCCTGAGTTCAATTCCCAGTGGCTCACAACCATCTGTAATGAGAAGTACAGAACACTGTATACATAATAAATAAATCCTTAAAAAACAGAAAGCAAAAGAAATGATCCCGAGTATTGGTGCATAGTAGGCAAGCACCATACCACTGCTCAGCACCCTCCTCGGCCCATCTAGCCTCAAAATAGTTGGGACTGCGCCCAAAGCTTCTGGAGTGTCAGGCAAGCTACATCTCCCTTAACTGACTTTGTGTTTAGAAAAAAAATACAGAAAATAACCTTTGGGGGGTGTGTATGAAAACAACGCACAACATTCATTTCTATGTCACATCTGTTGTTGTTGTTGTTGTTGTTGTTGTTGTTGTTTTCTTTTTCTTGAGACAGGGTTTCTCTGCGCATTCCTGGCTGGCCTGAAACACATTCTGTAAATCAGGCTAAGCTCGAACTTCAAACACCCGCTTCCTTCTATCTCCCGAGTGCTGGAATTAAAAGCCTGCGCCACCACCGCCATGACACAACCTAATCCTACTATGTACTTTGTAAAAATCAATCGAACACGTCGTCCAAGTACATTTTCCCCCGCGTTCAGTATTAAGTCAACCTTTCAGCCTCTTGGGCGGCGTGCGGTGCAGTGATGCAGCCTCATTAAGGTACAGCTCAACACCTCACTCCCGACCCAACATTCTGAAACCGTTGGGTCTGCGAGGACGGTTATGGAACTCTCTGTAAAGGACTCAGGGACCAAGGCTCCTGAGCTTGCCTTTATAAACCCGCATCCTACCGCTGGATCCCGGAACTCAATCAGGTAGGCGCCTAGTCTCTGCTCAGCGCTTCAGGGCTTCTGGCTGTGCGGCCGGCACCCCCAAGGCACGACCCCACACTCAGACCTGTCAGCGGCGTGTTCTCGTGGAACAACCTCCAGATCAGATTTTCCCTCGGGAAAATTGGTTCCGCGTTTGCGCGGGCGCAGTCGCCGAGACAGGGGGCTGGTGGGGGGAGGGGGGGTCTTCATCCGAGGTTGCACGCGCAGTGCGTGCGCGCGAGGGATGTTGATGCCCACGCGAGGACTCCCAGGGCTCCACCCGCACCTGTTCCTCCCTAGCCTTGCGCGCCCGTGTTCCTCGGTCCGGGGACACTCACTAGTTGGAAGTCATCGCCAATTGCTTCGGCCACCTCTCTGCCGACTGCCCAGGGCGGGTCCCGACCAAAGCTGGAGGAAAAAGCTGAGGGACCGTACCCGCCCACATTCCACAGCCCCCGCCCAGGTGCTAGACATTGCCTCGCGTCCCAGCGGGCGCTCCAACAGTTTTGTCATTATTTGGGTTGGTCCATAGTGACTGTCAGGCGACAGGGTCTCACGCTCCAAGAACTAGATGGTCCTTGCAACGACCACCACCCCAGCCTTTCCTACTAGAAGAGTTGCGAGCTCAGTTCTTTATAAACTACAACATCTCCCAAGGACAATTCTGGGGTTTGCTTTAGATGAAGAAATTGAGGCAAGGTGTGTGTGGGGGGGGTCGGTAACCAAACTGTAAGTAGAGTAACCCGACCTCAACTCACTTTGGGTGTATTTTATGTCCCTTAGGTTCAGGGCTAAAAATGCAAGCCACCTCTGCTTACCCCCAAGCCAGACCACTACAACTCCTTGGTGGGCAGGTCCTTCCTCGGGAAATTGCGTGGATTCAGCATTTCTCCCAAACTCCAGAGGACAGACTAGAACTAGGTGAAGTTGGGCAAAGTTCCAGTGCTTTCTCCCCATCAGAAGCTCCAGGGTCATCCTTCCCGCTGCGGGGCGGATCCTCGCACGGCTTGGTTAACTGCGTGCGCGCTGCTGCTGGAGAGTTCCAACGCGTTCCCCCTCCCCCGTGTTTCTCCCCAAATTAGTCCTCTTTCGCTGCCTCCTCGGCTCATCAAGCATTTCTGTCCACCCTACGGAGAAAGTCTCGTAGACCACTCCTAGATCTCCTGGTCACCTCAGCCCCTACCTGCCCTTTCACAGTTCAAATTCAGCTCGCCCTAATTCGGCCTTTGCCCTGCGTCCACCTTTCCCCCAACAACTCAACCGCAAATTGTCCTAACACCCCAGGAACGTAAGGAAAGTAAAGCTGCAGCGGTCGTCCAGTCCCTCTTGCAAGGACCAATCCGACCACACGATGCCTTTGTGTTTGTTTTTTGTTTTTTTTTTCTTTAAGCGAATTTCTCACGAAATTGTTCCGCATTTGCATTTGTGAAACCCTTTTCGAAGACGTTGGGGGTGGTTTTCCTTGGGCCCTTCTCTAATGGGATTGAACTGTTTTTACTCAGACTCAGCCAAATTGCATGCCTACGACTAGTTTCGCTGAGACAGGATAGACAGGATCGCATGGGCTCTCTGTGAACGGACGGTATGCATTTCATACTGTGCCGCGTCGCAAAAAAGGAAGTAAGGTTAAAAACAATACAGTCCTAAGTACGCAAAACTTGAGGAGACCTGGTCAGTCGTCCTCGTCAACATAGACCACGAAAGCCAGAAGTGCCCAATACGGGCTGTCCATGCATGTTTCTGCATTGCGAGGGCGTGAATTTCATTCAAATTTCAAGTAAGCAAAACCAGGTGCCCACGGTGGAGTACACCCTCGCACTTGGATGGTAGAAGCAGGAGAACCAGAATTCAAGCTCTCTCTTGGTTGCATGTCAAAATACAGCCTACAGAATGGGGACAGATTTTGCCAGCGGTACACCTGACAGGATTACTGTAGAATATACAAATAACTCAAAAAACGAACAAAATTCTTTTTTTCCCCTCATTTCAAGTCCACCATAGGTTTTAGGGTTTTTTGTTTGTTTGCTTGTTTGTTTGTTTTAGCTTGGTTTGGTTTGGTTTTCATGGTGGATATGAATTCAATTTTCTGGGTATTGACAGGTGTCTGGTCAGGACAAATGACTCTCTGTGGCTCCTATTAGCATACCAAAGTGCATGCTGGTCCCCAGGCTTCCTCCGTTTCACAACTACCTGTGGTTCTTCTCAGTTTTTCTCACCCCACCCCCTATCCTAAACTTCTCCAGTGCATGGATTCCCTTGCTCACTTTCTCAGTCCCTTATAACACGGCCGTTTTTTGGCTCTGCACACTCTTGGCTCTTGGTTTTTCTTTTGTCTTTCTCTCTTAGTCCCCTCTCTTTCTCCTTTTCTCTCGGTTGCCCCCACCCACCCACCAAGTTCAGTCTGTCGTCTACGTTTAATTTACTAATCTGTTGCACACTCTGGACTCTTCCAAGTGCCTCTGGCTGTACTCTCCCTCGAAGCTACAATAAAAACCTGCCTCTCAACCATACCTTGGAATGGTCTTGTCCTCACTTTATATATCTGATGCTGAAACCTCCCGGTGGGGCATAAATAAAGCCCTTGTCAAGAGCCCCACCCACCCACCCCCTCCCCACCCCGCTCGCCGAACTTGCTGACTCGACTCTCCCAAGGTATATATGTGGATCATTTGTTTCTGCTGGCTTCTGCCATCTCCATATTTGATTCCAAATTCTAATGAGTGCCTCTTCAGCGGCTTTTTGCCTTGACCTGCTATGCTTCTCCACTGTGATGCCAGGCTCTGGGAGCCTGCTACAACCTCCTGGAACCTGTGATGTGGACAGGTATGGTCACTGCCTCCACCAGCTCTCTCCTCATCTCCTGGGTGACTGTCAGCCTGGAGCTGCCTACCTTGTCTCTCTGTGGGCTTGCTGGCTGCGGGAGCCTGCTATCACTCTGAAAGCCACACAGGTGTGTCAGGGTTGGTCCTTTTCCCTCCAGGTTCCGCATTATGTAGAATGGGACACCTCTCCTCTGTGATTTGGGATATTTCTCTCCGACAAGTCTCTCAACCTGCTTGAGGATGCCCCAAATCGAAATTCTTGTCACCAGGACATTTACCCTTCTCTTCCCACACCACTCCACACCCCAGTACACCAACCAGACCTGTTGTACTTCCCGCAGGTTCTCAGCTCCTCCATGCAGCTAACTCACCTCTTTCTAGGAGCTGCCGACTCTGTCTCTTCCTTGCACCCTCCTGGACCTCAACGGTATTGGAATCCTCCCTCTGGTGAAATTCCTGCTTGTGACCCTTGTCCCTGTTGTCTCTCAGCTCTCTTCTGGAGTTGGAGCCTTTCCTCTGAATGAGTTCTGTGTGCAAACCTTTCTCTTTTCATTTCCGGACTCAGCAATTACAATAAAGCCACAACGTCTTCACCACAGATGGTTTGGCTCCATATAGATACAGGACCACAAAATGACACACCCAATTTTCAGATTCTTAGACTAACAGCTTCTGCCACTGCACAAACAAATGATCCCCCAAATCTCTTATTTCTTAGCTTTTTTCTTTCCACTATTTTATTTTATTTATATTTATTTATTTTGGCTTTTCAATACAGAATTTTTTCTGTATAGTCTAGGCTGTCCTGGAACTCATTGAGCTTGCCTCAAACTCAGAGATTCGACTGCCTCTCCCTCCCAAGTGCTGGGATTAAAGAAAGGCATGGGTCATCACCACCTGGCTACTTTCCACACTTAAAAATCTTTTTTTTTAAAAAAATATTTATTTATTTATTACTATACAATATTCTGTCTGTGTGTATGCCTGCAGGCCAGAAGAGGGCACCAGACTCCATTACAGATGGTTGTGAGCCACCATGTGGTTGCTGGGAATTGAACTCAGGACCTTTGGAAGAGCAGGCAATGCTCTTAACCTCTGAGCCATCTCTCCAGCCCCCCACTCTTAAAAATCTTATATCTCTTTTTTACTTCTATCTTTTATTTTTTTTCTCTCTGCTCTCATAAAGAAATCCCTTAAAACTATTGTCTAAACTCTTTATCTCAGGCTTTGTAAATTCACTTGATAAGGTCTAAAAATCTGTAAATATGTGTAACAAAAGTTAATTTAAAAGTTATAACAAACAGTTGGTGGTGCACACTTTTAGTCCCAGCACTCAGGGGGCAGAGGCAGGCAGAGCTCTCTGAGTTCGAGACCAGCCTGATCTACAGAACAAGTTCCAGAACAGTCAGGACTACAAAGAGGAACCCTGCCTAAAAAAGAAAGAGAAAAAGAAAAAGAAAAAGAAAAAGAAAGGACGAAAGAAAGAGAGAGAGAGAAAGAAAAGAAAGAAAAAGAAAAGGAAAGTTAACAAAAGGTTGGTACTTAAAAAATCTCTATCTAAGATAATCTAAATTTACTACTGCATCTGCAACTTGGATTCAACCCCATTTCAGAAAACAACTGTTTTTAAATAGCAGCCATGTGGCTTGCCTCAGTCCTGGCTGGTGGCCACATCAGAGTGGAAGCAGCCTCGGGGCTGGCAGCCACTTTTACTAATGTGAAAAGTGAGTGCAGGCCAGGTAATTCACCACCATCTTGATACCAACTAAGGCAGCACTCAGCACTCTGTCATCCTGCTGAGCCCTCTGCTTATCCTGGTGCCTCCTTTTTAGGCTAAGGAGGCCACAGCAGGTCTCCGAGATATTTTGGATTAGGATGGATTTTGCATGATGATTGTTGTCCTAAGAGTAAAACTTTTAGATAAGGAACAACATATTTGATAAATAGCATTTATAAAGTCCCAAGATTATAATTATTTAGACTAGCAAAAGCAGTCTTAGTCATTGTTCTATTGCTGTGAAGAGACACCATGGCAACTCTTATAAAGAAAAATATTTCATTGGGGCTGGCTTACAGGTTCAGAGGTTTAGTCCATTATTAGGATGGTGAATATCAGGGCAACACACAGGCAGACAAGGTGCAGGAGAGGTAGCTGAGAGTTCTATATCTGGATCCACAGGCAGCAGAAGAGAAAGAGAGAGCCACTGACTGGGCCTGGCCTGGACTTCCAAAACCTCAAAGCCCACCCACAGTGACACACTTCCTCCAACAAGGCCACACCTCCTAACTGTGCCACTCCCTTTAGGGCCGTTTCCTTTCAAACCACCACCACCAAGTTGCTTTGGTCACAGCATTTCATCATAGCAATAGTAACCATAATTAGGACAGGAGGGTAATAATACGTATGTGATATGGAAGTGGAAGGGGTAATGGAAATACTGGAGTGAAAAGGTTTAAGTGGAGATGGGAGCTAGGGAGACGGGAGAGAGGAAGGGGTACAGGGGAGAGTCAACAAAAACTAAGTTGTTGAAGGGGAGGCTGCTAGTTAGTTCCCAGCCGCTTAGCCCCGAAATAATCACACAGAAACTGTATTAATTAAGTCACTGCTTGGTCCATTAGCTCTAGCTTCTTATTGGCTAACTCTTACATATTAATTTAACCCATTTCTATTAATCTGTGTATTGCCACGAGGCTGTGGCCTACTGGGAAAAGTTCTGGCATCTATCTCTGGTGGAGCTACATGGCTTCTCTCTGACTCTGCCTCCTCTCTCCCAGCATTCAGTTTAGTTTTCCCACCTAGTTCCATTCCCCTATAGCTCTGCTATAGGTGCAAAGCAGTTCCTTTATTAACCAGTGATATTCACAGCATACAGAGGGGAATCCCACATCACTAAGTATGTATGGAAATGCCATGAGGAAACAGACTATTTAGTAAGCTAATTAAATGTAACATGAGGGGGCCTGTTTGTTTGTTGGGGGTTTCTGCCCAGCTCCCCAGCTATTTAGTCCCAGAGAAAAATCACAAGAGAGATCTCTATAAGTTATAAAGCTGACTGGCCCATTAGGTCTGGCTACTTATTAGTTAACTCTCACATCTTGATTAACCCATTTTTCTGATCTATGTTAGCCATGTGACTCAGTACCTTTTTCAGTGGGGCAGCTCACATCCTGCTGCTTTGGTGATCTGGGCAGGAATGGGAGGAATCAACTTCCTCCTCCCCAGAATTCTCCTGCTCTCCTTGCATCATTTCCACTTCCTGTCTGGTTTTCCCACCTACACCTCCTGCTTAGCCAATCAGCATTTATTTAAAACATGATTAACAGAATACAGACAATTCTCCCGCACCACTTCCCCCTCTTTTTTAAAAAAACAAAGGAAAATATCCATAGTCCATTTTTTGGGAATGTGGGCGTAGTATGTATTCCGGGCTACTTCCTGCTGGTTGGGGGCGCTGATAATCTTAAGGGTACCTAAAGGAAGTTTAGAGTTATGATCAAGTCCTGACTGAAGGAAGTATCCTGTGAGTCTTGATCATCTCAGGCAGCAGTCTTGATTCTGTTCTGGATGAAGTACTCAGACATCTGGGCCATCTATTCCTGTGGGAGATTTTTCAGGTGACCTTACTTGGTCAAAGATGATTTTTCTTAACTCTAAATAAATCCAGAGCTTCTCATTTTCTGTGGAAACAAAAGCAAAATCTCTTCTCCAAAGTAACATACCTTTTGACTTCAATTTTGAAGCCAAGGTACTTTCAAAATACCTATCTTGGGTTAGTTCTGCAGCATTTATAAGAAAATACCTTTTAGCAGCTGTTGCTCCTTCCTCAGCATTTAAACAATTCAAAGAGAGCATAATAGCATACAGTATCAAGATTCTCTGTGTATTTTCCATCTTTATGTGGCTTTATTTTAACCTCTATTTCTTTTATTTTTACTTTTAACTTTTGGATTTTTGAGACAGGTTCTCTGCATATCTTTGTCCTGGAATTCCCTCTGTAAACCAGGCTATCCTTGAACTCCCAGAGATCCGTCTGTCTCTGCCTTCCCAGAGCTGGGATTAAAGGTGTGTATCAGCACACCCAACTACTCTCTTTCTTTCTTTTTTATTTTAAGGCTTTAAACCTTCTTTTTTAAACCTGCATATATTTTTAACACACTGTAAACCATTTAGAGGTTTTCTTCATCTTTGAATCTCTTTTTACTGTATATCTCTCTTTTTTCTGACCATGTGGGCCTTTAATTTGCTAAGGAATATGGAGAAGACAACACTCCAAAGCTCCTATGGCGTTTCAAGGTCCTTGCCAGGAAGCAAACTGCAACAGTGTTTCCATAGTCAGGATGGCCTGCTTGAAAGAGTCAGAGTTTTCCCTGGCAGGACGGCCCAGAAAGCCAGCATTTTAAAACAGCGCAGCCTTTTTCCTGCTACGGCTGAAAACTGAAATGCTTTACTCTAATCTTTCCCAAGCGTTCCCAGGCTTTTTGTGGATTCAGTTATCCACGTGGGCGCCATTCTGTAACATGAGGGGGCCTGTTTGTTTGTTGGGGGTTTCTGTCCCGCCCAGCTCCCCAGCTATTTAGTCCCAGAGAAAAATCACACAAGAGATCTCTATAAGTTATAAAGCTGATTGGCTCATTAGGTCTGGCTACTTATTAGTTAACTCTCACATCTTGATTAACCCATTTTTCTGATCTATGTTAGCCATGTGGCTCAGTACCTTTTTCAGTGGGGCAGCTCACATCCTGCTGCTTTGGTGATCTGGGCAGGAATGGGAGGAATCAACTTCCTCCTCCTCAGAATTCTCCTGCTCTCCTTGCATCATTTCTACTTCCTGTCTGGTTTTCCCACCTACACCTCCTTCCTGGCCAGTCAGCGTTTATTTAAAACATGATTAACAGAATACAGACAATTCTCCGGCACCAATTAATATAGAAAAAAATTAAAACAAACTAGAATTTTCAAAGTGATCTACAACCTTGGTTCCAGTGAATTCCAAGCTCCTCAGCCAACAAAATTCCAACCAGAGGGGTCTCAAATAGCATTTAATTTTTCTACTCCAAATGGGAAGATGGGTGTTATGTGGTTTTTGACAAGATCAACCAGTAAAGTAGCACTGACCATGAAGGAGTAGAAAGTAAAGAAGTACTGGAACTTTCTCAGGGTGGATACAGCCTCTTCCATTCCTTCGAGTCAGGCTGGAAAGGACTGAGTCTGGGGGCTGGAAAGATGGTTTAGAAGTGAAGTAGCACTTGCTGCTCCTGGTGAGGGCCAGAGTTCGGGTCCCACATGGTGGCCCACAACCTGCTACTCCAGTTGCAGGAGATCTGGTGCCCTTTTATGATGACTGCAGGTACTCGATATGCATCTAATACATAGGTATAGGCATGCTACACATACACACATATGTTATATATGTATAAAATTAATATATCTATATTTATCCAGAGCCTGTAACTGCTTATATGGCTGTAACCAGTCTGCCAGGTATGAGGATATTTTACAAGAAACTTGTGTCCTCTGCTACGGCTATCAGAGTATTGAAACAGTGGACCCAAGACGTTGGGATTCGCTCAGCAACCTTACACTATGAGAAGACAGAGGAGTCACTTGATCTCTTTGTCCCTCTCCTCAAGGTGACCACATTGAGTAAATCTCCTTTTTCAGCTTTTCACTGAGTTTTGCTCTTTGAACTGGCTTATTGAGGATGTGCCACCGCGCCTGACTTGTTAGGGCACAGACTTGGATCTTAACTCCCATAGCATGGCTGGGTCAGACTACTGTGGTAGCAATGAGCCAGGACTTGCTTCTGCCTCTAAGGCATATGCTGGCTCTCCTGCTTTCCACACCCCCCACACCCTATCTAAACAGGAAAGGTCTTCGCCTTCCCAGCCCTTTTCGAGACTTGGAGTGGGGAAGGGGTTCACTCAGTCATGCCTCCTGTGGCACCGCACTGCTGTGATTTGTGGTTGGTTCTCGGGGGGCATAGAAATGCTCATCTTCCTTTACTTGTCTGAGCATGGATGGCAACGGGATGCATGTTGGGGTGAACCGTGTAGAGTGTAGCGTGGGTTGGTTGAAGAAAGAAGACACTGCAAGATGAAATTTTAAGGCCCAGCCTCTTCTAATGGACTGAACCCCAACAGCCATACAACGGCATTTTTATTGAAAGTTACATACATTATTTCCTCATACCAAGGTCCCTGGTCTAATTTATGTGTCTTACTGAAGGAGAGCACCACATGCCCCCATGACTCTAGTCCTTTATGATGGGTCTTTTGCAACACACAAAATACAAGAGCCTCAGGTGTGCCTGAGATATTTTGTGACCCCAGCTATGGGCTGGCTGCAAAGCCCCTTCAGCAAAACAACAACTGTTTTCCACAAGGATTCTTAAAGGTTAAAGGACTTCTAAACACCAGCCATGCGTTCCAATACCTACCCCGTGCAGTTCCTCTGATAAGTCCCTACAGTTCCTGCTCTGGTTTAAGCTGATTTCACTGCATTAAAGTTTATGCAGCTGCACACTGAAGACAGCCTTTTCTCTTTCGTGTTGTCTCATGCTCTCACGCACGTACGTCAGAATACACCTGAAAGCCAGCAAAATTATTATCGCAGAAATAATCATAACAACCACTGGGATAAGAAACTTATCAAAATGATTGCTAAGATTAAATGAAGCTATGGTATCTGTAAGACTTTCCATAACAGCTATTCCAGAGACTTTCAGTAACTTAATTGAGGTTTCTTAATTTCTTATAAATCATAAATCATTTGAGAAGTATTAGGGAGACTCAACAAATGTATTTTAACCTTTCCCCAATCATACTTGCTTTCCTTAAATGTTAAAGGTGTAATACTGTAAGTGTAACATTCCAATCACATTTTACGTTATTTATTCCTTTAATGTCTCTAACTGATCTCTCAAAAGTACCAGCTTACCTAAGTCAACCATTTCATTAACCATCTCATTATCTCTATGACTCTGCTAAGTTCGAAGCTTTGTAGAATGCTGACAACAGTCTTGAACAAATTCACTGGTTTGAATTTCTTTAGAAAGGGCTATTTTGGCTGTTGTCAATGCAATATTTCCCATAACTACAGCAATAATCAGTCCAATCATTTGATGTGCTTTTTAAAAAAATATTCTCTCAGTGAGTTACTGGACTAGAATTGTTGGACCCTAGAATAACAATCACCAAGGAGGAGTCACCCCAAGAGACCATCTCTCACACCACAGCTGATGTAAAAGCATGAGGATTTTATTAATTCTGTCATGACAGGATCTTTCAACATTAGAGAGGTCAGAAAGACTCTGAATAGCTGGTACAGGCTACTTTTAAAGGAAAAAGCCACAGAAGTGAGTGGGAGGGGGTGTCTGGGGATTGTTCTTTGACTATTATGATTGCCTTATTCAAAAGGACTATTACCAATAATTGGCTGGAGAGTGGTTGTCAGGTAAGAGAAAACATCTGAGGGCCACTTTGACCCCTTTTCCAGGGGCTGAGTCTAATCAAGTCTCTGGGAGGCCTCCCACCTGGCACGTACATCAGGAACTGAGTCAACATCTTAAAGGTTATCTGCACATACATCAGGAACTGAGTCAACATCTTAAAGGTTATCTTGCCCCAATTTCTGGACAACATTCTCAAAAACTCAGGGAAATGGAAAGTTCCCAACATTTCAGTTCGTGTGTGGGTAATTGTTAGATTCCTCGTTCCCAGGGGAGAGGGGACGTTACTGCTGAGAGGCCTCAGAGTTGTCAGAAATGGCTTTAGAGTTATTTTAAAGTGCCACAGAATCAGCACAGGTGAGTCTTGTCATGGCCTCGTCAATTTCACTGGTATCCAGACTGCTGATGGCTTTGCTCTAAGAATGAATAAACTTTCAGGAGTGACATCCAATAACATACTAACAATAATACAGGTATGACGAATACAGTGTTCACAAATGATACTACAGTTATTGGGGTGCCATTGGATAGGCCCTTTACCAATACATATGGTAATGGTACACATGCTACAAAAGTGTGACTTTGATTCAGTCTAAAGGACAAAGCAAACTTACCATCATCAACATTTAACTTTCCAAAGTTTAAGAGGGTATAAGGCACTTGTCAGTTTCCACAAATTAGTCAGAACTAAATTGCCAACTCTGTGCCATCGGATAGGTTCATCAACAGTAGAGCTAATATCTAAAGTTCCATTCAAACTCTACCACTGCCATCTTAACATTTTCCTCAAGAGAAGCCGTAAGGGCACCAGTCAATGACATCTCCATGGGAGATACAATAAACATGCGAGGTTTCTCACCTTTCATTGCTGCCAAAGTAGCCGATCTAACTCGCTGTTGGCAGCCCACATCTCAAAAGACGGTAGGTTTATGAAATTAATTTATGAGTAGCATTAATTTCCTGTCCTCTAAAACCAGAATCATGAAGCATATAAAATTTATCATGAAAATTCTGGGCAGTACTATTATTAACTAAAGAGAGACAAAATTGAAAAGTTATGGTTAGACAGTAAGTTCCATTACCCAATCAAATAGGAATTCTGGACACCCCCACAGTGTAGTTTGTAATCTCCTCACCTTCTTCCTCAGGTTTAGACGGTCCTCTGTGGTCATAAGAACCAGGTAGTCAAGAGAATTCGTTGACCACAACAGGAATATCCATATCTCCCCAACTTACTCCTTTGTTAACTGGATGATTGGGATATAAACCCAGTCAGTAGGATTAGTCCCCATTACCTGTACAGTTACCACAAACAGCATAGCCAGGAACAAGGTCGTAGCATTCAGAGGTTTCTAGGTCAGCTGAACTATTGCTTCTTCTTTAGTCCATTTCTTAAGCTGTCCCCATGTGGGAGGATCAGCTGTCGACTCTAAAGGCTCTCTGTGTCATCTTCTCCCCAGAGCTGTGCTAGCCACAGCAGCAGTCAAGGCATCTGGGAGACCTCTCTTGTTCATGTCTAAGTTTTATTAATTTTGATGGTATCCACAACGTCTCAACTCCTATAGAAACATAAGAATAACCTCGGCCCCATTGTAACACCTTCCCCATTTCCCATACTGATGTCAAAGCATCCTTGCAGTACACAGGCTGACTTAATCCAGCAGTTTTTTCTATGGTCCAGTGTCTTTCAGCAGCTCTTGTCACTGTTTCATTAGCATTTAAAATATTTAAAGTTAGTACAGCATTATATAACCTATCTCTGGGAGTCATCGTATCCCGGTGAACTGAAATCTTTTATTTCTGGGGTGTTTATTATTGAGAAATCAAATACTCCTGGCTCTTTGCCAGCCTCATTAAATTACCCATAATTAAGACCGGCCGTGGTGGCACACGCCTTTAATCCCAGCACTCCGGAGGCAGTGGCAGGTGGATCTCTGTGAGTTTGAGGCCAGCCTGGTCGACAGGCACCAAAGCTACAGAGAAACCCTGTCTCAAAAAAAAAAAAAAAAAAAAAACAAGGGCTGGAGAGATGGCTCAGAGGTTAAGAGCATTGCCTGCTCTTCCAAAGGTCCTGAGTTCAATTCCCAGCAACCACATGGTGGCTCACAGTCATCTGTAATGAGGTCTGGTGCCCTCTTCTGGCCTGCAGGGATACATTCAGACAGAATATTGTATACATAATAAATAAATATTTTAAAAAAAAACAAACAAATTCCAACGCCCATAATTGCATAATTTTAACATTCGTATAAGGTATTACAATCTCAGCTGGATCTATTCTTGACAATTGACAAAGTCTTATTTTTCCTTTTATAGTTTAGAAACCTTTTTATATACTTTTTTAACTTTTACTCTGTTTATAAGCTAAAATATATGCTTTAAAATATTATCTTCCCTTTGTATAATAAGTCTAGTAGGGGACGGAGTAGAAGGTAAAATTACCAAAACACACTCAGTTGTGAGATCTAATTGATCTATACAGTCATTCTGTAATTTTTTTTCTATTTGGATCAGCTCCTTTTTAGTTTCAACTGTTAAATGCCTTGGACTGTTTACATCTGAGCCACCTCGCAAAATCTGAAACAAATTATTTAATTCTTGAGTAGACAATCCAATGGTAGGCAATAACCAATTAATATCTCCCCATAATTTTTGAGAATCATTAAGAGTGTGTAATTGATCCCTTTTAATATGTACCTTTTACAGCCGAATTCTTTGTTTATTTAGTTTAAATCCTAAATAACTAAAAGTATCTCCTCTTTAAAATTTTTAGGACTAATTTGTAATCCCATTGAGGTAAAATCTGTTGTACCTCAGCAAACAACTTTTTCAAAATATCAATTGTTAATGTGTCATTTCTGTTATTAGTGAAAAACAAAAAAACATTTCCCATAAAAAAAACCTTTAATACTGAGTTATTGTTCTTAGGGAAAAAAACCATTTAAACAAACAAAAAAAAAATTCTAAAGCTGGACAGGGGTGGCCCACGTCTTTAATCTCTGTGAATCTCGATCTCTGTAAATTCGAGGCCAGCCTGGTCTACAGAACAAGTTCCAGGACTGGTTCCAAAGCTACAAAGAAACTCTGTCTCAAAAAAACAAACAAATCTAAGCTCAGGGCAGGCCGCGTAAGCAGGCGGCAGCAGTGAGACCCCACCCACCCGTTAAGCTTTGGAATTCAGTGTCCCTGCTCTGTGCAGGCAGAAGGATCTCTGAAAGAACTGACAGGCTGTGGGCAGCTCTGAGTTTCAGAAATCCTTAATTTCTTCCTATTATCAGAAGGAGCCTTTTTCCCTCCTCTATTTCTACTAGGAAGAGGCTTTTTTAAAATTTTTCCATTTATGAGGCCTTTTTATTTCTAGGCCTTGATTTAACATTTTCCCTTCTCCTACTGGGAAAATCCTTTTTTCTTGATTAAACGTTCTTCCTTTTTCCATGAAGAAATTTTCTTTTTATTCTTTTCCTTCACCTTTCTGTATCGTGAAAAATACCTTTTTTAACTTTCTCTTTTTTTCCCTGTTTTTACTGAGGACCTTTTTTCTTGATGTATTTTTTTTTGTCCCCAGAGTCATTTTACTTGTTGTTACTCCTGAGACGGGGAATTTAAATTCCCCATGTTCCTGCGCTATCCTGGACTCTCACCTACTACTATGGGCATACATCACCTCCCAGTCTTGGGGTGTCCGGACCCTTCTTGCCTCACATCCCACATTGGGCGCCAAATGTCAGGGTGCTCCGTGTAGCATGGGTCGGGTCAGTTGAAGAAAGACTCTCCAAGATGAAATTTTAAAGCGTATGTGGCAGCAGGAAGGTCCAGCCTCTTCTGATGGACTGAACCCCAAACAGCCATACAGTGTTTTATTGAAAGTTACACACATTATTTCCTCAAACCAAGGTCCCTGGTCTAATTTATGTGTCTTACTGAAGGAGAGCATCACATGCCCCCATGACTCTAGTCCTTTATGATGGGTCTTTTGCAACACACAAAATACAAGAGCCTCAGGAGTGCCTGAGACATCTCGTGACCCCAGCTGTGGGCTGGCTGCAAAGCCCCTTCAGCAAAAAGGATTCTTAAAGGTCAAAGGACTTCTAAACACCAGCTGTGCATTCCAATACCTGCCCACGCAGTTACACCTGCTAAGGTCCTACAGCAATGTGGACCAGAGACACAGTTCCAGGCTACCGCCTGGGGAGTTCTTTTCTTTGAAGACCTCTAATCAGGGGAAGCCAAGATCCTTCCTTAATTATTACCCACCTTATGTTTGGAGACAGGGTCTCTCCCTGAATCTGGAGCTCAGCAATCAGTCTAGAGTGGCTGGCTAGTGAGCTCCAGGGATCTGCCTGTTTCTGCCCCTCCAGCCTTGGGGCTACAGACACATCCCTCTTGCCTGAGTGCTGAGGAGTCAAACTCAAGTCCTTATGCTTATGAGGAAAGCACTTTGCCGACTATCCATCTCCCCTGCCCCAAGGGTCAAGTTTTTACAATTTTTTCTTTTCTTTTCTTCCTTTCTTCTCCCTTCTTCCCTCCCTCATTTTCTCCCTCCCTCCCTTTCTCCCTCCCTTATTCACTCCCTCCCTCCCTCTCTTCCTTCCTTCCTTATAGGTAGGATCTCACTGTGTAATTCTGGTTGGTCTGTAACTTGCTATGTAGGACCCAGCTGGTTCCAAAATCACAGAGATCCACTTGCTTCTGCCTCCCAAGTGCTGGAATTAAAGGGCAGGGTCTCCTTACATAGCTCTGGTGTTCTAGAACTCGGCTATATAAACCGGGCTGGCCTTGAACTCACAGAGGTCCACCAGCCTCTGCCTCCCGAGTGTCATTGCTATTTTAATATTCTTTTTTTGAATGCTTACCTGAGAGGAGATTCCAGGCAGAGGATTGTGTGGTCCACTCTGCATGTGCTAGCTGCTATGATTCTGCATGTGCTAGCTGCTATGATTCTGCATGTGCTAGCTGCTATGATTCTGCATGTGCTAGCTCCTATGACTCTGCATGTGCTAGCTCCTATGACTCTGCATGTGCTAGCTGCTATGATTCTGCATGTGCTAGCTCCTATGATTCTGCATGTGCTAGCTCCTATGATTCTGCATGTGCTAGCTGCTATGATTCTGCATGTGCTAGCTGCTATGACTCTGCATTGCTAGCTCCTATGACTCTGCATGTGCTAGCTCCTATGACTCTGCATGTGCTAGCTCCTATGATTCTGCATGTGCTAGCTCCTATGACTCTGCATGTGCTAGCTCCTATGATTCTGCATGTGCTAGCTCCTATGATTCTGCATGTGCTAGCTCCTATGATTCTGCATGTGCTAGCTCCTATGATTTCCCCAAATATGAGAAACTCAGCTGCATAATTTGTGGTAGTGAGGGACTTCATTCATGCTCTTGCCTGGGGAACTACACACACACACACTTATACATACACACATATACATGTATTCTTACTTGAAATCCCTGTGACAAAGGTAAGTAAATAAATTGTTGGTTGTGGTGGTGCATACCTTTAATCCCAGCATTTGGGAGGCCAAGGTAGGTGGGTCTCTGAGTTTGAGGCCAGTCTGGTTTACAGAGTTGGTCTAGGACAGCCAAGGCTATACAAAGAAACCCTGCCTCGAAAAACCAAAAAGAAAAAAAAAAATCCTTGTGGTAATGCAATATTATGAAACTATCTCTTATATTCTAAGCTACTGGAATTTTGCTGAGCCTCACAGCCAAAGTTAATAATATACTTTGGCGTCACTTAAGACTGGTGTCCTACTGTGTACTTAGCCTGTTTGTTTAACCTTCCTTTAAGAGAACAATGCCAGTTATCCTTACTTGCCTTGGGTTTATCACACTCTGAGATTTTACACTCTAAATTTATGCATATCTTAGGTTATGTTGTTAGGTGTTAGGAATAATTTTTTTGGTTTTTTTCAAGACAGGGTTTCTCTGTATCTTTGGAGCCTGTCCTGGAACTAACTCTTGTAGACCAGGCTGGTCTCAAACTCACAGAGATCCGCCTGCCTCTGCCCCCCCCCCCCCCCCCGGAGTGCTGGGATTAAAGGCGTGCGCCACAACCTCCCGGTGTATTAGGAATAATTCTTAAGAGGAGTCTTTCCGCTGACGCAAATAATTCCAATCAGACCAAATTAGACCGAATAAAAGATGCCCACGTTTAATGCAGCACTCCCAGCTGGCACGGAGAAAGCATGGTGAGTGGAGAGAGAAAAGGGGAAAACCATGCAAAAGTCAGAGACCACTTGCTCCTTTTCTGGGCGGCAGCCTAAATGGCCTGTGGGAGTGGTCCACCGCTTGGAGGACTTTTTTGACCCTCCCTGGGGAGGGGTCACTGCTTGGTGGGCTTTTCCAGAGGTGGAGTTGGGACCAAGGCGACTCCCAGGGGAGGAAGCTTGAAATGGAGCTCCATTGGCGCCACAAGGATGAATGCCAGGGGCTGGGGTGACGCTTCCAACCCAAACATACACATTAGTTAAATTATGTAACTCTTCCATGCCCCAATCCAGACTATGTGTATGTGTCATTTGCTGAAAGCATCAAATACAGATTGGAAGCAATCTTCTAAAGCGAATATCCATCTACGGCTTTTGGTTGGTCAACAGTGATGTTTGTAGTGCTGCTTGTTGTCCTGGTCAGTTGGCATCAGCTGGAGCCAGTGACTCGATCCCTTACAAAACTCTGTTAAAGATTTCTGTAAAGTGTCCGTCATTCTTTCCCCATGTGATGCCTTCTGTGTTGTTCAATAACAGCAGAGTGCAGCCCTTTGTTAGGGACAGAAACAGACACAGGGACAGACGCACGCACAGGGACAGAGGAGGGAAGATGACACTGGGAGCATGAAACAGAGAAGCCAAACCTGGACTTGCTCTTGGTTAAGTGACTCTAAGAGGCAGTGCTTTTATTTCTTTCCCTAATGGGACACCAAAACATTGTTAGTGACTCTGTAAGATTTTAGACAATTCTGAAGCCATTTCTGACAATTCCAAACCCTCTCAGCCTCTGTGCCTCAGTGTTTCCCCTCCTCCCCTGGGAACCAAGGACCTAACAGCTACACATGCACGTACTCAGTTCCTGAACAATTACCCATATAGCTCTCCAGCCAGTTATTGATCATAATGGTCAAGGAACAACCCCTCTTGTTTCTATGGGGCCTTCTCCTTTAAAAGTAGACTGTACCAGCTAGTCGGGGTCTCTCGGCTTCCCGAGTGCTGAGGGACCCTGTCATGACAGAATTAATAAAATGCTCATGCTTTTGCATCGGCTGTGGTGTATGAGGTGGTCTCTGGGGGCGACTCCTTCTCGATTTGGACACTAGAGTTCAACAACTCCAAATTAATCACTAATGTGTTTAATTCATAAATCTCTATTAAAGAAATACTGTGTTTATTCAAATACTGTCAAAGCACATTTTTTGTTAATTCTGCTGACATCTTTCTCAGCTGCAGAGACTTTTAAACCAGACTCTGGAGTAAGTGGCTCCTTCCGCTTCCTGCCCAAGTCCCAAGTCTTAATTTCCCTTTTGTCCTGCTCTATAAGACCCCCACTGAAGAGAGGTCCCATTTCAGACACAGGAAGAAGGAATGTTGTACAGAAAAGCCAAGACGAATCTGGACCTAGTCTATTCTTATCTATTATTATCAAGTATATAATAAAGCCTCCATCACAACCACCAAAAGAGCTGGGTGGTGATGGCACACACCTTTAATCCCAACACTTGGGAGGTAGAGGTCTACAGAGTGAGTTCCAGGATAGCCAGGGCTACACAGAGAAACCCTGTCATGGGGGGGGGAAAGGACTGGATGTGGTGGCATATGCCTTTAAACCCAGTTCTGGGGAAGTAGTGAAAGACCCCTGGTGTCCTGAGACTCTCACTCAAGTCTCAGGACAACACGACCCCCCAAGAACTCATGAGAGATCGTCCTTGATGCAATCACACGAGGTTTATTGATAGGAACAAGCGCTGGGGCAGAGACTCATATCCCACGCAGGGGAGGAGTTTGACCCTGAGTAGCTGGGATAGGGGGTATTTAATGAAGAAACCACAACCCAAAGGGGGGTAGGAAGGGTATCATTGGAAAATTCTGAAAATACCAGTGATAATCCCCGTTTCTCAAGATGATAATCTAACTTTATGGTCAGCTAATTCCTGGAACAGAGTCACTGAACCGGCTAACCTAGATTTTTGGCTCTATTTTTCCTGCTAGAGGGGTCTGGATTTATCTGGGTCTTTCAGGAGAAGCAAGATGATTTCTGTGAGGTCAGCCTCATCTACAAAGTGAGTTCCAGGATAGCCAGTTATTACGTAGACCCTGTCTCAAAAAACAGAACAAAACAGAACACCAAAGGGAGATCTGCATCCCACACATTTATAATCTCAGCAGTTAGGATGCTGGGGCAGGAGGGTCGTGAGCTTCCGTTCATGCCAGCTGCGCAACACAGTGAGTTCCACGCTATCCCTCGTGAGACCCTCTCTCGGGACATTCTTATGATCCCAGTTTAGGAAGCTGAGGTAAAAAGATTACAAATCCCCGGGGGGTTGAGGATGTAGAAGAACTTCGCAGTAGCTGAATCAGTAGAGGCTCTTGAAGGGTGGGTGCCGGAAGAAGGCAAGAAGAGCTGTTTCCTCCTGGCTTACGTGGTCATTCCCTTCCATCGGGGATCCTCACACTGCAAAGCAATAAGCAAAGCTTTCTGGCTATACTTACGTTTACACTAACAACAGTGCAGCTATCACCACTCCCTGGCAGAAGGCAGGGACGACTGGCAGAACCACATCCTGAGCTGCCCCCCACTCCTCCTCCCTACATTCCAACTGCAAGTGACCTTAGGAAGTACTGTGGTAGCGTGAGGCGGCAGGAAGTTAGCTGAAGCAGGGCTGCATGATGCACGCCCCACGGGGTAACCAGCCACGATGGAGAGAGTTTATGGTCATTCAGTTAAGTAGCTCCCCTCACCCCTTGCTCTTATAAACAGGTCCAGTGAACTCATTAGCTCACCACACTGGACTTGTGCAGAAGAGTTCCTCTGTTCTGTCAATGACCCTCTACCTGGGGTAACTAGGTAAGGTAACTAGTCAGATATTAGCTAGTCATGGAGGAGGGAGCCTCCCAAACTCCCATCATTGGTTTTCCCACCGCCTATGTCTCTGATACACGTATGTGTAGCTTTGAGATGGTCTTGCTATGTAGCCCCGACTTTCTGGAACTCTCTGCGTAGCTGAGGATAACCCTGAGCTCCTGATCCTCATACCTCAACCCCACAAGTGCTGGGATTATAGACATGGGGCTTCACAGGAAGTTTCTGTATATATGTCCACCAGATACATGCCTGGTACCCCCCAGAGGCCGGAAGAGGGCATTGGATCCGGAAGGGGAGTTACAGGCAGTCAGCAGCATCCATATATCCAACATGGATGCTGGGCACATTCTTCAAGAGCAGCACATGCTTTAATTACTGGACCATTTCTCCAGTCCCCAACTCACTCATTTATTAATTGAAGCTTTTTTGTGGCATTGAATTTTTTTTTGAGTCCTTTATGTACCCTAATTCTCAATCCTTGTCAGGTGGACAGATAGCAGAGAGAGTCTCTGGCCAGTCAGTCTCTTCTTTCTGTTTGCCTTTGTTATGCAGAATCCTTTTAATCTTATAAATTCCCATTTATTCATTCACGTGATTATTTCCTGGGCTATTGTAGTACTTTTTGGAAAGTACACCCCTACACCCCTACCTACATCCTCTAGTATATTTTTGCTTTTTCTCTAGCAGCTTCCGAGTTTCAGATCTTCCATTGAAGTTTTTGATACGTTTTGCATTGATTTTTTTTTATTGATATCTACATTTTTCTCTGCTCCCCTTCCTCATTCAATCCTCCCCCAAGGTCTCCATGCTCCCAATTTACTCAGGAGATCTTGTCTTTTTCTACTTTCTACTTCCTATGTAGATTAGATCTATTTAAGTCTCTCTTAGTGTCCACATTATTGTCTAAGTTCTCTGGGATTGTGGTTTGTAGGCTGGCTCTCTTTGCTTTATGTTTAAAACCACCTATGAGTGGAGTGAGTACATGTGATAATTGTCTTTCTGTGTCTGGGTTACCTCACTCAAAATAATGTTTTCTAGCTCCATGCATTTGCCTGCAAAATTCAAGATGTTGTCATTTTTTTCTGCTGTGTAGTACTCCATTGTGTAAATGTACCACATTTTTCTTATCCATTCTTCAATCGAGGGGCATTTAGGTTGCTTCCAGGTTCTGGCTATGACAAACAAAGCTGCTATGAACTTGGCTGAGCACATGTCCTTCTGGCACGATTGAGCATCCTTTGGGTATATACCCAAAAGTGGTATTGTTGGGTCTTGAGGAAGGTTGTTTCCTAATTTTCTAAGAAATCACCACACTGACATCCAAAGGGGTTGTACCAGTTTGCATTTCCGGAACCAACAATGCAGAAGTGTTCCCTTTCTCCTACAACCTCTTCAGCATAAGTTGTCATCAGTGTTTTTGATCTTGGCCTGTAAGACTTTAAGACAATTCTGAAGCCATTTCTGAACCCTCTTAGCCTTCGTGCCTTAGTGCTTCCCCTCCTCCCCTGGGAACCAAGGACCTAACAGCTACACATGCACATACTCAGTTCCTGAACAATTACCCATCCACGTATGTTTTTACTCAGTCCCCTGGGAAACGAGGTCAAAATGACCTCTTACCTCATCTGATCTGATAATAGTTCTCCAGTCAATTATTGGTATTAGCCCTTTTCGAATAAGCCAATCATAATGGTCAAGGAACAACCCCTCTTGTTTCTATGGGGCCTTCTCCTTTAAAAGTAGACTTTACCAGCTATTCGAGGTCTCTCGGCTTCCTGAGTACTGAGAGACCCTTTCATGACAGAATTAATAAAATCCTCATGCTTTTGTATCGGCTGTGGTGTATGAGGTGGTCTCTGGGGGTGACTCCTTCTTGGTTTGGACACTAGAGTCCAACATTTGGTTCCCTGACCGGGAAACGAGTTGCTCCCAGACACACTCTAGACCCATTTGGAGGTATAAAGAAACGAGCTCATTTTTATATCTGTCTGTTTATGTATTGTGTTTCTGTTTCTGTGTAATTATGAATAAGTAATTTGAAAATTGTACTTGCGCAGGGTCTGTATTGAAACGGGGCTAAGGAAGGAGGCAGACGTGTCCTGAGATCCCTTGCCCTAGCCCTGAAAGACGTTTCATGGGCATTTACTGGAGGGAAGGGTGACCAGGTCGCCCTAGTCTCCAGGGGAGGCGTGATCCTCCATCTGTATTTTTGGATCTGCTGCCATGCGGCTTCTGATATTGAGTCTATGTCTGTCTTTTTGTTTTTATGTATTTTCAGTTCTGCATCAGAGTGGTGGTGAGAGCACCAGCTTCTGGTTTTGAGTTTGTGTCTGCTTCAATGTATTTTTGTTTTTGTATGTCAGTTTGTCTTTGTTAAAATCCACCTGCAGGAATTCAGAACCTGTCAATGGCCCCCTGGCCATCATCAGTTTCCCTGATTCCGAAAGCAGCCCCACCGCTGGAGGAGGCGATATGGTGGCTGTCCCTCCCTGAGCCCTTTGTCTTCTCTCTTTCCTGTACAGGAGCAAAAGAAACCCAGAATCCAGGCACCTCCAGTTCTTCCTGTTATCCAGCCAAGCATGGCAGACTTCTTCCTCCTCCTCCCCTGGAGGAAACACTTCGTTCCTGAGGAGCGCCGCTGGTCGGGCCCTAGCCCTGAAAACTTCATCACTCAGCATCTATGCTGGGACAGGGGAGGGACATCTGCTAGGGAGAGAGTGACCTCCCAAGCATTTCCCTTTCGCTCACTAGCAGGTCAATTACAATACTGCTTTTTTCTACCTCTAATCTTTACTTATAACCCTTCTTTTTCTTGGGATCCTCAGTCCGTGACCGGGCTTATAGAATCTGTTCTGGTTACCATCAGCCCACTTGGATGATTGCCAGCAGCTCTTACAGGTGCTCCTAACCACAAAGGGAAAACAGTGAGTTCTCTTTGAAGTTTAAAAGAATGTCCCAGGAGCTGACAGCAGACCAACCCAATCATGGAATGATAGAGGACGGGACGCCTACCCTCTGACTTGACCCAAATGGGACTTTAATACTCCAGCTGGAAGGGAGCAGCTCCGTCTTCAATGCCAGATTCTGATTGGTGGGTCTAAAAAGGGGGTTTGCAAAGCACCCCACTAATTTGCTAATTTGGCTAAGGTAAGAGCAGTAGTACAAAGGTCTGATAGCACTCCTGCAGGCAGATCGCCAAGGCAATGTAATGATGTCTTTTATAGGCCAGTCAGCATCAAACATTTGTAGCAAGTTGCAGAGAATGAAGGGACTGCAGAGATGCTCCCTCCAGGACTTAATAAAAGAAAAAAAATTAGGCAGATAGGGAGGCAGCAGAAGACGACAGCTGCAGAGACTGTGCACCTCAGACAGAGCAGCCCCTGAGTGGCCGAATACGGACTTAAGCTGCCACCACCTGGGCCGATTAAAAAAAAAAAAGCAATAAGGAGGAATGGCCCTACAGGACTTTGGGCTCGAGACACTTCCCAAAGCAGCTGCTGAGCAGGAGCGGTCGGAGAACGGCACCGGCCCGAATGCAGCAGACTACTTAAATGATGCTCTGCCCACCTGAGAGGCCTACGCAGCAGCCACAGTGACAGTACTGAAATTCCCCTGCTTTCTTATGCTCTGCACCCAGGTGTCTGATTCTGGGGTGTAGGGGGGGGGGGGAGAGGAGAGGAATTCCCTTTTGCTGTGTCTAAAACATTTGACTATGGACTGAGTATTCTATGTTATCAATGAACCACCTTATAAACTGTAGATCTGGAATCAAAAGCCTTTTTGTTTTCACTCCCCATGCTGTTTCCCCTGCAGGGAAAGCAGGCTGCTCTCAGCCTTTGCCACCTTGCTGGGCAAAGCCCCTGCAGACAACAATGAGCCAGGTGGGAGCAGCCCCAGGGTAGCAGGCGGGGCGGGCGCCAAGGGCGCTTCAGGCTGGAGAGGCTCAGGCAGGCTGATGGATGCCCCCACCTCACCAGAGTTTGGAACAGATCCAAGGCCAGCAGCGCAAATTCAGTGGCCCAGGAGGCGGAACTACAAGGAGCGGAGCCGAGAGCTAACCAGAGCCACACAACAAAGGGGGGCAAGGAATAGCAGTCAGAGTCCCTGGCTGGGAGAAGGCCGGGAAAAGGCCAAGGAGCCCGCATCCAGCGCTGCCACTGCCACTGTGGCAAGACCCCTCTGTCACCAGACTGAGCAGGAGGAATCCTGCACAGTCGAATAAGTGCAAGCCTCCTAGTCAATGGAGGAGGGCTTCAGAGAGGCAACAACTGGTGCCACCCCGATTAGGAGGGGCGGGGGACACGGAACTAACAGTCTTCTTAAAGGTACATCGGCCTTTTGATACGAACTACAGATGGCAGAGAAACTTTTTCTCACCATGACTAAGAAGATCAAAGAAGAAATCTTCCCAAGGTTTGGCCTGCCCAAGGTAATCGGAATTTATGGTAAAACTACCTTGTTGCCCAGAAAAGCCAGGACATGGGTAAGACTGGGGAAAATTACAGACCCCAGAGTTCAGGACAGGTAAAAAGGATAAATAATAAAAACTCTAAAACAAATGAAGCCTTAGAACTGGCATTGGAGACTGAGCACAGCTCCTCCCCCAGCCCTGTTCTATGTAGATCCAATATGGGGGACCTCCCCCACCCCTTGACTTCCTAAGACCACCTCATGACCCATCTGCTCACAAACCCATTCTGCAGGTGCGGTTGAAGGCTCTCCAGATCTCCAAGCCCCAGGCATAGAGACCCTTGACCACCCTGGCACTAGGAAATCTTGCATTTGTTCCAGAATTGACGCCTGGGGTATATCTGGAGGGACATGAAAAAAGGCGCAGCACCACACAGCCAGAACAGCAGCCGCCTGCTCATACCTGCAATCTATGTCTCCTCAAGCCCTTGCTTTGATACCCTTGCCCTCACCCCTGATTTCTGTGGATTAGTAGCAGGGCTAGCCTCCTGGGATATCCGAGATGCATATCCCCCACAGCTGCCCCTGGAGGCGGGCAAAACATTTTCCCCTGGAGGAAATATTCGGGTGCAGGGGTCCAGAACACAGATGCCAACTGGGAAAGCTAGATTTTTACACCTCCCCCACTTGTCTCCCAGGGGTGAACAATGGGACTGTCTCCATGGGTGTCGGGAAGGACTTGGGACATAAGATGAATACTATCTGACCAGAGCCTGCTGCTGCTGGCCGGATTAGACCCTCATAAAGGGGCCCTAAATAGTCTTGCTGCTCCCCGCTGGACTAAGTTACTCTCCCTGCTTCTCTGTTGGAACCTCCCAACGCCAGCCCGGGCACCCGGAAATCTCACACCCATTCCAGGTTGGCGATTCTGTGTACGTTTGGAGACAACGGTCCCAGAACCTTGAACCTTGCTGGAAGGCACCCTACCCCATGCTTCTTAAGACACCTACTGCCCTCAAAGTGGACGGTATTGCAGCCTGGATCCACGCATCTCACATCAAGCCTGCACCTCCACAGGATGACCCAGGACCTTCCAAATGAAAGCTTCAGTGTACCCAAAATCCTCTCAAGAAGGCCTGATTCTGCCAGGCTTGCTGATCTTTGCCCTGACATTTATACCTTAGGACTTAACCTGAACCCTGACTAACTTTGAGACTGGGCAAGCCTTAAGGCTAGCCACTGGAGTTCATCCCCTGAATACCTGGTTCCCCCAGCTAACTTTTGACCTATATGTTTTAGCAAAAGACTCTTGGGAGGATACTGAACAACCCCCCAGAAACTCTTGTTCTGCATGCAAATGATATATTTGTCTGGGGGGGGAAAGCAAACTCTGTAGTACAGGGGACCTAAAGTATTTTGTTATGCTGTCTGGGAATGTAAAACCAATGTCAATGTCTCCTGGTTGGGGGTTAGCAAAAAGGACTTAGTCTCTTTCACCCGTACCACACCAGGAAAATCTGAAATCACAATCACTTTCACTAAGGAGAAAAAAAAAAAAAAAAGAGCTAACAGGTTAACAGGCAATACTTGGGGTTTACAGTTGTATGATCCAGGAAGAAAAGACATAGGAATTCTGTTCACCCTACAAATTGTTATAACACCTCCCATGACCATAGTACTAGAGCCCAACCCGGTATTGCCTGACCAGGGCCAGCTAGCCCCTGCCGAGGTAGCCCCCCTTGCCAGGGCCCTGGGCCCCACTCCTAATGCTAAGAACCCTTCTGCAACCCCTGCTTCACTGCTGGCAACCTTTAATACAGGCCAGCGACTGTAATGGGAGCCTTTTTCTTTGCTAAATAATTCTGACCCCAGCTTGATACAATCTTGCTGGCTATGCCTGTCAGCAGGACCTCCCTATTATGAGAAGATAACCTCATCTGGCAGTTTGAACCACATCAGCTCTCATATGTCCTGCAATTGGGGACAAACCTAACTCTCCCAGCCTTCTCTCAGCCTTCGTGCCTTAGTGCTTCCCCTCCTCCCCTGGGAACCAAGGACCTAACAGCTACAAATACACATACTCAGTTCCTGAACAATTACCCATATACGTATGCTTTGACTCAGTACCCTGGGAAACGAGGTCAAAATGACCTCTTACCTCATCTGATCTGACAATAGTTCTCCAGTCAGTTATTGGTATTAGCCCTTTTCGAATAAGCCAATCATATTGGTCAAGGAACAACCCCTCTTGTTTCTATGGGGCCTTCTCCTTTAAAAGTAGACTGTACCAGCTATTCGAGGTCTCTCGGCTTCCCGAATGCTGAGAGACCCTGTCATGACAGAATTAATAAAATGCTCATGCTTTTGCATCGGCTGTGGTGTATGAGGTGGTCTCTGGGGGTGACTCCTTCTTGGTTTGGACACTAGAGTCCAACAGGCCATTCTTACTGGTGTAAGATGGAATCTCAGAGTTGTTTTGATTTGCATTTCTCTGATGACTAAGGATGTTGTACATTTCCTTAAGTGTCTTTCAGCCATTTTAGATTCTTCTGTTGAGAGTTCTCTGTTTAGGTCTGTACTCCATTTTTTTTATTGGATTATGTGATCTTTTGGTGTCCAATTTCTTGAGTTCTTTGTATATTTTGGAGATCAGACTTCTGTCTGATGATGGAGGAGGGTTATCTGTCTATTGTGTTATTTTCATTGGTCAATAAAGAGACTTCCTTGGCCCTTTGATAGGACAGAAAATTAGGTAGGCGGAGTAAACAGAACAGAATGCTGGGAAGAGAGCAATGAGGCAGACGCCATGGAGCCAGCCACCAGGTTAGACATGCTGAATCTTTTCCGGTAAGCCACCACCTCGTGGTGCTACACAGATTATTAGAAATGGGTTAATATCAAGATATGAGAGTTAGTCAGTAACTAACTCTCTAGAGATAATGGGCCAGGCAGTGCTTAAATGAATACAATTTGTGTGTTGTTATTTCTAGGACTAAGCTAGTCGTGTGGGAGCTGGGCAGGATGAAAAGCAGGCCTGCCCGCAGCCCTTCACTACATATGGCACCCAAAACCCTCAAAAAATTACTTCACTCAACTGCCGACTGAGATGAACCTGGCAGACAGGTTATACCATGAAAGACCTGATTAACTGCGCCCCTACACAGCAGGAAGAAGTTTGGAGAAAAATAACTACGTCCATATTCCCAAATATTGTTTATAAATGTTCTTTTACATTAAAAGGGGGATATGATATAGTTATAAATAATTTGTATTGGTATGGATTTTAAGGTCAATTTTGTTACATGTATATATATTTCTGATCTTGATTGATGTATTGTGATTGTATAGTTCATTTAAAAATGCAATGTATAATTAAAAATATAGGTTGTTAATGGATAATCATCGATAATAGTCAAGCTTGTAGTAATGTTAGTTTGATTTTCTAGATGTGCATAGATATATTTCAGATAGACATTCTTCATATCTTTCAAAGACTACAAAACATGACATTTAATGTTTTAATAACTTAGGACTTTTCATGACAATGAGACACGTCTGCTCCTGGCAGCACCAATCTACTTCAAGAGGAAGATGGGCATCGAAGAGGCTCCTTATGGAGTTGGTTAGCCATTTGGGCAAAAAACTGTTCTTGCCTGGACTGTTATATAAACTGGACACAGAGAACCCGCAGAGAGAGGACTGCTGAACTTGCCTAAAGGTGAGATGATCTTTCTGGGTTCCTGATTCATAAAAGAGTCTGAGAGACATTCTACAGGACACAGCAGATAGTGACTAAACTGGTATGAAATTTCCTGCTTCATGGAAATGTCTGCTAGATATTATGGGCCTAAAGGCCAAAAATGGATGCCCCAACAATACAGAGGAACTTTGGGTGACTGTCCAGGCAGCAAGATGTCTCTGTCATTTCTAGAGTTTTGGAAGTTGCTTACTTCTTGTTTACTTAGGTAATATATCCTTCTGGAGTCTTTGATGGAGTTGAAGAATGGATAGTCATAGTTATAGTTTTCCATTATTATGATAAAGATATAGTTATAAATATTGTGACTGTAATTCTTGCTTGATAACTGTTTTGTTATATGTAATTTTACTATGTTAAAATGAAAGCCTTTCTTTTTTGTTTAAACAGAAAAAGGGGAAATGATGGAGGAGGGTTATCTGTCTATTGTGTTATTTTCATTGGTCAATAAAGAGACTGCCTTGGCCCTTTGATAGGACAGAAAATTAGGTAGGCGGAGTAAACAGAACAGAATGCTGGGAAGAGAGCAATGAGGCAGACGCCATGGAGCCAGCCACCAGGTTAGACATGCTGAATCTTTCCCGGTAAGCCACCACCTCGTGGTACTACAAAGTTATTAGTCAGTAACTAACTCTCTAGAGATAATGGGCCAGGCAGTGCTTAAATGAATACAATTTGTGTGTTGTTATTTCTGGGACTAAGCTAGCCGTGTGGGAGCTGGGCAGGATGAAAAGCAGGCCTGCCCGCAACTCCTCACTACAGTCTGATGTGGGGTTAGTGAAGATCTTTTCCCATTCTGGGTTTTTTGTTTTGTTTTGTTTTGGTTTGGTTTTTGTTTTTTTGGACAGGATTTCTCTGTGGCTTTGAAGCCTGTCCTGGATTAGCTCTTGTGGACCAGGCTGGCCTTGAACTCACAGAGATCCACCTGCCTCTGTCTCAAAGCGAGTGCTGGGATTAAAGGCGTGTGCCACCACCACCCAGCTCAAGGACTTGTTTTCGATTGGGCAACCAGGAAAAGGAATTGCTCTGCGGGTAAAAGGGTAGGTACTCAACCCAGGGGAAATTTGCTTTCAATATACTTGGAGACCTCAATTGGGTCCAGCCCAGTCTAAAATTCCTGCTTTCTAGTCTTTTGGAGGGTGTCCCTCAAAGAATATCTGGGGATGAAAAATAAACACACATTACCTTCCCCAATACACTCCTTGATTTATCCAGCCCTGTTCACGAATCCCCACTTTCCAGATCTCAGTGGGACCTCCACTTTGCCACGCTGCTGGCACAGCCTGGATAGCCAAGACTGGTGAGGGGTGCTGGGATTGAGACATGGAGGCTTCTTTTCAGATGGAAGAACAGCAACCTTTATTTTTCCCCCAGCTAAAGCCTTTTATATCTCTACTGCTTCTGTGGAAAACAACCCGGCCAGAAAGAACACAAACATCCTTGTCAATTACAGACCACAAGGAAGTTCTACTGTTGGTCAAGGTAAATAAGGCAGCTAGATCACAACAAATATAGTTTCTGTGTGATTATTTCAGGTATAAGCTAGCCATGTGGCCAGAAAGAACAACTGACCCCTCCTCCTACAAGGGGGAATATGGTTCCAGTCCCAGAGACCATTCATCTTTTATTTTATACAATTTAAATTTTCTGACTGCTGCCGCTCAATCTCATACCACTGCCAACCAGCATTGGCAGCCAGTTTCTTCCAGGATTCCTCATGTCAAATGGAAGAATCTAGCAGGTGGCACTTGGTGTGGTCCAGATCCTGTACTGGTATGGGGGTGAGGGGCTGTTTGTGTTTTCCTGCCAGATGCTAACAGTTCAGTATGGGTACCTGAATGCCTGGTATGTGCTGTGGATTTTCCTGTCCAGGTGCCTGAGGAAAAGACAGAACCAAGAGATCAAATAGACACTGGTTTGTCAACTGAAGAGTTGTTTGGATCCTGAGGAACTGGCTGCAGTGGTCCAAGTGCCAAGGATTATTCCTCTATCTGTCAACCCATCACATGATGATCAACTCATCCTGCATCCAACAAGAAGAGATTTTGGCATTACAGCAGTCATATTGGCGGCCATTGCTGTGGCTGCCAGCGTGGCTATGGCTGCTGGATTTACCATTAGTCAGTCAGTTGCTTCTGCTAGCACAATGGATACCTTATGAGGCAGGTTGCAAATGTCTTGACCACTCAAAATGAGCTAAATTCACAAATGAATATTGCAGTTAAATTTACAATTGTTTTTGGTTAAAGAGCACGGCTAGGTTACAACTTAACAGATACAGTGAAGATGCTTTACTATTCACGGACCCTGGAGTGCACAATTTACAAATTGGTTCTTGAGATTTTTCTAGGTAACAATACCAGGGTTCTTCCCACCAGCACTGAGACCTTACTTAAAGGGCTCCAATTTACGGGCAGACTCATTAAGGATTGAGCAGGTACAGCCTCCTTAGGAGTGCTTATATGTGCTGGAGCATCATCTTCATGTTTTCATGGTGCCAGAGCCAAAGGCAAGCTCAGGTCAATGTCGCCACGTGGAGAGTCTTCTTAGCTATTGCCCCAGAGGATCTTTTAGTACGAATCTGGCTGAACTTGGTAATGGGTGACTAGTGAGCCAATGACGGGAAAGGGTTTTGGAGGACTGCCCCAACCTAAGACAGGAAATGTTTTTGACCTGGACGCTTTCCCATGATGGATAAGGGGTGTTACCTGACATCCAATGCCACCTAGGACAATCATAGTCATGTCATTTATATAAAAGGGGGACTTGTAGGGCCCACAGGTCTACCCCTCCTCTCAGGGTGCATCTTGAGGACAGTTTCTGGCCAGACATTTTGTTGCATTTTCTGGATAAACATCCTGTTTGTTCCTGTGCTCCCTCTGCCCCCCTGGAGGTTAGCTATAGGGCCATTCTTTACTCCATCTTGGGTGTGGTAATTTCCCACCTGCCCGGTGGAGTTCCATTGTGCAGCAGCTAGGTATATAAGGTTTTTCCTAAGCTTGAATTGGTGCGGGAGAATTGTCTGTATTCTGTCAATCATGTTTTAAATAAACGCTGATTGGCCAGGCAGGAGGTGTAGGTGGGAAAACCAGACAGGAAGTGGAAATGATGCAAGGAGAGCAGGAGAATTCTGGGAAGGAGGAATTTGATTCCTCCCACTTCTGCCCAGATCACCAAAGCAGCAGGATGTGAGCTGCCCCACTGAAAAAGGTACTGAGCCACATGGCTAAAATAGATCAGAATAATGGGTTAATCAAGATGTGAGAGTTAGTTAATAAGAAGCCTGACCTAAAAGGCCAATCAGCTTTATAACTTACAGAGATTTCAGTGTGGTTGATTTTCTCTGGGGCCTGCCGGTTGTGGGATACCAGGCGGGGACAGAAAACACAAACGAGCAGGGCCCTACATGTTACATTGAATAAAGGGCATTCGGCATTATCTCCTCACCAGTGTCTCTTGTGTGTTTAATCTCCAAGCCCTTGCCCGGCTCACAAATGGTACAGTAGTGTGAACTGTACAGTAGAGAATAACACAGACATTACAAATATTGCTGGAATTGTCATGGAGATTGCATTGACTGTAGAGACTTGAATTTACACAATATTAATTCTGCTGATGCATGAGCTTGGAGGCTCTTTCCATCCTCCAATGTGTTCTTCAGTTTCAAATTCTTTCTTTAGTCAGGTATGGCGATTCACATGTGTTTTCTCAGCATTTGGGAAATGGAGGCAGGGAAGTCAGGAACTGAACATCATCCTCGACTTCATAGTGAGTTCCACGCCAGCTTGGTATATGTGAGACCCTGTCTTGAAAAAACAACCAAAGAATTCTCTCCTCAGTGTTTTGAGGTTTTTGCGTTGAAGGCTTTTCACTCCCTTGCTTAGCTTGGGGCTACTGCTTGGTATTTTTAAGCCTCTTGTGAATGGAAGTGTTTGTTGTTGTGGTTTCTTTCTCAAGCACGTTTGTCAATGGGAATAATCCGTATTCTTCCTTTCCTATTTCTGTCCCACCACCCTTGGTCAGTCCCCCACCCCATGCCCCAGAGGAGCCTTGAATTCACATAATCCTTGTACCTCACCTCCCAAGTGCGGGATTGCAGATGGAAACCACCAAGTGGGCTCCTCTGATTTCTTTGTCTTATTACTCTTGCTAAGGATTCAAGCAAGAGTAGGGAAAATGGAGACCCTTTCCTCTTTTCTGATTTTAGAGGAGATGGTTGTTAGGTATTTTGTCTTAGACGAGCCTCTCTGCCGACACCAAATTCTAATCAAACCAAATTAAACTGAATTAAAAGATGCCCATGTTTAATATATTACCTTACTCCTGGGTAGCCCCTGGGGAAACATGGAGAGGGAAAGACAACACAAAACCCAGAGACCATGTGTTCATTCTCAGGGGGGTAGTTTAAATAGCCTGTGGGAGTAGTCTTGACCTTCCCTGGGGAGAGTTACTATTTGACAGGCTTTCTTGACCCTCCCTAGGGTCACCATTTGGTGGGCTTTCTCAGAGGTGGAGATTGGACTAAGGCAACTCCTAGGGGAGGGAGCTTATGTCAGGGGCTGGGGTGAAGCCCCCCAGCCAAACAATCCAGACTTTTTGTATAAAGGGGTGTTAGGGAGCTGAGGTGATGTTTTCAACCAGCCATATAGGTGTTCCTTCTTTGTTTTTGTTTCCTCTTGCAGCATCTGCTAATTTGGTTCTTAATGGGACCACCTCTGTGCTTCCCTGGCTTCTGCCACTTACCTAAAAGTGTTTTATTTGCCTGTCTGTTAGAATAATGTGGCCACAGTATGATTGTTTCATGTGAATGTATTTCCACAGTATGATTATTTTATGTCTATGAGTATGTGGGTGCGTTTTCAAAATATGCTTGCTTTATGTCTCTGTGAACATGTGTGTTTAATTTTACAGTATGCTTGTTTTATTTCTCTGTGTGTATGTGTGCATGTTTTAAGATTCAAAATGCAACAGCTCTGGAAAAATACAAACAAGTGGGTAAGCCCATTTTGACCCCACCACCATCTTGGGTAAGAGTACCCACATGTGGTATTCTTTGACTTATTAAAATATTCCTTTTAATCTTTTTACATTTACTAGCATTGGTAAGCTGTAACTATTGGGTAAAATAGATGTCTAATCTAACGAACAGGCAATGGTACACAATTCTCAAGTGCTTTTACAGATCTGAGAGTACAGCATTTAACAAAAGAGTTTCTAACACATAGACATGCCAGCTCCAGCAGCGTCCTATAGCTCCTTCAAGAAGATACATGGTTGCAAAAGACCTTCTGCCTCAAGGCTTGCCTTTGGGTTTGGCAAAGCCACCTGCACAGCAAAAAGCAGCCTTCCACCTCTTCAGCTTCCTGGATGCCACCAGCTTCCTGGATGCCACCTGGGAAATTGATCTCATCCTGCCAAGACAGGTAGACTAAATCCTCCCCACATAAGAAAATCTTTGGGCCTCTTGTACTCAGCAGCTAACGGCAAGCACTGCCTCTAAGCTGGTGTTCTCCAAGGACTAAGGAGAGACTTGGGATTGTTAGCGTAGCAAAAAAGCTGTCTCATTTCTGCTCATTTATCCCCTTAGACCTATCTAATGGCATTGATGACTTAAGGTACTGGTAGCTCATTACTTCATTTGTTAAGTTTCCTGCTAAAATACAGACAGGTGTGCCTCTTTAACAGGCTTCATAGTCCAGGACCAACAGGTTTCAGGTGTATCTTCGAAGGTTCAGAGTTTCTAATTCCCTTTAATTGTCTTATGACACCAAGATATAAATCTGTTCCAGTTGCCTTACAGTACCTACAGGTTCCTGGAAAAAAGTTCTGCTGCTGTATCAAAAATCAGGTTTGGTTAAAAACTAACAGTCTCCAGAGCCTATTTTAACCCCATCCATTTTCAAGCATATTTTACAGGTCACTCCTGCTGTCTGGGCAAAGATCAACTTACAAAGCATTCTCCAGACAATGCCAACACCTGCATCAGTTCCTGGGACTTCACCATTGGTACCAACTCTCTTGGATCAAGGACACCTACCAACTAAAATTTGGTTTTATCTGCTATTGTGTCCCACTTATACACCGAGCCTCCCCTGTACAACCAGGGCACTTCTCTGTCCCATTCTTTCTGGCAGTTAATTTCTTCCCATGGCTAGCCCCATTCATAGGGCCCCAATAATAGCAATATATTTTTTTTCTCCTAGCCACCAGCTTTCTCATCTCCCTCAAGAAACAGCTGCCTGAGGTCTCCAGGATGACAGTACCAGCCACACCTCTCACTGAGCGTGAGCCCACCAACTCCCAGATCTCCCCTCTCCCACGTCGCCCCATGCCGGCAGGAAGCATCCAGACTTGAGCCAACACCCCTTTATCCAAGGAGTCTAAAATGTTTGGTTGAGGGGCTTCACCTCGGCTCACCGGCACCCCTTTATCCAAAAAGCCTGGAATGTTTGGTCAAAAGCATCACCTCACTTCCCTAACATTCCTTTGTACAAAAAGTCTGAATTGTTTGGCTGGGAGCTTCACCCCAGCTCCTGGAATAATCTCCCTCCCCTGCAAGTTGCCTCAGTCTAAAGCCCACCAAACAGTGACCCTTCCCCAGGGAGGGTCAAGAAAGCCTGCCAAACCGTAACCCCTCCCCAGTGTAGGTCGGGACCACTCCCACAGGCTATTTAAACTGCCCTCCAGAGAATGGACACACATGGTCTCCAGGTTCTGTATGGTCTCCCCTTTTCTCTCTTTCCCTCTCCATGTTTTCCTGGGGCCACCCGGGAGTATTGCATTAAACATGGGTATGTTTAATTTGGTTTGATTGGAATTATTTGTGTTGATAGAGAGGTTTGACTTAACAAAATACCTAAGAATGGTTTTCTTTCTTTCTCATTCAGATGCTGGATACAAGTTTAACAGCTGTAGACTTCTGATGTTGAGGTATGTTGCTTCCATTTCTGGTTTCTTTGGTGCTTTTATCCTGAAGAGGTTGTAAATGCTATCAAGGGCCTTTTCTACATTGTCAAGATATCAGATGATTGTTGTCCTTGTTTCTATTGCTGTGCTATATGACACCGTTTCTTTGAGACAGGGTTTCTCTGTGTAACATCTCTGGATGTCCTGAAACGCACTTTGTAGATCAGGCTGGCCTCGAACTCAGAGATCCACCTGCCTCTGCCTCCTGAGAGCTAGGATTTAGGGAGTGTACCACGACCACACAACTTCCTCCTCCTTCTTCTCCTCCTCCTTCTTTTTAACCCTGACTCTTCTCATCTATGGAAGCAGCCCTTTATCCACTGTCTCACCCCCCCCAACAGTTTGTATGGTCATATTGGAAAAGCAGAAGACTGGTGTCTATCTTGAACGGTCCTGTCTTTGGGAGGTGCTGACGTGACGTGAGTGCCTAGATTATCTGTCAAAGGGAGAGAAGCAGAAGACATGGGAGTACATATCGCTAAGTCTTAAGCAAACAGGTCTGGTTGAACATTAAGGATTCTTCAGGTGAGGCCTTATCAGAACAAACAAGTTAACACTCTCTGTGGGGAGGGCAGGTCAAACTTTGTCTCAAGACATACGTTATGCACTCAAGGTAACCTGGGGAGCAAAGAAGCAGAGCAGATGGAAAGTAGAGGCAGCCGCCCAATGAGATCTTAGGTTTGATTTAGAGGCTGAGTGGAACACATTCACAAAGCTTTTCATCCAAACAAACGTCATTCTGGGCCTTAGGGTATTTGACAGCATAGGATAGGGCTAGGTACCTGGTGTAGTGTTGTGAGGCCCTAGGTTTGGGAGCAGCAATATCACCAGAGGAACGAACTGCCCATTGTTCACCTTCATCCACATGAGATGATGAGGACAGAGCAAGACTGTCTAAAACAAAGAAGTGGGGGCTGGGGAGCTGGCTCGGTCAGTGTTTGTGTTCAGATCTTCGGGAGCTTCATAAAGCCAGGTGGTACTGTGCACTTAAGTGCCAAATGCTGGAGAAGTGGAGACAGAAGGGTCTCTGGAGTTCCCTGGTCATCACGTTTAGACATATCTCAAAGAAATAGTTAGAAAATAAGAAGAAGACGTCTAACATCAACCTTTGACCCCCCAACATATACTTTCACGTGCGTATGAGCAATCTCTCACGTTTTTTTTTTCTTTTTTTTTTTTCTTCTTTTTTTCTTCTTCTTTTTTTCTAGCCAGGGTCTCTCTAGTAATCCAGGCTGTCCTGGAACTCATTACATAGACTAGGCTGGCCTTGAACTCATAGAGATCTTCTTACCTCTGTCTCCAAAGTGTCGGGACTAATGCAAAATTCAGTGTCAATTCACAGCTTGTCATTGGCTGGGGCTGGTCTCACTCATCACCAGGATGTCTCCTTCCTTGCTGTTTCCCACCCTGAAGGGTTGTGAATGAAAGCCTAGGGCTTGCATGAAATCGAATGCAATAGAGGAATCTCCTGTTCCCTCAGGACCCACCCCTTCCCTTACTGGAAGCTGGAGAAACAAAGACAAGTGCCTATCACCCTCTGAATTCTGTCATTCTTGGGTCATCCTGTAGCACCCTACAGCACCTCAGTGTCCCGCTCCTCGATGAAGAGCAAGTTCTCCTCCACCACAGAGCACACGTGATGCACACGTGATGCACACGTGATGGACCTGACATATGAGCGTGGTCCAGTCTGCAGATCACCCATGCAGACAGAAATAAGATCATAGGGAGCAGTCATACTTACCCCGGCCAGGCCAAAGGGCCATGGGGGTCACGGATAGAGACTAGAACAATTCAACGATCAAACGCTGGGTCAGAAACAAAGTCCTTCGTTGGCCCAGGGCCGTTTCTAATTGACCAAGGTCTCTGATACATAGCAGACTCTATGATTGCCATTCTGTCTCTCATTAGGTTCATTTACAATGGATGAGTGATCAAAACTTCTCCCCCCTGTCCTGTCTTAGCACAAAAGACAAAGGAGATTCCTGGAACTCAGACACTTAGGAAATAGGTAAGAAAGCTTCAGGGTAGGAGCACTATGCCTACTTCACACAGTCTCTGATAAAATCCTCATGAAAGCACCTCCATCGATATCAGGATGAGATTTGAATCAGCTGATTGAAAAGGAGAGATCACTGGCTCAGAGCGTACATCTTTAGTCCCAGCTCTTCAGAAAGTTGAAGGGGAAGATTGCTTGAGCCCTAGAGTTCAAGGCCAGCCTGGGCAACACAGTGAGGATTCCCAGTGTGGTGTTAAATATGCTTGATCCTGTCTGCAGCTGTGATCCACAGAAGTTAATGATCTGGAGACTTCCAGGGCTGAAAAGCCAAATTCTCTCTTCCCTAAGTAAGGAATTGGAAGCACAGATTGTTTAGATAATGCCAGCAAATTACCATAAACAAAATATCATAAAACAACTCAAATTTAGTATTACCATTTAGTCCTAGGCGGGAGGTGGTTGTTAGTATTACCATTTAGTCCTAGGCTGAGGTGGTTTGAGTGAGAATCTTCTCCACAGGCTCAAGTATTTGAATGCTAATTTCCCAGTTGGTGGTGACGTTGAGGTGTGGCCAGGGCTATATAGTGAGACTATCTCAAAAGAAGTGAACAGGATGGCTTTGAACTCTTTTTCTGTTTGTTTGTTTGTTTTCAAGATAGGGTTTCTCTGTGTAGCCTTGGCTGTTCCAGAACTTGCTTTGTAGACCAGGCTGGCCTCAAATTCAGAGACCTACTGTTATTCCTTTGGATCTGATCCCTTTAAGAGCTAACCACGCCCACTCCCAGCCACTTCTGACGTCCCTCGCCGCCATCTTAACTCTCTCTCTTTGGTCTTTCTCTCTTGGCGTGTGCACACGTGTTTCTCTCTGTCTCTATGTTTTTATGTCTTTATGTTTGTCTATCTCTGTCTCTCTGTTTCTTTTTAAGTAATAAATGTTTACCCTTATGTTTATTTATTATGTCCTGTGAGCCTTTTATCCACCATACCCACCCTCCTGACTCCTCCGGCCGTGTGGCGGGATCAGCCTGCCACCCTGGAGATCTTCCAGGGACCCACAGCCATCCTTGTCGGACTAGCGGCTGCTCTGCGAGCCTGCCAGGGGACATACCTGCTTTTTTAAAGAACAATACCTACCTGCCTCTGCCTACTGAGTGCTGGAGTTAAAGGCATGCATCACCATGTCTGACTTGTTTTTCTCCCTTCCTTTCTTCCTTCCTTTCCCTCTGTTTCTGTGTGTTTTGCTTTCTTTTTTTTTGTCTTTTTCTTTTTTCTTTTTTTTTTGAGACAGGGTTTCACTGTGTAGCCCAGGCTAGCCAGAACACAGAGTTCTACCACAAACACCCCTGCTCACACCACAACCCCTGACCCCTGCCAAGTACTGGGATTCTATAATCTACCTTGAACCACAATGCCCACCTCCAAACATGAACTCTTGGGGTATACACCTTTAAACCATATGTACCTAAACCTTAGCACCTCCCTTGCACCAATTAGTTTTGGCATCATAACAAACTACCCTAAAACTGTAACTTAAAATAAATCTGTGCCCTTGTGATTGTAATGCTTTTGGTTTGGGCTAGCTCAGCTGGGGCTGAGTCTGAATGCCCTAAAGGTCTCAGCCATGCATTTCATGGCTGAATAGCCTGAGGAAGCCTCAGCTGGAATCACTCGCTGCTGCTCCATCTAGTCCCCCATCTTCCAGAGGTGTCTACACAACACAAGGTTTGAAAGGTCAGTAGGAGAGGGCACTCCACTCCCGGTGCTAGGGTTCCCCCTCTACACTGCATGCCCAGCCCCACAAGCACTGCCAAGTTTCTCCCTTTATCACTTAGCTAATGGAGAACCATTAGCTAGTTTAGTCACCGGGCTAAAGTCTGGGAAAAGTGAGACAGACTCCAAGTCCTGTGAGCTCTGCCCCAATCATAATGCAGAGGGGCATGCGAACTGGGGGCGGGGCGGGGGGGGGGGAGTGAAGGGGCTGAGGAATCAGGCCATTTCTGCAGTCTACCACACGGCTTTAGGACAAAGACTAAATCAAAGGTGTGGTTATCACACCCTTTTAAAGTGAAATTTGAAAGGATTAAGGTGGTGCCTGTAGATCTGTTCAGCCAGACAAAAGGGTTCCTAGCACGATTAACTGTTTGGTCCCACAAAAGCCCGATATGCCTTTTGTTAAGCCCCATATCTGATACTAAGTCGAGGGAGAAAGCGTGAAAGAACTGTGGGCGTGACTTTTGGCCCATCAAATGGTCTGGAATCAAATACAGAGAATGTGTCCAGTTCTGCAAGCTACTTTGGCAAAGGGATTAATGATGTAACCTAATCTCCACATCTCAGCTTTGCACAGACAGGAAGGTTAAAAAGCCTGGCAGCCACACGAACACTGAGGAATATGTTCTCTAACACTACCAAGGAGAGCCAGGCTTGCTGCTCATCCTGTATGCCCAGCCCTCTGGAGACTGAGGCAATGTCACCAGGGAATCTGAGGTCCCCTCTTTTAGGTTCTAGTTTTGTTGATAAGGATTTAGAAACACAAGCTACAGAGGTGGTGCAGTGGTTAAGAGCATTTGCTGCTCTTGTAGAGGACTCTAGTTCCCAGCACCCACAGTCAGGTAACTCAGAAATACCTGCCAACCCTAATCCTAGTTCCAGGAACGGATGTCCTCTTCTGGGCACTTGTGTACACACGAACACACACACGCACACTCACATAAAAGTAAAATCTTTCGGGCTGGAGAGATGGCTCGGTGGTTAAGAGCTTTGCCTGCTCCTCCAAAGGTCCTGAGTTCAATTCCCAGCAACCACATGTGCTCACAAAAATCTGTAATGAGATTTGGTGCACTCTTCTGGCCTTCAGGGATACATACAGGCAGAACACTGAATACATAAGAAATAAATAATTTTTTAAAAAAAAAAAAACCTTAAGAAATAAAATAAAACCTTTCAAGAAGTAATTTAGAAACAGATTTGTGCCGGGAAGTGGTGGTGCACACCTTTAATCCTGGTCTATAAGAGCTAGTTCCAGGACAGCTAGAACTATGAAACCCTTCCTGGAGAGAGAGAGAGAGAGAGAGAGAGAGAGAGAGAGAGAGAGGGAGAGAGGGAGAGAGGGAGAGAGGGAGAGGAGAGAGATAGGAGAGAGATTTTGGAAGGGAAATCAAAAACAAGTTTTTATTTCCTTTTTTGACATAGGGTCTCACTATATAAAGCCCTGGCTGGTCTATGTAGACCAGGTTAGCCTCTAAATCACAGAGCTCGACCTGCCGCCCAAGTGCTGGGACTAAAGGCATGTACAACCAAGGGAGGCCTTTTCATTTCTTCCTTTGTTTTTTATTTATGTATTTTATGTATATGATGCTCCATTTGCATAAACACCTACAGGCCAGAAGGGGCATCAGATGCCATTAGAGATGGCCGTGAGTCACCATGTGGTTGTTGGGCACTGAACTCAGGGCCTCTGGAAAAGCTGTAGGTGCTCTTAATCTCTGAGTCATCTCTCCAGTCCCTCATTTTGTTGTTGTTTTTTGGTTTTTTTTTTTTGTTGTTTGGTTGGTTGGTTTTTGGTTTTTTGAAACAAAGTTTTTCTGTAGCTTTGGAACCTGTCCTGGAACTAGCTCTTGTAGACCAGACTGGCCTCGAACTCAGAGATCCGCCTGCCTCTGCCTCCTGAGTGCTGGGATTAAAGGCGTGTACCACCACCACCCAGCTTCAGTCCCTTGTTTCTTTAAGCAAACTCTCTGGGCCTTCTAACTTGTTCTCTGAATGCCCCTTCCGTTATGTATCTGTTTGCTGTGCAGCTGGCTTGCCAATCTTCAGATCTTCATTGTTGATACCTTTCTGCCCTCTTGGATTCTACCTCAAAAGGCATGACTTTCTTCCTCTTCTTCCTCTCCCACCTCCCAACTGGGATTTACAGCTTGCCTGCCCAGTGGTTCTATTTTTGAAACTCTAGAATTTTTTTTTTCTTGCTGGTGCATGTATGTTTGTGTGACGCTGTCAGAAGCCCTGGAACTAGAGTTACAGACAGTCGTGAGCCACCATGTGGGTGCTGGGAGAACCTGGGTTCTCTGGAGGAGCAGCCAGTGCTCTTAACCACTGAGCCATCTCAACAGCCCCAAAACTCAAGTATTCTTGTCTTCAATCAGACCTGTGAGATATTCCGTGGATAAAGGTGCCTGCCCCCAAGCCCAGTGACCTGATTTGGTCTCAACAACTCCAAGTGGCAGGAGAGAACTGATGACCCCTGCAAGCTGCCCTCCGACCTCCAAGTGTGCACTGTGAAGGATGTGCAGAGATGAATGTTCACGCATAAATTTTAAAATGCAAGTCATTTTTATTTAGTTATTTTTGTTTTGCGCCTGTCCTGGCACTAGCTCTCAAAGACCAGGCTGGCCTTGAACTCACAGAGATCCACCTCCCTCTGCCTCCCAAGTGCTGGGATTAATCTCAGTCTTTAATCTTAGCACTTGAGAGGTAGATATCTATGACCTTGATGACAGCCAGGTCTACACAGTGAATTCCAGGCTAGTCAAGGCAACAAAGTGAGACGCTGGCTCATCACTAACAAAAGGAATAAATACATAAAAGAAGGTGGGAGCTGAGGAGATGGCTCAGAGGTTAAGAGCACTGGCTGCTCTTCCAGAGGTCCTGAGTTCAATTCCCAGCACCCACACAGTGGCTCACAACTAACCTTCTGTAATGAGATCTGGTGTCCTCTTCTGGAGTGTGTATACATAATAAATAAATCTTAAAAAAACAGAAGGTGGAACTTCCATGTTTCTGAGTAACTAAGAAAAGCGAGCAGGGTTTGAAGGCTGCCTGATGGAAGCTGAAGTTAATACACAGAAGGGGCTTCTGGAAAAGACGGGATCATTATCCTTCTCTCTAGCATGTGTCTTAGTTAGGGCTACTGTGACTCTGCTGAAACACCACGATCAAAGGCAGACGAGGGGGGGGGGAGTAAAGGGTTTATTTGGCTTATACTACCTTATCACTGTTCATCACTGAGGAAGTCAGGACAGGAACTCAAACAGGGTAGAAGCAGAAGCTGACACAGAGGCCATGGAGGGGTGCTGCTTACTGGCTTGCTCCCTATGGCTTGCTCAGTCTGATTTCTTATAGAGCCCAGGACTACCAGCCTAGGGTACCAGGACTACCAGACTACCCACAATGGGCTGGGCCTCTCTGATCTCAAATCTCAACGTCTCTGATCTCAAATCAAGATGGAACAGGCTCAGAACTCACACTCTCCACACTCAGTGGTTTTATCTAGCCCAGCGTTCCAAAGTCCTTCTACAGTCCTCCTCAAAACATGGCCAGGTCTACCACAGCAATGATCCGCTGCGGGTACCAAACTGTCTTAGCTAGGGTTATTATTGCCATGATGAAGCACCATGACCAAAAGCAAGCCAGAGAGGAGAGAGTTTATTTGGCTTGCACTTCCATATCACTGTTCACTGAAGGAAGTCAGGACAGGAACTTAAAGAGGGCTACTGAATACCAGCCTCATATTGCCGACCTGTTGAACACTAGTTATCACTTGCTGTGTGTCTCATGGCCTCTGACACGAACTCAAAACAGGGCAGGAACCTGGAGGCAGGAGCTAATGCAGAGGCTGGGAGGGGCGGCACATACTGGCTTGCTTCCCATGGCTTGATCAGTCTGCTATTTTTTTTTTCCTCCTGCTTCTGCCTCCCAAGTGCTGGATATTAACAGCACATGACACAGTGTTCGATGGATAGGTGAGGTTTTTGGTTGTTTTTTCTTTTCCTCCTTTTTTTTTCTTTACCCAAGTTTTGTCTATTCTTTTTTTTTGAAAGATTTATTTATTTATTTATTTATTTATTTATTTATCTATCATGTATATGGTGTTCTGCCTACATGTATACCTGCACACCAGAAGAGGGCACCAAATCTCATTATAGATGGTTGTGAGCCACCATGTGGTTGCTAGGGATTGAACTCAGGACCTCCGGAAGAGCAGGCTGTGCTCTTAACCACTGAGCCATCTCTCTAGCTCCCAGTCTGCTATCTTAATAGAACCTAGGACCACCAGCCCAGGAGTAAAATCACCCACAATGGGCCGGGCCTTCCCCTATTTATTACTAAAAACGAAAATGCCTTACAGCCAGATGGAAGCATTTTCTCAATTAAAGTTCCCTCCTTTCAGGTAACTCTAGTTTGTTACACAGCACACGTATTTAGGTGACTCAGATTTCATAAAGGAGTGGACTCCTGGCTGTCTGATTGACTCACTTGGATTAGCTATTTACTTTTATTCCTTATGTGTATGTTTGCCTTCTTATATGGATGTGCATCACATGTGTGCCTGGTCTCAGATTCTATTCTTTTAACTGCTTCACTGGACTTCAGCAAAGCCCAGGTACCTCCACCCTGGAACTCCTGGAGCTGGAGTTCTAGGCAGTTGTGGGATGCCTGACCTGAGGGCTGAGAATCAGACTCAGGTCCTCTGGAAGCAGCAAGCACTTGATCCGCTGAGGCACTTCTTCTCCAGCCCCTCCCACCTTTTTTGGTGTTTTGAAAGGTCTCACGTAACCCAGGCTAGCCTCAAATTCTCTTTGTAACTGGGAATGGCCTTCAACTGATCCTCCAGCTCTGGGTGAGTGCTGAGATTACAGGGATGCACCATTGTGCCAGGTTGATCTGGTAATGAGGATGGTCCCCCGGCCATGTGCATGCTAGGTACATGCTATCAACTAAGGCATGTTCTAAACTCTGGCCTTGTTCTTATAGCCCCCTTCCCCCAGCCCAACTTAATGTCTTACTGAATTACCATGACCACAAACTTTAAAATATAGCAAAGTAACATCTTTGGGTTTTTCTTTGGCTTTGTGGTATTGGGGGTGGAACCCAGGGATCTAAGCATGCTGGGCAAGCACGGTCACAGGCTGCAGCATCCAGAAGGCCTTCTTCCTGGCATCCAGGTGTTAGTTTTGGTTTCCTAGAAAGAGCTCCCTGGAGGTTTGCAATAATACACAATTGTTCTAGGTTTCCATGTTCAGTGCTTTAGTGACCACTAGCGTATCTCTTCTCTTTGGGTGGTGGCTTTTTGAGACCAGGTTTCTCTGTGTAGCCTGGCTGGCCCTGAGTTCGGAGTGCTGAGATAACCGCCCAGCCTATATCTCCTCTCGTATCTTCAATTTGTTTGTAATTCTCTTCCCATGTCATGTTTAGTTTTCTAGAATTCACTAATCTGAGATTTTTAAAAGCACTGACTTTTTTTTAAAGCACCGATTCTCGAGTGTATTAGTAACCATCATTTCTTAGTAGCCTGGTAACTATTTGTGTATATATATAAGAGCCTGTAAGGTAAATTATGTTACATGTATATGAGTGTTTTCCTGTTTGTGTGTGTGTGCACCACCTGTGTGCAGTGTCCGAAGAGGTCAGAAGAGGGCTTCACATCCCCTGGAGTTTGTACATGGCCATGTGGGGGCTGGGAACCAAACCTAGGCCCTCTCAAGAGACGCAAGTGATCCTAGCACTGGGTCTCCAGACTGGTGCATCTGTGAGTCTCACATGTGCTATGAGAATGGTCTATTACTGAGCAACTTTGAATTTTTTTCTTTTTTTTGTTCTTGTTTTTGTTTTTTTGAGATAGGGTTTCTCTGTGAAACAGTTCTGGCTATCTCAATCTGTAGACCAAGCTGGCCTCAAATTCACAAAGATTCCCCTGCCTCTACCTCCCACGTGCTGGGATAAAAGGTGTGGGCCATCATTTAGAAGGCAGAGGCAGGAGGACCTTTCTAAATTTGTGGCCATCTATAGAGCGTTCGAGGACAGACAAGGCTGTTACACAGAAAAACCCTGTCTCAAAAAACAAACAAAAAGACCAGAAAAACAACAAATAAACAAAACAAACAAACAAAATAAACAAAAAATTTTAATTGTGTGTATGAACACAAGAGGGGCCCACACACATATGCGTGCCATCACTAATATACGAAAGTCAGAGAACAACTTTCTGTAGTTGGTTCTCTCCTTCTAAATAAAAACAAAAGGATTTTTTAAAATTTGCTTTTATTTTGTGTGTATGGGTGTTTTGTCTGCATGTACTGTATACTAAGTGTATGCAATACCTGTGGAGGCCAAAAGAGGGCACCAGAGCCCGTGGATGGCTGTGTGTTGTCATGAGGGTACAGGGAACCTCATGAAAGAGCAGTACACCTCTTACCCACCAAACAAATCTCTTCAGTCCTTTTCCCCTTTTAGGTGGGTCCTAGCAGAGCTAGAGACTGGTACTTTATCTCCCCCCACCCCGCCCACAAGACAAGAGTTCTCTCTGGAAGTATAGGTTCTCTGTTAATTCACCTTTACTATGCTAATCAGGAACAATGACTGAAAGTGCAGAATGAAGATATTTTGCCAAGATACTGCGGCATGCAGTCGGAGCTGCCTTACGAGGTACATTTATAGGAGCTTGTTAGACGGTCCAAGCTACATACCAGAGTGACCCTGTCTCAAAAAAACCCAAAAAACAAAAACAAAAATAAAAACAAAAGCTTGCCTGAAGATCAGAGAGTAAAACAGCCACACTGGCCAGCCTTGTAGACCAGGCAGTGGTGGCACACACCTTTAGTCCCAGTAGTCGCACTAGTTCACCACAGACGCCAGACGACAGTGGTGGTGCACGCCTTTAATCCCAGCACTAGAGAGGAATATAAACTGGGAAAAGACTCAGGCGCTTCCAGTCTGAGGATCTCTTAGAGGAAACAGCTCTCGCGTGGCTGGGATGCCCTACTTTTCTGATCTTCAGGTTGAATTCCAATATCAGTCTCTGGATTTTTATTATTCGTGCTACACATAAACTTGTTTACTGATCATGGCCACCCTATGAAGAACAGCATGAGTTCTAATTGTTCTTAATAATAAAAACCTGGAGTCAGATATAGGGGTCAAGGCTGGAAGATCAGAGAAGCAGAACAGCCAGCCACTAGAGAGTTCTTACCTCTACCAATGCTCAGACCTGATCCTGTCTCTACGGATCCTTAGACTGAACGTCTATGAAACCTCAGACTGCATCCTCAGACTGCACCTGAACTCCTGTCTCCTCCCACCTTGTGTTCCTCTCTGGGCTCAGCCATATCCCTTCCAGTCTCCACCTCCTTAGTGCTGGGATTAGAGGTGTGGGCCACCCTGCTTGAGCCTATGGCCAACTAGAGGCTTAGCTCTGCACTCTGATCTTCAGGCAAGCTTTATTTGTCAGATTACAAACAAAATATCACTACAACGAAGTCTCAACGTGTTCTGTGTCTAGAACTACCTTTGGCCTCCATCTCCTGTCTCTGAAAATCCCACTGAAACTGTCTTCCCTGTTCAGGTCTCCCCTGACTCCCGTTAATCCTCTAGATGCCACAGCCTCTTTATGAACCCAACTCCAGTACCACCTACCAGTATTTCAGGAAGACCCAACAGCCTAGAACACAAGGCCTTCAAGAATCTTCCTGGTAGGCAGCTTCTCTGTGTCTCAGAAGTTGCTCCCAAATAACTATACAAAAACTTTTAATTATAAATGCTCGGCCGATAGCTCAGGCATATTACTAATTAGCTCTTACAACTTAAACGAACCTGTTTAGTTTATATTAATCTACATTCTGCTGTGTGGCATTACCTCTCTTTCATCTTGCACCTCCTGTTTCCTCTTCTTGTCTCATTGGTGACTCCTCTAACTCCACCCTCCTTCCCAGCATTTTCTCTGCCCCCAAAATTCTGCCTATTGGCCAATCAGCTTTTTTTGTTTTTGTTTTCTTTGGGGGGGGGTAGGGTTTCAAGACAGGGTTTCTCTGTAGCTTTGGAGCCTGTCCTGAAACTAGCTCTTGTAGACCTGGTTGGCCTCGAACTCAAGATATCTGCCTGCCTCTGCCTCCTGAGTGCTGGGATTAAAGGTGTGAGCCACCACCACCCAGCGCAGCCATCAGCTTTTTATTAACAATGAGAGCAATACATATTTACAGTGTACAAAGACTGTTCCACAGCACCTCCTCGGCCACAGTTTCCCTCCACAGTAGCCCCTCTCTGGTCCTATGTACTTTCCATTCAACGTGGGTGTTTACCTTCTCCTCCTGCCCAGCCCTGCTAATCAGACAGAAGCCTTTCTTTTTTCCCCTCAGCATCCTTTTGCCCACTCCCAGTTTTTCTAACCCAATCTGCTCCAAGTGGTTATTCACTCTGCACAGCTCTCCACTGGCACCTAGGGATACTCAAAGGCTTCCATAGCTGTTCCCCCCATAAGAGTCTAATCTCCTCACGGGCAAGGAACCACAGCTCCTAAAGGACATAAACTGCTGACATTTTTTTTTTTTTTTTTTTTGAGATGGTTTCTCTGTGTAGCACTGGCTGTCCTGGAACTCAACAGAGCAGGCTGGTCTTGAACTCACAGAGATCCACCTGCCTCTGCCTCCCGAGTGCTGGGATTAAAGGAAGGCGTGCGCCACCACCGCCTGCTGAACACCTTTTTATTTCCCAGCTACAGCAGAGGAAAAGAGCAAAAGGCATTGGCAAGATGGCCCAGCAGAGAAGCGTACTTTCTGCTGAGGCTGATGGCCTGGGTTGAATCACGAGAAGCCACACAGAACTACCCCAAAGACCATTCTCTGACTTACCCCACCCACTCCCTGCACAGTAAGTAAATTAATTCAAGACAATTTCTCTGTGTAGCCCTGGCTGTTCTGGAACCCTCTCTGTAGACTAGACTGGCCTCAGACTCATAGAGATGGGCCTGCCTTAGCCCCTGCAGTGCTGGGATTAAAGGTGCGTGCAAACTACTGCCTGGAGTGTAAGTCTTATTAAAATAAAAAATAAATAAATTAGTCGGCTAGTGGTGGTGCACACCTTTAATCCCAGTCTGAGAGGCAAAGGCAAGATGGTTTCTGTAAATTTGAGGCCAACCTGGTCTACAAATTGAGTTCCAGAACAGCCAGGGTTACGTAGAGACCCTGTCTCAATAACAACATTGTCAAAATGGTTCAGAGGTTAAGAGCTTGTACTCTCACAAAAGACCCGAGTTTGGATCCCAGCACCCATCTTAGACAGTTCATAGCTGCCTGTAATTTCAGGCCCAGCAGATAAAAAGCTCCTGGCCTCCAATGCATACTTGTATTCATGTGCTCGAGTGCTCCCCCCCACCCCACGTAAATCTTGGGGCTGGAGATGGCTCAGTGGTTTAGAGTACTTGTTGCTCTTCTGGAGGACCCAGTTTTGAGTCCCAGCATCCACAGTGGCTCACAAAGATCCTTAACTCCAGTTCCAGGGGATCCAACACCTCTTCTGACCGCCAGTGGGTGTCAGGCATACATGTAGTACATACACATTACATGCAGGTAACACATTCATGCACAAAAATATAGATCTAGGGTTTGGTTTTTGAGGCAGGGTCTCACTAATAAACTCTGGCTGTCCTGGAACAGTCTGGCCTTGAACTCACAGTGATCCACCTGCCTCTGCCTCCCACGTGCTGGGACTAAAGGTGTGCACCACTAACAACCTTACTTGGCATGCTCATTCACTGCTTGGAATGCGGCCTATTTGGGGTCAGGGGAGGATTTTTCTGTGTGCTAAGCCCATGGTTCCCAACCTTCCTAGTGCTGTGACTCTTGAATCCAGCTCATGTTGTGCTCACTCCCCAACCATAAAATCTTTCCATTGCTACTTCACAACTGTGATTTTGCTGTTATGAACTGCAATGTAAAAATCTGTGTTTTCTGTTGGTTTTAGGTGACCCCTGTGAAAGTATAGCTCGACCCCCCCCCCCCAAGGGGACTCAACCCAGATGAGAATCACTGTTAGGCCTTTCTCGCCAGTATCTCAGGTGCTAACTCTCTGCCCTCCAGAACCGGGAGTTCATTTTGTAAGCGTAGGACTTTAACTCAAATTGAAGGGTAGACAATAGTCAGGTGTGGCGGGGCCCAACTGCAACCCCAGCATTTGAGAACAGCAGGTTCCAGGACTACTCAGTAGGGGCTGCTTCAGAGGTAGAGAAGACGGATGAGACTATTCCTGTAATTGTCAATGGACAAGGCTCCTGCCAATCTTCAGCAATGTCCACTCCAGGAAGTTATGCTCCAGGGTGAAGCACATCAACAGATCTTAATAAGGGAGCCCAGAAAAAGCTTAGCACAGCTTCCAAGAGAAATCCATGGTTTCGACACAAAAGTCGCCAATTCTCCCCTTCACGTCCCTCTCATGGGTCAATGGGCTGCAAACCACTGGACTGATGTGGCAGATGATGGGTGACCCAGAAACTAGCCCAGGCAGTAGAAACCAAATAGATCCGGGGTTACGCTCTCTGGCATCCCTTCTGTTGGGGCTTGACAAACAAGGCAACTGTAGTTGGAACGAAAGGGGACTAGTGACAGATTACAGCGCACTGCACGAGGAGGTGACAGTGCAGACCTGGTCTGCAGCCAAAGCAAAGTGGCTCATGGGTGGATTCACCCCTGCCTGTCCAGAACACGGCCGGCTGCGATGCTGCTCCTCTAACCGGAACGACAGCACTGGAGACTAGGGCAGGTGAGTTTAGGGCCAGCCTGGGCTACACACTGTGAACGTGCCTCCAGAAAGCAAGCCTCGGGCAGCGGCAGATGATCCCCGAGTGTGAGGCCAACACGGTCTACAGAGCGAGTTCCAGGACAGCTACAAAGAGAAACCCTATCGAGTAAAATAAAAGGGGGGTGGGGTGGGGCTTGAAGAAAGCCACCCCATATTACATGAATTACGAATTAAGGGTTATTAGTTACTTTTACCTCTATGGCAATACATGACAACTTTTTGTTTTTCAAGATAGGGTTTCTCTCAAACTTTGGAGCCTGGCCCAGAACTAGCACTTGGACCAGACTGGCCTCAAACCCACATAGATCTGCCTCTCTCTACCTCCAGAGTGTTGGGATTAAAGGCGCGCGGCACCACCGCCCAGCTACACGACAACCATTTTGACCCACTGTTTCGGGCCGTCAGTACGAGGGCACGGAAGAGAACAGCAGTCCCTCATGGCAGTGAGGGAGCAGAGGCAACCTGGGCTCTGAACTTCCTCCTGGTTTTTATTTCTTCTGGCCACACCAACAATTGTGGGATATTCCTCTCTAGGCAATCCCCAGGGGCCGACCTCAGGCATACCCAAGGATGTTGTTCTCTCTCATTCTGAGCATCTCATCCCCCAGACTCCAAAAACCCCTTCCCAGGAATAAACACACTCGGTTTTCAATAGAAGTTTTCTTTTATTTCGAGATTGAAACAATGGAATGAAATTGCTTTGTGGCTGAAACAACATTCACCGGGAAGGAACCCGGAGCGCTCACTCATTGAAATAACAAACTTGCCAAGTCCGAGCCAGTTGCCCACCTCCCCCAGCTTCAAGAAAAGGATAGGAGGAGGGCACAATCAAATTCAGGGATGTGACACTGGCAGAGTTCCGGTAAAGTACAGATTTCAAAGTTGTGATTATCAAATCTAACAGTCACAAGCAGCAGCCCTCCAACCTCTCCCAGATTCCCTCCCAGAAGAATCAACTCCTCACGGAAAGCCTGTCTCAGGCTGCCAATCAATCAATCCATTCTGCCTTAGGGGAGCAGGCTCTTTTGACTTAACTCTGGTTTGGGCGACCAGAATCAAGATTCTGAAGGGAGACTCCAAAGGGTTATAGAAGATGTTTATTTATTAGGCTAATTTATAATCTGCTTAAATTCATTTCGAATGAGCTCACTAGCAGTGGTTCACATAAAACTGTAATTAACGTCACCAGTGGTCCCTAGCCGCCTGCCAAGAGGAAACACTGGATCAGGACCGTGTCTCCCCAACCCAGTGTTCCTTCTCACGGTCTAAGTCACCTGGCTGAGAGTTAGTGACCAGAAGCATGGGTGGGTCTCACTGGCAGCCATAAGGTGGGATGTGATAAGCCAAGGAGCACACTGGGAACTCGTCTTAAGTGAAGGTTGCCAGAAAGTGACACGTATATGTGTGTGGGGGGGGAGGGGGGACTGTTTAGAAAATTAATTCATTGGTTACTGGAAATTGTCTCCCTCCTTTAAAATTTTTTTTTGTTTTGGTTTTTAATTTTTTAAAATATTTTTTGGAAAGTATTTTTAAGGTAATATTTTTTCCTCTGGAAAAAGAAACCTTTCCCCCCACTAAGCTAAGCAAGTTGAGTTGCCACTACCTAATTTCTCTATATTGTTTCGCTAAGAGGTAGATAAAAACAAAAGTGAAACGGGGCTTCTAGAAGGTCCTTTAGAGGGTGGGGAAGGCTAGGTCGCCCAGTGGAATCCCCAACTACAAAGATGGCCTGAGCAAGCCTGACAGACTGGGCTGGGCCCCAGGGCAAAGGATCACGCTCCATCTCCCCCCCCCCCCCCAGGGCCGACCGCCCTGCATGGAGAAGGCCTCAGTGGAGGTAGAGGGTACTCAAGAAACCCTGTTGTAGAGGCCCTGGTTCGGGGACTTCCAAACATAGGAGCTGAGCGAGGGGGTCCAGGCCAGACCCAGAACTCCCCTGCAGCCCGCTCTCTTAACAGAAGCGCCCATTCCTTTCCTCACTGGCTTGTCCACCCAAGCTAAAGCAAGTGAGGGAAGAACACGAATGAGGGAAGGGGGTGAAGCATGGGTGAGGAAAGCATAAAGGGGGTACGGGACGAGGTGACACACCCTGCCAACCCGACCAATATGAGTGGGGACCCTGGCGCGCCTGCCAGATCCCCAAGACAAACCTTTTGTAGCGTAAGCCTCAACTCTCTCTGGCTGGGAGTCATACCCTCATGCATGAGTCCCTACCCTATTTCCAATCTCACTGTAAGGACTGAGGTAGTAGTTCACCCATTCATACTCGTAGCATTCATCATCTGTGATTACGAAAACACACGGGGCTCCAGGAGCTTCCTGCTATTTCAGAAGAACAAGCGCTCTTCTTCTGTCAGTCCAGATCCAACCATCTGAGGCCATTAGCAATGGCGCCGCAGACCATGCAGGGCTGAGGCTTTGACCCATCCACTAGACCCCTCGGGCGCGTGGCCTCTCCCACATCCTGTATTCTCATGGAGATGTATCCAAAGGAAAGGAATAGGGAGTTTCGGCTGGTTTTACTCTACGTCTGAATACGAGAGAAACGTGCTGCACCTAAACCATCGAGTATCTGGAAGGAAAATGGCTTTTACATCCCCTGGCGTTGAGGAATTCTCTTCAATCTTCCTACAATGTCCTGTCAGGCAGAGCTGTTTTCCTTCTATTGGGCTTTCAACAAACAGGCAAAACAGTTGTGTGGTTTGAATGGCAAAGCCACTAGGCTCTCCCCCATGAACAGGGAAAGGAAAGGAGACCTCGCCCCAGGAGAGGGGGAGTAGTTGCCTAAAGGCGCCAGCCAGCTCCACCTGGGGCTCAGTTAGGCTTGGCGCCCTTTGGGGCTGAGGTAGTTAGTAGCACTGATGGTTCCCAGTTTGGCAGAGGGTGTCTGGAAAGGGAGGAGGGGAAGGCACCCTTGAGAGCTAACTGAGGCCCCTCCTCACTGCCAGTCTGCCAGGCCTGAAGGGAATTCCACGGTGCCATCTCTGCAGTGGGGACAGGGAAAGCAGCCCCGAGGAGCCGGAAATAGTCCCTCCTTCCCCAAAGTGCAACAGGGAGTCAAAGGACCCCTTTTTCCTGCTCCCGAGCCCTTGGCAAGCACCACTCCCAAGTCCCACAGGAGCTTAAGGGTGGGTCCTTGTCTTTAGTGTACATGTCTCCAGGCCCCTCCCCCTTGCAGACAGGCCTAGGAGATGTAGGAAGACGGTCGGCCACTGCTTTTGTCTCAGAAACAGTCTCAGCCTCTGTCTGTCTGTCTGTCTGTCTTTGGCACAAAGGAAAACGGACATACAGAACCAACTGGAGCATCCTGCTCCAGTGTCCTCTGGGTTTTACATGAGGTCTCTCCAGCCAACAGTGAGGCTTGAGTTTTCCCCAAGAGTGGAGAGCTCAGGGAGAAAATGGAAAACAGAAAGGACTAGAGGAGTCAAGGCCACACAACTGCCCTGCCCTCAACTAGGTTCTCTCCTGCCTTGATCCCCTTCAACAACTGAGTCTATAACTCAACTGCAAAGGCAACCAGACCCCAAAGGTGGTTTAAGCCCCCGCGCTGTGAGCGGCAGGCACAGCTTTAAAGTCAGTGAATCAAACCATTTGGCTTTTTTTGTGTTTCAAAGAATCAAAAAGAAAAAAATCCTAGAGATGGTCGTTTCATAAAAACACACGTGTAGCACATACACACACCTCTCTATACACACCTTAGGGCGTGGAAGCAGTTGGTGAAATTGCTTTTTTCACTACCATTCAAATCTCCCAAGTGCTTATTGTAATAGTTGCTTTCTTACCTAGGATGGGGGGAAAGAGGTGATGAGCAGGGCAAAGGGGCTGCCCTAAGGTCTGGCCCTTGGGTTACAGAACAACCCTAGACAGACCAGGCTCCTCCTTTCCGCTGACCTCTGACCCCAAATCAATCTTTCTTTCTAGTAGGCCAACTTTCACAATCTTCCTGATGCACAAGTCCAGCCACAAGGGGAACTCGGGAAACTCTGCCCAGTCCATGTAAGTTTCAGGTCCCTGCCATACCTTCTGATCTCTTCTGGGGCTCAGTCAGTCAAAGGAAGAGGACTTGGGCTGAAAGTGTGAAGGAAGCAGGCCCCCAAGGAATGGAACACCCCAACAATCTCATTTCAGATACTGTGGGATCCCCCCTCCACCCATGATCACTTGAGCCAGTATCAAAGCATGCTTGCTGCAAGAAATCCACTTTAAATCACTGAACGGCCGATGTCTGAACATTTTGCTTCGTGTAGAGAGAAGCACGTAGAGCCAGACGGGAAGTCGGGAGACCCTTTGTGTCTGGGACAGGCCTGTTACCATCCAAAAGACTTTCCTGCTTCTCCTCTTTGGACTAGAGGGTTTAAGGGTTATGAGGGGCTGTCACAGGGGCCATGTGGTAAGATCATACCAAAGCAAACCCTGTCCCAACCATGTTCGCCATCTCCCTTCCCCTCTTGGCTACCCACCACCCTAAATCAAGAATTTCTACCTAACAGGTCCAACCAAATCAACCTAAGGAGACAGGGAGGTGGGGAGGGCAGTCCTTGCCGACCTGCTTGCCTTACAGTCTATGAATGATACAGACTAAGAACAGCAAGGTGGGATGGAAATGAAACAATAACCAAAAAATAAATACGGAAAGCGCTGCATTGAGAAACCAGGACGGTCTCTCGAGGGGGAGAGGCTGGCCTTATCTTTCTCCCATAAGCGGAATCTTGGCTCCCATATGTTTTAAGAAATACAGGTTTTCTTAAAAGGTTATATTTTTTAGTTATTCTTTCTCTCCTCGATAAAACGGAGGCAATATCTTAAAATAACAGCACCACTGGTGGGAAAGCCCAGCTGAGACCCTGTTTCACCACAGGAGAAGAGGGAGGGCGCCCACAGGCCATCTGGTCAGTGGGCACTGCTGTTTGGTCCCCAAGGGGCCAAGCTCTGCTAGATTTTAACTCCTACTTCAAGGCCAGAGGTCAGAGACCAGCAGGGCCCTGGACCCCTCTGGGCTTATCCACTCCTCCCCTGGATCCAGCCCCCATTCCCCACCTTTCCCCACAGGGCCTGTTCTCCAGAGAGCTCCTAAAGAGTTACTGGCTCATGTAAGAAATTATGAAACATAACTTTCTCATTTTTTCTTTTCATTAAAAAAATAAAATATTCAAGACTATCAGCTTCTCTTTTGCTTTTTCTTTTTTATATAAAATATCAGCAAGCCGCAAAGAAAAAAAAATCATAAAGAAAAAAAAATTAAAAACCGGGGTTTAGGGGAACAAAAGGAAATCATTGCTGAGGTAATGTCACACCTTGAGGTAGTTTACTTAGCACAGCATTGCCTGACTCCGCCCACACATCACGGGTGCTTGTCACTGTTGTCCTCAGGAAGAGGGGAGCTCTGCAGGGGCTTTTCCAGTGCAGAGAGGCCCTCCTTTCTTCCCAGCACACTTGATAGTATTTTCCAGGGTAGCTAAAGTGCATCACCTGGCAAATATGCATTACAATCAGTACAGTATTAGGAGGGGAGGCCTAGCCTCACTTAACTGATGGCCACTGTCCTCCATAAGGGCTAAACTTCCAACACGATCTGATTGAGCCTGGTAAATTAATAAATTAAGTGTGTTCACCCCTTTGTGCACAATGCTGCTGGTACTCTGAAGTGTGTTCTCAGGCATGCCTTTCATAATGACAATTCATGGAGATGTGAGCAGTCAGTTAAATACTCCTCTACAATAAAAACAGAAGCATACTCTCCAATTGACTAAGTCTGCCAGATGAAGGACTTTAAGCTTTGTCAGGAGCTCAAGGTTGGGTTGTAGGTCCCACTGCCACAAGGAAACAGTGCCGTGGCAGGGACCACAATGCCCGCCTCAGCCCTTGTAAGAGCACACGGGTTAGAGCGAGAGCACCTTTGGGCCACTCAACTCCTCCATGGAACTGAGACGTTATCAAAGGGAGCGCACACCCCCTTTCCCAGAGCTCATATATCCAATCATTAAAATAGACTTTAAAAAAATATAAAATTCGCCTGAGAATGATAGGAATCAGGGACAGTGATTAGCCCTCACCCTGCTGAACGCGCGGCACCACCCATATGTACCAGGGCACCATGCAGGACCCACAGGGTTAGATGGGCATAAACACGGGGAATCTTGTGGGGAAGCCCCAGCTGACCAGGGAGAATTTCTGTTGTGCCAATTTTTCTAGATGGCGATCTGTAACAGCTCACCCGAGGGTGCGCTATGTTTTTCTTTTTGTGATGCCAAGGATGGAAACCAGGGCCTTGAACATGCTAGGCAAGTATGCTGACCACTGGGCTCTATCCTCAGCCCAAGGACTCCTTTTAAACGTGGATCAGTATATACATCTTAATCTTTATCTCTCTCCTTCTTCTATCTTGCTGTCCCCACTGGTTGGTTGAGGATCAGGTGTTCTCCAGCGTTAATATTGTAAACAAAGCTGTGTTCCAGCCCCCACCCCACAGTAACAAGGCTAGGACAGTGAAAATGAATACAGCAAGCGGCAAGATATTGGTCAAGGCATTGAGAATGGGAGAAATTTTCATCAATTAACCAAAAAGTCAGGTTAGAAAGATTATGGGGTCAAGAAACAAACCATCCTTTGAGGTTTAATAAAACCTGAAGGAAATTTTATTTCTCTTCCCCACGGGGAGCTGACCCATCTTCCTGAGGGAGACTGGAGACTTTCCTCAAGACAATCCACGTTTAAAAGCAACCCAAGCCACAATTGCAATGGTGACACTCCAAGGGGTAGGCCTTGGTGGCCACCTGGCTGAATTGGGGGCGAGAGATCAGGATTCCTCACTGGAACATTTTTCTCAAGACAGTGGGCAAACCTGATCTCCAGCCAGGCCCCAAGCCCCTGATTCCCACTCATTCTCAGGCCTGCTGGGAGAGTGCACTGGCCCTCCACACTCCAGTTCCGCGTTCTGCCTGCTGATCTGGAGCCAACGGAACAGGAAAGGGCAGGCGGTCACTTCCTCCGTGCCTGGGCCTGGCTGTTCTGTCCCTTCTGGTGCTGTTGCTTAACCTGAGCCAGGATGTCTCGGATCTTTCGCTGCGCCATCTGCATTGAAAAGAGACAAGGAGAGGGAGGATGAGGCTCCAAGGAGAGGCTTTGCATGCCAGCAACAGAAAGGGCAACTGCAGCTCAACAGCCTCGACTGAACGGGAAAAACCCGAAGGAAGGGAAGGAGGAAGAAAAGGGAGAGGGCTCATTGGCACTGATGGTTTCACGTAGATTTCCAATGCCTTCTTTTGCTGAAATACACTGTCAATGCACCTGGCACCAGGTGAGCCGAGATCTACTTCCATTCTTAAGGCCTTATTTCCCTCATTTGAATAATGCGATCTTGTGGGGCTTGAATGAGTTACTAGACACAAAGCTTGTGAGACAATGCTGGGCCCAGCAAAAAACTTAGCTATCATTTCCATGGTTCTCACTGTTTCTCAAAGATCTTAGTAGAGAGCTACCAACACCAGGGGGCACAGGAGAGAGGGTGTGTGGGGTTGGGCTGAAAGTATGAGTCCAAACTACACTATCGCTCCCCAGGGCCACAACTCACTGACAAAGATGTAACACTGGGCTGATGTTTGAGGGTTTAAGCTCTTTGTTGCCAAGCAGTGGTGGCACAGGCCTTTAACCCCAGCACTTGGGAGGCTAGAGGCAAGCGAATTTTTTTTTTTTTTGATTTTTGAGACAGGGTTTCTCTGTAGTTTTTGGTGCCTGTCCTGGAACTAGCTCTTGTAGACCAGGCTGGCCTCGAACTCACAGAGATCCGCCTGCCTCTGCCTCCTGAGTGCTGGGATTAAAGGCGTGCGCCACCACCGCCCGGCGAGGCAAGCGAATTTTTGTAGGTTCAAGGCCAACATGAACTACAGAGCTAAGTTCCAGGACATCTAAGGCTACACAGAGAAAACTCTGTCTCGAAAAACAAAAACCAGCCTCCCCACCCCCCAAAAGAGAGCCCCTTTGTCAATCCCCTTCCTCCCCTTGCTTAGGATCAACCAAATTTGAACCTGAGATGGGCGCTGCTTCCCTGGCTTCAGAGCCACTGTGACTTGTGGGAAAGGGACAAGATTTACAAATGATGCGAAGCCAGGTTCAGGGACATGTCTGTAACCCCAGCTTTCTGAGGGGGGAGGGTGAAAGGGGAAAGGGGAGGAAGGGGAGTGGGGAAAAATATAGCAATAAAAACAGTTTTTAAAAAAGTAAAAAAGAAGAGAAAGCTGAAGCAGGCCAGAGGGCAAAGGGGAAGCAGGAAGAATCCGGGTTTTACAGTCATCATTCAATGAACAAAGTTGAACGCCTTTCCCATCCAGTGTAAAAGGGGTTCAGGACAACCAAGGACACTATGAACACTTAAAAAATAAATACAATCCTTATATATCGTACATAATATAACTGGAAACTATTAACTTAATTTTTTAAACTTTTGAATTGTGTGCATTTGCACATTTAATTCAGAGGACAATCTGCAGAAGCTGGTTCTCTGCTACCAGGATGTGGGTCCCGGAGACCTCACTCGGGTGTGTGCTCGGTGAGCTTTTACCCATGGAGCCACTGAAGAGTGAAAGTGGAAAACAGCCTCACATCCACTCCTCAACCTGAACCAGCCCAGCCCAGCACCGAGCAGGCCGAGGACCTGTGCAAGTAACACAGATCAACCTGGACAGCCCTCTCTCTGCTCCTGGCTCCTGAGTCCTCTGGGGGCAGGGGAGCATGGTACATACCTGGCTGGCATAGAAGTGCCCAATGATCTTAACAATGACTTGGTCGTTCTCATCCGGGGTCTGGTCTCTTGGCACTACCACTTCGGCAGCAGTCAGGTTCTGCAGCTCATTCACCTAGGGGTGGGACAGCCAGAAGCTCAGAGCTCCAGCAATGAATGTACAGGGGGTGGAAGGCAACTCAGCGGGAGAATGCTGGGACTGGAGGGTGGTGAGAGTAGGTGAAGGGCACTGAGCCTGGAAGTAGAACCGAGTCAATGGACAAATGAGGGTAAAAGTGAAAAGACTAGACAAAAGGTGGGTTGTAGAGGCCAAGCCTAGCGCCTTCAGCCCCCGTCTTACCGTTTTGCCGCCTTTGCCGATGACCCGGCCAGCTGCTGAAGCTGGCACCCGTATGTGGGTCTCCAGCTTTACCTCTTCCTTGGGACCAAAGAAATTCTCTTCTTTTAGTTTCCCATAGATTCTTCCCTGAGCCTAGAGAGGAGGCCATAGTTACAAGCAGTCATGTATCTGGGTGAAACACCCTAGGCTCCAGCCTTTCCCACCCAAGTGGCCAGAACTGTAGCCTAGGAGGACCAACCAGCTATAAAGCAGGTGGTTACAGAGCCCTCTTGGGTGATTTCTATGGTTCCCTGATTACCTGTAATGCTGGAGACCCAAGAGAAAATGAACATCCCAGCACCACACAGGCAGGAGGATCACTACAAGTTCATAGCCAATCTGGTCTGCAGAACTGGCTCTGGGCCAGCTAGAGTTACATATGGAGACCCTGCCCTAATCTCTTCCCACCTCCCTCCTAAAGGAGAACCGAATAAACACTTCAAGGGATGCACGACACTTACAGGTTCTGGGGTGACTTATGTGATGTGGCAATAACTAATGCATCATGACATGAATGGCAACAATGACTCTGGGTACCTAGAAAGTACCGTCTCGAGCCTCAGAGACCAAGTGAAGCAGGAGCAGCACAGACAAAAAGGAAACGGCGAGCTGCCATCAAATGCAAACACCCCAGATTCCCTTCTTTCTCACATTCCTGAGTGGGCATGTGGAAGCGAGGAAGGAAGTGGAAAGGAACAGCGATTAAGCTTGATGGTGCTTTGAAAGCAGCTGTGCAGCTGTCTATCCCGCAGAAAAGACTAGAAGCCATGACAGACCCAGGCTTTTTCCTGCACGTGTTAAGTTCCCAACCTTGGTTACTCTGTATCCATCGTGGAAAAGCAATATAAATCAAACCTTGAATTGAGCCTCTGGGGGTCCAGTGATGATAACCATTCGAACTTTGGAGTCAGGTGTTTCCGGTGGAGCAATCTATAAAAGACACGGTTGGTCAGATGGGGGTGCTTCCAGAGGAAGGCATCCCATCCCCTCTAGCTCCCATTGCCCATTCTGAGAGGGGAAGAACACAAAGCCTCAAACCCAAGTTCCTGTCTGCACAAGCGCCCTGTGAAGACATCATGAGCAGCGGGCCAGAAGGACCTGCCTCAGAGATGCTTCCTCAGAAGGGCTTCCCCGCCAACAGCCCCTCTGGGGGTCTTAGCAAAATGCTGCCAAGAGTCATGTGATGACTAGGTAGAGAAGGTTGTGGCTACACCTCTCTTGGGGTCCAGTGGCAAACACAGAGCTTTAAATGCCATTTAAAGGAAACCCATGAATCTGGACGTGTGAGATGATCAGCACTGGTTTCCTGCTGAGATCCCCTCGCTCTTCTGAATCCTGCATGCAGGGAGGTAGGACAACCAGCAGAGACATACATCAACCACCTGTTCCCTACAACTCATACCAGGAAACTGACCCGCTGGAGTTCAGCAGGGGTGGGGCTATTGGTTTTGAAAGGGTCTGGGACAGGGTTCATTCTACTTTGTGGAAATTTCAACCTTCTGTCTAAGTAATACCGTCTTTCATGTAGCCTGCAAACTTCAAGTACTGAAGACACCCACAAGGGACTGGGCTTTCATTCCCCCAAAGTGTGAAGGGAGCTGGAGTACATACTAGTCTTGGAAGAACTCTGAACAAATCACCTTAATGGAGGCACTGGCGAACCGCGAGAGCTGTTTGATGTGCTGTCCCTTCTTGCCGATGATGGCACCCACAGCCTGGGCGGGGATGAACACCTGTACCATCTCCTGCTCGGGAGCCTGCTGCCAGGACAGAGGAGTCCTTACCAAAGGACCAGGGAGTGGGGCGAGGCGGGACCCAGGAGTCCCTCCACCTTCCACAGGCTCAAAACAACAACGACAACAACAAAAACCCTATGTGGGTACCCAGCTGCACCCTGGGCTACAGAAAGATAGCATGAACTCTTTTTAGCTCTCTTCCAACTAAGGGGAAGCAAAAATTAAGCAGAAAGCTGCTGTCACCGCCCCAGATACTATCTTGACTGGACTACTTTCCTTCTGGCTCCTATTCTGGCTACAAAGGTCATCTTGTCTATGTTCCAAACCCCTACACTCCCATGGGTCCCCAGTAATAAATCCTTTCACCTACCATGAAGGAGCTATAGGGAGCAGTCCCAGTGACGCTGCTGGGAGGTGGTGGGACGGCACTAGACGAGGCTGGGAAGAGACCTACAGCAGCCAGGTTGAGACCAGGGATGAGGTGGGACTGCAACTGGATAGAGGGGAGACACAGGTCAGCGTATCCACAGCTTATCATGCAGGCCACATGATCTTATCCCAAGTACGCCTGCTCTATGAGGTCAGCTTCCTGAGGGGCCTGCTCGGCCCTGGTAGTGCCTCTGGCTAACTTCCAAGAGCCAGCACCACCAGAGCAAATCAGCTCCCCACCGGAGTTATTTGCTTTTGTCTAAAAACCTGCCCAGCACTGTGGCTTCTCTTGAGCCATGGAGATGTCTTCACTGGACCAAACTGTAATGTTCAAGCAGGAAGACAACCAGCAGGTTCCCTAGTTATTTCTGCCACATTAATGAAAACAAAACAGGCTCCTACCTGAGAATGTGATGCCCCTAAATGAGAAGCCGGGACAACTTTCCCTTTGATTCCTGGGGCCCAAGTAGTTCTGAACCTTTCTGCTAAGTATACCATCCCTAGTTTCCTTTAAAAGACCAAGATGGGGCTGGGCACGGTGAAAATAAAATTCCAGCATTGGGAGACAGAGGCATATACCTCTGCGAGTTAGAGGCTAGCTCTATTATCAAGTTACAAGCCAGCCAGGGTTACACACTTAGACTGTGTCTCAAACAAGATGAGATGGTGACAAGCAAAATCAGATCATAGGGACAGGAAGATGGCTCATGCACAAGAGCACCGAGGACATAGTGAGAATGCCAGCGCCCATGGAAATGATCCTATCTGTAGCTAGCCCAGTGGGACTTGGGGGACAGAGACAGGACTGCTGGGTCTTGCTGTCAATTAATTCCAGGTTTGTAAATGACTGTGTGTAAATAGAACAAAGGGACGAGCGATAGAGCAGGACACCTGATTTCCTCCTCTGGCCTCTGAACACACACACACACACACACACACACACACACACACACACAAATAAAAACTCAGCACTTGGTAAGTCAAGGTAAGAGAACTGAATTCAGTTCTAGCCTACATACTTAAGTCCTGTCTCAAGGGAAAAAAAAGGTTGAAATTATGACCCTTCTGTCTACTATGGTACACAACTTTTACTGGAAAGGATCACAATATCAAGATCAGATTGGCTAAGGTATAGAAATTCATGAAACCTAAGATTATGCCCTCAACCCTACCTCAAGAGGCAGGTGACCAGCCCACTTCCGGCAGAGTGTCTGCCTACAATGTACAAGACTTCATCTCCAGCACCACCACTGCCACCGAGACAGAAATGTGTACGAGTAAGTCTAAAAGCACAAACTGAGGGGCTCGAAAGGTGCCTCAGTAGCTAAAGGCACTGGCTACTCTTCCAAAGGACCCAGGTTCAATTCCAAGCAACCACATGGTGGCTATGGCTCACAACCATTTGTAATTCTGCTTCACCAGGGAATCTGGCCTTGGGATGCACATGGTGTCCTGACATACATGTAGGAAAAACAGGCATAAGAAAGTGCTGCCCTTGCTAAGTTCAGAGAAGGGCACTGAAGACGGTGTACCGGGATGTACCGGAATGTAGTTTGGAGGTATGGCTTTTGCCCATCTCCTGGGCCCACATTCAACTCCCAGCAACAAAGACAGGAAGGTACCACCTGTCACTCACACTCATGGCCGCTACATCGTTCTCGTAGGCCTCTCGAACTTTCTTCATGATCTCTTGCTCAGCCCTGCAGCAGTTCTCAATGGCACCCTTCACAGTGATGGTCCTCTCAGGGTTATACAGAGTGAGATCCTGGAGCCTGGCAGGAGAGCAGGGCAATGCTAAGCAGTGGGCAATGCAGGACTGGGACCAGGTCCCAACTAGGGACAAACAAGGTCAAAAGAACCAGCTGAGTTACAGGGCCAGCATTTCTAAAGGTTGTCTAACTTATCTCCAGCCTCAGGTAGCCAGGGCAAGGACTGGACAACCAAGAACAAAACCCCAGACACGCAGAGTGGCTGCAGGTGGCCCCTTGTGCTCTTCTGCAGAAGAGGTACCCTACAAACAGGTTAGTCTCTTTAAAAGGATAGAGAGGCAGGGTGCTTACAAACAGTTAGCCCGTGCCTTTCACTGGTTCTCCAGAGACAGACCAGCGCACCCACCCTAAAAAGGACCAAGGTTTGTGTACCACTCACAGTGGCAGATACCTAAAGCTCACACCCTAGTTGCAGGCTTTTCTGGAGATGCCCTGAGGTAGACTGTGCCAAGAGGAGGGGTGCTCCAACCCTTGAGTTAGAAAAGGATGCCATCACATCTTCGATTTGCCTTAGGCCAGCAGAAGCAGTGCCCAATTTAAAAGGCTCAGTGATGAAATACCCTGGTAGCCCAGGCCCTGTGCTCAGCACTTCTGAAAAGAGAACCAGTGAAAGTCTTACGATGAGATGGTGATCTTTGTTTCTGTGTCCTGCTCGACCTTCTTCAAGTTCCTGCCTTCCTTGCCAATGAGTCGCCCCACAAAGTTATTATGGGCCAGGATCTTCAGGGGAACCTCATCTGCCCTGGGGAGAAAATGGGGGAAAGACCAGTCAATAACGTCAACGAAGATTCAAACAAGATGGGGGTCATTCTCAACTGACAAACCCAGGAAGAACCACCAATCAAGTGTCAGAGGACTATAAAACCCAGTAGATCAATGATCTACAGAGAAATGGTCAGGGAGGATGGACTGAGGAAGGCAGGATGAAGTTTGGGAGCCAAAGCTTTATGTATTTTAACTGTGATCATGGTTTCAACAGGTACTGACATACACAAATCGAAACTCAAATTGCACACCTGAGAAACCAAACTACACAGGAAAACAAGTGGAATAGGGTTTGGGGGTTTAGCTCAGTAACTTAGCTGAGCCATCTGCCCCCAAGGGGAAGGGGGCTGAGGGAGCACAAAGGAAGTGGAAACAATACACAATTAAGCCAGATATGGTGGCATGTGCCTACAGTCCCAGCCACTCAAGACTGAGGCTGGAGGATCCATTGAGCCCAGGAATTCTAGGCTAACCTAAGGCAATATGTCCATAGATTATTGTACTAATTGAATCCAATAAAGCTGTATCAAGAAAATAACAACAAAGTTGGATGGGGGTGGCAAATCCCTTTAATTCAGCACTTAGAAGACAGAAGGTTCTGAGTTACAGGCTAGCCTAGTCTACAGACAGACTAAATTCTAGAGCTAGAAACTAGTGTCTTAAAAAAGGAAGGAAGGAGGGGCTGGAGAGATGGCTCAGCAGTTAAGAGCACTGCCTGCTCTTCCAAAGGTCCTGAGTTCAATTCCAAGCAACCACATGGTGGTTCACAACCATCTGTAATGGGGTCTGGTGCCTTCTTCTGGCCTCCAGGCATACACACAGACAGAATATTGTATACATAATAAAAATAAATAAATTTTAAAAAAAGAACAACCCTATCTTGAAAAATAAGAAAAACAAAAAAAGCCCAAACAAACAACGGAAATATTGTGGTGATGCACAACTATTAGCAAGACCAAGTCCTAACCTGGACTGTGGAAGACCCTACTCTCACTTTTAAGAGATGGAGAGTGCGAGAGAGAGAAAGCGACAGAGACATAGAAAATGTGTGAAGGGAGGCAAAGGATCCCTTGGAGCTCAAGTTCCTAGTGTATGTAAGCTACCCAAGATGAGTGGTGGGATCTGAATTCTCGTCCTCTAATAGAACAGTATCTCTTAATGGCTGAGGCATCTCTCCAACTCCAGAGCCATTCTCAAGAAGCAAAAAAAGAAAGTCATGGTAGTAAGCAGCATTTCAGCCTGACCCAATGCACATTCACCAGCACACACTCAATCTACATAAATCAAATGAACACACATACACATATATGAACATAAAAACACTGAGCACATTAAAATTTCTAGATGATTATACAAGGGGAAGATCTCATTCTAGCTTATGTGTAGTTTGTGACTCTGTATGGCTGCTATTAACAATTGCAATGAGGCTGGGGCGTGGCTAGGCAGCCAAGCGTCCGCCTGGCACCCGCCTGGCACGTGTGAAGCCTGGGGCTTGGCTCTTACGTTTTGGTGTCCTTTGCCTCCTTGTGCATTATCTCCAGGATCATCTTACAGGCCGAGGAGCAGCCTTCAGGGGTGGAATGCACACTGATGGCCTTTTCGGCAGCCCCCGCATTCTCCTTCCTATGCACGTCTATCCTGAGGACCACAAGGAAAGAGCTGGTTAGTTTGTCTTCAATAACACCAACTCCCCCACCTCTTCTCAATCAAAGGCATAAAGAATCCACTTTCAGCTGGGCAGTGGTGGCACACGCCTTTAATCCCAGAATTTGGGAGGCAGAGGCAGGCGGATCTCTGTGAGTTCGAGGCCAGCCTGGTCTACATGACCTAGTTCCAGGCAGGTTCCCAACCCTGTTTTGAAAAACAAAACAACAACAACAACAACAACAACAAAAAGGAGAATCCACTTTCCTTGGAATGGTGCCTGTCAAGAATAGAACCAGGAAAGTAAAGATGGAGCCAGGAAATCATGGGCAGGTGTCGTTCTGCCTGCCTCCTTCAGGTGACTGGAGAGGACAATGCAGTCGACCTCACAGCTGTCTTGTGCGAACACTCCCACAGGCATGTGTGGTAGTGAAGTTCTTTTCCCCTCCAACAATGCATCAGGGAGACACACTGCCCAACTACAAGCAAATGAGTGATTTTCTATGAATATGGACACAACCTAAGCTGTTCTTTCTCAAAAGCACCAATCGTCAAAGATAAGGGAAGCAGGAGACCGCACTACAGTGTAAGACATAAGATAAAGGGCTGAGACTTTAGCCAAGCTGTGGTCACCATCAAGGATGCCCAAGGACTGAGGACTCAACTCACAGGACTGGATTTCCTGGAGCAGCAACTTGCTATGAGGAATTATGGAACTCTTCCTGTTAATGAAAGTATATGGACCAGAGACCCATTCCGTCTCGTTTGCCCAACCTCCAGGGAGGTAATACTGTCAACAGGGACCACCCATTTCCCAAGCAACAATTCCCAGGAGAGAGATGCTGATGCTCCAATCAGCTGCTTTCCATGGCCTCTCCAGGTCCTGGTCTGTTCCCTTCCCAGTACTCACTTGGATTGAGTCTGTTTTGTGATGTTACGGATGGTGGCGCCCTCCTTGCCAATGATAGCGCCTACGTACTGCGTGGGCACCAAGAGTCGGAGGGGGATGTCTACTTGCTGCTGCTTGGCTGGAGCGCCTGCTGCCACAGGTGATCCTTGCCGGGGTTGGCCCCGAGAGCCAAAGCCTCCACGGCGTCCATTCTCAGGACCCTGTGCTATCTGCTCATCAGGTATGTATGAGACTTTCAGGGCATGGTTCTCCAGTTGATGGCCGTTTAGTTTCATAATGGCTCTGGGGACAGAGAGGAAGTTCAGTGGTCACTCCAACCATATCAATCACATCCAGTGCTTCTTTCCACAAAGAAACTACTTGGTCACAGCTAGGATACACTGGGGACCACACTGAAGATGGGAAAATAACCCTGTCTGCCACCCCACCATCTCTAGGCAACCTTCCAGTCTACAAGAGAGAAGACACTAAGGGAAAAGCCATCAATACAGCAAGGTCTCACTCATGCTTTTCCATTCAAGGCTGCTGGAAAGTGTTGAGGCAAGAAAATAAGTTTAAAATGAGGGAAAACCCTGTGCCAATCAGAGCTATAAAGAATCAAAGTATACAGCATGTAGTTTGCCCACTCCAGGGAGTGAGAACTGTAAATGCTGAACCTACAGGGGCTGGGACTTATGGCGGTGGTGATGAGGACTTTTGGGAGGGGACGTTAGCTGGGCTCCTAACCATCCTGCACTACATACGTGATCCAGAAGCAGCAACCCACACCTATAATCCCAACGTTCAGGAAATAGAGGGTAGGAAAATCAGACCAGGATAGACCTTGGCTATGTAAAGTGAAATGGAAAATGGAGATCATTATCGTCTCAAAAAAGAAACACCTTTGACCCTTCTTTTTTGAACAAGGCAGTTCCTCCCCATAACCAAAAGATGGCACTATCAACACATACAGGACCCTGCAATCCAGGGTGCCCAGAGACAACCTTCTACCCCTAGTCGCCCCCTCCTTTCAGTTGATTTGGTGAGATCCTAGGGTCAGCTAAACAAGCATCAGATGCCAGCTGAGGATTCCAGCCCACTGGACCTACCCATGGGGGTCTAAGTAGAAGACCCAACTCCAGCACCCCCCAGAGACCCCCAGTCGCACTGCAGAGGTACTCACTGCCTGGTCTGCTCCCGGTTGGAGTAGGTGACGTTGACCACTGCCGTTTCACTTTCTGTGTTCACTGCAGAGACAACGGGCCACCAGAGTTAGAGTTCTGCCAACAAACTCCAGCCTGTTTGTAGCAGTGGACTACCTACCCTGAGCTTAGAATATACCCAAAAAACAAGTGGAAATAATCCGCAGACCTTCTCCAGGGATACCAAAGAAGACAGGCGAAGAAGACAGGCTAGCCAAGCCTTTCCAGTCTTTCAGAAGCAGCTATAGCATAGCAAGGCCAACACCCACCCCACACACATTCCCACTCTGGAGGCAAACTTACCCCGGAAAGTTCAATTAGCAAAAAGACAATGGATGAGGTTAGCCATTTACAGAGGTAACTGTCAAGAAAAAGGCCTGAGTCTCCTTCCCTCAATGGCTGAAGAGACCTGGGACTACCTAAATCCACTTTATAAGTTTGCATATCCAGAAAGACATATTTTCCAGAGAAGGAATTCCAGACTCCAGTATTCTAAACACCCTGAGAGTGGACACGGACACACACACACTGGGCCACCATAGTTATGGGTCAGTAGAAAGAATCCCACCCAAGGGCTTGGATTTGTTGGTTATTACCTTTTTTTAAAATTAATTTTGTGCTACTGGAAATTGAACCCTTGCACATTGGCCTACACCCTCAACCTTTGACTTTGTGAGACAATGTCTTGCAGCTCACTGTGTAGCTAAGGCTAACTTTTAACACACCAGCAGGACTAAGGCCAACCCACTTCAGTGATGGGAAGTGTTATTTCATTAAAAAGGAGAGAGAGAGAACAAGACAGAGGGAGCTCAGGCCAAGTGTTATGGTGCACATCTGCATTCTCAGCAGTTGGAAGGAGAAAGCAGAAAGATGGGCATTCGAGACTGCACTGATAAAGAAGGCTATGTCTCAAAAGCTACCTCAGCAATGGTTCAGTGGCTAAGAGCCCCCAGGACCTGGTTCAATCCCAGAATCCACACAGTGGTTCTGTCCTCTTCAGACACTGCACACACATACTGCAGATACAGAGATGGAGGCAAAACACCCAGACACAAAAAGTTAAAAATAAATAAAAATAAAAACAAGGAACTGCTGAGATGGCTCAGTGGAAAGAAAAGAGGCACCTGCTACCAAGTCTGAGAACCTGAGTCCCATCTCTGGGCCCCAAGTTGTCATCTGACCTCCACAAGGTGGCCATCCCATGTATATTATGTGCACACACAAGCACAATAAATGTAAATTTTTTTTTAAAAAAAAAATAAGGGGGCCTCTTATCTGATAAGGATAACTGAGCAGTTAAGAGCACTTGCTGCTCTCCTCTCAGAGCTTCAGTCCCAGCTCATTCCCTCCTGGCTCCAGGAGGCAGAGGCAGGCATATCTATGTTTTCAAGTCCAGCCTAGTCTACATGCAAGTTCCAGGCCAGCCAAGGCTACATAGTGTGACCCTGTCTCAGATAAACTAAAATAAGTAAATAAAACTTTTAAAAAATTTTAAAAAGAAAGTGACATTTGAAGCTGAGCATGGCATGCACACCTGCAATTCCAGCACTCAGAGGCTGAGGCAGGAATAATGACTGTCACGATTCAAGACCAGCCTTTGCTACACTGTAAAATAGGCCAGCCTGGGCTACAGAGAGACAGTCTTTCTCAAATAAACCAGTAACTGACAGTTAAAGCTGGTGCAGCAGAATGCACTAGAAATTCCAGCAAACTGAGAAGATAAGAATGGCCGGATCTCCTGGGCAGCCTGGGCCAATAGTGAGTGTGAGGCCAGCCAAGACTACACAGCAAGGCTCTGCCTTAAAAAGAAACCATAACATTTGAGCTAGGTGTGGTGGTGCAGACCTGCCATCCCTAAACAGGATCGTGTCTAAGGCCAGCTTGGGCTGGCGAGAGCCTTGAGCAGATCTGTGAGATCCCTTTAACGATTTTAAATTATTGTGTGTGCGCATGCGTGTGTATGTGTTCAGATGTGGAGGTCAGAGGGAGTCAGCTCTCTCTATCCGTCATGTGAGTTCCAGGGACAGATTAAGGTGTCAACCTGACGGAGCCTATTCCTTTCAGTGGCAGCTGGCTGCCTGCTCAGTGTGGCCCCCAGGTGTGTCTAACTCAGGAGTTCAGATGAAAGCAGGACTGGGCAATAGCTCTCAGCGAATCCCGCTCCGTTCTGGCATTTAAGATGAAAGACAAGTCAGAGGATTAGAGCAGAGAAAACGGCACTTCACTGCTGAGCAGGCCACGCCTGTAATCATCTGTCAGCACACACAGCTTGCCTCTTCCCACAAAGAATTTAGAAATGAATATTTATACCCCAGACAGCAATCGCTGCTCCTTAAAGATCTTCAAAAGTGGGCTGCAGCACTAGTAGCAAGAAAGAAATGCACCAGCCTAAAGCGGCCACAGGGGGCACTCGCTCACGCACTCTCCCTGACCGCACAGACTGGAATATTATTTAGTCATAAAAAACTCAAATCCCATCATCTGTGACTAGATTAAATTAAACAAGCCAGGTCCTAAAGGACAAGTCACCACACACTCTCAGGAATGTGAAGGCGGAAGGGGGGAATGGAAAGGAAAGGGGAAGGAAGAAAAGAAAAGGAGGGGCAAGGAGAGGAAATAGGGGGAGAGCAAAAGGTGAGGAAATGGGAAAAAGATAAAAATACTGGGAGAAGGTGAACTCGAGAATAGAAGGTGGGGGAGCAACAGGGAAGGGAAGCCTGGTGTAGGGCCTGGGTCTGCCCTTGTTCCTGGGGTTTATCTGGAGGATAGTTTCTGGTCAGTAAGCTCAAACATCCTGTTTGTTCCTGTGCTCCCCCTGCCCCAGCCTGGTGATTAGCTGTAGGGCATTGTTGACTCCATCTTTGGTGTGGTAATTTCCCACCTGCCTGGGGGGAAATCCTTGTGCAGCAGCTAGGTGTGTGATTTACCCAAAGTTGAATAAATGGCTTTCTGCTGATCTCCTTTCCAATGACCCAGGTCTCTTGGGTGTTCTTTCAATCTCCAGGCCCTTGCCCAGCTCGTGTACGGTACAGTGTACCAAGGAAGTAACACAGAATCAGATATTACAGCCTGGGGAGGGGCTGACTGATGGACAGGAGACTGAGTCCAGGATGCTTCTTACACATGCATCACATGGCACCCATTAACACGCGATGTGTAAGGAGCCGTCAGGACATCGCCATTATGGCACTGGCGGTTCTGCAGCTTTGGAGGTAAATGCATTTGCACAACTGAGCCTTTGTCCCTGGCCAATCCCGAGGCCCCGGGCATCTGCAAAATGGTATTCACCAATCAGGACAGTATCCGAGTCCCTCCACCCTAGAAAAGCAGCTGCCTCTGGGCTTTCCTCCTCTCTTGCTCTCCTGCTCTCTCTCGCCTTCTCTCCCTCTCTCCCTCTCTCACTCTCCTGCTCTCTCTCTCTCCCTCTCTCGCTCCCCACTTTCCCTTCAACCAAGAGGCTCCAATAAAGTGTGATTTGGGAAGAATCCTCAACTCGTGGTCGTTCTTGCTTGCTGGTCAAGCAGCGCGCCACAGTGATGCTCTTATGTGTTGGCTTAAAAAAAGTCTAACAACCCTATGTCCAACCAAACATCCCAAGCCCATTTTCTCTGCAAGAGTTTACACTCCTAGAAACAGAAGACTCTCAAAATCGTGGCAAATTTGTATGACCTAGAATTCCTATTACTCTTCCCTTTGTGGGCACATCGGTCAAAAGATTTTGCCTACACAAACCATTAATGAATAAACCCTGTTTGTTTGGGGGGGTAAGGGTCAGAGTTTTTTGGTTTCTCTGGATAGCCCTGGCTGTCTTGGAACTCGCTCTGTAGAAACTCAGAGATCTGCCTGCCTCTACTTCCCGGGTGCTGGGATTAAGGTTGTGCACCACCACTGCCCACTTGATGTGAGGACTTTTCAAACAACTTTTCAGTTCCTCTGGAAGTGGAATTAGATCCCTATGGGCCGCCTTTGGGTGCTGGAAATCAAAGCTGGGTCCTCTAGAACGGGCAGCCAGTGCTTTTAATCATTTGAACCATCTCTCCGGCACTCTCCCGACTCCCTCCCCAAGCTCCTTTTATTTTATGCTGCTTCGCCAAGACAGAGTCTCTCTGTGTAGCCCTACTTGTCTTGGAACTTGCTCTGTAGACCAGGATACACTCAGGAAAGTTTTGCACCCAGCAGAGATTAAAGGTGTATACTACCACACCCAGGTGTGGTGGCGCAGGCCTTTAACCCCAGCATTTGGGAAGCAGAGGCAGGTAGATCTGAGTTCAAGGCCAGATTGGACCACAGAGCTAGTTCCAGTAAAACAAAACAAAACAAAAAAACCAAAGTCTCTCCACCTAATCCAGGAGCTTGGTAATTAGGTCGAACAGGCCTCAAACTCAGAGATTCTCCTGCCCCTGCTGCTTAACAGCTGGGACTAAATGCACCAAGCCCTACAAATGTCCATTCTTAAACTTCTACTGAAATACCGTGATTCCTGTTAGCCTGGGACTCAGACTCCTCAGCAAAAAAGATGATGAAGTCAGGTGTGGTGGTCCACATCTTTAATTCCAGCACTGAGCCAAGGCGGGCAGATCTGAATTCAAGGCCAGCCTGACCAACACAGCCTGCCACACAGCAGCCCAGTCCCATGGTTCCCCACACAGCAGGGAACATGCTGGGGCCAGATGTCCAGCATTATCTCTGTACACCACTCTGTCTGGATCTTCCCACTGGATCTGATGCTGATGCAATCCAAGTCCTTGTACACTCCCTCATCCCTTGACCCAGTCTTACCTTGTTCACAGTTCTCCACCGTACCGTACTGGGCCAGCAGGCTGTCCAGCACCTGGAGAAGTAGAAGAAGGCTGTTTCCCAGGGCCCGGATACCCCTTGCCCTAAAGTTCTGGGACACTGGCAGGAACTAGACATTGGATCACATTTCGCCTAAGGTTCCAACGCCTTAGACTCCTGCTGATGGCAACCCTAGTGTTTGCAAGAATATCCCTGGCTCTAGGTTAAGGAACTTTGTAAAGCAAACTCAGACTTCTGCTATCAGAATTCTAAAATTCAGGAGAAAACTTCTACCTCCTTAATGCCTCTTGCCCAGAGTATGAGCACAAATGAGACTCCACCCAACACCCAGGGGAGACCTCTCTAGTCGTCCACTAACTCAGCAGGACACAGTCCCTGCCCTGTCTCTGCACTCCACCCCACTGGGCACTTCCACAAACACTTACTTCCCATCGGAGCTGAGGTGGAATATTTCGGATCTGAATTTTCCGACTCCTGAAATAAAAGTAAAAAAAAAAATTAGGAAAATCCCAGATGATTTAGGCCCCCATGACCTGGCAGTTTCTAACCCTTGTCCCAGCTTGCTATCTCACCAAAATCGTAGAATGGCAGTTTCCTCCACAGGGCCAGGGACTGAACTCAAGCTAGATTTCCCAGCCCTTAAAATAGCAACCGAAAGCCAGGCGATGGTGGTGGCACACGGCTTTAATTCCAACACTCAGGGAGGCAGAGGCAGGTGGATCTCCATGAGTGTGAGGCCAGCCTGATCTACAGAGTGAGTTCCAGAACAGGCAGAGATACACAGAGAAACCAGGGTGGGGGTGGGGAGCTGGGAAGCAACTGAAGCCAAGTGGTGGTGGCTCACGTCTTTAATCCCAGCACTTGGGGAGGCAGAGGCAAGTAGATCTCTGAGATCGAGGCCAGCATGATCTTCATAAAAAATTGGATGACAGCCAAAGTATACAGCGAAACCCCAACTTAGGTAAACAAAACAAAACCAAAAAGAATAGCAACCCAATAGGAATGCAGACTTTAGAGTGGGGTAGACCTCATTTTACAGACAAACTACTAATAGGATCATGGGGAGGAACGCGGAACCAGATGCTCTCAGCATAAAGGCAGCAAAGGACTACATGATGTTTTGCCATTTGCTATAGCTTAGCTTTCCCATGTAGTGTCCAGCACTACGGCAAAGTCAAGGGGCTGAAGAAATGGTGCTGGGGACTCTTACAGGACCTGAGTTTGATCCCTAATGTCCATGTGAGGCAGATAGCGACTGCTTGGCACTCCAGCTCGAGGGGGATCCAACACCTTGGCCACCTCAGGCACCAGACTCACAGGAACATACTCACACATACACAGCAAAATAATAAATAAATCTCAAGTCAAGTCTGACTGTAACTATTAATTTTTTGACTGGCACCTACTTCAAGCTCTACTTTGCTCCTGAGGTTGGGGTTGTGGGATGAAAAGGTGGAATGCCTGGGGCCCAGGTGCTCCCCTGGATTAGGGGAAACAATATATGCCAACAATTACAGAAGATAATACAGTGGGTAAGCCCTTGGCACCGCGAGGGACCTAAACCATTTATTAGAACTGATCTTTAGAAGATTATTTAACTTCTTTGAGGCCCAGTCTCCCCTTTTGCACAACAGGGATAATACCTATTCACAGGTGGGAGGTGGCACTAGATAATATTTGTAAGGACTTGGAGTAAATCCTTAAACTGTAACAATAGATCTGTGAGCAGGAGAAGTCTCCGGAGTGAGACTCTGCCTTCTCTGCCTGGTGACTACACTATCCTTACTCCATCCCAGCTTTCAAAGGGCTGTGAAAAGGAAGTATTTCCCTAGAGGATCACTTTCAGGTTCAGGGCTAACTCCCAGAGCAACTGCTCACCACCCAAATCAATACCTTAATCCTGGAGTTTAAAACATTTAAATTGACTTGATGTGTTAGTCAATTGTCATTTAGATCTCTGTGTATCTTTGATCCTGCACAAACCCTTAGTTCAAAGACAAAGTTTAGGGGTTGGATAGAAAGCTTGGCAGCTAAGAGCTAGATGCTTCTCTAGAAGAGCAGTGTTTAAGTGCCAGCACACTTATGATGTGTCCCAACCCCTGGAACTGGAGGGGCATCAGAGGCCCTCTTTCGGTCTCCATGGGCACTGCATGTATATGCAAGCAAAACAGTTATGCACGTTAATATAAAATAAAGATTTAAGTCACTTGATGGCAGACCTCAGTGACCTACCAGATGAGCTACTATTCAGTTTGGGGAGGGGAGGAGGAAAAAACAAAGGCTATGTCCTAACTGGATGTGTTGGCCTCGGCTGTCCCAGGCCAGTATCTTTACCAAGGCAGAGTCTAGTCTCAGGAAATAAAAATGCAGGGTCTCTGTTACCCCTTCTAGTCTGAAATTCTGCGAATGACAAGTCTTTATATAAGAGCCACAGCAAGGATACTCTGGGATGAAATAGTTAAATGAGCTGGGCAGTGGTGGTGAACGCCTTTAATCCAACAGAGGCAGGCGGATCTCTGAGTTTGAGGCCAGCCTGGTCTGCATAGTGAGGTCCAGGACAGTTAAGGCTACACACACACACACACACACACACACACACACACACACACACACACAAACCCTGTCTCAAAAAACCAAAAGAGGGAAAGGAAAGACAAACAGCTATAACTCAGTGGGCGCAGTACTCCCCGGTAAGCCCTGAGTTCAAGTTTCAGCACAGAAAGGTAAGCATGGTGCCAAATGCCTGTAATCCCAGCACCCAGGGTACTGGCAGAACGATCAGAAGTTCGAAGACACACACATGGAGTCATCAAGCTAATTTCTGAGGCCTTAGACTTCATCCCATCAGACACCAGGTTCAAGGATTGGCCAAAATGAAGTTGTAGATATCCTTCATAAGAGAGTCTCACAAAACACATCTGATGACCAAAAAGACGGATTGACTTGGTGAAGAACCTGGGAAAATAAATGAACACTGCCTTGGTCTAAAGGCGGAATGGTCCAGCCCAGGGCACCTCCTTCCAGCAAATCCTTTTGGATGGAGGGCATAGGATAAAGGCTGCCTGCCTAACAGTCCAAGTAATGAGGCATAAAGCAAACTGTAGTACAGGAGCCTAGTCTGGAAACAGCCCATTAGTGCACTCCTAGGTCAAGGCCGAAACTTCCCTCTTCAAACTGCTTCAGAGCTTTCTATTCGGGAAAGGAGAGGTGGTAGCAGAGAAATCACATCTCTGCAAGGATGCTAATCCACAACCAGAAAGCAATGGCAGGCAGATTGGCTGGAATGTCTGGAATGTTCCAGGAGGGGGGAGGGCAGGGCCACCCAACCAATGAAAGAAAGACATCCCAGCAGCCTTCCCTCACCCCCCTAGGGCACACACCCCACCCAGAGAACCCACTGTAGGCTTCTCCTAGGCTTCCTCTTCAGCAGAGCCCCCAGCCCTGATTAAAACAGGAGGGGATGGCCCGGAAGAGCCTAGGCATCCAAGGACCTTTGTCTTCTAAGTCTGGTTTTCCTCTGAGTGTGGGGCTATCTAATTCCTTTCAGGCCCAAAGTGCACAGGATAAAGCTGAGACCTGTAACCTGAATTCCCTTGCTTACATTACAAACCCCCTGTATAACTCATTATTTCCACAGAGGGGAGGCCGAGGTCGCTGGTTTAGGCTGGTGTGCTGAGTAGACTCTCAGATGTTCTCAACCTGTAAGTGGAGACCACTTTGGTGGATCTAACGACCCTTTTCACAGGGACTGCCTAGCAGCTTTAACAGTAGCAAAATTACAGCTATGAAGCGGCAAAAAAAAATAATAATAATTTTAAGGTTGGGGTCACCACAACATGAGGAACCATATTAAAGGGTCAGAGCTAGGAAAACTGAGAACCATTGGCCTAGAAGAAGTTCCTACCTGATGTATCCATCAGGTTATGAGCACAACCAACTCCTACTTCACATTGGTTTCTCCTGGTTTCTAACTCTAATAAAACCCTTGTTAGTACTTGAGAGGAGACCAGAAGGCGAGGTGGACAAGCACCACTTGGTGGGAGAGACAGTATTTAAATTCGTTCACAATAATCTTATAAAATGGGCACTGCCTATGAGCCCCACTAACTCCTTCACCACTGCTTGCCTAACCAACAACCCTGCTCCAATAGACCGGGTGGAGCAGTGTTTGTGCATCACAGGTAAAAAGGCACCACACACACACCCCGAAGCACCAAGTCCCATTCCAGCAAGGAGAACTGGGAGAAACTCAGTAACTGCCCCAAGAATACGAACTGCCAGCAATGGCCATTAAAGGCAATGGTTACACCAGCAAAAAAAAAACAAAACAAAAACAAAACAAAAACGCTTCCTAGGTGCCAATAGCCCATGGCTTTCAGGTCCTCTGCCTGCTCTAACAGAGCCAGGAACCCAGCACTGGAGGGCAGCTCAATGGGCACGTGGAAATTAGGAAAATTCACCTCTAGCGTGCTGCCAAGCCATCCTGGGGATGTGAGGACCAGCCAGGGGAGCAGGTCAGGGAGACTCAGAAGCTTCAGACAGAAGAATGTACCAGAACACCCACACAGCACAGGCTATTTATTGGTGGCTTGTCTGACAACCCAGAACATGAGATTAAAGAGGTTTAAGGAAAATCTTGTCCACATTTCATAAACATTCTATTTTGTGTGGGTTTTGTTGTTGTTGCTGCTGCTTGTTTGTGTTTTCTGATTTTGAGACAGAGTTTCTCTGTGTAGCCCCGCTGTCCTGGAACTCACTTGGTAGACTATAGGCTGTCCTCAAGTTCAGATTTGCTTGCCTGCTTTATGGATTCTAGGCAAGCACTCCACTGAGTTATACCCAGTCTTATCTATCCCTCCTCATGTGAGTCTCACTCTGTAGCCCAGGCTAGCTTCCAATTTAGAGCAATCTCCCTGCCTCAGCCTCACTTACAGTCCTGAGCGACTATACTATGCTTGTTGTTAATGATATATGAACTGTAGAGTTTGTGTTATGTGTATGAGTCTAGCAGTATGTAAGTGCACCACCGCGGGGGGGAGGGCGCAGCTACCTTGGAACTGGCTGTAAGCAGTCATGGGGACTCTGGGAATTGAACCTGAGTCCTCTGGATAAGCAATCAGTGGCCTTAGCTGCGGAACCATCTCCCCAGCCCCAGTTATGAAGTCCTTATTCCCTGCAAAAGTGCCCCTTTCACCCCCACACCCAGAGTGGAAGGTGCCCCCTGCAATCAAGTCAATGGCTTGTCCTCCCTAGGGTTAAGGAGTTCCCTTAAACCAAGGCAGAAGTTGGATGGAGGAGGGGATGGTGGTGGCCACAGCAGCGTTTCTCTGAATCTCAAACAACTGCAGAGGCCCCAGTCTTGAATCAGGCTTGAAGTTTCATCTCCTTCAAAACCAAGATTAAACCAGACCTCCAAACCTACCCCACCCCAAGATCAAGCTCTGCTTTCACCTGTGGTCTCACCTCAACCTTCAGCTCTCTGGTGACCAGTAGGATTGGTCAGCCTCAAGCATCTTGTGCCCCCAGATTGGGATCAGCCTGCCTACCTATAGGTAGCTTTCTTAAATAGAGGGACTTTCTGTGCATTAATGATCTGAGGAACTGGTTATTAGCTTTTCTTTTTTTTTCCCACACAAATGTGATGTAGAACACTACACGGGTTATCGTCGGGAGGTGGCACACACCTTTAATCCCAGCACTCTGGAGGCAGAGGCAGCAGATCTCTGTGAGTTCGAGGCCAGCATATAACTAGCATATAAGAGCTAGTTCCAGGACAGGTTCCAAAACTACAGAGAAACCGTGTCTTAAAAACCCTGTCTTTAAAAAAAAAACAAAAAAAAAAAACTACACGGTCAACAAAAACTTTGAACCCATCCATTCAAGAACCCAAAGGTAAGACTCTCACACACAGCTACATACCAGGCTTCATTTAAATGAAGTCCAAGCTTTCAGTGAAGCCTGTAGGTTAGCTCTCCAAGTGAGAGAACGCTGCTCCAGGCAACGAGAACATATATCAGACACAGCTGCTGTCACTGACAAGAGACTTGCCCAGAATGCTGAAGCCTTGGGTTCCATCATTCCTCAGGACGCGGTTCATAAATGAAGTGCCAGACTAGTGTAGTGGCTGGTCTGCTGCTGTAACTGGAATGCAGAATAGCCAGGCACGGGGCTGAAGAAGATGGCTTAGTAGTTAGAGCAGTGGCTGCCCTTCAATAGGACCTGGGTCGCTATTCCAGGATCCATGCAGTGGTTCACAGACATCTGGAACTCCAGCTTCAAGAGCCTCTGAAGCTTTCTTTGTGGGCATCAGGCATGCATGTGATCCAAATATTTGTGCAGGCAAAACACTTATACATATAAAATAAATCTAAAAAATGACAGAGACACATGCATTTAATCCCAACACTCAGGCAGAGGCAGGTGGATTTCTGAGTTCAGGCCAGCCTTGGTCTACAGAGATCCTACGTAGCCCCCGTTCCCTCACCCAAAGGAAACCACACAGATGCTCAAATCTGTAGACACACACGATGCTCCAGTGCAGGGGAGGTACTAAATCCTAATTCATCAGCAGAAAGCTGGCTGTTGGAGCGCACATGCATCTATCTGTAATCCAACCACTCCCGACACAAGGGAGTCAATCCTGAGTCAGCTGGGCTTAGGTAAAGGGAGAGAAAACAGAGACCCAGCAAGGTGGAAAGTGAGAACCCAGAGTTGTCCACACGTGCGCGCACAAACGCACGCTTCCACAACTTTCCTCCATATTTCTGGATAGAATCCAGCTGTTAGAGCCTTCTCATCCCAGAGGTGATTTTGGCAGCTCCAGCACGCTGGGGAAGCCACTGACTGTGCGGCCTCCAAGGACCAACAAAATGACCAAGAGCAACTGAAGAACAGAATGTTGATTTTACTAAAAGGATTTATAGAATATATAACTTTTGTTACTGTTAAAAAAAATTTTACAATATATTTATTTTTAAGCATGTGTGTGTCCTCAGACTCCAGAGAGGGTGGTGGATCCCCTGGAGGGGCACTCAATATGGGTACACTGCAAGGACAGAATGCATTTTGGGGGGGTGGCAAGACAAGGTTTCTCTGCATAGGCCTGGCTATTCTGGAACTCACTATACAGACCAGTCTAGCCTCAAAAAAAGAGATCCCCTGCCTCTGCCTCCTAAGTGCTGGGATTAAAAGTGTGCACCACCACTGCCCAGCAACAACCTTCTGATCTATTTGATCAAAAAATATTTAAGAGCTGTGTCAATCCTAGTCGGAGGACCAGGGAGTTTGAGGTCAGCCTAGACTACATGAGACCTCGTTTTAAATCTGCCTGTCCCCCTCCCCACAAAGAAAAAAAAAAAAGTGCAAACCTGTAATCCAGCACTGGGGAGGCTGTGGCACAATGACTTAAATTCCAGGCCAGCCTGGGCTACTTATTCAAGTCCTTTCAAAAAGAAAAGGGAACAAAACATTGTACATAAGTATGTAATTCTTAATATTAAGTACACAGCATTCCAGACGGAGTCCCAGAGTGCTGGAATTACAGAATCACAGGTACGTGCCACCACCCACTCACCTAACCTTTCTTTAATGTGGAGGCTGTAATTCAAAAATTCCATGTGTGAATACACACTTGTGGTTTTTGTTTTTTTAGTTCCTCTTGTGGCTTTGGCTTCAAAGACTGTAACTTTGAAGTAACAGTCAGACTGTTACTCCATGGGTCTGGACACTGTCCCACTGTGCTGAGCAGATTGTGATGGAGAATGGCCGTGCTCCCATGGTTTCCAGTCCAGCGGTGGCCAGGACAGCTTGGTGTGGAAAGAAGGGAGCAAGAAATAAGCCGACAGGGTGGGTGGTGACTGACGGGCTGTCTGCTAGGCAGGTAATTCTGCTGGTGCTTTTTTTTTCTTTTTTCTTTCTAAATAAAAGGACCCCAAGTGACTGACCCGGGAGCCGAAGCACCACTGGTTCTTCCAGAATGGCCATGGTTTTCCAGATCACTCCAAGACTATCAATACTTCCTTCCCACCCCTTTTAACCACATAAAAAACGGAGAGCTAGGTACCAAAACGGGTTGGAGTAGGGAGGAGTCCAGAAAACTTCTGAAGGGGGCAGGCCTGGCACGCTCCAGGCAGGGCAGTAGACGGGAAAAGGGGCGGTGTGGGAAGGGATGAGGAACTGGCTCCATGCCCAGGGCTTCAAGCCAGGATGATCCAGAGGCAGGGTAGCCAGACAGGTCAGGCGGCCAGCGGGCACTCTATTGAGTAACTAGCTGCGGGTTAGGACTCAGGACGAAAAAGTGACCAAAGGAGAGGCTTGGAACCAAGGCATATGCCGCTGCCACTGGAAAGGTGTGTGCACACGCACCAAGAGGGAACAGGCATCAGGAATACAGCTATATGCAATGCACACTGCCTTCTAAAGACTTTAATTTTCGTTTGTTTTGTGTGTATAGGGAGCACATGTCACAACATGCATCTGGAGGTCGGTTAACATGTTCAAATAGGTTTGGTTCGCTCCTTCAGGATGTGGGTCCTGGGGTTCAAACTCAGGTCATCAAACTCAGCAGCAAAAGCCTTTGAGCTTTAAATGTCTGCCACGCACTCTGTCCCTGTACCCAGATTCCTGAACCAATGCAGTAGAGACATGGGAAGGAAAAGCCCTCTGCAGGAGGGTCCTTATCTAGACCTAAGCCTGATGTCCTCTCCTGTGTTTATTGCCAGATTGGGGGTTGAGGGAATCATGGGGCTTCTTCCAGGACATGCTACTTGGACACCGCATGTTACCAAGATGTTCTGGTTAAGGAAAATCAGGTTCGTGTTTTGGAGCTGTCCCCCTTATTTCAGACACAGAAATCAAGGTTCAGAGAGGGACAGAACTAGCCAACTTGGGGTAGGACTAGAACTCAGCTCTCCAGGCTGATCTGTGCTGGGAAGGGAAGTGTTAGCATAGCAGAAGCCATTAGAGTCCGGTGGTAAGAGCAGGAAAAATGCCCATATTCTCTATGGCTAAGTTGCTTGCCAACTGGCTTTTACTGCATGCGGCTCTAATTTGGGCACCAGATTTAATTTGCAGAACAGCTAACTACTCTATAATACGGCTGGGTGGCTGTCAGAGATCTGTTACAGGAGGGAAAGTGTAGTTCACAAAACAGAGCAGGCAAAGAAGGGAAGATGCTAACTGGGGAGGGGAGAGAGAGAGGGAGAAACTCAGCAACTCAGAAACTCACTGGAGAGTGAATGGGTCAACAAGAAAGCCCACAGGTTTTTTTAAACCCCCACCCCTTACTCATCTGGGCAGCCCAGAGGAAGCCAAAACAGAAGCTCTGGGATAGCTGATGGCTTCCCAGGCAAACTCCAGGTCTGCCTGATCCAACTGCTGCCTCCTCCCCCTACCCTGGGCTTTGGGTAGAATCTTACTTTTTAACTTTTTAACTGCAGAGGTCTGGCCAAGTGGAGCTGAACAGTACGGAAAAGGAAGCAAGAAGAACCTGGGAGTGGGTGAGACGTGAGGATGAAACCTTCGCTAAAGTTTGAAGTACACAGAAGGGAGTTTGCAGCCTACACCTCCCGTGTGGGTACAGAGAGTGTCCTTGAGAGCACTGTCCTCGCCCTTAGTCTGGCAATGGCGAGAGTTTCTCGGTCTTCCCCAGGGCTGTGGGAGATAGTCAGTAACCTCTGAGAGATCCCTACCGACACTCCCGCTACCCTTTCAATGGCTTTCCCGCATGTTGTCTTAACTTCCACTACCCAGGATGTTTGCAGCATTTCTTCAGGAGCCACGCGGTCTAGCACTGGGGATAGGGCGGACGAGGGTGAAAGCACCCGAAAGCAATGAGGGGAAGCCTCCCCAGGGTAAGGGTATGGAGAGCCTCAGCTCAAGAAGCCAACCTCAGGGCAGCCCACAACCTTGCCCAGTGAAAAAGGAATAGCTGAAAATCCTTAGAGTTAAAATAATAATAATAATACTTTATCTGATAATCAGTAGAAAAGGACTCTGTCCTCTCCAACTGTCAACAAATACCTGTTGGTGGTGGGCGAGTTCATTAAGACTGTATGCTAGGTGCTGGAGTCAACGTTCTCAGAACGACTCTCCTCCACCATTCCTGCCCATCCTGAGTTCTGCTTGGATTGGGGTAGGGAGTGGATGGAATGATCCTCCGGAGGGCCCTTTCCCCCGAGTTAAGGGATTACTAAGAGGCAGGACCACCAGCGCTTTGGTTCCAAAATGGCTCTCGACCACCCTGACCAGGAAGAAAGGCGGGCCTTCAACAGCTCAGAGAATCTAGGCCTTGGACACAGTCTTTAACCAAGAAGGGTTGGAAAGCAGTCAGGGCAACTGAGGAGGCAGCGCCTGGGAAGGGCGGCGGCAGCTGAGGTGGGGGAGGGTGGCGGCAGCTGGGGGGGAGGAGGGGAGTCCTGTAGGCCGCGCAATTGAGAAGGCCGAAGCAGCTGAGAGGCCCGGCCTGCGCCCCACGGGGCGCCCCTTCCCACCCCAACCCTTGGGTGGGCTGCTGCACGCTGCAGAAGGAGGAGGGGACAAGGATGCGCCCCAATCCCTCTGCCAGCCTAGAATGTTCGCAGCAAGGCGCCCTGGGTACCCGAGGAAAAGCAGCCGGTCCTGAGCTGAGGGGCCCCGGCGGCCCTCGGTCGCCCGCGCAGGGCCCTGGGGGGAGGGGCCGCGCTGGGGGCTGTGGGTGGGGGTGGGGACCAGGACTTTGCCCTTTGTCTCTCCCTCTCTCTCGACAGAGCCACCGGCCGAAACCCGACCCCATCGGCGAGCCAGGCAGCCAGCGCGGGGCAGGCTCCCCCTCCGGGGTTCTTTAGTAAATCCATACCCGACCTCCCCGTGGTCAGGGCCGTGACAGAGGTGGTCCTGTGGGGGAGGGGGCTTCCCGCCTGAGACCCGGCCTGCAAACATTTAAGGGGGAACTGGGTAGGGGGCAGGGAACAGGGAAGAGGCTAGGAGTGGGACCGCTGAGGCTGGGGAGGAGAAAATGGCCCTGGAGGCGGCAATCCTAAGGGACATCGTCGGGGCTGCACAGGCGGCTGGACCAGACTGGGGAGGCCTGCCACAGACAAGGCAGAAAGGGGATCTGGCAGTGGGGCAGAAGCGGAACACAAAACTTAAGGGCTCTCTGGCCATAGGGAAGCCAAGGCTCGATAGTAAAGTTGTAATTGAAAAGTCATCGTTGTTCCCATAATAAAGTTGAGTGGTAGGGATGAAACGACCTTACTCGCCAATCCCTTTGGGGTCTCATCAATTATCTTACTGATATGCAGTACTTCCGAGTTTGTCTCTACACACAAAATCTATGAACCTGGAACACGAGACTAAGAACAGTTATTTCCATTTCCAGGTGGTGAGAAGCAGAGATCGACTAGCCCAAAGAGGTGATGGCCGGTGACAACATAAAGCTTGTTCCTGCTTTCCAGAAAACAAGCTCACTGGGTTCTTGCTCCCCAGAAGCCAACATGCACAGGGTGAGAATCTTCGTCCCTATCTCCAAGGAAGGGAAACAGGAAGAAGACATCCTATTCTCTGCTGCCCCCAAGCTCCTGCTCTCCCCACCCCCACACCACCACCATCACCAGGAACACACCCGGGAAGATTTACACCCAGATTCATCAAGTCTCTAGAGAAGGAGAGAATCCAGGTGAGGACACTTTTTAAAAGGCCCAGAAATAAGGCCTAGATCCACCGCAGAATCCCTTTTCCTAACTTGTCCACAGGAGGCTGGGACCCACCATCTTTGTTTCCTTCAGCCTGGGATGGAAGACGCTCAAAGCAGGGACAAATCATGTCGGATGTGTGTTTCTTTGCAAAACTTATGCTATTCCAATAAAGCTCAAGAAAAGATTCAGCCTGTGTGTGTTCAGCTTTAGATACAATCGGTGGACTTTAAAGACAAGCACCTCTACCGAAGGCAGGCCCGCTGGAGCGTCAGTTTTTTCAGTTGGACGTGGTGGCAAGAACACCTTTGTAGTTAGTTCTTCAGTTTGTTAAAACAGGGTATCATGAGTAACCCAGGCTGAATTCAGGGCAATCTTCCATCCATCCTGGCTTCCAAGTGCTAGAATTTACAGGTGTGAATCCCACAAGGGTCTCTTTTGTAATTCTTAGAACTTAGCGTGGAACTAAGTTTGATACTCAGCGTAAGTCTCTTCAATTATAAGAGGACAATTTTTGATCCTTGATTCTCCACACAATGCTCAGAGGCTCACTGAGAGCAGTAACAAGTACTTCTAGTCTACCTACCTTAGCTCTCCCCGCTGGGAGCCAGCTCCCAGCCAGCCCACCAACCCTCCTTAATCCACTCCTTTTTTTTCATTTTCTTGACTGTACTCCAAAATCCAGTTTAGCTGCCACCCGACTCCTCCGTTCAAGCTCTTGAGTCATGAGTTAATGTACCCCACCATCACAGTGCACAATCCGCGGCCAACCCCACAGGGTAGATAGGTGCATTCCTCCTGGGGTTAATAGAACTTTGTCCTGTCCCTCCCTCTTTGGGGAGAAGAGCGCGCGTGCGCTCGCGCGCGCGCTCTCTCTCTCTCTCTCTCTCTCTCTCTCTCTCTCTCTCTCTCTCTCTCAATAATCCCTTTGCCCGCCTTTCCCACCCTGCCGGAGCAGCTCCAATGCTGCTAAATAAAAATCCAATAATAAAAACAACACAGGAAAGCGGTCAGCAGCAATGAAAGATCACTTCGTCGCAAAGAAAACGGAGAACGGAGAGGGCAGGGGACATCTAATAGTTTAAGTTTTTCAGAGAAAAACAAACCCAAGAGCGGCCTTTCACTTGTTCCTTGTATCTTCAGGTATCTAGCAAAGGAAGTGGCATGCAATAAATAGTAGATTCAAGGGATAAGCAGGCATGGATGGCTGGACCAATTCCTGCAGCAATATGCAAACTATCACAAAAGTCAGTACTAGGTTGCCAAACATTTTCTTACACTGTTATATATTTTAATTTTTAATAGCCAGTGGCTGATTGGCAAATAGAATCTCACACCCCCAGGCAAATGTTGCTGACTGTGGAATTTTTCTTGGAAAAAAAAAAGAAAGAAAGAAAAGAAAGAAGTTTTGGAACTAGACAGGTAGCATTCCTCTCTTAGCTAGGAGGGGAAGGAAGCTACTCACTCAAGGTGGCCAGCAAAAAGCAAGGGTGGGAAGCGGGGTCTGCTCAGCTCAGACAGGCACAGCGTTCCTGGAGATCATTCCACCTCCACACAGAGCTCAGTTTTCAGTAAGTTTTCCCCAAAGCCTTTCTTTTGAGGCTGAGAGCGCAGTTCTGGCTCACTGAGTAACTAACTCAGTGTACAGACAAGGATGACCTCAACTTACAGTGATTCCCCTGCCTCTGCCTCCCCAGCCCTGGACGGCTGTTTTTATTGTTTTTACCTGGAATAACTTAATAAAGAGGGGAAAACACTCGAGAGTATTGGGGAGCTGGGGATGGTTCAGGAATTAAAAGCACTGGCTGCTCTTCTAGGACTCAGGTTAAGACCCCCAGCACGAACACGGCACAGCAGATAAATGTCTGCATCTCCAACCAGAGGACCTAACACCTTCTTCTGGCCTCCACAGGTAATGCCCACATGGTACACAGACATACTCACAGGCAAAACACTCCATACACGGGGCTGGAGAGATGGCTCAGTGGTGAAGAGTATGTACTGCTTTTCCAGGACTGAGTTCAATTCCCAGCATCCGTGTTAGGTGGATCACAACCACCTGTAACTCTGGGAATCTGATGCCTCCTTAAACACTGCACCCATGGGCAAACCCCCAACACACACACACACACTCGCTGTGAACAGTCACCCTTGCCCTGGGCTCTTACAGTTGGACTTCTCCAGTCAAGTGTCTCAGTCCTTGAGAAAGGCTGAATAAGTGCTTCTAACTCTGAACTGACATCTCCAAGTTTCCTCCATCCAACAGTCCCATCTCAGTTCCTATCTTCCCTCATTTCCTCCTCCTCCTTGGAGGGTGTAATGAGAAGCTGATGAGACCAGAGCCAACTGTGACACACACCACTCTGCATTAACGAATTGTAAAACCCTCTATAGTAACTGATTAAAGCCCCAACCCTGTTAAAGGGCCAGAAACCACATCCAGATAGAAAGGAAAACCTTTCCCAGACCCAGGTAAGAAGCTCCGCACCTTGGGCTGCACGCATCCACGATATGATAACACGCCCACTTGGAATAGGATGTTGGAAGGGGAGTAGTGAACTTGAAATGAGTTTTGAGTGGATTTTATTTCCAGGCCAGGGAACCAGGGAAGAGAATGTGAAGCTGCAACAAACGCAAAGGAAGAACTAGATTCAGTCACCCCCAGGGAAGTCAGGGATCCCCAATTTCTAAATGCATGTTTTATGAGCCTAATAAAAGCAGAATATAAAAATGAACGCCCCTATTATCTGCCACCAGGGGAAGAGAAGCTCAGCCGCAGGCTCAACGACCCTCTCCTCCCTTCTCACACCTCCCTCATCTGTGGCTACAAGTAGTTCCCTCTCCCACACACACCTTTGACAGTGACCTCAAAAATGAAATTACAGACAGGCCCCAGACCCAGTTCTGGACAAAGGAAATGTAATAAATGACCCATTTCAACCACACTTGCCTGGGTGCCTCCCTAAGTCTAGGAGTTGGTAACGGGGAGGAGCTCTGGAAGGTGCCCACAGATTGCCACCAGTACAACACATGCCAAGGAGCACAGCGAGTTCTAGGCCAGACTGGGTTACACACAGCCCCTGTCTCAACAGCAAACCCAAACAATAAAATAACGAAAAACAAATGATGTGCCAAATTCACCAAGCATACCGAAACACCTAATCTAATGCCTTAGAGAAACACTTCAAGTTGCCATACACAGTCCTAAGACAAAACCTTTCATAGACATGTTTTCAAACACGAATATGCATGATTCATTCCAATTCTGGAGCAGTCACAGCTCTATGGACCAGAACTGGGAAGCCTGGAAAAAAGCAGCAGCAGGGCCCATGCCTAGCGCAAAGTAATAATGCTGTAGTGACAGCACTGGCCGGCACTGGCTACATTCTAGTCTTACTTCTGTCAGAGAACCCGAACCTCTGCTTTAAACACTGGCTCTCCTGTGAGAAGATCTTTCCTCCAGCTAGCTCACTTACGAAAGTACACAGGAGAAACCTGGGCTGGACATAGACTATGGCCTTGGAATGCTGCCTTCCTCCAGGTTCTGAGTTCTGAATAATCCCAGCACTTGGGAGACAGAGGATCTACATGAGTTCGAAGCCTGTCTGGCCTAGAAGGGAGTTCCAGGACAGCAAGGGCTACATAGAGAAATCTTGTCTCAAAAAACAAAAATATGTGAGGTAGAGGCAGGTGATCTCTATGAGTTCAAGGTTAGCTTGCTCTACAAAATAAGTTCCAGGACAGTCAGGGCTGTTACACAGAAAAACCCTGCCTTTAAAAACAAAACAAAACAAAAAACCCAAAAAACAAAAACAAAAGATTTTTGAATGATTCCTACCTTCTTCACTCCCCCAAAGACTCCATACACAACCTTTGATAAGATCAGCTATTTGGTTTTGTTTGTTTTTTGAGACAGGTTTCTTTACAGAGGCTTCATTGTTCTGGAACTATGTAGAGCAGGCTTGTCTTTGAGCTCAGAGACATCCCTGCCTCTGCCTCCAGAGTGCTAGGACTAAAGATGTGTGATAGCACCATGCCCATCTTAAAACAAAACTTCTAATTTTTGTTTTTGCTTTTCAAGGCAAGGTTTCTCTGTGTAGCCCTAACTGTCAAGGAACTCTAAACCAGGCCAGTCTCAAATTCAGACATCCTCCTGCCTCCGCTTCCCAGAGAGCTGGGATTAAAGGCGTGGTCTGCCTCCACCACCATTCAGCTAAAACCAACTTTTTAAAAGATATCTTTTAAAGCTTTTCACACCTGCTCTTTGTGTCTGTCTGTCTGTCTGTCTGTCCTGTCCAAGCTTGTAGAGATCAAATGAGGATGCTGGTGTCCAAGCTGGACATACAGATGGCAGTGAGTCACGAGGAATATGCCTTCTTAAAAAGCGTCCCTGGGTGCTAGATATGAGTTTGTGGATAAAAGCTCTTCCACAGGACATGGGTTCAATTCCTAGCACCCACACGGTGTCTACCAACCACCTACAGCTCCAGTTCCAGGGGATCTGACCCCCTTTTCTGACCTCTGTGAGCACCAGGAATCTACATGGCTTACACATATACACGCAGGGGGGTGGGGGTGGGGAATCACTCACTCACCTAAAATTTTAAAAATAAATAAATAAATCTTAAACCGCCCTACATATGATGAGACCTGTCTCAGCAAATAATTTCGAAGTTTTTCCCTTAAACATTCAAACTCTGGCTGGGTGGTGGAGGCGTGTGCAGAGGCAGACATATCTCTGTGAGTTCAAAGCCAGCCTGGTCTACAGAGCAAGTTCCAGGAAAGGCTCCAAAGCGACACAGAGAAACCCTGTCTTGAAAAACCAAAAGATTCAAACTCTGCAAACCATCCACTGGGATCTTACTCACACTGACCATTCCCATTTCAGACTTAACCTGAAACTAATTCTAAATGAAAATATCTGAAAAATCCCCCCTTTTGCTAAAGAAACATAAACATTCTAGAATGCACAGAGTATACAAACATTACAGAAAAAAAAATATAGAAAACACTTGGCGCTTCCCTCCTCCAGAGAAAAATTTCCCAGTGGCCTTACCCAAACTCAACAAAAATTCCCAATCAGCCTCTATCACTGTTTCTCCTGTGCCCAGCAGGCCACAAAATATCCATTGCATAAGACTGCCCCGGGGGATGGAAAGTATCGGATAATCCAATCAGTTCTTCTCAGCCATCCAGCTGTTTAGTTGGTACTTTTTCATATAAAACAGTTGCTTAATGGCCAGCTCTGCTCCGAGTGCTCACCTTCTGCGCCATGACTGCATTTCTGTTTGGTCAGTGCGCTGCAATCAGATTTTTCCCTAACTATATTAAAATTATGAAGTCCAGACTTACTTTGAAAAACCTCATGATTTATCCATAATCAGCACACATTTGATGTCAGTGGCTTGTGTTTTCAAAGAAAGCTTGCTACTGTCATATTTATTCCAAACGTAACTGCACTGCAATGGTAAAAAACCAACCAAACAAACAAACTGGGTCTTATGAAGCTAGCTGTGCAATAAATATCAATACTAAAAGGACCATTTTGTATCTACTAGGTGCACATGGTCATCACTGATCAAAGCCTCAAGGGCCACCCAATTCTACACGGGCAGAAGAGGACTGAACTGAACATCCTCCTGCTGGAAACCTGTCCTGTGTTTTATCTTATAGGATCATTTCTATCCAAATCAATGATCACTAACCAAATGGGCATCTACCTTAAATATATGGGGTTTTTTTTTGTTTTATCTTTATATGCATTGGTGTTTTGTCTGTATATATGCCTGTGTGAGGGTGTTGGATCTCCTGGAACTGGAGTTACAGACAGTTGCAAGCTACCATGTGGGTGCTGGGAATTGAACCGGGGTCCTCTGGAATTACAGCCAGTGCTCCCAACTGCTGAGCCATCTCTCCAGCCCCCTTGTTTGGGTTTTTTTACGAGACCTTTTACTTCTGTTTTTGAGAGATGTTTAAAAAGGGCAGTGGAAATGGATGGGAGCACAAGTTTATTAGTGATAGGTAATAAGATCCCGAGTCAAAGCTGCCCCAGCTGTACGAACTGTTTATACACTGATTTTCAGTTGTGAGTCTAGCCTTTAACTGAGCTAAGCCCTCTCCCCAACCCTATCTTTATACATCAAAAAATAAATAAATAAATAAATAAATAAAACACTCACAGACCCTCTCAGTATTATTACTCCATTCTACTGTTTCAGTGGCCTTAAGGATGTACAGACAGACGTCCCAGTTAGTAAAGACTACAAAATACATAAGTTGACAATTTAGATCAGAGTTCTATTCCCAGCGTGGACAAATGGCAGCGGTATCTGGATAGGGATAACCTCGGTGCCACTGTATTGCTTCTCCCCCTCTTTGTGCCTTCAGATGGAAAGGTCTGCCAAGGGCGCTAGGCCCCACAGAGCCCTCCACTAGGAACCAGCGAAGAGACTGTGAGAGTTGGAATCTAGGTACCAGGAACAAAGTTCCAATCCAGGGTCTTGAAACTCCTGGGAAAGGAAGTGCAGCACTGGAGAGCAGTGGGTGAAGGAGTGGGGCCAGGAAGGTCACGAGAAGATCAGACAAGTGCCGTCCGGGCAGAGCCTTCAGCAACCTGCACTCTCCTCTCACACCACACCCTCTTTTTTTGAAAAGGAGAAGTCAAACAAAATGAGCCTTGCTGCCTCTGTCTTCCTAAACGTGGTGACGGGTGACTATGAGCCTCCAAAGGCTCCTCTTTCAAAGTCAGGGAGGAAATCCAACACCCGAATCTCTAAAGCCTCATTAAAGCCTCATCCCTTGCAAAACCGACCCATTTTAGAATCTTTTAGAGATGTGCACAGACAAGGCAATTTTTTTAAAACTAGTTTTTCGAGACAGGGTTTCTCTGTTAACAGCCTTTGCTATCTTGGAACTTAGAAATCCGCCTGCCTCTGCCTCCTCAAGCCTTGAATAAAAGGCGTGGGCCACCACCGCCCAGCAACAATTTAAATTTTAACAGACGGGAAAATATCACTTCCTCTATCGCCTTAGGGCCACTTTTTTTTTTTTTTTTTTTTTTTTTTGGCGGCTGGCCACCTTCCACACACAAACCGAAGTGTTCACCAAAAACATTTTTCTTCAACGAGAAATCTCTAAACTTCAAACCAGCCAGGTCCAGAGGCTGTAATCACAACACTCTGGAGGCTCTGAGGCAGGAGGTTTACCATCCGGCTGGGGCCAGCCTGAGCTATACAGGGAGTTCCAGGCCAACCTGGGATACACAGTGAGACCGACCTAATCAGTCTCAAAAACGCAAACACTTGCTAGTGTCCTTCTTTTCACTTAACCAAATCTAATGTGAAGATTTTTGATTTTTTTTTTTTTGAGATAGTCTCTCTACAAAGTCCCTGGCTGTCCTGAAACTATGTATGTAGACCATGCTGGCCTCAAACTCAACAGAGATCTGTCCTCTGCCTCCAGAGTGCTGGAGCTCAAATGTAAGGTTTGGGTTTTTTGTTTGTTTGGATGGTTGGTTGGTTTTTCAAGACAGGGTTTCGCTGTTTAACAGCCTTGGCTGTCTTAACTCTGTAGACCAGGTTGGCCTCGAACTCACAGCAATCTGCCTGCCTCTTCCTGCTGAGTGCAGGAGTGCTAAGATTAAAGGCGTGCACCAGCACTGCGGGCCTCAAATGTAAGGTTTTAATAAAGTATTTTTAACTGTCTTTCACTAACCTGTCTTAACTGTACTTTAAAGCACAGAATAAAAAATAAACATCAAAAACCCATGTCTTAAAAAAAGCCACTTATGAGTTAGATTCAGATTATCTATGAGGGTAATTCTGAAAGGCTGACACCCAAAACCCTTGAATCAAGAGGTTTCCAACTGCTGTTATGTATTTCATCCGGAAACATTGTAAGACAACCACAAGCCACACCAAATAGTAGACAACCAGAATAAAGTCCCCCCGAATTTAGTGATGGGAATCCCAAATCTTCCCTGCTTTATTAACAGAATAAAATCTCATCTTTCTAATGTGGGTAAGAAAACCAGGATTAAGAAATTCACAGTGCTGGAGAGTTGGCTCAGTGGTTAAGCTCACTGGCTGTTCTTCCGCAAAGGACCTGGGTTTAATTCCTAGCACCCACATGGCAGATCACAGCTGTTTGTAACTCCAGTTCCAGGGGATCACACACACACAGACAAGCAGGTAAAACATCAATGCACATGAAATAAAGAAAGAAAGAAAGAAGTAAATAAATAAATAAATCTTAAAAAGTAAGGAAGTGCCGGGCGGTGGTGACCTTTAATCTCAGCACCTGGGAAGCAGAGGCAGGCAGATCTCTGTGAGTGAGGCCAGCCTGGTCTACAAGCAAGAGCTAGTTCCAGGACAGGCTCCAAAGCTACAGAGAAAAAAAAAAAAAAGAAAAAGAAAAAAACTACTTTTTTTTCCTAGCAATACAGTAAATTTATAGATTTGTAAAATTCATTTCTAAGTGCAAGCTAAAATGGAGGGAATTTCCTCCAAATACTAAAGAAAACAAAGAAAACCACCTTTTTCACTTAATTTTGCATGCTAACATCCATTTTATCAAAAAAGTTACAAATTGCTTCTATTATAAACTTTTTGTTGTTTTGTTTTCCAAGACCAGGTTTCTCTGTGTAGGGCTGGCTGTCCTGGAACTCACTCTGCAGACCAGGCTGGTCTTGAACTCACATAGTTCAAGACCTGCCTCTGCCTCCCAACTAAAGGTGTATTCCACACACGGCTTACACAGAAGTGCTGTTAGAAGTCCTGGGGGCTATTTTTCAGCCTTCTTTAGTTGTTCAGCCCCTAACTCCAAACTATGTGCTGCTTCCTTTCTGATTAAATGCAAACTTATTTCTGAAGGTGGTTTAGCATGTTCTGAAAAGATTTAGTGACTCAATTACTCAAGGTTTCTACAGTTCATTTCAAATAAGTTGAAAATATTTCCTGTCATGCACAAAACAACCCTTCACAAATTTTAAGGTGCTGAGTTCAGAAAATTAAACTTATAAAATAGGGATCAAATTGGGATACATTCTATTTTTAGCATTTTTCACCCCTGGAAAAGAGACCTAGTTTTCATTTTAATCATTGGAAATTTCGGAGAAAATGTTAACCCGCTTCATTTTAAATCAAGTAAAAGGAAAGAACTACTATCAACCTGCCTAAAGAAATCAAACTTGGAATCACCTGGGAGAAAGAGCAATAAGCATCTTTCATATGTTGTTAATTACAACAGCTCATTTTGCTGAGACCAGTTGACAGTAACTGTGCAAGGTTTAGGTCTCACTCACTAGAAAAAGGTCTCTGGGGTAGGTGTAAGGAAAGTTTCATTCTCTTGCAAAGTAAATCAAATCACTTCCCTCTCTTTGAAAGTCTAAGATGGCCCCTCCTTCATTTACTCAATCTCCTGGAAGAAAATACAAGTAAACACAAAAGCCACATACCTGTTTCTAAAATGCTTTGGGTCCTTCTCCTTTCTATCAACACTTGCCAGTGAATAGACATAAACACTAGGCCAAAATTGCCAACCAAATTTCCAGCACAGAGAGTTGGTTACAGTAATAGTGAAATTTAACGTCTCTCATATTTAAAATCCAAATTTGTGGTTTTCAGCTTAAGTATGATGCTAGGACTAATTGGGTTTTTAAAAGGTATAAATCATACATATCAAATATATTCAGAGGAACAACAAAATACAGTAATACTTTCAAATCATAATCCATTTGCAACTGAGTGTGTCAAGAGTTCAATTTTAAACACTGAAAACAGCACACACAGAAAAATGACCCCTCTACAGGTGTTCATTTGCTTCGGATGTCAGTCCCAAGTAAAAGACTGAAAACGCAGTGATAAACTCAAATGAAGAGCTATGCTCAGACACAAACTAGACAAATACCACAAAACCATTCCTCAAAGAACACAAAACAGCAAACTGACTTAATAAAAACAAACTTTTTTTTAAGCCCCAGGACATCAAAAATTGGTTCATGTTAGAATTCTCTTCTGACACCACCCAGGAGGGGAGAAAAAAAAAGACAATGTTTGTCTCGATGTTTGTGTCGAAAATTTTTCAGTAAAAGGCAGAACACACAAAAGATGGGATTTAATATGGATGTGAAAAGAGAAAATTAAAGGACCGCCTTCTCACAGACCCCCCCTTTCCATTCCAACCCCAAAAGAGCTAGCGAGTGATAGCTCCTAGCAATGCATTTGAGGGAACAAGGAGCCTGGACAGAAATACCATAAAAGCAAGCAGATGGCTTGAAAAGAAAGATTCACAAATACAGGGCACCATGAAAATTAAAATATAAATGTTTTGAGTTCCATTTTGCCACATTTTCCTATTTCTTTATCTTCCCTTCTTCGACTTTAAATTCTAAACCATTCTCAAGAGCAGAGGGGGAAAATGATCTCACATTTCAGAATTCCGGTTATTAGATTTACCACCAAAACAATTTTGAATTTAAATATCCATAACCTTCAAATAATTTAACTCAATTATTTTCATCTCCCAAAAATTTTTCAAAATGAGTTTCCTTCGTGCCTCTTTGCCTCTAATTCTAAGCACCTTCCCAGTAAGTTTCTCAAGCATTTGACAACAAATCACATACTCTATAAACAGAGACACAAACCATATTGATCATCTATAGATACAATAATTCAGTTACTTAAAAATCAGAAGCCAAACAACAAGAGTTTATCCCCAGGCTAAACTTCCTAGCTTCTTTAAAAATACTCCCCCCCACACACACAAAAGCACAGCACCTTCCCACCTAGAAAGGGCCAAAATCTGTTCAGAAACACAGGAAGTTGAGAGAGGGGTTGAAGGGATCAAAAATATACCGAGGGCTGCTCCCAACTAAGCACAGGAAAGAAAGCTGCACGGTCAACCATGTTCAAAAAGTCTGCTGTGAGAAACAGGGTCCTTACACTCTACAGCCAGAGTTCAACCACAGACTTCAGAATTCAAGGCAGGCTGGGAAAGGCACCCTGAATTTTAGGGGAGCAAGATGGAGATTCCTCATTTTGCTGGAAAAAGACGGAACACAGGGTGAAAAGAACTCACATGAGAACACACACACACCCATTCATCCCCAGAGTTCTAGACCCTCCAAAGAGCAGCTCAGAGCCTGCTCACAAAGCTCTCACCCCAGATGGTCCCTCGTAACAATGGGCTGAAGGAGTGGGGGTGGGGGGGCTGGAAAGGGATAGTACAGCTAAAGCTTATTCTTTGCAAATCCAGTTCAAGGGGCAATATAAGATGTGAGGGGCTGGGGAGGAGCGTCTCCGAGGGGGCAACAAAATCCTTGCCTGTAGCAGAAATTAACACAGTATAAGGAGATCCTAATGGAAGTAGCTCGGCTGTTCATTATTTCACCTCCAATTGGAAAAGGACTCCCTTGAATCCACGTTCAAATTATGATGTGAATAAAAGAAACAGAAAAAAGGAGGCCTGGCAGGAAGTTGAAGAAATCACCCCCGCCATGAGTTTGAACTCTATGTATTTAAGCTTCCCTACAAAAATGGCCCCACACTTTGAACTAACTCCACGGGACTTCTTACCCTATCGATTTTTTTTCCTCTTTAATTTCTTCAAGTAACATCTTTTCGCCCACCCCAGTCCCTAGTTGTTGATTTGTTAATTTTTTTTTTTAGGCTGTAAAACAACCATTACAAGATCTTGGCCAATCTTGTCTCCCAGCCCCCAACATCCGGAGTTGGGGGTGGAAAGGCCAGTAATGGGTTTATTTCACTGGAGACCCTATGGATCCCCTTAATATTCCTCTCAGTTCCCCCAAATGAGCTCTTTCCTACCTTTGTTTTTTGGGGACCGAGTGCTCAATCTCTAGTCGTTTTCCTTGTAGTTCCACTTTCCCTGAAGATAAAAAAAAAAAAAATGAATGAGGGTACCCGAGTGGGGAATGGGGAGAAAGGTTGAGTAAGGGACCTTAGCTAAATTCAAGAGTTCCGGGGCCTCCTAGGAATCTAGGCTACTGCTGCCGAAGACCGGGGGTGGGGGGGGAGGTTGCTCCAGGCATGATAAAACCCGTAATTTCGTTGTTTTTCAAATTTTCGTTTTATTTCCACTAATCACGTGGGCTACTTGAACAGACAGCTCTGAGAGCCAGATTTAGGAAAGGTGTGAGAGCGTTTGTGTGAGCGCGCGGCTTCTGCGACTCCCAGAAGTAGAAGGAAGGAGCCTGGGGGACGGAGCACCCGGTTTCTCAATGTGGGGTGGGAGCAGAGGATCCAACTTTATGTTCCTGCCAAGCCACGAACAAGAGCTTCGGCGACAAGGCGTCACCTGTCGGGGCCGGAGGGCAGCGGAGGCCCCCGGAGGGGGGGGCGGTGGGGAGGGTCCCTGGCGGCAGCCGCGCGCCTCTCGGCTCGGCCTCGGCGTCTCGGGAAGCAGCATGGCGACCCGGCGCCGCCGCGCCACCCGGCTCACGCCCCACTTTCAAATCAAAATGGCTCAAGCCCCAGGCCTTGGGCGGGAGGCGGGAGCCCCTTCCTCCTACGTCCTGTCTCAGGGCTTGTCCCCAGGAAGAGCGGTTAGACACCCGAGGTGCGGGAACACCCCTCCAGGAAAGGCCTAGGAGGGCGAGCATGGGGGGGGGGCTTTCAGCGGAGGGGGGTGGGGGGCAACGAGGAAACCACGCCTAGACCCGGACCCCGGTGACCGCGAGACCCCCACCCCCACCAGTTGCCAACGGGGGCTCCCGCCCCGTCGGTGGGGAGGGGGCCAAGGAGCCACGGGTGTCCCGGGCTGGGGGAAGGAAGAAGGAAATCCCGACTATTTCTGCGTGGGGAGGGGGCGTCGAGGGAGGTCGGTCGAGGCAGGGTGCCGAGGCCGAGCCCCACGGGTCCGGGAAGAGTTGGCGGGCATGGAAAAGAGGAGCTGCAGGTCTCCGTTGTTCGGGATTTCGTTGGGTGGGTTTTTTTTCCCCCAGGGAGGTGGCCGCGCTCTTACCCGAGAAAGTTTCGATGGCCTTCATCGCCCAATGCTCGTCGGGGCAGTCCACGAAGGCGTAGCCGGATTTGACCAAGAACTGGCCGCTGTAGGAGATCTTGTGCTCCGCAAATACTTTCTCCAAGTCTGCTGGAGTCACGCTCTCGTTGAGGTTGCCGATGTAAAGCTTGTTCATGGTGGCGGTGGCGGGGCAGGACGCGGTCCCGGGCAAGGCCGAACGGGCGGGCGAGGGCGGAGAGCCTCCTAGGCCGAGAGGCGTGGAGGCGGGCGGCGGGAGCTGCAAACTTTCTACGCACCCCACCCGTGAAGTTGTCCGGAGCTCCGGGCGGGTGGGCGGCCTGAGGGCAGACGGAGGTCACGGGAGAGTTCGGGTTAGCCCTGGAGAAGTGCCCGCGGATCGCAGGGAAGCGGACGACGCGGCGCGCAGCTCCTTCCCTTCGGTCCGAAACCCCTGCGAGCGGGCTGGTGTGTCACGTTTCTCCGCGGCCGCCCTGGCGCCGCCTCTAAATAAAATCGACTAGGAAAAAAAAAAATGGAGCGGAAAAAAAAAAAGGCGAAGCCACGTGGTGACAGCCCCCACCCACCCTGCAAGGGAAAGACCCCCGACGCCACCGGGCCCCTTGGCCCTCCAACCTGGACCAACTCTACAGTCTCAGGTTTTGGGGGGCACTCAGAGCGCCTCTGGAGTAAACCAGGAAGGTGGAGAGAATCCCCGAAGCTCTCCTCGCCCCCTCCCCCTTTGCAAGAACCTGGCCCCTAAGGCGGCGCCCCGCCCCCACCCATCTTGCCACTGTGACCTGCAATGGGGGAGGGCGGTGGCGACCCAAATCTCCCGTCCTTAGGAGTAAAATGTAAGGTTTTTTTTTTTTTTGATTCGTTTTGTGAAGACTGGGTTGCCCACCCCACCCCGGTAAACTGCTAGCGACTGACAGGCGGGGGACGGCCGAGACAGACAAAGAGAAGCTGAGGACTCTGGGGTCTTCTGGAGGGGGTCGCAAGAACCGGTTATTTACAAGGAAAGACGCCTTCCCTCCACATTTCTAAGTAGAGGGTCACTGTCTTCCCCGCCACACCCCCACGAGACTTCCTTTGGACTCCCGGGTCCAGTTCCAGGGGTCCCTGATTGCGCGGGACCAGGAAGCTGAGAACACGGGGGACAGCGCCTGGGAACGAGGGACCCGCAGCACATCGTGTTTCGGTATCCCCACTGAAGGAAAGCTGGCTCGCACCCAGTCCAGCTGCTGGATGACAACACTCCATCGTTCTTGGGGGGAAGCCCGCCACCCAGCTCGAGATCACCCCCAAAGGACGAGCGGGGTGGGGGACAACGATGAGGGGTGGTCGTTTCACCGAGAGCCAGCAAACCAAAGAGGGGCAGGTTTCAGAAGGGAGTGACCGGGTGGAGACCTGAGAGTCCCCTCGCCCTCCCCACACCAGGAGCGGACAGGTGGAGTCGCCTGCGTCCTCTCCACCCGAGATGTCAAGAGTGGCTGTCCACGCGCAGGGTTTGGGTCTCGGAACTTAGTTTGGGGTACTAGATTTTTGGAAGGCCGCCGTGGAGTGGGGAGGGGGCGAGGCCCCGCCCACGTCCCCAGGTCAGCCCCGAGCGGGGAGGGGGTAATTTCCGCTCAGCGCTCGAGGAAGCGCGAGGCGGGGGAGGGGGCTGCGGCCCTCCTTCTCACCCCCCCCCATGGGGGAGGGGGAAGTGGATCCGCCCAGGTCCCTTCCCTCGGCCGGGACCGACGCGTTCCGGATCCTCCGGCTCCGGGAGCTTGAGGGAAAGAGCGGAGTGGGCAGGGGGCGACACGTGGGCGGTCGCACCCCGTCTGCGCGGTGGGGGAGGGGTCCGCGCGCTGGAGTCCGGGACACGCAGCGGAGCGCGGGATGCATTGCACGCGCAATCCTGGGATCCCCGACTCGACGCGGGGGACACCGAGTTTCCAGCGGCGGAGGCTGGGGCTACGCCAGGGGGTGTTGGAGAGCGCAGCCCGGGGACTCGGGAGAAGCCCCCTACCCGGCCATCGTGAGGAAGGGGGCCGACGACCACTCACACCACCACCCCCAAGAAAAAAGGATGTTCCCTGAGCCGCGCGAGTCTGCGGGAGGGAGGAGGGTTGTCCGGGGCACTCGTGCTGCAAGGGCAGGTGAAGAAGGGGGTCACTCTCCTCTTCCCCCGTCCCGAGCCCATTGTCTCAGTCGCCTGCGGCCCGGGCCGGCTCCGTAACACGTGTTGACTACACAGATATGAATGGCTTGAATTTTTTTTTTATTGTTATTTTTTCGTTTGCAGAGTCCGTAAAGCCAACTCCGACTTTGGCTCACCTCCCTTCTGCCTGATGATTTCCTACCGTTGGAAAAGTCGGGAGTTAAAACACACAACACCCAACACCTTTGTCCCCCTCCTCGTTTTTCCGGCGCGCTGGGAAGAAATGGGGCGGGGGAGGGCTTCCAACTCGGTTTCTGAGTCTCCTCCACCACCTTCAGAATCCACTCTCTGAAATCAGCGTTTTGTTCTAGCCAGCCACGTGTTTGTCGGATTTTTTGTTTTTGTGACATTTTTCTTCCTATGAAGCAACAGGAATTTACTATTGCTAGCTATTAGTTGCTTAGTAGGAAAAAAAATGTTACTGTCCACGAAGGTGGGAGACAGCTGCGTCTCTGTCCCCGCACTCCCTCCCCGAAATCTCCCAGCCCCCACCAACTTCGTATTTTGTCAGCTCTTGAACACAACGTAATTTTTAACAAACTAAGCCAATGAGCTGGAAACAGTGCCTGCCACATAGCAGGAGCTCACAGCAAACATTTTTGAATGAAGAAAGAAAAAAAATGCAGAGTAAAGAATTGAAGAAAATTAAAAGTCCAATGGGGAGGGATTCTCTTGTCTAGAATGTGTGGATCTGTTGCCTGGGGACTTTTCTTAGTAATGGATTTTTTTGCAAAGGGCCAAAAGATGGTCTCAGGAGCTGTCTGTAATAACCTTTGGGTCTTCATAAATAATAACTCTGTCTCCAAATCTTTTGTTATATTGGGGAACAAGAAAGAAGGTACCTAGGCAGGGCATCCTAGCTCCCGAATACTTGAGTTGCTGTTTGCTTCATTTACTTTAAGTCTTTAGGGATTGATAAAACACTTCTCAGATAATCTCTCTGGGTAATCTAACCACTGCTTGCTTTCTTCCTAAAACAAAAGCAGTTTAACCCTAAAACAAAACAAAACCAACTATCCAGACTTCTACTCTCTCACAAAATACAACCCATCTTTTAGTATCCTAGAGTTCAAAAAGAAAACCAAACTATTTAAAATAGTACTTTAATTCAATTCAGTTTTAAGTTGACTTTTTTATTTAAGATATAATTTAAATGTTAGTTTTTTTTCTTTAAATGATATTAGAAGGAAAAAGTAGAAATTAAGAGTAGGCTACTTCCAGTCTGTTTTCAACATTTTTAAAAAATTATTTTATTAGCAAAGTACCAATTATTTCTATTCACACTGATTCTTTTTCAAAGTTAGCTGTTTCACTAAATTCTAATCCTCTCTCCTCCCTACCCCTTCCCCCACAAGACAGGGCTTCTGTGTCTTCTGTGTTTACAGTCAGAGGCTGCAAAAGTTTTTCAAGAGCCAAGAGCAGCTGGAGTGAGAGGCAGTCCTTAGCTCCCACATGAGTTTAGCATCAGTGACCAGACTACTTTAGGTTGGGGTTGGGGGAACTACGTGGTGTTGACTGACCATTTATTTATCCCCCTGCTATGAATGTGCCCAGCACAAAAATGAACCTGCCAAAGGGTTGTGTCTTGCTAGGGTTCATATTCTTAGGTGGCTGAAAGGGGATAGAAGACTTTCAACCCCCTTGACTAGTGTTCTGCTTTAGTTTTGATATTAGAGACAAACATGGTGGTTTTTCCCCTATTTTTAGCAAAAGATAAATCTTCACAGTAAAATAAAAGTTTCTGTGTGAGTTAATATATCTGAAGGAGACATTTCTCTTTAACAATTACATTTAATGTGAAATAATTTTCACAATTATAGTTATTACCTTTCTTGTTTTTTTCTCCTTCTCCTTCTCCTAGTCCATTTCTTTCCTAAAGAAATGTTTGGTCAGCTCCCCTCTTAACTTCAAAACACTGAAACTGGATTCCATTTTAAAGATAGAATTTTGTCCTTTTTCCTTCAGTGCAAACATGCAGAGAGGAAAAATGTAAAAGGAATAAAGTCACTTTTTACAAAGTTGAAAACTGAAAAAGTAGCCCCAAAATAAACCAACCATTTTATTATCACACAAAATTCAATTTATTTTCTAGTGTTTCTTGCCAACGTTTTTCATTTTGTACTAGTTTTCTGTTTTATCTTTTTATGTCTTTGTTTTTCATTGACTGATATACCATGGCACTTGTTATACTGCCTCAGAGTTTTCATAGCTATCTATGTGATTCAGGCTAATACATACAAATAATTTGTTATTGTTAGGAAAAGTGCTGCACTACTCTTTAAACTTTTATAAGTAGTGCAGGAGGGAAAATAGTGCAGAAGATGTATTTTTGTACATAGAATTCTTTCTGCTTTTGTATTGACTCCCTTGGGTAAATCCCCACTATCCATATTATAATTTTAATCTAACATTTAACCATGATTTCTATCTTTTAAAAACTTGATGGACTCTAAAAGAGAGAAGACACATTAAAAAAAGAGGAAGAGAAAACAAACCTAGAAAGCTGTTAGGGAAATTTATTAAAATAGAATTCCTTATTTGGCGTTTTCTAATGAATCATAGTTAATTTTGCTACAATTTTTTCCTGTGAAATGCAAAAAAAAGGAAACCATTTTCTGATAACTCTAACTTCAAAGTTTGTGGAAGTTTTGAGGTTTTTGTTGTTTTGTTTTTTTTTTTTTGGTCTGGGTTTTATTTTGTTTATTTTTGTTGTTGTTTGCTTGTTTTATTGTTGTTACTGCCTTGGGATGTTTTCTTTCTTCCTGTAGTTTGAAGTGTGGTTCTTTTTAAATGCCTATAAACTTTGAGAAAGTAAATTAGTCCCAGTTTTTAAAAGGACAGGCAGCATTTTCTCCTGTCAAATAAAGAAGGGTAATTATGTGTTTAGGATATCTCATGAAATGGAAGAAGACCATAAGCAGAAAAGAACATTTTCCTCATTCAAATCATCATTCACTCGAAGGAATGTTTTTTAATTGTAGAGCTAGGAGGACCCAAGGAGTTGGGTGGAAGAACTTTAAGAACAATTATTTGTTTTCTTGAGCCAGTGTGTGTGAGACAAAAACTTCTACTTTTTTTTCTTCTTCTTCTCAGAATTAGTATTGGAAACCTTAAAGTGAGGAAGTAAATACTTTGTCCTGGTAACTTTTTTTTTAAATGCATGTTTCCAGATTCATTTGCTAATAAAATTCCTCTACTTTGCCTCTTTGGTAGCGGTCCAGTCGTCTACAGAGTCCTTCATACTCATGCTGCTTTTGCAGTTGCTGTTTTACCCCACAGTCATTTGGTCCAAAATAATGAGCAGTTTTGTGTCCTGTAGCACAAAATGCAGACTAGGTCCCTGGTTCGTTTGTGGGAAACTGCACAGTTCCAGAAGAGACAATGTTATTTTTCCAAATAAAACAAATTAGGAAAAGAGGGACTCTGCACCTAAATACTATTTAATGTGGAGATGGTAATGAGGGTATTTTATACTTAAGATCACAGTTATCCTCTAAGTCTTTAAAGTATTTTGATTAAAAATGCATGCCTTAGGATGTCAAGGCAGATGAAGTTAAATCAAGCTTAGCTACAAGCATCTATGCATTTTGAAGACAATATTCTTCTGGCGAAAAAGTTAATTATTTTCGTTTGCTTTTTGCAAGTTTTATTCTTAAAATTAATCGATGTTTATAGTATTCCTATAAAGATTCCTGCACCCACCCTGTCCCCAGGAGCTGCCTCAAATATTGCAAAGTTTTTATGGAAAAATATTGCATTTAGTTCTTAGTTTTTAATTTAAAAAATTAGTACACGGATCACTTCACTAGCATTTCATCACACACACACTCTCACACACATACACCGAGGGTGGGGGATAAATCATTAAAAAGCACTTCACTCTGTTCCCAAGTACAAACTAGTTTTACAAATAGAAGGGATTCAACCAACCCAAGTGGGCTTTTCCCCCCACAGGTTGTTTGACTAAACCACGGTACGATTCGTGGTTTTCAGCAGTTAATTTTGGAAATTTTTTGATTCATCTACCTCTCCCAGAAACACTTCAAATTTAAAAAAAAAGCAAAACAAAACCTATAACAACTAGAATTTCCATTGTTGAACATAACATGAGCAGATTTGTTCAGCAATTTTCTGATAAATTATTGGATAATTTCTTTTTTTTTACCCTTTCATTTCTGCAGTCTTTATAAAGTATGTGGAGACAGATATTGAAGTTCTTTCTAAATTGCACTCCTGTGAGTCTCCAGATCCCATCCTTTTCCGTCCTCTTCCTCCCTGCCCCTCCCCCTTCCCTCCTCTTTCTCTTCCTCCCCCTCTCCTTTTGTTCCTCCATTTTTCTTCCTGCTCCCGACACTGTCAATTCCTCTCCCCCTCCCCCTTTACCTTTACCCTCTTTTCAGTTTTTCTTTTCCCTTTGTCGCTCCTCTCTCCCCGGTTTATTGTGCTGCTGCCCCCTGCCCCTCAGCTCTGTCTTCCCTCTTTTTAATCAATATGCTGATCCACACTTCTTTTTCTTCCCCCTTCCCTTTCCTCTCCCACTTGTTAGCATTCAAACCGTTATCTCTGATACCAGAGAGGATACGGAGTGCCAGAATTATTGTACACATCAAAATGGGAGAGGTGGATTTTTGTTTGTTTGCTTGTTTTTAAGGCAAACTTGAGGGTGACAGACCCCAGAACTCCTTCAGCCTTACAGTCCCAACATTCACTAGAGAACAGTCCCCGGACACTTGGACCTTTTGCATGGCTTTTCCTTGTCTTATGTTGCTTAAGATTAATTTTGTTATTAGTCATGTATGAAATCTTCGAGTACAAAGACTATGGATCACCCAGAGAGCAAGCTTATCATGATGCTGACAGATGTCCACCAAAAATATCTTGAATAAATGACCAAGAAGAGGTGGATAGTGGGAAAAGATGAAATGCTGCTTTGGAACTTTTGTCTTTTTGATTTTTTTTTTAAAGTAAATAACAGTATAGCACAATCACACAGACGAGGCTAATTGGTAGACACGAAAATAGCAACTGTGGGCACCTCTGGGCTTGTCCTGCCCTGGCTCTGTGCTCAACGTAGTCCTGTGCTGGTCATCAAATGTTGAACCCATTCCCTGAGTTGAATCAAACAGCCTGAACATCCTTTTCCAGGCAGGACTTCAGGTAGACAGCTGCCTGCCACATGCCTTGTTGTGCTGGACTCCCCTGGGGCCACACAGCCAGGCTAGCAATCCCAGAGAAGGGCTCTACTTAGTGCTGTCAGCTAAGAGCCATCTTAGCTCTTCCTTCTGGGAGTGTCACTCACAGCCCATAACCGTAGAAAGATGGCTTATTTTGTTATGTCCTTCAAAACCATCACTTTGAAAGAGCTTTTCTTCTTGGTGAGGGGCTCCGTTCTTACTCCTATCAGACGGCTGGTAACTAATGTGCTGGCTATCAGATCTGCCACCACTACTAAGAGAAGAAAAACACAAAAACAAAAAGGAAAGTTTTTATAGTGATCTAAACTGAAACTAAGCATGAAAGTAGGATGGAATTTTTAAAATTCTAAGATTCGTTACTAGAAAGAAGATAGTGAAATAGTGCAACTTTAACTCCAGAACTCAAGAGACAGAGGCAGGAGGATCTCTGTGAGTTTGAGGCCAGAATGGGCTACAGAGTGAGTTCCAGGACAGCCAGGGTTATGTAAAGAGAACATGTCTTTAAAAAACAAAACCAAATATATAGTGAAATCACATCCCACAGGTTGCATGAAAGAATATTTTAACCTGTTGAATATTGGAAGGAGAAGAATGTTAACACAGTAAGGAAACACCCTTTTAGCCTGGTACTATGTGCAGTCCTTTAATCCCAGCACTTAGGATGCAGAAGCAGAGTTCCAGGCCAGCCTGGTCAACATATCCAGTTCCAGGACAGCCAGGGCTATATAGTAGAGGGAAGGAGGAAGGAAGCAAGGAAGGAAGGAAAATGAAAGACCCTTTAAAAGCAGGGCATGATGTGCACATGGTCCCTATAGATGTATGCACCATAGCTTGGCCAGTGGATGACTCAAAGGTAAAGATGCTCGTGGTCAAGAACCTGAGTTCGTTCCCAGGATCCATGTGGTATAAAGAAAGTAGCAATTTCTGTGGGTTTAAACTCGTACACACAACAAATAAATGTACAATAAAGAAATGTAATAAAAACTTTCAATAAAATAATACTTAATGCAACATTTGTCATAGCCAAACTGGAAAGCCCTAAAGTCTGCCCTAAGCAGGCCATGGGGTCGCCATGAGCAGTGACAGTGGAAGCGGTGACAGGCACAGCACGGGACTCTCACAACGATCCCAGCTCTGAGGGAGGAGTTACACACATTATGGTTCTAATTCTGTAAGTTCAAGAATGCATAAAACTGAGCAGTAAATTGTCTAGCTGTACACGCCAAAGAAATGAGGCACAGGAAAGAGAACGCTAGACACAAAATTGCAGAATGGGCTTAATTCCTGCAAGGTGGCCCAGGGTTGATCCAAGAAGGACAGGCGGGGCACCTCACAAGTATTGAGTTTGTTCTAGATGTTACTTTGAGTGCCAGCTATGTACGGGTTTTTATTATTGTTTAGAAAACTATGTATTATCTTTATTAATCATAGACGTTTCACACTTGAGCCCAGTGTGCAATCCCAGCACTTGAAAGATGGAAATAGGAAGCTCTGGAGTTAGCTCATCCTGGGCTATCTGATGGTACCAGGGGTGGGTGACTGGGTAAGAAGTCTGATAAGAAGGGAGAGCAGTGGGAAGGGTGACTGGAACACTGGAAAGAGGACTCTGATAATTCTCTTTGGGAATACTATTCATTAACTTCCTCTCTCTGTCTTTCTCCCTCCCTTCTCATAGTTTTCAAGACTTCTGGACAGAATTCACCGTATTTTTACAATAAAACTATTAAAACATCAAATGAGTATTGAAATGATCCTTCTGAGAATATGCTTCTAAACTAAATCAGGAGTAGTTTAGAATCATCGCTTGCTGTCCCAGATTTGATGCCACCAGAATTCCTTCCATTAGCACCCGAAGCTGAGGTCTACCTGCAGCTCTCTAGATCAATCCCGGATGCGACCTGACTTTAGCTAAAGGTCTGATTAATTATGCATGTCGTCATAGTAGAATGAGGTGGTGTGTGCTGAGACTCAGGGCCCCGGGCCGTCATTACAAATAATGGAGGAACAAGCACTCCAAGTCACACCTGGCACCTCTGTCCTGGATCCTGCAGGCACAGCTGTCCTCTAAATCCAGAGCTTTTGCTTTCATTGGATCCTCTGCAATCCTCTCCAGGTGAAGCCAGGGAGTCTCCTTCCTCGGTTCTGGAGTTTCTTGCTGTGGGATCATGTTCTCCAATACACTGGAAACCACAGGACATCATCCATCCCGCTTCCTCTCTCTCAGTGAGTGGTCTTCATTATTTTCACCACATGGACCCTGCTATACCTCCACGAGCTCAGTGGTTTGAAAAATGTTACCTATCAAAAAATTCCATTGATCAAGTAATAACAAAGGATTCTGTGGCCACACCACAGAGCACACAGCATCTGCTCTCTACAAATTGCAAAATCCCACCGAAAGCAACGACACTGAAATTGCCCATAGGAGCCTGATGTGGTAGCCTTCGCCTTTAATCCCAATGCTCAGGAGGCAGAAGCAGGAAGATCTCTGTGAATTCAGGGCAACTTGGTCTACACAGTGAGTTCCAGGACACCCAAGGCTGTATAGAAAGACACCATCTTAAAAAAAGGAAGATAGAAGGAAGGAAGGAAATTGGCCTTTACTAAAGACTTGCCTTCCTTTTTCCCCTTATAGAGTCTGGTCTCTCTGGAGTTGGGGAAAAAAAAAAAAAAAAAAAAAAAAAAAAACCTAGAACGAGTCCTCCGTTTCTGTGAATCAGTCCTCCCTTTCTGTGAGCCAGTCCTCCCTTTCTGTGAGCCACCAACACCCAGCTTGACAGTCTCACATTTTAAAAATAACTTTTGCCGGGTGGTGGTCATGGCAGCACACGCCTTTAATCCCAGCACAAAGCCAGTTCCAGAATAGCCAGGACTGTTGGACTGTTACACAGAGAAACCCTGTCTTGAAAAACCAAACAACAGTTTTAATTTTCATACATATATTTTTTGGTCACACTTCTACTCCACCTTCCTAATAAAACCCAGTGGGATCTGAAACACAAATACACGTCTAATTTTATTTTCATTCTCTATTTTTCTTAAAGATTTATTTATTTATTAGGCATATATACAGCATTCTACCTGCATGCACACCTGCAGGCCAGAAGAGGGCACCAGATCTTATTACAGATGGTTGTGAGCCATCAGATGTTGGGAATTGAACTCAGAACCTCTGGAAGAGCAGCCAGTGCTCTTAACCACTAAACCATCTGTCCAGGTCTCCTCTATTTTTTTGAGGCTGTCTCACTTTGCAATCCTGCCTGCAACTTTCACTATATAAACTAGGCTAACCAGAAAGTCACAGAGTTCTGTCTGCCCCTGTCTCCTGAGGCTTAAAGGCATCCATCTTTATTCCTGATATTATTGACTTTTTTTGATTTGTTTTGGTTTCCTTGAGATTATGGTTTCTCTGTGTAGCTCTGACTGTCCTGGAACTTACTCTGTCAACCCGAGTAGCCTTGAACTCAGAGGTCCACCTGCCCCTGCCTCCCAAGGCTAGAATCAAAGGTGTGCACAACCACACCCAGCTAAAATATTTTATTTGTTGGGGTGAGTGAAGCTCTGAGGACAACTTTTGGAAATGTTATGTGGGTCCTAGTGTTTGAACTCAGGCCATCAGCTTGCCTGCTCCCAGTGGGTGCTTGTTCCTGTTATTGTTGTTCATTTAAAACTATGAGAATAATAAGGGGAGTGCTGGGTTCCCAGCTGAGTGCTGAACCAGTGGCTCGGAGGGCAGAAGTTCAGACCGCAGCCTGGCACGGCGGTGCACACCTTTATTCTTTCACCCCAGCACTCGTGAGGTAGATGCAGGAGGGGATCTGTGACCCCAGCCTGTTCTCCATAGCCAGTTTCAGGCTAGTCAGAGCTACAGAATGGGACCCTATCAAAAATATAAAAGAATAAATAAAAATAAAATAAAAATTTACAATTGGAAAAGCTTCAACGTAGTGGGAGGGAATGAGAGAGGCAGGTGGAGTAGAAGTGTGATCAAAAATATATATGTATGAAACTGTCAAAGAACGAATTAAAATTGTTGTTTGGTTCTGGTTTTTCAAGACAGGGTTTCTCTGAGAAGTGTTCTGATGTTACCCTCTCAATCACAGGAAAGATTTTCTGTGCTGTGTCATTAGTGAATGATCCATGATCTGCTGTAGGCCTTTTCCTTCCCTTTTTTTTTTTTTTTGAGACAGGGTTTCTCTGTGTAGCTTTGGAGCCTGTCCTGGAACTCACTCTGTAGACCAAGTTAGCCTCAAACTCACAGAGATCTGCTTGCCCCTTCCTCCTGAGTAGTGGGATTAAAGGTTTACCACCACCGCTCGGCTTCCTTTCCCTTTCTATATAAGGGGAGTCAACTCTTGTCATAAATTCCTGAGTGCCACAGCACTACCTAGAAGACAGCATTTTTACACTTGATTCCCATCCTCTTGGTTTCCTGCCGCCTGTTCCCTGAGCCTTTAGTGTCGGGGGTGGGGGATAGAGGGCTAGTGGTACAGATGTCCCGTTTAGGATTGGCCACTCCACCGTCAGTTATTCTCAGGAGTGTCTGCATTACCACAGCCCAATGCAAAAGGAAGCTCCTCTCTCTGACCAATGTTCAGAGCACCTTTGGGTACCAACAAAATTTTAAGATTTACTCTTGATTATTTGGAAGTGTGTGTGTGTGTGTGTGTGTGTGTGTGTGTGTGTGTGTTTATAGCTGCTTCCCAAAGCCAGAAGCATTGGATTTCCTGGAGCTGGAGTTCCAGGCAGCTGCGAGAACCCCGACATCTGTGCCAGAAATTGAATTCCAGTCTATCTTCTGCAGGAGAGCAGAGCACACTCCAACGTCTGAACCAACTGTCTAGCCCTTACTGTGTGTGTGTGTGTGTGCGCGCGCGCGTGCACACATGCAGTGGGTCAGATACCCACAGAAATCAAAAGAGGTTTTCAGATCACCTAGAGCTAGAGTTACAGGCAGTATGTGAGCTACTGGGCAGTGAATTTTGTTGTTGTGTGGTTATTTTTGGGTTCTTTTTCCTTTGTTTTTGAGAGAATATCTCACATAGTTCAGGTTTAGTCTCAAACCCAGTACCTAGCTGAGAATGACCTTGAACTTCTGCTCTTCTGGCCTCTGCCTCCCAAGGGCTAGGATTACAGGTGTGTGCCACCAAACACAGTTTATGTATTGCTGGAGATCAAATATGGGAGGCCAGGCAGTTGCGGTACAAGCCTTTAATGGCAGAACTAGGGAGACAGTGGTGGTGGTTCTCTGAGTTCAAGGCCAGCCTGGTCTACAGAACAAGTTTCTGGACAGCCAGGACTACAAAGAGAAACCCTGTTTCAAAAAAAACCAATAAACAAACAAACAAAAGTTCAAATGCTGCACTTCATTCACCCTTGACAAGCAGGTTATCAATTGAGCTACCTGCTCAGCCCCCAAGCTGGAGGACCTTAGCTGGTTCCTTACACTAGCTGGGCAGGGAAGGCTGTAGGTAGTCTATGTTTTTTCTGAAGAGCCATCTGGAAAGGACTATTTTCATCTAAGTGAGCTGGACAGTGGGACGGGGAAGCATGTTAGTGATTTTGCTGGGGCTCCTTGTGGGAATCAGGAGAACCAGAGGATGCATCAGCAGGCATTGTGTCACCTCTGGTCCCCTGATCTGCAGGAGGTGGATGAGGGATCAGAAAGGCATGTGGGTTTCCTGTGTCAGCCAGGGGATCTGGAGACAGGAGAACCCAAAGCAGAGTCTAAGGCCTGGAAGGCCTGCTCAGTCAGAAGGCCAATGATGCAGGCTGGACCAGGAATGTCTGTGGCGTCTGTATGGGGAGGGGGTGGTGAGTCACCGCTTGGGGCTGGAAGAACCAGCAAACACCCTGGGTGAAAACTCTGCTGTTGTTGAGACAATGTTTAATGCTGTAGTCCAGGCTAGCCTGGAACTCACTTTATATCTAGACTAGCCTCAAACTTGGAATTCTCCTGCCTCAGCCTTCCAAGTGCAAACGCTACAGACAGGACTCACCACACCAGCTTCTCTCGACTCATCTTCAAGAGCTGATTTTTCAGGCGGGGTTCCCTCCCGTGACATATCTTACATCCTCTCTACGCTAGGGGTGAGTTGAGGTGACCTCTTGACTCACGTTGTCTGTGTCCTTTGACCCTGCACATCCTGAATTTTCTGCAGTGAAATAGGCAGAAGGGGACTATGCTTCCTCCTGAACTCCTCCCAGCTGAAACCACACAAGACTGAACGCCAGGGCGCTACTCCCTGTAGACTGGCATGCTGGGCAGCCACGTGGCTTGGATTTATGGACCTATTTTGCTCAAGTCCTGCAAGCCTGTGCTGAGGGCACCAAGTGTGCCTTGTGTGCTTAGCATTTGCAAAGGCCTGGCTTTGACCTTCAGCACCACAATTAAAAGGGAAAACAATTCTATCAGGCCTTTCCAATCTCCAGAAACTTTCCAGGATTGGCTTCTCCACTTTCCTGTCTCCTAAGGCGCCCTTTGGGGACCTGTGGGTATCTCTGTTCTCCACCTGCCCTCTCCTCTTTGCTATTTGTTAGTCCTGGGAAGAAGAGAAACTTCTAGACTCCAGCCCACCACTTGTCCTTCCCAGAGCCCAGGACACATCATCTTTGATTCGTTCGTTTGTGGACAAAGGGAAACTTTTAATGATGGTACAAGCCTACAAAGTGCCAAGTCCACAGCACTTTGGAGACTGAGGCAGGAGGACCACATATTTGAAGCCATCCTGAGCCACAAAACAAGACACTATCCCCAAAACCAAACAAGCTAGATGTAGTGGTTTATTCCTGTAATTCAGCAAGGAGGAGGCTGAGGCTAGAGGATTTTTGTAGATTAGAGGCAACTAGCCTGGGCTATATAGTCGGTTTCAGGACAGCCTAGGCTACAGGGTACAGTCCTTTCTCAAAGAAGCAAACAAAAAACAACAACAACAACAAAACAGGAAAACGGGGTGTAGTAGTGTGTACCTGTAATCCAACTCTTGGGTAATAGCCGCAAGAGAATCAGAAAGCCAAAACCATTCTCAGCCAGACAGTGAGTTAGTTAGTCTGAGGCCACGCTGGGCTAACTGAGACCCCCCTCAGCCCTGTCTTCAACTAACAAATTGGACATAGGGACACACCCCTGTATTGCCAGTGCAAGAAAGGTTGAGACAGGAGAATTAACATAAGTTTGAGGCCAACCTGAACAACAGTAACAACCAAGAAATCAAGGGAAAGCTGGGAGACATGGCTGCACAGGCTGGCAGAAAGGGAGCTAAGGCGCAGTCTCAGAACACCTTGACAGAGGACCCAGGGCTCTCGTGGTCTTGGAGACTGACCGCAGGGCTTTCCTTCACTTTGCTTTGGCGCCAGATTCTAGGGCCCAGACGATGATGTCTACATTTTTTGGATACCCTCCCCCTTGAGACAAGAGTACAAAGGCTTTGATGCAAACCCCCACAAGCCCATTAGCTATGTTGCTGAGCAGGATACAAGATCTCAAGCAGCCCCTGCCTCCACTCTGGAAGCTAAATCTGCCCTGACATCTTATCACAGCCTGTTGGTAGCTGGGAGATGCCATGCAGAACTTGCTCCCAGGGAAGAAGCTTGTCTAGAGGAGGGGTGATGGCTGAGTAGGCAGGTGAGGTTTCCAGGAGGCAGAAGGAGCAGTCTTTCCAGTCCAGCGACCTCTCATCCCACAGGGGCACTTAACTCCCTACTGGATCTTCCACAGAGGCCACCAGAGTAACAAAGTGACCTAGATTAGGCCCTGGAGCCATAGGCAGGACAGGAGTTTGCTAGGTTAAGGGTTCCAAGAGCCAGGATAATTGAAGACGGAAGGGCCCAAGAAAAAGGACTTCAGGGACTGTCAAAATTAAGCCTGAGCCCTATGGCCAGAGCCAGGTTCTAAGTCCTTGTGGAAAGGCAAAGGAAGGTTTCAAGAGTTTTTCGACTGAGGGGGAGACAGCCCTGAACGTCAAGAAACTTCAGTATCCTGAGAGGACGTGGTCCTGTTGTCTGGGCTCCTCCTAGTCAGCCTTCAGACTGACAAAAGCTAGAAGGCCTGAATCAGAGCTCAGGAGGATGAAATGACCACAGAGAGCCCCGTGGATGCAGAGGATGACAGGCTTTGGCCTTTGAGAAGGGGCTCAGGTTTAAAACATTTTTCTTTTCAAGACAGGGCTTCTCTGTGTAACTCTGACTATCCCGGAACTCACTCTCTAGACCAGGCTGGCCTGGCAGAGAAACATGCACCTGCTTCTGCCTCTTGAGTGCTGGGATCAAAGGTGTGTGCCACCACACCTGGCCTTTCAAAAACTTTTAAACTTTTTTGTTTGTTTTGTTGTATGAGACAGGGTCTTTCTGTGTAGTTCTGGCTGTCTTGGAATTAGCTCTGTAGACTAGGCTGGCCTCAAACTCACAGAGATCTGCCTTCTTCTGCGTCCGGAGAGCTGGGATTAGAGGTGTGGGCCACCACTGCCCGGCAGAACAAGTAAGTGCTCTTGTCTGCTATCCAGCTCCTGAATATTTCTCTTCATTGGTGGATTAAAGCTGAGTTAGGGTCTTGTTATGCATCATTACTGTCTTCAGACCTGCACTGGCCTCTTGCTTGTGCCTTCCAAATGCCAAGATTACCAATGTGCACTGCTATGCCTGACCTTTTAATTAATTAATTAGCTAATTAATTAATATATTTATTAATGTTTTTGAGACAGGGTTTCTCTCTGTAGCTCTGGCCATCCTGGAACTTGCTCTGTAGATCAGGTTGGCCTTGAACTCACTTGGGATTAGTGGTATGCACCACTACTACCCAGGCCTTTTTCAATTTTTAAAATGGTTTTATTGTATAGTCCAGTCTGGCCCCAAATTCTCAGCAGCTTCCTTTCCTCAGCCTCCTGAGTACAGGCATGCTCCTAATAGATTGGTTCATCAAAATTACAGGACACTAGGGATGTAACAGCTAGGAGCCTGCTTGCCTAGTATGGACGAAGCCCTGGCAGCATGCTTGCCTAATAGCATTGATGAAGTCTGAGCAATGGACAATCTTAGTGCATACGAGGTAGAGGGAAGAAGATCAGGGTTCAAGGACAACATCAGCTACACATCAAATGAGACCAACCTAGGCTACATGTCTAAAGCAACCCTTTGGGGAGGGAGTTAGAACTTTCTGGAGCCTCCAACATATTCCTATGTTACACTGCCCCAAGTAGGAAACCATGTGGCCATAAACTCCAAGTTCACCAGAATCATTAGGAATTCCCAAGACGTCTGCCTCTGGTAGCCTTATCTCCACAGAGTCGCCATTCCCAGTTAATGTCCGTATCTGGGATTCAGACCACCATGGTCCCTCCTGTTACCCCAGAAGTCTCCGATGACTTTGTGGGGCTGCCTGTTCCCTTACAGAGCGCTGCCTCAGTTGACGCTCACCAAGGTGACCCTTTCCACCCACAGCACCCAACAGGAAGGAGGGCAGAGAACAGTGGGCCCTGTGCCCAGGAAAAAAGAGGGGAGGGAAAATGGGGTGTTAAGTCACTCTGCCCACCAGGCAGGCTCCAGATAGGGCTGGAGATACCCAAATGTTAATCACCCATTAGCACAGCCCAGGTGGAAAAGGAAGCTTCATTAGGTTACAATAGGCTTGAGTACCCGAGATAAGAGGCTTCCAGGCTAATCAGTGCCTCTGTGGTGCCTGGATATAAAGAGGCCAAGACAGGGTCTTGAAGCAGAATCCTACAAGCCAACAGATAGAAGGAAGGGACCTTATCCTGCCCTGTGGAAAAGCTGGAAGAGCAGTCGGGTAAGAGAGAGGCTGGGATAGTGATGGGCTGGCCTGTGAGGAAGTGGGTCTACTGACTCTTTACCCTGTTTCCTTGTCTGTACGGGAATCTAGAAGATAGTTCAAAGGGATTCCTAAGAAGACCAGGTCTCTCAGCCTTGGGCTAGCTCTGGCCTTCAGGGATCTGGGGGAAAGTTTCTTCCTGCCTGCTATTTCTGCAGAAGATTGAAAAGGGTGGAGACCACAGAAGAGGCTCAGCTCAACCTTTAGGAAGAACTGCTGAGCCACCTTAGTCAAGCCCAAGAGGGTGTGTGTGTGTGTGTGTGTGTTCAGGATGATTCTCTGTGTGGTTTTCATCTCGGGGAGGGATATGATGGCTGAATAACAGCTTAGTTGGAAGCAGGGAGGTGGGCTGCTGCGAACTTTGTTAGGGCTTTAGGGGGATAATCTTGCTAAATCCTATCCCTGTGATGTCTGGTAATGAGCCAAGAAGGGAGTTCCCACCTCCTAGGCCTTTGCTACTTTCTTCCCAGTCCATCCTTCAGAGTCCACAAAGCAGGACCAGCTCTGGGCAAGGCTCCATGTCCCTTCCAATCACTTCGTGTAACCCACTGTGGTTCCTGCCCCACCCCAGCTCTTAGCATTCACCCAAGTCCCAGCATCAAGGAGCCTCCTGGATCCCCCCTGATTGCAGAATTGGCCGGTTTTCCTTCAGCTCAGACGCACAACCTAGGAAGATGGTGACAATGACGACCTGCCCTCTGCTGCTGGTGCTGCTCTTCCTGGCGACCGGGCTGGGAGAAAAAGAAGAACTTCAATTCAGGTAGGAGTGAGAGGTGTGGAGGTGGGGGCTGGAATATAAACTGTCTTGGGGTGGGGGTGGTGAAAAAGAGAGGGACTCCAGGCTGAGCGGAGGGAGTGGAGAGAGTGGAGAGAGAGCCAGTCTGCAGCCTGAGCATGCAATGAAAACAGAACAGAGAGTTATGTATGAAGTGTTCCTGTGGAAGTGAGAAAGACTGTGCTTTGCCAGGTCTGAGGAAGGCCCTTTGGTGGCAGAGAGTCTGCAGTGTAGGGTCTCCCTTGGGAGAGCTGGCCACTTTGATGCATGCATACATTCACTAGATCTCACAGGAGCTTCCTGGGCACCAGACGTAGGGCAGATAATTGTGAACCAAGGTCCACTGATGGCTCCTGCCTCAGTGAGTACATGGACCAAGACAGACACAGACATGGACCACATAACCATGCTCCAGAGGACCAAAGCCAAGGCAGACAGTGTAGTTCTGAGTCTGGCAGCTTGCTCCTGTAACTCTAGCCCTTGGCAGGCAGAGACAGGGGGATTGAAAGTTTGAAGCTAGCCTGGGCTACATAAGAAGACGAGAGTCTAGAGTGAGAGAAAGAGAAGAGGAGAAGGAGGAGGAGGAAAACAGAGAAAGAGGAGGAAGAGAAGCTGAGGTTGAGTATAGCCAGGGCTCTGACTGTGTTTGGGGACCAAGGCAGAGACTTGTCAAAGCAGTACCGTTTTTTCTCGGATGAAGGACAATCCATGTACCGTATGAAGTTAGCACATGGAAAGTATGAGGGAAAGCTGGCAGAAATACTCAAGAGACCTTGAGTTTGTTAAGAACAAAGACTCAGACCGGACAGTAATGGTCCAAACCTTTAAACCCAGCACTCAGCAAGCAGAGGCAGGCAAATCTCTGAGTTCGAGGGCAACTGGTCTACAGTGAGTTCCAAAACAGCCAGGGCTACACAGAGAAACCCTGTCTCATAAAACAAAACAAAAATAAAAAACCAACAAAAACAGCTACAACGAAAGAAAAATCACTGACAACAATGGTAGCACCTGTCTTTAGTTACTGTGCTCTGGAGGCAGAGGCATACTGTGAGTTCCAGTCAGGGTTACTAATGAGACCCTGTCTCAAAGAGAGAACAGAGACTCAAGAAGTCAGTGTGGCACTGCCTACATCCCAGGACAAGTGAGAGGGCACAGCAAGATCAGGAGTTCACGGGGAACTTCAGCATCAGAGTGAGTTTGAGGCAAGCTGGGATACTAGAGACCATGACAAGCAAATCATAAACAAAACAACAGCAACAACAAAAATCTCAGAGGGTTGTGGCTGGGGAACACTCCCCAGTCTTAACTAGCATGCATGAGACCCATAGGTACTACCCCTAGACCTGAAACAACAAACCAGGGCCCCTCCCAGAAACCTGGATTCAAATGAACTAGGTGAATCCCGGATCTGTCATTTATACTGTGTGGCACCAAAGTGGTGGTCAGGGGACATCTCTCTCCTACCACCTTTTTGTGCCTTTTGGGAACTGAACTCAGGGGGTCAGGCTTGTGTCCAGGTAAGTGACTCATTTACAATATAGGGACACAGAAAATAGTAAAACTATTGGTGGTGGATCAAGACAGGGTTTCTCTGTGTAGCCCTGGCTGTCCTAGTCCTTGAACTCACTCTGTAGACCAGGCTGGTCTTGATCTTAGAGATCCGCCCGCCTCTGCCTCCCTAATACTGTGATTAAAGTTATGCCCCACCACCCACCACGCTAATAGTGGTAAAACTTATTTTCATCTCTATTTCTGTGCATTGGTGTTTCATCTGCATGTTTATCTGTGTGAGCTGTGGGGCACACTGGAACCGGAGTTACAGACAGTTGACACCACCGCCTGGCAAGGTCCTGGGTTTGATTCCACCACCACATAAAAGGAGAGGGGATGGCTGGAGAGATGCTCCGTGGTTAAGAGAACTGGTTGTTCTTCCAGAGGACCAGGGCTCAGTTCCCAGCACCCTAATGACAAGTCAGTCTAACTCTAGTTCCCAAGGATCTGATGCCCTCTCACTGACATCCATGCTGGCAAAACACTAATGTGTGGGGATGGAGAGATGGCTCAGTGGTTAGGAGCACTTGTTGCTCTTCCAGATGTCCTGAATTCAATTCCCAGCAACCACATGGTGGCTCACAGCCATCTATATTGAGATCTGGTACTGTCTTCTGGTCTGCAGGCATATATGGAAGGAATCCTATCTATATAATAAGTAAATAAATCTTTTTTTTATTTTTTTATTAATTTATTATGCATTTAATATCTGCCTACATGTGTGCCTGCAGGCCAGAGAGGGCACCAGATTTCATTACAGATGGTTGTGAGCCACCATATGGTTGCTGGAAATTGAACTCAAGACCTTTGGATGAGCAGGCAATGCTCTTAACCACTGAGCCATCTCTCCAGCCCCCTAAGTAAATAAATCTTGAAAGAAAAAAACACTAGTGTGCATAAAATAAAAGTAAATTTTAAAAATGATTAAAATAAATATGACTCACACCTTTCATCCCAGCACTAGGAAAGCAAAGGCAGGTGGATCTCCGTTGAGTTTGAGGCCAGCCTGCTCTACAAAGTGAGTTCTCGGTCAGCTAGGACTGTTTAACAGAGAAACCCTGTCTTGAAAAACAATAAAACATCCAAATACAAAACAAAAAAGGAGCAGCGATACAAACAGTATGTCTCATAGGGATGTGATGGAATAGTTTATTGTTATAATTTTTTTTTTTTGCTTTTTCTATCATATAGGTGAAGCGGGTTGAACTCAGGTTGTCAGGATTGATAGCAAAACCCCTTTATTTGCCAAATAATCTGACCAGTCCCTGAGTTCACTACTATGATTATTATTTTAATAATTTGCTTATTTTTTTATGTTTCTTGGTGTTTTGGCTGCATGTATGTGTGAGAGTGTCAGATCTTGAAGCTACAGACTTGTGGGTGCTGGGAATTGAACCTGGGTCCTCTGGTAGAGCAGGTGGTCCTCTTAACCACTGAGCCATCACTTCCACACCTGTTTTTACTTTTTTTTTTTTTTGGTGTTTTTGAGACAGGGTTTCTCTGTAGCTTTGGGGCCTGTCCTGGAGATAGCTCCTGTAGACCAGGCTGAACTCAAATTCACACAGATCCACCTGCCTCTGCCTCTGAGTGCTGGGATTAAAGGCATGCATCTCCACCGGCCTCTTTATTCATATTATTGCTATTTTTTTGAGACTATGTCTTTCTCTGTAGCTCTAACTGTCCTGGAACGCACTGTGTAGACCAGGCTGGCCTTGAACTCACAGAGCTCGGTCTTCCTCTGCCTCCTGAGTGCTGACAACTATTCTTATTATTTCATTCTTACTATTATTGAGATGATCTCCAGGTACACAGTATAGACTGGCCTTGAACTTGCAGTGATCCTCCTGCCTCTGCCTTCAAGTACTAGGATTACAGGCATGCACTCTCAGGGCCAGTTGAGTTCCCTTTGTTACTCTGAACCAAAGGACTTAATCAAGCAATGTGATGTCCCGTCCCCAACCTTTGTCCCTTCCCTGGGATCCTGGTTTCTATCTCTCGCCTCTCAGATCCCAAGCTAAATCTGGTAGTCTCCGGCCTCGAGGCCCGAGGTATGCAGAGGGGACTTTAATCAGCGATTACAGCATCCTCATGGACAAGATCCGCCAACATGAGTTTGTGAACTGGCTGCTGGCCCAGAAGGGGAAGAAGAGCGAGTAAGTAACTCCCTGCACCCCTCCTGTCCCCACACCAAACTCTGCTATGTTCACACCGCCTCCTAGGAGACCATACAGGCCGTGAGGAGCACAACCCCACAGACACCTTTTAGTCAGTGAGGAGGAGCTAGTGGCCGCGTCCTGAGACTCTGAGCGGGCAACAGAGCAGTCTGGTGCAGATGAGGTGTTCTCCTGTCCTTTATTTCTAAGGGGAGGAGCCAGAGAAGAGTGTAGAAGCCCCAGCGGAACCCCAGAGGTCTGGAGATGAAGGCAGGAAGAGCTGGGTTGCCTGTTGGCTTCAGACTCTGTAAATAAATCACCATTGTGCTTCTCCCAACCCACGCCAAATCTTCCTGTGCTGCCGTTTCCTCAGCCTGGTGGATTCTGAGGAGCCATCTGTCATGGAGGTCACTGAACACAAGCAGTGGTCAGAGGTGGGGGGTTAGGATGTGGAGGAAGAGGCACTGTTGCTGTTACTGTTGAGGTATCAAAGATGTGAGTGTCCCTGGGTGGAGACTTCCAAGTGTTCCCCTTGTGGGCTCACTCCCAAATCGTCTTCCTACCACCAGCTGGAAACACAACATCACCCAGAGAGAGGCCCGGGCCTTGGATCAGGCAGGACAATCTGAGAGAAATGAAGAGACAGAGGGACAACAGAGGTGAGTCCACCATGAGGAATAGGGGGAACAGCTTCCAGCCCATTGGCTTCAATGCTCCCTGTAACAGGTCTTTTCTTTGAACCACCAACCAACTCCCAAATTGTGACATGAGACTTGATTTAGTTAGGAATCCTCGGCCTTAGCTTATGCTTGTACCATTAGCTCTTTAAGTTTACTGTTTCTCTTCATCTACATTTTGCTTTGAGGCTTTTTTCCTTTTCCTAACCTGTGTCTCTTTGCCTGTCAGCTTCTGTTGGCTGACTGGTTGACTGGCTGACTGGCCCTGGGTGCCTCCTTTTCTTTCTCCGTTGTCCTCTTCTTCCTCTTCTCCAGAGCCTAGATTCCTTTTACAAGTTCTCTGTGCCCTACAGTTCCTGCTTTCCTTCTACTGACAATCTATTGTATTGTTGTTGTTGTTGTTTTATTTTGCTTTTTGTTAACGATTTATTTATTATGTATACAGTGTTCTGCCTGCAGGCCAGAAGATGGTACCAGGTCTCATTAAAGATGGTTGTAAGCCACCATGTGGTTGCTGGGTATTAAATGCAGTACCTCTGGGAGAGCAGCCAGGGCTCTTTATTTTCTCTGAGTCATCTCTCCATCCTCTGGTCGTCAGCTTTTTATTAGACCAATCAGGTGTCTTAGACAGGCAAGGTGAAACAGCAAAATGCCTTTACATAATTAAACAAGTGCCTCATACACAAACGTAACACACTTTAACATGGTTAAGTAATCCACAGCAGCGCCCTCTCTCAGCCTGCAGAGTAGGGCAGGGACTCCCCCATATGAACCTTCTTAAGCAATGTGGTGGTGGTGCATGCCTTTAATCCCAGCACTTGTGGGGCAGAGGCAGGTGAATCTCTTTGAGTTTGAGACCAGCCTGGTCTATAAGAGCTAGTTCAAAGGACAGGCACCAAAGCTACAGAGATACCCTATCTTTAAAAAACAAACAAACAAACAAACAAAAAAACAAAAAAACCAAAATAAAACAAACAAAAGAACCCCCTTTTCTAGGCTCAAAAGAGTGAAGCCCTGGAGGGCTTTCTAAAATCTGTGACTGAATGATATACATGGATTCATTGTAGCGAGGGGAGCAGGGAATGAGGGACCATAGAGTTGGCTTCTCCTTGCCAAGTCTCAGGAAGGCAGTTTGGAAGACCAGGGCATTCTCCCAAGGCCATACCGCTAAAGGCAGCCTCCCATTCTGGGAAGAAGTGATGAATGGATGTTCAGGGAAGGTCTCTCTGGCTTCACTGGGATGCAGTCTGCGATGCTTTTAGAGGTGGGTGGATAAGATATGTCACTGCAAAGCTTTAATCCCCAATACTGTGATTAAAGTTGTGCCCCACCACCCACCAGGCTAAGAGTGGTAAAAACTTTTTTCCATCTCTATTTCTGTGCATTGGTGTTTCGTCTGCATGTTTATCTGTGTGAGCTGTGGGGCACACTGGAACCGGAGTTACAGACAGTTGACACCACCGCCTGGCAAGGTCCTGGGTTTGATTCCACCACCACATAAAAGGAGAGGGGAGGGCTGGAGAGATCATCTGTGGATAAGAGAATTGGTTGTTCTTCCAGAGGACCAGGGCTCAGTTCCCAGCACCCTCATGACAAGTCAGTCTAACTCCAGTTCCCGGGATCTGATGCCCTCACACAGACATTCATGCAGGCAAAACAGTAATGTGCAGGGCTGGAGAGATGGCTTAGTGGTTAAGAACACTGGCTGCTCTTCCAGAGGTCCTGAGTTCAATTCCCAGCAACCACATGGTGGCTCACAACCATCTATAATGAGATCTTGTGCCATCTTCTGGCCTGCATGCACACATGGAAGGAATTCTGTATACATAATAAATAAATAAATCTACAAAGAATAAAAACACTAATGTACATACAATAAAAGTAAATTTTAAAAACGATTAAAATAAAGGTGGCGTACACCTTTATTCCTAGCACAAGAAAGGCAGATGCAGGTGGATCTGTGTGAATTTGAGTCTAGCCTGGTCTACAAGAGGTATCTCCGGGACAGGCTCTAAAACTACAGAGAAACCCTGTCTCAGAAAAAAAGACAGTAAAAACCAGGTGTGGAAGTGATGGCTCAGTGGTTAAGAGGACCACCTGCTCTACCAGAGGACCCAGGTTCAATTCCTAGCACCCACGTGTCAGCTAATAACTGTCTGAATTACAAGATCTGACACTCTCACATTATTCATATTATTGTTATTCTTTTGAGACTTGGTCTTTCTCTGTAGTCTAACTGTCCTAGACCTCACTGTGTAGACCAGGCTGGCCTTGAACTCACAGAGCTCGGTCTTCCTCTGCCTCCTGAGTGCTGACAACTATTCTTATTATTTCATTCTTACTATTATTGAGATGATCTCCAGGTACACAGTATAGACTGGCCTTGAACTTGCAGTGATCCTCCTGCCTCTGCCTTCAAGTACTAGGATTACAGGCATGCACTCTCAGGGCCAGTTGAGTTCCCTTTGTTACTCTGAACCAAAGGACTTAATCAAGCAATGTGATGTCCCGTCCCCAACCTTTGTCCCTTCCCTGGGATCCTGGTTTCTATCTCTCGCCTCTCAGATCCCAAGCTAAATCTGGTAGTCTCCGGCCTCGAGGCCCGAGGTATGCAGAGGGGACTTTAATCAGCGATTACAGCATCCTCATGGACAAGATCCGCCAACATGAGTTTGTGAACTGGCTGCTGGCCCAGAAGGGGAAGAAGAGCGAGTAAGTAACTCCCTGCACCCCTCCTGTCCCCACACCAAACTCTGCTATGTTCACACCGCCTCCTAGGAGACCATACAGGCCGTGAGGAGCACAACCCCACAGACACCTTTTAGTCAGTGAGGAGGAGCTAGTGGCCGCGTCCTGAGACTCTGAGCGGGCAACAGAGCAGTCTGGTGCAGATGAGGTGTTCTCCTGTCCTTTATTTCTAAGGGGAGGAGCCAGAGAAGAGTGTAGAAGCCCCAGTGGAGCCCCAGAGGTTGAGAGATGAAGGCAGGAAGAGCTGGGTTGACTGTTGGCTTCAGACTCTGTAAATAAATCACCATTGTGCTTCTCCCAACCCACGCCAAATCTTCCTGTGCTGCCGTTTCCTCAGCCTGGTGGATTTTGAGGAGCCATCTGTCATGGAGGCCACTGAACACAAGCAGTGGTCAGAGGTGGGGGGTTAGGATGTGGAGGAAGAGGCACTGTTGCTGTTACTGTTGAGGTATCAAAGATGTCAGTGTCCCTGGGTGGGGACTTCCAGGTGTTCTTCCAGTCGACTCACTCCCAGTCGTCTTCCTACCACCAGCTGGAAACACAACATCACCCAGAGAGAAGTCCAGGCCTTGGATCAGGCAGGACAATCTGAGAGAAATGAGGAGACAGAGGGACAACAGAGGTGAGTCCACCATGAGGAGAGAGGGGAAACAGCTTCCAGCCCATTGGCTTCAATGCTCCCTGTAACAGGTCTTTTCTTTGAACCACCAACCATCTCCCAAATCGTGATGCGAGACTTGATTTAGTTAGGAATCCTCGGCCTTGGCTTATGCTTGTACCATTAGCTCTTAGCTGGCAAATGACTGACTGACTGGCGCTGGGTGCCTTCCATTCTCTCCCTCATTCTCTTCCTGCTGTTACCCAGAGCCTAGATTCCAGATTTCTTCTGCTTGTTCTCTGTGCTCCACAGTTCCTGCTATCCCTCTACTGACATGCTTTTTTTTGTTGTTGTTTTTTGTTAAGAATTTATTTATTATGTATACAGTGTTCTGCCTACAGGCCAGAAGATGGCACCAGGTCTCATTACAGATGGTGGTAAGCCACTATGTGGTTCCTGGGTATCAAATGCAGGACCTCTGTAACAGCAGCCAGGACTCTTAATTAACCTCTGAGTCATCTCTCCATCCTCTGGTGGTCAGCTTTTTATTAGACCAATCAGGTGTCTTAGACAGGCAAGGTGAAACAGCAAAATGCCTTTACATAATTAAACAAGTGCCTAATACACAAACGTAACACACTTTAACATGGTTAAGTAATCCACAGCAGCGCCCTCTCTCAGCCTGCAGAGTAGGGCAGGGACTCCCCCATATGAACCTTCTTAAGCAATGTGGTGGTGGTGCATGCCTTTAATCCCAGCACTCGTGAGATGGAGGCAGGTGGATCTCTTTGAGTTTGAGGCCAGCCTGGTCTACAAGAGCTAATTCAAAGGATAGACACCAAAGCTACAGACATACCCTATCTTTAAAGAACAAACAAAAAAAATCAAACAAGCAAACCAAAAGATCCCCCTTCGCTGAGTTCAAAAGAGTGAAGCCCTGGAGGATGCCAGGTCCCTCTGGGGTCACTGGGATGCTTTTAAAGGTGGGTGGATAATCTATGCATCTGCAGAAATGGGTTTTTTTTTCCCTTAATGACGACCCTATATTCTGTGGTGTGCACAACCAGATAGGGCGCAACACAGAAGAGGCTAGGGATCTGAGAGTGGAGATAGCCTAGAGGAAGCCAGCTGTGCTCGCTTCCTAGCAGGTGTTCACACACGCTTTTATCCCAACACTCCAGATGCAGAGGCAGCCCAATTTGGTTTATATACTAAGTTCTAGGCTGGTCAGGTCTCCAGAGTGATACTCTGTCCAAGAACAAACCATCCAGGCTTCTGCAATCTATCTCCTGCGCAGTTCCCTGCCCATGAACCCCAGTGATGAAGATGTGCTCAGGGGCTTGCTGATTCAAGAGCTGCTGGCCCGGATGGTGGACCAAATAGAGCTCGGCCGGCTCAGGTGGGGGACACGAGGGCTATGGGGGTGCTCTACCTCTGAGTCTTAACCCAGGTTCCTCCAGGGCGCCCTGTGTAACCTAGATTGGACTCAAACTCATGATCCTTGTGTCTCCTCAGCACTGGAATTATAGGTGTGTGGCACGACATGCACCGTTATCCTTAGACCTCATTCAGATCTTTGTCCAAACACACACCTGCAAAGTATCCATTCAGAACCTCAGCATATTGATTAACATCAGAGCTGTAATGGGGGTGGGTATCACACCCACCACCTAGCACTTGGCAGGAGGATCTCAAGAAGATTGTCTACAAGCCCCAGTCCAGTCTACACCAGTGAGTTCTAAATCAGCCAGGGCTATGTAGTGATAACGTACCTCCCCAGCCAAATTAAAGCTAAAACAACGAACTAGAACAAAAAGAAAACTGTAGCTGGGCCTGGTGGCCACAACTTTGACTCCCATAACTCGGGAGGTAGAAGCAGGAGGATGTCTTAGTTTGGGGCAAATCTGTCCTAAAGGCAAGTTCCGGGACAGCCAGTGCTGAAACACAGAGAAACCTTGTCTTAAAGACAAACAAACAAAAAAAGGTTATTTGCAGGTAGGAGTGGTTTATCTATGCCTGGGCACCAGGATAAATTGGCTGAGCTGACTCTTGGTAACCACCCCTTTCCTTGTCTCCTCTCTTCCAGGTCTGAGTGACTGACCTAGCCCAGAGCAGGACTGGACTCTGCCCTTTGCTTGCTCAGCTTCTGCTTCCGCCCTGGTCCAAAGTCCAAAGTCTCTGAGAGAAGCAAACCAATAAAGTCTTGAGCTAAAGTAAATCCTGGTGTCCAGTCTGAAAACTCATTTAAATGTCAGCTGAGCCCTCACTGGGCATGGCTGTGTGTATCCTGGGTGTGTCCATGCCTCCCGAGCAAAGCGACACATCCAGTCATGCCTCTGTGCATCCTGCAAGCGTACTGGAAAGTCAACGTAGACAGGAGGGATTCTGACAGAATCACTGTTTTAATCATGAAGCAGACAGACACAATGCAGCCCTTCATGCTAACCAAGCCTGATGTTCCAAGCCTGTCAAACCAGTGCTGCAAAGCAGAAGGCAGGAGCATCAGGAGCTCAAGGACAGACTTAGCTACTCGAGGCTGCCTTAATGTTTGAAAAGCAAGCAAACAAACAGAGAAAAGGCAGGCTCTTCCGTATATGGTCCTTCCAAGCAGCTGAGAAAAATCTGTAGTTCCACAGCCAGCAATCCTTTATCTTCAAACACACACACACACACACACACACACACACACACACCACACTACTTACCACAGAGCGTGCTGAGTCTCATGAATAAGTACAGAAAAGTCCTTTTATTTTTGTTTTTTCGTTTTGGTTGTTGAGAGTGGGTTTCTTTGTGTAGCTTTGATCCTGTTCTGGAACTTGATCTGTAGACCAGGCTGGGATTTAAAGGCATGCGCCATCACAACCCCAGCCAGAAAAGAACTTTCTAGGTGTAATGTGGTGAGAAAATGGCATTTAAACTGAGACTAGGGGACATGCCGGGGAATGAATGGGCTGGAGAGAGCGTTTAATGGTAAGAATGAGAGAACCAGGGTTCCATTCCCAAAACTCTCTTCCAGTGTCTCACATGGCCTATAACTCTTGGTCCAGGAGATCCAACATGTCCTCTGGCCTCAGAGGGTATGAACACTCACCAATGCATAGTTCCACACAGACACACATATATACTCATAAATTAAAAAAAAAAATAAGTCAATCAATGGAAAGGCAAGCAATGGGGAGAGTACACACAAGAGCTAGGTGGCAGTCAGGCCTCAGGCCTCAAAGAGATGGTGCAGGCCTGAAACACAGCTCTGGGGAGGATGAGGCGGGCCATTGCTGCCAGTCTGAGGCAACCTGGACTGCAGTGAGAGGATGATGTAGTGAGACCTTGTCTCGACAAAATACAATGTCGGCTGTGGCGGCCTGCTTCTTTAATCCCTGCAGTCTGGAGGCAGAAGCAGGCAGATCTCTTTGAGTTTGAAACCAGTCTGGCTTATATAGTGAGTTCAAGGGCAGCAAGGGCTACACAGTTGGACTTCATCTTAAAATAGAAATTTAGCTTGCAATGGTGGTGCATGCCTTTAATCCCAGCATTTGGAGGGCAGAAGCAGGCAGATCTCTGTGAGTTCAAGTCCGGCCTTGTCCACAACAGCGAGTTACAGAACACAAAGAAACACAAAGTAATCCTGTCTCAAAAAACCAAAATTATATATACTTTACAAATACAATTTGAATTTAATTATTTTGGGGGAGTGGTTGGAGGGTTAGTTCAGCGGTAATGAGTTGTACTGACTGTTCTTTCAAAAGAGTTGGGATTCCATTCACAGCATCCACAAGACAGTTCACAACTGTCTAGAATTCCAGCCCCAAGGGAGCTGATGCCCTCTTCTGGCATCTGAGAGCACTGACCACATACAGTATACATACATACAGGCAAAACATACATACATATAAAATTTTAAAACATTTAAGCTTTTAGATTTTTGAAATTATTATCATCGTCATCATTACTGTTTACTCGTTATTTTCCAAAACAGGGTTTCTCTCGGTAGCCTTTGTTGTTCTGGAACTTGATTTGGTCAGACCAGGCTGATCTTGAACTCAGAGATCTGCTTGCCTCTGCCTCCAAAATGCTGGGATTAAAAGGGCGCGCCACCATGTCTAGATGACTTCTAAATTTTTATGTATTTTTGGTGATTTTGTTTCTTCCCTTCTAAACTTCTGGAGCTTCTGAAGTCTGTACCATGCATTAAACTTTGTTGCTCTAGTAACATGTGTTCTTAACCAATGAGCCGTCTCTCCAGATCTAGAAAGGACTTTTTACATCGGCTATATTTTACTGATTCTTCATGATAGAACTTACCGTGGAAGGAGAAAACAGACATCACAAAGTTGTCTCTGACTTCCTCACATGCACTGTGGCATGCATGCCCACATACTACTACCACACACACAATAAAGAAGATGCACTGGAGAGATAGATCAGAAGTTAAGAGCACTGGCTGCTCTTCCTGAGGTCATGAGTTAAATTCTCAGGAACCACATGGTGGCTAACAACTGTCTATAATGGGGTATATTCCCTCCATAGTTAGAATGGCATTCTCTTCTGATGTGTAGACATGCCAGCAGAACACAGTATACACAGTATATAAACCTTTAAAAAAATAAAGTATAATAAAGATTTTAATATCTTTCTTTTTTGAGACAGGATTTCTCTGCAGTTTTGGTGCCTTTCCTGAAACCAGCTTTTGTAGACCAGGCTGGCCTCGAACTCACAGAGATTCACTTGCCTCTGCCTTCTGAGTGCTTGGAATAAAGGCATGCGCCACCACCTCCTGGTCAAGAATTCAATATCCTAGGGAGAAGTTTGGATCTACATTTGTGGGGTCTTGGATATCTGAAGGGAGCATCAAAGATTCAAAAAGAGTTACATACTTTTTTCTCCCTTTGTATAATGTTCTTCCTACAAGCCAGGCAATGTAAGACACTCTAGCTTTTAATCACAGTGATCTCATCTAAAGCTTCACCAGCTCTTTAACCTAGTAGCAGGTGTTAACGGTGCATGACACTGCCTGTGAGAGGCAGACAAAAAGTCCATGCAGGAAGCCCGTCTGCCACAGGACAGAAAACTTTCTGACTTAATGAAGTTTACCTGTTGGATTTTTTGGCAGAGATTTTGAGTTGGATTAAGAATGTACAGCTAAACTGGGCAGTGGAACACATCTTTAATCCCAGTACTTGGGAGACAAAGGCAGGTAGCTCTCTGATTCTATCCAGGATTGCCAGGGCTATTAAACAGATAAACCTTGTCTTGAGAAAACAAAAACACCAACAAAAAGAATTGACAGTTAACAGCCCAGCATGGTGGCAAACACCTTTAAGCCCAGCATTTAGGAGGCAACAAGAACCTGTGAGTTTCAGGGCAGCCTGGTCTACATAGTGAGTTCCAGTCAGCCAGCACTATGTAAAGACTCTGTCTCAACAAACAAACCAAACCCATAACACCAAAACGAATTCACAGCTAATAATTTGAATTTGAGTCAGAGAGCTGGACTCATGGTTAAGTCCTAGTCTATGCGGAAGATAGCAATTTAAGGCAGATTCCCATATCTCTTGTGAAAAACAATACCAGCTCACAAACTTGAGATTTTTGAGAAATTACAAAACAAAGCAAGTTGGGTATTGCAAGGCACAAAACTTTCAGAGTGCTGCCGCTTCTTCTAAGAATGTTTTATTATTGGCTTTTGTTCAAGGTGGCACCCTCAGGTGTGCGTGATGGCACATGCATTTAATCCCAACATTCGAAGGTAGGGACAGGAGATCTCTGTAAAATCAAAGCCAGCTTGGCTTACAATGTAGGTCCAGCCCAGTCAAGGATATATAGTGAGATCCTGTCCGGAAAAAAATGGCTCCTTCCATGGTCAACACAAGACTTGGTGATGTCCCAGAAGCATGTGTTGCTTTCGTTGGAGCCCCAGAACAGCAGGCACCCACATTCGTGGATGCATAGAGAAATACAACACAGACTAGTGTTCGCGTTTTCGACGTCGTCTGTGCTTCGTGCAACGTGGCCCCAGCAAAATGAGAGGGGTCCACACACCCCGCGCAAGACTCGAGGCAGGAAGTGGACGCGCGACTTCCGGCGCTCGCGGATGACGCAAGGCACCGGGCTTCCGCGTTGGGAGCCGGCAGTGGAATCTGGGACGCCGAGAGCTGGTGTCCCGGCTGCGGGGCGACCCGCCGGCCCGGGGTGGGGATGCACCGGCGCGGGGTGGGAGTGGCGCCATAGCCAAGAAGAAACTCGCCGAGGTGAGCGGGAAGGAGGGCGGGCCACAGACTACTCAGCCCGCGAGACACCCACTTCTCCCGGGGCGGAGTTCTCTTCCCCTAAACCGCCTCCGAATAGTTTATAGAAGACAGGCTTCTCCGGAGCTCCGGAATGAGTGCCCTGGAGTGTCAGGAAGCCGCCGATTAAATCATTATTTAAGACAGATCCTTACCCTTTCATACTAAACCTGTGGCAGCACAACGGGAGCCTTGGCACTCACTGTCTGAACCCATGCCGGTCCTTTTGTCTGACAGGCCAAGTACAAGGAGCGAGGGACCGTCTTGGCTGAGGACCAGCTGGCCCAGGTGAGTGATTGTCAGGTTCCAGGCAGAAAGGGAGATCGAACAACACTGCTCAGCATAGGTTTGATGGTATAGATTGTCTAGACTGAACTAAAAATTGGGTGTCACGGAAATCCAGATTTCGTTTTAGGGAGACTCACTAATAATAGCTAATTTTTTTTTTTTGTGATTAGAGTTGTGTATTTTCCCCGTTTTCCCTTTTATTTTACTTGATTTTTGCCTTTTTGGTATTTTACTGTTCAAGATGGGTTCTCACCTTGCTGTCCAGTCTGAGCCCTCAGTTTGTGGTTGGTTCCCCAGTCTCAGTCTCCTGAGTAGCGTAAGCTACCCACCTGTCCCAGACCTCTGTTTTCTTTACATATGTGGTTTGTCATGTTCAAGCCTTATTACAATTCCGTGTCAACCTACATTTAGAAAACAAAAAATCAGTGGGCTGGAGATGTGGCTCAGAGTTAGAGGGTTTGCCTAACATGCACAAACACTTGAGTGCCATTCTCAGCACAACAAAAATAGAAACACATTTTCTTTAAAAATCAGAATAACTTCTCCCTAAGAATGCTGATATTGATTTGCAAATAACATTGCAGTGGACTTGCATTGCAGTAGGAAAACGTAAACAAGTTGGGTCCATGAAGCGTGTCTAAAGAAGTTGAGATAGAGTTTTCTAAATCATACTATTACATGAACTATTTTAAATGATAATATTTAGTCACAATGATTAATAATCGTGTTCTTCAAGGTTAAACAGTCTGTTAAGCAGGTGCCTTTTTTTGAAATTTTGCACTTTTTTTTTTTGAGACAGTATCTCTATCTAGTCCTGGCAGTCCCAGAACTCACTCTATAGAACAGGCTGGCCTTGAACTTACAGAGATCTGCCTGCCTCTGCCTCCCAAGTGCTGGGATTAAAGTCGCTATTCCTGGCCCTTTCTTTCCTTTATTTTTTATTTTTTTGAGCTAGAGTCTCCCTGTGTATCAATGGTGTGGAACTAGCAGAACTAGCTGTGTTGACCAGGCTGACTTTGAACTAAACAGAGATCCACCTGCCTCATTCACCCCACTGCTGGGACTCAAGTACAGATTATTTTGGTGCTCTGTGTCAGACCCAGGGCCTAGGATGTGCTGAGCATGTGTGCCATCACTGAGCTGTTCCTCAGTTCACAGGTTTTATTAAATATCTCACAGTACTGAGAATATGCCTGACCTGCTGAACCCGAGGAGAGTGGATGAGTGACAGGTGCAGGGTCCTTCTCTAGAATACCCCTTTTGTGTGTACACTCAGAGTGCACTTGGGTATCGTGACTCATGAAGCGGAGGAGATGGCTCAGCCTTAAATGCGCCCTTGATTTAATGAAAAATAGACATAACACGTCATTTTTTGTTTTTGTTTTTCAATACAGGGTTTCTCTGTACCCTTTGGAGCCGGTCCTGGAACTAGCTCTTGTATACCTGACTGGCCTCGAACTCACAGAGATCTGTCTACCTCTGCCTCTTGAGTGCTGGGACTACCACCGCCCGACCATTTTAAGTTTTTAAAAAGACTGATTGTTGTGTCTATGTGTGACCATGCTCGCATGCATACATGCAGGTGCCTGCAGAAGCCTGAAGCATGTCAGGTCCTGCAGGGTGTTTTTGCCATTTGGGAGGCAGAGGTAAGTGAATCTCTGTGAGTTCGAGGGCAGCCTGGTCTACAGAGAGAGTTCTCAGACAGCCAGGGCTGCACAGGGAAACCCTGTCTCGTAAACCGAGTGCTCACTGCTCTTGCCGAGGACCGGCCCACATGGCAGCTCCCAAGTGCTGGGAATTCCAGTTCCAGGGCATCCAAAACCTTATTATTCAGGCATTTGTCACATGTGGTACACATATATAGACTCAAACATGCACACATAAAATAAATAAATATTAGAAGATAAATAAATAAGACTGGGAGGTAGTGGTTCATGCCTTTAATCCCAGCAGAGATGGGGGTCTCTGTGTATTCGAGACCATCTTGGTCTAAAGAGCAAGTTCCAGCACAGTCTCCAGAGGTCCACAGAGAAACCCAGTCTTGAAAAATCAAAACCAAAAAAATAAATAAAATAAAAAAGTTCTTATTTCTAGGGAAGATGGCACATGAGCATTACCTGAGAGAGATTATTAAGAGAACACAGAGATTTGTAGTAATTTTCTATGAAATATGAGAAGATGTTGGACCAGGAGTGATTTCTCTCAGTAGCCTAAAAGATATCATTTTTAATTAGGAAAAGAGAGAGGTTATGCAGCTCAAATAAAGATCATACAATCCCCGAAGGCTTATCCTTGGCTTTGGGCTGCAGCATGCTCCACCATAGCAATTCTTTATCTGGAGGTACAAGATTTAAAGGGTCAGTAACCAATACAATCCCAATTCTTAGTCTTTATTCTTCCTGCCCAGCCTTTCTTCTAGGGGCTAACCATTTCTGTTTGCAGGAGCATCCTATTCTTTCATTCTTAAGAAAAAAAAAAAAAGATTATTAGATGTACCTTCAGTTGAATGAATTTCTCCAGGAAGAAGAGAAAAAACACATTAGACATGCATGTTACTTCTCAGGACAGGGCCACATGAAAACAAATACAGATTTTAGAGTGGAGGAGACAATATCATCTCCTTTCTGCCTGCAGCACAGCTGTGCAAAGCATCGGTAGGGAGAGCACAGAGCGGAACAGCACTGCACGTGCCCACAATCTCAGGACCTGGCGAGTACAGGCAGGAGGATCATCTTCCAATCTCTTCCAGTGAGCTCCAACCCAAATGGGCTCCATGAGACCTTGTCTCAGGAATAGAGAAAGCACGTAATAAATAGTGTAGTGATGGATCTGAAGGAAACTGCTTCCTTTTTTGGTTGCATTTATTTGTGTGTAGTATATGGGCTCTGCCACATTACATGTGAGATGGTCAGGGAGCAATTGAAATGTACAGGAACTGATTCTCTCCTTCCACCATGTATGGACCAGGGATGAAATTCAGATTGTCAGGCTTCATAGCAAGTACCTTTACCGCCTGAGCCATCTCACCAGTCAGACACTGGTTATTTTAAACTTTTCTCTACCACCAGGCTGGGGACTTATCTTTAGCCTTGATTACACTTGCATTGCTCTGATCTTCCCCCACCCTTGCTTTTCTTAACAGATGTCAAAACAGTTGGACATATTTAAGACCAACCTAGAAGAATTTGCCAGCAAACACAAGCAAGAGATCCGCAAGAACCCTGAATTTCGAGTCCAATTCCAAGATATGTGTGCTACCATTGGGGTGGATCCTCTGGCCTGTAAGGGACTGTCTGTGGGGCCTGGTGTTCCTGTAAGACCCTTAAGGGAGAGAAGCTCCCATGTTGACCTCACTTCTGTGTGCCTCTCTAGATGCGCCAGCAAGGAAATACAGAGGATGTGTGTTTAGGGTGCTTTTAGGAGGATGGTGTGTGCCCTTCTGATGTGCAAGGCTGTAGTCTGTGTGTATCAGCTTTCCTTGGACAATTTGTAGTGCACCTTTTCTCTTTTCCTGACTTTCCTCTTATTAGAAAGAGGAAAGTATTTTAAAGATGTATTTTATTATGCTGAGGTACGTGTGCGTGGGTCTGATGTGCACGTGAGTACAGATGCCCTCTGGAGCCAGAGACGTCAGAACCCTTTGGAGCTGGAGTTAGAGGCTGTTGTTGTAAGCTGTCTGACTTGGGTGCTGGGAATTGAACTTGAGTCCTCTGGAAGAGTAAGAAATGCTCTTATCTGGTGTGTTATCTCCAGCCCCACAAAGAGAAGATTTTTTCTCACTCTTGACTAGGCTGGCCTCCAACTCAGAGCTCTGTTCACCTCTGCCTCTGTAGTCCTGTCCTGGGATTAAAGGTGTATGCCAAAATACCTGGCTTTTATTATTTGCTATTTATTTATTTAGTGTGTATGTGGTTTTTAGACATTGGGTTTCTCTGTGTAACAGTCCTGACTGTTCTAGAACTCACTCTGTAGACCAGACTGGCCTCAAACTTACTGACATCTGTCTACCTCTGCCTTCTGAGTGCTGGGATTAAAGGCGTGCACCACCCACTGCCTGGCTGCAAGTCCTCTTAATTGCTGAGGTGTCTCCAGTGGCATGTGCCCCCACCCACTTATTCCCTTTTGAAAATTTTATTATGTAGCTGTGCTGGCCTGGAATTCACTGTGTAGCGTAGGCTGGCCTTGTAGCCTACGCTGGCCTTGAACTCAGCATCTCATATAGACTAGGTTGGCTTCAAACTAGCTATATCATGCAGCTTTTAAATGCTGAATTACAGTTGTGTGCTACTATAGCTCTCTCGAATGCATTTTCAGTTCACAGTGAGGGGGTTTTACTAGGACATAATCAGGAGCTTCTGTAGGGGGGTGCAGGTCAAAAGACAACTTTGGCTGTTATTTCTCAGGGCCTGGAAATCACATAGTAGCTAGGCTAACTAGCAAATGAGTCTCAGGAATGTGCTTGTCTGCTTAGCCTTTGGGTCACAGGCACATTCTACATGCCTGGCTTTTTTAACATGGGCTCTAGGATCAAACTCAAGTCCTCACTTTACCAACTGAGTTATTCTGCTCCTCTCCCATTCCCACTTTGAGACAGGAGCTCATGTAGCCCAGGCTGGGCTCAAACTTGCTGTGAACCTCTTGGTCCTCCTGCCTCCTGCTTCAGAACGCTGGGCCTTCAGGTGTGCACTCTGCATGGATGTCCCTGGCCTAGAAGCTCTTCAGTAGTAAGCAAGGCAGGACTTAGGGTTAGGAAGGAAGACTTCGCACAGGCTAGAAGCTTTAATCTAGTGTTAAAATAAGGGATAAAAATGAATAATACAGCTTTTATTTTTAATTATTGTTTTCAGCTGGAAAATGGTTTTAGTCTGAGATGTTGGGCGTTGGTGACTTTTATTGAGCCGGGTGTCCAGATTATTGAAGTGTGCCTGGCCCTAAAACATCGGAATGGAGGTAAGGGTGGTTGGGTCTTGTGGACTGGGCTCTTCTGATTTTCTTTTCTAAAATCCAGTAGCCTGAAGGCCTGCAAGGTCTTGAGACATCTCTTAGGTGTTTCATGTTATTCAATCTCTGGCTGGTCTACACAGCCAAGGTTAAATAATAGGAGGTAGGAGTTTGGCCCTGCCGTTTGTGTACTCTGGTCTGGGCCATGACGATCTCACTGTGACTGCAGGTAGACCTGTAGGCCCGACCTGCCTTTCTGAAGTCTGTACACATCATCCTTGAGGTGATGCCTGCTAAGCCTTTGAGTTACCAGATAACCTTAAAATGAGTCATCGATGATCAGTGAGCTGACTCAGCATGCAGTATGTTTGCTGCGCAAGCCTGATTTCATGAATTCAATCCCCGCATTCATAAACGAGGAAGAAGCAAACTGAGTCCACAGCATTGCTTTCTGACCTCCGTACGCACATCATAGCATGACTTCACATATATCCTGCAAATAATAATGAATATATCCTGCAAATAATAATGACACACAGTATAGTAAATAAAAATTTTAAAAAAAACTTTAAAAATCTTGCTGCCATATAAGTGACACATCTGTAATTTCATTAGAAAAGTCTCAGGAAGAATCATGAATTGGAGGCCATCCTGGGCTAGGTAGAAGGTAAGACTACCTGGATTACATAGTGACCCTATCTCAATAAAACAGAACAAAGCCAGGTGTGCACTCAGGAGGAAGAGGCAGATAGGTTTCTGTGAAATCCAGCTGAACCAGGGCTGGTTAGTGAGAGACATTGTCTTAAAAAAAAAAAAAAATTCACAGTCACTGTGAGTTGTTGGAGGCCAACTGTGTCTTCATAGTTGGAGGCCCGTCTGGGTTACCAGGCAGAGACCTTGTTTCAAACCAAACAGCAATCAAATCGGCCATCTGGTGGTGCCATCTTTTTGTTGTTTAAGACAAGTTCTGCCTGACTCTGTCGCCCTGGCCAGCCTGGAACTCATGGTCTACCTTTGTCTCCTGAGTGAGGGAATCCTGGGGGAAGCCACCATGTCCATCTGTTGCCTTCCTTTTTAGATTTTCCTGGGCCTTCCCTATGGAAACAGGGTCCCTGTTCTCGCTTTTATGGTCTGGCCTGTTACTTTAGGAGAGGTTGGCGAACTAGAGTGACATTTGTTGTTTGAGGTTGATTGGAGAGGTTCTATATATCTGAAGTGGTGTTTTTATTTTCTTTCTCCCCTTTCCAACAGGTCTGATAACTCTGGAGGAGCTAGATTAGCAGGTGTTGAAAGGAAGGGGCAAGTTTGCTCCGGGCGTCAGCCAGTAGGTCCTGCTTCCAATCCCTTTGGGTATTACAGAGTTTTTTTTTAAGAAAGTATTTTTTTTGTAGCCTAGGCTGTCCTGGAATCTTACTGTGGAGCCCAGAGTGGCCTTGAACTCCTCCTGATGGTCTACCCACCTACTTTTTTTTAAAATATATATTTTATGTGTATGAGGTTTTTTGCATGTGTGTGTCTGTATACTATGTGTGTACAGTGCCCATAGAGGCCATGAGTGGTTTCAGATTCTCTGGAGGTGGAGTCAGAGATGCTTGTGAACTGTCATGTGGGTGCTCTGTGTTTAAGACAGTCCTGCCCTGAACATCAAATGTTGAACCCATTCCCTGAGTTGAATCAAACAGCCTGAACATCCTTCTCCAGGCAGGACTTCAGGTAGACAGCTGCCTGCCACATGCCTTGTTGTGCTGGACTCCCCTGGGGCCACACAGCCAGGCTAGCAATCCCAGAGAAGGGCTCTACTTAGTGCTGTCAGCTAAGAGCCATCTTAGCTCTTCCTTCTGGGAGTGTCACTCACAGCCCATAACCGTAGAAAGATGGCTTATTTTGTTATGTCCTTCAAAACCATCACTTTGAAAGAGCTTTTCTTCTTGGTGAGGGGCTCCGTTCTTACTCCTATCAGACGGCTGGTAACTAATGTGCTGGCTATCAGATCTGCCACCACTACTAAGAGAAGAAAAACACAAAAACAAAAAGGAAAGTTTTTATAGTGATCTAAACTGAAACTAAGCATGAAAGTAGGATGGAATTTTTAAAATTCTAAGATTCGTTACTAGAAAGAAGATAGTGAAATAGTGCAACTTTAACTCCAGAACTCAAGAGACAGAGGCAGGAGGATCTCTGTGAGTTTGAGGCCAGAATGGGCTACAGAGTGAGTTCCAGGACAGCCAGGGTTATGTAAAGAGAACATGTCTTTAAAAAACAAAACCAAATATATAGTGAAATCACATCCCACAGGTTGCATGAAAGAATATTTTAACCTGTTGAATATTGGAAGGAGAAGAATGTTAACACAGTAAGGAAACACCCTTTTAGCCTGGTACTATGTGCAGTCCTTTAATCCCAGCACTTAGGATGCAGAAGCAGAGTTCCAGGCCAGCCTGGTCAACATATCCAGTTCCAGGACAGCCAGGGCTATATAGTAGAGGGAAGGAGGAAGGAAGCAAGGAAGGAAGGAAAATGAAAGACCCTTTAAAAGCAGGGCATGATGTGCACATGGTCCCTATAGATGTATGCACCATAGCTTGGCCAGTGGATGACTCAAAGGTAAAGATGCTCGTGGTCAAGAACCTGAGTTCGTTCCCAGGATCCATGTGGTATAAAGAAAGTAGCAATTTCTGTGGGTTTAAACTCGTACACACAACAAATAAATGTACAATAAAGAAATGTAATAAAAACTTTCAATAAAATAATACTTAATGCAACATTTGTCATAGCCAAACTGGAAAGCCCTAAAGTCTGCCCTAAGCAGGCCATGGGGTCGCCATGAGCAGTGACAGTGGAAGCGGTGACAGGCACAGCACGGGACTCTCACAACGATCCCAGCTCTGAGGGAGGAGTTACACACATTATGGTTCTAATTCTGTAAGTTCAAGAATGCATAAAACTGAGCAGTAAATTGTCTAGCTGTACACGCCAAAGAAATGAGGCACAGGAAAGAGAACGCTAGACACAAAATTGCAGAATGGGCTTAATTCCTGCAAGGTGGCCCAGGGTTGATCCAAGAAGGACAGGCGGGGCACCTCACAAGTATTGAGTTTGTTCTAGATGTTACTTTGAGTGCCAGCTATGTACGGGTTTTTATTATTGTTTAGAAAACTATGTATTATCTTTATTAATCATAGACGTTTCACACTTGAGCCCAGTGTGCAATCCCAGCACTTGAAAGATGGAAATAGGAAGCTCTGGAGTTAGCTCATCCTGGGCTATCTGATGGTACCAGGGGTGGGTGACTGGGTAAGAAGTCTGATAAGAAGGGAGAGCAGTGGGAAGGGTGACTGGAACACTGGAAAGAGGACTCTGATAATTCTCTTTGGGAATACTATTCATTAACTTCCTCTCTCTGTCTTTCTCCCTCCCTTCTCATAGTTTTCAAGACTTCTGGACAGAATTCACCGTATTTTTACAATAAAACTATTAAAACATCAAATGAGTATTGAAATGATCCTTCTGAGAATATGCTTCTAAACTAAATCAGGAGTAGTTTAGAATCATCGCTTGCTGTCCCAGATTTGATGCCACCAGAATTCCTTCCATTAGCACCCGAAGCTGAGGTCTACCTGCAGCTCTCTAGATCAATCCCGGATGCGACCTGACTTTAGCTAAAGGTCTGATTAATTATGCATGTCGTCATAGTAGAATGAGGTGGTGTGTGCTGAGACTCAGGGCCCCGGGCCGTCATTACAAATAATGGAGGAACAAGCACTCCAAGTCACACCTGGCACCTCTGTCCTGGATCCTGCAGGCACAGCTGTCCTCTAAATCCAGAGCTTTTGCTTTCATTGGATCCTCTGCAATCCTCTCCAGGTGAAGCCAGGGAGTCTCCTTCCTCGGTTCTGGAGTTTCTTGCTGTGGGATCATGTTCTCCAATACACTGGAAACCACAGGACATCATCCATCCCGCTTCCTCTCTCTCAGTGAGTGGTCTTCATTATTTTCACCACATGGACCCTGCTATACCTCCACGAGCTCAGTGGTTTGAAAAATGTTACCTATCAAAAAATTCCATTGATCAAGTAATAACAAAGGATTCTGTGGCCACACAGCATCTGCTCTCTACAAACTGCAAAATTCCACCGAAAGCAACGACACTGAAATTGCCCATAGGAGCCTGATGTGGTAGCCTTCGCCTTTAATCCCAATGTTCAGGAGGCAGAAGCAGGAAGATCTCTGTGAATTCAGGGCAACTTGGTCTACACAGTGAGTTCCAGGACACCCAAGGCTGTATAGAAAGACACCATCTTAAAAAAAGGAAGATAGAAGGAAGGAAGGAAATTGGCCTTTACTAAAGACTTGCCTTCCTTTTTCCCCTTATAGAGTCTGGTCTCTCTGGAGTTGGGAAAAAAAAAAACAACAAACCTAGAATGAGTCCTCCCTTTCTGTGAACCAGTCCTCCCTTTCTGTGAGCCACCAACACCCGGCTTGACAGTCTCACATTTTAAAAATAACTTTTGCCGGGTGGTGGTCGTGGCAGCACACGCCTTTAATACCAGCACAAAGCCAGTTCCAGAACAGCCAGGACTGTTGGACTGTTACACAGAGAAACCCTGTCTTGAAAAACCAAACAACAGTTTTAATTTTCATACATATATATTTTTTGGTCACACTTCTACTCCACCTTCCTAATAAAACCCAGTGGGATCTGAAACACAAATACACGTCTAATTTTATTTTCATTCTCTATTTTTCTTAAAGATTTATTTATTTATTAGGCATATATACAGCATTCTACCTGCATGCACACCTGCAGGCCAGAAGAGGGCACCAGATCTTATTACAGATGGTTGTGAGCCATCAGATGTTGGGAATTGAACTCAGAACCTCTGGAAGAGCAGCCAGTGCTCTTAACCACTAAACCATCTGTCCAGGTCTCCTCTATTTTTTTGAGGCTGTCTCACTTTGCAATCCTGCCTGCAACTTTCACTATATAAACTAGGCTAACCAGAAAGTCACAGAGTTCTGTCTGCCCCTGTCTCCTGAGGCTTAAAGGCATCCATCTTTATTCCTGATATTATTGACTTTTTTTGATTTGTTTTGGTTTCCTTGAGATTATGGTTTCTCTGTGTAGCTCTGACTGTCCTGGAACTTACTCTGTCAACCCGAGTAGCCTTGAACTCAGAGGTCCACCTGCCCCTGCCTCCCAAGGCTAGAATCAAAGGTGTGCACAACCACACCCAGCTAAAATATTTTATTTGTTGGGGTGAGTGAAGCTCTGAGGACAACTTTTGGAAATGTTATGTGGGTCCTAGTGTTTGAACTCAGGCCATCAGCTTGCCTGCTCCCAGTGGGTGCTTGTTCCTGTTATTGTTGTTCATTTAAAACTATGAGAATAATAAGGGGAGTGCTGGGTTCCCAGCTGAGTGCTGAACCAGTGGCTCGGAGGGCAGAAGTTCAGACCGCAGCCTGGCACGGCGGTGCACACCTTTATTCTTTCACCCCAGCACTCGTGAGGTAGATACAGGAGGGGATCTGTGACCCCAGCCTGTTCTCCATAGCCAGTTTCAGGCTAGTCAGAGCTACAGAATGGGACCCTATCAAAAATATAAAAGAATAAATAAAAATAAAATAAAAATTTACAATTGGAAAAGCTTCAACGTAGTGGGAGGGAATGAGAGAGGCAGGTGGAGTAGAAGTGTGATCAAAAATATATATGTATGAAACTGTCAAAGAACGAATTAAAATTGTTGTTTGGTTCTGGTTTTTCAAGACAGGGTTTCTCTGAGAAGTGTTCTGATGTTACCCTCTCAATCACAGGAAAGATTTTCTGTGCTGTGTCATTAGTGAATGATCCATGATCTGCTGTAGGCCTTTTCCTTCCCTTTTTTTTTTTTTTTTTTTGAGACAGGGTTTCTCTGTGTAGCTTTGGAGCCTGTCCTGGAACTCACTCTGTAGACCAAGTTAGCCTCAAACTCACAGAGATCTGCTTGCCCCTTCCTCCTGAGTAGTGGGATTAAAGGTTTACCACCACCGCTCGGCTTCCTTTCCCTTTCTATATAAGGGGAGTCAACTCTTGTCATAAATTCCTGAGTGCCACAGCACTACCTAGAAGACAGCATTTTTACACTTGATTCCCATCCTCTTGGTTTCCTGCCGCCTGTTCCCTGAGCCTTTAGTGTCGGGGGTGGGGGATAGAGGGCTAGTGGTACAGATGTCCCTTTTAGGATTGGCCACTCCATCGTCAGTTATTCTCAGGAGTGTCTGCATTACCACAGCCCAATGCAAAAGACCAATGCATTGGTCTCTCTGACCAATGTTCAGAGCACCTTTGGGTACCAACAAAATTTTAAGATTTACTCTTAATTATTTGGAAGTGTGTGTGTGTGTGTGTGTGTGTGTGTGTGTGTGTGTGTGTTTATAGCTGCTTCCCAAAGCCAGAAGCATTGGATTTCCTGGAGCTGGAGTTCCAGGCAGCTGCGAGAACCCCGACATCTGTGCCAGAAATTGAACTCCAGTCTATCTTCTGCAGGAGAGCAGAGCACACTCCAACCTCTGAACCAACTGTCTAGCCCTTACTGTGTGTGTGTGAGTGTGTGTGTGAGTGTGTGTGTGTGTGTGCGCGCGCGCGCGTGCACGCATGCAGTGGGTCAGATACCCACAGAAATCAAAAGAGGTTTTCAGATCACCTAGAGCTAGAGTTACAGGCAGTATGTGAGCTACTGGGCAGTGAATTTTGTTGTTGTGTGGTTATTTTTGGGTTCTTTTTCCTTTGTTTTTGAGAGAATATCTCACATAGTTCAGGTTTAGTCTCAAACCCAGTACCTAGCTGAGAATGACCTTGAACTTCTGCTCTTCTGGCCTCTGCCTCCCAAGGGCTAGGATTACAGGTGTGTGCCACCAAACACAGTTTATGTATTGCTGGAGATCAAATATGGGAGGCCAGGCAGTTGCGGTACAAGCCTTTAATGGCAGAACTAGGGAGACAGTGGTGGTGGTTCTCTGAGTTCAAGGCCAGCCTGGTCTACAGAACAAGTTTCTGGACAGCCAGGACTACAAAGAGAAACCCTGTTTCAAAAAAAACCAATAAACAAACAAACAAAAGTTCAAATGCTGCACTTCATTCACCCTTGACAAGCAGGTTATCAATTGAGCTACCTGCTCAGCCCCCAAGCTGGAGGACCTTAGCTGGTTCCTTACACTAGCTGGGCAGGGAAGGCTGTAGGTAGTCTATGTTTTTTCTGAAGAGCCATCTGGAAAGGACTATTTTCATCTAAGTGAGCTGGACAGTGGGACGGGGAAGCATGTTAGTGATTTTGCTGGGGCTCCTTGTGGGAATCAGGAGAACCAGAGGATGCATCAGCAGGCATTGTGTCACCTCTGGTCCCCTGATCTGCAGGAGGTGGATGAGGGATCAGAAAGGCATGTGGGTTTCCTGTGTCAGCCAGGGGATCTGGAGACAGGAGAACCCAAAGCAGAGTCTAAGGCCTGGAAGGCCTGCTCAGTCAGAAGGCCAATGATGCAGGCTGGACCAGGAATGTCTGTGGCGTCTGTATGGGGAGGGGGTGGTGAGTCACCGCTTGGGGCTGGAAGAACCAGCAAACACCCTGGGTGAAAACTCTGCTGTTGTTGAGACAATGTTTAATGCTGTAGTCCAGGCTAGCCTGGAACTCACTTTATATCTAGACTAGCCTCAAACTTGGAATTCTCCTGCCTCAGCCTTCCAAGTGCAAACGCTACAGACAGGACTCACCACACCAGCTTCTCTCGACTCATCTTCAAGAGCTGATTTTTCAGGCGGGGTTCCCTCCCGTGACATATCTTACATCCTCTCTACGCTAGGGGTGAGTTGAGGTGACCTCTTGACTCACGTTGTCTGTGTCCTTTGACCCCACACATCCTGAATTTTCTGCAGTGAAATAGGCAGAAGGGGACTATGCTTCCTCCTGAACTCCTCCCAGCTGAAACCACACAAGACTGAGCGCCAGGGCGCTACTCCCTGTAGACTGGCATGCTGGGCAGCCACGTGGCTTGGATTTATGGACCTATTTTGCTCAAGTCCTGCAAGCCTGTGCTGAGGGCACCAAGTGTGCCTTGTGTGCTTAGCTTTTGCAAAGCCCTGACTTTGATCTTCAGCACCACAATTAAAAGGGAAAAAAAAATCTATCAGGCCTTTCCAATCTCCAGAAACTTTCCAGGATTGGCTTCTCCACTTTCCTGTCTCCTAAGGCGCCCTTTGGGGACCTGTGGGTATCTCTGTTCTCCACCTGCCCTCTCCTCTTTGCTTTTTTTTAGTCCTGGGAAGAGGAGAAACTTCTAGACTCCAACCCACCACTTGTCCTTCCCAGAGCCTGGGACATATTATCTTTGATTCATTCATTTCTGGACAAGGGGAAACTTTTAGTGATAGTACGAGCCTGTAACCCCAGCACTTTGGAGACTGACGCAGGAAGACCACATATTTGAAGCCATCCTGAGCCACAAAATAGACACTATCCCCAAAACCAAACAAGCTAGATGTAGTGGTTTATTCCTGTAATTCAGCAAGGGGGAGACTGAGGCTAGAGGATTTTTGTAGATTAGAGGCAACTAGCCTGGGCTATATATTTGGTTTCAGGCCAGCCTAGGCTACAGGGTACAGTCCTTTCTCAAAAAAAGCAAACAAAACAAAACAAAAAGACAACAACAACAAAACAGGAAAACAGGGTGTAGTAGTGTGTACCTGTAATCCAACTCTTGGGTAATAGCCGCAAGAGAATCAGAAAGCCAAAACCATTCTCAGCCAGACAGTGAGTTAGTTAGTCTGAGGCCACGCTGGGCTAACTGAGACCCCCCTCAGCTCTGTCTTCAACTAACAAATTGGACATAGGGACACACCCCTGTATTGCCAGTGCAAGAAATGTTGAGACAGGAGAATTAACATTAGTTTGAGGCCAACCTGAACAACAGTAACAACCAAGAAATCAAGGGAAAGCTGGGAGACATGGCTGCACAGGCTGGCAGAAAGGGAGCTAAGGCGCAGTCTCAGAACACCTTGACAGAGGACCCAGGGCTCTTGTGGTCTTGGAGACTGACCGCAGGGCTTTCCTTCACTTTGCTTTGGCTCCAGATTCTAGGGCCCAGACGATGATGTCTACATTTTTTGGATACCCTCCCCCTTGAGACAAGAGTACAGAGGCTTTGATGCAAACCCCCACAAGCCCATTAGCTATGTTGCTGAGCAGGATACAAGATCTCAAGCAGCCCCTGCCTCCACTCTGGAAGCTAAATCTGCCCTGACATCTTATCACAGCCTGTTGGTAGCTGGGAGATGCCATGCAGAACTTGCTCCCAGGGAAGAAGCTTGTCTAGAGGAGGGGTGATGACTGAGTAGGCAGGTGAGGTTTCCAGGAGGCAGAAGGAGCAGTCTTTCCAGTCCAGCGACCTCTCATCCCACAGGGGCACTTAACTCCCTACTGGATCTTCCACAGAGGCCACCAGAGTAACAAAGTGACCTAGATTAGGCCCTGGAGCCATAGGCAGGACAGGAGTTTGCTAGGTTAAGGGTTCCAAGAGCCAGGATGATTGAAGAAGGAAGGGCCCAAGAAAAAGGACTTCGGGGACTGTCAAAATGGAGTCTGAGCCGTATGGCCAGAGCCAGGTTCTAAGTCCTTGTGGAAAGGCAAAGAAAGGTTTTCAAGAGTTTTTGGACTGAGGGGGAGACAGCCCTGAACGTCAAGAAACTTCAGTATCCTGAGAGGACGTGGTCCTGTTGTCTGGGCTCCTCCTAGACAGCCTTCAGACTGACAAAAGCTAGAAGGTCCTGTGTCAGAGCTCAGGAGGATGAAATGACCACAGAGAGCCCCGTGGATTCAGAGGATGACAGGCTTTGGCCTTTGAGAAGGGGCTCAGGTTTAAAACATTTTTTTCAAGACAGGGCTTCTCTGTGTAACTCTGACTATCCTGGAACTCACTCTGTCGTGCAAGCTGGACCGGAAGAGAAAGATGTGCCTGTTCCTGCCTCCTGAATGCGGGGATCAAGGTGTGCACCACCACACCTGGCCTTTTAAAATACTTTTAAACTTTTTTGTTTGTTTTGTATGAGACAGGGTCTTTCTGTGTAGTTCTGGCTGTATTAGAACTAGCTCTGTAGACTAGGCTGGCCTCGAACTCACATAGATCTGCCGGCTTCTACCTCCAGAGTGCTGGTATTAGAGGCTTATGCCACCAGCATCTGGCAGAACAAGTGCTCTTGACTGCTATACAGCTTCTTACTATTTCTTTTCAATGGTGGATTAAAACTGAGTCAGACAAGAACTTTTAATCTTTGAAGAAAGAAATTGAAGAAGACACCAGAAAGTGGAAAGACCTCCCATGCTCTTGGGTAGGCAGAATTAATATAATAAAAATGGCAATCTTACAGAAAGCAATCTACAGATTGAACGCAATGCCCAGCAAAATTCTTCAAAGATCTCGAAAGAATGGTAGTCAACTTCATTTGGAAGAGCAAAAAACGCAGGATAGCCAAAACAATCCTGGGCGATAAAAGAACTTCTGGAGGCATCACAATCCTGACTTCAAACTCTACTACAGAGCTACAGTACTGAAAACAGCCTGGTATTGTCATAAGAACAGACAGGAGGACCAATGGAACTGAATAGAAGACCCAGATGTCAATCCACACATCTTCGAACACCTGATATTTGGTAAAGAAGCAAAAAATATCAAATGAAAAAAGAAAGCAGGGCTGGAGAGATGGCTCAGAGGTTAAGAGCACTGACTGCTCTTCCAGAGGTCCTGAGTTCAATTCCCAGCAACCACATGGTGGCTCACAGCCATCTATAATGAGATCTGGCGCCCTCTTCTGGCATGCAAGCATACATGGAAGGAATGTTGTATACATAATAAATAAATCTTTAAAAAAAAAAGAAAAAAGAAAGCATATTCAGCAAGTGGTGCTGGCATAAATGGATATCTATCAACATGTATAAAAATGAAAATAGACCCATATCTATCGCCATGCACAAAACTCAAGTCCAGATGGATCAAAGACCTCAACATAAAGCCAGCCACACTGAACCTTAGGGAAGATAAAGTGGGAAGTACACTTGAACGCACTGGCACAGGGAACCACTTCCTAAACAGAACCCCAGCAGCACAGACACTGAGAGAAACAATAAATGGGACCTCCTGAAACTGAAAAGCTTCTGTAAAGCAAAGGACATGGTCAACAAGACATAAACGACAGCCTATGGAATGGGAAAAGATCTTCACTAACCCCATATCAGACAGAGGTCTGATCTCCAAAATATACAAAGAACTCAAGAAATTGGACACCAAAAGATCACATAATGCAATTAAAAAAAATGAAGTACAGACCTAAACAGAAAACTCTCAACAGAGGAATCTAAAATGGCTGAAAGACACTTAAGGAAATGTTCAACATCCTTAGTCATCAGAGAAATGCAAATCAAAACGACTCTGAGATTCCATCTTATACCTGAAAGAATGGCCAAGATCAAAAACACTGATGACAACTTATGCTGGAGAGTTTGTGGGGAGAAGGGAACACTTCTGCATTGCTGGTAGGAATGCAAGCTGGTACAACCCCTTTGGATGTCAGTGTGGCAATTTTTCAGAAAATTAGGAAACAACCTTCTTCAAGACCCAGTAATACCACTTTTGGGTATATATCCAAAGGATGCTCAATCATGCCACAAGGACATGTGCTCAACTATGTTCATAGCAGCTTTGTTTGTCATAACCAGAACCTGGAAACAACCTAAATGCCCCTCGATCGAAGAATGGATAAGAAAAATGTGGTACATTTACACAATGGAGTACTACACAGCAGAAAAAATAACGACAGCTTGAATTTTGCAGGAAAATGGATGGAGCTAGAAAACATTATTTTGAGTGAGGTAACCCAGACACAGAAAGACAATTATCACATGTACCCACGCATAGGTAGTTTTTAAACATAAAGCAAAGAAAGCCAGCCTACAAACCACAATCCCAGAGAACCTAGACAACAATGAGGACACTAAGAGAGACTTACACAGATCTAATCTACATGGGAAGTAGAAAGTAGAAAAAGACAAGATCTCCTGAGTAAATTGGGAGCATGGGAACGTTGGGGAAGGATTGAAGGGAGGAGGGGAGAGGCAGGGAAAGAAGCAGAGAAAAATGTAGAGTTCAATAAATATTAACAAAAAGAAAACCCAAAAAACTGAGTCAGGGTCTTGTTCTGTATTATTTCCTGTCTTCAGACTTGCACTGATCCTCTTGCCACTCCTTCCAAATTCTAAGATTATCAATGTGCACTGCTATGCTCATCCTTTTTATTAATTAATTAATGAATCTCTTTATTAATGTTTTTTGTGATATGGTTTCTCTGTATAGCTCTGGCCATCCTGTAACTTGTTCTGTAGACCAGGTTGGCCTTGAACTCACTTGGGATTAGTGGTATGCACCACTACCACCCAGGCCTTTTTCAATTTTTAAAATGGTTTTATTGTATAGTCCAGTCTGGCCCCAATTTCTCAGCAACTTTCTTTCCTCAGCCTCCTGAGTACAGGCATGCTCCTCATAGATTGGTTCATCAAAATTCACAGGACACAAGGGATGTAACAGCTGGGAGCATGCTTGCCTAGCATGGACAAAGTCCTGGGAACATGCTTTCCTGCCAGCATTGACGAAGCCTGAGCAATGGACAATCTTGGTACGTAGGAGGTAGAGGGAAGAAGATCAGGGTTCAAGGACAACATCAGATACATATCAAATGAGACCAACCTGGGCTACATGTCTAAAACAACCCTTTGTGGAGGGAGTTAGATCTTTCTGGAGCCTTCAACATATTCCTATGTTACACTGCCCCAAGTAGGAAACCATGTGGCCATAAACTCCAAGTTCACCAGAATCATTAGGAATTCCCAAGGCACCAGTCTGCCTCTGGTAGCCTTATCTCTACAGAGTCGCCATTCCCAGTTAATGTCCATATCTGGGATTCAGACCACCATGGTCCCTCCTGTTACCCCAGAAGTCTCCGATGACTTTGTGGGGCTGCCTGTTCCCTTACAGAGCGCTGCCTCAGTTGACGCTCACCAAGGTGACCCTTTCCACCCACAGCACCCAACAGGAAGGAGGGCAGAGAACAGTGGGCCCTGTACCCAGGAAGAAAGAGGGGAGGGAAAATGGGGTGTTAAGTCACTCTGCCCACCAGGCAGGCTCCAGATAGGGCTGGAGATACCCAAATGTTAATCACCCATTAGCACAGCCCAGGTGGAAAGGGAAGCTTCATTAGGTTACAATAGGCTTGAGTACCCGAGATAAGAGGCTTCCAGGCTAATCAGTGCCTCTGTGGTGCCTGGATATAAAGAGGCCAAGACAGGGTCTTGAAGCAGAATCCTGCAAGCCAACAGGTAGAAGGAAGGGACCTTATCCTGCCCTGTGGAAAAGCTGGAAGAGCAGTCGGGTAAGAGAGAGGCTGGGATAGTGATGGGCTGGCCTGTGAGGAAGTGGGTCTACTGACTCTTTACCCTGTTTCCTTGTCTGTACGGGAATCTAGAAGATAGTTCAAAGGGATTCCTAAGAAGACCAGGTCTCTCAGCCTTGGGCTAGCTCTGGCCTTCAGGGATCTGGGGGAAAGTTTCTTCCTGCCTGCTATTTCTGCAGAAGATTGAAAAGGGTGGAGACCACAGAAGAGGCTCAGCTCAACCTTTAGGAAGAACTGCTGAGCCATGTTAGTCAAGCCCAAGAGGGTGTGTGTGTGTGTGTGTGTGTGTGTGTGTTCAGGATGATTCTCTGTGTGGCTTTCATCTCGGGGAGGGATATGATGGCTGAATAACAGCTTAGTTGGAAGCAGGAAGGTGGGCTGCTGTGAACTTTGTTAGGGCTTTAAGGGGATAATCTTACCAAATCCTATCCCTGTGATGTCTGGTAATGAGCCAAGAAGGGAGTTCCCACCTCCTAGGCCTTTGCTACTTTCTTCCCAGTCCATCCTTCAGAGTCCACAAAGCAGGACCAGCTCTGGGCAAGGCTCCATGTCCCTTCCAATCACTTCGTGTAACCCACTGTGGTTCCTGCCCCACCCCAGCTCTTAGCATTCACCCAAGTCCCAGCATCAAGGAGCCTCCTGGATCCCCCCTGATTGCAGAATTGGCCGGTTTTCCTTCAGCTCAGACGCACAACCTAGGAAGATGGTGACAATGACGACCTGCCCTCTGCTGCTGGTGCTGCTCTTCCTGGCGACCGGGCTGGGAGAAAAAGAAGAACTTCAATTCAGGTAGGAGTGAGAGGTGTGGAGGTGGGGGCTGGAATATAAACTGTCTTGGGGTGGGGGTGGTGAAAAAGAGAGGGACTCCAGGCTGAGCGGAGGGAGTGGAGAGAGTGGAGAGAGAGCCAGTCTGCAGCCTGAGCATGCAATGAAAACAGAACAGAGAGTTATGTATGAAGTGTTCCCGTGGAAGTGAGAAAGACTGTGCTTTGTCAGGTCTGAGGAAGGCCCTTTGGTGGCAGAGAGTCTGCAGTGTAGGGTCTCCCTTGGGAAAGCTGGCCACTTTGATGCATGCATACATTCACTAGATCTCACAGGAGCTTCCTGGGCACCAGACGTAGGGCAGATAATTGTGAACCAAGGTCCACTGATGGCTCCTGCCTCAGTGAGTACATGGACCAAGACAGACACAGACATGGACCACATAACCATGCTCCAGAGGACCAAAGCCAAGGCAGACAGTGTAGTTCTGAGTCTGGCAGCTTGCTCCTGTAACTCTAGCCCTTGGCAGGCAGAGACAGGGGGATTGAAAGTTTGAAGCTAGCCTGGGCTACATAAGAAGACGAGAGTCTAGAGTGAGAGAAAGAGAAGAGGAGAAGGAGGAGGAGGAAAACAGAGAAAGAGGAGGAAGAGAAACTGAGGTTGAGTATAGCCAGGGCTCTGACTGTGTTTGGGGACCAAGGCAGAGACTTGTCAAAGCAGTACCGTTTTTTCTCAGATGAAGGACAATCCATGTACTGTATGAAGTTGGCACATGGAAAGTATGAGGGAAAGCTGGCAGAAATACTTACAAGGAGAGCAGACCTTGAGTTTGTTAAGAACAAAGACTCAGACCGGGCAGTAATGGTCCAAGCCTTTAAACCCAGCACTCAGCAAGCAGAGGCAGGCAAGTCTCTGAGTTCAAGGGCAACTGGTCTACAGTGAGTTCCAAAACAGCCAGGGCTACACAGAGAAACCCTGTCTCATAAAACAAAACAAAAATAAAAAACCAACAAAAAAAAACTACAATGAATGAAAAATCACTGACAACGATGGTAGCACCTGTCTTTAGTTACTGTGCTCTGGAGGCAGAGGCATACTGTGAGTTCCAGTCAGGGTCACTAATGAGACCCTGTCTCAAAGAGAGAACAGAGACTCAGGAAGTCAGTGTGGCGCTGCCTACATCCCAGGACAAGTGAGAGGGCACAGCAAGATCAGGAGTTCACGGGGAACTTCAGCATCAGAGTGAGTTTGAGGCAAGCTGGGATACTAGAGACCATGACAAGCAAATCATAAACAAAACAACAGCAACAACAAAAATCTCAGAGGGTTGTGGCTGGGGAACATGCCCCAGTCTTAACTAGCATGCATGAGACCCATAGGTACTACCCCTAGACCTGAAACAACAAACCAGGGCCCCTCCCAGAAACCTGGGTTCAAATGAACTAGGTGAATCCCGGATCTGTCATTTATACTGTGTGGCACCAAAGTGGTGGTCAGGGGACATCTCTCTCCTACCACCTTTTTGTGCCTTTTGGGAACTGAACTCAGGGAGTCGGGCTTGTGTCCAGGTAAGTGACTCATTTACAATATAGGGACACAGAAAATAGTAAAACTATTGGTGGTGGATCAAGACAGGGTTTCTCTGTGTAGCCCTGGCCGTCCTCGTCCTTGAACTCACTCTGTAGACCAGGCTGGTCTTGATCTCAGAGATCTGCCTGCCTCTGCCTCCCTAATACTGTGATTAAAGTTGTGCCCCACCACCCACCACGCTAAGAGTGGTAAAACTTATTTTCATCTCTATTTCTGTGCATTGGTGTTTCATCTGCATGTTTATCTGTGTGAGCTGTGGGGCACACTGGAACCGGAGTTACAGACAGTTGACACCACCGCCTGGCAAGGTCCTGGGTTTGATTCCACCACCACATAAAAGGAGAGGGGATGGCTGGAGAGATGCTCCGTGGTTAAGAGAACTGGTTGTTCTTCCAGAGGACCAGGGCTCAGTTCCCAGCACCCTAATGACAAGTCAGTCTAACTCCAGTTCCCAGGGACCTGATGCCCTCTCACTGACATCCATGCAGACAAAGCACTAATGTTCAGGGATGGAGAGATGGCTTAGTGGTTAGAAGCACTGGCTGCCCTTCCAGAGTTCCTGAGTTCAATTCCTAGCAACCACAAGGTGGCTCACAGCCATCTATATTGAGATCTGGTGCCATCTTCTGGCCTGCATGCACACATGGAATAAATACTGTATATATAATAAATAAATAAATACTGAGAGAAAAAAAAACACTAATGTGCATAAAATAAAAGTAAATTTTAAAAACGATTAAAATAAATGTGGCACACACCTTTCATCCCAGCACCAGGAAAGCAGAGGCAGGTGGATCTCTGTTGAGTTTGAGGCCAGCCTGGTTTACAGAGTGAGTTCTGGATCAGCTAGGACTGTTTCACAGAGAAACCCTGTTTTGAAAAACAAGAAAACAAACAAAAACAAAACAAAAAAGGAGCAGCGATTCAAACAATATGTCTCATAGGGATGCAATGGAATAATTAATTGTTATTATTATTATTTTTGTTTTTCTATCATGTAGGTGATGTGGGTTGAACTCAGATTGTCAGGATTGATAGCAAAACCCCTTTATTTGCCAAACAATCTGACCAGTCCATGAGTTCACTATTGTTATTATTTTCATAATTTACTTATGTTTATTTTTATGTTTCTTTGTGTTTTGGCTGCATGTATGTATGAGAGTGTCAGATCTTGCAGCTACAGACATGTGGGTGCTGGGAATTGAACCTGGGTCCTCTGGTAGAGCAGGCGGTTCTCTAAACCACTGAGCCATCACTTCAACACCTGGTTTTTACATTTTTTTTTCGTGTTTTTGAGACAGGGTTTCTTTCTAGCTTTGGAGACTGTCCTGGAGATAGCTCTTGTAGACCAGGCTGGCCTCAAATTCACACAGATTCACCTGGCTCTGCCTCTGAGTGCTGGGATTAACGGCGCCTGTCACCACCACTCTGCTTTATTCATATTATTCTTATATATTTGAGACTTGGTCTTTCTCTGTAGGTCTAACTGTCCTGGAACTCACTGTGTAGATCAGGCTGGCCTTGAATTCACAGAGCTCGGTCAGTCTCTGCCTTCCAGGTGCAGACAACTGTTGTTATTTTTTTAATATTTATTTATTTATTATGTATATAATATTCTGTCTGTGTGTATGCCTGAAGGCCAGAAGAGGGCACCAGACCTCATTACAGATGGCTGTGAGCCAGCATGTGGTTGGTAGGAATTGAACTCAGGACTTTTAGAAGAGCAGGTAATGCTCTTAACCGCTGAGCCATCTTTCCAGCCCCATGACTACTATTGGAATAACTTCATTCTTACTATTATTATGATCTCTTGTTACACAGTATAGACTGGCCTTGAACTTGCAGTGATCCTTCTGCCTCTGCCTTCCAAGTACTGGGATTACCTGCATGCACTCTTATGGCCAGTTGAGTTCCCTTTGTTACTCTGAACCAAAGGACTTAATCAAGCAATGTGATATCCCGTCCCCAACCTTTGTCCCTTCCCTGGGATCCTGGTTTCTATCTCTCGCCTCTCAGATCCCAAGGCAAATCTGGCAGCCTCCGGCCTCGAGGCCCGAGGTATGCAGAGGGGACTTTAATCAGCGATTACAGCATCCTCATGGACAAGATCCGCCAACATGAGTTTGTGAACTGGCTGCTGGCCCAGAAGGGGAAGAAGAGCGAGTAAGTAACTCCCTGCACCCCTCCTGTCCCCACACCAAACTCTGCTATGTTCACACCGCCTCCTAGGAGACCATACAGGCCATGAGGAGCACAACCCCACAGACACCTTTTAGTCAGTGAGGAGGAGCTAGTGGCCGCGTCCTGAGACTCTGAGTGGGCAACAGAGCAGTCTGGTGCAGATGAGGTGTTCTCCTGTCCTTTATTTCTAAGGGGAGGAGCCAGAGAAGAGTGTAGAAGCCCCAGAGGAACCCCAGAGGTTTGGAGATGAAGGCAGGAAGAGCTGGGTTGCCTGTTGGCTTCAGACTCTGTAAATAAATCACCATTGTGCTTCTCCCAACCCACGCCAAATCTTCCTGTGCTGCCCTTTCCTCAGCCTGGTGGATTCTGAGGATACCTCCATGATGGAGGCCACTGAACACAAGCAGTGGTCGGAGGTGGGGGGTTAGGATGTGGAGGAAGAGGCACTGTTGCTGTTACTGTTGAGGTATCAAAGATGTCAGTGTCCCTGGATGGGGACTTCCAAGTGTTCCTCCAGTTGGCTCACTCCCAAATCGTCTTCCTACCACCAGCTGGAAACACAACATCACCCAGAGAGAGGCCCGGGCCTTGGATCAGGCAGGACAATCTGAGAGAAATGAGGAGACAGAGGGACAACAGAGGTGAGTCCACCATGAGGAGAGAGGAGGAACAGCCTCCACTCCATTGGCTTCACTGCTCCCTGTAGCAGCAGGTCTTTTCTTTGGACCACCAACCATCTCCCAAATCGTGAAGGGAGACTTGATTTAGTTAGGAATCCTTGGCCTTGGCTTATGCTTGTACCATTAGCTCTTAGCTGACGACTGGTTCTGGCCCTGGGTGCCTCCGTTTTTTCTCTCTCGTTCTCTTATCCCTCTTTTCCAGAGCTAGATTCCTTCTGCTTGTTCTCTTTGCAGGACAGTTGCTGCTGTCCCGCTACTGACAAGCTATTGGTTTTTGTTTCTTTGTTTCTTTGTTTCATTTTTTTGTTAATGATTTATTAATTATGTATACAGTGTTCTGCCTGCAGGCCAGAAGATGGCACCAGGTCTCATTATAGATGGTTGTGAGCCGCCATGTGGTCGCTGGGTATTAAATGCAGTACCTCTGGGAGAGCAGCCAGGGCTCTTTATTTTCTCTGAGTCATCTCTCCATCCTCTGGCAGTCAGCTTTTTATTAGACCAATCAGGTGTCTTAGACAGGCAAGGTGAAACCGCAGCATGTCTTTACATAATTAAACAAGTGCAACATAAACAAATGTAACACACTTTTCTATGGTTAAGTAATCCACAGCAGCGCCCTTTCTCAGCCTGCAGAGGAGGGCAGGGACTCCCCCATATGAACCTTTTTGAGCAAAGTGGTGGTGGTGGTGCACGCCTTCAATCCCAGCACTCGTGGGGCAGAGGCAGGTGGATCTCTTTGAGTTTGAGGCCAGCCTGGTCTACAAGAGCTAGTTCAAAGGACAGGCACCAAATCTACAGAGATACCCTGTCTTTAAAAAACAAACAAACAAAAAAACGCAAAAATAAAACAAACAAACAAAAAGAACCCCCTTCTCTAGGCTCAAAAGAGTGAAGCCCTGGAGGATGCCCTGAGGGCTTTCTAAAATCTGTGACTGAATGATATACATGGATTCATTGTAGCGAGGGGAGCAAGGAATGAGGGACCTTAGAGTTGGCTTCTCCTTGCCAAGTCTCAGGAAGGCAGTTTGGAAGACCAGGGCATTCTCCCAAGACCACACCCCTGAAGTCAGCCTTCCATTCTGGGAAGAAGTGATGAATGGATGCTCAGGGAAGGTCTCTCTGGCTTCACTGGGATGCAGTCTGCGATGCTTTTAGAGGTGGGTGGATAAGATATGTCACTGCAAAGCTTTAATCCCCAATACTGTGATTAAAGTTGTGCCCCACCACCCACCAGGCTAAGAGTGGTAAAAACTTTTTTCCATCTCTATTTCTGTGCATTGGTGTTTCGTCTGCATGTTTATCTGTGTGAGCTGTGGGGCACACTGGAACCGGAGTTACAGACAGTTGACACCACCGCCTGGCAAGGTCCTGGGTTTGATTCCACCACCACATAAAAGGAGAGGGGAGGGCTGGAGAGATGCTCCATGGTTAAAAACACTGGTTGCTCTTCCAGAGGACCAGGGCTCAGTTCCCAGCACCCTCATGACAAGTCAGTGTAACTCCAGTTCCCGGGGATCTAATGCCCTCACACAGACATCCATGCAAGCAAAACACTAATGTTCGGGGATGGAGAGATGACTTAGTGGTTAAGAGCACTGGCTGCTCTTCCAGAGGTCCTGAGTTTAATTCCCAGCAACCACATGGTGGCTCACAGCCATCTATAATGAGGTCTTGTGCCATCTTCTGGCCTGCATGCACACATGGAAGGAATTCTGTATACATAATAAATAGATAAATCTAGAAAGAAAAAAAACACTTATGTACATATAATAAAAGTAAATTTTAAAAACAATAAAAATAAAGGTGGCGCACACCTTTAATCCTAACACTAGGAAGGCAGAGGTAGATGGATCTATGTGAATTTGAGTCTAGCCTGGTCTACAAGAGCTATCTCCAGGACAGGCTTCAAAACTACAGAGAAATCCTGTCTCAGAAAAAACAAAAAAACAAAAGTAAAAACCAGGTGTTGAAGTGATGGTTCAGTGGTTAAGAGGACCACCTGCTCTACCAGAGGACCCAGGTTCAATTCCCAGCGCCCACATGTCAGCTAATAATTGTTGGATTTACAAGATCTGAAACTCTCACATTATTCATATTATTGTTATTTTTTTTTGAGGCTTGGTCTTTCTCTGTAGCGCTAACTGTCCTGGAACTCACTGTGTAGACCAGGCTGGCCTTGAACTCACAGATCTCGGTCTGCCTCTGCCTCTTGAATGCTGACAACTATTGTTATTACTTCATTCTTACTATTATTGAGATGATCTCTTGTTACACAGTATAGACTGGCCTTGAACTTGCAGTGATCCTCCTGCCTCTGCCTTCCAAGTACTGGGATTACCTGCATGCACTCTTATGGCCAGTTGAGTTCCCTTTGTTACTCTGAACCAAAGGACTTAATCAAGCAACGTGATGTCCCCAACCTTTGTCCCTTCCCTGGGATCCTGGTTTCTATCTCTCGCCTCTCAGATCCCAAGCTAAATCTGGTAGTCTCCGGCCTCGAGGCCCGAGGTATGCAGAGGGGACTTTAATCAGCGATTACAGCATCCTCATGGACAAGATCCGCCAACATGAGTTTGTGAACTGGCTGCTGGCCCAGAAGGGGAAGAAGAGCGAGTAAGTAACTCCCTGCACCTCTCCTGTCCCCACACCAAACTCTGCTATGTTCACACCGCCTCCTAGGAGACCATACAGGCTGTGAGGAGCACAACCCCACAGACACCTTTTAGTCAGTGAGGAGGAGCTAGTGGCTGCGTCCTGAGACTCTGAGCGGGCAACAGAGCAGTCTGGTGCAGATGAGGTGTTCTCCTGTCCTTTATTTCTAAGGGGAGGAGCCAGAGAAGAGTGTAGAAGCCCCAGCGGAACCCCAGAGGTCTGGAGATGAAGGCAGGAAGAGCTGGGTTGACTGTTGGCTTCAGACTCTGTAAATAAATCACCATTGTGCTTCTCCCAACCCACGCCAAATCTTCCTGTGCTGCCGTTTCCTCAGCCTGGTGGATTCTGAGGATACCTCCATGATGGAGGCCACTGAACACAAGCAGTGGTCGGAGGTGGGGGGTTAGGATGTGGAGGAAGAGGCACTGTTGCTGTTACTGTTGAGGTATCAAAGATGTCAGTGTCCCTGGATGGGGACTTCCAAGTGTTCTTCCAGTCGGCTCACTCCCAGTTGTCTTCCTACCACCAGCTGGAAACACAACATCACCCAGAGAGAGGCCCGGGTCTTGGATCAGGCAGGACAATCTGAGAGAAATGAGGAGACAGAGGAACAACAGAGGTGAGTCCACCATGAGGAGAGAGGGGGAACAGCCTCCAGCCCATTGGCTTCACTGCTCCCTGTAGCAGCAGGTCTTTTCTTTGGACCACCAACCATCTCCCAAATCGTGAAGGGAGACTTGATTTAGTTAGGAAACTTTGGTCTTAGCTTATGCTTGTACCATTAGCTCCTAGCTGGCGAATGACGGGCTGACTGTCCTTGGGTGCCTCCCTTTCTTTCTCCCTCATTCTCTTCTCCCTCTTGTCCTGAGCCTCGAATCCTTCTGCTTGTTCTCTGTGCCGACACTTCCTGCTATCCCTCTACTGCCAAGGCATTGGTTTTTTGTTGTTTTGATTTTTGTTTTGATAAAGATTTATTTATTATGTATACAGTGTTCTGCCTGCAGGCCAGAAGAGGGCACCAGGTCTCATTACAGATGGTCATGAGCCAACATGTGGTTGCAGAAAAACGAATGCAGGACCTCTGGTAGAGCAGCCAGGGCTCTTAATTAACCTCTGAGTCATCTCTCCGTCCTCTGGTGGTCAGCTTTTTATTAGACCAATCAGGTGTCTTAGACAGGCAAGGTGAAGCAGCAGCATGTCTTTACATAATTAAACAAGTGCCTCCTACACAAATATAACACACCTTTACATGGCTAAGTAATCCACAGCAGTGCTCAATCGCAGACTACAGAGGAGGGCAGGGACTCCCCAACAAGAACCTCTTCTCTAAGCTCAAATGTGAAGCCCTGGAGGATGCCCTGAGGGCTTTGTAAAATCTGTGACTGAATGATACACATGGACTCAATGTAGCAAGGGGAGCAGGAAATGAGGGACCTTAGTGTTGGCTTCTTCCTGCCAAACCTCAGGAAGGCAGTATGGGAGACCTGGGCATTCTCCCAAAGTCAGACTCCTAAAGTCAGCCTCCCATTCTGGGAAGAAGTGATGAATGGATGCTCAGGGAAGGTCTCTCTGTGTCACTGGGATGCACTCTGCGATGCTTTAGAGGTGGATGGATAAGCTATGTCACTGCAAAACTGTGGTTTCTTTTGCCTGAATTGAGAACCCTATATTCCATGGTGTGCAGAACCAGATAGGGCCCAACACAAAAGAGGCTAGGGATCTGATAGTGGAGATATCCCAGAGGAAGCCAGCTGTGTTTGCTCCCTAGCAGGTGTTCGCACATGCTTTCATTCCAACACTTCAGAGGTAGAGGCAACCCAATTTGGTTTACATACTAAGTTCTGGGCCGGTCAGGTCTCCAGAGTGATACTCTGTCCAAGAACAAACCATCCAGGCTTCTGCAATCTATCTCCTGCGCAGTTCCCTGCCCATGAACCCCAGTGATGAAGATGTGCTCAGGGGCTTGCTGATTCAAGAGCTGCTGGCCCGGATGGTGGACCAAATAGAGCTCGGCCGGCTCAGGTGGGGGACACGAGGGCTATGGGGGTGCTCTACCTCTGAGTCTTAGCCCAGGTTCCTCCAGGGCGCCCTGTGTAACCTAGATTGGACTCAAACTCATGATCCTTGTGTCTCCTCAGCACTGGAATTATAGGTGTGTGGCACGACATGCACCGTTATCCTTAGACCTCATTCAGATCTTTGTCCAAACACACACCTGCAAAGTACCCATTCAGAACCTCAGCATATTGATTAACATCAGAGCTGTAATGGGGGTGGGTATCACACCCATCACCTAGCACTTGGCAGGAGGATCTCAAGAAGATTGTCTACAATCCCCAGTCCAGTCTACACCAGTGAGTTCTAAATCAGCCAGGGCTATGTAGTGATAACCTACCCCCCAAATTAAAGCTAAAACAACGAACTAGAACAAAAAGAAAACTGTAGCCGGGCTTGATGGCTACACCTTTGATTCTATAACTCGGGAGGTAGAAGCAGGAGGATGTCTTAGTTTGGGGCAAATCTGTTCTAAAGGCAAGTTCCAGGACAGCCAGTGCTGAAACACAGAGAAATCTTGTCTCAAAGACAAACAAACAGAAAAAGGTTATTTGCAGGTAGGAGTGGTTTATCTATGCCTGGGCACCAGGATAAATTGGCTGAGCTGACTCTTGGTAACCACCCCCTTCCTTGTCTTCTCTCTTCCAGGTCTGAGTGACTGACCTAGCCCAGAGCAGGACTGGACTCTGCCCTTTGCTTGCTCAGCTCCTGCTTCCGCCCTGGTCCAAAGTCCAAAGTCTCTGAGAGAAGCAAACCAATAAAGTCTTGAGCTAAAGTAAATCCTGGTGTCCAGTCTGAAAACTCATTTAAATGTCAGCTGAGCCCTCACTGGGCATGGCTGTGTGTATCCTGGGTGTGTCCATGCCTCCCGAGCAAAGCGACACATCCAGTCATGCCTCTGTGCATCCTGCAAGCGTACTGGAAAGTCAACGTAGACAGGAGGGATTCTGACAGAATCACTGTTTTAATCATGAAGCAGACAGACACAATGCAGCCCTTCATGCTAACCAAGCCTGATGTTCCAAGCCTGTCAAACCAGTGCTGCAAAGCAGAAGGCAGGAGCATCAGGAGCTCAAGGACAGACTTAGCTACTCCAGGCTTTCTTAATGTTTGAAAAGCAAGCAAACAAACAGAGAAAAGGCAGGCTCTTCCGTATATGGTCCTTCCAAGCAGCTGAGAAAAATCCGTCGTTCCACAGCCAGCAAGGCTTCATTTTCCAACACACACACACACACACACACACACACACACACACACCCCACACTACTTACCACAGAGCATGCTGAGTCGCATGAATAAAGACAGAAAAGTCCTTTTTTGTTGTTGTTTTGTTTTTTTGATTGTTGAGAGAGGGTTTCTTTGTGTAGCTTTGATCCTGTTCTGGAACTTGATCTGTAAACCAGGCTGGGATTTAAAGGCATGCGCCGTCACACCCCCAGCCAGAAAAGTCCTTTCTAGGTGTAATGTGGTGAGAAAATGGCATTTAAGCTGAGACTGGGGGACATGCCAGGGAATGAATGGGCTGGAGAGAACATTTAATGGTAAGAATGAGAGAACCAGAGTTTCGTTCCCAGAACCCTCTTCCAGTGGTTCACATGGTCTATAACTCTTGCTCCGGGAGATCCAACATGCCCTTCTGGCCTCAGAGGGTATGAACACTCACCTATGCACAGCCCCCCACAGACACATATACATACTCAGAAATTTAAAAAGTACGTCAATCAATGGGAAGGCAAGAAATGGGGAGAGTACACACAAGAGCTAGGTGACAGTCAGGCCTCAGGCCTCAAAGAGATGGTGCAGGCCTGAAACACAGCTCTTGGGAGGATGAGGCGGGCCATTGCTGCCAGTCTGAGGCAACCTGGACTGCAGTGAGAGGATGATGTAGTGAGACCTTATCTCGACAAAATACAATGTCGGCTGTGGCGGCCTGCTTCTTTAATCCCTGCAGTCTGGAAGCAGAGGCAGGCAGATCTCTTTGAGTTTGAAACCAGTCTGACTTGTATAGTGAGTTCAAGGGCAGCAAGGGCTACACAGTTGAACTTTATCTTAAATTAGAAATTTGGCTTGCAATGGTGGTGCATGCCTTTAATCCCAGCATTTGGAGGGCAGAAGCAGGCAGATCTCTGTGAGTTCAAGTCCGGCCTTGTCCACAACAGCGAGTTACAGAACACAAAGAAACACAAAGTAATCCTGTCTCAAAAAACCAAAATTATATATACTTTACAAATACAATTTGAATTTAATTATTTTGGGGGAGTGGTTGGAGGGTTAGTTCAGCGGTAATGAAGTTGTACTGACTGTTCTTCCAAAAGAGTTGGGGTTCCATTCACAGCATCCACAAGACAGTTCACAACTGTCTAGAATTCCAGCCCCAAGGGAGCTGATGCCCTCTTCTGGCATCTGAGAGCACTGACCACATACAGTATACATACACACAGGCAAAACATACATACATATAAAATTTTAAGACATTTAAGTTTTTAGATTTTTGAAATTATTATTATCATCGTCATCATTACTATTTATCTGTTATTTTCCAAAACAGGGTTTCTCTCGGTAGCCTTTGTTGTTCTGGAACTTGACCAGGCTGATCTTGTACTGAGAGATCTGCTTGCCTCTACATCCAAAATGCTGGGATTAAAAGGGTGTGCCACCATGTCTGGATGACTTCTAAATTTTCATGTATTTTTGGTGATTTTGTTTCTTCCCTTCTAAACTTCTGGAGCTTCTGAAGTCTGTACCATGCATTAAACTTCGTTGCTCAAGTAAAATGTGTTCTTAACCAATGAGCCGTCTCTCCAGATCTAGAAAGGACTTTTTACATTGGCTATATTTTACTGATTCTTCATGATAGAACTTAGTGGAAGGAGAAAACAGACATCACAAAGTTGTCTCTGACTTCCTCACATGTACTGTGGCATGCATGCCCACATACTACTACTACACAGACAATAAAGAAGATGCACTGGAGAGACAAACAGAGGTTAAGAGCACTGGCTGTTCTTCCTGAGGTCATGAGTTAAATTCTCAGCAACCACATGGTGGCTAACAACTGTCTATAATGGGGTGTATTCCCTCCATAGTTGGAATGGCATTCTCTTCTGATGTGTAGACATGCCAGCAGAACATTGTATGCACAGTATATAAACCTTTAAAAAATAAAGTATATTAAAAATTTTAATATCTTTCTTCTTTTTTTGAGACAGGGTTTCTCTGCAGCTTTGGTGCCTGTCCTGAAACCAGCTCTTGTAGACCAGGCTGGCCTCGAACTCATGAGATCCACTTGCCTCTGCCTTCTGAGTGCTTGGAATAAAGGCATGCGCCACCACCTCCTGGTCAAGAATTCAATATCCTAGGGAGAAGTTTGGATCTACATTTGTGGGGTCTTGGATATCTGAAGGGAACGTCAAAGACTCAAAAAGAGTTACATACTTTTTTCTCCCTTTATATAATGTTCTTCCTACAAGCCAGACAATGTAAGACACTCTAGTTTTTAATCGCAGTGAGCTCATCTAAAGCTTCACCAGCTCTTTAACCTAGTAGCAGGTGTTAACTGTGCATGACAAGAAGTCCATGCAGGAAGCCAGTCTGCCACAGGACAGAAAACTTTCTGACTTAATGAAGTTTTCCTGTTGGATTCTTTTGCAGAGATTCTGAGTTGGATTAAGAATGTACAGCTAAACTGGGCAGTGGAGGAACACATCTTTAATCCCAGTACTTGGGAGACAAAGGCAGGTAGCTCTCTGATTCTATCCAGGATTGCCAGGGCTATTAAACAGATAAACCTTGTCTTGAGAAAACAAAAACAACAACAAAAAGAATTGACAGTTAACAGCCCAGCATGGTGGCAAACACCGTTAAGCCCAGCACTCAGGAGGCAATAAGAACCTGTGAGTTTCAGGGCAGCCTGGTCTACATAGTGAGTTCCAGTCAGCCAGCGCTATGTAAAGACTCTGTCTCAACAAACAAACCAAACCCATAACACCAAAACGAATTCACAGCTAATAATTTGAATTTGAGTCAGACAGCCTGACTCATGGTTAAGTCCTAGTCTATGCAATTAAGATAGCAATTTAAGGCAGATTCCCAGATCTCTTGTGAAAAGCAATACCAGCTCACAAATTTGAGATTTTTGAGAAATTACAAAACAAAGCAAGTTGGGTATTGCAAGGCACAAAACTTTCAGAGTGCTGCCGCTTCTTCTAAGAATGTTTTATTATTGGCTTTTGTTCAAGGTGGCACCCTCAGCTGTGCGTGATGGCACATGCATTTAATCCCAACATTCGAAGGTAGGGACAGGAGATCTCTGTAAAATCAAAGCCAGCTTGGCTGACAATGTGTAGGTACAGCCCAGTCAAGGATATATAGTGAGATGCTATTGGGAAAAAATGGCTCCTTCCATGGTCAACACAAGACTTGGTGATGTCCCAGAAGCATGTGTTGCTTTCGTTGGAGCCCCAGAACAGCAGGCACCCACATTCGTGGATGCATAGAGAAATACAACACAGACTAGTGTTCGCGTTTTCGACGTCGTCTGTGCTTCGTGCAACGTGGCCCCAGCAAAAGGAGAGGGAACCACACACCCCGCGCAAGACTCGAGGCAGGAAGTGGACGCGCGACTTCCGGCGCTCGCGGATGACGCAAGGCACCGGGCTTCCGCGTTGGGAGCCGGCAGTGGAATCTGGGACGCCGAGAGCTGGTGTCCCGGCTGCGGGGCGACCCGCCGGCCCTGAGTAGGGATGCACCGGCGCGGGGTGGGAGCTGGCGCTATCGCCAAGAAGAAACTCGCCGAGGTGAGCGGGAAGGAGGGCGGGCCACAGCCTACTCAGTCCGCGAGACACCCAGTTCTCCCCGGGCAGAGTTCACTTTTCCTAAACCGCCTCCGAATAGTTTGTAGGAGACAGGCTTCTCCGGAGCTCCGGAATGAGTGCCCTGGAGTGTCAGGAAGCCGCCGATTAAATCATTATTTAAGACAGATCCTTACCCTTCCATACTAAACCTGTGGCAGCACAACGGGAGCCTTGGCGCTCACTGTCTGAACTCATGCCGGTCCTTTTGTCTGACAGGCCAAGTACAAGGAGCGAGGGACCGTCTTGGCTGAGGACCAGCTGGCCCAGGTGAGTGATTGTCAGGTTCCAGGCAGAAAGGGAGATCGAACAACACTGCTCAGCATAGGTTTGATGGTGTAGATTGTCTAGACTGAACTAAAAATTGGGTGTCACGGAAATCCAGATTTCGTTTTAGGGAGATTCACTAATAATAGCTAAGATTTTTGAGTGATTTGAGTTGTGTATTTTCCCCGTTTTCCCTTTTATTTTACTTGATTATTGCCCTTTCGGTATTTTACTGTTTAAGATGGGGTCTCACCTTGCTGTCTAGGCTGAGCCCCCAGTGTGTGGTTGGTTCCCCAGTCTCAGTCTCCTGAGTAGCGTATGCTACCCACCACTTCCGGACCTCTGTTTTCATTACATATGTGGTTTGTCATGTTCAAGCCTCATTACAATTCCGTGTCAACCTAGATTTAAAAAACAAAAAAATCAGTGGGCTGGAGATGTAGCTCAGAGTTAGAGGGTTTGCCAAACATGCACAAACCCTTGAGTGCCATTCTCAGCACAACAAAAATAGAAACACATTTACCTTAAAAATCAGAATAACTTCTCCCTAAGAATTCTGATATTTATTTGCAAATAGCATTGCAGTGGGACTTTCATTGCAGTAGGAAAACTTAAGCAAGTTGAATCCACGAAGCATGTCTAAAGAAGAGAAACAGAAATTTTTCTAAATCATACTATTACATGAGCTATTTTAAACGATAATCTTTAGTTACAATGATTAATAATTGTGTTGTTCAAGGTTTAACAGTCTGTTGAGCAGGTGCCTTTTTTTGAAATTTTACACTCTTTTTTTTTTTTGAAACACTATCTCTATTTAGTCCTGGCAGTCCCAGAACTCACTTTATAGGCCAGGCTGACCTTTAACTCACAGAGATGATCCGCCTGCCTCTGCCTTCCAAGTGATGGAATTAAAGTCGCTGTTCCTGGCCCTTCCTTTATTTTTTCTAGGGTGTCCCTGTGTATCAGTGGTGTGGAACTAGCTGTGTTGACCATGGCAGGCCTTGAAATCAGATATTCACCTACCTCAGCCTCCCTGCTGCCGGGACTCAAGTAAAGCACCACATTCAAATCTTTTATTTTCATCATCATCATTAGTAGTAGTAGTAGTAGTATTTTGGTGCTCTGTGTCAGACCCAGGGCCTGGGATGTGCTGAGCATGTGTGCCATCACTGAGCTGTTCCTCAGCTCACAGGTTTTAGTTAAATATCTCACAGTACTGGGAATATGCCTGATCTGCTGAACCTGACATTTACTACACTGACCACATACAGGAGAGCGGATGAGTGACAGGTGCAGGGTCCTTCTCTAGCATCCCCCTTTTGTGTGTGAACTCAGAGTGCACTTGGGTATCGTGACTCATGAAGCGGAGGAGGTGACTCAGCTTAAAATGCACCCTTGATCTGATGAAAAATAGACGTAATGTGTCATTTTTGTTTTTGTTTCTCAAGACCGGGTTTCTCTGCAGCCTTTCGAGCCAGTGTTGGAACTAGCTCTTGTAGACCAGAATGGCCTTGAACTCACAGAGATCTGTCTACCTCTGCCTCCTGAGTGCTGGGACTAAAGGCCTCTGCTACCACCGCCCGGCCATTTTAAGTTTTTAAAAAGACTGATTGTTGTGTCTATGTGTGAGCATGCTCGCATGCATACATGCAGGTGCCTGCAGAAGCCTGAAGCATGTCAGGTCCTGCAGGGTGTTTTTGCCATTTGGGAGGCAGAGGTAGGTAAATCTCTGTGAGTTCGAGGGCAGCCTGGTCTACAGAGAGAGTTCTCAGACAGCCAGGGCTACACAGGGAAACCCTGTCTCGTAAAAAGAGAGCTCACTGCTCTTGCCGAGGACCGGTTTTGATTTCCAGAACCCACATGGCAGCTCCCAAGTGCTGGGAATTCCAGTTCCAGGGCATCCAAAACCTTATTATTCAGGCATTTGTCACATGTGGTACACATATATAGATTCAAACATGCACACATAAAATAAATAAATATTAAAAGATAAATAAGACTAGGCGGTGGTGGTTCATGCCTTTAATCCCAGCAGAGATGGGGGTCTCTGTGAATTGGAGACCACCTTGGTCTAAAGAGCAAGTTCCAGCACAGTCTCCAAAGCTCCACAGAGAAACCCTGTCTTGAAAAATCAAAACCAAAAAATAAATAAATAAAGTTTTTATTTCTAGGGAAGATGGCACATAAACATTAACTGAGAGCGGTTATCAAGAGAATAAAGAGATTTGAGGTAGTTTATCAAAAAGATTTATTTATTGTGTATACAGTATTCTACCTGCATGTGTGCCTGCACCCCAGAAGAGGGCACCAGATCTCATAGATGGTTGTGAGCCACCATATATGGTTGCAGGGAGTTGAACTCAGGACGTCTGGAAGAAAGAGTCAGTACTGTTAACCCCTGAACCATCTCTCCAGCCCCAGTTTGTCGTAATTTTTTGTATAAAATGAGGAGATGTTGGACAAGGAGTGATTTCTCTCAGTAGCCTAAAAGGTATCATTTTTAATTAGGAAAAGAGAGAGGTTATGCAGCTCAAATAAAGATCATACAATCCCCGAAGGCTTATCCTTGGCTTTGGGCTGCAGCATGCTCCACCATAGCAATTCTTTATCTGGAGGTACAAGATTTAAAGGGTCAGTAACCAATACAATCCCAATTCTTAGTCTTTATTCTTCCTGCCCAGCCTTTCTTCTAGGGGCTAACCATTTCTGTTTGCAGGAGCATCCTATTCTTTCATTCTTAAGAAAAAAAAAAAAAGATTATTAGATGTACCTTCAGTTGAATGAATTTCTCCAGGAAGAAGAGAAAAAACACATTAGACATGCATGTTACTTCTCAGGACAGGGCTACATGAAAACAAATACAGATTTTAGAGTGGAGGAGACAATATCATCTCCTTTCTGCCTGCAGCACAGCTGTGCAAAGCATCGGTAGGGAGAGCACAGAGCGGAACAGCACTGCACGTGCCCACAATCTCAGGACCTGGCGAGTACAGGCAGGACGATCATCTTCCACTCTCTTCCAGTGAGCTCCAACCCAAATGGGCTCCATGAGACCTTGTCTCAGGAATAGAGAAAGCACGTAATAAATAGTGTAGTGATGGATCTGAAGGAAACTGCTTCCTTTTTTGGTTGCATTTATTTGTGTGTAGTATATGGGCTCTGCCACATTACATGTGAGATGGTCAGGGAGCAATTGAAATGTACAGGAATTGATTCTCTCCTTCCACCATGTATGGACCAGGGATGAAATTCAGATTGTCAGGCTTCATAGCAAGTAAGTACCTTTACCGCCTGAGCCATCTCACCAGCCAGAGACTGGTTATTTTAAACTTTTCTCTACCACCAGGCTGGGGACTTATCTTTAGCCTTGATTACACTTGCATTGCTCTGATCTTCCCCCACCCTTGCTTTTTTTAACAGATGTCAAAACAGTTGGACATGTTTAAGACCAACCTAGAAGAATTTGCTAGCAAGCACAAGCAAGAGATCCGCAAGAACCCTGAATTTCGAGTCCAGTTCCAAGATATGTGTGCTACCATTGGGGTGGATCCTCTGGCCTGTAAGGGACTGTCTGTGGGGCCTGGTGTTCCTGTAAGACCCTTAAGGGAGAGAAGCTCCCATGTTGACCTCACTTCTGTGTGCCTCTCTAGATGCGCCAGCAAGGAAATACAGAGGATGTGTGTTTAGGGTGCTTTTAGAAGGATGGTGTGTGCCCTTCTGATGTGCAGGCTGTAGTCTGTGTGTATCAGCTTTCCTTGGACAATTTGTAGTGCACCTTTTCTCTTTTCCTGACTTTCCTCTTATTAGAAAGAGGAAAGTATTTTAAAGATGTATTTTATTATGCTGAGGTACGTGTGCGTGGGTCTGATGTGCACGTGAGTACAGGTGCCCTCTGGAGCCAGAGACGTCAGAACCCTTTGGAGCTGGAGTTAGAGGCTGTTGTTGTAAGCTGCCTGACTTGGGTGCTGGGAATGGAACTTGGGTCCTCTGGAAGAGTAAGAAATGCTTTGGAACTCACTCTGTAGTGAGTCACTCTGTAGACCAGGCTAGCCTCGAATTTACTGAGATCTGCCTGCCTCTGCCTCCTGATTGCTGGGATTAAAGGCGTGCACCACCACTGCCTGGCTATTTTCTTTTCTCTCTTTTCTTTTGGAGACGGTTTCTGCCTAACTGCCCTGGTCGTCCTGTAATTCACTCCCAAGAGAATAATTTTAATGGCAGCAGTGTAGGCTCAAACTGTCATCCAGTAAAGAGCTATATGAAGGAGAAAGTAGTCTTCGATTCTGTCCTACATAGAGTTCAAGCACCATTGGCTGCTTAAAGTCAAATGGTCCCTGACTCAGGATGCTTCTGCCCACGCTTAGTATTTATTTTTGTTATTGTTAGTCATGTGTATGTATATGTGTATCTGTTTAAATTTATGCTGCGTGTGTGCATGCCTTCAGAGTCCAGAAGAGGTTGGTGGATCCCCTCATCTGAGGTTCCACGTGGTTGTGAACTGCTTGACATGGGTACATGGGTGCTGAGATCTGAACTTGGGTCCTCTGGAAGAGCAGCAAGTGCTTTGGGTTTTTTGTTTGTTTATTTGTTTTGCTTTTGGAGCCTGACCTGGAACTCACTCTGTAGACCAGGCTGACCTCAAACCCACAGAGATCCACCTGCCTCTGCTTCCCGAGTGCTGGGATTAAAGCCTTGTACCACCACTGCCTGGCTGTAAGTGCTCTTAATTTCTGAGGCATCTCCAGTGGCGTGTCCCCCCCACCCTTACTTCCTTTAGAAAATTTTGTTATGTAGCTTCACTGGCCTGGAATTCACTGTGTAGCATTGGCTGGCCTTGTAGCCTAGGCTGGCCTTGAACTCAGCATCTCAGCATCTCATATAGACTAGGTTGGCTTCAAACTAGCTATATCTTGTAGCTTTCAGATGTTGGATTACAGTTGTGTGCTACTATAGCTCCCTCGAATGCATTTTCAGTTCACAGTGAGGGGGTTTTACTAGGACATGATCAGGAGCTTCTGTGAGGTGGGTTAGGGGGTGCAGGTCAAAAGACAACTTTGGCTGTTGTTTCTCAGGGCCTGGAAATCACATAGTAGCTAGGCTAACTAGCAAGTGAGTCTCAGGAATGTGCTTGTCTGCTTAGCCCTTGGGTCACAGGCACATTCTACATGCCTGGCTTTTTTAACTTGGGCTCTAGGATCAAACTCAAGTCCTCACTTTACCAACTGAGTTATTCTGCTCCTCTCCCATTCCCACTTTGAGACAGGAGCTCATGTAGCCCAGGCTGGGCTCAAACTTGCTGTGAACCTCTTGGTCCTCCTGCCTCCTGCTTCAGAACGCTGGGCCTTCAGGTGTGCACTCTGCATGGATGTCCCTGACCTAGAAGCTCTTCAGTAGTAAGCAAGGCAGGACTTAGGGTTAGGAAGGAAGACTTCGCACAGGCTAGAAGCTTTAATCTAGTGTTAAAATAAGGGATAAAAATGAATAATACAGCTTTTATTTTTAATTATTGTTTTCAGCTGGAAAAGGGTTTTGGTCTGAGATGCTGGGCGTTGGCGACTTCTATTATGAGCTGGGTGTCCAGATTATTGAAGTGTGCCTGGCCCTAAAACATCGGAATGGAGGTAAGGGTGGTTGGGTCTTGTGGACTGGGCTCTTCTGATTTTCTTTTCTAAAATCCAGTAGCCTGAAGGCCTGCAAGGTCTTGAGACATCTCTTAGCTGTTTCATGTTATCCAATCTCTGGCTGGTCTACACAGCCAAGGTTAAATAATAGGGAGGTAGGAGGTTGGCCCTGCCCTTTGTGTACTCTGGTCTGGGCCATGACGATCTCACTGTGACTGCAGGTAGACCTGTAGGCCCGACCTGCCTTTCTGAAGTCTGTACACATCATCCTTGAGGTGATGCCTGCTAAGCCTTTGAGTTACCAGATAACCTTAAAATGAGTCATCGATGATCAGTGAGCTGACTCAGCATGCAGTATGTTTGCTGCGCAAGCCTGATTTCAAGAATTCAATCCCTGCATTCTACATAAAGGTGGAAGAAGCAAACTGAGTCCACAGCATTGCTTTCTGACCTCCATACGCACATCATTGCATATATATCACACACATAATAAAGACACAAAGTATAGTAAATCAAAATTTAAAAAGAACTTTAAAAATCTTGCTGCCTAATAAGTGACACACCTGTAATTTCATTGGAAAAGTCTCAGGAAGAATTACAAGTTGGAGGCCTTCCTGGGTTATGTAGAAGGTAAGACTACCTGGATTACATAGTGACCCTATCTCAATAAAACAGAACAAAGCCAGGTGTGCACTCAGGAGGAAGAGGCAGATAGGTTTCTGTGAAATCCAGCTGAACCAGGGCTGGTTAGTGAGAGACATTGTCTTAAAAAAAAAAAATTCACAGTCACTGTGAGTTGTTGGAGGCCAACTGTGTCTTCATAGTTGGAGGCCCATCTGGGCTACCAGGCAGAGACTTTTTTCAAACCAAACAACAATCAAATCGGCCATCTGGTGGTGCCATCTTTTTGTTGTTTGAGACAAGGTCTGCCTGACTACCTCGCCCAGGCCAGCCTGGAACTCATGGTCTACCTTTGTCTCCTGAGTGAGGGAATCCTGGGGGAAGCCACCGTGTTCATCTGTTGCCTTCCTTTTCAGATTTTCCTGGGCCTTCCCTATGGAAACAGGGTCCCTGTTCTCGCTTTTATGGTCTGGCCTGTTACTTTAGGAGAGGTTGGCGAACTAGAGTGACATTTGTTGTTTGAGGTTGATTGGAGAGGGTCCATATATCTGAAGTGGTGTTTTCATTTTCTTTCTTCCCTCTCCAACAGGTCTGATAACTCTAGAGGAGCTACATCAGCAGGTGTTGAAAGGAAGGGGCAAGTTTGCTCAGGACGTCAGCCAGTAGGTCCTGCTTCCAATCCCTTGGGGTATTACAGAGTTTTTTTAAGAAAGGGTTTTTATGTAGCCTAGGCTGTCCTGGAATCTTACTGTGGAGCCCAGAGTGGCCTTGAACTCATGATCTCCTACCTACCTACACATGTTTTCCTTACATTTTATGTGTATGGTTTGTTTTTATTGTTTTTTTTTTTTTGCCTGTTTGTGTCTATATTCTGTATACTATGTGTGTACAGTGCCCAAGGAGGCTATAAGGTGGTTTCAGATTCCCTAGAGTTGGAGTCAGAGATGCTTGCGTGCTGGGACTTGAACCCAGGTTCTCTGGAAGAACAGCTCTTAACTGTGGAACCGTCTCTCCAGCCCCACCACCTCCTGAGTGTTGGGATTACAGGAATGCAGCACACTGGGCTAGAAAGAACACTTTAAAGATCACACAACACTCTCCTCCTAGTCCTCTGGTATTGAGGCTAACTTTAGAGCCATTCGCCATCTTCTGTATGATAAAAATATCTTCCTTTTTTTCTGCTTTTGGTATTGTGGATCAAACCCAGGTCCTTATGCTAGGCAAGGTCTCTATTACTTGAACTATATACCTTGCTTCATAAAACCTTTTTCTTTTCTTATGTGTGGTGGGTTTTTTTTTTTTTTTGTTTTTTGTTTTATTTTTGAGGCAGGGTCTCTCTGTGTAGCCTGGGACACACTATGTAGACCAGGTTGGTCTCAAACTCAGAGAACTGTACATGCTACTGCCTTAGTAGTATTGAGGTTAAAGATGTGTGCCTGGTATACATTAAACTTTTTTTTTCTACCCGAGCCAAGGTTTCTCTGTGTTGTCCTGGATGTCCTGAAACTTGCTCAGTAGATCTGGCTGGCCTCAAACTCAAAGACTCACAGAGATCCACCAGCCTCTTCCTCCTTAGTGCTGGGATTAAAGGCGTATGTCACCACCACCCAGCTATGTTAAATTTTTTAATGGGTTGAGATTATTTGGTGTCAAGGAGACTAATACAGGCACCTAAACAGGCTGGGGACCAAGTTGAGGGTCAGGTGATGAGGCATAAATTGACCTAGATAATCCAGCTGTGTGAACCCAACTAAGAAAAGATAAATAATGACTGCTTTCGATGTAGCTCCCAAGAGACCTGCCTCAAATAACAGTGAAGACCAGGAATATTGAAAAAGAAAGCAGAGGCAGGAGGCAATTAGCCATGCCCTTTGCACATCAGTTTTTTCAGAAGAGGGTGAGCTAGTGTATTCAAAGAGATTTGAGTCTGTTCCTCGGGGCTCAGAAGGGCCTTCAAACCACTGATGTCCTTTCTCTGGCAAGGGACATGAACCTCCTTGTGTCCTGTGTATGATCTGCACATGTTCTGGGAGTTTTCTTTTTCTCTTCATGAGTTTCCAACTACAATCAGAAAATGTGGCAGTAATCAGGTGCTGCCGTTTAAAATGGACAAGCATTCTCATTTGCTGTAGTTCACAGTACAGCCTGTTGGCTCTTTGGTCAGTTTCCCTTACACATCTGAGTGTCAGGCCTGATCTGCCAAGGGTCTTGAAGCTGCTCTTCCTCACTCCAGAGACGACCTGATCAGGGCCATCAAGAAGCTGAAAGCGCTGGGCACTGGCTTTGGCATCATCCCCGTGGGCGGCACTTACCTCATTCAGTCTGTTCCAGCTGAGCTCAATATGGATCACACCGTTGTGCTGCAGCTGGCAGAGGTAGGGTGTGCCTTAGAAAGCACTGAGGGGCATCCTGGGCTGGAGTCAGGAGTAGTGTGCGCCTGTCCATTGCTCAGGTCTTTGGTGGAGACTGTCTTGTGCTCATTCAGCAGACATTGAGAACTACAGTGCAAAGCACCTATCTAGGCTGCAGGACAGAGAGGCTGGTACAGTCTCTGCCCTGAGCTCAGTCTAATCAGGCAGACAGTCGTGCAGACAAGTTGGAGCAGACAGACCCTCTGATGTCTCAAATGCTTGTAGATTCCTCACAAATTTAAAACTTTGCTGGCCCCCCAACTCAGTTCCTCAGCATGCCTGAAGCATAACCATCCCCCATCATCCTCATCTCCATGACGTAGGAAAGATGTATTCATTTTTTAAAATTTATTTTTATTTTATGTGCATTGGTGTTTTGCCATGTATATTGGGTCCCCTGGAACTGGAATTACAGGTGTAAGCTGCCGTGTGGGTGCTGGGAATTGAACCTAGGTCCATCTGGAATAACAACCAGTGTTCTTAATTACTGAGCCATCTCTCCAGCCCTGAAGTGTTCATTTTTTTTTTATATTTATGGTTTGTTTAGCTTTATTTTATGTGCATAGGTGTGAAGGTATCAGATCCTCTGCAACTGGATCTTCAGACAGTTGTGAGCTGCCATGTGGGTGCTGGGAATTGAACTTGGGTCCTCTGGAAAAGCAGTCAGTGCTCTTAACCACTGAGCCATCTCTCTAGTCCCTGAAGTGTTCATTTTTAACTCTTAATATAAAACATAATGAGCAAGGGGCTTTCAATGTTGGAGGATGGGTAGGGTGAGGTTGCGCAGGAGCTTCATATTTAAATATTTAGATGAAATTTATGATTATCTGTGTTCCTTCTTGGTTAGTCATCTGAAATCTTCTCTTGGCATACTCTGGAGTTCTCTATGACGGTGTAACTTGGGATCTTAGTGCCTTGGACCCGTCTTTCTCCATCTTATCTCCTGAAAGTCACCTCTCTCTGCTGGCAACTTTCCCATTCTTTGTGTACTCAGGCTTGTTACAGCCTACTTCTCTGCAGGTGCTAGGCCCCAGGAAATGAGCACTCTAACTGATTCAGTTTCTATCCCTCCTTCCTTCAGAAAAATGGGTACGTGACTGTCAGTGAAATCAAAGCCAGTCTCAAGTGGGAGACGGAGCGAGCGCGGCACGTGTTGGTATGTGACAGGAGATGGCCCTAGGGTCAAGAGCAGCTTTGCTTTGTTTCCTCTTACCTTGAAGCCTGCTACTTTAGCACTAGCAGGAAGCCCAGCATCTCTGTGGTAGCACTGAGAAGCTGGCCTCTTACCTTGATATGCAAACTTGCTGCCAAGGGACCAATGAAACCCACTACCTTTCCTGGACACATGAAACCTGGAGCTGTTGGTCAGTCAGGACAGTGATATAGTGGAAATAATAGCACAGAGCAAGAATTGGTAACCATTGAAGGTAATTATCTGTAATTACAAAATTTATATTATATGACGGATAATTTTGTATATACAGACTCGTACTAGTGAAACCTAGGCTAGAATACCTTTTCCATATCCCAGCAATTGTCTGCCCTTCTATCTATAAAATGGAGAGAACATAAAATATGTGCCTAACAATACCGGACATAGCTTATTTTAGGAACCTTGTCTCTTATAGTTCAAGTGTGATCCCTCTCGTTTGCTCCCTGCATATTATCATCAAGCCATCCACAAACCTTTGCTCTGGGGAGCTGGAGAGACAGCACACAGCACATGCTGCTGGAGCCCTGCCTTCTCCCATCTTTTATCACACTGCAGCTTCACCTTTCTGCAGCTGTTAAAATACTTGGTGCCATTTTTGTTTCCACATCTTGGCCAAAGTGAAACATTGTTCCCATTTAGGTGTGTGAACAATGAAGGGATATGCTAAAGTAGGTGAGGGGGCTGCTTAGCTCTCCAGAGGTACCCATAATCCTTCTCAAATCAGCCCTCTTCTTCTCTCCAGGAACACCTGCTGAAGGAAGGCCTAGCCTGGCTGGACCTGCAGGCTCCAGGGGAGGCCCACTACTGGCTGCCAGCTCTCTTCACAGATCTCTACTCCCAGGAGATCTCAGCTGAGGAGGCCAGAGAAGCCTTCCCTTGACTGAGTGGAGAGGACAACCGCAGCAGGCCAGAAGGGGACACCTGTGAATAAACCTGGACAATTTTGTTTATAAAAAAAATTCATCCCAAGTTTTTCTTTGCCTTCCACCCCCCACAGTATTTATCATTTATCCAGTAAGATAACCTGAGTAACAGCACACAAAAGGACACCAACAAACTCACAGCGCCGGGCCAAGAAGCAGTGCCTCGTGTCTGGCCTTAATATAGCTCAAACTACTACTCCACCAATGCAAACTTCCTCATTCCTTTCTAGCCCTGTGGACCTAGGCTCTCACAGTAAGTCACTGTGACTTAGCTCAGTGTCTTCTGTTTGAGACCAGACTGAAGGATCTGAAGTCCGTAGAGGAAAGCAGGCAGTGCAGTTTGTGGGTGCAGTTAATGCTGCATTTTGTTCAAATTCCTCACCAGCTCCTATAGACTCAAGGTGGGGAATTGCTAGTCCCTACCTGACACTTGTTTGTCACTGCCCATTCAGCCTTTAAGCACCCTCCAGTAAGCAGGTATGATTCATGGGGTAGTGAATGCCAGAGGTCGCAAAGCTAATGTCTGGCTCTACTAGCCTCAGAGCCCACTTTCCCCATCACTGTCCTCATGGCACAGGCTGGATGGGCATAATATGCACTGGGTATTTCCTACACTCATGACCAAGAGGAAAAGCTTGCCTCAGAAAGCAAGCGAATGAGGTGGCAATGGAGGCTCAGATTCATAGCCTAGTATTTATAAAGTGCTTGATCAACACCTAGACACTGAAATACAGTGGATTCTCCACTGAGACATCTTTCAGCTGCCACAGTCTGGGCAGCTTCAAACTGTCCTCATAGGACATACTCAGTCAGTCAGTCATGAAAGCTACTTTTGAATCCATTGGACACAGCACACAGAGCCTCTCCACTTCCAAATCTAAAACTAGACACAAATACTCCTTCCCACAGAAACCCTAGTCCTCAGCATCTAGAAACTGAGGTGTCCCACCTATAGTTCTTGGCCCAGCTGATGTATAGTTAACACTGATTTCATGTTTTTACACAAACCCTCCCACACCCATAGGCGCTTCCTCATTCTGCCAAAACAAACTTTATTGCACCAAAAAGGAAAAGAAAACTTCATTTATGTACAGTCAGATATAAAGACATTTCTTTGACTCCTGTGCATATATTTCCTCAACTTAAGATTAGGGCATAAAAGTCAGGCTGCTATGCCAGACATGCTCTGCCCCATGGCAGGGCCAAGGAGAAGATTGTCACTTGAAAGTGGGAACGCTTAAATGGATGACAGACAACACTGGACCCACAGACCAAAGTCATTCTTCTTGGCCCTGGACTAGCTCTGGGAATGGAAGAGGGAAATTGGAAGCAGGGTCCCTTTTCAAGTCTCCACCTCTGACCCAGCCTCCAGGTAGCCTAAACAAACTTCTGCTCCCCAAGTGAACTGTCCCTGTCCAGTTTTCTTTCTGCCCTCCCAAGAGGTCCCTCTTTGTGCGCTATCTTCTCCCTGTATCTTCTAGGGAGTCCCATGATCCACAAGGCAGAGACCTTTATAGCAGCGGGCAGGGCAGGTAGTTCTCTGCATTCCTCAGGGCTGGACAGTGCAGGAGGCCTGCACCACATGGATCACCAACTACCTACTAGGAGTCAGAACAGCAAACCTGAAAAGTATAAACTGTATCAAACTGGGAAGGATGGATTCCTCTGATCCCACTCCACTGAAAACATGTTTTTCTGACTCAACCAGCTGAAGGATCACTGTAGCTAAATTCAAACAAGGAGCAGAGCCAGTGACCAAGGGGAGAGGTAAAGGGAGGAGTCTCCAGAGTCCCCACTGCAACCCCCTTGCCATTGGCTCTCCATGCTCACAAAGCCCCAGGGGATGGGGAGGGAGGGAGGGAGGGAGGGCTGAAGGGAGGACAGAACTACAGACTGGGATGAAAATGAAAATACAAAACAGCTGAACAAAATAGGGACTAGTATCAGTCTCCCCGTGCTCTACCCAAGAAAACCACCCTCCTTGACTAGTATTCAGGAAAATCCGTAAGAGACTATTTTATGTAGTGGCTCAAATCCCATATATGCTGCAGCTGCCTGTGCTGGGAACCTTTCAAATCAGTGATTGTGGGAACACAGTAAGCAGCTTCCTCTGACACCTGTGCAGGCTTCACAGCGACCTGGGCTCCGTCCCAATGGGACTTACCCCCCACCTGTAACCTAAAATGCTGAGGAAATGGTGCGAGGGAGAAAGGTGCTCAGGTGCTAGGTAAAGCTTACTGATCAGCAGCCCAGACCCCACCACTGTTCTTCTCTTTGGTCTGTCTAGAACAGTGACTATAAATTAGAAAAAACAAAGTTATGCTGGACCATGGGAAATAATGGGGTAAGGGAGGAAAAGGGAGTTGGGAAGCCCTGCTTCAAGACTGAAGACAAACAGATAACCAACCAGACTGCTTAAGTGTCACAGACAGCACCCCACCCAAACTCCCAGATATCCCTATAAACCACTTGGGCATGCTCCCTCTTGGTTCTCATTTTCTGTCTTCTCCTATCCCTAATTAGCTGGCCCTGCAGAGAGGTGTGTTGGTTGTTTAGCTTTGCCAGAGGCCACCACTCCAGGTACTCTTGCAAAAGTGTCCTGGCCCTGATCCAGGATTGACTATAGCCCCAGGTGCTCCAGCACCAAGGAGGTCAGATTGGGAACAGCCCCACTCCCACACCCTGGGATTGAGTTTGCTTGCTTCTTGCCATCTTGTGGGATGCCGACACTTTTGAAGGGAGATGCACAGTGCCTCTCCGTCCCTGGGGTGAGGGGAGGGGCTCTGCCGGGCTTTCGAGTTGGGGGAGGGGCAGGGAGCAGGGTCTAGACCCTCAGGCTCCCATGAAGGTCTGTCTCTGTCCCAGATGAGCTGCTATCAGAGTCCATTTCAGCATTCTCATTATGGAGCCTCTCCAGCACTTTCTGCCGAATCAGTCCCAGACGCATCAAGAGGGACTGGTAGTCAAAGTGGCCCCGCTTCTCTCCAAAAGGGTCCTGTAGGGGAAAAGACAAGGGGATGTAAGATTCAAGTCTATTGCAAGGGGCAGAGAATGGCACAGTGCAGCACAGGGTCCACATGAAAATGTATTACTGCTCCAAACAGGTCTAGCTTCGGCTCACACTAAAGTATGTCTGCACTCTAAAAGTAAGCCAATAGAGGATATGGGGGAAATTCTATGAGGTATCAAGGGAGACTGGAAGGTGGGTTTGTGTTTTCTTTTTAAATTTGTTTTGAGATTTTATTTTTATTTTATGTGTACAAGTGCATAGCCTGAATGTATGCATGTCTGTACAGCACATATGTGCAGCGCCCATGGAGTTCAGAAGATGGATTCCGATCCCCTAGAGCTGGAGTTACTAGTCCTCTGGAGGGATAGTCAGTGCTTTTAACTGCTGAGTCACCCATCTCTCCAACCCCGAGAGCCTGTGCTTTCAGCTGACCTCTAAAACTCAAGAAAATAATCTTCCTCCATCTTCTGTCCTCAATGCTTCTGTCCTCTTTTTGCTTTTCTTCTTTTTTTTTTTTTTTTTTTTGTTTTTGTTTTTCAAGACAGGGTTTCTCTACAGCTTTGGTGCCTGTCCTGCCCTGGAACTAGCTCTTGTAGACCAGGCTGGCCTTGAACTCAGAGATCCACCTGTTTTTGCCTCCTGGGATTTTGCCTGCTGGGATTAAAGGCAACCCAGAGTCCAGCAACACTCTGCTTTTCTAAGGTCACAGGTAGGTCTAAACTTCCTTATAAGTACCTGTACTCTTCCCCAGAGACCTATACACCTATCCAGGTTTCTGGGCAATGCTCCAGGGTCATCTAGCCCTGATCTCAGTTTGTGTCTTCTAGATCAAAGATCACTTAAGTTTTTCTTGAGACTGAGTCTCACTGTATTCTGGCTGACCTGGAGTTCATTTTGTAAACCACAATGACCATGAATTCAGAGATGGATCTGGACATGGTGGCACACACTTTTAATACCAGGATTTGGGAGGCAGATCTCTGAGTTCAAGGCTAGCCTCGTCTACACAGTGAGTTCCAGGACTGCTAGGGCTATTACATAGAGAAACCCTGTCTCGGATTAAAAAAAGAAAGAAAAGATATATGGGGATTTAATCGCAGCAAATGGGACCCTTTTTTTTGTATGGCGGATGGCAATCACATACAAACAAACACTACACTATTTCCTCCTCTGTGCACTCCTCACAGAAACTTCCGCTTCTTCTCTTTTCTCTCTCTCTCTCTCCCTTCCTTACCCTCCTCTCAATAAACTCCACACTCAAAAACAAAAACCAAAAACTCCAGGCTGAAGAGATGGCGCAGTGAGTAAGAGCACCAACTGCTGTTCCAGAGGACCTGGGTTCAATTCCCAGCACCTACATGGCAGCTCATAAGTGATTGTAAATCCAGTTCCAGGACGATCTGACACCTTCGCACCATTGCACATAAAATAAAGTTAAAATCCATCATAAAAAATTCTTTAACAAAACAAAACAAAACCAAAAACTCCTTCCATGTTTCTTTTGTGGTTATAAAGATTCATTCTCTAAGTCCCGTACATTCTATGCAAGTGCATTACCAATGAACTGCATCCTCAACCAACTACAACCTCAACCGAACATTAGTCTTAAGAGCAGCTATCATTGGGTGCCAGTAATGGTCAATGAATCAGTGGTCCACCTTTTTCTTTAATTTTTTAAAATTTATTTATTTTTTTTTATTTATTATGTATACAATATTCTGTCTGCGTGTATGCCTGCAGGCCAGAAGAGGACACCAGACCTCATTACAGATGGTTGTGAGCCACCATGCGGTTGCTGGGAATTGAAATAAGGACCTTTGGAAGAGCAGCCCACCTTTTTCATTCATGAGGGTTATAGTCTTCAAGGCGGGATTGTAGCTTTACTCTGGGACTATCAGTTCTTCAAATGTTCTTTCATCCTTGGCAACATTTCCCCCACGCCACCTCCCCAGTGCTCCTCTCACTCATACCTCACTGAACACTTCTTCACAACCTGAACATTGGTGATTGCTAAAAGGTACCAGTGACAAAATCTCCTCATGGAGAAAAGACTTGGGCAGGCTTCCTCTAATGTTCCCTAAAAAGTAGTTTGGGGAGGGGAGGGGGGCTGGAGAGATGGCTTAGATGTTAAGAGCACTGACTGTTCTTCCAGAGGTCTTTAGTTCAACTCCCAGCAACCATATGGCAGCTTACAACCATCTGTAATGAGATCTAGTGCCCTCTTCTGGTGTGTAGGCAGAAAACTGTATATATAATAAATAAAGAAATCTTTTTTTAAAAAAAAAAGTAGTACGGGAAACAAGTCCTGTTTCGGGTAAGTGGACAGAGAAGCTACTAAGAAACAAACACCTACTGTAAAGGTGTTGCACAAACAGAAATAGCCCAAGAAGAGTTGAAGAAAGTCATGATAGCTTAGTCAACTAATTCATCCCAATCCAGTTTTACTTTCTTTTGGAGGTTATGAAGTTTGAACCCAGGGTCGTCTTCATGCCAGGCAATTCTATCACTAAGCTAAAACCCTCAGTCCTTTATTTGAAGAAAGAGTCTCATTAAACTACACAGGTAACCACCCACCATCTCTCCAGTAACTGAGACTGTAGATATGTACTGCCACATCCATCCAAGTCATCCCATTTCTAAGCAAGACCACCAGGAAGGAACCCAAGTCCACTGAACTGACGCTCCAAGACAGGACTGCCATCTTTTAATCAAGCAGATGAGTCTACGAGTAGGTCAGAAACACTCTCTATGCTAAAACAAAGGTGAGGGATTTTCAAGACAGGTTTCTCTGCCTTGGTTATGCTCGAACTCGTTTTGTAGACCAGGCTAGCCTAAAACTCGGGAGATCCACCTGCCTCTGCCTCTCTAGTAAAAACAAACCCTTCTTAAACTGGATGTGGTGGTACACGCCTTCCTAGCACTTGGGAAGCACAGAAAGTTCAATCTCTGTTAGTTCTAGGCAAGACTGGTCTACTTAGAGTTCTAGACAGCCAGGGCAACAAAATGAAACCTTGTTTAAAAAAATAAAATAAAATAAAGGCCTTTCCTTAATCTGCACTAAAAAAAAAAATTACATCAAGGTCTTACTAAGAAGTCTTAACTCATAGCAATTCTCCTGCCCAAGCTTCCCAAGTACCAGGATTACAGAAATGGACCACCAGATCTAACCCATGCTTTTAAATTTTATTATTATTATCATAAGCACGATATGTATGTGTATGCCATGGCATGAATATTGAAGAAAGAGGACAAAGGGCAACTTTGTAGAATCAGTTCTCTCTTTCACCTTTACATGGGTTCCACAGATTAAATTCAGGTCTCCAGGGGCTGGCGAGATTGCTCAGGGTTTAAGAGCTGACTGTCTTTCCAGAAGACCAGGGTTCAAATACTCCCAGCACCCACATGGCAGCTCACAACTATCTGTAACTCAGTTCCAGGGACATTGTTACACCAATGTGCATAAAATTAAATAAATTATTTAAAAAACAAACAAATAACTTCAGGTCTCCAGGTTTGTGTGCCAATTGCATTATCTTCTGAGGCATGCTACTGGCCCCATTAGAGTCTATTCTTTTTATTGGGGGAGGAGGGGGTTAGAGATAGGGTTTTCCAGTAGTTTTGGAGCCAGTCCTGGAACTTGCTCTGTAGACCAGGCTGGCCTCAAACTCAGAGATGCACCTGCCTCTGCCTCCTGAGTGCTGGGATTAAAGGCGTGCACCACCACCGCCTGGTCAGAGCCCATTCTTATATGAAGCCAGAACACATTTCCCCAGACAAGCAGAGAACTTATTACCACCTTTAGAGTAGGAATCAACATGACACTACACACCTAAGGCTACCCTAAACCACTGTTCCCTGTGAGCCCTTAGGGTCAGGGTCAGAATTCCAACAGTGATTCTCTATAATCTTTGAGGTTCTCAGCAGTCTGTATGTTCTTGGAAGAGCTGAAAGTACTAGACTAGAAAGAAAGGTTGTAATGCATGTTCCAGAACAGATTGTTCCAACTTGACTGAGTATGACTATGCTATGTCTAGAAATCATCTCCACACACTTTCTTAAGCAAAGCAGTCTTTTTTGCGGGCTTCAGCTTCTCAAATGACAAAGGATTCTTTAGTTGTGACATTTTATGAGATGTGGATGGAACCTGGGTGAAGGGGGAACTCTTCAGGTTCTGTGTCGGGCTTCAAGAATTAGCAAGAAAACACTATATTACCTGCATAGTCTGGCCTTGAAGATGCAGGCGATCTTTGCAGGCCACCTCATAGAAGTCATAATACTCGAGGAAGGATTTCTCCATCACTCCCCTGGGAATTGAACAGACAAGTCAGAAACGTGAGGCACAGGTCACTTCCTAATCTTTGGGTTTTTTGTTTGTTTGTTTTTGTTTTTCCTTTTGGTTTTCTTTTTTTCCAAGAGTATTCCCAACTATCCTGAAACTGTCTCTGTAGACCAGGTTGGTCTCAAACTCACATAGATCTACCTGCCTCTGCCTCTTGAGTGCTCGGATTAAAGACGTGTGCCACCACTGCCCAGACACTTCCTAAGCTTAATGCCAAATTGCACATGTCTCTGCAGTTAAGGGACTCTACTCTTACAGAGGAGCAGAGTTGGTTTCCCAGCACCCACATCAAGTGGTTCACATTGCTTGAACTCTAGCTCAAGTGTATCTGACACCCTCTTCTAGCCTGGACACCACACTCACATGTGCTTATCCATGGGCAAAAAACCATACATGTACATAATTAAAATTCAAAATAAAAAAGGACATTGAGAGCTGGGCAGTGGTGGTGCACGCCTTTAATCCCAGCACTCAGGAGGCAGAGACAGGTGGATCTCTGTGAGTTCGAGGCCAGCCTGGTCTACAAGAGCTAGTTCCAGGACAACTAGGGCTGTTACACAGAGAAACCCTGTATTGAAAAACAAAGAAAGATGGACATTGTGGCACATACCTTTAATCCTAGAATTGGGGAAGCAAAGGCAGGGATTTCTATTTCAAGACCAGCCAAATCTACATCATAAGATGCTGTCTCAAATAAATAAATAAGTGGATAAATAAATAAATAAAAATGTGGGGGGGGAACCCCACCCTCTTTGGGGTTAGAAATGGCTCTGTGTTTAATAGCACTGGCTGAAGCTGAGTGGTGGTGGCACACACTTCTAATCTCAGCACTCGGGAGACAGGGGTAGGTGATCTCTGAGAGTTCGAGGCCAGCCTGGTCTACAAGAGCTAGTTCTGGCACAGGCTCTGAAGCTACAGAGAACCCTGTCTTGAAAAACCAAAAAAAAAAAAAAAAAAAAGATCACTGGCTGTCAGGGTTGGAGAGATGACTTAGAGGTTAGGAGCACTGGCTGCTTTTCCAGAGGTCCTGAATTCAATTCCCAGCAACCACATGGTAGCTCACAACCATTTATGAGATCTGGTACCCTCTTTCTGTCATGCAGGCAGAACATTGTAGACAATCTTTAAAAAAAAAAAAAAAGAGCACTGGCTGTTCTTCCAGAGGATCTGGGTTCATGTCACACACAAAGCAGCTCATAACTGTCTGTAACTTTAGTTCCAGGGGATCTGACTTCTGGTATCCAAGATATCCAAGAGTACTTGCGTACACACATATACCTCTCTCTCTCTCTATCTCTCACCTCCCTCCCTCTTAGGAAGTTTGAACTGACTTTATTGTAAGTTCATCTAGTTTTAGGATTCAGAAATTTTTTTTTTTTTGGAGAGAGATTTCTCAGTGTACCCTTGACTGTCCTGAAACTCTGAAGACCAGGCTGGCCTCAAACTCACAGAGATCCGTCAGCCTCTGCCTCCCAAGGGCTGGGATTACAGGGATGTGTCACCCCGGCACTGAAATTGGTTTTAATGGAGTTTACCCTCATTGGGCTCTCTCTCCACACCTTCATCAAATCAGAGGCTCTCTGAAGATATACACTACCTTCATACTTCATACTCCCCCCCCCAGCTTTGGTTTGGGGCTCAGTGTTATATGTAGGTTCAGGGACACACCACCTTCAATCCCAGAACTCAGGAGACAGAGGCATGTAGATCTCTGTGAGTTTAAGACCAGTCTGATCTACATAGTGAGTTCCAGGATAGCCAGAGCTACATACTGAGACCCTGTCTCAAAAAAATCTAAAGCAAACAAGCAAACAAGAAAGAATTAAGGGGGAGGGGGGCTGGAGAGATGGCTCAGAGGTGAAGAGCACTGACTGCTCTTCCAGAGGTCCTGAGTTCAATTCCCAGCAACCACATGGCGGCTCACAGCCATCTATAATGAGATCTGGTGCCCTCTTATGGCATGCAACCATACATGGAAGGAATGTTGTATACATAATAAATAAATAAATCTTAAAAAAAAAAAAAGAAAGAATTAAGGGGGTCGCAGAGATGGTTGGGTGGTTAAGAGTGTTCTTCCAGAGGACTACGGTTCCAGAGCTGCACATGGCAGCTCACAACTGTGTGTAACTACAGTTTCAGGGAATCTAACACTCTCACACAGATATGAATGTGGACAAAACACCAATGCACATAAAACTAAATAAAATCTAAAAAAAGAAAAGAAGAAGAAAGAAAAAGAGCGGCGAGCGCCTTTAATCCCAGTACCAGCACTCAGAAGGGAGAGGCAGGCAGATCTCAGTGAGTTCAAGGCCAGCCTGGTCTACAAAGTGAGTTCCATAAAAGACTGTTACACAGAGAGACCCTGTCTTGAACCCCCTTCACCACCAAAATCAATCAATCAATCAATCAATAAATCAATCCTCCCTCTACTTTTCTCTATCTATTAACAATAGACTCTGATACAAAGGTTCTCACAGGTACAAATGAGTCTCTAAAATGGATGGACTTAGTGGCACATACCGTAAGGGCTCAGGGCAGGGGCACTTTCCCTCCATCATGTCACAGACTGCAACTCTGATGGTCTCATGCCGGATACATTCATTATAGTTTTTGCTGTCTCCTGGATGTCTTTCCTGTAATTTGAAAGATGCCATAGTACCCGTTTAGTCAAAGAGAAAAGTTAGTACAAAGATACTCAGGATTAGTACAGGGTACATGACCCAAATAAACACACACAGTCCAAAAACACCTTATCCATCATAGTGTAGAACTCTAAAATAACTCTAAAGCCATTTCTGACAACTCTGAGGCCAATTTTGAGGCCTCTCAGCAGTGGTGCTTCCCCCTCCCCCTGGGAACCAAGGACCTAACAGCTACATATGCACTGCACGTACTGAGATGTTGGGAACTTTCCATCTCCCTGAAAAGGAGCAAGATAACCCTTAGGTGTTGACTCAGTTACTGATGTTTTGACTCAGTCCCTGGGAAGGGGGCAAAACGACCCTCAGATATTCCCCCTTACCTCATCTGATCTGGCAACTGCTCTCCAGCCAACTATTGGTAATAGCCCTTTTGAATAAGCCAATTGAAATAGTTAAAGAACAACCCCCAAACACCCCCCTTGCTTCTGTGGTTTTTTCCTTTAAAAGTAGCCTGTACCAGCTATTCAGGGTCTTTCTGGCTCCTCGAATGCTGAAAGACCCTGTCATGAAAGAATTAATAAAATCCTCATGTTTTTACATCAGCTGTGGTGTGAGAAATGGTCTCTTGGGGCAACTCCTCCTCGGTAATTGGACTCTAGGGTTCAACATTAGTCCAAAACAAACAACTAAGCCTCGGACCCTTGACCTCTTTCTCTATAAAAATAGCCATTCTATTATAGATCAAATGACTGGTCTCAATAAAAGGCCTATTAAGTTAAGGATTAAGTGGGGAACAATGCTGGAGGTTTCTGGTTAATTCCTTTTAATGTCTGTAGGGCTCCACCCCACCATCACTATCTACTATAATTTATCAAAGAAAGACCCTTTTAACTTTCCAAACAAAAAAGAAGTCAAAAGTTGCTGGGCAGTGGTGGTGCATATCTTTAAACCCAGCACTCAGGAGGCAGAAGCTGGTGGATCTCTGTGAGTTCGAGACCAGCCTAGTCTACAAGAACTAGTTTTAGGACAGGCTCCAAAGCTACACAGAGAAACCCTGTTTCAGTAAAAAAAAAAAAAAAAAAAAAAAAGTCAAAAATTGGGGGCTAGACATATGTAAATAAGTTATACAGCACTTGGCCATAGGGTTCTACCCCAAACATGCATGTGCATAACACACACACAGGTTAAGGACTACACGAGATTATCTGAAAAACAAAACAAAATCCTCTATCACCTTACTTGAAAATTAGGACAATATTTATTTTACCTCATAGTTAGCATAAACATTAAACAATACACATATATAGGAATAGCACAGCCTGGCATACAGCATTACCTTTGGTAAATGTACATTTCCTATGACTTTTTTTTTTTTTGGCAATGCTAATTAGAATATTCTTGCCTTTACTAATGACTAGCCCTCCCCCCCTTTTTTGTTTATTAAGACGGGGTTTCTCTGTGTAACATTCCTGGCTATCCTGGAACTCGCTTGGTAGACCAGGCTGGCCTTGAACTCAGAGATTCACCTGCCTGTGCCTCCTGAGTACAGGGATCAAAGGCGTGCGCCACCATCGCCTGATCCATGACTAGCACCTTTAACTACACAAATAATATAGTACACTTTCTATCTCCAAAATAATAGATAGTTAGAGAAAGACACAGGTCTGTGATTTGTGATTGTCACTAATGGGAAAGACTGGAGCAAGGAAATCTAGTCTAGGGGGTTAGTTAAGAGCACGTGCTGCTCTTGCAGAGGACCAGAGTCTGGATTCCAGCAATCATATCTAGCAACTCACAATCTCTTGCAATTTCAGCTCCAGGTGACCTCTTCTGGCTTCCATGCCATGTGCACATGTGCATGCATGCACACCACACAACACACACTTGATTAAAGGCATGCGCCACCACACCGGGCTTCTTTCTTTTTTTTTAGTCAGGGTGTCACTATACAATCTTACCTGGCCTAGAAATCGCTACATAGACCTTGCTTACTTTCACTTCAGCAATCTACTGGCTTCTGCAACCCTTGTACTGGGATCAAAAGCATGCTTTACCATGCCCAGCTGTTACTGTAATTCTTGCAAATAAAGAGTATCCATGTCAATTCCCTTTCTTTTCTACACTGGTGTTATGTGGGGCTACCCTAGTAGAAAAAGAGAAAGACTTTCAAGAGGTAGCTCAGAGCACCTATAGCCTCTGATATTGCAGGCCTCAACACATAGCCTAAGACTCCTTACCTGTTCAAAGCCTGGCTCGTTGTGGTAGGGATTTTCAGTCATCAGGGACTGGATGGAGATAAGCACAGAAGAGATGCTCTGGGCTGGGCTCCAGGCAGGGCCAGTCCATGTACTGCAAACACAGCAGAGGGACGAGAAGAAGGTGATGCAGAGAACAGCCAGGGAACCCTGACAGCAGCAGCATCACCATCATTAGTGACTCACCGGAAGTTTCTCTTTCACTATTAATACTTGGGAAATTCCCAGCTTTTGTCTTACTCTCATTTACCAAAACAGTCAAAGGCCTACATCCTTCTATCAACTGAAAACAGAAGAAAACAGAGAGCAAGCAAGACACTCTGAAAAGACTTTCTTTGAGCTAGAAAAGAAACAGTAGCCAAGAAAGATTACCCTACCAAAACAAGGACCCAAGTTAATGAAAATAATTCTAAAGGTTGTCTAAATGTTAACCTCTGACTTCAAAATGCTTATTTATTTATTGGTGGTGACAGAGTTGGTGGAGGAAAAACAGCTAATCAGAGGCACAAAGGTGGCTAAAGCTGCTGTCTATGAGGCTACACGTTGAAGTTCATGGTCAGGGACTCTGTTCTGTAACAAGCCAAGCAGGATAAATTCTCTGAAGATACACAAACTCTGCTAACATAGAAAGGAAGGTGGTACATTTTCACAATGTGGAGAACAAGTTGAATACCAGGGAAAATATCCCACACAATCTTTTTTTTAGACTGGGTCTTAGAATAGCCCTGGCTATTCTCCAACTTAAAAGCAACCCTCCTGTCTCTGCCTCAATTCTAGGGATTACAGGTATGCACTACACCACTCCTAACTAAACCACATCCACATCAGGCATTAAAGAAGTGGGTCAGTTGGACATTAGTGCCTTTTTTTTTTTTTTTGAGGTAGGGTCTCACTCTCACTAATGTGCTAACTGTTCTAGAACTTGGTACATAGACCATACTGGCCTTGGCCTTACAGAGACTGGCCCTACCATGCATGGTAGGTATTTATTTTAGATCAATTAATAAACAAGATACCATGAGAGATAGAAGCAGAACACAACCTGAGCCAAGACTAGCTTATTTAACTGAGCACTGCCCTTTCTCCTCTACACTCAAGGAAGGCCCAAGTCAGGGGTGTGGAACACTAACTTCACAGGTTGCTCTCTCCCAGTGGTTCCCTAGCAACTTTGCCTTCTACTCCCCACTTTACATGGACAGGAATTCAAGTCAACAGGGTCAGCTCTCATTCCATTTCTTTCAGCAGCCAGTCAGCTCAATGGTTCTTTCTAGATATGAAGAGAAGGAAGTAAGCCAATAAAGCTAATGTAGCCAACTAAAAATATTAAGAATTTTTCTACTCCAGGATTCTTAACTGTAAGTTTTCTATTTCTGGATGGGTCTTTTCCATGCAACAAACTTCTGCCCCTTTCACTCCACCACCACTCTCTGCCTGCTCTTTTTATGGCTCTTAAGTATGGCTTCATGTTAGCTCACTGACACTTTCAGGAACAAATTTCACACCAACCCCAAGACTCAGTTGTCATATTACCAAGGGTCACACACATACACCCAATCCCACCAGCAGAGACACTTGTGTAGCCTAATAAGATGAAGGACTTATTATGGGCACTCTCCTTCAAAGAGACTTCCAGACTATCATCTATCAACAGTATAGAGAATAGTATATCATAGCCTTAGATTTGAGAATTCTAGAAAAATACGAAACAGATCTCTAATATGTTTTAGCTGCCTTTCTCACACAAACCTAGAAATGTACTAGATGAAAGAAAGAAACAGGATCACCAGTTTGGGTGACTTTCTTAATATCCAATCCATATTTATTCTCTACCTTAAGGAACTCTGGATCACAAAAGAACAATCTAAAACATGCTACAAGACATTCTTCATTCTGAATTTTAAACTCACAAAGACAACTGATACAGAATGAGTAAAAACTCCACAAAGCAACATCCTAGTAGCACCCAGGGAGTATACTTGATACCTGTTTCATAACTGCTACGATTTCCAAACTCGGACTTTTTTTATTCAATTATTATTTTATCATAATCATTATTAGCACCAACGTCTCCAAAGGCACCCATTCAGAGACTCCAATCAGACACCACTACGTGAATACAACAGTCCTGGAGTCATTCTAGAGCCTTATGGAAAAAAGTAAGACCCTAATGTTCTAAGGGACTAGTTCTCAAAGGAGTGTACAGCGTAATCACTTGCACAGTCCCAAAAGCAGACCACTGACATGCCCCCAAAATTTCTGGCACATCACATAGAATGGGGCCTTCAAATATACAGATACTGCCGTGGCAGCTCAGGGACCACACTTGTAGACCACTTCATAAGACATTCCTTATATATAATAATTTGATTTTACTCCTTTCCATCTATAATGACACCAGTCAGGAACCATCCTGAGAAGTGAAGAGTTGACCACTTTTATGCTGTGGGTTCAGTTGAAGTACCCCAGTTGACGATGGCTGCTCTAAAGTGATTATTTGCTAATAACAACTTGGCCACTTAAAAGTCTCCTCTTACCCTAGAATACTCAAGCAGACTTTCCCATTGCGGTAGAAGTTGGGGTTAAACCTCACTGTGTTATTGCCCGTTGTCATCAGTTTGACCCGAGGTGGGTGGATGGGGTAGTCGGGTGGACACCGAAAGACGAACAGGAAGAAACCCCCTTCATAAGGAGTGTCAAATGGGCCTGTGATCAATGCATGAATCTGCAAAATAAAATCCCATCTCAAAATCTCAAAATTGTGAGGTGATGCCCCACCACAGCCCCTCCTGGCTTCCACCTACTACCCCCACCAAGAACATGCATTGCCTGGTGTTCATATTCCACGTCCTCACCACACAGAATGAACTGCCTGGGAGCCCACTCCCATAAGTGGGTCTTCAAATTAAGTGAATCTCACTATAGTGGGACAGCATCATACCTCACACTTGGAGTTATAGTCAAAAGTTAAAGCCTGAGGTGAAAAATGACCCTTGTCAATATTACCTTAAAGGTTGGGGTTTTGTTTTTGTTTTGTTTTTTCCCCTATCGGACCTCGCTGATTGGTGTATGGAAAACAAATGGAACCCAAACATGTAAAATAGCATTTTCTTATGTTTAACAAATTAATACATATTTTCACTGAGATGTTTGGATTTGCCAAGGTTAATCATGCTTATGACACAATTCTACTCTATGTTTGTATGACAGGAAGGGGAAGTAAGATGAATGGAAGAAAGGGATTGGAGGTTACAGCACCAGCGCCAATACCAGTGCAGAAATGACAACTACAATGGATACATAGGGTGTCTGCTTGCTTCCTCCAGAGGATCAAAACTACCACTTCCAGGTCAGAGATACAAAGAAAAATGGAAAAACTCAGTAGTACATTTACGGAAAACAAACCATCCCCCAAAACTCCGCAACACTGCTGCAAAAAAAATAAAAAATAAATATAAAAAATATACAAAAATATAAAAAAAATAAAAATAGATCAGTATTCCTTAAAACATAACATTAAGTTCTCTTCCTCCACAAGTTGTAATTATTGGACATAATCTCCCTTCAAGAAGAGAAGCAAACCTGAGTTGGCTCAATTCTACCTCTTTTTCAAAGGCTTCTAATGACTTAAGTATGCTCAGAATAACAGCCAAAGGGGAAAGGACCTTGCATTCCCATGCCTCAGTCTACAATCCTACCTTGTCCTGGCAACACAGTAGGCTATATTCTAGTCTGCAAACTCTGAAAATAGTAAAGTCAATTGGCATCAATTCTAAGGTCTCAGGGATTAGCATATTACTCTAGCATTTGACTGGAGACACCATGTCCCAGGAAAAAACATTTCCAACCACATGAAAACAAAAAACAAAAAATAGGAGGGGGGATCAATTTAAAAGAAAGTCTACTTAAAATAAAAAAGTATATTAGAATATAAATGCTGAATTTTTACTTTAGGAAATCTGAATTCATTAGTTATTGCTTAAAACACTAGATTTAAGAAATCTGATTTCTTCCCAACAACAGCATATGTCCAAATTCACTTCTGAAAACATTCAATGATAGAGAAGCCTAGATATATACGCCAGAGAAATATGATCATTATGTAGGAAGCGTTCTGTGTAGAGGACAAGAGAGGACAGGTCTCTGGGGGAGGGAGATACTCCAAATCTAGGATCTAGAAAAGGATCCTTTACCACAAACCTTGACCACATCCCCAGCTTTCCCTGCACCTGACTTACAGTACCATAGTAAAAATCAAGATGCTAAGATGGAACAAGAGCTTGGGGGTACAATGGATAGGGTGACCATAATTTATCACCGAGGGTGGAGCATTTGAGAGGGAAAGAGTGCCTGTTAATAGCTAAGCTGGAACAAGAGGCACATCTTGTCAATCTGAGGATTTCCCAAGCCCAACAATACCTGTGAGTACCCTAACAACAGACCTACTTAAGATTCTGCTCCTCACTGTGCAACTTTGGGCAAGCCACTTACTTTCTTGGGGTTTTGATTCTATCTCTATTACAAGAGGAAAGCTAAATAATGTTTTAGGTTCTTTCAACTTTATGAGTCTAATTTTACAATAATTCCCCTGCCCCCTCCCCATCAAGTTACATACCTTAGTCATATCAACAGTATCAGGTACAACGAACATTCCTGGAGGAGGCTCCTTATAAATGGACATGATATCCCTGTATAACATCAAGAGAAGGAGGAAGAGTGAGGAGAGAAAAGGGAAAAACCCTGGAGCAGGACAGTTATTATCACTTCGGTGAGCCTAGAGGTTTCGAGAAATTGGTGCTTGGTACCACAAATGTTTGCACTGTCTTGTTGGCTGAGAAATCTCATCTGAATACTCGTCAGGCGGGCAGAGAGCAAATTATTATCAAAGGGGCATTGTTTCCTTGGAGGTGGGGGGCACTGAGCAGAAAAAATAAGCCAACATCCCAGTGGGATCAGAAACAGATGTCATCCTGGAAAAGCCACATCCCATTTACTTCTTCCTACATGGAAACTCATTTACTTCACATCTATTTCCCAGATTCCCAGGCACTACAACCGAGCACAGAGATTTTAAAAAAGTAATTGGGAAGGCATCAAGTCTAGTCCTAAACTTGTTCCAAAAGCCACATGGTGGGCCTCTGCTGGTAAGGAGACTGCATGAAGACCGCAGGAGTAAGTCCATCACGGTCTGTGTGTTCAGGAAACTAACAGGCTAGAGTTCTTCACGGTGGGGAGAAGGGAACCCTCTGAAATGACCAGAATTTCCGATCTGGAAGATGACATTTAGCAACCAGGATAAATGAAATTTCTAGGTCATTATCTAATCAAGTAGAATGGATCAGATGAGAACTGGCTCAAGGAAAAGTCAACTATGAGGAAGTCTGGAGACATGGTAGGGTAGCAGAACAAAGACGTGTTTGGGCCAAACTCAAAGGTGTATCAGGACTAGGGGCATCAAACTGCCACGGGGTTGAATTCTGTGTTGAAGTTAGAGGTGGCCATCTCTGTGAAGTTGCTGTTCTGTGTCAGGCACTGTGCCAGGTCCTTTAAACGCACGGTGTAGTTTATTTTTTATTAGAAACTTGAAAAATATGTAGGTGGGCAAACACCTGAAGGGACTTGGAATGTTCAGGATAATGCCTATGAAGGGCATGAAGAGAGTCAAGTCTGGTCATCAGGAAGCTGTTCAACAGTGCTACCCTTTCCCATGCAATAGGTATTACACTAAGTAAGCACTTTTTGCAAAAACACATTCATCTATGAAGCGATAGGATCTAAGATCAGTCACCCAAGAAACAAGCACGGAAAGGCCATAGGCCTTTTGTTTCCTATATTTGAACAGAGTACATCTGCTTCACAAAAGTAGATCAGACAGACAATCCAGGGGGGAGATACTGGGGAAAAGTTCTTGAATAGGATATTACAATCCAAAGTGATACTAGCAGAGGGGAGGAGCTCTGAGTTTCCGGAACAGGTGTGAGAGTGGGGCCGCTTTGGGGTGACCGGAAAAGGGGTTCAAGAGAAGACCTGGAAAGTCAGGAAGGCCATCTAGACCTGGGGAAAGGACCATATGGTGGGGATTTGAGGAAAGGTAAGGTTAAAAAAAAAAAAAAAAAAAAAAAAGAAGGCTGGCTTGAGTCTGCAACAAGGCAATGCAGGCAGAGTATGTCCCAAGCGGGGCTCCAGAAGAGATGAGGGGGGACCTATGGGTGGGGCCTCAGGGCAGCCTCTAGGTAGGCTAGTGGGGTAAAGAAGAGAGGAGGCGCGAAGGGCGGGACCCAACGTTACCGAAGAGCAAAAGGGTCGGGTTTCGGGCGAATGGGAGGGGGTAGGGAAAGGGCGTCCAGAACCGAGCCGCAAGGCTCACCGGAGGTCGCTAAGGGGCGGGGTAGGCCCGAGGGCACCCGTGGATGGGTTTGGGCGTGCAGGGCTGAGTGCTGAGGAGAGGGAGGGAAAGAGAGACACTAAAACCCCATCAGCGGAGGCCAGCAGGGTTTGGGCCTGGAAGACATGAGGCAGGAGTGAGCCCCGATGGGGAAGGGGGGGCGGGGAAGGTCGAGTCCCGGAGCTCCCGGCTGAGGGAGGAAAAACCCCGACTCACCGCTTGATCCGAAGTAGACACTGAGGCGCGGTTCGCTCGCCGTCCCAGTCCGAGCTGAGCGTGGGGTCCCAATGGCTAAGCAGCGCGGCCCCGTGGGCAGCGGCCGAGGGCGGGAGTCCTGGCAGCGGAGCCAGGCCGCTCCCCGGCCCCCCGGCCCCGCCCGCCGCCGCCGCCGCCGCCCACACATCCGGCAGGAAAGGCGGCCCGAAGCCGCCGCCGCTCCCGCTAACGCCGACCACACCGGCAACACCGCTCGCCCCTGGGCCTGCCGCCCCGGCCCCCGCCGTCGCCGTCGCCGCCTCCTCAGTCGGACTCTCCGCCATCGCTGCTCCGCTTCCGGGACTGCTCAGCAGCACGTCCGCCGACCAGAGCGGCCGCTGCTCCCGCACCACCGAGAGCCGGGCCAGAGTGTCCCCACCCTCCGCTTCCCCAGCCCGGGCGGCGCTGGCTCCGCCCACCTCCTCCCGGACCAGCGAGAGAGAGGCGTGCAGCCAGAGCGTCCACCCACGGTCCTCCAGGGCTGGGGGCGGGGGCTAGCGGACTAGTCGTTGCAGGCTGGCGCTAGTTCGGCTCTCCTCCGGAGGCCCTGGCAGCCCACCTCCGTGGAAGGCTTCATGTTCAAGTGTTGATCTGGGAGGAGAAAGTTCAGAGAAGATGGAGAGAGCCACAGCTTATCCCTTTAAAGGGAGGGACCATCAGATGCTCGTCTAGGGTAGGACAGAGGTCCCGCCTCCCTGTAGAACGCTCTAAGGGAGACCTCGACTTAGTTAGGGTCCTTCGCGTCTCCACGGTTCTGTAATGGATCATGCCTCGTCGTCTTCTCTTCCACCAATGACTACTAATGTCCCCTGCCTGCGGCTGGACCGAGAAGGAAAACGGAATGAGAACCTGCAAATGAAGCACCACCTCCATTTCTGTTTACTCAGTTTTTATTTATGAAGGGCCTGCTTATGGTCAGGAGCTGTTGCTAGGCATTGCCCTGGAGATAATGACAGCTTGGTAGAGGGAGTCAAACGTCAAGCTTGATTCCAAGCTCAGTATTTTTTCTCCCCGCTAATACTAGAATTAAGGGTTTGAAATTCTGAATTTCTTAGAACTATACTGAGATTTGTAATAAGAAAATTAATTTTATGACTAAGCGGAACAGACCTTAAACCGCGTCCTCCAGACACGAATATGAGAATATGTGTGTATATAGTCTCATAAAATAGCCTGAAAACCAGTGGTACCACACGACTGAGAATTTAGACAACCCTTCCAGCTGGACTGAGGCAACATGCATAACAAACATACTGATACTTCTACAGCAAAGTATATGAATTTTTTGTTTGTTTTGAGACAAGGTCTCTATATACAGCTGCTTACCTCAGCCTCCCCAGTGCTGAGATTACTTGCATAAACCACTACAGCCAGTGAAATATTCATATTATTTTCAGTACATTTATGAGTACTCATTCTAGAACAAATGGCCAGGGCCTCACTTTGGATTAGGTCTACCCAATATTCTCTCCCCAACACCCCAAAGAAGCCTGGTTCCTAGGATGGTACATGCCTGTAATTCCAGCACTAAGGAAGCTGAGAAGACAGGAGGGTCGTGAGTTCCAGAATAGTTGGTCCCACAAATTGAGTTCAAGGTCAGCCTGGGCTACAAAGTGACACCCTGTCTCAAAAAATAAAAACCAACAAATGAAAAACCTGGGTTCCAAGCTAGGCAATGGTGGTTCATGCCTTTAATGCCAGCACTGGGAGGCAGAGGCAGACAGATCTGTGGGAGTTTGAGACCAGCCTTGTCTACAGAGCAAGTTCCAGGATAGCCAGGGCTACTCAGCGAAACCCTGTCTCTTAAAAACTCAAAAGCCCGTGTTCTCTTAATTGGTGCATTTTCTCAAATGGTCTGGGGACTTGGAAATAGCTAATATTTTATTGTGTTTTGAAGCTGCTAATCGAGTGCTTAAGGCCACACACTTTTTATCTGCTTTATCTTGTTTATTCCTTTCACCAGTTCTATGATGTGAGGGCTGTTATTAGCCTTTTCTGACAGGCATACAAAGGTCAGACAAACACACGGGATCATACTGAGAGTAAGTGGCGGCACTGCATCTGACTCCAGACAAGTTCCAGTCGCTTTGTGCCACTGTCACTCCCACACTTACTACATATTATCTTGTCATTTTACTAATTATGGTCCTTTGGGATGAGTTGCCCTGCCCTCTGCACCCTCTAACCACACACACCCGAGGCTCTGTCTTGTTATTTGTGAATTCAGCATAGGGCTTACTATAATTTATCTTAGGAACTTAACAGTAAATAAAAGTAATCTAATTTTTTGTTTGTTTGTTTGTTTGTTTCGAGACAGGCTTTCTCTGTGTAGCTTTGGTGCCTGTCCTGGAACTAGCTCTGGTAGACCAGGCTGGCCTTGAACTCACAGAGAGCCCACCTGCCTCTGCCTCCCGAGTACTGGGATTAAAGTCGTGTGCCACCACCTGGCGAATCAGTAAAATATTTTATAGTGGTTCCATGTTTTGTTGATGTATCTTTGTTTGGGCTTGATTCTTTTTAATGAGAACATTTTATGAAAACATTATTTTATTTTACATGTATGAGTGTTTTGCCTGAATGCATGTCTGTGTACCATGTGTGTGCCTGGTGTCCATGGAGGTCAGAAGAGGGCATTTTTAGATTTCCTGTAGCTGGAGTTGTGGATGGTTGTGGAACCCTATGTATGTGCTGGGAACCAAACCTGGTTCCAGTCACAGAGGCCCCAAACCTGCCTCTGGAATGGAGGGATTCCTCTGTGTGTTCTCGCTTCCATACCACAGTTTCTCTCTCCTTCCATCTACCTACATAGAGAGATGAGCCTCAAACTCCCACTGGTCTCCAGCCCTGAGTGCTAGGGTTATAAACTTGCACCACCATGTCTGGCTAAAACACTTTTTAAGTTCAAGGTCTGGAAACGATGGGGGCAATAACCAGAACATTGCCTTAGATTCAGACTTAAGAGATTAGGTTTTTGAGACAAGGTTTCACACTGTAACACAGGCTGGCCTCAAACCTGAAAGGATTTTCTCTTGTCTCAGCCTCCAAGGCTGGGATACAGGCATCTGTCACCATGCTTGCCTAGTTTAGGAGAATTGATTTTTAGAGCCAGTCATGGTATCACAATCCTGTAATCCTAGCACTTGGGAGGAAGAGGCAGGAGGGTGAGGAGTTTAAAGTCACCCTTGGCTATATATCTTTGAAACCAGGCTGAGCTATGAGACCCTCTCACTAACACACTTCCCATAGGGTGATTTGTTTGAGACAGGGTCTCACTGTGCTGTCTTGGAACTGCCTATATAGACCAGGAATCTACTTGCCTCTGCCTCCCAAGTATTGGGATTAAAGGCATGCTTCATCACACCTGGCCAAAAATCACTTTTTAATGTGTACCACATCCCACCATCTTTAAAGTTCTCGTTTTTTTTGTTTTGCATTATACAATATTGGAGAAGATACCACCCCTTGAGGTTTGTCTGAGGAGAGTGATATTTGTACCAGTGGGCTTTTTGTTTCATTTTTCCAGACAGGGTTTTTCTGTGTAGTCCTGGCTGTCCTGAAACTCACTCTGTAGACCAGGCTGGCCTTGAATTCAGAGCGGTCTGCCTGCCTCTGCCCCCAGAGTGTAGGGACTAAAGGCGTGTGCCAACATGCCCAGCACCAGTGTTTTTTGTTTTTGTTTTTGTTTTTAAATATTTATTTATTATGTTCTGTCTGTGTGTATGCCTGCAGACCAGAAGAGGGCACCAGACCCCATTACAGATGGTTGTGAGCCACCATGTGGTTGCTGGGAACTGAACTCAGGACCTTTGGAAGAGCAGGCAATGCTCTTAACCTCTGAGCCATCTCCCCAGCACCAGTGTTTTAAATGTGACAAGCACTGTAAGGATAACTGGCACCTCCCTGACTTGTCGTCTTCTCCTTTCTACCTCGTCCCCCTTTTATATAGCAGCTCTGGTAGCCTGGAACTCACAGCAATCCACCATCTCTGCCTCCATGGTACTGGGATTAAAGGCATGTGCCACCATGGCCAGCTATTTTAGGCCTTTCTACATAATATTTTTTCTATTTAAAATACTCTTTCCCTCTGGCTTTACCAGAAGAAATCTTACTTAACCTCTCCACACCTCTGCTCCTCGTAGTAAAACTGGGACAATAACTCAAGATACTAAAAGCAGAAAACGTGATAATGAATGGACACAATGACTGCCCAGGGCTAATAATAAACGCTTATTATTCTTACACATCTTTTAAGGCCGGTTGAATTCCACTTTCTCTGCCAAGCCGTAACATTTCCAGGCATATTATTATTATGAATTAGTTTTAATTACTCCCTCTTCTGGTTCTTATGGTTGGTTGTTCATCCTTTATTATTACAGCACTTGCTACTTTTTTTATTTCAGTGGTTTGGTTACTCATGTCTGGCCATTGGCTGGTGCCTCCTCTAGAGCAAAGAAGCCCGGGGCCCCTGTCCTTGTAGCTCTAGGGCCATTAGGTTGCTGCACAAAGGTCAGCAGGATGGGAAGGAGGCCCTGCCTTGCGGCCACAGGCCCTTCCCCCGCCATAGGTCTCCAGCATTTCACTTCTTCTCCACCCCTTCCTTAGGTATTTGTTTTTAAAGTGCTGAGCCAAACTTTCCACCAAGAACTTGCAAGTCAAGACCTGAGGGACTGCTGAAGATGGCAGCTACTGAAGCTGGTACCAGCTCACCACCCACCAGAGGGGTCTGGGGACACTGACAGAGTGAGGGTGGGGATGATGTGAGGAGACACGTGATCAGAAAGGAAGCTGGCAAACTCCTTCCAGTCTTCATTGACTTTTTCAAGGCAACATCTGGCTCCTTTCCACAGGGAACTTGGCTAGAGGGCAGTGCAGGCTTCTGGAACTACTTCTATGCCCTGTGGGGGTGGCTGACAGCTGAGCCAGCTTCCCATCAGTGTCCAGCTCTAGATTCCCCACAACTTCTGCACTGGGCCAATACAACTCGGTAACACCTTGCAGGTGTCATCCTCAGACAACAGGGCTTGACAAGTGTTCAGATCACTTTCTGAAAAGATCTACCATGAGGATTCTTCTCTCACTTCCCAGTGCTGTGGAGGCAGGCATTCCTTTCCCTCCAGCACTCAGGGTTTTGTCTTGGTGCGATGTCAGGAATATATGAACATTTCCTTACTAGATCAGAAACCTGGAACTAAGGAAAAATCAGAGCTTGGACCAGATACTTGAAAGTTTTTAATAACGGACCCCCCCAACATGAATATATTCAGTTCTGTTGATGGTGTTTGAAGTATGATGTCACATAAGCCTGGCTGGCTTGAACCTAGCTATCTATGTAGCAAAGGCTTGTTACTTCCACTGCCTGCATCCTCCTGGGGGTACTGGGATTATTAGCATAAGCAACCACACACATTCACAATAGCTGTTTAATAACATAATAAAGAACACTCCAGGGGCTGGAGAGATGGCTCAGTGGTTAATAGCATTGCCTGCTCTTCCAAAGGTCTTGAGTTCAATTCCCAGCAACTACATGGTGGCTCACAACCATCTGTAATGACGTCTGGTGCCCTCTTCTGGCCTTCAGGCATATACACAGACAGGATATTGTATACATAATAAGTAAATAAATATTTAAAAAAAAAAAAAAAAGAACACTCCAGTGGGGAAAGTGCTTGCTGCCCAAGAACCCGATTTAGGATCTTCAGAACTCATGTAAAAGCTCAGTTTCAGGGGCTGGAATGATGACTCAGCAGTTAAGAGAGCATAACTGCTCTTGCAGGGGACCCATGTTTGGTTCCCAGCACTCACACAGGGCAGCTCACAAGGGCTTCAAAGTGCAACTCCAGAAGATATGACACTTCTGACTAACTCAGGCACCTACACTTACATACCCACAGATACACGTACATAAACATAATTAAAAGTATCTGAGCTCCAGATTCAGTAAGACTGTCAAAAAATAAGATGGATGGGGGTAGGATGTAGCTCAGTTGGCTGAATGCTTGCCCTGGTCCCCAGCAGCATGGAAAACCTGGTACATACAAGCAGAAGCACACCTGCACACATATGCAAAATTTTGTACATTACAAATTACATATGTAATAAAATATATAAATAATATTTACAGATATTACTCATAATATCTCCTTTTGTTAAAAATCACCATTAGTCAGTCTCATTCCCACAGTAGATAAAGTCGCCCCTCAGAGGAGATAGTAACAGCTAGGACGGGACAGGGCTGAGATCTGTTTTTCTGTTTGCCTCGATTTCCCTGCCTCTCACTGGGATCCAGTGTTTCACACACGCTAGCTAGGCAGACAGTCTACCACTGAGTCACACTTGAAAACTCAGCTCCTAAGATTGCAGCTCCTATGCTCTTCTCAGAGCAGTTTATTCACATAAACCCCCTAATATCAAAACATCTCTATTCATTTACAAATATTTTGCACTAAGCAAAATAATCTCATGCATGCACCAACTCGTATGCCACAGATCCTAAAAAGGCTTAGAGTGGAGGTTATAATACTAACTAGCCTATAGCAGATATGAAAGCATTTTCCCCTCCAAGAGTCCATCTGCCAGATTCCCAGCCCTGCTGATCTGTGAACAAAAGAGAGCACTTCCTTATGCTCTTGCTGCTTGTAGAGAATGAAGAAAAGGCCTTTATTCATCTGCTTTCATCACTGTGACAAAATACTTGAGACTTCTGGTTCAGGTCTCCGTGGGTTACAGCCCACTTTTAGAGGGTGGGGCCAACTGGAAGGAAGGTAGGTCTCCTTTGCTTATGGCCCCAGGCGGTGAGTCAGAAAAACATGGTGACATGATTCTATGGCTCATCTTGGGGAAACCTCATCCTAAGGCAACTGCAAGAATGACAGCTGAGGACCAGTTCAGCCAATTGCCAAGGCTCTGTGAAGCCTGGGGTGGGAGGGAAGATCCTTCTCAGTCTCTTGAAGAAAAGCAGGTTCCTGGCTTTTGACAGGAAGGAAAAAGCAACTACTTTCTCTAGGGAGTGTTCTTTGATTACCTCTAAAGCAAGTGACCGGGCAAGGGTGCCAGCATCATGTCCCCAAGGGTTATGTTATTCTGTAACAGCATTGCCAGCTCATCTATTGCTTCCTTGGTTATACTTTGCCAGGCCAACCTCAGTCCTGTTCCTTGTCTTTGGCTTTAGACTGCCAGTCTGTTTTGGGACTCAGCACACTGGTTGGTAACCCTGGGGGAATTTCTTTAGCAAAACCAAGTAAGAGGACATTGTCAATGGTAGTCAGCTTGAGAATCTGTTGCTTCTGATATCTAGTGACTGTTACATATGTTTCTACTGCCCCATTAAACAGAAACACCCTAAGCCAACCATTGAACTACCTGGTCCCTACACAACAAAGCCGAGAAATACAGGAGAAAATGTCAAATGAACTTGGGTTGGAAATGTTGCATGACCTTGGGCTAGTCAGGAACTCTCAGTGAGCCAGCACAGTGATAAGAACAGGTTCTACAGTTTTTTTAACCAGCTATGCACCCTTAAGACAGGATTCCCCACCTCTGTGCCTTTTTCTTGGTTTCTTTACTTATAAAAATAACTCGTTTCTGATGAGAGAGCTGGCTTAATGGTTAAGAGTGCATACTGTTTTTGCAGATGTGGGTTCAGGTTCTACTACTACCCACATCTGCCTGTAACTCCTGTTGCTGGGGATCTGACAGCCATTTCTGGCCTAGTGCCTGCATGTACAAAAAACTCTCATGCCAGTTTTTATATACATACATACACACCCCAGGAGGGGTGGCAGCAGTTTAACCACTATCTTACCTGGTTATCAGTGCCATTTTAGCCAACTGAGGGTGAGAGAAGGCCCAGGCAGAAGATGCTACACGAAGCTGACTAAGAAATTCATTAGTTGACACCCTCCAACAGCACCCTCAGTCTCAAGCAAAGATTACAGATTCTCTAAGAGGAAATTTGTCTTCTGTTTATTCAAGAACATTTCAAAGCTATTGATAATGAAAATGAAACTTACAGTGAGTTAGATACAATTAAAGCGGCTGACCCCCACCTTGATCTTTTATGGATTCCCAGAATCAAACTCAGGTCAATATGCATTGGGGCAAGAACTTTTACTCAGGAGGGTGTAGTGGTACACCCTTTAATTTCAGCAGTTGGAAGGCAGAGAGAGGCAGGCGCATCTCTGAGTTTGAGGCCAGCCTGGTCTTCAGCGTGAGTCATCTCGCCACCTCGACACTTTAATATGCTACCTTAAATTGTGTGGCAAAATGAAGATTAGGAGAGAGGGGACAGAATGAGTAGCGCTTCTAAGTGTAGGCTAATTCCTCTTACCTGCTCAGTGTTTTGGACAAATTATTTTGCTTCCCTAAAGCACAGGTCCCTCATGTACCAAACAAGTTGAATGGCTATGCTTACAATTCATAGGACTGTTGTTAAACATTTAGTACAGGGTTTGCTGCTAATTAAGCTCCTCAAAAAGGTTACCTGTTGCTGGGCGGTGGTGGCGCTCGCCTTTAATCCCAGCACTGGAAAGGTGGATCTCATAATTTCAAAGCTAACATGGTCTATATAGCAAGTTCCAGTTCCAGGCCAGCCAGAGCCACACGGTAAGGTCCTAAGAACTTGAAAAAATAAAACAAGACATCGCTCCCCGGCAAAAAAACAAACAAACAAACAAACTAAAACAAAGCAAAAGGCAACAACATGGAACTTGAAAGGGATAAAGCACCAACCACGATTACCCAGGCTATTTCATAGCTGTTTTGCGAAGAGACACCGGGACCCTTCCATACTCAGCCCACTTCCTTATCACCGAGGCTGACCCAAGTGTCACTTCTCATTCCACCAAGCCTCTTCCAGCCCCCAGAGGACAAAGACAGGCACAGGCATATGGTTTAGAGAAACATTGTTGTTTAATGGTAAAGCTTAGCACACTCCAGCACCAGGACCGGCATGGAGTCGAAGCAGCAGGGACGGCTGGGTGACCCCATGGAGCCTCACATGGCGAAGAGGATGAGGAAGGCGACCATCAAACAGAAGAGCCCCATGGCCTCAGACAGGGCAAAGCCCAGAATGGCATAGGAGAAGAGCTGTTGCTTGAGAGACGGGTTCCTGCCAGGGACACGAAAGGGTGAGGGTCCAGGGGAGGGAAGGGGAAGGTGCTGCTATTCCAAAAGGGCCTCGCTTACACGGATAGGAAAGGAGACTAACAATTTGGCAAGTTCACATGTGGCAGATGGGAGACATACTTCAATTCTGACTTAGGTCATTGAAGAAATAGGAGGTAAATCAACACAACACAAAAGGCTCCCTTCCTGCTACGTTTCTGCCCTAACGGGTGGAACTTATACTGAAAAATACTATGGGCAGCCCCAAACTTACCTGGCATAGCCAATAATCAAGCTACCAAACACTGTTCCAATGCCAGCCCCGGATCCAGCCACACCAACTGTGGCAGCCCCAGCACCAATAAACTTGGCAGCTGTGTCAATGTCCCGGGAAACAACACTGGTCTGGAATTCCCGTCTGGCCACCTGGAGAGGGGAGCTGCTGCAGGAAGGCTAGAAGAGAGGAAAGGAGGAACGGAGCAAGGGGCAGTGAGGCACCTGGCAGGGGGCTGGCTCCACTCTCACCCCACCCACTTGAGCTAAGAAACAGCTGTGAGAGCCCGACAGAGGGCAGAATACCCTGCTTGCAGGGTGAATGTCAGTTAGCCCTATTTTCAGGCAGGGCAAGTCACATCTATGACTGTTATTTGAGTCTTAGAATTACAAGGGCATCATAGATTCTCCAATTCTCCTAAAAGCCATCCAGTTTTGCTTAGGGAGAGCCTGAGGAGCCTTACTTCCTTACCTGTTTAACCTGTTTAGATGGGGCCTCTGGTCTACTCAAGAGGGAGGCAGACACAGGCCTGATTAGACCCCTGGTACAGGAGCGGATCTGTAAAATCAGAAAGACGTAGCACTCCAAATCAGAAACAAACTAACAAACACCAAAACCCAGCCCTGTCTTGACAACCAAAAACCAAAATACATTTAAAAAAAAAAAACAAACCAGAAAACCAAAACCCAATCTAATTAGTAAGAGTCTGTCAAAACCAGTCCAATGAATTTCAAGGTCAATTGTTCTTATTTCTCTTGAGTAGGTCTGCACCAGACACCGTTGTGCGGAAAGTCTATAGTAGCCAGCAGTGGCAGCCAGCACCATTTGACATCATGTATCAGGCTGGAGAGCACTCACAAGACTCTGGGCTCAATCCTCAGAACCAAGCCCAAACCAAACCAGGTACCAAAGTTCATTTCCAAGGGCACAGCTTTAATCAACTTCCTAGAATAGAGTACGACTCAAACATCCAGTCAGCTATTGGAAGTGTGCTGAGATAACAAAAGGCACCAAAGGGAGAAATTTACTAAAACGCACTTAAAGCAACATGCCCTGCATGCAGTGGGCCAGAAAGCCTGGTTTGCCTTTGGGGATAGCCATCTAAGGAGAGACCCCAGTGAAACGGATTTCTTGACACATCATTTGGTGCAATGACTGTCAAACTTGGCAGAACACTGGAACCACCTGGGGAGTTCTAAAATAAAATAGCTTGGAGTTCCACCTCCATTCTCAGTCTGATGCAATTGGTTTAAGGTGCAGTCTGGGAACTGGGAGTGTTAAGCTTTTCAGATGAACTAAATACGCAGGCAAGGTTTAGAAAAACTGTTTTCCGGTTGTCTGGCTACATCCAAACCAGGGCTACAATAAAAGGTCATTTGCAGTCTCTCTGAGGATACTCAGAAAGCCACGAAGCTTGCTTTACAGGCCTGAATAAGGATAGGTTACCTGCATCAAATCTTATAGTCTCCCCCAAAGAGCCATCACCATCATGGGCGCCAGCTCCTCTTTCTCCATTCATTACACAAGCTCGCTTCCATTCCACACACGACACTATAGGGTAACCCGGAGCCACAGCTTACCAGAACTGGAGTAACAAGCAGTGCCTTGGTGGTCTGCATTTTTCAATCTGCAAGAAGAGAAGGAAAAAATCCAAAATTCCTATGAAAGCCTGGTTGTCTGCTTATAGTGGCGACCTTTACTCGTCCCCATCCACTTCCGCTTGCTTTCCCCGACCCCTCTTTTCCTGTGCCCCAGCTAGGGAGGGCATTAGAGGTCAGAAGGACAGCGCCGATTCCGGGGTCAAACACTTTCTGCAGAGCGGGTCTGCAGAAGAACAGCAACTGAGTAGGAAATAAAGGAGGCGGCTCAGGCCCCAAGAGGGGAATGTTGCGAAAAGGGATAGTCTCCCGGGAAGGCTGGAGGCAGAAACTGGCAGACGTCGTGCAGGATCCTGCCCATGTTACATAGCTGTCCCCTACTCTCCCCAGCGGCCGTTTATCGCTCATTACCGTTGGTAATTAACATTAATTGGTAAAGCTTAAAAACTCCCGCAGTCTTTCCCCGTCCCTGGAGACGAATGCTGCTCCACGTGGCCCAGCCCACAGGTTTTCGGAGCCCTGGCTCCCGGCCCCAAGTCACCTGCACTCCCACTCCCCTGCAGCCCCTGCTCGGCCCACGGTACTCTCGCTGCTCAAGGTGACTGACTCACCTCCCAGCTTTAGCCCTTGGTCTCAGCTCTCGGCTCCCCCACCCACGTGTCCTGGAGTCCCTCCACTCCCATTGGCCGTTATCTTCCCGCGTTCCGATTGGTTAACGTCATCAACTCCTTCTTTCCTATTGGTCATTTTCAGCTTCTTTCTCTCTCTCCACAGGAGCTTCGTGGTGATTCCCGCCTCCTTGCTGATAAAGGCGGGTTCTTTTTCCGAGATCGGTGTTAGGATTGGTCGAACTCCGAAATGCTCCACCATAGAGTCGATGAGACTTGGAGGTTCTACAACCTTCAACATAAAATGGCGATCAAGGTGCAAGCGGAAGAAAAAGGCGTGGGAGAGACGACCGGCCGCTTGACGCAGACGAACACGTGACATGGGCTCCGCGCCTTCATTCGGCGGCTCGGACCTAGGAGCGTGTTGCATGTTGGGGTTTGTAGTCCAACCCGAGGACCCAACGACCACCGAGATCCCGCGAGACGTTGCTTCCCCACAGGGAAAGCCCACGCCTTTGCGGTATATTCCACCATAGTGATTTGTAAAAATCTCTGCTTCCGCCTGGGAATTAAGGGAGTTTGGAAAATTTCCAAGTAGTGTGCCTGCTCTTGTGGGCCTCAGTCAGTGGTCAGCAGACATGGACTTACAAACTGGATTTTTTTTTCCCCCAAAACACCGTTAAAGCCAGGGTTGGTGTTTGACATCTGTAATCCTAGCACTTAGCAGGTGGAGACAGGGAGATCAGGGTTTCAAGGCTAGACTCAGCTTCATGAGTTTAGGTGAAAAAAAAAAAAGAAAAAGAAAAAAAAACCAAGGTGGGGGCAGAAAATTATATCGGAGGCGGATTCTAAAAGAAAACAATACTCGGTAGAAGGAAGCGTGCAAAGAAGTTGGGTGGTGCATGCTCCTAAATCCAGACGACAGAAGGCGAAGGCAGCAGGACTAGCCCACAAGCTCCAAGCCAGTCTGGATTAAGTAGCAAAACCCCGCTAATGAAACCACACATACGTGCCACAAGCACAAGGGGTAGGAGCGAGAATTAGGAGCGCAGTTTCCACACAGCTGGTATGAATTAGAAAACCTTCCTGGAAAGCAGTTTGGCAATGTTTTTATTTGGAATGCTATGAATGAGCCATCCTCTTTGACCCAGTAATCCTTGAGTAACTGAGAACCTTTAAATACTGCACCCTTTTTTGACCCAGTACTGTTGCTTCTAGGAACCTGTACTAAATAATGTTATGCAAAGGTTCTCAGGAAAAAATGTGCATCGCAGAGTTTTTGCTTTTGGGTTTATTGAGACAAGTCCCTTCCTTTTATGTAGCCCTGGCTGTCCTGGAGCTCACTATGTAGTCAAGGCTGGCCTTGAACTCACAGAGGTTCCCCCAATCTCTGCCTCCCAAGTGCTGGGATTAAAGACATTTTCCACCATGGCCAGTGCAGAATTTACTAAATATGAAAAGTAAATGCTCAGTGATAGTAAATGCTTAAATAAACTTTTTTAAAAATTATTTTTAAGGTGTATAGGTGTTTTGCCTGTGCCTATGAATAAGGGCCTGGTGCCTTAGGAGACCAAAAGAGGGCATTGGAATCCCTGAAACTGGAGTTAGAGATATTTGTGAATCACCATGTGGGTGCTGGGAATGAGACTCAGGTCCTCTGGAAAACAGACAGTGCTCTTAAATGATGAGCCACCTCTCCAGCCCTAATTTTTTTTTTTTTTTTTTGTGCTACTATATTTGTGAGTTTCAGCTTGTGGGTGCTACACTGGCACTGTAGCTATCAGAGGACAGCTTTCAGTTCCCTCCTTCCACCCTAGGTTACAGGGATTGAACGCTTATTGTCTCTCTGGCAAGACTATCGCTTTACCTCTGACCCATCTTACCAGCCCCGAATAAATCAGCTATGTAGTCCACTTACAAAATAAGCAGAAGGTGGGAGGTGGTGGCACATGCTTTTGATCCCAGCACTTGGGAGGCAGAGGCAAGTGGATCTCTGTGAGTTCAAGGCCAGTCTGCTCTACAGAGTGAGGTCCAGGACAGCCAGCACTACAGAGAGAAATCCTGTCCCCCCACCCCCACCCCCAATAAAAAGAAATAAGCAGGAATAGGAGCTGGAGAGAGGCTCGGTTGTTAAGAATATGTGCTGCTCTTCCAGAGGACAGAACTCTGGTTCCCAGCATCCATGTCAGGCAGCTCTCAGCTCATTTTTGTCTGTAGGAGATCCAAAACCTCTGGCCACTGCAAGCACCCACACTCAGGTACAAATCGACATGCCGATGTATAAACATATACATAATTAAAATAATAAATCTTTAGAAGTAAGCAGGAATATACATGAAATAAAATCATGATGTTTTTCTTTTCCTTCTTTTTTTTTTTTTTTTTTTTTTTTAAGACACGGTCTCACATGTAGTCTAGGGTGGCTTTCAACTCCAGGCATGCACCATCATACCCAATTTAAGACTATTTCTTGCCAGGTATGGTAATATGCACCTTCAATCCCAGCACTCAGGAGGCAGAGACAGGCAGATATCTCTATGAGTTTGAGGCCAACCTGGTCTACAAAGCAAGTTCCAGGGCAGCCAAAGCTACACAGAGAAACCCTGTCTTGAAAAATCAAAACCAAGAAAGGGGGGGGGGGAGAAAAAAAGAAAGAAAAAGTAATAATTTTTTCCTTCCTTTTTTTTTCTTTCAGAGACAACCTTGTCTCTGGTATGTCACCTGGCTGACTAGGAACTAGCTATACGGATCAAGCTGCTATTGCATTTGGAGTGGATCCTACTGTCTCTGCCTTCCCAGGACTAGGATTACAGGTGTGATTATAGGATTACAGATGTGATTATACTGATAAAAGTTTAAGGGGCTGGAGAGATGGCTCAGAGGTTAAGAGCATTGCCTGCTCTTCCAAAGGTCCTGAGTTCAATTCCCAGCAACCACATGGTGGCTCTCAACCATCTGTAATGGGGTCTGGTGCCCTCTTCTGGCCTGCAGGCATACACACAGACAGAATATTGTATACATAATAAATAAATAAATATTTTAAAAAAAGTTTAAAAGTTTCAGATATATATACACATACACACATACATTTATATGTATATACACACATACATACACATATATGCATACACACATACATCTATATATGCATACATCTATATATATTTAAAAAACAGAAAAGTTTCACAATGTAAAAATATGAAAACTACAAAATGGTAAACTGGGCATGTTGGCACCAGCCTGCCATCCAGACATTTGGGATGGCAGAGACGGGAAAGCCACTGCAAACAAAGGCCAGTTTGGTCTACATAGTAAGTAAGTTTGAGACCAGTCAGGACTATGTAATGAGGCTCTCTGTTCAGAAAAACACCAAGAAACTGACAAAAACAACAACAACAACAACAACAAAAAACAAACAAAAAAACCCCCAGATAGATGCCAAGGCCTGGGGAGGGAGTTCAGTAAAGAGAGCTGGATTCCAGACCCCATAGAGGCATGGCTGGTGATTCCAATGATGGGGATTGCCAGTGGAGGCAGAGTGGCTCTCTGGAGTCCTCTGGCTTACACAGACACATGCACGTGCACGCACTGGCACGCAAACATGTATAAACACGTAAAAATAAGTATGGTTAGAATATCAGAAGAGAGTATGGTTTTCGTGGATTTTTTTGTTTTTTCTTTTTCTTTCTTTTTTTCTTTTTTGAGATGGGGTTTCTCTGTGTAGCCCTAGCTGTCCTGGGACTAGCTCTGTAGACCAGACTGGCCTTGAACTCGCAGAGATCCGCTTGCTTTTGCCTCTCAAGTTCTGAGATTAAAGGCATGCACCACCACCACCCAGCTTGTTTTTTGTTTTTAATTTTATTTTACACACATTAGTGTTTTTGCCTTCATGTATGTCTGTGTGAAGGTATTGGATCCCTGGAACTGAAGTCACAGAACTCACAGTTGTGAGCTGACTTGTGAGTGCTGGGAATGGAACCCAGTCCTCTGGAAGAACAGTTTAACCATGGAGTCAGCTCTCCAGCCCGGCAGGTATGCTTTTTTATCAACACAACACAAACTGGTATCAGTTTGTGGGGAAGAGGGAATCTCAGCTGAAGAATTGCCTTTATCATATTGACCTGTGGGCAAGTCTATGGGGACATCTTGACTGATGGATGATTGATGTGGGATGTTCAGATCACTGTGGACAGTGGCATCCCTGAGCAGGTGGTCCTGGAATATGTAAGACATTAACAAATAAGCTGGGGGGGGTTGTCTTAGCAGTTTTAGCTGGGGGGATGTCTTAGAATTTTTATTGCTGTGAAGAGACACCATAACCACAGCAACTCTTATAAGGAAAACATTTAACTGAGGGGACTTGCTTACAGTTTCAGAGGTGCAGTCCATTAGCATAGTAGTGGGGAACGTGGCATCATGCAGGCAGATATGGTGCTGGAGGAGTGGCTGAGAGACCTACAATCTTGCAAGCAATAGGAAGTCAACTGAAACACTGGACAGTATCCTGAGCATAAGAAACTTCAAAGCCCGGTCCCACAGTGACAGACTTCCTCCAACAAGGCCATAATCACTCCAACAAAACTACACCTCCTAATAGTGCCTCTCCATATGAGATTATGGGGGCCAATTACATTCAAGCTACCACAGTCAGGTAAAGCAGTAAGCAGTGTTCTGACATGGCCTCTGTTTCAAGTCCTACCTCAAGCTTCCTGCCATGGCCTCTCTTCGTGATGGTTGTAGACTGTCAGATGTAGTAAGCCCTTTCCTTTCCAGGTTACTTTTGGTTATGTTGTGTATCACAGCCGTAGAAAGCAAACTACAACAGTATTTAACATTAATTGCTATTTCAAAAAATGTTTTAGGAGGCTGGAGAGAAGCTCAGTGGTTAAGAGCTTTGCCTGCTGCTCTTCCAAAGGTCCTGAGTTCAATTCCCAGCAACCATATGGTGGCTCACAACCATCTGTAATGAGGTCTGGTGCCCTCTCCTGGCATGCACTGTATACATAATAAATAAATAAACAAATAAACAAACAAACAAACAAATAAATATTTTAAAAATGTTTTAGCCGGGCAGTGGTGGTGCACACCTTTAATCCCAGCACTCGGGAGACAGAGGCAGGTGGATCTCTGGGAGTTAGAGGCCAGTCTGGTCTGCAGTGCAAGTTCCAGGACAGGCTCCAAAGCTACAGAGAAACCCTGTCTTGAAAAATCAAAAACAAACAAACACCCCCCCAAAAAAAAATTCCTCAAAAAACATTTAAAAAGCATTATCTATCTATCTATCTATCTATCTATCTATCTATCTATCATTTATTTTTCGAGACAGGGATTTTCTGTGTAGCTTTGAAGCCTGCCTTGGACCTCACTCTGTAGACCAGACTGGCCTCCAACTCACAGAGATCTGCCTGCCTCTGCCTCCCAAGTACTGGGATTAAAGGCGTGTGCCACCACCACCCTGCAAAAGCAATATTTATTTTTTAAAAAAATTTTTTTAAAATATTTATTTATATGCTGGGCGGTGGTGGCACAATGCCCTTTTTAATCCCAGCACTTGGGAGACAGAGACAGGTGAATCTCTAACTTCGAGGCCATGCTGGCTACACAGAGAAACCTTGTCTTGTAAAACAAACACAACACACAAAAAAAGCAAAACAAAATAAAAATAGAAGGTGAGAATCCCCTGAATTGGAGTTACGGATGGTTACTTGCTACCATATGGGTGCAAGGAATTGGAATTGAAACTGGTTCTCTGCAAGAGCAGCCAGTGTTCTTGACCATGAAGCTGTCTCTCCAGTCACAATAATAGTGTTATTTATTTTTATCTTATGTGGATTGGTTTTTTCTGGTAGAATAATTCCAATTCCAGAGGTGCTGGGAACTGAACCTGTCTGGGAAGAACAGTCAGCGCTGTTAATTGTTGAACCATCTTTCCAAACTTCACACTTTTTTTGTTTGTTCAAAGATTTATATATTTATTTATTTAATGTGCACTGGTGTTTTGCCTGTATATATTTTGCATGAGGTGTCAGGTCCCCTGGAACTGAAGTTATAGACAGTTGTGAGCTGCCATGTGGGTGCTGGGAATTGAACCCAGGTCCTCTGAAAGAGCAACCAGTGCTCTATACACTGAGCCATCTCTCCGGCCCCTGTTTGTTTTTGAGACAGTTTCTGGCTGGCCTTCTGCTCACAGGCACCTGCCTGACTCTGCCTTTGCCTTCCAAGTGCTAGGATTAAAGGCATGTGCCACCACACCTGGCCTCAAAAAACTTTTAAAAAATATTTTATGTGTGTAAGTGAGTGAGATAAAATGTGTGTGTGTGTGTGTGTGTGTGTGTAAGTGAGTACCACATATGTGTAGGTACCCAAGGAGGCCAGAAGAGTGTGTGGAATCCTTTAGAGTTGGAGTTACAGGTGGTTGTGAGCAGCCCAAACTCACAATGGTTAATTAGTTTCTTAATTTTTTTCGTTTCTTTCTTTTCTCCTTTCTTTTTTTTTCCATTTCTTTGTGTGTGTGTGTGTGTGTGTGTGTGTGTGTGTGTGTGTGTGTGTGTGTGTGTGTTTCAAGACAGGGTTTCTCTGTAGCTTTGGTGCCTGTCCTGGAACTTGCTCTGCAGACCAGGCTGGCCTCTAACTCCCAGAGATCCACCTGCCTCTGTCTCCTGAGTGCTGGGATTAAAGGTGTGCGCCATCACTTGCCCGGCTATATTTCTAATGGAAATATTTAAAGTTAGGCAGGTGTGCAGACTCATACCTGTAATCCTGGTGCTCAGGAAGCTGAAGCAGAAAGATTGTCATAAATTTTAGGCTAACTGGACTGGAGAGATGGCTCAGAGGATAAGGATGCTGACTCTTCTTCCAGAGGTCCTGAGTTCAATTCCCAGCAACCACATGGTGGCACACAACCATCTACAGTGAGATCTGGTGCCCTCTTCTGGCCTGCAGTCATACATGGAGGCAGCATACTGTATTGTATACATAATAAATAAAGTCTTTAAAAAATTTTTTCGGCTAACTTGGGCTGCACAACAGGATTCTGAAGCAACAAAAAAGCAAAATGACTGAAAAGTCAAAACTCTGGCCCCTATAAAAACATTCAAATGCCTGCTCCCAATTGTCTGTAACTCCAGTCCCAGGGGATCCAATGACCTCCTTCTCAACCCATGAAACTTTGAGTTCAGTCTCCAGAATGGCAGACACAGTGTGATGGCAAACACCTGTAACCCAGCTCTTGCGAAATGGAGGTAGGGGGATCGGAAGTTAAAGCTCTTTGACGCCATTGTGAGTTCAAGGCTAAGCTTCAGGAGTATCTGCCTCAAGAATCATTTAAGATGCCATTATTTAATCATTTTCTTCTCCTTCCTTCCTATATTTTGTGAGAATTACTTACTACATACCCACTGGACTAGGGGAAGCCCTCTTGCCTTGGCGCTGTGAGTGTGTGCAATGGTGTCCTAAGCTGAGATGTATTCCTACGCTGCTTTTGTTTCACTTCTGGGCAGCCTCCACTTCTGACTTAGGTACCATTCACTCTTTGGTGAGGATCATGTCTGCGTGTGGCAGGGGGCTTATGTGTGGGTCAGCCTCACTCTGTACTCCGTAAGGGTGGAACACATCTTGGGCTCTTTGTTTACCTATGGGCGCTCAAAGACCTTAAGTTCAGAAGTGCTCTCTGCATTGGGAAGGGCTTTGAGACAGGGTCTCACTTCGTATCTGACTGGTCTGGCTCACAGCCATTCCCCTGATTCATCCTCCCAATTTCTGGGATTACAGTGGATCACTACATTCAGATAACTCATTCTATTCCAATGAGAGCGCATACTTTGTATTGTGCTGAGTCTTCTCAGTTTACTGAAGCTTGTTTTATGGCCCAGTGTGGCTCAGTATTGATCCCTGCGTACTTGAGAAGAACCCCGGCTTTCCTGCTGTCTGCTGCCTTGTTCTCTAAGCGTGCTACTTACTTTTCTCACTCTGACACAAATGCCCAAGAAAAGCAAAGCTCGGAAAGATGCAATTATTCCAGCTCATAGTCTGCGGGTGCTGCCATAGGAACCTGAGCTGGTTGGTCACATGGCAGCAGGGAGCAAGAATTCTGAATTCTTTTTTCTTTCCATGATATTTATTGATCTCTACATTTTTCTCTGCCCCCCTCCTGCCTCCCCCTCCCCACTTCAATCCTCCCCCAAAGTCCCCATGCTCCCAATTTACTCAGGAGATCTTGTCTTTTTCTACTTTCTACTTCCCGTGTAGATTAGATCTGTGTAAGTCTCTCTTAGTGTCTGCACTGTTGTCTAAGTTCTCTGGGATTGTGGTTTGTAGGCCGACTTTCTTTGCTTTATATTTAAAAACCACCAATGAGTGAGTACATGTGATAATTGTCTTTCTATGTCTGGGCTACCTCACTCAAAAATGTTTTCTAGTTCCATCCATTTTCCTGCAAAATTCAAGCTGTTGTTATTTTTTTCTGCTGTGTAGTACTCCACTGTGTAAATGTACCACATTTTTTTATCCATTCTTTGATCGAGGGGCATTTAGGTTGTTTTCAGGTTCTGGCTATGACAAACAAAGCTGCTATGAACAGTTCAGTACATGTCCTTGTGGCACAATTGAGCACCCTTTGGATATATACCCCAAAGTGATATTACTGGGTCTTGAGGAAGGTAGTTTCCTAATTTTCTGAAAAATCTCCACACTGACATCCAAAGGGGTTGTACCAGCTTGCATTCCCACCAGCAATGCAGAAGTGTTCCCTTTTCCCCACAACCTCTCCAGCATAAGTTGTCATCAGTGTTTTTGATCTTGGCCATTCTTACAGGTGTTAGATGGAATCTCAGAGTTGTTTTGATCTGCATTTCTCTGACTAAGGATGTTGAACATTTTCTTAACTGTCTTTCGGGCATTTTAGATTCCTCTGTTGAGAGTTCTCTGTTTAGATCTGTACTCCATTTTTTTATTGGATTATGTGATCTTTTGGTGTCCAATTTCTTGAGTTCTTTGTATATTTTGGAGATCAGACCTTTGTCTGATATGGGGTTAGTGATGATCTTTTCCCTTCTGTAGGCTGTCATTTTGTCTTGTTGACCATGTCCTTTGCTTTACAGAAGCTTTTCAGTTTCAGGAGATCCCATCTATTAATTGTTTCTCTCAGTGTCTGTGCTGCTGGAGTTATATTTAGGAAGTGGTTCCCTGTGCTGATGCGTTCAAGTGTACTTCCCACTTTCTCTTCTAGAAGGTTTAGTGTGGCTGGCTTTATGTTGAGGTCTTTGATCCATTTGGATTTGAGTTTTGTGCATGGTGATAGATATGGGTCTATTTTCATTTTTCTACATGTTGATATCTAGTTATGCCAGCACCACTTGTTAAATATGCTTTCTTTTTTCCATTTGATATTTTTTGCTTCTTTATCAAATATCATGTGTTTGAAGATGTGTGGATTGATATCCAGGTCTTCTATTCAGTTCCATTGGTCCTCCTGTCTGTTTTTATACCAGTACCAGGCTGTTTTCAGTACTGTAGCTCTGTAGTAGAGTTTGAAGTCAGGGATTGTGATGCCTCCAGAACTTCTTTTATTGCCCAGGATTGTTTTGGCTATCCTGGGTTTTTTGCTTTTCCAAATGAAGTTTAGTACCGTTCTTTCGAGGCCTTTGAAGAATTTTGCTGGGACTTTGATGGGCAAAGAATCAAAGAATTCTGAATTCTGACTCTTTCTTTCTGCTTTTTTTTTTTGACAGGGTTTCTCCATGTAACAGCCCTGGCTATCCTGGACCTCACTCTGTAGACCTCGAACTCACAGAGATACGCCTACCTCTACCTCCTTAGTAAGGGATTAAAGGCGTGCACCACCACTGCTCAGCTTGATTTCTACTTTCTTATTGATCACCTAGTACTAGTTCTATAGTAGGGCACTGGAATCAACTACAGCTGGGCATGGTGGTGCAGACTTCTAGTTATATCTACAAAGAGGATGAGACAGGAGGATCACCTGAGTCTAAGAATTTGTGGCCAGCCTACCCAACACAATGCGACATCATAAAAAGAAAGAATAGCCAGACGTGGTTACACACACTATTATCTTGGCACTTGGAAGGTAGAGACAAGATAATCACATGTTCTTTTTATTTGTTACTTATTGTTGTGTGTGGGTGTTTTGCCTGCCTGCATATATGTCTATATACAACACGTGTGCAGTGCCTACAGAGGCCAGAAGAGGGCAGCTGATACCCTAAAACTGTATTTATAGATATAGTGAATCACAGGGTAGGTGTTGGGAATCAAACCAGGGTCCCCTGGAAAAGAAGCCAGTACCCTTAACTGATGAGCCTTTTCTCCAGCCCTGAGAACTGCACATTGGCTGGCAGCCTTGGCTATACAGTTAGACCTTGTCCACACCCACCCACTACACACACACAGAAAAAGGAAAAATAAGAAAATAAGAAGGGTCAGAGGGAGGGAGAGACAAATGAAATTAACTACAAGTTGAACAAAACTAATCCATTAACATAGATAAAGGAGTTTGAGATGGCTCAGAGGTTCAGGCACCTACCACCTAGTTTAATGACCTGAGTTTGAACCCCAGGCCCCAATATGGCAGAAGGAGAGAGCTAACTCCTACAAGTTGTTTGACCTCCACATGCATGCCATGGCATGCCCAACAACACCTACATGAACCCTCGCTTCAAGTCTGAATATACGCTGTGGCACGTGTGCTCTCCCCTAAAAAAGCCAGACTGTGGTGGTGTTCACCTTTAATCTCAGCTCTCGGGAGGCAGAGGCAGGCAGGTCTCTGAGTTTGAGGCCAGCCTGGTTTATAGCCCAGGACAACCAGGGGTACACCAAGAAACCCTGTCTTGAAAAACAAACAAACCAATTTAAAATAGCTAAACTAAGAGGGAACAACTAGACAGATTCATTTATGAACAAATTAGTGTCTCTGGATGTGGTGACACACACCTTTACTCTCAGTACTCAGCCTGGTCAACATGGCAAGTTCCAGGTCAACCAGAGCTACCTAGTGAGACCGTGGGGGAGGGGAGCTTGTGTAGGATAGAAGCCAGAAGATGTGAGCTGTCTTTATCTATGAAGGGCTCCCTAACAGGCCCAGGCATTGCAACCATGGTGCCGGCAGGTCTTACTCTCTTACTCTCTCTGCCTTGTTAAACCTTTAGATTACTTTCCTAAAGCTAGCCCCCAAGGTCCGTTCCCCTATTTGGCCACATCCTAATGCCTGACTCATTCGTGAGACTGATCACCAAGGTCCAACTATCAAAACATCAAGGTCCTGCAATCAAAATTTATTATTTGGCTACATAGGCTAATATGTCCCATCAGGACTTCCCAACTCACCCTAGCACAGACTTGCTGTGGAAGATTCCTTTACATTGTGTGAATATATGTCTCTGTGATTGGTTTAATAAAGAAGCTTACTGGCAATAGCTGAAGAGAGTAAAGTTAGGCAGGAAAGCAGGCTAGGAGAATGCTGGGAGGAAGAAAGGTTGAGTCTGGAGTTGCCAGCCAGACACAGAGGGAGCAGGAGCTGAATGTGTCCTGTTAATAAAAGTACCCACTGTCCTGCGCTCGGCCTTGCCAGCAAGAACCACGCGGAACACTAGGATCCTTCTGCAGGAATGGCTTTAATCCTCTTGGGAGCTAGAGCATAAGCCAACATGGCCGGGGACCCAGATATGATGGAACCCATCCCTTATATAGGAAACAGACCCTGCTTCGGACGTGTCACTCTTGGATTGGTCCGCTGCTCCCAGTCCCAGGTGATGCCTCGGGAGTAGGCGGGGACACAGAAGTGGAAAGATACCAACACGTGTGCGTTCACCTGGTGGTGAAGCCGGATGTCAGCGCCATCTTGATGATGGAGGATGTGGCTGCGGCCTTCTACATCTCCCCCTAATTTTACTTCTTTGCAGAAAGGCAACTCCCTCAGAAGGTAAAGATAGAGGTCGCACTTCCCAAAATAGAAACATTAAAATGGGCTTACACGGAATCTGCCCCTAGGCTCATGACACCTGGAACTTATCCGGCCTGCCCTCTGCCATTTTTCTGGGAAAGGGGAATATACGGCAGGAAACCCTTATGCAGAGCGACTTATCTCTCAGAGAAGGCCATTCTCTGTGCGATGCTCTTCAGCTCGACAACCTTCAGGGCTAGCTAAGCCAAGCACTCCACCCTGTGCAATGGACCACAGTTCTAGGGGTGCAGGAGCTGGTTGGCTTAAACCTTACTGCTTTAACATAAATAACCACATATAACAGAGGCTCCCTGTTCCAGGGCAGCCAGCGCTGTTGCAAAAACCACTTTGTCCCTAAGACTTTGGGATTTGAGTCAGCAGACCATCCAGAGGAGAAACACTATTCCATAGCGTAGGACCGTTCCAAAACACTTCCACCCCCACCCATTCTTTGAAGTAGGGGATGAAGGACACGACCCAGGGCTGGAATCCTTTGGCCAGTGTGGAGGGCCGGACCACATTCTCCATTGCTTCTAGGAACAAAGGTAGAGATTGACCTCTGTGACCCCAAGGTGTGGCGGCACACGCCTTTAATCCCAGCGCACGTGCTTTGTAACTCTCTACCGCTGCGTCCCTGCCTACTCCCGAGGTTTCACCTGGGACTGGGAGCAGTCAGCCAATCCGGGAATGACACGTCCAGGGCAGGGTCTGTTTCCTTTATAAGGGATGGGTTCCATCTTATCTGGGTCCCCACGGCCGTGTTGGCTTATGCTCTGCTCCCAAGAGACATAAAGCTATTCTGCAGAAGGATCCTAGTGTTCCGTGTGGTTCTTGCTGGCGAGACGGTAGCGCGGGACATCTGGTGCCGAAGCCCTCGGGACGCCGAGGAATCTTGACCACCGCACCGACGGGGATCTCTTGGATTCACCTTGGATTCAGGAAGGATTCAGAACTGCAGGGTCTGCATATCAGAGAGGTAATGTCTGTTCCTGGATTTTTCGGTTTTGAGCTCGACTTGTCTCCGCATTGGGAAGGTTTCATACAGGCCTTGATGCTTATCTTAGCAATTCTCTTATTTTCCATCAAAAATTGCTTAAAAGATGAATCTTGCCAAGCGGTTGTTGCAAGGGCGGAGGAAATTCAGGACAGAATATCAGAAACTGAATGCAGTGGGAGGTTAGACGCGCGCGTGAGAGAAAAAATTAAGGAAAAAGGACCCTCCAGGAATTCTAAGGAAGTAGAAATGGGGGAGAATATTGGCCCACAAGGCCAAAAGTCTTCTGCAGGAGAAGAGGAAGGAGAAATGGATACAGAGGAGGAAGTAGAATTAGCCAACGGCAGGGCCATGAGGTTATCCCAAACGGTCCATCCGCCTCATTATAGGCTACACCTTCCCTCAATTGCCCCTTCGGCGCCTCCTTATGAGGAAAGCCTTGGGCCAAAGACCTTTTCATTTATCCCTGATAAGGTCAAGAGAAAGCTACACTTGGCTTTCCCCGTTTATGAAGGGGAAAACGGGCGATTACATGCACCTGTGGAGTACAATCAAATCAAAGAGTTAGCAGAGTCAGTCAGAAAGTATGGAGTGACTGCTAATTTTACCTTAGCCCAGTTGGATAGATTGGCCTTGTCTGCCATGACTCCAGCGGACTGGGAAACAGTTGCAAAAGCATCGCTCATCAGCATGGGTCAATATTTGGAATGGAAAGCGCTGTGGCACGAGGTAGCCCAGGAACAGGCCAGAGCTAACGCTCAGGCCTTAATTCCAGAACAACAGCAATGGACATTTGACCTCCTGACTGGGCGAGGGCACTATGCCGCTGCCCAGACAAACTACCCTTACGGCGCCTACCGCCAGATAGCCGATACAGCTGTAAGTGTGCTTTCTAATGAATGGAAAGGCCCGGATCCCATCTTATTGAGATCCAGGGGAGCTGTTTGTGTTTTCCCACAGGATCAAGAAAGCCCATTCTGGCTGCCAGAGTGATTGACCCGAACAGTGAAGAGTGATCCACAACACACGGATTCGCCTGAGGACCTGGCTGCTGTTCCTCCTGCCATTTTGCGGATGGATGACAGAGCACCGATGGAGGACACTCTCAGCATTCCTGAAGTTGTTACCAGTCAACCATAGGATGGCTGTGTCTCCCCGATTTTTTACAACCAATAAGATTTTGGGCCCCCTCCCTACTGTCCTAGAGATGATTTATAAGCTTGGCCGTAGGACTTCAGTCCTGGGCCGTGTCTCTCATTCCCCTACTTCAAAGAATGGGTGGGGGTGGAAATGTTTTGGAACAGTCCTATGCTATGGATTAGTGTTTTTCCTATGGATGGTCTGCTGACTCAAATCCCAAAATTGTAGGGACAAAGTGGTTATTGCACAAGCGCTGGCTGCCCTGGAACAGGGGGCCTCTACTGATGTGTGGTTATCTATGTTAAAGCAGTAAGGTTTAAGCCAACCAGCTCCTGCACCCCTAGGACTGTGGTCCATTGCACAGGGTGGAGTGTTTGGCTTAGCTAGCCCTGAAGGTTGTCGAGCTGAAGAGTATCGCACAGAGAATGGCCCTCTCTGAGAGATAAGTCGCTCTGCTTAAGGGTTTTCTGCTGTATATTCCCTTTCCCAGAAAAATGGCAGAGGGCAGGCCGGATAGGTTCCAGGTGTCATGAGCCTAGGGACAGATTCCGTGTAAGCCCATTTTTATGTTTTCATTTTGGGAAGTGCGACCTCTATCTTTACCTTCCTAGGGAGTTGCCTTTCTGCAAAGAAGTAAAAAAAGGGGGATATGTGGAGGGCCGGACCACATTCTCCATTGCTTCTAGGAACAAAGGTAGAGATTGACCTCTGTGACCCCAAGGTGTGGCGGCACACGCCTTTAATCCCAGCGCACGTGCTTTGTAACTCTCTACCGCTGCGTCCCTGCCTACTCCCGAGGTTTCACCTGGGACTGGGAGCAGTCAGCCAATCCGGGAATGACACGTCCAGGGCAGGGTCTGTTTCCTTTATAAGGGATGGGTTCCATCTTATCTGGGTCCCCACGGCCGTGTTGGCTTATGCTCTGCTCCCAAGAGACATAAAGCTATTCTGCAGAAGGATCCTAGTGTTCCGTGTGGTTCTTGCTGGCGAGACGGTAGCGCGGGACAGGCCAGGCTTATATCCACTCGCGTGGAGTTGATTGTCACGATGGACCGTCTCAAGGAGGACAGCAAATCATCAAAATTCTCCTGCAAGATACAAAGACAATTCTCGGGACAAGTTAGCCATTTTTATAAAGTTCTCATATGGTACATTGGTCACACATAAGGCTGGAGTTTTCCATTCATAGCCCAATTGGGCAAGCTGCCATAAGATATCTACCTGTTCTTGTACTAGGTCAATTATTTGATTAAGAACCATTATTTTACCTCTAATAGATGTATCTATGGTAGCCTGCTGATCCAGGGCTGTAGCCACTGTGGTAGATAACTGATTGAGGGTCTCTGTTTTTTATGATATAGGCCGTACTGCCCCAGTGGCGCCTAGGAAAAACCCAGGCCCTGTTTGTTGATATTAGATTTAAGATTTATTGGCTCCCGTATTCCTTGCTGGTACGGTGGCCTTGGGTTCCATCCAAGGGCTGTGTGCGGCCCTGGGCCTGCTCGCTGTGTGTTTCCAGGCCAGGAAGTGGCGGCTCCACCCCCAGGCGCCCCCGCCTTCCCCGCGGGGCCAGCCCAGTCCTCCCTGGCTGTGTTGGTGGGGAAGTGTGGCGGGAGCCGACACCCAGACCGAGGCGGCACAGGCTGGCAACATCTCAAGGTCCGCGCCAGAGCCGCTGCGGCTCAAGGGGCCGATGGGAGAGGCGGCGAACAGGGCCGCTTCCTTACTAGCAAACTCTCAACACCTGTGCCATAGCAAAAGCGGCTGTAAACTCTCACAGATCCAGCCAACGACCCAATCACCCCAAAATCCAAGGGCCCTTCGCATCCACCTCCCTGCGGATCCTGAAACACCAGACAAGCCAAGCGTATATACAGCAATCTTTCAGGAGGACTTGAGTTCTTAAAATGCTAAGCAGTTCTTAAAAACTTAAGTCGCACTATGTAGATGTAATATGGTACTGCCTGTTTATTGCCTCTAAACCTTAATTGCGCTTTTATTATGATAATTACGACCAGCCCTGCCTGAAGTCAGCATCGTTTAGCATAGCCAAATGGAACCAGAGCCATTTTAGCCTCTGAGACCCTCACAGTTTTAGGTACATTGCAAGGTACAATTAGGTACAATTCTGGCCTGGCAGCTTGTGGCACCGCTCTCATTCTCGGTACGTGACACCCTCCAGGCCAGGCACCAACTGAGCCGGCGCAACGTGCCTCCCACCATAGCCACCGAGCAAAGCTCCGCTCCAGCCGCAGCTGCACCCACTCCGAGCCCACTCCGAGTGTACGGAGCAAAGCAGAACTCAGAGAAGCAGGTTTGCTGCTCTGCAATCATTGAAAGGACCTCATTTAATCTTTTAGGGAATTTGGGCGTCGTTAATCTCTCTGGCTGCTTCCTGCTGTTATTGGGCCACTGCATTTTAGGGGTAAACACTACAACATTTCAGGAGGTCTCGGTGATTCAAACCACATAAATCCCAAGTACACCTTTAGGCTCTCATTTTCTGTGGAGACGAAAACAGAACCTCTTTTCCAAAACATCATATCCTTAGCAGTTTTTAAATTTAAATATCTTTCTCCTCTCCGGTACACAAAAGACAACATGAACAACATAACATAAAGCTTTTGACCTTGTAAATCAGCCTTCTCCCCCATTTTTACTTTCTTAGAATCATTGGGGGGTCCTTTTTAACTTATCTGAGTGCGCGTGCACAACCTCCCACTGCTGCTCAGTTTCTGATATGCTCTCTGGACTTTAGAGCGTACCTCTCTAAGCATGCATGCCTGCAGTTCTGAATCCTCCTTGTGTCCAATGGGTCTCCGGCGGTGCAAAGTTCTTCTTCTTCCCGGGTTTCGGCACCAGATGTCCTGCGCTCGGCCTTGCCAGCAAGAACCATGCGGAACACTAGGATCCTTCTGCAGGAATGGCTTTAATCCTCTTGGGAGCTAGAGCATAAGCCAACATGGCCGGGGACCCAGATATGATGGAACCCATCCCTTATATAGGAAACAGACCCTGCTTCGGACGTGTCACTCTTGGATTGGTCCGCTGCTCCCAGTCCCAGGTGATGCCTCGGGAGTAGGCGGGGACACAGAAGTGGAAAGATACCAACACGTGTGCGTTCACCTGGTGGTGAAGCCGGATGTCAGCGCCATCTTGATGATGGAGGATGTGGCTGCGGCCTTCTACAACCCACCACATGGCAAAGCATACAAAAGAAATATGGGTTAGCTTAAAATGTAAGAGCTAGTTAGTGGTAAGCCTTAGCTGTTGGCCAAGCATTTATAATTAATGTAAGCCTCAGTGTGTTTAGTTGAGAGTGGCTGTGGGCAGGAAAACTCCACCTACAAGTGGCGCCAAAAATCCAGGGCCATGTACACCCACATAAAACCTAAGAAAGCTTTAAAAATATCTAAACGGCAATGAAGCCAGATGTGACATTCCTGCTGCGGTACAAAAGCACATTTCCTGGCAGCTGCTAGCACACCATGATAAGCTACACGGCAGTTCCTGCAGTCCCACACGAGCGCTGCAGAAAGGTGTCTCCCAGATGCACTGCATGGTGGGTTTAGAGTTTTTGCTCATGCAGACAGATACACAGGAAAGACAGACTCAGATGGAAAAAAAACCTCTAAAAGTGTGTTTAAAAATATACAAAGGCTTGGGAGAGAAAACAAAAAAGATAAAGTCCTTAAAAAAGAAACATAGTCATAAAAATTACAACAAATTATGTAAAGATGAAGAATACACAGAGAACCTGAATCCTATATGTTATGGTGCTGTTTTTGAATTCTTTGGCTGCCAAGAGACACTGGATTATGAAAACTGCTAGATTCAACCAACCTATATATTTTAAAAATATCTTGACTTCAAAATTTAAGTCAAAAGATGTGTTACTTCATGGTTGAGGCTATGCTTTTATTTCCACAGGAAATGAGAGGCTGTGGATTCATTCTGGATTAAAGAAAATCAGGTTTGATCAAGAAAGACGCCCTGAAATCCTGACTAAAGTCATAAAGAGATAAATCTAAAGGAACCAAAAGACACCTGCTCAAACACATAATAAAAAATCACCTGTGGCTGACTTGTGTACAATGCACAGTCTATATTTGTATTGATGCAAATATGTATGTGACTTTTAAAAATTTATGCTTCCCCCCACCCCGAGACAGGATTTCTCTGTAGTTTTGGAGCCTGTCCTGGAACTAGCTCTTGAAGACCAGGCTGGCCTCGAACTCACAAAGATCCGCCTGCCTCTGCCTCCCAAGTGTTGGGATTAAAGGTGTGTGTCACCATCGCCCGGCTAGTTTATGTATTTTCAAAACAAGGGAACCAAAGCCATGAAAACGATGGCCAGGTGATACAGCATTTCTGGTATGTTCTGTGCTGACTCCCGGGTCCCTTTACTCTATCATTTTTCATCTGTCCCTTCGAGGCAGGCTTTCCCCCTGAGCCTGGACTTATATTGATTTGACTTGGGCCAGAAAATCCCAGCGATCCTCCTGCCTCTGTTGCATTCAGAGCTGAAATTACAGGCAAGTGCAGTGCAGACCATCTGGTTGGCTGTGTGGGAACTGAGATCTGAATTCTACTCTTCATGGTTGCATGCAAACACTCTGTGGTGATTCGAAAGAAAATGTCCCCCAAAGGGGGTGGCACTACTAGGAGGTGTGGTCTTGTTGGAGGAGGTGTGTCCCTGTGGGGATGGACTTTGAGGGTTTTTTTTTGCTCAAGCTTCTCTCAGTGTGACTTTCAGTCAACTCCCTGTTGACTGCAAGATGTAGGACTCTCAGCTATTTCTTCTCCAGCACCATATATATATATATATATATGTATATATATATATATACATATATATATATATGGGGGGGCACTGTGTGCCACAGTACATATGTGTGTCTATGTATGTGTGTGGGGGCACGTGTGTGAAGCAGTATATATGTCTATGTATATGTGTGTTGGGGCATGGGTGTGCTACAGTACATATGTTGAGTTTAGAAGATAACTTGCCATGGACTGGAAAGATGGCTTCACAGTTAAAAGCACTGGCTGATCTTCAAGAGGACTGAGTTCGAGTCCCATCACCCATAGAGCGATTCAAAACTGTGATTCCAGCTCAAGGGATCTGACACCTTCTCATAGACATAAAAATGCCAGCGAAACACCAAAGCCCATGAAATAAAAATAAAATTTTAAAAATTGTGAAAAATTAAAAAAGAAAAGGAAAGGAAGTTGCCAAAGTCAGTTCATTCCTTCCACTGTGTCAGTCGCAGGGCTTGAACTCACTATCAGGGGTGGCAGTGAGCGCCTTTAACCGCAGAGCCATCAACCAACCACTCAAATGAAGTCTTTTTTTTTTTAAATATTTATTAATTTATTTATTATGTATACAATATTCTGTCTGTGTGTATGCCTGCAGGCCAGAAGAGGGCACCAGACCCCATTACAGATGGTTGTGAGCCACCATGTGGTTGCTGGGAATTGAACTCAGGACCTTTGGAAGAGCAGGCAATGCTCTTAACCTCTGAGCCATCTCTCCAGGCCCTCAAATGAAGTCTTGAACTTGTTATTAGACGAGGCTGAGCTTGAACTCTTGATCTTCCTGTTGCTACCACCCAAGTAAGACTATAAGTGTGTTCTTACATTCTACCACTTCACACTCTGGTCTCAAATTCTGTGGCTAAAGCAGTCATTAGTCAAAATCAAGGCTCTCACCCCTTCCTCTGTCTGGTGAATTCCCTTCCACTGGGTGCTCTGCTCTGGTTCCTGTTTGCAACCAAGTGGCTCACTCAATAGTTTTCTTTAGGTCTTACTGAAAGCTTGCCCGATGTCCCTATTTAATATGGCAATTGCCCAATTCCTACCCTGATATCCCTAATCTTTTTACTCTGTATCTCTATCTATCTATCTATCTATCTATCTATCTATCTATCTATCTATCTATCTATCTATCTATCTACCTATCATAAAAGGTAAGTTAGTTTAGCTGGGAATGTAGTTCAGTTGGTAGAATGCTTGCTGGGCATTCATAAAGTCCTGGGTTTAATCCTCAACACAAGTACCGTGTCTGGTGACATGCATTGGAATTCAATGGAGCGATGAAACAGGAAGATCAGAAGTTCAAGGTCACCCTTTGCTACTCAGTGATTTTTGAGGCCATCTTGGGCTAGAGACCTTATCTCAAAAGGAAAAAGAGCCGGGCAGTGGTGACGCTTGCCTTTAATCCCAGCACTCGGGAGGCAGAGGTAGGTGGATCTCTGTGAGTTCGAGGCCAGCCTGGTTTACAAGAGCGAGTTCTAGGACAGCCTCTAAAGCTACAGAGAAACTGTCTTGAAAACCAACCAAACAAAAACAAAACAAAACAAAACAAAAGGATAAAGGGGGTCTGGAGAGATGGCTCAGCGGTAAGAGTACTGGCTGCTCTTCCAGAGGACCAAGCACCCACACTGTGGCTCACTACATCTGTAATTCCAATTCCAGGGTATCTGATGCCCTCTTCTGGCCTCTGAGGACACCAGGCATGTGTGTGGTGCACAGACATGCATGCAACTAACACACTCATATGTATAAAATAAATCTAAAAATTCTTTTTGATTTAACTTACTTTTATGTGTAATTTTTGTTTTTCAAGACAGGATTTCTCTGTGTATCCCCAGCTGACCTGGAACTCACTCTGTAGACCAGGCTGACCTCGAACTCAGAGATCTGTCTGCCTCTGCCTCCTAAGTGCTGGGATTAAAGGTGTGCACCACCACACCCGGTTTTATGTGTAATTTTTACTTGTATGGGTGTTTTGCCTGCAGAAATGTCTGTGTAGCACATG